>NC_140595.1:25869465-27286672 GCF_964204655.1 Triturus cristatus
GGGACAGAGACAGTACACAGACCGTGCACCCTGGGACAGACACAGTACACAGACAGTGCACCCTGGGACAGACACAGTACACAGACCGTGCACCCTGGGACAGACACAGTACACAGACCGTGCACCCTGGGACAGACACAGTACACAGACCATGCATCCTGGGACAGAGACAGTACACAGACCGCGCACCCTGGGACAGACACAGTACACAGACCGTGCACCCTGGGACAGAGACAGTACACAGACCGTGCACCCTGGGACAGACACAGTACACAGACAGTGCACCCTGGGACAGACACAGTACACAGACCGTGCACCCTGGGACAGACACAGTACACAGACCGTGCACCCTGGGACAGACACAGTACACAGACCATGCACTCTGGGACAGACACAGTACTGACAGCGTGCAGCCTGGGACAGACACACTACTGACAGCGTGCAGACAGAGACAGTACACAGACCGTGCACCCTGGGACAGACACAGTACACAGACCGTGCACCCTGGGACAGACACAGTACTGACAGCGTGCAGACAGAGACAGCACACAGACCGTGCACCCTGGGACAGACACAGTACACAGACCGTGCACCCTGGGACAGACACAGTACACAGACCGTGCACCCTGGGACAGACACAGTACACAGACCGTGCACCCTAGGACAGACACATTACACAGACCGTGCACCATGGGACAGACACAGTACACAGACCGTGCACCCTGGGACAGACACAGTACTGACAGCGTGCAGACAGAGACAGCACACAGACCGTGCACCCTGGGACAGACACAGTACACAGACCATGCATCCTGGGACAGAGACAGTACACAGACCGCGCACCCTGGGACAGACACAGTACACAGACCGTGCACCCTGGGACAGAGACAGTACACAGACCGTGCACCCTGGGACAGACACAGTACACAGACAGTGCACCCTGGGACAGACACAGTACACAGACCGTGCACCCTGGGACAGACACAGTACACAGACCGTGCACCCTGGGACAGACACAGTACACAGACCATGCATCCTGGGACAGAGACAGTACACAGACCGCGCACCCTGGGACAGACACAGTACACAGACCGTGCACCCTGGGACAGAGACAGTACACAGACCGTGCACCCTGGGACAGACACAGTACACAGACAGTGCACCCTGGGACAGACACAGTACACAGACCGTGCACCCTGGGACAGACACAGTACACAGACCGTGCACCCTGGGACAGACACAGTACACAGACCATGCACTCTGGGACAGACACAGTACTGACAGCGTGCAGCCTGGGACAGACACACTACTGACAGCGTGCAGACAGAGACAGTACACAGACCGTGCACCCTGGGACAGACACAGTACACAGACCGTGCACCCTGGGACAGACACAGTACTGACAGCGTGCAGACAGAGACAGCACACAGACCGTGCACCCTGGGACAGACACAGTACACAGACCGTGCACCCTGGGACAGACACAGTACACAGACCGTGCACCCTGGGACAGACACAGTACACAGACCGTGCACCCTAGGACAGACACATTACACAGACCGTGCACCATGGGACAGACACAGTACACAGACCGTGCACCCTGGGACAGACACAGTACTGACAGCGTGCAGCCAGGGACAGACACACTACTGACAGCGTGCAGACAGAGACAGCACACAGACCGTGCACCCTGGGACAGACACAGTACACAGACCGTGCACCCTGGGACAGACACAGTACTGACAGCGTGCAGACAGAGACAGCACACAGACCGTGCACCCTGGGACAGACACAGTACACAGACCGTGCACCCTGGGACAGACACAGTACTGACAGCGTGCAGACAGAGACAGCACACAGACCGTGCACCCTGGGACAGACACAGTACACAGACCGTGCACCCTGGGACAGACACAGTACACAGACCGTGCACCCTGGGACAGACACAGTACACAGACCGTGCACCCTAGGACAGACACATTACACAGACCGTGCACCCTGGGACAGACACAGTACTGACAGCGTGCAGCCAGGGACAGACACACTACTGACAGCGTGCAGCCAGGGATAGACACGGTACAATACAGATGGCAGCTTGGGATAGACACAGTACAATACAGATGGCAGCTTGGGGTAGACACAGTACAATACCGATGGCAGCTTGGGATAGACATGGTACAATACAGATGGCACCCTGGAATAGACAGGGTACAATACAGATGGCAGCTTGGGATAGACACAGTACAATACAGAAGGCAGCTTGGGGTAGACACAGTACAATACAGATGGCAGCTTGGGGTTGACACGGTACAATACACATGGCCCCCTCAGGTAGACACAGTAGGACACACAGGCCCCCTCAGGTAGACATAGTAGGACACACAGGCCCCCCTCAAGTAGACACTGTAGGATACACATGGCCTCCTCAGGTATACACGGTTGGATACACATGGCCCCCTCAAGTAGAAATGGGTGGATACACATGACCCCCTCAAGTAGACATGGTTGGATATACATGGCCCCCTCAAGTAGACACGGTTGGATACACATGGCCCCATAAGTAGACACGGTTGGATACACATGCCATCCTCAGGTAGACACGGTTGGATACACATGCCACCCTTAGGTAGACACGGTAGGATACACATGCCCCCCTCAGGTAGACACAGTACGACACACAGGCCCCCCTCAGGTAGACACGCTAAGATATACATGCCACCCTCAGGTAGACACGGTTGCATACACATGCCACCCTCAGGTAGACACAGTAGGATACACATGCCCCTCTCGGGCAGACACGGTAGGATATGCAGGCCCCCTCAGGTAGACACAGTAGGATACCCACGCTCCCCTCAGGTAGACACAGTAGGATACACAGGCCCCCCTCAGGTAGACATGGTAGAACACACACGCACCCATCAGGTAGACTCGGTAGGATACACACGCACTCCTCCGGTAGACACGGTAGGATACACACACCCATTAGGTAGACACATTAGGAAACACAGGCCCCCCTCAGGTAGACACTGTAGGATACACATGCCACCCTCAGGTAGACACGGTTGGATACACATGCCACCCTCATGTAGACACGGTTGGATACACATGCCACCCTCAGGTAGACACGGTTGGATACTCATGCCACCCTCAGGTAGACACCGTTGCATACACATGCCACCCTCAGGTAGACACGGTAGGATACACATGCCCCCCTCAGGTAGACACAGTAGGATACACATGCCCCCTCGGGCAGACACAGTAGGAAACCCACGCTCCCCTCAGGTAGACACGGTAGGATACACAGGCCCCCCTCAGGTAGACACGGTTGGATACAGACGCATCCCTCAGGTAGACACAGTAGGATACACACGCCACTCTCACATAGACACGGTAGGATACCCACGCTCCCCTCAGGTAGACACAGTAGGATACACATGCCCTCCTCAGGTAGACACGGTAAGATACACACGCACCCCTCAGGTAGACACGGTAGGATACACGTGCCCCCTCAGGTAGACACAGTAGGATACACATGGCCCAATCAGGTAGACACGGTAGAATACGCACGCCCACCCTCAGGTAGACATGGTAGAATACACATGCACCCATCAGGTAGACACAGTAGGATACACATGCACCCCTCAGACATGGTAGAATACACAGGCCCCGTCAGATAGACACGGTAGGATACACACACACTCCTCCAGTAGACACCGTAGGATACACACACCCATCAGGTAGACACAGTAGGACACACAGGCCCCCTCAAGTAGACACGGTTGGATACACATGGCCCCCTCAAGTAGACATGGTTGGATACACATGCCACCCTCAGGTAGACACGGGTTGCATACACATGCCACCCTCAGGTATACACGGTAGGATACACACGCCCCCCACAGGTAGACACAGTATGACACACAGGCCCCCCTCAGGTAGACACTGTAGGATATACATGGACCCTCAAGTAGACACGGTTGGATACACATGCCACCCTCAGGTAGACACGGTTGGATACACATGCCACCCTCAGGTAGACATGGTTGCATACACATGCCATCCTCAGGTAGACACGGTAGGATACACACACACCCCTCAGGTAGACACAGTACGACACACAGGCCCCCCTCAGGTAGACACGCTAAAATACACATGTCAGCCTCAGGTAGACACGGTTGCGTACACATACCACCCTCAGGTAGACACCTTTTTCTCCTCTACTGTTTAAAAATATTTTTTGTATTCAAATGTTTTTACTTTTTATATCATAAAATCGATATTTACAAAATAGAATTACATGATACCGTAGAACTTTGAACCTGTTGCAATGTAAAGCTAGTTTGACTGTCGGGCGCGGCCTGGTGTCACGATAGGTTTAGCCTGTTCTGGTTGGGTAAAGAACTGGTGCTGTCCCATTAATAGTAAAGCAGCTCTTCTTAGAATTGCTGGTACTGTCCCATTGAAGGTAAAGCAGTCCTGCACATAAGGGCTGGCACTGTCCCACTGAAGAGAGGGCAGCTCAGATTTGAAGTGCTGGTACTGTCCTATTAGAAGTAGTGCAGCCCTGCTAGGACGAGCTTGTACTGTCCCATTGAGGGTAAAGCAGCTCCTCTCAGCTGTACTGGCTCTATCCTATTAAATGTATAACAGCTATCCTATGACATGCAGGTACTGTCCATTTAGATTTATACCCGCCCTGCTGGTACTGTCCGATTAAAGGTATACCAGCCCTGCTAGGACCTGCTGGCACTGTCCCATTAGAGGTACAGTAGCCCGCTAGGCCTTGCTGGTACTGTCCAGTTAGAGATATAGTAGCCCCGCTAGGACCTACTGGTACTGTCCCATTAGGGCTATACCAGCCGTGCTAAAACCTGCTTGTACTGTCCAATCAGAGGTACAGTAGCCCGCTAGGACCTGCTGCTACTGTCCAGTTAAAGGTAGAGCAGCCCTGCTAGGACCTGCTGCTACTGTCCAGTTAAAGGTACATCATCCCGCTAGGACCTGCTGCTACTGTCCAGTTAAAGGTAGGGCAGCCCTGCTAGGACCTGCTGGTACTGTCCCATTAGATCTATACCAGCCGTGCTATGCCCTGCTGGTACTGTCCCTTTGGAGGTACAATAACCCTGCTAGGACCTGCTGGTACTGTCCCATCAGAGTTACAGTAGCCCCGTTAGGACCTGTTGGTACTGTCCCATTGGAGGTATACCAGCCCTGCTAGGACCTACATGTACCGTCCCATTAGAGCTATACCAGCCCTGCTAGGACCTACATGTACCGTCCCATTAGAGCTATACCAGCCCTGCTAGGCCCTGCTGGTACTGTCCCATTAAAGGTACAGTACCTGTGCTAGGACCTTTTGGTACTGTTCCAATAGAGGTATAGCAGCCCTGTTAGGACCTGCTAGCACTGTCCCATTAAAGGTATACCAGCCCTGCCAGGCTCTGCTGGTACTGTCCCATTGGAGGTACAGTATCCCTGCTAGGACCTGCTGGTACTGTCCCATTAGAGGTATACCAGCCCTGCTAGGACCTGATGGTACTGTCCCATTGGAGCAATACCAGCCCTGCTAGGGCCTACTGGTACTGTCCCATTGGAGCTACAATAGTCCTGCTTGGACCTGCTGGTACTGTCCCATTAAACGCCTGGAAGCCCTGCTCGCAGGCGCATGTGCATTGCTCCACAGCCAGCAGCGCGGATCCTGCCCACTGACAGAAGCTCCGGGCAGAGACAGGGTTGATTACAGACAGGCGGATCGATAGAAAACTCTTCCCTTCACGACTGGTGACAGCCGCAGACTTTTGGATTCTTTATTTATTGCAGACCGTCTCTTCCTAATGCCTCCTGTCTCACCCGTCTGGAGCGCGCGCTCTACTGTCAAAGCAGCCCTGCTGAACCCATGGAAGTGACAGGAAGCCAAAACCGGCCCTGTTTGTTGACATCTTAACGATGACGTTTAAGTGGGGGTTGGGGGGGGGGCTCGTAAATTAGAGCTACAAACTAGCATCACTAGAGCTCCGAGCTCAGCACCAGCGAGGAGCTAGCATGATGCAGTCATGGCTCGGATGCCCTCTGCCACAGGGCAGGAATAGATAGCTCCTAGTGCCACCTTGTGCTGGTGAGGAGCTAGCATGATGCAGCCATAGCTCAGATGCCCTCTGAGGGTATCAGTGGTGCACAGGGCAGGAATAGATAGCTCCTAGTGGCACCTTGTGCTGGTGAGGAGCTAGCATGATACAGCAGCAGCTCGGATACCCACCTGTTTGTAGCTGCCAGGAGGTGACCAGTGCTATCCCGGGCAGTATAGCGCCTAGGAGCAGTTTGTGGTTGCAAGGAGCTAGGAATGATACAGCACATGCGCTGACGATCCAATGCACACGGGGCTGGCGCTGAAGGGAAAAGAGGACGAGGGCCTGGGCAAGGTGCCCTAAATAACCCCCCCCCCCCCCCCCCCCAGCACCGGCACCAAGTGAGGACATCTCCCCCCCGAAAGTGATTCCCGACGATTGCCGAAGCCAATCCAGCAGCTAGGAGCCCCGGGGGCTTGGCCGGGACCCCAGGGGGTGTAGCCGAGACCCCCGGGGTCCATGCCCTAATGGCGCGCTTCTTATAGTACGCACTTTTCCATAGTAGTAGCTGACTCCAGATTACACCCGGTACTCTGACATACTTAAGAGAGCGCTGGGTACACGATCTGGGGGGACTCGAACATGATGAATGGGCAGAAGCCATGGCCGCCCCTAGAGGGATGGCCGCACGCTCAGTTTTCCGCATAGTACACTTAAATGTCCTCCATCGCTCGTACTACTCCTGGACCACGTTGTTCAAGATGGGTAGGGCGCTTGGTGTCAACTGTAGATGGGGTTGTGGCCATGTGGGCACTTTTTATCACACAATTTGGGAATGTCCAAAATTGAGGTGTTTTTGGGTGGAGGTGGTTGACTTCTTGAACGAAGTGCCCGGATCCTCCCTCGCTCTGACAGTGAAGTGGTGTCTCCTATAGGACCCAGACCCCCAGGTTGTCCCCGGCCCCGCCCCCATCAGAACCCACAAATCAAGACTTAATGACCAGTGCTGTGGGTAAAAGAGGCCATGTTTATTATACACGAACACATATAAACATGACCATATATCATCAATAATTTCAAATTTCATACGACATATTAATCAACTTTGGTCACTGAACGATATTTTATTCATGTTGATCCAACTTCATAATCTATCAGCAGAAATGACAGAACTTAATTTATCGACAAAGGATGTTCTCTATCGCTCCAGCACTAAGGGGCCTTCTGGCTCGGGTCCCCCAAGCAACTGAGAACCACGCAAGGCGCAACCCACCTGCGTCCTTGAGAGGTGAGCCCCCACCACCTGGTCCTTGTCTGCCACCTGAGGGGCCCACCCCTCCACCACCAGGCTGCCCATCGGGGCTCGTAGGGAATAACCAGGGGCGGATGCCCCATGCCCTAGTTTGTACACTAGCGCCCTTGCCCCCAGCCGGTGTCTCCATTCTCTCTGGGGTGAGCTTACCGTATCTCCCCCTCAGTGCTGGCCAAGGGAGTATGCAGGCGGACTCCCCTTAACAATGTAAGGCAATTTATGTGGCCTCCTTACCGCCAGTCTTAATTCAACTTCCAACACCTTCCCAAGCTCTACCTCTAGGGATGGGTGGATGGGAGATTCACGAAGCCTCCTGCGCAGGGGCCGGCGCTGTAAAGGAAGTGAGGACGAGGGCCTGGGCGATGTGCCCTAAATAGGCACCCGCCCTCCCCTCCCCCCATTACCGGCCCCGACCGGAAGTGACGTCACTTCGCCCCAGAAGTACTTCCCGCCGTCCGCGGCGACCCATGCTTCAGCCAGGAGCCACGAGGGCGTGGCCGGGATCCCGGGGGCCCACGTCCTAATGGCGCACTGCCTTATAGTACGCGCTTTTCAAATGTTTGTGAGGAAACAGACTTACTCCGTATGGAATGTATATGGTTAACATTGAGGTTGCTTATAGCAAAAAATAAATATCGCAAAAATGCGGGAAGCGTAGCAAGCGCCCCCGATTAGAAGACTGGAAGCACGACATGGACTATTGCATGCAGGCCAAAAGGGTTGGCTATGACGGTTGGGACTGTCCTCAGAAATGGGTTTAAATTTGGGGGCAGTGGAATGATTATAGAGGTAATATATGTGGCGGCCCAGACACCACTGCTTTCTGTGAACAGGTGGCCCTGCAGAAGCAGCAAGCGACATTGAGAACAGCATTGAGGGAGGGTCAGGGTAACAGCAGGTTATAAATTGTCCATGTATATGATGCCTCGGTTTTAACAGTGCTCAATTTTGTATCGTTTCTTTTTACTGAAAATGTCAATAAAAAGATTTGGGAAAAAAAATAGTGGTACGCTGGGCAAGATAGCATCGGACAGCCCGTTACAACTACAAGAAGCTAGAATGGCAGCTCGAGCAGACCCAAAACAACAAAAGCAAGTGGGTGGCACAATGAGTCTGGGCACGCAGAGGGTTTAACCCCTCGGGTGCGTGCGTCGGCCAATGGCCGTCGTGAACGCAACCTCCGTAGTGCTGTGCACATCCGTTGGCCGACGCGGCTCCGCCCGCGCAATAAAGCACCCGCACCACGGCAGAATTTATGCCGCGGTTAACGGGTTTAGGGTGCCCTTCCTTCAACTCTCGCGCTGTCTGGGGTTTTCCGCTGGCACGTCTGTTTGGAGAGGGACCCTGAACCACGTCATTTGGGGTGCATCAGGTATGGTCTTCGGGTGCCAGAGTAGAGGTGGGTGAGCCAACAAATTAACAGAGAGAGCCGAGATTGGCTCTTAGAGCCCACGCACAAGCCAAGCTCTGTACTTATTTGTGATGTAAATCATACAACAAACATCATATAAAATATGATTAAGTCTCTTCAAAATAAAAAAAAATTATTTCTTTAACATGTGGAAGCCTTGGCATTAATACGTCACATTATAGCACTGTACGGAGAAGTGTTTATCAAAGTGATCGTTTTCAATCACGAACCACCAGTGAACTAAGAGGCAAGACAGTTGTCATGTAAACCCCGCAGGTGGCCCAGATTATTACAGAGCAACATTACAATCTATTAGAGCGAACACAATGTTTTTGCACAACTCACATATCTGAAAGTGCTTTCGTGATAGAGAAGAAAAAGGAGTTTTGGTGAAATAAAATATGTGCCTAAGGTCACACAATTAAAGTGGTGAAGCAGCGATTTATCCAAGTTTTCTGGTTTCACGTTGAGTCTATTTGTCTCTCCTTTTTTGTGTTAACGCTTTGTTTTGACCTCTTTTGTGCGTTTTTCTGCAGTTTTTATATAGCGTGAACTCAACCAGACGGTACTGGAGCGCTTTACACGAGCACCAGTTATACACAAGGCCACATTTGTCTTTTTAGGCACGGGGAGATTAAGGGATTTCCCAGAATCAGAGGATGTTGAACAAAAACCCAGATTTGAACCTGGTTCCCCAGTTCCAAAGGTGGCAGCTCTGGCAGTAACGCCACATCCTTGGCAGAGGGAGGGCGGTAGGCAGAAGCCACATGAAAACTTGGCTCGTGATTCCAATAGGACCTCGAGCTGAGCCGGAGCCAGGCTTTAGGCTTAAGTTCAGCTCGAGCTGTCAGTGGCTCGCTCACCCCCATGTTTCAGAGCCTATGACTCCCAGGGTGGTTCTGGGATCACCCTCTTTGCCCATCCCTTCGGCGCTTTCTGGACCTGAGGTCCCGCACCCTCTAGAACCCCTCCATCACCCTCCTGACTGAGACCCAAAGCAGCCCCCAGGTGTTTGCTAACAAAACATGACTTAATACCTGTTTGCAGCCAAACTGTCCCACCTAGGTCTGTGCACACCTGTCCACCTTTACCACCCAGACCTGCACACAACTGATGAACCTTTCCCACCCGGGGATGAACCCAGCTTCCCACCTTTCTCATACACATGGGCACACTCTACTCAGCCTTTCGCCTACATGTCTGCCCAAAACTTCCCAAACGTTCACATATACTTGGCTGCACACAGCTACCCACTTTTCACATACAGCTGGGCACACCCCAACCCAGCCTTTAACATGGATGGCTGCCCACACCCCTGTCACTCATGTGCCCAGCACAGAGCGGCCCAGACAAGCAAGTAGCCAACCCCAGGCCCAGCAAGACCTACCTTCCTCTGTCCCTGTCTCAGTCATGAGGCAGGAAACAAAAACAGGAAGTGAGCTGGGGGGGAGCTAGCCTTTGAGCACTCTGGGTGGCTGGACCTGACTTACTTCCTGTCCCTTTCTCCTGTGGAAGATGACATCACCTCAAAAGTAATGGCTGGGTCAGGGACAGAGGTAGAATGTGTCATGAGGTCACTAGTGAGTCAGAGGTTGTGAGGAGGCTGCCAGTGGGTGAAAGGATGTGAGGCTGCCACAGCATGAGAGAGTGTGGGTGAGGCTGCCAGTGTAGGAGAGTGAGTGAGGGATCTATCATCAACACATATTTGCAGTTGTGGCAAATTAGTGCATTCTGGGAGTTGCAGTCTTTGCTTTGATAGAACCAATGGAGCACACCTGGTAATAGTGGTTTCTAGAACTGTCACATGACGCCCTGCGGACACTGTGTGATCCGACAGCCCCACCCGCATTACTCTTATCCAGGTACTGACTTGGTAAGCCTCACTCACAGTTAGCCCCGGTCTTTTTCTTTACTTTCCCAGGTAAAGTTTATTCTGAATTTTGTCCGCTGCACCAGTAAGTGTTGCATGCCACCCGGCGAAGCTTCGCTTCAGTGCCCCGCTGTACTATTCCTAAAGGGAACCAGCGCCGAGAAACCCAACGGGTGCATGTTGAGGTCTCCAAAAATGCTTATCAGAACGTACCATGGGCCGGCAGTTTGCTCATTTGTATTTTTCTTGTTAACTCAGTTAATTTTCATTCGAATACATTTTTCTGGTCATTAATTTTTCACAGTCATTCGCATTTTCTGGGGCCTGTTATCTTTGTCCATGAATTTTGCCCGTTGTCTGCTGCGAAACATAGAGCAGGGGCGACTGGCTGGCATGTTACCATCTGTGCCAGGTTCGCCAGTACAGAGCGGGTAAGGGGCCGAGTGTTGCACGCTTTGTCAGCGCCAGCCATCCTTTGTCAAAAGACAAAAGATGGTTGGAAAGGAGACAGGTAAGCGCCTCACGACACAACAAGAGGCACAGACTCCCATGTAGAGCAAGGAATGGCCAAAAAGGTAGGGTGTAGAGTGGTGGGGAGACCTTGGAGAGGAACAGGAAAGACATGGCGAGACAGATAGGAACGAGAGGGAGGCGTGGAAGACGAAGAACACGTATTGACAAAGCAACTATGTCTGCTGTTGACTGAAGGCCTATTGGCTTTGCAATGTTTGTTTCCTTTGGTATACTTTATCACTCCAAGATGGCCTAAAAAGGGGAAACCTCTATACTGGGCTATTTAATTTTGAAAATGATCGGAAAAGATTCTACATTACCAAAAAATCCTGCTACATGTCATACAATATCCTCATATAACTTTAAACAAACAATTTATTAGTCTTTTTTAATTTTAAACCACAATGTATTAATCTTTTTTGTAAACATCTTATGTTTAACATAAAATAACATGTGCATATAAAAAAGTGAATTTTTCTTTTTCACAAACAATGTAAATAATTTTGCTCACTATATTTTTGTATACATACTTAATGCACTAAATTTCAAAAAGACATCCTAGGCATATAAAAACTCATCATTCAAAAGTACTTAAATACTCACTCATGCTTCCATTCATACACAAACGTGACTTGCTATCTAAAAGGAGGAAAGGCAAACAGGGAGGAAAGGAGAGGAGAGGACCCTTAATATGGTCTCAAAGATGTCGTCCGGTGAGCTAGGTCATTCATTTCTCGAGGTCACCGTGATGGGAGATATCAGCCTCCAATACCACTTTACTGGAAACAAATTCGCGGTCACTCCAAGATGGCCACCTGTACATCGGCATTCATTTGCCTGCTTGTGTGGCCATCTTGGATTGGTTTCGAAGGGCCATTTGTAACATGGCCGCTGCCATTTGTGCCTGTGCTGGATGCAGATCAATGCAAGTTGCCGCAGTGTCTGGGAAGCTGCTGTGCTAATGTTTACTGGAAAAAAAGTAGCAAATTGGCCCACTAGCCCCTTGCGCTGAAGGGGACTGATTAGGTTTCGCCTGCACAGCGCTTGCGCTGCTTGAGAAATCTATTGTTTTTAATATAAACTTAAGAGGAACTTACATTCCATCTCCTTCCTTTCCTGGCGTCTCATTGGTTCCTGTGCGTGACACTTATCTTTCCTAAATCTCTATTGGCTGTACATATTTTCCTGCATTTACCCATGCTTGTTCCTCATCTGCTTCTCTTATCAGTTACCCGCTGCCGAAATACTGTAAACATCTACTTTGGTGGAACGATATTTTCATTAAGTTTTGCCTTTTACTATTGCAGGATATTTATATAATAATTTTTAGGTTTTTTTCCAACCAGCCTTTTTTAGGGCAGGGTCGGGGCCACTCGAGAGGGCGGAGAAGAGGCCAAAACAACCAATCACTGAACCAGGCACGGGTTCACTGGAGCCCTCCAACATCGCCCCGCAGTCTCCGCAGTGCGACGAGAGCACAGACAGCGGCAGGACCAAGCAGCAGCTAGTGGTCAATTTGAGTTCATACACCTTGACGGCGATGGAAGATAAAGTTCTGAATAGAGGTCTAGGCTTTGTGCCGACCAGTCCAGGAGATCCTTTTACTTTACAAACTGAGTTGGCCAATTTTTTTCGTAAAATTAGGCTACATTTCTTTTTCAAAGAAAAAGCTGATGTCGACACAGATACAGTACAGGGTGAGAGTGATAGTGGTTTGAAGAAAAAATCAACCTTCAATCCACCGACACATCTGGTACCTGCGCACGTCTTGGCATTTGAGACAGCAGTGAACAAAGACATCACAACTCTTTTGGGTGAACCCAATAGACATTTTGTTAACCTATCCAACCTTGAAAAACAGGCTCTCACTGCCTTGGCTACCAATCCTCAGATCATCATTAAGCCCGCGGATAAGGGCGGAGCTACGGTGATTCTGAACATTCAGGATTACAGAACAGAATGCTTGAGACAACTCAGCAACGAGAGGTTTTATGAGCGCCTAGAGACTGATCCAACTCCACGCATCAAAAAAGAAATCTTTGAGCTAGTCACTGAGGCAAAATTAGAAGGTTGGATTTCAGTTCGTGAAGCAGAGTATTTGGTGACTGAACATCCTATCACCCCTTACTTTTACGTTCTTCCCAAGATCCATAAGGAACAGCGTCCCCCGCCGGGTCGACCCATCATCTCCGGTCTGGGATCACTCCTAGAACCCCTGTCTACCTTTGTTGACATCTTCCTCAGGCCTTTGGTTAGAACCATGCCCACGTATTTGCAAGACACCAAAAGTGTTTTGCAGCTTCTTCCAGAATTGGATTTCAACACTGACACTGATTTTCTGGTCAGTTTTGACGTTGAATCATTGTACACCTGCATTCCTCAGCTTGAGACCCTTGAAGCCATCAGAGGGCTCCTCGAAGTTAACACCACCGAGCTGAGCTCGCCAGTAGCCTTCATTATGAATTGTGCCAGGCTGGCCATGACTGAGAACTTTTTTAAGTTCGAGAATCAGTTTTACCTCCAAACATCGGGTACATCTATGGGCAGTGTTTTCGCCCCCAGCCTGGCCAATATCTATGTCCACTTGTTCGAACAAGGTTCTATCCTGAATGCCATCAATCCCTTTTACGACAGAATAGTCGTATGGAAGCGCTACATTGACGACATTTTTGTCATTTGGCGAGGTGATCTAGCCACCCTTAATACCTTCCACTCCTGGCTGAACGATCAAAACACTTTTCTAAATTTCACTATGGAAGCCAGCAAATCCAGCTTGCCTTTTTTAGACCTTTGGGTATTTTCTTCGGATAATGGCCTGGCTAGTGAGTTGTACACCAAGCCGATGGCGAGGAATTCTCTTTTGTCGTTTGACAGATTTCATCCGAAATCTCTTCGTGCAGGTCTACCGTTTGGGCAATTCCTGAGACTGCGGCGCAACTGTTCTACTACTGTTAGTTACAAACAGCATGCCGCTGTCCTGTCTCGGAATTTGAAGGCCCGACAGTATCCCCCTAGTCTGATCCGTCGTGCATCAAAACGGGCATTTAATAACAACCGAGAGGCCTTACTTGAACCATCTACACCTAAGCCCCCATTGGACAGACTCACCTGTGTACAAACATTTAGCACACGGTCGAACCAACTTCAGAAGATCATACGCAAACATTGGCGTATTCTGAATGTAAGGCAGTCACATCTAGCTCCCCCATTGTTTTCATTCAAGAGAAGCGCTAATTTGCGTGATACCTTGGTTCACACACGTCCAAGAGATATGCCGGTTGCCACAGCTAACACACTTTGGAATTTGCCACCAGTCCAGGGGCATTATGCTTGTGGTAACTGCGGTGTATGTGCCTACACACAACATACCACTGAGATCGACATTGGCAGTAACAAACCCTGGAGACAACTGAAACATACCAATTGTAACAGCGAGAGAGTCATCTACTTGATTACCTGTCCCTGTCACAAGAAGTATGTGGGGATGACCATCAGAAAGGTCAAAATACGGATCATGGAGCACAGAAGCACCATAAGATGCCAAAGACAGGCGACATGTCTAACGAAACATTTTTTGGATTTGAAACATAGTTCTGATGACATCAGGTGGACGGTTTTGGAACAACCTTCGATCCCCTCGCATGTCTCAGATGTCTCTAAATTTCTGTTCAGAATAGAACAGCGCTGGGTATTCAAATTGAACAGTGATCAGTCAGGGCTCAACGAGGCAATCCCGTGGACCTCATTGTGATGGGGTTGAGGGTGCTTTTGGACATGTATGAGTCCTCTTGCCATCTTGACAGACTGTGACGTCTTGCTTTTGCATGTCCACCCTTGTGTACATTGTTGCCACGTTCGTTGTGTTATTACTGTTTACTGACGCCACCATCATAATTGACAGACTGTGATGTCTTGCTTTTGCATGTCCACCCTTGTGTACATTGTTGCCACGTTCGTTGTGTTATTACTGTTTACTGACGTCACCATCATAACTGTTGTGGCGACAATAACCTACTCACCGGACCCAAAAATTATGTCCTGTTTGCTGTGTGTCTTGGCCTTACACCATATTGGGTTGAGGGTGTTTTTGGATAAGTAGGAGTCTCCTTGCCATCTTGTCAGACTGTGTTGTCTTACCTTTGCATGTTCACTCTTGTGTACATCGTTGCCATGTTCGATGTGCAATTACTGGTTACTGACACCATCATCACAATTGTTGTGGCGACAATAACCCACTTATAGGATTTAAACATAATATCCTGCTTGTTTTGTGGCGTGGTCTTACACCATATGGCTAGGCCCGTTTCCTCTTTCTCAATCGCCGCCACCGTCTCCTCCCCTTCCCCCCCCCCCCCCCCCTCCCCTCCTCAGTCCGTTTTGGCTGTGAGTTGGGATTTCTGCGAGTGCGAGACACTCACTGCGGGAGCGGGACACCAATTGATATAATACAATTTTTGTGGTTACTCTACGTCCGCAATTATTTCAAACCACTGGTTGTTTTCAGGCGGTTGGATACACAATCTATTCCGATCATATTGGGGGCCATGTGCGTAATTACACTGTGTGAGATTTTGGCAGATACAACGTTTGATTCGGAGCGTGTCTGGGTGCTTGTCTAACTACATTACCCAACACGCCCGCTTTTCGCCAATAGGCTCCTCCCAATGTGTTAACTCCCATAACACGCGCTGGGGGCCGGTTGCGCCATTGGTCCTTGCGACTCTGTGAGGCTTCAAGGGTCGCGCCCACACGGTCCCGGCTACCACTCGGCACATCCAGGAAGGAGGTCCGGGGTAGCGACGGACAGGTAGGCGAAGCTCTTAGCACTTTTTCAGCACTCTGCACTAGCGTAGCCTTGTTATTGTATAAGCTGTATGGCTAGAGATATTTATTGCGTTGTTGTAGGGAACGCTTAGCCTGTATTTGTATACTCTGTGCAAGCGTCTCCCTGTTAATAGTAATGGCGTTTTCTTTACACCCGAGCTCTACTCGAGAGGTTTTAAGGTCCCGTTTATTAATCTGTTCAGGGCCTTAGAAGACAAAGAGTCGTAACCAGTAGACTCCTGATATGTACTGGCTTCAGTAGCGTTTTAACAACAGCCCTAGTATCTACTGCAGCCTGGCACGAATACCCGTGTTTATCCCATTGGCATCGTTAGGGAGCGACCGGGTCTTTTAATTCGGATTCACTGGATGGCCTCAGAGTTAGATCATTTGCTAGGGGCCTTCAGTTTACTTTTTCCGAGTCATAGTCAATTGACCAAGAATTGCAATGTTTGAGTTTGCACAGCTAACCTTAGTAAACGTTGACATCAGTGAGCAGTTTATATTCTGGTGTATCTGTTCCTCTTGTTTTTGAGAGCGTTGCCTCACGCCCTGAGTTGTGACCAGGAGTGTGGGACGTTCCCCGATCTCTTGACGGGTAAGGAGGCATCTTGATCCTCTTCTAGACAGACGTTCCTTCTTGTAACGTGTGCTATAGATCTACCTTCAATGTTTATTTTGATCCAGTTTTCAACAGTAACTTTATTTGAATAGAGATCATTCTGTCTTTCTCAACAGGTGACCTGAATACTCCCAGATGGTGCCGTATATCAAATGATAAGCAGGTACCACTGTTGGTTGTATCGTTCCTTTTATGTCCCCCTGCACACTTCACCACTTTGCAGTAGTGTATCATTATGGTCCTGAAGAAAGCCACGGTCATCTTTTTAAGACGCTAGTTGGCTGAAACATGTAGACCTACACTTAGAGTACGTGTTCCGTATCGTTTGGTGTACACGTTTTACTCTATCATTTCTGCGTCTTTTTTATTGTTGATATCACTGCGTATTTAATAAAGCAGTTCTCCCGTGGTAATCAATTTTAATATCACATTTTTCACACTGCACTTCATTTCACTACACTATAGGCAGCTTCCTTCCATTTTGGGAGTGATTCCCTCCTAGTTTATTAGCTAAAACATCCTTGAGCTCCTCCTTTTTAAAGTAATTTAAGGAGTAGTAGCTCTTTAACCACACCAGGTGGGGTTAATGGGAGGTCCCAGATGATGAAGCATGCCACCTCGGTGGGTGATGGGACTTGGTCCTTGTAGATAGGATCCTCTATCAGGGTTTGTAAACTGGCATCTAGTTTTCATTTTTAGGTAGACCTACATAGACCCACGGGCTCTTTTGTTGTTCTTGTTATAATAATTTATCACCTGGACAGATTAAGGGATTTGCATAGAACCATCAGATGTTGCTCTACGCCGCGGAGACTCAAACCGGGATCCCCAGCTCTCGAGTCAGCAGCTCTGGGCGCTGTGCCACATCCTCTCCACTCCTGTGTTATCTGTCAGGGAACTCTTTCCTTCTCCAGGCGGATGATTGATGCAAACAGCTCTTTGTTCTTTACATAGGCGAAACAGATGCATTACCAATGCTTGTTTTATAGCTGTTGTGCATAATATGCTTAGACTTATGTTGCCGCTCATTGTGAGGGGAGCCAATGGCTGTAGTGGGCGGAAGCAAAATGCAAATGACACTTCAGGGGACCAATGGATGATGAGGGCTGTATCGAAAGCCAATGTATTCATAGTTTCAAGAACTTTCTTTTTTTTTTAAACAAAGGGCTTGGCTAACTCCAGGACCAAAGTGGAAATAGAGCGAGAGAGGGAGAAATAAAAGATAAGTAGAAGGCATAGTGGGGCAAAATTTAGACAGTGAGAGAAACTGAAGAGTGGGAAGATAAGAGAAAGGAGGGCCATTGAAAGAGTCGAGGGGGCGAAGTAAGAGGCACCTCGAGCAGCCATGTCCCCAGCCAGTAGCATAGCAAAACAAGCATTGGCATAGCCAATAGGTCTCGCCTTTGGGACTTTATAAGTGTTTAGCCATGCAACAGTTGCATAACTAAATACTTCTAAGGTCCCAAAAGCGAGACCTATTGGCTATGCAAAACGGCCATGCAGACGCGAAAGTGAAAGTGATCGCGATCACGATCACACATAAAAGCTGCCGCGAAAATGAAAGTAATTGTGGTAAAGCGCGGCGCGCGCGCCCGCGCACATGCACTGTAGCTCTAGACTGGCCTGGTAGCACTTTTTGGAGCCCTCTCAATAAGTCTCGCCAGACCAGCGCATGCGCTGGGTCAGGCAAGACCTAAAAAAGAATAAAAAGGAACGCAACAAGATTCATTGATTGTCTACTTGTGTTTACATACGTATCAATTGTAATTCGGACGTGTGCTAGGAACTGTGTTTGTGTTCTGTTGGCCTAGGCCACACTATAGGGAGAAAGGTGGCTCTCTCTACCCTGCAGCACGGCTGACGATACTAGCTGTAGGCATCAACTCCCTATATAAGTACCACCCACTCGTAATAAGCGTAGCAAATATGGCCGGGTCCCTCATAAAGCAGGTCACATGTCCCCACCTGGGATAGTAAAATAAAACAATATTCAAGCTTCACTGAGCCCTGGTGCCACTGCACCTGTTGCACCATCGGCAGCTATGCCTCTGTTCCCAGCTCACTGTGTCTTGGTGTGTTGGGGGTGGCCAGCCACTGAGCTCTGGTGGCACTGCACCTGCTGCACCATCGATAGGTATGCCCGTCCCTAGCTCACCGTGTCTTGAGGGTGGCCAGCAACTGAGGCCTGGTGCCACTGCACCTGCTGCACCTTTGGTGTGTATGCGCCTGTCCCCGGATCCCTATGTCTTGGGGGTGGCCAGCCACTGAGCCCAGGTGCCACTGCACCTGCTGCACCATCGGTAGGTATGCCCCGGCTCACCGTGTCTTACAGGCACATGCATCATCATAGGGTTTTGCGATTCCTTAATAGCGATTATTAAGGAATCGCAATTAAGGAATAGCAAAACCCTATGCATGTAGGAATCGCTAAAGAAATAGCGATTCCCACAAATTCCTTAATTGCGACTAGCAAATTGCGAGTCGCAATTAAGGAATGTCTTCCCATTCATTCCTATGGGCCTCCAGGCCCATAGGAATGAATTAGAGATTGCGGGAGCAATTTGCGAGTACCAGTAGGTACTCGCAAATTGCTCCCGCAATTTCGATGGTGCAAGGGTGTCAAAATGACACCCTATTGCACCCATGTATGTTCACTCTGCACAAATGTTGCATACACACATGCTCTGAGGGCATGTGTGTGAGCAACATGAAACTTAGAAAAATGCAAATAAGTGCCTTTTTCTAAGTTTTCGCAAATTACCATGAGGTCCAGCCTCATGGTAATTTGCTCACGCTAGTAGCTAAATCGCTATTTTTTAAACTGTGATGCAATTAGGGATTTCTTAAATGCAATCGCTATTTAAGGAATCCCAATTTTGAGATTCCTTAAATAGCGATTTTTGCATTTGGGATGATGCATCCCAAATGCAAAAATACCGGTCGCACCGGTTTTGTGCTTGATGCATGTGCCTGTTAGTGTGCTGGGGTGGGCAATCCCTGCTCGCTTCCATCCTCCCCACCCCTCCCCCCTTCGTCTGGCACCAGCAGTCCACCATCTCTATTCAGACTTGCACCCCCTGCCTGTGGCCTTCCCTCCTCCAGCTGCTTTCCCTGCCCTCCCTTCTCTTAGCTAATGAGCTCTCCGCCCCGTCGCTCGCGCCCCATTCAGAGCCGGCCTTTTATAGAGCGCTGTATTCCTGACCGGGCCTTTTATAGAGCGCTGTATTCCTGTATGTCCATTCACCCGTTTATGAGCTCCGGTGAGTAAACAGCCTTTCTTCGCGGCGCTCTTAAAGCGGCCGAGGGTCCCGTCCCATGTAAATGTCTTGTTGTTTGCACAGCACTTAGGGCGGCGTCCAGCCTGTTTCCAAGCACTTACCATTAGGGTAAATAAAGGGCCTTGGACGCGGGCAGACAGCGCGGTTTAACGAGGATCACACGAGGGTTCATCTCTGGGGAGCAGGATGGGGCGGTGGGAGCTTTACCGCGGTCGAGGGGTGCGGCGCTTCTTGGGACGGGAGGGCCTAGGGAAAAAGAAACCTGGGCAGACTCGGGGCGCGGCGAGCATGGCTCCTGGGTGTGCCCTGCCCATCGTGTATGGAGGAGAAGAGACCTAGCGGCCAGAGGTGCCAGCTCTCGAACTGGGGGCCAAATCCGAGTCCCGGCGTTGCCTAAACAGCTTGTCATCTTGGGCAAATTACTTAATCTCCCTGTGTCTAAAAATGAGGGAAAGGTGGATGTGTTCTTGTGTATTGTAATCTGGTGCTCGTGCAAAGCGCCCTTGGGCCAAGTGAGCGCTACGGAAATCTGCAAAAACACAAGATGCGCCCAAGAGTTTGGCCATGAGCCTGACCCACCCTGTGCGAGGCTCATGGCCTGTCAGTCATGGGGCTGGGGAGGGGCGTCAGAGACAGAAGAGGCTGCCACTTAAAGCCACCCTCTCCCTCTTCATGAATGCTGCACCAAAACATTGCAATATTCAAGCAGAATAGTTACTTTATGTTTTAAGTCAGCCCTTTCGAAAGGCCCCAGGCAATGCACCGATCGGTTTTAAATGTCATTTGGACTCATTCATGAGGTCGGCTCCTCAACACGTGAATGAAATGCAGTGGTTTACATGAGTAAAACAAATGACATGTTGTTTCACCTTTCCATGCTCTTACTAATACTATAGCTGCCAGCAGTGTCTCTTCTTCACACTACTCCTTCGCCCTCCCCAGAACATGCTAACGACTCACACTCTCCACAAGGGCCACCCTCTCGCAGTGCCTACCAGGGAAAGCCCCCCACACTGCCCATGCAGCGCCAGCTTCTGGCAGTTCCCAGCAGTGGAATCAGCCTGCCTCAGGAGGGGGCCCTCTCAATGCCCTGTCAATCCTTGGCCTCTCTGCTGACATTGCCAACACAAGTACCAATGTTACGTTCAACTGTATAGCAGCAAGATGGGGTTGGACAGACGTTTTCATCCAGAGGGACCCCAGGCCGGCATCAGGCACCGTCTATTTCACACGGGCCACAGGCCAGGCTTGAAGCCACTTGAAGCCCACTCAAGGCGCGCCCCTCAGCCATGCTAGATATGGTGGCCTTAAGGTGACCAGGATGTTCCACAAGTTGTGTGCTGAATGGAAGGATATAAGGGCTTTTCTGCGAGACTAGGGGGTTCACGGGTACCCATGAAGGGTGAAGTTTGGGGCTCAACGTTTCAGTCACAATGTCTTTTTGGGGACGTCCGGGGGACATACTTCTCCATAGAGTAGAATAGAGTGCCAGGTGTGTGAAGGGCAGGCTCCCCAGGCCTGGAATCTATGTCAGGGTTATGAAACCTTCTTTAGTCCAGCTCTTGGCTAACATCCATTTGCATTCTGGGACTTGTAGTTCTACAACAGTTGGCTTCCTATCGCCCACTGGCACCATGAGCAGAGTTGAGCTTTCGCACACTCTCCTAATGCATCCTGGGACTTGTAATTACGGTTGATTCAGTTGTGCATCACATGTCTCTGTAGAGTCAGAGCCCCCTCTTGCCATAGCCCCCTTCTAGTGCCGCCTCCTTGCCATCTTCCCCTGACTGGCCAGCGTTCAGCTGGGGCAGCCTCCCCCATCCTTCCCAGGGCCTCCTCCGCCGCTCGCTTCCTGGGAGGGGTCTTTTGTCTCTGCCGCCTTGCCGATGTAATCCCCCGCACGCACAATGGCGCCCCCTGGCTGTGGGGATTAGCCTCCCAATGAGATCAGTGCTCTCCAACCACCCTTAATCGCCCCCTTAATTCTGATCCGCTTTGCCGCTTCTCTCCACCCTCACCCCCTTTGAGGGCTCCGCGGCGAGGAGGGAGGCGGTGCCCAGGCGAGGAAGGGGCTGCAGGGGCCCCCGAATACATCTTTACTTCCCATGAGCAGCGCCAGCTACACTGAAAGGAGTTTGAAACCCAATGGGGCCGCCCACTGAGTGATGTCACAATAGTGATGTCACAAAAGCCTTATCCAATGAGTGATGCCACAATAGGTCTTATCCAATGAGTGATGTCACAATAGGTCTCATCGACTGATTGATGTCACAATAGGTCTCATCCATTGAGTGATGTCACAGTAGGTCTCATCCAATGAGTGATGTCACAATAGGTCTCATCCAATGAGTGATGTCACAATAGGTCTCATCGACTGATTGATGTCACAATAGGCCTCATCCATTGAGGGATGTCATAATAGGTCTCATCGATTGAATGATGTCATAATAGGTCTCATCGACTGGATGATGTCAACAATTGGTCTCATCCATTGACTGATGTCACAATAGGCCTCATCCATTGAGGGATGTCATAATAGGTCTCATCGTTTGACTGATGTCACAATAGGCCTCATCCATTGAGGGATGTCATAATGGGTCTCATCGATTGAATGATGTCACAATAGGTCTCATCCATTGAGTGATGTCACAATAGGTCTCATCCATTGAATGTCATAATAGGTCTCATCGATTGGATCATGTCAACAATTGGTCTCATCCATTGAGTGATGTCACAATAGGTCTCATCCATTGAGGGATGTCATAATAGGTCTCATCGATTGACTGATGTCACAATAGGCCTCCTCCATTGAGTGATGTCACAATAGGTCTCATCCACTGACTGATGTTACAATAGGCGTCATCCATTGACTGATGTCACAATAGGCGTCATCCATTGACTGATGTCACAATAGGTCTCATCCATTGAGCGATGTCACACACACATTGAGTCTGATCCATTAAGAAATGTCACAATAGGTCTGATCCATTGAGCGATATCACAATAAATCGTATCCATTGAATGATGTCACAATAGGTCTCATCCAATGAATTGTGTTACAGGTTTCATCCAGCGAAATATGTCATAATATGGGTCAGCCAGTGAGTTATGCAACATTATATACATGCAGAGAGTAACGTCCTAGTTAGGTTCATCTTGTGAATTATGTCATAATATAAGTCATTCACGGAGTTATGTCGCAATAGGTTTTGTTTAATGAAGGATGTCATAATAAAATAAGATTCACCATCGGTTCACCAGCAATTCATTTCAAATTAAGATCGTAACATCCTACTGCGCAGGCTAGAACACGTGGGTGTAACAGGCTCAGCGCCGAACTGGGCGGGCTCTTTCCCTGAAGGCCGCGAACAGGTAGTCTGGATGAAACCATTTGCTTCAGGAGGTAAGGACCTGAAATGGGGGCGCCACAAGTTTCATCTCCTAGCCCCACACTATTTTAGCATTTACTTCTCTCCCCTGGCTCATTTGGTGGAATCCTGTAATATCAAGATCATCTCGTGTGCTGGTGATACCCAACACCTGCGCGCGTACGACGGGGAGCGTGAGAGGGCGAGGGCAGCCTTCGCCACCTGTCTGGTGGCACTGCTAGACTGGCTGAAGACCAATAGACCACAGTGCATCCCTGACAGGACGGAAGTCTTATTATTTGGGTGGATTCCCTTCCTGGTTGGGCTGGGGCCTGGCCCAAGAGTGTTCCCCCGCCACCCCCTCCGACGACGGTGGCCAGAAACCTAGGTGTGTTGTTTGACACCCAGCTCTCATTTGGCGTGCAGGTGTCAGCAGGGGTGAAATCCTGTGTTTGGATTTTTCGCATGTTGAGGACGTTTATTCATTTGGTTTCTCATAGCTTTCCCTGGCGGCCCGAATATGAGGAAGGGTGCACCGTCGCTCTCCTAAAGTGGTCAGTCGTATCCGCCCTCAAGCCACTAGATACACCCAGGAGCGCCCCACTAATGTTGGGTGCCTCAGTCTTCCCGGGTGTCATATTCGGGCCACCGACTTGGCTCTTTCAATCTTGTGACCGGCCGGAATAAAGAATAACTGTATATTTATTATTAAAATTCTTGGAATCTTTCCATAAGAGCAAAATTAACAGAGTGACTTTAACCATTGAAGGTCCTGATGAATGCCCTGGAACCCCTGATGGGGTCCGCTGTTGGGCAGAAACATGTCAACCACGACCACCAAAAGGGTTATACTTGTTAGAAAACCCTAGTCCTCTTTTTAATCCTGCTCCTCTGGACCTACTGAATACAAATATTTTGGCCCTTTGGAAGTAGTTTTAACCTACACAGCACATCATCATTTCTGTCCCTCGCTGACCCTATCTCCATCTGCTCCTCCCACTTAGGGAGTTGCAGCCCACACCACGGACCTCGCAGTGCGGGTGTGAGGAGGGAACCCAATGATGAAGCATGTCACCCTTGGGTGAGTCAGGGTTCTCGTCCTAACAAGGACTCCTCCCAGAGACACAACTTTCATCTCCTCACACACCAACCTACCAGTTCTGAAGGGAAATCCCTGTAGGCACGATACTAAGCCTTTAACCCTTACTTAGAACCTTACTGTACCGGACGTACTTTAGTGTGAATTCAGTCAATTGCAGGGCAAATACGTAACTGGCTATCCCGATCCCAAGAGCCCCAGTGTGAATAATATACTGTTTAATAACAGAGCAGGCACTGCTGCTGCATCGACCAAACAGTTTTTCACCAGAGAGAAGCTTGCACTCCTGCTGTTTCTGCCATACTGTTTTTAATAACAGAGAAGCATGCACTGCTGCTGTTTCTGCCATAGTTTAATAACAGAGAAGCATGCACTGCTGCTGCTTCTACCAAACTGTTTTTCATCAAAGAGAAGCTTGCACTGCTGCTGCTTCTGCCACACTGCTTTTCACCAAAGAGAAGCTTGAACTACTGCTGCTTCTGCCATATTGTTTTTAATAGGAGAGTAGCTTGCGCTGCTGCTGCTTCTGGCATACTGTTTTACATCAGAGAAAATCTTACATTGCTGTTGTTTCTGACATCCTGTTTTTAATAGGAGAGAAGCTTGCACTGCTGCTGCCATACTGTTTTCAATAAGAGAGAAGCTTGCACTGCTGCTGCTTGTGGCATACTGTTTTACATCAGAGAGATGCTTGCACTGCTGCTTCTGCCATTCCGTTTTTCACCAGAGAGAAGCTTACACTGCTGCTGCCAGTTCAGTAATGTGCTGTACTCATCTCTATACTAGAGAAGCTTTCACTGCTGCTGCTACTGTCACATTGTTCTCCATAATAGAGATGCTGGCACTCCTGACATCATACTGTTCTCAATGCGATGCAAGCTTGCACTGCTGACATCACTGTCATGATGTTCTCCATGAGAGAGAAGCTTGCATTGCTGCTGACATCACTGTCATGCTGTTCTCAATGAGACAGTAAGTTGCACTTCTGACACCACTGTCATACTGTTCTACATGTGAGAGTAAGTTGAACTGCTGACACCACTATCATACTGTTCTCCATGAGAGAGAAGCTTGCACTGCCACTGATGGTTCATTACTGCTCTCAACGCAAGAGAAGCTTGCACTGATGCTGCCACTGTCATACTGTTCTTCATGGGAGAGAAGCTTGCACTGATGCTGCGACTGTCATACTGTTCTTCGTGAGAGAGAAGCTTGCACTGCTGTCATACAGTTCTCAAAGGCAAGAGAAGCTTGCAGAGGCACTAACTGACTTTTTAGCGGTTTGAAAAATTTGAGTAATTTGTTTTTACGCAAAATTACCGAAATTACACATAATTACATAAAATGCAAGTCCATAATTTACTGCTATAGTGTAACGTGAAATGTGTCGTCGCATCACATTTTTGAGACAAGGACGCATTTCCTGCTAAAAAAATAACACGAAAATCACAATTGCCACAAATAACTGCACTTCGTTCTTACTGTTCACGTTGATCCTCTGCTCATGTGCTCTAATTTTGCTGCGAGATGCGGCGTAATTACATGACGTAGGTCCAGATTTTCAAGGATGCCAGGCAACGCAGCAGGCAACTGCATGAGAAGGAGAGTATGAAAGCGCCATATTTATAGACATACGGCACGCTCTTCCACTCTCCCTAAAGCAGGTGCAGAATCTGTGTGAGTCTAGTATGGGAGTTGTACCGGAAGGATACCCCTCCAGTACAAAACACCATGCCTGGACAAAGTTTTGAACGTTTCCTACTTTGTATATGCGCTGCACAGTGCATCACACATGCAAAGTCGGAAGTATTTAGCTTTTTAACACCTGCTTAAAAGTGGTGTTATTTTATCGCAAAATAACCCTGTCTACATTTGTTAGCAGATAGGGTTTCACATCAAAAAGCATTGGTGGTAGTTCGGGAACGCTCTTGTACCACCCATGTAACACTGCTGTGCCTTACTTTTAGACAACTTTTCAGCGCAAAACAAGTTTTCTGCAGGAAAGTAAACCAAACAAAAAAGTTAACGTTTTGCGCTGGAAAGGTTTATAAACCTGGCCCGTTGTGTAATGGCGTAATTTCAGGAACTTTGTGTAACAAGCATAAAGCAAAATTTACTAAATTACGCCGGCATAATTTAAATTTCGCCCAGGCCTGGCACTGTTCTCTATGCAAGAGAAGCTTGCTGTACACAGGAATATCACACGGGGACCTTATGTAGTCTTCACCCAAGCTGAGTTCAGGCCCAGCCAGGCACACATTTCAATACAGAGCCCTTATGCACAAAGAGAAAGAGGCGAGCCTGCTGGGAGGGAGGGAGTGACAGAGGACAAGGGAGGGGGAGGGGGGCAGTCAAGGGGACTCGGTCTCTGAATGGGGCAGAGACCCCATTGTGTCTGGTGTGGAGTATCAAGGCCTAGTCTGAATAGAAGGGCCCAACCCCCATCTCCCTTGGCCGCTCTCTGCCCCAGCCTTGCCTGCTTAGCCCTGAACCCCCCACCCCATTTTCTCGACACCACCAGATACAGGATACAAACAATGCAAGTTTGAAAACACTTTGGGGTCTCTGTCCTCTTTTCTCAGTTCTAATCCCCCCAAAAACTAACTTCTTGGAGTAAAAGATACAGCCCTCCGTTTGCAGTGCTGGGCCTTAAGTTATCATCCAGTTATTGTAAAAATATTGTAACAAGCATTGGCATAACGCATAGATCCTGCTTTGCAGGCCTTTGCAAGCGTTTGGCGCAAAATAAAAAAAACACAAAGAAAACTTACCGACACCCAAATGTGGCCATCATATGCTTGCAACAAAAAATGTAAATTAACCAAAAAAAAAGAGGAAATATGGTTCTTATTGGTGCAAGGAAAATTCCTCCTCCTGATGCCGTTTTTTACACTCACGGCAAGAGGAGGCGAGGGTGCGCGGAGGTTCTTCCGCTCCTCCGAAGGTGGTCGTTCAGGATCTTGGAAGAAGGCGATAGGTGGGTGGAAGGGAGTTACTGGGAACCCTGGTTAATTTGAAGGGGAGTGCAGGTGGCGGCGTGCTGCCGCGCACCTATGGGGCTTACCTTATACATGTAGAGCTCTTTATAAGGCTTTCAGTTGGATGTTGTGATTGTGCCACTTCTTACGGGTTAGCTGCTGTTGCGAGGCGCGGTGATGCCCGGCTGTGAGAATATCTGTGTATATTGTATCCATGTATTGTGTTTGGTCTCATATTTTCTGTTCAGTTCTCGATAGTTCAGCTGAAACCTTTTAAAGCAGTGTTAGCACATTACACATCTCACCTTACTCGGGGGTCACCTTCTGACAGACGTGGCTTTGTTGTTACCACGACGGGGTATGGGCCTACAAATCCCAGCATGCAAACTTCTGCTGACTGCAATGGCTGACGTGGCCAGGGCTTTAACTGGGATGGAGAAACTGTGTGTGGGGGGGGGGTCCTCTCAAAGGGGCGTGGCCGAAGCAATAAAGGGCGTGGCTTAAAACACATAAGCTAAAAATCTGGGCTTCGCATAGTGTGCTCCCCGGAGGGTATTTTGCTGCTTCTGTCATTACATCCAGACATATAATACGCAAGTAAACATGGCACCTACAACAAGTCAGGGCTATTGACTTTATCAATGGTTGTTAGTTGCATAAAAAAATTAAGCAACAACTATTGTTGTATATAATATTGAAAATGCTTCAATTCTGAAATGATGAGACTGAAAGAACTATAGGGAGTCTCTCTGAAATCACATCAAAGGCTTTAAGCTGTGGCACTGCTGCAGAGTTAAGGCTGCACACAAAGCACAACTTTCCAGTGTGCTTACCGCTGCCAGGTTCCCACTGATGCTTCCACTGTGATACTGTTCTCATGAGAGAGACGCTTGCACTGCTGCTGCCTTTACCATTCCTTTCTCTATGCGAGAGAAGCTTCCACTGCCACCGACAGTTCATTACTGTTCTCAGCGCGAGACAAGCTTGCATTGGTTTACTGCTCTCAGTGTAAGAGAAGCTTGCACTGATGCCTCCACTGCCTTACTGTTCTTCATGAGAAGCTTGCACTGCTGCTGCCTTTGCCATACTGTTCTCTACTCAAGAGAAACTTACACTGCTGCTGACAGTTCGTTACTTTTCTCAACGCAAGAAAAGCTTGCACTGGGTTACTGCTCTCGGTGTAAGAGAAGCTTGCACTGATGCCTCCACTGCCTTACTGTTCTTCATGAGAGAAAAGCTTGCACTGCTGCTACCTTTGCCATTCTATTTTCTATGCAAGAGAAGCTTGCACTGCCTCTGAAAGAAGTGTAAGTGGGTGCCGGTTTCTGCCACTCCTGCCTTCTTCCAGAAGGTTCCATGGGAGCCTTTCCTATTTCCATAGTCAGGAGAAGTCGATGTAACTTATAGCTTCCTCACACACTGTGGAATGAAATCTAAATTTTTAATAACAGGTAATTCGTTTTTTGAAAGAGGATTTAACAAAACTGTCTTTTCACATGCAATGCTTGTTCTTCGTCAGTTGTGTGTCACACAGCGCCTAGAGGCCAACAGGTCCGCAGAGTGAGAGCCTTAAATAAGTATTCAATTACATTGTTTCAATTGCAAATAAAAAGGAACGCCAGTTAAGTCCTCTTTTTATCTCACTCTTTGCAGGTTTGAAGATGGGTCCAGCAAAGTACGGAAGGCAGAGACAGCCAGGACAAGAAGGGAAAAGAGAAATAAATCCATCAGAATGTGAGCAGAGGAGAAGCCTCTCTTAAAACCTGCTCCTGCGCAGTAAGATCTGTGAATAAGAACAGAAAAAACACATCCAGAAACAGACCAAGAAAAAGCCCTGGTGCCCAGTGTGCAGAGGGATTAATTACTGCCCCCCCCACCCCATCCCCAGGGTGGGGTTTTCTCACCTCTCTTCTACAACTGGGATGCGTCGCCTGTGCCTCGGTGCTGCAACAAAGGTGCTTCCTTGCTGTGTCTGCACTTCACCATCCATCCAAGAGCAAAACAGAGGTGAAGTCAACCACAAAGGTATACTTCAGCCGCCTCCCAATTGTTGCACCCACGCCCTGAAACAAAGACTGAAACGAGATGAATCCCAACCGAATACTTCAGTCACTCCACAACAACTGTACCCTTCCTGGAACCTGAGAGCATGGTCCAACCCAGCTCCACCCGCGCACCGCTGCCAGATCTTTCTATCCCCTACCCCAGGTAAAATGCACACACAGCAGCCCCCAAAACCACCTGGACAAAAGGAAGGCAAAGAGAAGCAGCCGAGCTGCACAGCTGTAGCAGGACCTCAGTCACAGCACTGACCCTCTCTTCTCTCACGCCAGCCACACGTGTGACTGAGTCAAGCCGCAAACCACACAGCGACACTTTACGTGCACCCCCGTGGCTGCACCCGACTCCATGCGAAGTGCAGGACCCTAAAACTCCTGACATGGAGCGTCACAACAGCACTCCATGGAAGCGACTGAACCCACCTGCCAGCCAGGAGAGAAGGAGTCTGACATCCAGCCACACAAGAACACGTCAGCCACATCCCTGAGACAGCATGACTGCACCACCCAGGCCAAGAGCAAAACAGAACCATGGTCCCACCTCACAACAGCACTTCAAGGGCATTCCAGTCACAGGTACACTACCAACAAAGAACAAGGCAGAGCCGAGCTCCAACAACGCGGCAACACTCCGGCAGCCCCCCCGTGACCCTGCCCTCACTGCCAGCTGAGGGTGACCCACAGCAAAGCTCTAACAATGCAGCACAGCACTGGCTGGCCAGGGAGGGCAACCGATGCTGCACTCTAGCCACGAGGCAACAGCTCAAGAGCGAAGACTACCAGTAGTTCCTCAAGGAGAGGAAAGAAGTGGAGATGAATCAGTGAATTAAGCCTGGAAGGACTACATGTATACTATGTGTAAAGTGGGTAATCCTTTTGTTGGATTGTGATGCCCTCACACACCCTTTCAGGTGGCATGACACCTGAAAGGGTGTGTGAGGGCATCACAATCCAACAAAAGGATTACCCACTTTACACATAGTATACATGTAGTCCTTCCAGGCTTAATTCACTGATTCATCTCCACTTCTTTCCTCTCCTTGAGGAACTACTGGTAGTCTTCGTTCTTATAACTTCATTGCCGGGGCACCTTACCAGTTTGGACCTCCCACTCACTCTTTGTGAGCGGAAAAAGCCCCCCCGATCCCTCTCCTTTGGTACCTAACAGCTCAAGAGCATCACTGGGATGAAACCCCTCCCAGACGGAGCAGTGCAGCGACAGGAAAAGCCTGGAAATACTTCTATATGATCCACTGACCCTGCAGGACACCCCCGCAGCACAAACTGAGCCAAGATATAACCCCTCAGCGATGCTTCGGCAGCATCCCAGTGACCACACGCATCGGGCGAGCACGAATGGATCCCAGAGAACACACGAGCCTCGTCTTATACACACAAACACAGGCCTGACCACTTCTGCGACTCCATCTCCTCACCTTTAAAAGTTGGACAGGTAAGACCTCAATGCAATTGCGCTTGTAGTACATAATGGCCGCCATTTTGCATTTTCTGCTTGTGAAATGCAATATTTCCTTTGGAATTGATAAAGTCTGTAACCATAGTAAAAGAACCAGGAAGTAAGAAATGGATTCTCATCACCCCTTTCGGGGCACTAAGAGCTCTACACTAGCTTCATTTTCGCTCACCCGAGAAAGACGTTGGTGTTGCCTCTCTTTGCAAACTCAAAGTAGCGCCTCCTACTGCTAGTTAATCTTTCTTCTGTGCACTCCAAGCTTTTGCAGCCAGGGTAACTGAGCCAGTGCATTAAATCATGTCTACTATCCCAGGACCAACCCCAGCTATACAGAGCGCAGTGCTGCTTGGCCCAGTCATACACCAGTTCAGCACCTGCGAGATAGACTAGCGCTCTGAAGTGCATGAAACATAGCGCTTTACCAAATAACAAAATAAATAGGTACAGAGAACATTTTCATCTAGTTACTCAATGCCCCATTTGGCTGCCTTGAATGGTCCAAGCCCCACTGGGTGCCACTAGAATCCAAAATAAAGACAGCCTAAAGCTTTAAAAACAGCACAGCTGGAAAATTCTGAAGAGTCGAAGCTCGCCCGTGATAGGCAGGTGGTCTGCTGAGTGCTGCCTGGCATTTGAAATAACTGCTCCAGATTTACCTTAACATTTCTGTTGTCTCTAAATTATTTTGTGCGGTACATCTTTGAAACTTCACATTTTTGTGAAACTGGAGGCTTACTTCTAAGAGGCACTTGCGCCTGATGAGTACAGCATAGCACAGCCGCGTATTTACTCCTGTATTCAATTACGACTTTTGTGTAGTGCTGTCTGTGGACAAGGATGTAAGTCTCAGGGAACCTTCTGCAGTAAATATAAAGAAAGGTTATAGAGACAGAAAAAGTGATGGGTGCCAATCTGGACTTTTAAAGGCGATGAAAGAGGTGGGAGTCCTTAAAGGGGGGCGTGGCCAACGAAGCGTACATATTAATCCTTTCCGAAAGGTGTGGCCTACATAAATTAAGGGAGAGGCTTAAAAAATGTAGCCATAATTCTTTGCTTCATACAAGGTGCCTCCTGACAAGCCTTTAAGGGCCTCTCTTTGAGCTTTCTTCTATGGCATCCAGACACCATAAAATAATGGGAAAGTTAGGGGTTCCAAAACTTGCACCCCGCTTTCAAATACACATAGGAATTTTTGGACTCCGGTACAGTGCAAAATTTGACAAATTTACACTAGACTTGAATCAGAATATAAGATTTGATCTCCTTTATCAATATTGATTAGTTTGATAAAACGTGATCAGCTGATTTTTGGGGAGTCCAAAAATGCAGATAAAAAATTATAGATATGTCAATGGGAATACCTCAATCTGGTTTCTTAACCAAAATAGTAATCTAACCTGGGATCTGATTGGCTGTAAAGAGCTTATAATTTGCCTTCACCAGAAAGGTTGAAGTTCATGAAGTGCCCCGGAGTTTGTGAAACCTATACTCAACTTATTTTATTTTTTTATTTATTTTTTGACTAGGGGAGGGCATGTTGGGCTCACCATACCCCCCGACAGGAAGGCCGCGACAAAATATCAGAAGGACGAAAAAATATTTTTTTCTCTAAAAAAAACTGTACCTGGGTGTTTGTTTATATTGCACAGTCAGAAATTAGTTGTCACAAAGTTTCAACAGGCAGGTAGGTCTCTAAATTGACTGAACAGATGTCCTACATATACAAACACACAGACATGGGATGCAGATGTAAGTCTGCAGTACCACTCTCCGCCACTAGATGCCCTCACACAGGCAGGTATTTAACCAATACCATTGTCCGCCACTAGATGTCCTCACGGAAATCATATAGAGTAGAAAGGTTACATTCTCAGCGGCTGCAAACCAATGGGGAAAAATATAAAGGGGTGTCTCGTAAGTGATGCCAACAATGTTACCACTGATGATATCATAAGTAATGTCGCTGTGATTTTATTTGCGATGTCACGTGTGAGGTCACAAGCAGTAAACTGTGGATGTTTCAGGTGCACAGTTCACCGAAACAGTTGATTTTAAGTTATTATTATGTTGTAGATAATAACCAGAATGTCCCTTAAACTGATTTGTTTTAAAGGAATTTGAAAGGTTTTGTTATAACACTGATTAGCAATACTCAAAGTTTGTAAATACTTCAGTCCTGAGGGGGTAAGCAAGAAAGAGATATATGTGAGAGTGAGGGAGAGAAAGAGGGGGCGATGGAGAGAGACAATAGAGAAGTGGAAAAGTGGAGGACACAGAGAAACAGATAAAGTTAGAGAGGCGGGAAGGCAGAAGGAGAGAGAAAGAGGGAGAGAAACCGAGACAGAAGGGGAAAAGAAAGACAGGGAGAGAGAAAAAGGAGTCGAAAGACAGAAAAGTAAAGAAATAAGGACAGAGAGAGAGAAAGAGAGAGGAGACGAGAGGCAGTGAGGGTTTACATTTTTCTGTAGGTGCTGCATGCATCTTTAATCTAATACCCCTACTCTCCGGCCTTGTGGGCTCTGGCAGGGGTCGCGCCTGGCCTTCTACTCCCCGGTGTGCACCCCTCCGCAGCTGCTGTTCGCACACACCCTCTCTGCAGACAAGAGATCCCTGGGAGTCAGTGAGGAGGAAACTGCATCTCCTAGGTCGAGCGTCCAAAACATTAGAGATGACAACCTCACCTTTCCCTGTGTATCCGTAAACAGGGTCTGTGATCCTGTGCATGGGATGCATGGGAGCATGGCTGTCATCCTCATCAGAGACACCCGCATCTCAGGCCCCCCTCTGGCCCCCTCTCAGCATCCTCCATCCTCCTGTTCAGGCACTCGGTCAACCACCCCAACACTGGTGTAGCCCCACAAACAGAAGCCCTCAGCACTTCTCCGCTGCACCTGGGGGGTTCAGCCTCACGCACACACAAGACACAGAGGGTGACCTCTGATTGTAATATCTACGGTATGTGCAGATTGTAATGTGCTATTTATGACCATTGTTGAGTGTGGGGCGGGCCATGACACGCAAGACGTGGAACCTTGAGTGGTGCAAGAGACCACTCCCCTCCCCCCACAGAATTAATAAATAGTATAATAATACTACATGCACCTGCATACATGACTTATGCCATTACATGTAGTGTGTAGGTTTCATTTAGCCAAATGTATTTACCCAAAGCCAGGATGCTACGGGTTACATTTGTGCAGTAAGTTGAAATGACATTGAGGAGAAGCAGTTGTTTGTGTGTGTACAGTGATCGGTACACACAATCCGTGAGGCAGTAAACAATGTTTTCCTCATTTCATTTTTGCTTTAGTATGGTAATAAATTTAAATTTGACCTTTGTACTTTAGTAATAATGTGGGTTAGTACATTTGCTCTAAATAACATTTTTAATGGGTCACATTCACTTTATTGCAATGGTGTAAACATATATGTGCGTAATAGACATGTGTCGTCTAGTACATATTCTGGCACTGGCATAGCCTTGTAGCACTTAAGGCAGAGACTTTCTGTAAGGCCCCAAGGGTTATCACCACTCACTAGTGTAAACTCTGCTTGTGATAGCATGTTTTGCATACTGTTGACTGTTCATACACTCGGACAGGTGGTTGTTTCTTATTCCTTGAGCCGGGGTGTATGGTTTTGGTGTCTCAAGGTTGAGGCTGAAGGGCTTGCCAGTTTCTGTGGCATCTTTAGCTGGACAACAAGCTCAGTCGCCGCCTGCGTGGTGAATCTAGGCCTGGCAGGATGTGTTTTAGGAGTTCTACCCTAAGTGTAATTTTAGTTGCGTTTGTATGGCGATTCATATCTCTGACGAGTCACCAATGGGCAGTATGCTACATTGTCGCGAAGTGCTTGGTTGGGATGGGGTAGACATGTAGCGTGCCGCAGGGAAGTGATCAGACTGGTCCTTTCTTGGGTCACAGTGCGTAATACCGTCATGGTGGTAAGCGGCGTGAGGAACACAGCACAAGTGTTCGACGTTAATCCGCTGTAGGGTATTCTGCAGGTCTACACAGAATAATATACCCTACTTGAGCAATCAGTACCACAGGGGCCTCATCGTCTGCTCTCGTTCAGGTTAAATAGTTCGGATTTTAGCATCAACACATCAAAGTTGATTTACTCCTTTTCTCTCCTCCAATCAAAGGATCTCTTTCCAACGCACTCCCCTCCTCGCCCGTCGCGCTCCATGGGCTCCTGGCACCTTCCACTCAACAATGTTTGTGTCTTTAAATGACTGTTGGCAAAATATTTCTGAAGTTTGTAATTGTACAAGGTGGGTTTACCGTGCCCATGTGTTACGCTTGCGGCCTCCACAGCTGATGAAGAGGCCACTTCTGTGCCTCCCCCCACACAGAGCCCTGTAGTGACGCATCTTTCCCTTCTCCCAAGGAGATACCTCTTTCTGCACCCCCACCTTCATCTTCCTTCCCTCTCGGCTTTGCACCACGGTTTATCCATTTTTTTCTTTTATAATTTATATACTTCATATGTAACATGAGAAAAAGGATACCTAACTTATTATGCGTTACCCCACACATTAATGCTGCCAGACCCCTCCTCTCTTTGATGAACTATCAGTTCTCATTTCCCAATGTCTGGTGGATGCCGGTATCCAAAGTCCTGTCTCTGGCACTGCTATGTCAGTAGCAGGCCCCAGACCACACTCTGAGGCTTCAAAACATGTTACTGGAATGTTTTTTATGAAGCGCGACCCGCCCACAAGCGCAGTGGCGGGAGGCACATTTGGTAGGACTGACCCAGGGTTTCTGGATGAACGTTGTGCAGTCCAGCCACTAGACGGGGGTCTCTTTCTCACTCCGTATTTCCTGTTTTAATTCTTGGGACATGACGTCAGAGCCTGGGTGGCAGACTGAATCAGTATGAAAGCTCGACTCGTCTTGGGCTCGAGAGAGTCCAGAGGATCTCGAGCTGAGCCAGAATCCGCATCCGGCCCTTTCAGTGACATGCCCACCTCTAGCGAGCCGCGTGCCAAATGTTGGAGACAGGCCCAGTGCTAGCTGCATGCCCAGCATTACACGGATGTCCAGTGTTACTCTCATACTTACCTGTTGGCCCCGCCCACTGTTTCCCACGTGCAGAACAGATGCCCTGCGTGACCCACGTGCTCAGGGCCGGCTTGAGCACTGGTGGCGCCCTGTGCAACAATCTTTGTTGGCGCCCCCAACGACCACGAACTCGGAGTCGAAAAAGAAACACCATAGTTGGGAGTTTTCTTTGATAATAAGAATCGATTTCTTGCCAAATTAACCCAATAAGCAACATTAATCAATGTTCTAATGTATACTTTGCAGTGTGCATGCAGTTCTGTGATGAAAGTTAATAGCTCACTATTGAATATTAGGACCCTAAGTTCAAAATTGCAAGTAACAAAAGGATGTCTCTTTTAAAAGCAGTAACCTGCTGATCTGTTTACATTATATGCACTCTGTAATCTACTTGGTACTGCACTAACTTCACATAAGTCAAAACCTCAACTATACAAAAGACTGATCTCTCTCCAGGAAGATAATTAATCACACCAGTTATCGTGACATTTTTGTGAGGCCTGGTAATTGCCAGGTAAAGAAACACTGCAGCAGGTGCTTCAAAAACAAGCCAGCACCCGGTGCGGTGGCACCAGTCGCACCACCCTAGAGCCGGCCCTGCACGTGCCCAGAGGTATACAGTCGTCCTGCGTCTGACCCACGTGCCCAGAGGTCCACAGACGCCCTGCCTGACCCTCGTGCCCAGGGTCCACAGACGCTCTGCGTGCGTGACCCTCGTGCCCTGCATCAGAAGCTCGGTGTTACCCACCGGATGGAGTGGAGCGTGCCCGGCCAGTGCGGCTAATTGCATTTCATTGATTAGGATAAACTGAGCTGGCCATTCCTCCTGAGAAGTCTCGAGCCGGTCCGGTGACGTCGTGCTGTGGCGCGCGGAGCAAGTGTCACGCAGAAGGCACGTCGCCGACGAGGGGGCGGTGCCTGCTGGGCGTCAGACCGAGGAGCCCAGGCCCTCCGGGAAATCTAGGGATGTCGTGACAGTCTGGTGCCTCCGAAAGGGCGCAGCAGCTGGGGTTAGACCAGAGTCGAGTCAGCTGTGCGTCTAGGAGCACAAGAGACATGACTGACCCTCCTCCTGTCCTACCGTCCTCCTGTGGCACCCCACAGCCGTTATCTGCCCCCCCCCCATGGCCTTAGGGTGGTTTTTAGACAGCGCTAAGCAGGCTTGCCTTTGAGGCAGAGCTCGGAATGGCATTCCAGCAATCCAGGTATCCCCTACGGCACAGCACATAGCGCCCAGATACCTGCAAGGTGAACGTTTGCGCTTTACAAATGTTTGTTACGTGCTTTACTTACTTAATTTTAGTGCCGGTACTCTCCCATTAGAAGTATTGCAGCTCTGCTGAGAAGTGCACGCAGTCACTCCTCCAAATCAAAGTAGTGCTGGTACTCAGTACCTGCCCATTTAAAGCACTGCGTATAGGTCTAGTGGGGTATGTGAAATTACATGTCCCAGCATGCACGGTGCAAATACCACTGCTGACATACACTACCATGACATGGGTCCAGTGGGCGGCTGAGGTAAACGCAGGGCTTTAAGTGGAATGAAAAAACTGGGGGGGTCCTCTTAAAGGGGGTGGCCAATGTAATTAAAGGCGTGGCTTAAAAACACCTAAACTAGAAATCTGTGCTTAGCATAGTGTGCCGCCCGACTGGTATTTTTCTGCTTCTATCATTGCATCCTGATGTATAACAGGTAACATTACACATACAACAAGCCAGGGCTATTGGCTTTGCCAATGGTTGTTAGTTGCATAGTTGTTAAGTTTGAGCAGTGATACTGCTGCGGAGTTAAGATTATTTTTTTCACCTTGAGGGTAAAGGTAAAGATGGAGAGCCCGATAGAGACCCGTCCCAGCACCTGCTTTTTAGAGCTGAGCACCGGCAGGACCCGGCCAACTTAAAGCCCTGGTCATACAGGTGACATGTTGGTCAGCGCAGGGATTCACTCTTATGCTAACTAAGCATTGCTATTCATAGACTCACTTTCTATTTTTTATAAACGTCCTTTACAGGGAGAACATATAATAAGTGATATGTTTGGTTAAGTATGAAACATGTACAAGTAATCGTTACATAGATACACAAATGGTACAGTCAGATTAAAACTCCATTGGGTCGGTGGCCGTAACAAGAATCGGACATCGTTACGTTAATATCTCCTCGCTAACAGTCTCCATTCAAAGCCACACATATCACTGAGGTCCGGCGTTATCCAGAACCTCAGCGGCGGCCTTCATGGGAACTTGACACACGCTCAATAGCACACCGCCAACTTTATACTGATGGGTCTGAATTCTGACGCTGGACTCCGTTTTGCGCCATTATTCACTGTTTCCGACTTGAAGCCCGCAAGCCCTTGGGGGAGCATATCTTCGCTTTCTCAAAGCTGTCCACGTTACCCCTCCTAGACTTAGGGAGAGCCCGACCGAGCTGGAAACCTCTGCATTAGTGATTCTACGCCTAAAAACCTCTGCATAAGTGCTTCTACACAGGCACGATTAACAAAGATTTTGCTGTGATACAGGCACGATTAACAAAGATTTTGCTGTGATTTACTCTTGTGGTATTTCTGTCTTATTACCTTTTGGATGTTTCGAGTAAGCCAGGAGCTCAACAATAAGACACAACCGTCGCAGTAACATCTTCTGTGGTGGTCCCACAGTTCTAGGAGACCTGAAGCCCAGCCACAAAGCCGCACTTGTGAACTTCTTGAGCTATTAGAGACAGACCATTCACTTTGATGCCTTCGATTGGGGCTACTTGCAAAAAGCGAACTAGCCGCGAACTACCCTACAACACTTGACTAAGTGCTTTTATTCAAAGGCGATGGGAATTGTCTGACAATCATCAGCAAACTCTCCACCACTCAGCCTTCTCAAAACACCTCCATGCCACCTCCTCAATTTCATGTCCTAAATCACACCATCTCTGAGGGATTTACGCTCATCGTAGTTAAACTTGTGTTAAAAATGTCTATGTCAGGTTTAAGATGCAAAAACAACAGTTGATGGACAGAATGCAGAACAATGTCATACATTCACCCCAGTACAGAGATCTGGGCCTAAATCCATCGTTTGTTGCTCACCATGCCATTCCAGTTTGAACCCAGACATATGCAAATCAGTCTTGACCCTGTGCCTCATGGGAACAGTCCAGCCCAAACTGCCAAGCCAGGTCCTCCCTGGACTGGAACCAAGCATCCTAGGACCGGTTTCGGGGTTTCACCCCTCTTCAGTCAGGATAGCTTGATTCCAGTGGCATGGAGAGCACGGGACTCTCATCTGAGCATGCCCGTCCCACTCGGGGTGACAAATGCAAAAACAACAGTTGATGGACAGAATGCAGGACAATGTCATACATTCACCCCAGTACAGAGATCTGGGCCTAAATCCATCGTTTTTTTGCTCACCATGCCATTCCAGTTTGAACCCAGCCATATGCAAATCAGTCTTGACAGTCCAGCCCGAACTGCCAAGCCAGGTCCTCCCTGGTCAGGTTTAAGAAACATGCTTTCTACGCCTTTTTATCCTCAAATGCTTGGTATAGGTATCCAGTCTTTTCTTTGGAGAGCATTTTGTTACCCTCATGGCTAAGTTTGCACTCTATAAATTTAAGGAGTGAAAAAGTTATAGCAAAAACTACTAAAATCCATTATTCCATTGAAGTTCATCCTAGTGCCATTCCATTCCATTGTTTTTAACTTTGGTGTTCAAAATGAAATTGTTTGCAAGAATAAATTGATAATCCAGATTGACAGAAACCGAATTGGCACAATTTTACCACCGTAAAATGCGGCAAAGGCACACTGCACCATGGAATATGGAATGTACTTAAATGCAGATTTTGAGTTTGTGAGAGTTTGTGAGTCGATCTGTACTGCAATAGGTGAACTCCCAAAAAGATATGATGTGTTCGCACACCCCTAGCGGGCATGATTATTGGGCTATTAACCCAAAGCCTGTGGTTTATCTGGTGAAAAAAAACATATACTCCACTCCAAGCCCCGATGGCCATGTGCGGTCAACTCCACCAGCTGTGGCTACAGTAATGGCTCGTGCCTTCCTTCTTCCACTGACCCCCCCACCCCGGAAGGTTTAAGTTGAGAAGACAGGGAGGGCACTATGCTTGAACATTTCCACCTAAACATCTCAAGCTTCCCATTTTTGTCTAGTTTAGATTCACACATCTGCTCACTTTGGTAAAGGATTTTGATTAAACAGGCTGACATTTTTATCCTAGACTTGTTTTGTGCCACCTGGTTGTGGCAGCGTCCTCACTTAGGGTCTGATTACAACTTCAGGCGCTATTTATCGCACCTGGTAAATAACGATACCATGGGGTTTGTTATTTATCGCGTGTGACAAATAGCACCCGTTATGAGTTTCTGGGGAATAACATGCAGGTTTTTGTTGTTTAACGCACCAAAATCCATATGATAGGGTAAATACCATATGCTTTTCCCCATTAACAAACTCTAACGATTGTTGAGTTATTTAATACATCTAATAATTATCGGGTTTGTTAAAATGAAACCAAACTCATAATTCCAACCTATGAGTAAACAGGCGTTCATTCATGGGTCAGAATTTAAGGAGCAACTCGGAAGCAGGGCCATAGTGTATTATGCGAGTGCCTGGAAGACAGGTAAGACGCAGTCTACTAGAGTCTAGGCCTGATGGTGTCAGGTCTGTGCCCCAAATCCTCTGACGAGGTATGGAAAAAGTTAAATCTGAATAGTTAGGTAGAGAGAGGACATAAGACAGGGGAATTTAATTCCCATAGGGTATACCTGCAGCAGAGAACGGCAGCATATATTTCAAGAAATGTGATTCTAGAACAAGGGGGCATGTGATAAAGCTCGTTAGCGGCAGAATCCAAACCGCGGTCAGGACTTGTGAAACTCAAAGAGAAACCGGAGGTTAAGCAGATTCCAGAGTTTTAAATAAGGCAGGGGGTTTAGAACACTAGAATGACCCAGAAGGTTATCTGCAGTCACTGAATAACTATAACTAATAATGCGTTATTTGTATTGATGACAAAATGACTCAGATGTGAAGCTTTGCCATCCAACACACCTGGTTATGACAGTCTGTTGCATGATGGGTAAATTCTGACTGAGCGGCAGGGACTGGAGAGGATGGTGCCTCACAAAGATACAGTCACACAACAGCATATTTCTAGAAATTCAAGACTTCAAAAGGTAGATTGAAATTCCAATGTCCCATTCCAATGAAATTCTGCTTGGTCAAGATGATCAATCAGAATTCTGAATGCCCCATAATTAAAATAAAATCAGTGGTCGCTCTGGAATTTTATTGGGTATTTAGAAATTGGTTTTCAATTTGTACAGCTTTCAAATTTTCCATGTTTTGCCAACATTCGCTAACCTTTTTGAAGCCCTCACAGAGCGAAGTCTTATTTGTGAAATCAAACTTTGATTCCAAAATGTAAACACAAAGAGATGATGGACGGAGCGCTGAAACTTTTCAGACACTCACCCGCAGTCACAGATCTGGGTTGAATCCATCATCATTCTTTAGCTCACTTCGCCACCTCAGTTCTGACCCAGCTATATGCAAATCAGTCTTGACCCTGTGCCTCATGGGAACAGTCCAGACCGAACTACCAAGCCATGTCTTCCCTGTACCGTAAACAAGCATCCTGGACCGGTTTCGGTCTAACACCCCTCATCAGCCAGGCTAGCTTGAATCCAGTGGCAACGTGAGCAAGAGACCCGTGTCAGGGCATACCCTGCCAACTTAGGGCAAACAAAGCAAACACAAAGAGACGATGGACGGAGCGCTGAAACTTTTCAGACACTCACCCATTCCAGATCTAGGTTGAATCCATCATCATTCTTTAGCTCACTTCACCACCTCAGTTCAGTCCCATGTATATGTAAATCAGTCTTGACCCTGTGCCTCTTGGGAACAGTCCGGCCCGAAATGCCAAGCCATGTTTTCCCTGGACCGGAAACAAGCATCCTGGGACCGGTTTCGGGGTAACACCCCTCATCAGTCAGGCTAGCTTGAATCCAGTGGCAAAGTGAGCAAGGGACAGACGTCTAGGCATACCCTGCCAAGTTAGGGCGAACAAAGCAAACACGAGGAGATGATTGACAGAGCCCTAAAACTTTTCAGACACTCACCCCCAGTCACAGATCTGGGTCGAATCCATCATCGTTCTTTGGTCATCTCGCCACCCCAGTTCAGACACAGCCAACTGCAAATCCTGGGAACAGTCCTGCTCGAACTGCCAAGCCAGGTCCTCCCTGAACCGGAAACAAGCACGGTATACCCAGACGTGGGTCCCGTGCTCACTTTGCCACTGGAATCAAGATAGTCTGGCGGAGGAGTGTCGCCCCACTTGTCAAAGTCAGTCGCCAAAAAAGAAAATGATAATAAAATATAATTTTATTTTCCACTGACTTACTGACCCGATGTCAGTGTAGGTCAGGGAGGAGCCGGACCATGGCAGGGGGAGGAGTGATGGGCACTGTAAAGTTCCCATGTTGGTTTGTACGGCCATCTTAGGCCGGCCAAACAGACATGGGCACTTAGGTTTCTCCTACCCGGCTGTGTTGTACAGCCGGGTTGGAGAAAAAGCACAGACTCCCAGGCACTGTATGAGCGGCAAACCAGGCTGCTCAGACCAGGATTGGGTAGGGAGCCTGTGCCCCAGTGACTGCCGGGTGGAGATCCGGAGAAGAGTGCTGAGGCGGTGGCGTCTTTAGGTACGTTTTTAAAATTATTTATTATTCCCCACACACACAGACACTGGTCCATAGTGAAGGTACAACTGTTTCCTAGTAAGTGTCTTCGGACAATACTTCACTTTCCAAGTAAGTCTATGGGAAATATATAGTTCTTGCCATATAAGTCTGTGGTGAAAATAGATACGTTACCACGTGAGCCTATGGGGAATATAGTGTGCTATTACATATGTGTACAGAGAATGTACATCTTTGTCCATGTACATCTAAGAGGGACCTTTAGCTTTTGTTGCGTCAGACTAGGGTTATAGAACGGCTTGACTGCAGTCCTTAGGAAATGTAAAGCGCTTTCCAAGTAGATGTGGGGACTTTACAGCGGCATGTCTGTGGTAAGAATGCAGCTGTTTGCCTACTAATCTATTGGGCGTATACAACTTTTGTGTGGAAATATATGGGAATATGTACATTTTTCAATTTAAGTCTATAGGGAATACAAAGTTATGTCCTTCTAAGCAGTATTACGCCACAATATAGCAATCAAAATGTCAGCCTACACATCTGTATATTGAGTAGCCTTTCATTTAAAAAATATGGAACGGTGGTGTTAATAATAGTATATGTACACCTATCTTAATAGTATTTGAGGAGTCAACATCTTGGTTATGCATAGCTGCAAGTCAATATTTTGCAGGTTGATAATGTGACATACAATGGTGATGGCCAACAGCAACATGAAACTTTGTCCTTGTAAGACTGAAACATTTACATATCAAGATAAATTGTGATTAAAGAAATCCACGGTAAAATAACCATTAAAGAAAATCTCAGAGACTAAAATTCTCACTATTAAGCAACAATCCATTTTATCCATGCACCCAAGTCGTTATATAATTTTGAATAAAATGTTAAATATATATAGATAGATAGATAGATACACATACATACTAGTATTTTTATTGTTGTTTTGATAATACTTCTATTGCTAATAACAATAATCTTACTAACTTGTCTTCAATGCCAGATGGATAAACAGTTCTGCATGTGAATGCATCCGTCTCCTACACAACGACGCTGATTTATGAGGTGTTGTTTTAACAGTATTTTGTGTGCTTGGTGTTACTGAGTCACAGATGTCAAATCCGATTCAAAGTGTACAATGTTAGGGGAGGGATATTCGCGTCTCTGTCGTAGATTAGAATTATCCTCAAAGCGGATTATATAGTCAATGTTTTCGGGGCTCTTACATAACACTGTTATTCTCGGGGGAGGGGTTTCGGGTCTGGATTGCGCAGGAAGTGATGTGAAGCTTTATGTGACTAAAACAACAGACCCAACTGAAGACAGGTGATGCGCAGATAGCGGGGTTCCATCGCACCCACCGTTTGTTGTTTAAAATAAGGCAAGCTGGAACAGATGCCAACTGTGCCTGATTCTAGCGCCCGGTGCTGCACTTGTACTGTTGCCTAAGATGGCCGCCAGATGGGAGGGCAGCCAGACTCAAAATGGAGGCGGGCGTGAGACTCAGTCAACAGACCCTTTCCCATGACCGACATCTGCTTGATATGCAAAGCAGAAATAATTAATTGGATTTGAATATGGTAATAAGTCCCCTCACGTCTTTCAGTACAGTCATTTTTTTTTTAATCTTCGGGGCGAATTAGGGTTGCCAGGCAAAGGTTGCATCATGTACGCAAATTAATGACTACTCCCTCTGTGCGCGGCAACCACAAACGTATAGTTGTTTTGTTTTTTATTGACCGCTGTGGGAACGAAATTGAAAGATGGCGTTTAGTTACAGTTATATGAAGAAAATATTTGTTGCTTCAAAGCTGTGTAGGGATGCACTTAGGGATATTTCTCTCTCTCTCTCTCCCGCAATAATACGGGATACACCGAAAATGTTATGTGTGTAGCAACACATAATAACAGACAACATTCTAACATTCAAACTTAACATAGCATAATGTTAAAAAATCCTACACCCACTACATTAATTCATATTTGTAAAAATGTTACGAATATAACTATTGTTAATTGAAACTTTAAAAATTAAAATTTTAATATAGGGGGATTTCCAAATAAAGGTGCATATGCAACTCGAACTTAATCTTAACTTGCAATTTTTTTTACAATTTCTTATTTGCTGTACCATGGCATTGCAAGTATAAGTTGCTACGAAAGCTTTTGTTTGAAAAAAAAATATTTTAGAAGGATAGAATGTTTTATGCTATCTGTGTGTAAAAATGTGTCTTTGCAATATGTTGTCTGTTGCTTGCTCAGTGTATTCTTCAAACTCTGTGATTTACCTTTGATATTCAATGTATTGTTTGGGGTTTTATTTTATAAGACTAGTCCAAAATGTACTTGTGGTATTTATTGTCATTGCACTGTGATTGTCCTCTTCGTGCTTGTTTGCACGTCGGTTCTCAGATTTTACGATTGTTCCTAGGTGGTGTCTAGTATGGTGTAGGCTGTGGCCATATGAGGTTCACATATACATACTTGTGTTGACTTTATCTTTTGTTGACTATCATTAAACCACTGTGAAATTGGCACCCAACATTTTGAATTTGACTCCAATATAGGCTTTACTTTTTTAATGAATGACATTGTCTGAGTAGTAAAGCGGGACGTTGACGTTACGGAGTTCGAATGTGTGCACTCCTTACATCTCTTTAGGGATTCCTTTGTGTTAGTGCCCAAATATTGATAGATTTTTGTGCCATCCACTTGTACTATGACTGGGCTTGTTCTGTTCTTGCAAGAATTGAAGCTAAATCTAGGCTGTTTTTAAAGTTATTTTTCTTAAACAGCATGATAATTTAATTTGTGTAAGTGTACCAATAGTCCAAGTAAACTCCATGTGCATGCAAAATCTTATTAAAAAAAGATACAAACAGTTTGCAGCTATTTCCCTGTGTTGGGTAGAAACTGAAAACGTTATAGTCACCACATGATTTTTAAATTAGCTATCAAAAGTGCATTGTAACTTTAAGATACTTGCACTTTCGCACCAATGTGGGGCAACTTCTCCAGCACTAGGCACTTTCATCGTAGACTTCAAAAATCATGTTCTTCCTCTAATATTTTGCATATTTAATGAAAGACCTGAATTTCAGGTTTTCGCCCCATAAATCACATGTGTTGGCATTCTGAAATTTGACGGGCTTTAGCGGAGGATTTTGTAATCAAATGATTGTTTGTTGTCCTGGATTGTGTCTACTTTTTGGGGTGTATTCCTCCATAAAACAAAAAAAACATAACATTTTTAATACACTCTGCATGAAATTTCACCAAAATTGTAAGTACGCTTAGAAAGTATTTTGACTATATGTACACTTTTAAAAATTGAAATAAAAATATCCGGTCCTTTCCCAGAAAATATAGTTTAAAATATTTGTGGATGCACCAGTTACTTAAGGGTGCATTCATATTTATGGTAGAAAACGTGATACGTGCAGCGGATAAATATTTTTATATCCCATGTATAGGTTGATGCATTTTCTATGAGATAGATTTTAGAAATAAATAAACAGGATAGTGTTTTTTTTACAACAATTAGTCCGATATTGGAATCTTCTGTTTGGTTGTCTGCAGTAGAAAGAAAGTAAAATGTCTAATTGTAATATTCACAATGGGGGCTCGCAACAACATGCTAATGTTAAAAAGCACAGTCTGTAGAAGTGAGTGGGTTTTTGAAGTTGGTTTCTGCAGGGTAAGGGTGACAGTGGGCCAGATGACACTTAGAATGTTCAGGTTTTGTTTACCTTTCAAGGAGAGGGTGCTGACTCAACAAAGGGCAATGGAGAAACTCAGCAATCTGGTTAGAAGTCGTCAGTCTCTAAATGCACTGTCCTTTTTAGAGACACATTACTTGGAGTGAAAGAAATCACTGAGACTGGACCCTCCCATTAGATAAAATCCATACATCTTTGTAATTATGTCATAGCCGTGAATTATGGAAAATAAATCACAGGTATGGCGTAGATGGATGGATGGATAGATGGACAGATGGATAGATGCATAGATGGACAGATGGATGGACAGACAGACAGACAGACAGACAGACAGACAGACAGACAGACAGACAGACAGATAGATAGATAGATAGATAGATAGATAGATAGATAGATAGATAGATAGATAGATAGATAGATAGATAGATAGATAGATAGATAGATAGATAGATGGACGGATGGACGGATGGACGGATGGACAGACAGACAGACAGACAGACAGACAGACAGACAGACAGACAGGTGGAAGCAGTAGTTATGTGCACCGACAAACATTCTTCACAAAACATTCAAGAAAAACTGAATATGGACTTTCCCATAATCTTTGCTGTTTCTCTTCTGGAGAGATTGAGCAGTTATGGTTGTCAGACCAAAACCGTATCATATCCCTGTTTTACTAGCACCTCCCCACAAGCTCACTACTATTACAAATGCACTGCAGCTAGAAATACCATACTGCCAGTCAAGATCCTTCTAATGGACTGACAAATTGGTCTAAAAATCCGACAAACTAAAAACCAAACCCATCTTGCAGCACAGAGTGAAGGCTCTTATCTCAACCTAGCAAATTTTGTTCATTCAACCACACTATGTAATCTGGTTAGATTTACCAAGGTTTGTTTCCAAATTTTCACAACCAACTTGGAACAATCTTGATGGCCGTATTGATAACAAATAGACAAAAAGTGGGAATTTGTTAACACTGAGCGGGAGAAATCAAAATGTTTTTATTGGCAGGGCCATCTCCAAGTCAGGCTCTGTCTCCATTGGCTGAAATTGTCCGTCTTCTGAATTATGTCATAATAGGTCTCAAACCCAAGAAGATGTCATCGAACAAAATAAGATTCTGCAGAACTTACTGTTTCGGATTGTTAGAGATGCAGGAGTGGGTAAAACTATTGTTGGCTGTTTTTTCTCCGCACTCAATTGCCCCTTTAAAGTCCTTCGTCTGTTGTTCTTTTGATGATGTCATCTTGGGTTTTGAGACCTATTATGACATCATTAAGGAGACGGCCCATTTAAGCCAATGGTGACAGAGCCTAACCACTGAATACTACACAATAACTGTACATAAGTAAGCGCACAATATGTTAAGGTTTATAATTTGCATTAATAGAGAACAATTCAACCCAAAATGGTCAAAGCCCTGCAACGGCTAGATAGCCACAGTGCTTGTCGATAGGCATCAACCAGGGCGTGGCGGATTCATGAAGCAGTTTGCATATGAAAGGTCAACACACATAAAAGCCTTTTTTATGAATGTAAAGCAATGTTTGTGATTAACAAGGTATTTATCTGGGGTTTTCACAAACTTTTCTCTAATTAAATGTTCCTTGTGCACTATTACACTTGCAGAAATGGCCCCAAAACGGAATACATAGGAGTCTACAAATTGTTTCCCTAGTCACCCCGTGGAACCTACAACTATAGCCGCGTGCACACAAATGATCACAAAATAGACATTTACAATGTGTTGTGTCTTGTGATGTTAACCTGAAATAGAATAGTCAGCGCGTGGCTAATTGTCTGCACATTAATCCACGCTTTTCCATACAGCCCTCTACGGTGATGTGGGGGGCTGGGCAGAGTCAGCTCTGAAAGTCATTTCATGCCAGGACACGTGTTGCCATGCCAAGTCATGAAATGCGGCATGTCATGGCCTGATGGCAGGCTATTTAGGAACAGGTCATGCCATGTGACATGATTTCATGCTATGTAAGGCCATTTCATAATATGTACGGCCTTGTCATGCTATGTGGCATGTCATTGTGCTGTGCTGCGTAAGGTTATTCCATGAAAAACAACATAATGAAAAGCTACGTAATGTCATTTCCTGACATGCAAAATGATGCCATGCTGTTCTGTGTTACGCAACACCATGTGATACTACGCTATGGAATGTAATTCAATGCCATGCTATATAGGGGCATATCTTTCCATGCCACAGGATGATGACATGATCTGTACAGTCATGTCATGCAATGCCACATGATACCATGCAGTGCAACGTCATTGCATTCTCTGCACATTATGCCATGCTATGTAGGGTCCCTTCATTCCATGTCAAAGGAAGTCATGCTATGAAGGGTCCAATCCCTCCATGTCACATAATGCCATGCAAAGTAGGGTCCTTTCATTCCAGGTCACATGATGCCATGCCATGTAGGGTCCTTTCATTCCATGTCACATGATGCCAGGTTATCAGATTCTATGGAAGGCTCTGAATGGTCGTGTTTCCTGGGTACTCTACGCCCTGCCAACGGATCGTGATTCCATTCATGAGAGGATACAAAGCGCAAAACACTGATATCAAAGGCTATAACTGTAGGTCCTGTTCAGACTCATTTTCATTACACTATAAAAAAAAACCTGTTCTTTAGTTTGAAAAATGCTCATAGCTTTGCAAATGTGTTTTCTTCGTGGTGGCGGAAAGATAGTATGGAGGTGATGTGGCTTCTTTGCCCTCCCCCCATCCCAGCCCCCAAACTAAGCAAGAGTCCCCGTGATAAATATTGTAAATGCTGTATGATCTCAGCTTTCACCTCCAGACACCCCCCAGAGCAGAGCATCATTCCTGCGACGCAGATACTCGATCTGCGGAAAAAGCGCCTCGCGATGTGATATGAAGTGGCATATGCACCCTGGGGGGGCAGAGAGGGAGCTTATAAATTATCTCCAGGGAGAGACTCCCCAAAGTTGCCTTCCAGCGAAGTAGCTGACCTAGATAGGCCGCTCTGGAGAAGGCACGTTGAGCGCTGTCGACGCCAAGTTAAAGAGACATCGCTTCTCCGCAACGCCATTTTGCTGTTGTGCGGTGGGGATTCACGTGGGACCGTCCGAGGTTTAGGACGGGTGTGTAAAATCTCCTTGAGACAGTTAATATCAAATATTTACTAAAATACTTGGATCCAGGCGGGAGTAGATATTAAACACCCGTGCCCGTATTTAATTATAAATCCTCTACACTTTGGCTTGGATTTCCTAAACACATCTTCAGTTTCGACAGCTCAACATTATTCAAGCTCATAGTAAGGTTTGAAAATTTTGTTTGACAGAAAAATGCTTTCACGCAGGTCGAGCCATTCAATATAAGAAAGAATATGTTACTGACAGCGAAGAAATTAGGGCACCAGGGTGGTTTACTGGAAAAAATACACAATGGAATCAGCTTGTTAGAGATTTAATCCCGGCTTCCATACTTGAACACATTGAGTGATCCCAAGCACATTACTTCATTCCAGTTTAGTTGTTTGCAAACTGGGAGTTTAAAAAAAAAAGACTGAACAGCAGTATTGTGGGTTACATGAAATGCCTAGCACGATGGATTGATTTTTCCCTAACTCTGCCTCCGTTTCAGAGGCACCAGCATCTTCTCTGGTCATGTTAGTATGCTGTTCGTAGCCTCGTAAACTTTTCTAAGTCAGTGGCCTGCTTGCCTGATATGCGACTGGCTTCCCACCAACCCTTCTGGGGTACCAGCTTGTCCACTTGACATGTGGCGGACCCTGCTGTAGCCCTGCTGCCCTTCATCAGGAATGACCATGTGGCAATTTCCCCTTTTCCAAGTTGCCTCGTCCATCTCTGCTCACATAGGAGTTTGTTGGTGCTGTCCACCGCTCTGGTTTTGCATGTACCGCTGTTTCAGGTGTATTTTCGTCCTTGAGGTCTGTTGATGTACCATGTTTGCCCTCGGTGACGGTGATTCCCCCTTCGCACCATCTTCTATGGACATTCTTGATTTTCGAAGGTGCATAAACTTGGATCTTGGTGCGCTCTCATCGTGTCTGCTTTGGTTTGATCCGTTTGTTATGTGTTTACTGCGCATGTCAGGCTGACGGTGGATATTTTTACAGTCTATGAATATTGAGGAGCAGGGAGCAGGCACTTACCCCCAGGGATGCTTCAAGCACAGTCTCTCCTCTCGGAATGTTATCACAAACTGACAACCTCACTGCAGTACCTTGTGAACACACTACCTCCCTGCTTTCTGTAGTGCCTACTAAACCTCTGAACGGGTGCCCCCATTAAAGCGCGCGGAGCTCTACACAGGCCACCTCCACCGGTCATTCAATTATGGCCTGGCCGACTCCCCAAGCAGTCACTCATACACTGACCGCCTGTCCTGACATTTCAGTTTCAACCTGTCCGGCAGGCTTCCCGAGCAGTCAGTCATACGTACTCTGCTTCCAACAGCCTCCTTTTTGTATCACCTCTCAGTTCTTGTTTTCTATTCTTTTTGCCTTTACTTGTTCGAGTTACTCTCTGGACTTCATCTGGAACAGAGCACAGCTAAAGAAACAAATACTTAATTTGAATATTGACATCTGAGGCTAGCAAAGATCTCAGAGTTTGGTTTTGCCGTCTTCAGTTTGCTTTGGTTGGACCATGTGCTGTGTTCTTTTGCTGTGGTTTACTTTTTATCGGTTTGTGGCATGTGTGATTTTAATTGAGATTAACTTTCAAACCCAGGATTGTACCACAGGCCTCATATCTGTGCCCCTGAGACTGGTGCCAAAGACCACATAGCTGGCATGTGGTTTGCCTCTCACTTAATAAGCATTTTATTTCTTTTATGTGGCCGTGGTGTGGTTTCTTTGTTACTTGGTGGCTTGTGTCACTCGCCAAGCTTTGTTTTGGCTAGGGAGTGTTTTTCCTGCTAAGGTCCCTCGCACTTTATAGATACTCCCTTTATTGGCTACCACAATCCCCTGAATACATTTTGACCTCCTTTTCCAGGAAAAGGGGAACATTCATGAATTTATAGTTGGTTTGCCCCCCTTTTTTCAAGAACACACTGAAATCAATATTCTAAACATGGGCTCTCAGTTTCACCTGCTTGAGCACTTCTTGAAATTAATATTTTCTGGTTTACTTTATTTTTGCTAGGGTTTGGTTGTTCTTGGTTAGATACTTGATGTGTGAGTTGCTTTATTGTTGCTTAGCAGTGAAGATCGGTGAAGACATGGTTAATGTGTGAAATATTTTGCCTTGCTTGGCGTGCGTAACCTGCAGTAGCATTACTTGGAGGGTGGATAGTTCTGACATTGCTTGATTTGGTGGTTATATGTTAGACGTGTTGATGTTTGTCACTATGTTATTATTTATTTTTGGCAGTGCACTTTGGGTTTGCTGAAATCTGTTCTGATTGGTTCTCCCTTGGTTACAGATCTTTGCTGGTCTTTCATTGATATGTGGGGACGCCTTGATTTATGTGAGTGGTTTTGCTTGTGAGTGGATTGGTTGTAGTATAGGTTCTTTCACTCTTGCTTGGTTTGTGTACTCTTTAATGGGATTGTTAATCTACAAAGTGGGCTGTCGGATTTGTCGATGTGCACTCTGTGTGTTTATTTTTGTATTTACTGTTAATTGGTTTGAGTGGTATGGGTGGGGTAGGTTTGTGTGGCTGTTTGTTCTTTCTTGGTGTCCACAATATTGCAGGGGATTTACCTTACTTGTTTTTGGAACAATAATATGTCTTCATGGTTCCGTGAAATATTACGCTCTTCTTGTTTGAGTGGCTTGGATTGTGACCACAGCCTTCGGCACCAAAGACCCCTCCAAGTATCACAAAAACAATGGTGGGATGCAGTAAGGCTGGACAGGGCAGAGGGAGTGTATGTCCATGGAAGTGCAACGCAGGGTGTGTGTTGCTTTGGGGTTCCTGCTCCCTCTGCTCTTGTAGAGCGTAGGGTTTTCTCTCAGTGCGTCATCGGGGGCATATCAGCTGCTGGTGACAGAGGCTACAAATCCCTGGGGGGCAGTTTGGGGTTCGCCCTCCTTGTCTGCCCCTCGGATGCCTCCCGGACTCGACAGTTGCCATGTTTGACCCAACCTGTCACATTAAGTTTGCTGTTTGGGGGGTATTTTAACAATGTATGTGTTAATGTAATTGGGGGCGTACTCTAGTATGGTGGTAATTTACACTTTGGCAGCGGGAGCCGAGCAGAAAGTGCAATGATGACCCCTTGCAGCCTGATCTCTGTCCTTGAGGTGGCACGAAAGGGTGTATTGTGAACTAGCAAGTATTAGGATGTCATGCTTTCATTGGCAAGCTTTGATAGTGTGCTTTGGGGTAGTATGGTGTGGTTAACATAGTTTGATCGGCATGCTTCTATTTGCTATTGTTGGATTGACACCACTTAGGGTGTTTGTTTTGGCTTGGTACTGTTTAATTTGCTTGGTACTGTTTAATTTGGTCTGATTTTGATTTGTAACTTTGGCTTCGCATGGTGTGGGTTAGCATGTTTTGGGGTTTTCATGGTTTGATTTGTAACATCCAGAATTTGTGTGTTTGTGGTCAACGTGTTTTTGATTGACTCTATAACTTGGTATGTTTTGGGTTGGTATGGCTCGGTTAGAAATGCCTTTTAGTATGTTGGCTTTAAAGTCCATGTTTGCATTGCCATAGTGTGTTGTGGCATGTTTTGGTTTGGCTGGTACGTCTTAGTTTTGGGTGTGTGGGGTTGCTATGTTTAAAATGTTGAGATGTGGGTTGGTTCGTTTTCTTCGTTTAGATTTAGGGTTGTTTGTCACGCTTTCGGGTTGACAGAAACATTTTCCATAGTTTGGATCTACGTTCTTTGAGTTGGCAGTTTTGGTTTGGTTGTTGTGAGTTGTCTTGTTTTTCATTGGCTTGTGTGGCATATTTTGATCTACATATTTATTACTGACCTATTAGTAAACACCATGATTTGGATTTCAGTTTTTCGGCTACGTATGTTTTGGTTTGGTGTAGTTTGGTTTGGCTTCCTCTAAATCTGTGTTGTTTGAGATCGTTAACTTTTTGATTGTTGAGTGTTGGTTGGCATGCTTTACTTCTCATGATTTCGATTGATATGGTATTGGTTAGCATACTTTTTCTGTTGATGTTCAGTCGCTTGCCTTGTTTTGGACCTCTGTGCTTTTCGTTGGTGATTTTGAGAGGCATGGGTTGAGCTGGCATGTGTCTGGTTGTATTGGCTTGACGGTACATGAATTTGATCTCAGTACATACGATCCACCTGTATCGGGACATTGATTTGTAGTGATAATTTGGGGAAGACGGGTGTGAATTTATTATGTTTTGGGTTGACATTTTTTAATTGATATGGTGTTCTTTCTAAGGCTTTAAGCAAGATTGCTTTGGAATGGTAAATTGTTGATTATTTTACTTGGAACAAGCATGTTTTGACCACTTATGCCAGTCAAAAATGGTTGACTTTTGGAGAATATATTGGCATGGTTTCCAACAACTCCCCTTTCAAAACGTGTGTAAGTACTTCTCTCTGCCCGTCATTAGTCACCCTCAATTTTGCGTAATTAAAGTTGATGATTTTAGTATTTCACCCTGTCATCCATCTACTAAACTGCTCTTTGTCAGTCACATTCTGTGCTTAAAGTTGGTGCAATCCATTCAGAGGCAAAACTGCCCTTTTGCGAATCAAGCAACAGAGTTTTGAATTTAAAAGTTATGCCGCAGATAGCTTTGTTGTCTGGCATAAAGGATACCCAGCATCAGCAAAAAAAGAGACCATGTGAAAAGGCCTTCGGTGAACTTTAAACATGTTGCCTTAAGTGTTTCTTCAGGTATGACTTGTTTTATCTGATACATTTCCTTTCCCTTGGGCGAAATTCTGTTTTTCATGGGAATAATATCTTTAACCTTGAACAATGAGGTTGAAAACCAATACATTGAAGCTTTAAATTGTGTGATTTATGTATAGAGACAAAAAGTCACAAAGGTTGTGGTGTATTGTGTTATACTAACACCACTTACTTGGTTTCTTGGTGCAGACGATGCTGTTTCAAATCACCCAGAGCACAAAATAAGGCACCAATGGAAAATTTGCTAAACGTTTACACCATGTTTCTCATCTGCAATTGACAAATCAGTGAGCGAGAGGAAATTTATCAACAAGGCTGTAACCCTTGCATTTCGTCTCTTTGCGCATTTGGTCAATGGACATGTATTATGGTTGATGTAATCTCATGGAAGTCGTTCGCGGCGTGGGTTATGTGTTTTCTGTTACGACCGCCCTTGCATATACGCAGAAGCCCACCCTGTGCCAAGCAGCATCATTTTCAAGAGGCTCCTCCTTTCCTCCATCTTGGACTGGCATCGCAGCCATCTCTAAGCTTCTGGCTGCGTATGAAATGCTGCGCTATAACTGATGCTACAGCTGCCGCCAACCCCGTTATTGGCCACGCCTGCCGTCCTGCCTGCTTTTGTTAGGGAAATTGTGGATGTTTTTAACCAGTCCTGCCCCCGCGTCCCCGTCGCCGCCACTGTTGCCATCTTGGCATGTAAATGAGGCGCTTTGCAGACACATTTGCATATTCAGAGCAGGTGTGGCCCATGTGCCTGAAATGCACCCGAATGATTTAGTCTGCATCATGATAGCCCAATCTGCACGTCTGTCGTCGAAGGGCGGGAGCTTGAGGGAAGCAGAATGGAGGAACGGGGCTGCCTATCGTAATCTTATGAGCTTATTCGGGGCTTGCATGGACTCCCTCTGCACCGAGCCCTCGCAGAGGAATCCGGCATTACTCAAAGATGGGTCTTAGACTGCCGTCACAGTTCCATACTAAAAAAAACAACCTCCGTGCCCCAAATTCGAACTACTCTAGCGCCTTCAATTTTCTTGCTGCAGTGGATAAGGTCTAGCGGCGACCCTTCCCTCCCCACTGTGGGTGCATGTTTACTTTTCCTTTTCTTCCTCGTGGGTTGTGTTCTTTTTTACTCATTTCAGTTATCAGTTAGTAATTGCTTTAATGAAGATATGGTCATTTAATGAAGATATGGTCTACCGTTGGAGCTTGGATTAGCATTTTTTCGTCAAGCGTGGTGGCTGGTCCGTGGATTTCTTTTGTACCGCTCTTGTTACAGTAACGGGAAAAACTCAATAAAGGATTGAATTACGTTAGTGGCACCTCAGGTCTTCTGGCCCCACAGCCAACAGAGGTTGGTTGTGAGGCCAGAAGACCTGAGTTCTAATCCCAGCTTCTCTGCTTGACCGATCTACTGATCCTGGGACGATCACAGTGTCTCCCTCTGGTTCAATCCCCTTATATGCCACAACTTTTCCTAGGCCCGATGGAGCCGGAAGCGTGGCCAGAGGTGGCCAAACATCGGACTCTTGCTTCGATCAGACATGACCCGGCTCTTGCGCAAACTACTTATGCCTTCTGCGTGAAGTCCTAGCGTGATATTGCGGGACTTTGGACAGGACACTATAAACCGCCTTGCAGGTACTTCCAGTCGCCCATCTCGTTGCCAGAGTTTGACAGGGATCATTTAATCAAGAACCGCTGGCTTCAGAGGCCTGAATATATCCTGTATTGGTTTTCAGGTCCTCTGCTGATGGCATGGGGCAGCCTCGCATAGAGACATCTCAATGTGTTTTTCACAGACTATAACAAACTAAAACTTTTGTTTAGAGTGACATCACTGGAAAAAGCTCTGAAAAATATCTATGAAAATAAATGTGCACCGTTTTTACAATGCAAAAGGAATTTACCACAGCCCTAAATTTGTGCAAAAACTTATGCAGGAGTCATTGCTTTGTAAAGGGGGAGCGATGCTACAAAAACAATTGTCTAGCTCTTTTGCACAGTCAGTCACTGGCAGGACAGACACAATGGGTTAAAAATCGAAATCCTTTATTAAAACATTATTTTCGTCCATTTATTGGAAAGAACATTTCTGTAGTGGGTTAAATTCCAGTATGGAAATCCATGGTGTTAATTATATATTGTGATTTGACTGAATCAATGGAATACATTTGATTCTTTTCCACACATAAACAGACATTTAAAACTAACTTCTCCAAATTGCAAAGGCGAACTCAATCCTTAGAAATTCACTCCTTGTAGTCAAGGAAGTTTGCAATTGAATAATTCGCTTATATTAATTGATGTACCAAGGTTCTGCCTTTCTTCAAATGAACTATATATAATATGTAATCATTGATGTCTGGCAACACAGCAAACAATGCTCTCAAAACATGTAGTTTACAGAGATGATATAATACCCAAGAATTATTTTCATAATTCGCTGGTAGTAAATAATTCCTGTGAATGGTGGGTTTCGCCCAAGGGGCGGGCCGGCCGCAGTCTGATCCCCTCCCCAGCAGCGAAAGCATCTCTAAGCGAAACAACGCAATTACACAACAAACGCATAGACCTCGCCGCAGCGATTCGCTGCTGCTCCACGTGCAATCAGAGCCTCTTCCTGAGATGAAAACAAAACGAAACAATGTAATTGCAATCAAGGCCCCTTGTTAACTGAACCTCTCAGAGGGCAGCTTCAGAAATATTTCACTTCCACAAACCGAGTATGTTTCAGATCCTAGCAAAACCCTCCTTGAGTAAAAGCTGATCTTTTGAACAACATAATTAAGCATCTTGTTTTCTTTTTACTGCTGACAACCAAACAGTATAGGCCACTAATTTAGGAAACCGAACCCCTGGCTGGTGTTGGTGGACCATAATTCACCGTTTTATGTAATGCATGTTCTCTCTCTCTCTCTCTCTCTCTCTCTCTCTATATATATATATATATATATATATATTTATGTTTATATGTTTATATAGATGTATGTATATAACATATGTGTGAGTATGTATATAATATATGTGTGAGTATGTATATATATATGATATATGTGTATGTATATATATAATATATGTGTGAGTAAGTATATATATAATATATGTGTGAATATATATATATGTATAAACAGATATGTAAACATTAATATAGATAGCAGAACCAACAACTTAAAATATAAATACAAAACAAACACATTCTCTCGTCGAAGGCAATTTAGGGGGGTTATCAAGCCAGCGTCAGGAAAATCGAGACCTATACGCTATCGAGAAGGGATTCTATTGCATTAAACATCAGGGTGTTGGAATTTAAGAAGGCTTCCCAGTAGCACAAGGGGGGGCACAGCTGCTTTTCATATCTCTCGTCAAGGTGCACCATTGGGTGTTACATGTAAAGCTCTAAATTCTCTCGATAAGGAAATGTTCCCCCTGTGTGGGAGCCAGAGCATGCTGGGCGATCATACTGCTGTGCCACGTTCAACGAAGGGGGTGGTGAAAGTGATCGCAGTGCGCATGCGCTAGCCTTTACGGAAAATGATTGTGTCGCGTGGGCCTGCGGGAAAGCTAAGCACGCACCGAAGGCCTGATTTACTCTGCCAGCGTCAGAAAGCGCCACGCACACCCTAGGTAATATACGGCCACCACTGTTGGTTTATAGCTCAACATCTCATTTTATTATGCGCCAAGTCACTTAAACAAACGCACACCAAAATGCTTTACATTAGCAATAAAAAATTATGTATTATGGCACAGAACAACATCAAATTGCATAGCAACGGTTACTGGGCTCAGAGTATTTGATGGCGGTACAGCATAGGTGAAGTTTGGAACAAAATGATGGAGGTGTAGTGTGGACGCGCTAGCTCTGTGGGTCGCCGGGGTTAGATGTGATTTGCAAAGATTGGGCACTAAGCCTTCTGTGTGGTATTTCACTGTCTGCTGCACAGAAAATAAAGGAACAAAAATACCAGTAAAATACCAGTAATATTCACCATAGATAGATAGCAAGGTAGGTAGGTAGATAGATAAATAGATAGATAGACACATACATGTACATATGTGTGTGTGTGTGTGTATATATATATATATATATACACACACACACACACACACACACATATATTACATACATTATATACATTGTTTTCTTGCTAACTGGCTGGTAAGGTGGGTTAGTGAGTTAAGTGCTCAGTACAGTGGTCTGGGTGCAAAGTTTGAGTCAAGGCCCAGCTAACTTACACTTCCATCCTCAAAATGAGGGTGAAATAAGTGTAATTGAGATATTAACAATATCTACAATTTCAGCCAAAAGGTGAAACGTGTTAGTAGAGAGCATTTTTCTGCAATAAATTAAGTAAAGCACATTGGAGTGTCCTGGCGTTTTCTTGAAGGAAGAAAAAAGTTCGATGCATTTAGTGGATCTCCGGAATCCACCCAGGACCGCTGTGAGATGTAGCCCTATACTTCCGGACTGGCATGTGAGATATATAAATATATATCTCCAATACACGTACCGCTCCTGCTGGAAGCCGGAGTCCCGTTAATCCAAAGGGAAATTCCAGAAGCAATCACTCGAGTTCTCAGAGTCAAACGAAAAGGATTCAGGAAAGAAAAAGTCGATTTATTCCATTCCTAAATCAATATATAGTGACTTACAAAAGTGACTGCCCTCTTGGTGCTGAAATTGTAGATATTGTTAATATCTCTGTGACACTTATTTCACCCTCATTTTGAGGATGAAAGTGTAAGTTAGCTGGGCCTTGACTCAAACTTTGGACCCAGACCACTGTACTGAGCACTTAACTCAACAGCCCTCCTTACCTGCCAGTTAGCAACAAAATAATGCTTAATGGGGAAATCCAGGGACCTCTTAAGGATTTTGGGGGCCCGGGGCCAAGCGTATTAAGGGGGCCCCTGTTCGGTACAGCTTATAATTTATGATCCAGTTTCTGATCTTTTGTGTCCTCTTTGGCCCAGTCACTGTGCACAGGCACACTCGTCCACATTCTAAATGTGTTTACATCTAATATTCAGAGATAGTAATGTGTGTCTTTTCAGTATTGTAACACAGCAGCACCTCAATAATTTTGCCAATAATCTAGATGACAGCCTCCCATTTCTTATATGTGAGGTCCTGTTTCGATCTGAAAGAACCTTTTTATGGCTGTTGTATGAAATATAAACACAACATTTCTCTGCAAGAATGTCTGTAATAGACACTGACACATCACCCACATTAAAAATAAATTAAAGGAAAACAGTATTGAAAACAATCTGTTTAAGAAATATTCGAGATCATCAGGGAAAGATCCTCTGTAGAACAGAGTTGGCTCTATCAGGGGGCCCCCAAAAAAGGCTGGGGCCGTGGGCCAGAGCCCACTTGGCCCATGCCTTAAAACGTCTCTGGGGAAATCTGTGGGTTATTAAATCGATGGTGAACTGAGATCACTGTGGTCTGTTGGAGGTTGGCCATGGGTCGAGTGTGACTCTTTCCCAGCCCTTTCGGCTATTCTCTGGCGTTGCCATCTTGGAAAGTCTAAAAGTTCCCCAAAAGGGCAGTCATTTTTTTCCCCCTTTCTTGAGACACCTATTACCGCCCAATGAGGAAGTCTACATTAATGGAAAACAGAAAGATAACCTCTCAGGTGTTCCTGTGTTAGGTAGAGACGTTTCAAAGTGAACCCACCAATAATACACCCAAATTAGCATTCAACTGGGCAAGGTCGTTGGGTAGGGTTAGTAAAATATTACCCCTGTTCAGGCAAAGTATTGAAACTTCTAGGCTGGTTAAACATGTCCCAGAGGAAAAGCTTCTCCTGACCCTGGTCTTCTAAGAACTCGTCAGAGGAGCCCTTCCTGTTCTAAATGACTTTCAGAACCAGTAAAAACAATACATTAGGAAACCTAGAGTGAGGAAAAAATTAGGCAAAGCAAAGATTTCTGGGTAGCTTCCAATCCAGTGGAGAACAGTCCATGATAAATGTACCGCTCCACCCCAGCGCCCTACTTTGGCCGCTAAGGCAAGAAAATAGGTCCCTTTGCTTTTTGTATATTTTACGCGTCACACTGTGATCTGGAGTGACGTGTTTTAACTGCAGGGCGAGGATCACCCCTCCATGCACTGTGGTAGAAGCTAACTATAGCAACGAGGGGGGCTGAGAAGTGCTCCCCAACCTCTCGGGTCTCCCTCTTCCATTGCCTTTCTGTTCTGGGGCTTTTAGTTTCGCTTTCACATTGTGAGGGCATGGCAGCAACCAGGAAGCAAAGATAATAAAACAAATACAACAGGACTTGGTGAACTATTCACGTCTGACATGGAACGACACAGGTAGCATGTCTGTGTGACTCTTTAAAAGGGAAGCTCGTTGTGATGCCAGAATATGGTCTGTGTGCAGAAATTGCACATTAATTCCCCCACCGCCTTGCGTGTCCAAGTTTAAAAAAAACAATGGGGCAGATAAAAAGACAGTATTCATCAATACTCCAACCGAGACGCAGACGCTGGCAACACTGCGTCGTGATGGCGTCCCGCGACGTCGAATGGCAACAATGGGGAAACACGCCGAGCCCTTTAAAGATGGCGGCCCCCTCGCACAGCCTTCTCCCTCCCGGTACCCCCCGAGGCCTGGTCAACACGTCCACGAAAGACAATTCAGAGGATTTAAGGGGGCACATTCCTTCAGATGCCTGGGTCAACCCCAAAGCCGAGGTCGCTGCCTTCTCCGTGACCCCAGAATTTAGCATTCCCTCCTTTTGTTCCTTCCCGCCTCTCCAACCCTTCCACCCCGCTGCCTTGCAATGGGACAGGCATGGGGGGCAGCGACGCGCCCCTTTATCCAGCGCTTGATCAATAGACCTTCGGATAATACCCCTTTATTAAAAACGAGAAGTTTTACCGCAAACACATTTAAAAATAAAATACGTGTCGGCTAAACTTGCTGTGATTTTGAGCTGCCCGTAAACACGTGAAACATTAAATCTGGAATGAGTGGAAAGGAGTAATTATTTAATTGAGGCCGAATATTGTCAAAGTACAACAAATAAAAACACAGCTACAAGCAAATCTAAGTCGGCCAGCCATTTTCTGTGTCTTGTTTCGCTCCACAAACACACAGGCTTGGCATAAAAGAACTGCCCTTTTATGCTGGTAGAACCTAAAATGTAATCCCGTGCGGAAGGCTTGCATGGCCTGTATCTTTCACCTAAAATGAAAAATTCCAAATTTGAGTGTGCAGGCCTATGTACGAAATGGGCTAAATTCAGCATGAGTGCAAATACAGCAAAACATGTCTCTTTGAGTAAAAATAGTACCCAGTGGATAACAACGACTGATAATCCAGTATTAATCCCCTGTTCAGCCAAATTTGCAGAAAATTCTAATGAATGTTTTGCCCCAGTTTTACCCAGCCCTAAGGAAAGCACAGATCTGAGTTTTATTTACATTCACAGTATTACAACTATTAAAGATGTTTTGGAAAACTGTAAACAGGTAACATGATTTCAAAAAGACACCAGTAAATTGGGAGAGTATATGTTAATGTTTTAGTTTGGACCGAGCATCTACACAGTACTGGACAAATTATGTTTTCAGTATAGCGTCCAGTTTAGAACACACGTCCTCAGGGCGCTTGTGCCTAGTTAGGGTGTAAATGTAGTGCTATTAAAGAGTCTAGGTTGAAAGTCTTTGGTTGAGGAGTTTTACAGTGATCTGTGCTTCTCACAGTGTTCATCAGGAACAGGAGGCTTTCCTGAAGGCTGATGATTCTGCAATTCCAGAAGAGCTGGGGGAGGGTCAGTCACCAGGCCTATGCATGCCACTGACTCTCCCCCAGGACTGCTAGCTTCTCACAAGGACTGGTCTGTGAGGAAATCTACAGATGTCCCTATACACCAGTTAATATCCGGCCACTACGCTTCCCCCCAGCTCACGAAGACTGGAAGAGGCATGGGGTGCCAATCTCTTTCAATCTCTGGCCTCTCTGCTGAGACTGCTAGAAAGGGCACAGTTGTATGCCAAGGGCAGTACTGGGTAAAGTGGAACTCGAAAGCCGGTTGGCTGGTAATTCATAATGCAGACCTCAAACATATCCCCAGTGGCTATTGAACCTCAGACTAGTGACCTAGGCCTGGGTTGGTCCACTGATCTAAAGCAAACAGTCCTTCGACCTTCCTTCAACCCACTAAGATGTACAAATTGTGGGCATAAGAGATCTAAAGTTTAAAGATGTAAAAAAAAGATTGGCCAAAAAAGTTTTGAAAAGGCCCAACGTGTATTAAAGGGACAATCGAATGACGAGAAAAAAAACACTTCTCCTCACTCAGTCCACCCTATCTAACAATCACCAACAACAGGCATACTAGCATGTTCCTTTCTTCGTTTGGGGTTTGAGTCCTGTTGTGACCTCATTCAGTGGATGCCCCTTTAAATCGAGATCCGGTTTTAGATGAAAGTACTACATCAGGTCCTGACTTTCAATTTTCAGCTTAGTTGTTAAAGACTTTGCCACTTTAAATCCACTCTTACACATGTTAAAAAAAAAAAAAAGAGAGAGAAAAAAAGGCACTATGAGGTAACACCTGGCATGCGGCAAGTTGAACTCATTAATTAAACTGACCCTGAGTGGGTAGATGAAAAACTCTTTGCAACAGCATCAATGGAGGGGGTGCATCCTCTCACGCTTAATGTAATGAAATAACTCTCTTTGCGTCAGATGTTGGTCACTTTTCCACCCTTTCCACAAGCAGCAAATTCACCTTACATTTAAAAAAAAAATAGGAAACTAAATGTCAGTAAAAGGGAGAAAACCAGCAGTACACCACAGGAATGTGTCTTGACATATATATATATATGGCATTATTTGGTTGCATGGTGGCTTTTATACAACAGGCAAACCGCAGCAACCAGACATGCCCCCCTGCGGAAAACAACCCTGTCATTCCATTCCACCGCAGAGCGATGCGATTCCCGATGAATTTAGCATTAGATACAAGGTGTAAACAGAAATTCCTCCTTTAATCATACCAACGGCTTCAGAACACAGGTTGAATGGTTTAATTAACGTCTTTGAGGTTTCAAGGCTGGATTTCAGAGCTAACTAAATTTTTCACTCTATGCGGCTGCTAAGAAATTACTAATAAATAAAAATAAATCGCTGTTGGTCTGAGGTGCCATTGTAGTCACGAAATACACGGCCAACGGCAGCACCAGACTTTTATTGTGAAAATATTAAAAAAACAAAGAGAATAGAGGATGGCGGGTAGGCAAGAGGGTCTTCCCACATGCTTCCCTCATGCATATTCCAATAGCGGGCCTCTCTGTTTTAAAATATGCGGTGTAACCGTGGGAACAGACGAAGCACCGCATTGAGCTGTCAGGCAGCGGCTAGACAGCCCAGCTGCTATGAAAGCCATCATGGCGGGGCAGAGAAGGACCCAGAGCCTGAAGGTCAAAGTTGACGCCCATGCATTATTCAGCCAGCCAGCACTTTTGTTCATAAAACTAATAAAGTTAACTTTAAACTGTGAGCGGGAAGCATGGGATTGCCAAGAATGGCAATCTAGGGATATAAGGAGACCTAAAAAAAAAAAACGAAATAAAAAATATCCTTAGGATATTGCTGGTCACCAACGTTAAAATAAAAGTTAAAAAAATACTAGACACAATTCTTAGCTTCCCATTTCTTTTTTTGTTTTTTTAATCCCGTCTTGCTATTAGAAACCAGCATGCTCAACAATGTCGTGTTGTTACCGACATGCAAGCAGGGGCAAACCACCAGCACAACATTTTTTACAAATTGTCTAATGCCTTCTAGACAAAAGATGGGGAATAATGTGGCTTTAATCTTGCTACATCAGGACGGTAGCCAATTTTGATTGGGTGAGTTTGGAAAATTCTTGTAGCCGCGCTGAGAGGAAATAAAAGGTGGGGGCACATTTGGCCAAAGATTGCTGCAAAGAACGTAAGAGCAAGCTTGTCGCCTGGGAGAGAGCACATTACGTATCGCGTCAGTCATATCTCCCCTCAAGTGTCATGATTTGGTAAGAGCCGCGCCTGTCATTGCAGAGGAGGTGTGCCAGGCAACGGCGTACGGTAGCCCGCCCAGTTTCATGAGCCAACAAAGAGATTGCTCTACCGCTCGCCATGAGTAGCCGTGTGCCTGAACCGCAGGGCGGGCCGGGTGGGATCAGCCTGTGTTCAGACAATTACACGGACCGCCAACGATGTCAGGTATTTCCTTCAAAATCCTGACCTCAATTCGCGAGGTTCTAGATTAAAACAGTTCCAGGCATTGGCGGGGAAAAATAGGCCTTCACTGGCCTTTAGCTGCTCCTTGGTCAGAAAGGTAGGAATTAACAAACAACTGTTCTTTCAAGGGTGGGCCCTCGACAGGGGCCCTGAGTAAATTTAAAGGCTCTGCTAAAAGTTGGAGGCAAATTGTGAGGGATCTCATAAATTTTCCAAGAAAGGAATCTGCTGAAATCTAAGCTTTAAATCCACACCACAGTCTCTTCCTCTGGACAGAATATTGCAGCCTCGCGTGTTCCAAGGTCAAAGGCAACAGGAAGGAAACATTGATCAACAACTTGTGTTGGTGTTTGAATTCATTGAAAGTGAGGGAGACATGCTAAAAAAAATTCTGACCCAATGCCACTCATTTCCTAGTTTTCATTTTGCAACCATCATTAACACTCATCAAAAAATCTGAAAGGGAAAAACGACCCAGTTTACCCGTCAGCTTCTGTAACAGGCCTTCGTCTGCTCAAGCAAGATGGCAAAAAACACGTGAGCTCCACACTGTGTGGAGAAGGGAACAAGAGGTGCGGGGTTTTAGGAGCTAGCAGCCTCCAACAATAAATGTTTGTGGTTAACAAGCAAGATGGCAGCCTTGTGGAGCGATTGGAAAAGATGGCGCATCAGTATCTGGCTACGGTGCCCGTGGTAATGCACGCCAAGCATTGCCCTACAGCGGCTGCGGCCTACAACGGGCGGCTGTGCAGGAAGGGCGGGTCTCCTCAGTTTGGGCGAGTTTGGTGGTATTTACATTCGGCGATTTTTCCAGAGTCAGATAGTATTGGGTTAAGTGTCATCCAGGTTTCCAGAGACTGCACCTCCATCACTAGAAGAGACATGTACTCTGCATGACCTGTGTTTGTATCCTGTGGTGAGTGCGGGAATGCACAAGTGTGAGCTCTTCACTGGATGCACTGCACGCAGAGAGTACGACGACACAAGAGTAGGAAGACACACGTGTGAACACTTCACTCAGTGCATTGCACGCATAGTGAAGAAAGACACACGTGTAAACCATGAACTGGGTGCATTGCACGCATAGTGAAGGAAGACACACGTGTAAACAATGAACTGGGTGCATTGCACGCATAGTGAAGGAAGACACAGTGTAAACAATGAACTGGGTGCATTGCACGCATAGTGGAGGAAGACACAGTGTAAACAATGAACTGGGTGCATTGCACGCATAGTGAAGGAAGACACAGTGTAAACAATGAACCAGGCGCATTGCACGCATAGTGAAGGAAGACACAGTGTAAACAATGAACTGGGTGCATTGCACGCATAGTGAAGGGAGACAGTGTAAACAGTAAACTGGGTGCATTGCACGCATAGTGTTGGAAGACACAGTGTAAACAATGAACTGGGTGCATTGCACGCATAGTGTTGGAAGACACAGTGTAAACAATGAACTGGGTGCATTGCACGCATAGAGAAGGAAGACACAGTGTAAACAATGAACTGGGTCCATTGCACGCATAGTGAAGGAAGACACAGTGTAAACAATGAACTGGGTGCATTGCACGCATAGTGAAGGAAGACAGTGTAAACAATGAACTGGGTGCATTGCACGCATGGTGAAGGAAGACACTGTAAACAATGAACTGTGTGCATTGCATGCATAGCGTAGGAAGACACAATGTGAACAGTAAATTGGGTGTATTGCACGCGAAATGAAGGAAGACACTGTGTAAACACTGCACTTGGTGTATTCCATGCATAGAAGAGGAAGACATGTAGGGCTGGCACTGCACTGGATTCACTGCACGCTTCATGAAGACAGATACAGAGTCTAAACAGTGCCCTTGGTATATTGCATGTACATTGTAGACAGATGCACAGTTTACACGCATTGCACTATATCTTGTGTTTATCTTCTCAGGCAGACCGTAAACATTACACCACCTATATCATGTATGTAGTGGGTGAAGACACATAGTATAAACTCTGCTCTGTAAACAGATACACGCTTTTCATCTACTTCACTGCATCTTTTCTAGTGTATCAGGTAGTGTGTAAACATTACACTACTTTTATGATGTGCCTATTGTGGGCAGACACACAGGTGTGCACTCTTTGCACTGCGTCTTTAGTTATCAGACTCCAGCCACCGGCGGTGCAGACTGAAACCACGCCTCTCTGTATGACGCGCTTACTTCCGGCAGGCACGTGGACCCGGTGTAACACTGCACACTTTGTCTCATATCCCTAGTGCAGGCGTGTTCACGGAGCGTTCACTCCCCACACGTGTGTACCGTGCTCGGTGACCGGCAGGAGGGCCCCAGGTAGGGCCACGTGTTGGTGTTTAATACCACATATTTATTGCTGTTTCAAGGCACGGTAACTATCAGGCGCTAATATCATTCAATCCAATGGTACTCAGTTAACGACCTCAAAAGGAGTCCACCGGGTTGAATTAACAAGACAGGATTTCAACTTGTGACGTGTGGATCACTGCAAGGGTTAGCAGCGGGTGGTAACTCACCAGAACCCAGCCCAGTTGTCAGGCCACTTGTGGTGGTAAAGAGTCCAAATTCGATCGATTGTATGTAAATATATCTCATGTGAGTGCTGCAAGGCCTCCAGCCGCTATGTTAGACGCCCCAGGCGTAGGCTGACGCAATGACGCAATGCTGAGGTAAAGAAGGCGCTCGCCGAAAGACTTCCTGTTTTGTGATATGTTTTCCCTCATCACTTCCTGTCATGTGAACACAGCGCTCCTTCCTGTCTCCCTCTTCTTATGACCTTGGTATTGGCTTAAAAGACTGATGTTCAATCTAGCTAGACCCAAAACGAAGAACATTCCTAAAATTATAGGAAATTGCATATAGTACAAACATTAATGTTCTGTTTATTTCCTCCATGAAAATCACATAGGGTAGCCTGTTTCAAAGTGCCTAATAGTGTTGTAAATAATGCAAACATTCTAATTACCAATAATAACAAAAACTCATGCACTAGAAAAGGAGTGAGGTTCCCAGGGTTCGAAACCCTCCCAGTCGCAAAGTCCGACCCACGAGCAGGAAAGGTTTCTTCTTCTCGACAGAGAGGAGTAGGCAACTGTTTCAGTTCTGGTCTTAGCTTTCTCTACATTTCAATTGTCATTGCTCTGTGACATGTTTATCAGTTCAGTAATTTGATAGGGTACATGTAGAGTATGGTATTATGGGACATCTTCCCCAAATATCATATTAATTTAGAGTTGGCAGAAACTCCATTGTGCTGAATTTGCAAGTTCCACCATGGTTTCTACCGCTAAGCAATGCTAAAACCGTGGAATCCGGTAGAGTGCTAAAACTCTGCGCAAATATTGCTGAATTTCTTGCCGGTAATTTCTCTTGTGAGAACCGGCTGAAAAATACACGGCATGGTTTACAATTGCTGCAAATATTGGTAAGAACTCTGCCCAGCCTTTGCCGGTAACTCTACCAAACAATCTATCCATTAGCTTTAAATCTGTCCAAAAAATGGTCTCTTATGGCTAGGATTTTAGCAGAGGGTTTACCGCTAATCCACCTCCAGAAGGCGACTGGAGTAAATATGGCGGATGCTGCTACAGCGGCGAGACAGGGGTGCAAACCCACTACAACGTAATGTATATCCAGCTGCTGAACTCCAGAAAGAGATGAACTATGCTGTGGGGACAGTGATGCTGGAGACGCAACTACACAACTCATCCATATGCACACATAACTTACACCGTGGGTGAAGTTGGTGGGGCCATAGCAGTAATTCATCCAAAAGCAAGTGTATTTATAAAGTTTACTTGATTCCAATATTTTGTAAGTTTCTCTTGCGGGAGCCATTTTATGACTCTAAAAATAGACATGTTTGAATGGTGGTCAAATTTACAAGTCAAAGTGTGTACTAGGGAGAACAGAAGGTCAGCACTTCTCAGCACGATGCAACACTTTCAATGGAAGAGCACTGGCACTTCTCAGTAACCCACAGGTACTCTGGGAGAGCGAGTACTGGCATGGTCATATTTCCATTCCAAGCAATAAGGAGAAACATAAACTAGATTAAAGAATCCAGACAGCAAAACAGTGATCTGCTGTCCTGATCCACAGCTCTCTCCAAAGTTTAACCAACTGATTGAACACATGACTATTGAGAGACAAAAGGCCTAGTTTTAATAGCGCAGGGCAAGTTTTATTAATAAAATCCATCACAACCTACACCGGCCCAATACAATAAAAAAGTGTGGGATCCGTTTTTGGCAAAAAGAAAATTAAATTTATAACACAAAATGTTCGAAGGTTTCTCAGCAGGGTTGAGATGGGCAGAGCAACGAGAAACCTCAGAAAGACATCTTCAACACCCTAGTCTAGGAGGTCTAAAGCAAAGCATGTGCATTCACATTTCACAACAAGCATTGGTAAAGTGACATGAAACATTAAAGAAAAACCTGCTGCAATGTGAAAAAAAAAAAAATTATAGGCGCAATGCTAATGCAATCCATCAATAAGGTAAGTCATTTATTGTGAGATTATTCCGGATATTTTTTAGATGTAGAATAGTCCCTCATCCAATACAATGTAATCAGAGGGCGGAATGATACAGCAAACAGCCAATAGCAGGAGGTGAGAGGGAAAGATCTCTCTGGTCAGAGCCAAAGCCCACTCAATGTTTATTTGAATGAATTGGTAACACCAGGCCTCACAGGCAGCTGCGTTTTCAAGGAGGCCTAAAAGAAAACAGGGCGGAAGCAAACATTTTCAAAATCTTAGATAAATGTCCCTAGCGGATAAACAAAGCCTGTACTGTTGAACTTCCCAATCTACGAGGCTGTTCCTTTTCCATACACTTCTACAACGTAACCTGAATTTATACTTGTATGTAATCTATTGCTGTTGTATTAGCATGTATTATTCCCCGTTGGCAACCCCCTCTTCATGCCCGTCATACAGCTATAATGTAGAAGATTACCTTTGCTACCTTCTGTATTAATTCCATGAACATGGGTGTCTTACACCGGAAATTCAGGAACAATTCACAATAATTTAGGAGTAAGACACTGTCACTCAACTGATTCCTTCCACAAAAAGACTAGTGGAGAGAGCGTGGCCTACGCCTGGCTTACTACTGAACTCCTGGCTACAGAATGACAGAAGTAAGCCAGACTTACTCCTGGAGTAATTCAGTAGTAAGTCAGGAATAATACAAGAGTAAGTAATGTGTACTGACAGCAACATCTTTGTGAATCGGCAACTTACTGTTCTGAAACGAGGCAGGCAGAGCGGGCAATATCCATTAAGGAATAAAAAGTAAAAAATTTGCTTCGATGAGGATCACAATTTGGAAAATTCAAAGTCTGATTTGATCAAAATTCAATTTTTGGCATTTGGAAACAAAGAAAGGGTCTGACAAATTCACCATCAGTTTTCCTGCATGTCTCGTATAGTCAACAACATTTGTCAGTGGGCTTTCAGCTCCATTATTGTTCCCACAGAAGTAAACAGGGCGGCCATGAAGGCCCAGGCCGGAAAGTTTGGGATGGACTGTTCCCATAGAAACTGGGTCAACACTGACCTGCATATGGCTGGGTCCAAACTGAGGTGGCATGGTGAGCAAAATAACGATGGCTTGGGATGCGGCCCGAGTACTTACCAGTGGCTGAGATTAGTTCAAGCATTCCACCCATCACTTGTTGTCTACGTGCTTGTCCTAGAGAGAAGTGGAGGCCTCATTTTCAATGTCCTTTCTGGTCCCAGCTTGAACCAAACGGTTTGAAAGCCTACGTTGTTAAAAGATCTTGCGAATAGTTGTTCAATTTCACAACATTTGTGCAGGTATGGACCAGCAGTAGTTACCAGTAAGCCATTAGTACCCAAAGGCGGTGTGTTGATTTACGTTGCATATTGCAACTGAGGAACACAGCCAACATTCTTTTTGACTGGATGGCACCCTGATCTCTTTGGCTCTCAGCAGGACCACTCCCAGGTCCCAACACATGGGCACCACCCAGGGCAACTACCCTTACCTACCCATCCAAGGGGGGGGGGGGCTACCTCACAGGTCAGTGCATCCCAGAATCAAAACCTGTGCGCTCAGCCCTTCCAGCTTCTGTCCTTTGAAATTCTTTAAAATATTTAGCTGTGGGAAAACAGCATTTTCCAACAAAAAAGCTTTCCTTTTCTCTGAGGCTGTCCCTCCCCACTTAACGCCTGACTGGGAATGAGATATCAGGCTGCTTGTCAAGTTAAATCGGCCATTCCTTGCCCTCCCCTACCCTCGAGGGCAGGAGGAGTCGGTGGGCATGCAGCTACAGTTAAACATGAAAAAGACAGGGAAAAAATCAATTCTGTCTCTCACCCACTAAGCCTGGAACAATGTAACTATAGCCACAGGGATCTTTGAGAGCTGATGGGGGAAGGGGGAAGACGCCATTAAATTCAACAGGAAAAACAATACAGAGACTTTGGGTCTGGTGTAGTAAGCGGAGTTGGCAAGCCACCATATGCCAAGTGCCCACCCACAGATTTGAGGGCTGCTTTTTATTTTGCGATACAACTTGGGTACTAAGCAGTCGCATCACGAAATGGATATTCTTAGGCGCCTGCAAAATCTCCCATCTCGTGAATATAAGCGAGGCTATTTCCAAAACACTACAAACACGACTTAAAATGTAGAGACAGAGGCCGTTGATGGACAGCAGACCGCTGTCCTGGCGTTCACGTGCTCTGGACATCAACGTGTGTTTTTTAAAGCAGCCCGTGTCTCCTAAAGGAACTGCTAACAAATTTAAAAAGAAGCATTGGCAAGGACAATAGGACTGGTACTGACTGATAGTCTTATGGCTTTGTCAATGCTTGTTTTGGTGTTTGTAAAACTTTATTGTCAGGGGAGCCACAGGGCATGCATCAATCGAAAAAAAATAGAAACATTGGCTAAAAGCAAAAACATGTTTGTGGTTTCATAACGTATACATTTCCATAGTAGTACAGTGCACTGAAGAGGACTATTTTGTGTGTTGATGTGTTCCTTGTGAAAGGGCGGAATACTGTCACTGAAAGTGACGTAAGCTAAAGGCTGACGTGGCTGCCCCGTGATCTATCCTGTAGTGGGCGGAAGCAAAGTGTGATTAATACATTATTAGACCAAGGAAATGATAAACAAGACTGGCAGCCCCAAAAGTTGTGTATAATATGCATACAATCTTAGTAAAATAAAAAGGTCTTGGCTAATGCCAGACCTAATAATGAGCACCAGGGACGAAGCCTGGGTGTTGCACATGAGGGGACGAGCGTGAAGCGGACCCCTGGACCACTGTCTGCTCACCTCGAGGCCAGCTGAAATGATTCTCAAAGGGGACGCGGCCCCACTGGCTGAGCATACCAGTAACCAATGAACGACCGCCCCACCTTGGAGGTCGATAAGGAGCCAATGGCTTGCACGAGCAACTGCAGTCACAGACCAATGATAGCTGGTATTGCAAATCACATACGAGAAAGTGGCTCCCTTCGTGCCCCCTTCCATTTGCAGTTCAGAATGGGTCACAAAAACCATTTTGAAGTAAAAGTCTTCGGAGACCTAAAAAAGAGCTTTATACTCAGCACAAAGGTTTTCGGGGTCACAAATCCGGTGGATTGTGGATTTATGAATTGCAATCCATGCAACCCAAATATACATTTGTACATCACGCCCTTGGTTCCACCACATGTGGACTCAATGACCAGAAAAAGCTACACAGATGCATCACTTTAATATGAGAATGTTACATCACAAAGAGTGTGTGACGTCACAAATAGCAAGTGACATCAGAAAGGGAATCCATCATCAAAAAGAGCACAGGACATAAGCACCATGTAGAGTTGAACAGAGCATGTGACATCACAAGGTGACGTCACAAATAGCATGTGACCACACAAAGGGTATGTGATGTCACAAAGAGCCCAAAACTACACACATCATAAGCCATCACAAGGACCTTGACATCATAAACAGAGCACGTGACATTCAAAAGGGCATGTGACATCACAAAGAACAAGTGACCTCACAAAAATCAAACGAGACCACAAAGGCTATTCTATTACTATGGCAAAGTAGGTGACGTCACAAAAAGGATGTGGCATTACCAAGAGCGCAGTGGTTCTCACAGACTGCAAGTCTGCTAATGTTGTTTGTTTTTGCGCGCCTATGTACAGGTGGGGGTTAGAATGTTAAAAAGTGACATTAACCCTTGCTGGTAAAGCTAAGGGTGAGGAATGCAATCCGTGCGAAATAACATTTCGTGAAAATCCCCTTGTGGGAAATTAAGCCGGGTTCCAATAGACGAATAAACCACTTTGGATTTAAAAAGAACTTGTGTCAAAAGAGCCAGGGCGCGTATTTGTGAGTCCACAAGAGATGGTGGTTCACTCGAGGTCTTTTCATGAGATAAAGGATCTCTGGAAAGGTGGGTGGGAAACACTGCATCAGCTGTTAGTTTTCCCAAGACCCCTAAGAAAGCAGGCCATTCTCTAGGAGACAATGTCTGAGCGGCCTCTTCCAATGGGCGCCCCTGCTTGGAGTACCAATGGTCTCTCCCAAGGACAGGCCACACAAGAGAACTTGAATCCCTTCCATTCACTCCTGTCTCTCAAGGGAGGGAGCGAGCGTCGTTCGTGGCTCTTTAGAATCAAAATATTGTCCAAGCCGGAGAATGGCTCATGGCCAAACCCTTGTCTTCCCAACAAGCGGGCTGCGGAGCATCAGGGTCTGGGGGGCGTCCCCACAATGAGACCCCCGCTCGGGCAGCTAAGGTTGCAGGGCCTGCGGCTCCCCCGTGCCACCCCTGAGATCATTTAAGGCATGATGGGTAAAGAGGGCGATTGTCCAGAGACCCCCATTCCAATGGTGCCCCTGTGAAAGTGAACTCTCTATTTGACCTCTGTTTATTCCATTTCTATGTCTATTCTAGTTCTCTTTAAACTGCTCTTCCTCTGTCTACCTCTATTCAGTGCTCAGTCTCTCTACCCAGTGTCATCTTAAACATTTTAATGATTTTTGGGGTCCTCGGCAAGACCGATTTCAACTGTTGTGCAACCCTGGTAAAGTTTAACATACAATTTAGCAATGTTTGGCAGAATTATTAGGAAATGCCTATTAAAATAAAATTTTATTTTATGCAGCTGCAGTCGATGGCACTCCTTTAAGCCTCCACTGCCCGGCTGCAGCTGATGGCACTCCTCTAAGCCTCCACTGCCCAGCAGCAGCCGGTGGCACTCCTCTAAGCCTCCACTGCCCAGCAGCAGCCGGTGGCACTCCTCTAAGCCTCCACTGCCCGGCTGCAGCCGATGGCACTCCTCTAAGCCTCCACTGCCCAGCAGCAGCCGGTGGCACTCCTCTAAGCCTCCACTGCCCGGCTGCAGCCGATGGCACTCCTCTAAGCCTCCACTGCCCAGCAGCAGCCGGTGGCACTCCTCTAAGCCTCCACTGCCCAGCAGCAGCCGGTGGCACTCCTCTAAGCCTCCACTGCCCAGCAGCAGCCGGTGGCACTCCTCTAAGCCTCCACTGCCCAGCAGCAGCCGGTGGCACTCCTCTAAGCCTCCACTGCCCGGCTGCAGCCGATGGCACTCCTCTAAGCCTCCACTGCCCAGCAGCAGCCGGTGGCACTCCTCAAAGCCACCCCTGCCTGGCTGCAGCCAGTGTCAATTCTCTAAGCCTCCATTGCCCAGCAGCAGCCGGTGGCACTCCTCTAAGCCTTCACTGCCCGGCTGCAGCCGATGGCACTCCTCTAAGCCTCCACTGCCCAGCAGCAGCCGGTGGCACTCCTCAAAGCCACCCCTGCCTGGCTGCAGCCAGTGTCAATTCTCTAAGCCTCCACTGCCGGCAGCAGCCAGTGACACGCCTCTAAACCTCCACTGCCCGGCAGCAGGGTATGGCACGCCTCCACTGCCCGGCTGCAGTCGAAGGCACGCATCTATGCCACGCTTGCCAATTGTACTATTAAATATCGTGGCCTTCTAAAACAGAAGAGAGAATATCTAAAGGTTGGGTAGTATAGATATACTTTTCCAACCTCCACACCAACGAACCTTGACATTTGACCTGCGTAGGTTCACGCTCCGGTTCACGCATGTGGAGTGTGGAGTTCGGTTCACGCATGTGGAGTGTGGAGTTCGGTTCACGCATGTGGAGTGTGGAGTTCGGTTCACGCATGTGCAGTTAGGTTCACGCATGTGGAGTTCGGTTCACGCATGTGGAGTTCGGTTCACGCCTGTGGAGTTCGGTATTGGGAAGCTGGCCTTACATTCTGTCGATGTTTTCTTTTCGATATCCTGTCCAATGGATACTGTTGGTTTGCTCTTCAGGGGGGCACTCCCTCCCTCCAGCGCTCTCAGCCGGTGACGTTTATTGTCGGGGTTCTTAATCTTTGGGCAGCGCCTCGCAGCCCTCTCACAGACCAGGCAGCGCTCTAAGCCGTAGCCATTCGTGGACTGCGACAGCCGCTTTGCTGTGCACAGCAGGTCACGGCGTGGCCTCTCGTGCCAGCGCCACAGCCACGTGCTCACAGCGACTCTATTGTGCCAGGCGCACTGCAGACTGCAGGGCAGCGGGCACGCGCGCACATGACGTACTCTGCACTGCACGCTGCCGAGGAATGCACATGCAGGCCCAGCGCCCGCACTGTACACTATGGCAGGTGGAGAGGCAGCTCAGTGAAGGGAAATCAAACACCAAGCGCTTGCATGCTTGGATTTGTCTTGGCGCTACATACTAAGCAAGATCATTTCACCTGGAGGTGAGGGAGAGTCTGGCGAGGCAGATTACACAAGGAAACAAACATGCAGATGGGTGAATGCAACGAGAGGAGAAAGGAGCAATGCAACACAGTGAGAGGGTTAAGAAAAAAAAGCACAGGATAGTTAGTAAAAGTTTAATAAAAGCAAATGGACAAAAAGGAGAAGAATGAGAATTCAAGAGAAGACGAGAGTTGAAAGCTTATACTAGGAGCTAAAGAAAGAAGAGAAGTTAGAAAAAATGAAAGAAATTAAAGGAGCAACGGTGGAGAATGAGACATAAAGGAGAAAAAGAGATAAAGAAGAAAAGAGAGAAAATTAGCAAATTTCTCAAAACCGGACATCAGTGTACAATTCAAATGAAATTAAACAACTTAAGTCAAAGAAGAAGAGAGAAAAAAGAGAAAGTTGCAGAATGATAGGGTTTGGGTTAAGAGAACAAAAAAAAGATAAAGTGGGAAGAAAGTGAGCGAGAAAAAAATTAATTGAAGATAGAAAATACAAGCGTGGGAGACAGGACATGAGACAAACTGAAAGAGATAATTGTCCAGAAATAGAGGGGGAGCTACAAAGAGAGACGGCCAAAGAGAGACTAGGCGAAAGAGAGAGAAGAGGAGAAAGGAAGAGAGAGCGACGAGAGAAAGGTAAGACGAGAAAGAGAGCGAGTGAGAGAAACGTCGGGTCGGGGGAGGCAGGGCAGTTCAGCAAGGTTGATGCATTGCTCGGGTCGCATGTCCTATAAAGAACCCCACAGCCAGAGAAAAACCAGTGCTTAATTTGAGCCGGTGGTTTCTGGTGCTCAGCACCGCCACTTAATCATCAACACCAGCACTTTTCATGAGCACCAGTTATGGACACCTTAATTTACGGGGAGATTTAGTGATTTGCCAAGAATCATAGGATGTTGAGTGGACGCCGAAACTCGAACCTCGTTCCCCAGCTCCAAAGCCGGCAGTTCTGGCCATTACGCCACACCCTCTCCCCACTTTGATGGTTAGTAGTTGGTTCTGTTTTAGTCAGCGCTAACCGGAGAAATGGGCTGGTGCAAGCTGCCTCCTATCGAGAGCCCCGGCACTTATTTATTTTTTACAAATTAACCATTGACAAGGACCCCTGCAGAGGGCAGCATACACCTGTGGGTGGCACAGAGCTTAAGATTATCACAGCAACCCCCCTTTGGCCCACCCACTCCCTACCCTTCGACCTCATAGCTACAGGGGTGCTGATCTGGGCCTGTGCGCAATCATGCGTTTTTACTAGAAAGTTTTGCAGCCGTGACCGTGACCTAACCGATGCACATAAAAAAGGTAGTTGTGGGGCAACCCTTGTCAGTAAATGCCTGCCATTGGTGACAAGGTGACATCAGAGGAGGCAGCTCTACAGCAAACACAGGAAGCTTGGAGTGCGTAAAGTTCTCCTGTAGTACGCAGATGTGCTTTTGTGAATTGGCCCCAAAACATATGAAATGGGAATAAAATTTAAATAACTTGGGGATGTCCATGTACAATGAATACAAACAGAGGGAACTGTGGTACTTTTGCAACTAGGGAGTTGGACGTTTCGCCACCTATTCACGAAGGCTTGCGTAAAAGTATGTAAAAGAGGACTCCTGTAATACTACTTCCTGTGCGCACAGATGCTTCTGCGAATCAGCGTCAATATTTCCCAGCGTACACCTTGAAACAGTGGCTCTTTGTTGCCCATGGGCCGGTATTGCAGCCGCTTGTCCATAGCCGGTAACAGGAGTAGGCTGCTAAAGGTACCTGACACCTGTCCCCCTGGGTCCACGTCTGCACCACCTCCAAGTAATTGCACATCTTCACGTCAACATTATCCACAGGGCAAGGAGCCCTGATCTTTTATTAGCGCCTCCAAGAAGGGGCCTAGCTTCCGTTGGTGGAGCGAGTGCAGTGGCACCAGGGCCCGGAGCTTTGAAGGCCCCATTGAACCCTGATAGTTGCTGTATTTTATGACACAAACAGCAGTCGGAGGCCATTTTCTTTGCTTACACCAGGGCCCATGGCATCCTTGCTACACTACTGACTACCTCCGAGGATGCCGAGACACCCCTACTTCCTCGTTGCCCCTGCTAAGGCACGAGTCATTGGGGTGCCATCTTGAATGGGGTGCCACCAACCATGTTCACTCTTCTGAAGGTGGCCATTCTTGGGCCAGCAGGCTTCACCACCTTACTACGGAGCAGACATCACCTTCACAGTTTTCTCCAGTACCCGGCTACCAATTTAAGGGTGCGTGCAGGATGGACGAAGACTACCACTTGCCCATTTTCTCTGCCACATGTGGGGCCTAGACCTACCCTCATCTTTAAAGAGCGACAAGCTGCGAGCCTACTAGTCTCCTTCTTCAAGGGGGCAGTGTGGAGGTGTGAGCCAGGGGCAGTGATAGGTTCAAAAACATCTCACCATCCTTACCAGCCCTAATGACATCTGCATTATTAGTGGTATCACAGTTATTTTTATTACCAGTAGTAGTATTTTTATTATTATTGTTATTATTATCATAAAAACGAATATCAATAATATAATTGATGGTAATATTAACAGTAATAAGTCACATTATACATATTCTTGTTAATATTATGACTTCTAAAACTTTTAAGAGTGGTCCCATGAATCACTGGAAATAAGGGATATATTATAGTATACTATATTATTATATTATATAACACTATATTATACTATACTATATTATGATATTATAATATGTTATATTATAATATACTACACTAGATTATATTATATATTATATTATACTATATTATTATACAATACTGTTATATTTTACTACACTATATTATATTATCTACACTATATTATAATATACTGTATTATTATATTGTATATTGTATTATACTATACTATACTATATTATTATATTATACTATATTATATCATATTATATTATGTTATATTTAGGGCTCAAAGTTTTATGGTATATTTTTTTAAAGATTTCCATCTCTCTTTCGTCATATTTATTTTTAGGCCATCGTATTGGTATTTATCCATATTTATTTTGTGTTTTGAGGATAAGTGGAGTCGAAAAATTGAATATTTACACATTTGTTTAACTGATAAACATGCACGTGAACATTGAAGCCTGTCACGTTTTAGAAAATTAAGCAGCCAAATATAACAAAACACTGCACCCACGGGTAAATATTAGCATTATACACATATATAGGGTAACTATGTATGTATTTAAGGACATCTCATCCTATTTTTTCACTTCTGTTTTTTTCTGCTTTTAAAAATAAATACAGACAGAAAACAGGTTATTCTCTGTAAAAATGTGTAAAAACGTAAAACTGGGAGCGTTAATTATATTATATTATATTTCCGTATCCTTATGGTTACTCTGGTCCTTCCAGAATGAAGCGATACAGGGGCGCCCCCCTGTGCCAGTAGCCCCCAGAGTGGTGTGCGGTGCAGCCCCACAGCCCCACATTTACACTTGTCTTATTCCTGCCCCCCTCCTCCTCCCAGTGGTAATTTATCCCACATCTGAACCCCCCCCCCACCCCAGCCCAAGCTGTTCTCCTGGGCCCCCCCAGATTGTCCTTTATGTGGGGGGCCCTAACTCACCCCGCGCGGTCTGCTCAAAGTGTCTCACACCTCTGCCCTCCTCCTGCCCGCCTGCCCCTCTTCTGCCCTTTCACTTCCGTCCTGGTGCGGGACATAAAACACCTCAAACTTCCCTTCTTTGTGGCCCGGATAAAGACCCCGTTCTGACACTTGCAGGGGTGTTACCGGGGTCATGGGGGGACCGGATCGGACGCTCCATGCTTTTAAAGTTCAGTGTGGGGTTGAGAGCTCTGCTCCTGGTGGGGCGACCACTTCACTCGAGGTCACTACGAGCACTGTCTCGAGTTCTGAACTTTTCACCTACAAATATTGATTTCACTGTATCACAATTCTAGTTTTAGTCTATTTCAGTGGACGCAAAGCAAGACTACAACACCCAGAATGCATTAGGCTATCACATATAAGTCCAGGACTGGAACCAGTGTCTGTAATGACCTGGAGGGAGGTGTTTATATTCAAGCTCCTGTTTATATATAAACAGCATCAAGGCCAAAGTGCCTAAAGACCTCTAAGGTGTTAGGGAGCGCTACATAAAAGATACACTATAATAATTCCTATGCCTGACCTATTTCCTCAGTTAGGTACATAAGGCCTTGTTTAGAGTATGGCGGATCGGATACTCCATCACAAACATGGCAAACGACCCTTCCGCCGTATTACAAGTGCGTTATAATAGCCTATGATATTTGTAATACAGCAAATGTGAAATGAGCAATGTTTTGACGAAATATGCAGTCTGCCAATTCTAAATAATTCAAAGACATGAGTATGTATATATATATTTATGCAAAAACAACACTTGATGGACAGAATGCAGAACAATGTCATACATTCACCCCAGTACAGAGATCTGGGCCTAAATCCATCGTTTTTTCTCACCATGCCATTCCAGTTTGAACCCAGCCGTATGCAAATCAGTCTTGACCCTGTGCCTCATGGGAACAGTCCAGCCCGAACTGCCAAGCCAGGTCCTCCCTGGATTGGAAACAAGCATCCTAGGACCAGTTCGGGGTTTCACCCCTCTTCAGCCAGGTTAGCTTGATTCCAGTGGCATGGAGAGCACGGGACTCAATCAATCAATCAATCATAGGCATTTGTATAGCGCACTGCTCCCCCGGAGGGTCTCAAGGCGCTGGGGGGGGAGGGAACGCTACTGCTCGAACAGCCAGGTCTTGAGTTGCTTCCTGAAGGCGAGATGGTCTTGCGTTGTCCGGAGGTGGATGGGGAGGGAGTTCCATGTCTTGGCTGCCAGGTAGGAGAAGGATCTTCCTCCGGCGGTGGCTCTGCGGATGCAGGGGACGGTGGCGAGAGCGAGGCTGGCGGAGTGGAGCTGGCGGGTGGGCTTGTGGAAGATCAGGCGGCTGTTGAGGAACTTGGGGCCCAGGTCGTGGAGGGCCTTGTGTGCGTGGGTGAGGAGTCGGAACGTGATTCTTTTGTTGACGGGGAGCCAGTGCAGGTCTCTCAGGTGTCCGGAGATGTGGCTGTGTCGGGGGATGTCCAGGATGAGTCGTGCTGAGGCGTTCTGGATCCGTTGGAGTTTCTTCTGGAGTTTGGCGGCGGTGCCGGCGTAGAGGGCGTTCCCGTAGTCCAGCCAACTGGTGACGGGGGCCTGGGTGACCGTCTTCCTGGTCTCGGTGGGGATCCACCGGAAGAGCTTTCGAAGCATGCGCAGGGTGTTGAAGCATGAAGACGAGACGGCGTTGACTTGTCTGGTCATCGAGAGGGAGGAGTCCAGGATGAAGCCTAGGTTGCGTGCGTGGTCCGTTGGCTTGGGGGTGGCTCCCAGGGCGGGGGGCCACCAGGAGTCGTCCCAGGTGGAGGGTGATGACCCCAGGATGAGGACCTCCGTCTTGTCTGAGTTCAGTTTCAGGCGGCTGTTCTTCATCCACTCGGCGACGTCTTTCATCCCTTCGTGTAGGCTGGCTCTGGCGGCGTCCGGGTCGCTGGTGAGGGAGAGGATCACGTCTGAGCATACCCGTCCCACTCGAGGTGACAAATGCAAAAACAACACTTGATGGACAGAATGTAGAACAATGTCATACATTCACCCCAGTACAGAGATCTGGGCCTAAATCCATCGTTTTTTTGCTCACCATGCAATTCCAGTTCGAACCCAGCCATATGCAAATCAGTCTTGACCCTGTGCCTCATGGGAACAGTCCACCCCGAACGATGGATTAAACCCAGATCTGTGACTGGGGGTGAATGTTTTGCCAATGTGCAACATTCCGTCCATCATCTTGTGTGTTTTGCTGTTCACCCTATGTGGGAAGGGTATGCCCAGACGTGGGTCCCGTGCTCACTACGCCACTGGAGTCAAGCTACCCTGGCTGAAGAGGGGTGAAACCCCGAAACCGGTCCTAGGATGCTTGATTCCGGTCCAGGGAAGACATGGCTTGGCAGTTCGGGCTGGACTGTTCCCATGATGCACAGGGTCAAGACTGATTTGCATATGGCCATGTCTGAACTGGGGTGGCGTGGTGAGCAAAATAACGATGGATTAAATCCAGATCTGTGACTGGGGGTGAATGTTTTGCCAATGTGCAACATTCCGTCCATCACCTTGTGTGTTTTGCTGTTCACCCTATGTGGGAAGGGTATGCCGAGACGTGGGTCCCGTGCTCACTACGCCACTGGAGTCAAGCTATCGTGGCTGAAGAGGGGTGAAACCCCGAAACCGGTCCTAGGATGCTTGATTCCGGTCCAGGGAAGACATGGCTTGGCAGTTCGGGCTGGACTGTTCCATGAGGCACAGGGTCAAGACTGATTTGCATATGGCCATGTCTGAACTGCGGTGGCGTGGTGAGCAAAATAACGATGGATTAAACCCAGATCTGTGACTGGGGGTGAATGTTTTGCCAATGTGCAACATTCCGTCCATCATCTTGTGTGTTTTGCTATATATATATATATATATATATATATATCACATAAAGCCTATGCACACGCTACAGTGAGTACACATGAGAAAGCACGAGAAAATCTTGTATGATGTTTCTTCTTGTTTATTCGGACACAGGGTCCAGCCAATACGTGTTTCGTCCAAAGGGAAAGTGACCCTGGACTTCTTCAGGGCTGATATGACAAGACAATTAGCTGGGACCTAAAAGCCGGTAGGTCAGAAGAATATCTCCAATAAGTGTTTTGTTGTGAAAACATCCGGCTTCCACGCACTCCCGGGAGATTTTGAATCAAGATCAAAGCGTACTCGCTTCAAGACTTGGTGCCAATACCTTCAAAACACTTATTGGAGATATTCTTCTGACCTACCGGTTTAGACCGTTTACTGGCTTTTAGAATGACATATTCTCATCTATAAAGATTCCTATGGCATCACGCATGACCGGCCGGGTTGGAATTATCACCGGCTTTTAGGTCTCAGCTAATACTGTAGCGTGTGCATAGGCTTTGTGTGAATTAATGGGACCTCGGTCCACTTCTCAGTGGTTTTTTTTGTGGTTTTCCCTCACCTTGTGCACCGCAAAGATAGCTATACAAAGTACTGGGCATTACTAAGCGTGCGCCACTGACCACCTGTGTATAAACCGCCACCTCCGTTATTATATATATATATATATATATATATATATATATATATATATATATATACACCAAGAGTTGCCCCACTGAAGCAGTCGCACACGAGGGGGCATGACCATACTGCTGCCACAGGCGGTTGCAACACAGCGCTTCTGCCGCGCTTCCTCTTTTGAAGCCAAACGCGAACTGTGTACGCCCATTTGGGCGGGGCTTATATTCACAATAAATGACATCCTGAAAACGATCTGCCTAGTCTGTGCACCAGTGTAATGAATTGCCTGCCAGTGATCAAGGGTTTGTTAAACTCGAAACGCGTTTGGCTTTAAAAGAGGAAGCGCGGCAGAAGCGCTGTGTTGCAACCGCCTGTGGCAGCAGTATGGTCATGCCCCCTCGTGTGCGACTGCTTCAGTGGGGCAACTCTTGGTGTTTATGTTAAGCGGCCTGTCCAGCCGCGAAGCAGTCCCGCCGCCGTGGATGCCGGATTCTCAAGTCCTGCACTTGTGGACTTGCCATGAAACGAGGGGGACCGGAGCCACAGGTAGATATTGGCCGCATTGCAGCAAATCTGCCCACCGCTTTTCAACTATTTTAGTTTTAATATTGCAACAATGGTGATTGGGATATCACGGACATTGCAGTGACCCACTGGGGTTTTTTAACGGGACTTAAAGCCTGGCTTAATACTGAGGAACTACCATAACCAGCATGCCATGAGAACTGTGTACGCCCATTTGGGCGGGGCTTATATTCACAATAAATGACGTCCTGAAAACGATCTGCCTAGTCTGTGCACCAGTGTAATGAATTGCCTGCCAGTGATCAAGGGTTTGTTAAACTCGAAACGCGTTTGGCTTCAAAATAGGAAGCGCGGCAGAAGCACTGTGTTGCAACCGCCTGTGGCAGCAGTATGGTCATGCCCCCTCGTGTGCGACTGCTTCAGTGGGGCAACTCTTGGTGTTATATAGATATATCTATATATATATATATATATATATATATATATATATATATATATATATATATATATATATATACATACATACATACACACGTGTATATGTTTATTAGAAACCATAAATAATCCCAAATAAAATAAAAGCAAGGAAAAATCGGAACAGTTCATAGCTCAGTTCACTTTCCACCCCCTGCTGAGATATGTGCATAGTAGGACAGACTCAGCCTTTCCTCATAAAGTAAAATGAGTTCCAGTGGTCTCTGTATTGTTTGACAAGTTACTTTCTCTACCCCAGCTCCACTGGCCTTTCAGAAGAATTGGGCTGCCTGGAAAGCTTCTAATTTTCATATCGACATGTCTAGCACTCACTGCCTATATGTTTTTTGCACATGCCTGTTCCTTTGCAACATTTCCGACAGATAATTGTGCGTTTAGACGCTGTTTTACCAAAATAGTGATTTAAAAAAATACACTTGCACTTATATTGACCCCACAGCAACCAAGAGTGGGTAGTGTGGGATCGATATAAGTGCAAGTGAATATTTTAACTTCTCTCTTTTATTTTAGAAACTTAAATATTAAAAGTGCCGCATATTTTCCGCACACTGCAGTAAGGATATAGCCTCAAACATCCTAAGGGCCTGAATTAGATCTCAGCAGACGGGTTACTCCATCCAACGGGGACGGATATCCCGTCCGCCGAAATATAAATCCCATTATATCCTACAGGATTTAAATTTCGTTTTTGACGCGGTAACCTGTCCGCCAAGATCTAGATCACGCCCCAAGACTGGAGTTAGAACAGAAATGTTCCAGCTCCAGATTATATATTTGGGGAAAGATTATCTGACCTTCAAATTAAATGGTTTCTAACAAAAGAAAAGTTATAAATGTAAAGGGCAAATTAATAATGATAAAAAAATGCAATAAAATATAGACGAAAATTCATTTAGGTTGTTTCCTTTAACAAAAACACCTATTTGATAGACTAAAACGTTTTATGCACGCAGATCTACTGGCGCTTCACTGAGTTCATTTGTGTGTTTTAAAGTATTTTTTTTCTCGATAAATAACGCAGTTTCTTTTCTTTTTGTTGGCAGGAAGGAAGCCATGAACCTCTCAAGCACCATCTCCCAGACTTCATTCAACGCGCACGGTTTATGGATAACTGAGGGAGTGGGAGGCGACTGGACCCTGCTAGCGCCTGGATGCCGCCACAGATGACAAGAAGCGCTCTACAAATCTACTGATTGATTGACGGACTGTGCATTGAAGTGAACTGAGTTTGTGGTCTCTGTGCATTGGTTGAGGGCTCACATCTCTACAGGCCACTGACGCCATCACAGGTGCAAGTCTTACATAGGCGACCTGGAGTGAAGTGACTGGTCATCAAGAAATTCTGTGAGATAATCCATGCAGTGGTGCTAGGGGCCTCCCTTCATGTAGCACAACTTGAGCAAGTCCAGACTTATTACTCAACAGCACATTGCATTATGGAACTTGCAATTTGACTTTTCTCAGTATAACTTTGCACCTACAATTCCCAGAAGCCAAAGTACTTCTGGCAAAAAGGTAAACATTGTCTACAAGTGCTATCCTTGGCCTGGGGCCACTTGGCAGCTATGACCCTGATCCTAGAAATAGCCAGGAAAACATGGAAATGGAGAAAGCATGCAAATGTAGACTTTCACCCTAATAAAGATATTATTTTACAAAAAACAGAAATGTAACACCAAGTCAGGTATGAGCAGTTCAGAAATTCCTTTCTTTTTAGTGTGCATTATTTTTCATTCTGAACATTTAGCTACTCATACATTATGGAAATCGTAAACTACAAGTCACAGAAAAGCTCAAAGTACCAGAATGCAAAGCAATGCGAGTTTAAACCCCCCAATTAGTTAGACATTGAGGCAGACGAGTAAACTAAGGATGGGCTAGTTTTAGCATAAGAATCAAACTGTTGGTCGATAAAATAATCCATCAAAATGTGATGGAAATTCTGCCCATCCTATGACAAATGCCGTTGTCTACAATGGACTTGCAATACAACAGACGGAACAGCCGCCATGTTTGTGACGGAGTATCACATTCGCCAAACTCTACTTAAGACCCGTAGACTTCAGGCCGAACCCACTTACCCCGCGAAGGGCCGCAGAAGTTCTCTCCATCCTTAGGTCTTTCTCACATCGATTTAAAAGCCCTTCTGGTCATATGGAAAAACCACTTCAAAGTAAAATCCTGCCTTGATAACACCCAGATGATTATGAAAGTGTCTGGGGAGGACCAGCCGCAGACAGTCCGCGTGCCCGTCTAGTCACAGAGGCCAGGATGAAGGAGATTTTGTTAAAATGTAAAGACAGAAAAACAGTGATGTTCTTTTTTGGTCCTCAAGCCAGACTGATAAATATTTAAGGTTGTGTGTCAAAACAAGGATGGTGAAAACATATTTTGTTAACACAAAGACTCTTAAACGCAAGTCTACCAAAATCTCTTTACGTAAATATCTCCCAACAAATGCCAAACTGGCTCTAAACACATTATCGAGCCCTTTCCACAAACACTATTGGAATGGAGTTTACAAAAGTAATGCAACAAGAGATTTTTAGTATCTTTAAAGAGCAAATGCAGGACGACATTTTTGTAGGGAGAGATTAATGTATGGTGAAGGCAAGGTTTTGACAGTGTGTATTTTGAAGTCTCTATTTTTTCAAAAGATTTTTTTTGTGTTTGTGATTTCATATAGTATGTTATGTACACCAAACTTAACATCTCCAATCAGGAAATCAAATCTCTATGAGAAATGGAAAATCTTGGAGTGATTTGGGATGAGGAGATAGTTGTCAAGGGCCCTCAAGTTATGGCTGTTGTTGGCAGGGGTTCCAGACCATACGAATGTCCCTTGTCAGGACTCGAGTGGTCCTTGACTAGGCCAAGAACATGGGTCCAGTCACGAAAAAATGTTTTTCAGATAAACTCATAGCAACACATAATACTGAGGTTTATTGAGCTTTGTGTTTAAACAAATGTGACCATGTTTCGTCAAGAACGCTTTGCTCAAATGTTTGGTCTGATGCAGGGAGAAAAATCACGCAAGTGCCTTACCAAGAGTGCCTTACTAGCCCCAAATGGGGGAATTCTCTTCAGAACGTATTTGGTCATGATAGCTCCCTGAGGCTGAGGTGGGCACTAGAGACCATACCTAGGTGCAGCCAAGGTCTGCCCTTCTACATGAGGTAACTCTTAATATCTCATGCCACCCCCCACCCAATGTCTCATCTGAAATGAGTTGTCTTTCCTGATGTACACTTTTTTAAAATGCTAATAAAGACACACTTTTCAGAAACTGTCTTGTTGCTTGTTTGAGTTTTTTCTCAATCGTTGTCATAGTACAATATCTATGGGTCAAATAACACTATGGCTATTGTAGCAATGTACTTTTCATTGTGTGTTTTTATAATTTTTAATTTATTTTCTCTAACTGTATTATTATTACTAACAATAAATAAACAAAGCACAGAGAGGCACAAAGCAAGTGGCATATAATATGCCAGAAACAATAAATAGTCACAGTCTTCGATGTAGAAACTACTTCTTTTAATGTTTTTCAAAAAAGGTGGGGGATATACACAGCTGCAGCCAACGTGTTTCACCCGAAAGGGCTTCCTCAGGGCTAGAACACAAATAACAGGATAGCTCTCGGACTGGTTTCCGTTCTTCTATCCTCCACTCAAAACTTTTCTCCGAAGATGTATATTCAAATGTAAGGCAATTTAATCATCTCATCAGTAAGAAGACATGTGTTGAGTAAACTCGGATAAGCACAATTGCAAAAACTGAGCTAGTGCTGTCATCACAGGGTAGAGAAACACCGAACCGAAGAGTAATCAGTTCATTTCAAAGTTGCTTATTACTAATAATAGCTGCATGGACCACTACTATTAAATACATAATAAATATTAAACCACAACTATCATTTGATGACGTAATAATGACACTTCTTCTACCGTTAACAATAATAATCATCACAGCAATAGCGACAATCTGTGCCTATTGGGTGACAAGAATGTGAAGCTTAGGATGCAAAGAGGGAGAGAAAGTAACTACGGTGGCCATACAGCCTAAACGATAGACAGACTTGCAATTTGACTTTTCTCAGTATAACAAAGTACTTCTGGCTAAAAGGTAAACATTGTCTACAAGTGCTATCCTTGGCCCGGGGCCATTTGGCAGCTATGACCCTGATCCTAGTCATATCCAGGAAAACATGAAAATGGAGAAAGCATGCAAATGTAGACTTCCACCCTATAAAAGATATTATTTTACAAAAAACAGAAATGTAACACCAAGTTGGGTATGAGCCGTTCAGAAATTTCTTTCTTTTTAGTGTGCATTACTTTTCATTCTGAACATTTAGCTACTCATACATTATGGAAATCGTAAACTACAAGTCACTGAAAAGCTCAAAGTACCAGGATGCAAAGCAATGCGTGTTTAAAAACCCCCAATTAGCTAGACATTGAGGCAGACGAGTAAACTAAGGATGGGCCAGTTTTAGCATAAGAATCAAACTTTTGGTCGATAAAATAATCCATCAAAATGTGATGTAAATCCTGCCCATCCTATGGCAAACGCCACTGTCTATAAAGGACTTGTAATACAACAGACGGAACAGCCGCCATGTTTGTGACGGAGTATCACATTCGCCAAACTCTACTTAAGTGTCAAGAATTCCTGTCATGCGAGGGGAGGAAAACGGTAACCAGCGAAAACGGACTACATCTCCCAGGATGCTTAGCGGTTGAGAGGTTATGTAAACAGGAGAGCTGTTACATAACTCAAGGAAAACACGCCCTTATGTAAACAGGAGAGCTGTTACATAACTCAAGGAAAACACGCCCTATAAAGGGAGGAACCGGGAGGTACAACGCTGTCGGATATTGTGTTTACACCGACGTACCTGCTTAGTGAAGAGCAGTGTTCCGGAGTGGTGCTCCAGTAAGGCAAGAACGGAGGTAGGTCGAGTCGTTACTCCCTGGGCCGTGTCTTGCCCCATCGTCACCTGTGAAGGACCCGGAAGCTCTACCGGATAACCATTGAGCTTCGCTTTTTGACTCGGCTGAGTCAAAGCGCAGTGGCGCTTTTGCTGGTTGGAGTCGTAACTCCCAGCCCGACCAGAGATACAGGGACTGCCAGCTGTAACGCACACCAGGAGGTGTTTGCCACGTTACAGACTCGGAAGTCCACAGGATCGATCGAGCGGCTGCTCTCGGTTCAGTCTTCTTTGCTTGTGATTGGGGTATCAGTGACGCATCACCAGGAGGTGACTCCGCGTCCCGGTGCAGTCTGAGGAAGAGGTTGAGCGGCTGCTCCCTTCAGGTAGAGACCCCGGCTGGGTGTTTCCCTGACTCCTCGATTCTCCCCAACACTCTTCGTGCCCCTCACAGCCTACCGATTGGCATTGTCGGCCATTTCATTTCTGCCCTCTGTTGGCATACGCCGGGATCGGCGTATATGCAGAGGACGCTTAGGACCATCCTTGCTGTGGGCTGGTAACGTACTTAGCCTGGAGGATTCCAGTGACTATAACCTTTGTTTATTCCTTGTATTATTTTTGCCTTCATTAAAATAACTAAACCTTCACAAGTGGTTGCGTTCTCATTATCGTGTCTGTTAAACGATCCTGAGACGTTCAGGGCGTTACATTAAGACCCGTAGTCTTCAAGCCAAACCCACTTACTCCGCAAAGTGCCGCGGAAGTTCTCTTCATCCTTAGGTCTTTCTCAAATCGATTTAAAACCCCTTCTGATCATATGGAAAAAACACTTCAAAGTAAAATCCTGCCTTGATAACACCCAGGTGATTATGAAAGTGTCTGGGGAGGACCAGCCGCAGACAGTCCACGTGCCCGACTAGTCACAGAGGCCAGGATGAAGGAGATTTTGTTCAACGATAGACAGACTTCGGCAGGCACAGTCTGAAAATGGTAGACAGACTTAGGCAGACAGACTGAAAATGGTAGACTGACTTAGGCAAGCACATAGTCTGAAAATGGTAGACAGACTTTGGCAGGCAGACAGACTGGAAATGGTAGACAGACTATGAGGGCAGACAGAACGAAAACGGTAGACGGATTTACATAGGTAGAGAGACTACAAATGGTACACAGACTAAGGAAGGAAGAAAAACTGAAAATGATAAACCAACTACAGGAGGCAGACAGATTAAAGCAAGACAGACTAAAATGGTATGCCCAGACGTGGGTCCCATGCTCACTCTGTGTCACTGGAACCAAGCTGTACCCGGCTGATTTAGTGAGAACCGGTCCTGGGATGCTTGTGTTCTGGTTCAGGGAGAACCTGGCCTGGCAGTTCGGGCTTGACTGTTCCCATGAGGAGCAGGGTCAGGACTGATTTGCATGTGGCTGGGTCCAAACTGTGGTGGCGTGGTGAGCAAAAGAACGATGGGTTGGAGTGGTACCCCGAGCTATTGCCAGAGGTTAAACTTATTGCAAGCATTCCTCCCATCACTTTTTGTGTGTTTCTTCGACTAAAATGGTAGACAGACTAGGAGAGGAAAACAGACTGAAGCGGTAGACACACTTCGGCAGGCAGACAGATTGAAAACGAGAGACAGACTTTAAAGAGGCAGAGAGACTGAAAATGGTAGAGAAACCATGAGAGGCAGGCAGATTGAAAACGAGAGACAGACTTTAAGAGGCAGAGACTGAAAATAGTAGACAAACTATGAGAGACAGACACATTGAAAACAGTAAACAGACTCCAGCCTGCAGACAAACTCGCGATGCTAGGCAGATTGATTTAAGAAATCCGATAATCAGACCAAGAGACAAGAGCAGAGAAACTGACAGTGGCAGGCGCAGAACCTGGCAGAGGGATTGATTAGGGCAGAGAGTCAGACAAAGAGAAAGTTGCAGACAGACAAACTGAAAACAGCAGACGTGCAGACATCCGGCGTTTGGTGGCCAGACAGCTACCCTCAGCTACCCACTTTCTCTTCAAAATCTGTATGAACAAATGCTATTAGCCAGTCGAGACTGTTGGAGACGCCGTTACGTAACGATCCGTCGATACAGCTGCAAAGTGGGTGGTCAGGGGGTCCCATTAGACTCAGCCTCACCCTGTTTTTGTGGAGACAGCCCTCGATACCAGCCGCATCCGAGGCCTGCCCTATGGGGCGCTCATCTCGGGGTTCATGAAGGCGACAGCAGGAAGATACAGGGACAAATGTGGGAAATCCTCGGGAATAAAGGGCTTGTGATGTCACTTCTACCACCCCTGGCAACTCAGTGAGTGTCCCTGGTCTCAGTAACCCGTGGGGGCACCACGAGGGCCCCTATTGCTACACGTGTAGAGGGGCTTGTAGAAAGACCCCATCAGCCTGTCTGACCAGCGCTGGGGAGCTCTGCACAGTCAGGAGGCAAAAACAATGATCAAAGGAGAGGGGAGGAGCGTTCTCTTCGCGGATTGGCCCAGGGGGTGGGAGGAGCCGAGTGGTCCTTATCAGTGGTGGGTGAAGTGCTCCTTGGAGAGGGGGGGGGGGGTTCTGAAATGGAGGAGAGAAGGAGTGACTCCTGTCCTTGTCTGGAAGTCACTTCAGCGTGTGTGCCCACCTCACCCCATGCCAACACCGACCCGAACCTTTCACCTGCGAATCATTCCTATCAGGTGCAAGTCAAATTGGTTAACCCCTTCAGTGCCACGCCCTTTCCCCCTCCTGTGCCGGGCGTTTCATTAGTGGAAGGGGTTCATGACGAGATAGTCTCGTCATGGGCACAGCGCGACCGTGCTCCATGACGAGACTATCTCGTCATGGGCACAGAAGAGGTTAAATGGAAGCAAGCCAAAACTACAACACCCAGAATGCATTGTTTATTTTTATTGTGCAAACGAGATCTGCAGGACATCAACGGCTTAGATCTCTGTGGAAAAACAGAGCTGTATTGAACAGCATAGTCCTGCGTTCCACAGCACGGAGCTCTGTCCAGCTGCACAGTCCTGCGTTCCACAGCACGGAGCTCTGTCCAGCTGCACAGTCCTGCGTTCCACAGCACGGAGCTCTGATCCACTGCACAGTCCTGCGTTCCACAGCACGCAACTCTGTTTTTATTTTTTTTTATAGCGCGGACTTTACCCGAAGGTGTCAGAGCGCTTCACAATAGGAACAGTAATGATACATAAGGAGAAACATTACAACTGAGCATGTTACAAAATCAAACGTCACGTTACATGAGGCAATAGTGACAATTGTGCAAGTATCAGGAGCAAACAAAATACAAGAGGTAGCAAACGATACGTTACAAAAGGAAAAAGTGACGTGTGCAGGTTACAAGAGCATACAAAGTACACAGAGGTAAAAAAATTGCAATAAATGGCAGACACTCAAAACACTAAAACACAAGTTACATTACATGAGGCAGTGGTGGCCGTTGTGCATGTATCAAAAGCAAACAAAATACAAGAGGTAGCAAACGATACGTTACAAAAGGAGCGGTGACGTGTGCATATTACAAAAGAGTAAAATGTACAAGTAGAGGTATAATACTGCACTAAATGGCAGACACTCAAAACACAAAAACACACTGGGAAGGCCCATCTATAGGCATAGAGAACAGAATTTCCTATAATGGAAGAACTTCCTTCAGAAAATAGAGGGCGTGAATTAAATTTGGAAGTGTCTTTGAAGGAGGAGAGCTTTGAGGTCAGTTTTGAAGGCCTGGGAAGAGCTGGTGGTCCGGAGCTGAGGCGGAAGTGAGTTCCAGATTCTCACCGCGTTGCCTGCAAAGGATTGGGCCATCGATCTTTCCTTCTTGAAAGTGGGAGGTTCAAGCAATACAGTTTCTGCATTACGTGATGGTCTGGAGCCTCCAGAGAGTTTCAGTTTATTCGCCAGGTAGCGAGGGGAGGAGGAGTGCAAGACTTTGTGGGTGATACAGGCAGTCTTGTAGACAGATCTTGCCTCGATGGGAAGCCAACGGAGGGTGGATAAAATGGGTGTGATGTGGTCGCTGTTCAGCTGCACAGTCCTGCGTTCCACGGCACGGAGCTCTGTCCACCTGCGCAGGCCTGCGTTCCCCATCACGGAGCTCTGTCCAGCTGCGCAGTCCTGCGTTCCATAGCACGGAGCTCTGTCCAGCTGCGCAGTCCTGCGTTCCACAGCACGGAGCTCTGACCCACTGCACAGTCCTGTGTTCCATAGCACGGAGCTCTGATCCACTGCACAGTCCTGCATTCCACATCACGGAGCTCTGTCCAGCTGCCCAGTCCTGCGTTCCACAGCACGGAGCTCTGTCCAGCTGCGCAGTCCTGCGTTCCACAGCACGGAACTCTGTCCACTGCACAGACCTGTGTTCCACAGCACAGAGCTCTGTCCAGCTACGCAGGCCTGCGTTCCACAGCACGGAGCTCTGTCCAGCTGCGCAGTCCTGCGTTCCACAGCACGGAGCTCTGATCAACTGCACACACCTGTGTTCCACAGCACGGAGGTCTGATCCACTACACAGACCTGTGTTCTACAGCACGAAGCTCTGTCTAGCTGCGCAGGCCTGCGTTCCACAGCAGGAGCTCTGTGCAGCTGCACAGTCCTGCGCTCCACAGCACGAAGCTCTGTCCAGCTGCGCAGTCCTGCGTTCCACAGCACGGAGCTCTGTCCAGCTGCGCAGTCCTGCGTTCCACAGCACGGAGCTCTGTCCAGCTGCGCAGGCCTGCGTTCCACAGCACGGAGCTCTGTCCAGCTGCGCAGTCCTGCGTTCCACAGCACGGAGCTCTGATCCACTGCACAGTCCTGTGTTCCACAGCACAGAGCTCTGTCCAGCTGCGCAGTCCTGAGATCCACAGCACGGAGCTCTGATCCACTACACAGACCGGTGTTCCACAGCACGGAGCTCTGTCTAGCTGCGCAGGCCTGCGTTCCACAGCACAGAGCTCTGATCCACTACACAGACCGGTGTTCCACAGTACGGAGCTCTGTCTAGCTGCGCAGGCCTGCGTTCCACAGCAGGAGCGCTGTCCAGCTGCACAGTCCTGCGCTCCACAGCACGGAGCTCTATCCAGCCACGCAGTCCTGCGCTCCACAGCACAGAGCTCTGTCCAGCTGCGCAGTCCTGCGTTCCACAGCTCGGAGCTCTGTCCACTGCACAGTCCTGCGTTCCACAGCACGGAGCTATGTCCAGCTGCGCAGTCCTGCGTTCCACAGCAAGGAGCTCTGTCCAGCTGCGCAGTTCTGCGTTCAACAGCACGGAGCTCTGTCCAGCTGCACAGTCCTGCGTTCCACAGCACGGAGCTCTGTCCAGCTGCACAGTCCTGCGTTCCACAGCACGGAGCTCTGTCCACCTGCGCAGGCCTGCGTTCCACAGCACAGAGCTCTAATCCACTGCACAGTCCTGCGTTCCACAGCACGGAGCTCTGTCCAGCTGCACAGTCGTGCGTTGAACAGCACGGAGCACTGTCCACCTGCGCAGGTCTGTGTTCCACAGCACGGAGCTCTGTCTAGCTGCGCAGTCCTGCGTTCCACAGCACGGAGCTCTGTCCAGCTGCACAGTCCTGCGTTGAACAGCACGGAGCTCTGTCCACCTGCACAGGCCTGCGTTCCACAGCACGGAGCTCTGTGCAGCTGCGCAGTCCTGCGTTCTATAGCACGGAGCTCTGTCCAGCTGCGCAGGCCTGCGTTCCACAGCACGGAGCTCTGACCCACTGCACAGTCCTGCGTTCCACAGCACGGAGCTCTGATCCACTGCACAGTCCTGCATTCCACAGCACGGAGCTCTGTCCAGCTGTGCAGTCCTGCGTTCCACAGCACGGAGCTCTGTCCAGCTGCGCAGTCCTGCGTTCCACAGCACGGAGCTCTGTCCACTGCACAGTCCTGCGTTCCACAGCACGGAGTTCTGTCCAGCTGCGCAGTCCTGCGTTCCACAGCACGGAGCTCTGTCCACTGCACAGTCCTGCGTTCCACAGCATGGAGCTCTGTCCAGCTGCGCAGGCCTGCGCTCCACAGCACGGAGTTCTGTCCAGCTGCGCAGTCCTGCGTTCCACAGCACGGAGCTCTGATCGACTGCACAATCCTGCGTTCCACAGCACGGACCTCTGTCCAGCTGCGCAGTCCTGAGTTCCACAGCACGGAGCTCTGATCCACTGCACAGACCTGTGGTCCACAGCACGGAGCTCTGATCCACTACACAGACCTGTGTTCCACAGCACGGAGCTCTGTCTAGCTGCAAAGTCCTGCGTTCGACAGCCCGGAGCTCTGTCCAGCTGTGCAGTCCTGCGTTCCACAGCATGGAGCTCTGTCCAGCTGCGCAGTCCTGCGTTCCACAGCACGGAGCTCTGTCCACTGCACAGTCCTGCGTTCCACAGCACGGAGTTCTGTCCAGCTGCGCAGTCCTGCGTTCCACAGCACGGAGCTCTGTCCACTGCACAGTCCTGCGTTCCACAGCATGGAGCTCTGTCCAGCTGCGCAGGCCTGCGCTCCACAGCACGGAGTTCTGTCCAGCTGCGCAGTCCTGCGTTCCACAGCACGGAGCTCTGATCGACTGCACAATCCTGCGTTCCACAGCACGGACCTCTGTCCAGCTGCGCAGTCCTGAGTTCCACAGCACGGAGCTCTGATCCACTGCACAGACCTGTGGTCCACAGCACGGAGCTCTGATCCACTACACAGACCTGTGTTCCACAGCACGGAGCTCTGTCTAGCTGCAAAGTCCTGCGCTCCACAGCACGAAGCTCTGTCCAGCTGCGCAGGCCTGCGTTCCACAGCACGGAGCTCTGTCCAGCTGCGCAGTCCTGCGTTCCACAGCACGGAGCTCTGATCGACTGCACAATCCTGCGTTCCACAGCACGGACCTCTGTCCAGCTGCGCAGTCCTGAGTTCCACAGCACGGAGCTCTGATCCACTGCACAGACCTGTGTTCCACAGCACGGAGCTCTGATCGACTGCACAATCCTGCGTTCCACAGCACGGACCTCTGTCCAGCTGCGCAGTCCTGAGTTCCTCAGCACGGAGCTCTGATCCACTGCACAGACCTGTGGTCCACAGCACGGAGCTCTGATCCACTACACAGACCTGTGTTCCACAGCACGGAGCTCTGTCTAGCTGCAAAGTCCTGCGCTCCACAGCACGAAGCTCTGTCCAGCTGTGCAGTCCTGCGTTCCACAGCACGGAGCTCTGATCCACTACACAGACCTGTGTTCCACAGCACGGAGCTCTGTCCACTGCACAGTCCTGCGTTCCACAGCACGGAGTTCTGTCCAGCTGCGCAGTCCTGCGTTCCACAGCACGGAGCTCTGTCCACTGCACAGTCCTGCGTTCCACAGCACGGAGCTCTGTCCACTGCACAGTCCTGCGTTCCACAGCATGGAGCTCTGTCCAGCTGCGCAGGCCTGCGCTCCACAGCACGGAGTTCTGTCCAGCTGCGCAGTCCTGCGTTCCACAGCACGGAGCTCTGATCGACTGCACAATCCTGCGTTCCACAGCACGGACCTCTATCCAGCTGCGCAGTCCTGAGTTCCACAGCACGGAGCTCTGATCCACTGCACTGACCTGTGTTCCACAGCACGGAGCTCTGATCCACTACACAGGCCTGCGTTCCACAGCAGTATCTCTGTCCAGCTGCAAAGTCCTGCGTTCCACAGAAGGATCTCTGTCCAGCTGCGCAGGCCTGCGTTCAACAGCACGGAGCTCTGTCCCACTGCAACAGCCCGTGTTCCCCTGAACAGTGCTCTGTTCCTCGGAACAGGCCTGTGTTCCACAGCACGTAGCTCTATTCTGTACTACAGAGCTCTGTTCCACTGCACAGGCCCGTGTTTCACAGAACAGAGCTCTGACCCACAGCACAGGCCCGTGTCCCACAGCACAGAGTTCTGACCCAAGCACAGGCCTCTGTTCCGCTGCACACAGCTCTCTCTCTATTCATTACCATAGAGATCCGTTTCAAGGCGCTATGCAACAGCACAGACCTGTGTATTCATAACGCACATCCACACAATATGCTTGGGGACAGCTTTGTGGGGGGGGGGGGCGGTAAATTCAGTTTGGGGTTCTATGTCAATCCCGTCTGCGCGAAGCCCGAGCTCTGCTTTAAAGCTATTCTTTTGGGGGGGCAGGATCATTGCCCTCTGCAGGTGCTCACTATCGCGGGGAGCTGAGTCAACCCATGCCTGCACGGAGCGCGCGTGCTTGCTTTGGGGGCTCCTGGGCCCACCCCCATGAGCACACCCTCTGCTCCTGTTATTGGGGTTCCTAGGCCACGGCTTGTCCACATAAAGTGCAGTTTTGGGGGGCCTCTGGTATCCCCCGCCTGCAGGAAGCTTCGGCATGGGAAGGTCTGGGCTGACCACACCTAGCAGCCCCCGCCCCCCCCCCCCAAGCCTGGCTCTATTTTGCGGGTTCAAGGCAGCTCTATGACACCTCAAGGTCCCGGTATAAAGGTTCATGACCGACCCCCGCCTGCAGACAGCCATAGGTCAGCCCCTGCCGGCCGAGCTGGCCCGGAACCCCTAAACTCGGGTAGATTAAGATTCAAGTGAGGCTGCTGCCTGCACTGAGCCTGCCTCCGGGGTTCGGGGCGCCCCCAAACTCAACAGAGTCTAGTTAGAAGGAGGTCGAAGTCGGTTCAAGGCTTCAAGGCGCGCGGATTCTGGGGTTCCTAGGCCTGTCCGCATCTTTTTAGAGGTTACGACAGGAATAACCCCAACACCACAGAGCCCAGGGTCGGGGTACACTCTAGCCCCCCCCCCCCCCACAGAGCTGGAGTGTATATATATATATATAAAATATGTATATACTCATATTCCTGCCCCCTCCCCACCAGCCCCCACACCCCCGCTTCCTCCCGGCGCTCTTAGCATGACAATGGCCGAGAGCCTGTGAACCCTCTGCTCCCAGAGACCTTTCAGACGCTGGGGCTGAATGGAAGCGGCCCAGTTACCATAAGAGGCCGACACAGTCCGTCAAAGGCGGCCCCCGCCACCCTACCCCTCACTCCCCGCGCGCACCCGGCGGCCATTAAACACCCTCATTTAATATATAGCTCCATATTTAATCGCCGGCCCCTCTCGCCGCCGTCGGGCCTTTCAAAGTGTGTCAGACTGGGCCATCTGCGCCCGGGTGAGGGGGGACGTCGAGGCGGTGGGAACTCAACCAGAGTTTGTCTTTGGCGCCAGCGGGGGCGCGCTCTGATTGGCCCAGGGCCCTCCGGGTGCCTCTGACGCTTCCTCTCCAGGCCCACCTCAGATTCCACCGTACCTCCCGATCCCCCCCCCCCCCCCCCTCCAAGACACAAGTTTTTAGATGCTGATGTTCCAGAGGTTAGCCCCACGTGAAAGCCAGCGTTATTGCCTTCTTCTCTGGGCAATAACAGCGGATATCCCCTGTTAATTGCCCAACCTTCAATTATAGGCCGGGTCCGAAGATGGACACACATAAAGAGGAAAGGGGGTCCATTAACAGCTGTTAACGCCCTGCCGAATGCATGCAATGCAACGCTCCTATTTCTAACACTCATCTCAAGGGGGCTCATTTTATCGATCTGCAAAGGCCCTTTAACGAAGGAACCCCTAAGCCCACCCACTGTCCTGCGGAAACCAGCAGCGACAGAGCCCAGCTTCCTGTGGGTAAATGGCTGGGGTGGGGGGACTTTTGGAACAGTGACAGCCACTTCTAAAGGGACTGAAATCCAATGTTTTTGAGCTGTGATTTAGGGCTGGGCATCCCTCAGTGCCCCCGTGGATAGCTGCTGGGCCCCGCTGCGCCCCTGAGGGGCAGGCGATCAGAGTAAAATAGTAAAGTAGCTCGGCGGATAAATGCACCTGCTGCTAGGTCTGTGTTCGACCTGTGGGTACTGGGACTACACTCCTCGCCCTGCCTCTCTGTCATGATCACCAGTTAGTGCAGGCCCGGCTAGTCGTGGGGTACGCAGGCCTCTTTCCCACTACCGCGGCACTCCTCCGAGAGGCCGGCTGCTGAAATGCGGAGCCGCTCTCTGGAGGAATCCCTCAAGGACATAATCCCTCAATAGACCCACTAATTGGCAGTCTCGGTGGAGAGGCGAGGGCTTCCCACGCTCTCCAGTCCTCCGAGCGGACATCTGCCCCACACCGAAACAGGAGGGCTTCAAGCCGCACCTGCCCGCGCGGGACGCCCGGGGCCCAGGAGCGAAGCACGCCCGTCCCTGCCACACAGCAGGTAACACAGGCGCTACCCCCGGCCAAGCCTGGGCCCGTTCCAACGGGGGCAATAATACGGCGGCACAGCGACATTCAAAGGTTTACCCAAGATCACACAACTCGAATGCAAGTGGGGAAGCCGGGATTAGAGCGCGTGTTTCCTGGGTTCATAGTTAACGATTTAGCTTCCAGACCACATAGAAGACATTGCACCTGTATGCATGAATAATTCGGAATTCTCCTGTCAGACTACTGCACCCAGGGGTTTTCTCAAGCATTTGGGGCAGAGTTCCCACTTTTTGTGCGTCCTCACACATCCCAGGAGTAGCGTGGAAACCAAGCCAAGGAATAAACCCGTTTCCCAACATTTACTCTTGACAATTCAAGCACGCAGACCAATTATACGAAAAAAGGTGCACTGGCACCGGCCGCATTTGTTTTCTTCAGTAGGGAAAATGGTTTTCCTGCCGAGGACCGCCGACTCCGTATCCTGGAAATAGTCTTATTCCCGCCTGTGGATGAAGGAGGTTTAGGTAAGCTTCCTGGCCTAGCTGCAAAATGTTTGTGAATCCAAGCGTAGAACACTGCGTAACGGAAGGTGGCGCAGGAACGTCCGCTGTCCTCACGGATTTTCCACCATCCTAAATGCACAGGGCAAAAATCAGGCGGCTCAGGTGTCTTGTGCGTGCATCCACGATACACTTAGGAGCGCACAAGCACTTTGTGAAGAGAGCTCTAAGGCGATTACTGAAAGTAGAGCTCAAAATATGTATACAGAAGCAGGCACCCTCAGAAGACAGCCAACCCGGAAGAGGCTGCCTGCTGCGCTCTCATAGGAGGTGAAAGCGCCTTCTCCTCTTCTAGGAGGTGAACCCGTTACGTACTCTTCTAGGAGGTGAAAGCGCCTTCTTCTCCTCTTCTAGGAGGTGAGACCGTTACGTTCTCTTCTAGGAGGTGAAAGCGCCTTCTTCTCCTCTTCTAGGAGGTGAGACCGTTACGTTCTCTTCTAGGAGGTGAAAGCGCCTTCTTCTCCTCTTCTAGGAGGTGAGACCGTTACGTTCTCTTCTAGGAGGTGAAAGCGCCTTCTTCTCCTCTTCTAGGAGGTGAGACCGTTACGTTCTCTTCTAGGAGGTGAAAGCGCCTTCTTCTCCTCTTCTAGGAGGAGAAACCGTTACGTTATCTTCTAGGAGGTGAAAGCGCCTTCTTCTCCTCTTCTAGGAGGTGAAACGGTTACTTTCTCTTCTAGGAGGTGAAAGCGCCTTCTCCTCCTCTTCTAGGAGGTGAAACCGTTACGTTCTCTTCTAGGAGGTGAAAGCGCCTTCTTCTCCTCTTCTAGGAGGTGAAAGCGCCTTCTTCTCCTCATCTAGGAGGTGAAACAGTTACGTTCTCTTCTAGGAGGTGAAAGCGCCTTTTTCTCCTCTTCTAGGAGGTGAGACCGTTACGTTCTCTTCTAGGAGGTGAAATCGCCTTCTTCTCCTCTTCTAGGAGGTGAAACGGTTACTTTCTCTTCTAGGAGGTGAAAGCGCCTTCTCCTCCTCTTCTAGGAGGTGAAACCGTTACTTTATCTTCTAGGAGGTGAAAGCGCCTTCTTCTCCTCTTCTAGGAGGTGAAAGCGCCTTCTTCTCCTCTTCTAGGAGGTGAAACCGTTACGTTCTCTTCTAGGAGGTGAAAGCGCCTTCTTCTCCTCATCTAGGAGGTGAAACAGTTTCGTTCTCTTCTAGGAGGTGAAAGCGCCTTCTCCTCCTCTTCTAGGAGGTGAAACCATTACGTTCTCTTCTAGGAGGTGAAAGCGCCTTCTCCTCCTCTTCTAGGAGGTGAAAGCGCCTTCTTCTCCTCTTCTAGGAGGTGAAACCGTTACGTTCTCTTCTAGGAGGTGAAAGCGCCTTCTTCTCTTCTAGGAGGTGAAACCATTACGTTCTCTTCTAGGAGGTGAAAGCGCCTTCTCCTCCTCTTCTAGGAGGTGAAAGCGCCTTCTTCTCCTCTTCTAGGAGGTGAAACCGTTACGTTCTCTTCTAGGTGGTGAAAGCCCCTTCTTCTCCTCTTCTGGGAGGTGAAACCGTTACGTTCTCTTCTAGGAGGTGAAAGCGCCTTCTCCTCCTCTTCTAGGAGGTGAAACCGTTACGTTCTCTTTTAGGTGGTGAAAGCCCCTTCTTCTCCTCTTCTGGGAGGTGAAACCATTACCTTTCTCTTCTAGGAGGTGAAAGCGCCTTCTCCTCTTTCAGGGAGTGACAGCGCTACATTCCTCTGCTCCAAGAGGTGAACCTGCTGCGTTCTCCTGTCCTGCCACGTGACAGCGCTACCACGAGCACGCGAGTGCTACAATTATGGTGTAACTTGAATGGCAGCGGGAATCACCTCCCCACGTCACAGCTACAGTTTAGGAATCTGCAAAATTTGAACCCGCACTGACCTGGTGACCTGAACCCTAGTAGTCACCCTAAAGCAGAGTGTCCAACTTAAGCCCAGGATGGCTGGACGCAGAGGCGCAACTAGAGGGAAATTTCGGGAGGGGCTAATAACAATTTTGGGGGAGGGTAATTCTTCCAGCAATCGGTAGAGTCAAGATGCAGGGGCTCTAAGGAGGGGTGAAAGAACAGCAAAGCCTCGTTAACAAGTAAATGGGGAGAGGATGTGGTCTGACGGCTAGAGCTGCCGACTTTGGAGCTGCGGAACCAAGCCCTTTGTGCCCAGTGGGCGTCACACGCCCAGCTGGACCCATGGCACATTTCCTGAATATAACAGATACAAGAGAAAAATAGGGGCCACGCCACCTTCCTATCCTTAAACTACAAACACCAAAAAAGACAAGTCAGCAGGAGAAAAGTGAGAATAAATCGGAGGCTCTGACCCAATACACAAATAACCCCCACGTAGGATCACGGTGTGTCTTTAAAAGGACTCCGCAACACATCAGTACAAAACCTGAAACAGCGAGCCTAACATCCACACTTCGGTGTGTATGTGACAGACCTCCCACAAAAGCAAAAATCCCTGACAAAGAGTCCAGTGAGTATTTTACTCTGACGGTGTGCACCTCCAACACTCCCACCGTTTCCAGAGAGCAGTCTCCAAGACCAATGATAGATTTGTCACAAATGTTGGGTTGCACCACCAAATCCAAATCATGCAATAATTGGGTCCGTCAAATATTTGTTATTGTTCAGTCTCTTTTATTCTTCATTCATAGTAAAGACAGCCAACGCGTTTCATCCAGCTTCAGTGGACTTCATCAGGGCTTATAATCAACTTTCAATCTTATGGCGATAGTAGAAATTGTAGTTATGCTGCCCAGTTCAAAATAGCTCCCCCGTTTGAACTATACCCTCCTGTATCTGGGGCAGGTTCACTATTTCTCGGTTCCTGTGCCTGCGGCTCCCTAACGCTCTGGGTGACTCCGCAAGACATGATCTCTGTGGTATGTGACATCACAGAATCCTGGAAGCACTGGTACTCATGAGACATGACCCACCATCTCATGGTAGCATTGGTGCTCATGGGACATGACCCAGCATCTCAAGGTAGCATCAGTACTCATTGAACATGACCCAACATCTCATGGCAGCCCTGGTGCTCATAGGACATGACCCAGCATCTCATGGTAGCATTGGTACTCATGGGACATGACCCACCATCTAATGGTAGCATCAATATTTATGAGACATGACCCAACATCTCTTGGTAGCATTGGTACTCATGGGACATGACCCAGCATCTCAAGGTAGCATCAGTACTCATGGGACATGACCCAGCATCTCATGGAAACATGTATGCTCATCGGACATGACCCAGCATCTCATCAAAACATGTGTGCTCATTGAACATGACCCAACATCTCATGGTAGCACTGGTACTCATGGGACATGACCCATCATCTCATGGAAACATGTGTGCTCATTGGAAATGACCCAACATCTCATGGTGGCACATTTACTCATGGGACATGACCCAACATCTCATGGTAGCATCAATACTCATTAGACATGACCCAGCATCTCATGGTAGCATCAGTACTCATGAGACATGACCCAGCATCTAATGGTAGCATCAGTACTCATGGGACATGACCCAACATCTAATGGTAGCATCAATATTCATGAGAAATGACCCAACATCTCATGGCAGCATTAGTACTCATGGGACATGACCCAGCATCTCATGGACGCATTGGTACTCATGGGACATGACCCAACATCTCATGGTAGCATCAGTCCTCATGAGACACAACCCAACATCTCATGGTAGCATCAGTACTCATGACACATGATCCAACATCTCATGGTAGCATTGGTGCTCATGGGACATGACCCAGCATCTCATCAAAACATGTGTGCTCACTGAACATGACCCAACATCTCATGGTAGCACTGGTGCTCATGGGACATGACCCAGCATCCCATGGAAACATGTGTGCTCATGGGAATTGACCCAACATCTCATGGTGGCATATGTACTCATGGGACATGACCCAACATCTCATGGTAGCATTGGTACTCATGGGACATGACCCACAATCTAATGGTAGCATCAATATTCATGAGACATGACCCAACATCTCATGGCAGCATTAGTACTCATGGGACATGACCCAGCATCTCATGGACGCATTGGTACTCATGGGACATGACCCAACATCTCATGGTAGCATCAGTCCTCATGAGACACAACCCAACATCTCATGGTAGCATCAGTACTCATGAGACATGATCCAACATCTCATGGTAGCATTGGTGCTCATGGGACATGACCCAGCATCTCATGGAAACATGTGTGCTCACTGAACATGACCCAACATCTCATGGTAGCACTGGTGCTCATGGGACATGACCCAGCATCTCATGGAAACATGTGTGCTCATGGGAAATGACCCAACATCTCATGGTAGCATATGTACTCATGGGACATGACCCAACATCTCATGGTAGCATCGGCGCTCATGGGACATGACCCACCATCTCATGGTAGCATTGGCACTCATTAGACATGACCCAACATCTCATGGTAGCATCAGTACTCATGAGACATGATCCAACATCACATGGTAGCATTGGTGATCATGGGACATGACCCAGAATCTCATGGTAGCATCAGTACTCATGGGACCTGACCCAGCATCTCATGGAAACATGTGTGCTCATGGGAAATGACCCAACATCTCATGGTGGCATATGTACTCATGAGACATGACCCAACATCTCATGGTAGCATCAGTACTCATGAGACATGATCCAACATCACATGGTAGCATTGGTGATCATGGGACATGTCCCAGAATCTCATGGTAGCATCAGTACTCATGGGACATGACCCAGCATCTCATGAAAACATGTGTGCTCATTGGACATGATCCAGCATCTCATGAAAGCATCAGTACACATGAGACACGACCCAACATCTCACTGTAGCATCAGTACTCATGAGACATGACCCAACATCACATGGTAGCATTGGTGATCATGGGACATGACCCAGAATCTCATGGTAGCATCAGTACTCATGGGACATGACCCAGCATCTCATGGAAACATGTGTGCTCATCGGACATGACCCAGCATCTCATGTAAGCATCAGTACTCATGAGACACGACCCAACATCTCACGGTAGCATCAGTACTCATGAGACATGATCCAACATCTCATAGAAACAATGGTACTCATGAGACATGACACACCATACCTTGGACACATTGATTGTCATGGGACATGACTCAGCATCTCATTGAAGCATCGGTGCTCATGGAACATGCTGCAGTTCCTCACCAAAGCATGTGACACACGCTTGAGCTACTCCAATGTCGATCCAACGGTGATAGGTCCCGCCGGCATCTATAGATTTTCTGATCTCCTCGCTTTGGGGTCTTAAATTTCAGACACCTTCACCAGACTGACCGTCACGCTAACATCACGCTGGTTGTGTAATCTATCGCTTTTGCTGCAATCATTCAGAAGTGCTTTTAAAATTGTATATTTACTGTTTTGGTTACATTAAATTGTTTGTTTGCTCCCCATTGACCGCATTGCCTGCACTTTAAAACGTTGACAGCACCATTCACCATTTGGGTGTTTGCATCACTGCGCGAGCGCCATCTTGGAAGTAGGGCTCAGACGCCCCCAAGACGTTTCACGGGGCTGCGCTCTAGTTCGAGCGAGCACCGCCTGGCAAATGGTATTTAGGGGCCAGTTGGTCGGCGCGCGGTCAACAGACTGACCGTCACGCTAACATCACGCTGGTTGTGTAATCTATCGCTTTTGCTGCAATCATTCAGAAGTGCTTTTAAAATTGTATATTTACTGTTTTGGTTACATTAAATTGTTTGTTTGCTCCCCATTGACCGCATTGCCTGCACTTTAAAACGTTGACAGCACCATTCACCATTTGGGTGTTTGCATCCCTGCGCGAGCGCCATCTTGGAAGTAGGGCTCAGACGCCCCAAGACGTTTCACGGGGCGGCGCTCTAGTTCGAGCGAGCACCGCCTACCACACGCTATTTAGAGGCCATTATGGTCGCGCGCAGCGTCGCGCCGGAGGAGCGCCAGAGGAAAGCCCGTCTGTGCCCGTCCGGGCCAGGATGGGCCAAAGGGCCACCCCCCCTGGTCGGCCGTGGGTCTACACCCCTGCTACCCTCAGATCGTTACACCAAGGGAGAACTATGCTAGATGAGAGAACGCAGGCCATCCTTCGGTCGGAAGACCTTTTACAGGTAGAGGATAATTTGGTCAACACACGCTCTCAAGGTCTGATAATCGCCACGCTCAACACACGTTCCCTACATAAACACCACTTAGAGGTTTTCACATTGCTGGACGAGGGGGAGATTGACATCCTTGCGCTCTCAGAAACATGGTTAGGGACTACCTCAACACCAGATATCATTGCTGCTTTACCGTCCAACTTCGATGCTTGTTGGTTTAACCGCCAATTGGACAGCAGAGGGGGAGGGGTAGCCATCATGTTCAAAAGGAATCTTAAGGTAACACAAATCATCGCAGAAAACTGTGCTGGTGCAGAAGTATTAGGGATAAAAATATCTTTGAAATCCTCATGTATATTGCTTCTCCTAGCATATCGTCCCCCGCAGAGCTCGCCGGAATTTAACGACTCCTTTTTTGAACTGTTGACTGATCTGGCATCAAGATATAAGTCCCTGGTAGTAGTTGGAGATTTTAACTACCACTGGGACGAGATTCCTACGGAGCCCATTGCGGCCGAGTTTGGAACTAACCTTGCCACTCTTCACTTAAATCAACTTGTAAAGGGTCCCACCCATGAGAAGGGCCACACCCTTGACCTTGTTTGGTCTTCCCTTCCACGAGTGGAAATCCTGGAAGTCAGCCCTTGCATTTGGTCAGATCATTATCTGATTAAGTGTAGGGTTCCAGGAGAGCCCTTAGTAGCGGCCCCCCCACAAACAAGAAGGAAGGTTCGCCCGTGGAAGAAGATTGAGGCGGATTCCTTAGTCTCGGCTCTACTTTCCTTCCCCCCTCCGAAGATGAAGCAGGAGAACCTGGACGCAGAGGCCACGACCATTATGGCCTGGATTCGTTCTGTTTTAGATATACTTGCCCCAGTACGATCAGAGCTCACTCGGAAAAAAGGGAAAGGAGCTCCCTGGTTTGATGCATCTCTTCGGGAAAAGAGGCAAGCCCTTAGGAAGGTGGGTTAAGAATCAGAGCTGATAACAAACAACCTTGTGCTCTGATTCTGCTCGACTTATCGGCAGCTTTCGATACGGTCAGCCATTCCATCTTGCTGAGCCGTATCGCGAAGCTGGGGATTGCCGGCCAGGCTTTCAGGTGGTTAGAGTCTTTTCTATCAGACCGCACCCAGAGGGTTCAGATGGGGGACCTGCTATCGGGGATTAAGGAAGTGACATGGGGGGTGCCGCAAGGGTCCGCACTCTCCCCCCTATTGTTCAATATCTATCTGCAACCCCTGATGGAAGAACTCACGCGCAGGAACTGTGAGGTCTTTAATTACGCAGATGACACACAGTTACTGGTACGGCTGAGAGATACAACAGAGGCCCATGATTCAGTGAGGAATCTTCATAGATTCACTGTCAACTGGATGACTAACAACTTCCTCAAAGTAAATGCAGAGAAAACGGAGGTACTGGTAGTAACCAACAAAGCCAACCCCTGGGACGTTCTGTACTGGCCCCCAGAACTTGGTAAAGCTCCTACACCCGGCACAGTAGTAAAGAGTCTTGGCCTAAAGATAGATGCGGATCTCACAATGGCCCCTCAAGTGTCGGCTGTGGTGGGCTCCTGCACAGCCGTGTTGCGGCAGCTACGCAAGCTCGCTCCCATTCTCTCAGCCTCCACGCTGCAAACTATCGTTTCAGCGACTGTCATCTCCAGGCTAGATTATGGGAATGCTTTGTATCTGGGCCTATCACAGAAGTTGATGAAGAAACTGCAGGTTGTGCAGAACGACGCAGCCAGACTGGTCTTCTCTCTCCCTAGAAGTTCGCATGCGTCTACCCTTCTTCGTAAATTGCATTGGCTTCCGGTGAAGCTTAGGGTCCAATTCAAAGGCCTCTGCATGGCCCACAAGGCGCTCTTTGGCAATGCCCCAGAATATGTCAAACAGCGCCTAAGGAAGTATGTTCCCGGTAGGTCTCTACGGTCTGGGTCTGTTCCAAATCTGGCTCAACCTAGATTCAACCTAAAAACTAAAGGAGGGCGCGCTCTCTCAGAACTCATTCCTCAACTTTGGAATGAGCTTCCTTCCAGTCTGAAGGAAGACTCTCATCTTCTTTCCTTCAGGAAAAAACTGAAGACTCATCTGTTTGGGAAGGCAACATCTTCGGTCTAATTGTAGCAGGTAGATGGTTGCTGAGTCGTTATTGTGTTCTTGGTCCTCTGTTTAGCGCTTAGAGACCGGTGGTGATAGGCGCTTTATAAGAACCTTTTAACATAACATAACATGTTGGTCAAGGCTCAAACTTTGCCAAAAGGAGAGACTTTGCACGATTGGCACAGTTTAGCAAGTGTCCAACGCATTCCTCCCCTGTGATGCCACCGGTAGCCGAGGTTTACTCCTGCTATTAGTTCTTTCAAATCACACAAAAGGTCACCATGACTGCAGCTTTTTATAAACCACACAAACTTGCAGAGAAAAAAATCCTCTCCATCATTGAAGTGATCAATGATACTACAAGAGATGGTCGCTGTTTAAGATAAGAGCGGGCCTTTAGTAAAGATAATAAGGGGTAGAACACAAAAGTGCTGTCGCCATCTCACTATTAATAAACCCCAGTCTTACACTTAGCAATCCAAGGCTGGATTAAGGTCCGTGGTGTGGACGAAGCTCTGTAGATATGATGCTCGAGATCTAGAACTACCCAAAAGTTGACGTTGTAATGGTAGTTTTAAAGAGCCGCAGTACTCCAGCCAAAAGCCCTCTGTATTCAGTTATTGTTACTGGCAGCTACTGCATTACAGCACCGTGAAACGTCTGTAAAAGTGTGTCACTATAGCATAACATTTAATAACATATTGAGAAGTATAGATGCTGTTGACTTTCTAAAAGGGTGAATTTGAGGGACCATCCAGTTAGGGGAAAAGAGCAGGTCTCTCTACCCAGTCCTGCATCTGTAACAATCACCAACAATAGGCGTTCTAGAATGTTCCTTAATTTCAGCGGCGTAGCTAGACCTTGAGCCGCTCATGGGGGTCTTCACAATTGCCACCCGCGGCGGCTACATGTACGAGTGGGGGGGTACTGGCGATTCCTGCGTTTGCTGCGACGGCCAAAGGTAAGAGCTTGGGGGAAGAGGCCGCTGCCCCAAAACTCGTGCCGCCCCTAACTTGCTATGCCACTGCTTTGTTTGATGATGTCAGCTGGGGTTTTGATACCCATTGTGACATCATTAATTGAAATGTCCATATAAGTACACCCAGTGATGTGCGGACCCTTACGGCCCTCCACAACCTTTTGGCTTGGTGTGTGCTATACAAACACCACATACATAGTACATACGTTCACTGTAAAAAAAACAAAAAACATTTTGCATTGTTAGGTTAGGCTTGTGTGAAATTTGACATGATTGTGGTTGACTGTGCGACAGCATACAAATACTGGTATAGTTGTGTAATTGTCGGTATGAATGTGTATGAATAGTGGTAAGATTGTGTACTAACTTTAAACAATTTATTTTTTTATTTTTGTAACATACTGTATGAATGCTGGAGTGATTGTGCACAAATGTTAATATGACTGTGTACAATATTGATTTAATACTCTGAATTTCACTACAAATGAGTCCGATTGTGTATGAATGTTATTTTAACTGTGTGCAAATATAAATCCACTTTAGTTGGAATTTTGGTACGATTGTGTATGAATGTGAGAACCACAGCGTACAAATGTCAGTGTGACGGGTAGGAATGCTGGTATCACTTTGTAGAAACTCTGAGATGATTTTGTAGGAATGTTGATTCGATTGTGCAGAAATGTTGACCTAATTATAAATAAATGTTATCATTAATGTTGTTTTGTGTAAATGTAGGTATAATTGTGTACAAACGTTGTTATCATTGTGTTCTAAGAGTGGTATTCTGTATAGATTTTGGCATAATTATAGATGAATCTTGGTAGGATTATTTTAGATTTTTGGTGTGATTGGATATGCATGTTGGTGTGACTGTGTGCAGTTATGGGATCATAGTGGATAGATGTCATTATTGTTGTGTACATAGGCTATTTTGGCTGTGTATGAATATACAAATGATTGTTTATTATTGTCAACATGATTATGTGCAAATGTTGACATCATTGTGTATGTGTTATGGTATTGTTGTGTGTGAATGATGGTATAATGATATCAATGTTGATTTATTATTGTGTGAATTTCAATATCATTGTGTGCGAATGCTGGTAGGACTGTGTACAAATGATGATGTCTTTGGATAAGGATGCCAGTATATTGTGTCCAGATGTTGGTACACTTGTGAACAGATCCTAGTATAACTGTGTAGGAATATTAATCTCTTTGCATACACATGCCAAAATGGTTGTGTGGTCTGTTGGTATCATTGTGTATAATTGTGAAATATTTTGATATGATTGTGAACATGTTTGCACACACAGAGAAACGAGAAGTTTCTTGAATCTGTTTATAGCTTTTGTACAACTTCCGATCTAACGTCTGGTATTTACAGTGTTAGGGATGTGATTGTGTAAAATATTGGTATCCTTGCATGTGAATGCTGTAATTGTGTGTGCATCATGAATGAATATTGTTATTGTGAGTGAATCATGAGTGAATGTTGTTGTTATTGTGAATGGCAATGAAATTATCCATTGATGTTCATGTCAGTGAAAGTGAAAATTGGTATGATTGTGTACGAAGGTTGATGTGATTGTGCATAAATTTTGGTATCACTGTTGTGAACAAATGATAGTAGAATTGTGCAACACATGTTTGTATGATTAGCTATGAATTGTTGATTTGCTTGTAATTATGGATTGTATTTATATGGCGCTACTACCCCTGACGAGGCAAAATTACAGTTTATAAATGTCGACATGATTGTGTAGAAATGTTGATATGATTGTGTACAGCTGTTGTTATTATTAGGAATGGATGTTATTGCCGTGCCCAAATGATGGTAGAATTGTGCAGGAATACTTTGTATCTTTATCTATGAATTGTTGTGTGCAAATGCTGTTATTGTGTAGAAATGTCGATATGACTGTGCACAAATGTGGATATGAATGTGTACAAATGTTGGTAGGGTTGTGCTCAAATGTTGATTTGATTGTGTACAAATATTATGGTTGTGCACAAATAGTGATATGATTGTGTTCACATATCAATAAGGTTGTGTACAAATATTAATGATTGTGCACAAATGTTGATATGATTATGTACAAATGTTGATATGATTATGTACAAATGTTGATATGATTGTGCACAAATGTTGATATGATTATGTACAAATGTTGATATGATTGTGTACAAATGTTGATATGATTGTGCACAAATGTTGATATGATTATGTACAAATGTTGATCTGAATGTCTTCACATATCAATATGGTTGTGTACAAATATTAGTATGATTGTGCACAAATGTTGATACGATTGTGTACAAATGTTGATATGATTGTGTACAAGCGTTGGACGGATTGCATGGAAATGTTCGCATTGTGGGTGAAGGTTGGTATAATTCCATGGCTGGTGTTATTATTGTGAGAATGCCCATATAATTGCAGAGTGATGTTGGTATAATTGTGTGTGGGTGTTGTTGGTGAGTTTTTGCACGAATGCTGGTGCCATGGAGTACGGCTGTTATTGTTGTGCACACGTGAGTGCTGCCGTGATTGTGTCCGAATACCGACATGAGGTTGATGTTGGTATAGTGGTGCATTTGTGATGATATTGCAATCTGAACATCCATTCGACGCTCTTTTTTTGTTCTCTCGTATTTAAAAAAAATTGTTTTCTGATTGTGCAGTTTTGTTGTCGCTCATCGCGACCCTCGGTGTGCGGTCTGCACCGGGTACAGTGCTACAAACGAGCGGCATAGTGTGTATTTGGGGCAGGGACACCGGGGCCCGATGGGCAGTGACTGGTGGCAATAATTAGCGCCAATCTGTTATAACATGTCACGTGATCGACTACGCGCACACCTGACTTCACCACGGCCTCTGCAGCATGGACTTTTGTTTTTAATAATAAAATATATATATATATAGCGAGGGAAGCGGTGCGCCTCGCAGACGGCGCGGAATTTCATTCCAGACACCACAAAACAGCGAAGATGGATGGACAGCCGCCCCAGACCCACACATACCCCCTCCGGGCCAGTGCTCGCCCCACTGGCTCAGAAATTACCATCGCGGAAACGGGGTTCCCACGGTGGCGGGCGGGCGGGGAGGGCTGGCGCAGGTATTGTGGGATTATGGATGGACGGGGTGGGGGCATAATTTACCCAAGGGTTGAAAGAGCTCGGAGAAAATGAGGAGAAAACAGGAGTTTAATGGCGCACGTGACCCGCTGTAGGGCTAAATCTGTGTGTGTGGGGGTGGGGGGGTCGTCCAACATTCATCGACACCCCTCAAAGGCAAGGGGACAGTAGGGTATATCTCACCCAGCCAGAACTGAACCCTAAACGTGAGGCTGTGAAACCAAGAGGCGTTTGGGAGACTGCTGACTAATCCCGGCTTCCCCACACTTGACGAGATTCTGTAACCCTCGGCAAATCCCTTTATCTCCGCGCGCCACGGCCTCTTAGTCTGCCAGAGCTGGACACGGGTAGGCCCCGAATATCATCACACCCGCTCTATCGAACAGTTCATTTTTATTTTTATTTTACAGCATGAATTGTAGGTGCAAATTGCGCCTCGAAACGCCAGCTGCCCTCGACTTCATCCGGGCCAAATCTACGCTTTAATCTCGAATTTGACTAATTGTATGTGTTAGCCGTTGGCAAATGGACGAATAAAAGGAACAGAGAAACATCTCAATTGGTCCCCAGAAACCATAATTGGGTTTGTGTGTGTTTTTTATAGGGCCAGTTGTTTACTCAAAATCACTTGGCTAGCCCGGGCTTGAAGTTTACCTGTCGCATTATAATTATGAACCTACAAGTCGCAGCATGTGAAGTGTTTTGTTTTGGGACTATAATGAGGAATGAACGGATTGTTGGCAGCGTAGGAACAAGTAGCCCTATTCACACAATCCCCCCAAAAAACTATCATGTGGGTGGTAGGGTTGAAGCGTGCCACGGCAGGTTCGCCCTCACCCTGCCCCTGCCATCCTTCCTTGCTCATGTCGTGGCCAGCTCTGGTGTCAGCTGCCAGCTCCACAGGGCACCGGAGCCGGGGAAGCTTCTTGGGGAAACCTGTTGGGAGAGCCTGCCCTCTAGCGGTCAGCGGCGAATACAACACCTGAGAAAAATCACTGCGTGTATGCATGTGCCAAGCACTGGAGCGGTGTTTATTACTCTAACAGTCAGGGGGCGTAACACAAGCCCCTGCAACCACAGTGGCGTGGGTGGGGGAGGGGGGCAGTTCTTCATGCCTCCTCCATTCAGCTGAAGTCCCATGAATGCCTGTGAGATATGGGCGTCACGGGGCCCCTCGTCACATTCTGCAACGGTGGCGATGCCGGTGGGGCGGTGGTACATGTATGTAGGTGGTGTCCTGTGTGATGAAAGTTACATTGCTTAATATAAAATAATAAACGGAATATAAGTAAATCTTACTCCTCCAAAGTCCAACGCTTTCTCTACGGTTGCACAGATTGGACTGGCATATTAAATCTTACCTCTTCGAGGACCAGTGGTGGCTGCTGCCATATAAAGTGGGAGAGGGAGAATAATAAAAATTAAATAAAAAAAGACTTACCTGACTCTGCTGGCTGCCTCGGTGCTCCTCTGCCAAGCAGCACACAGAACAGGCTCCCAGACTCCCCCTCCCAATCACAACGCTGCTCTCATGCTACACCAAGCATGAGTGAAGCGCCGGGATTGGCCTGAGTAGACTGCTCTTACGCTCGCTTATGCAAAGGGAGCCTGTGCTGTTTCTCATCCCGGCTGTGGGAAACAGCTGGGCTGGAGAAATCTAAGTGCGCATGTCGGTTTGGCCCTCCTAAGATGGCCGGCCTAACCGACATGCGCACTTACAGTGCCCACCACTCCTCCTCCCTGCCATGGTACGGCCCTGGCCTAGACTGGCATTGCTCAGTCAATATAATAAAACAATAATAAAAGTCTTTTATTATCATTTGATTTTTGCTGGCTCTCAGTGGGGCGGCGATCCTCCGCCATTACAGAGGAGCCGTCACTGACAAAGTCCAATGGTTTTCCTACTGTTGCACAGACTGGAGTGGGAATAGTGAATTTAACTCCTCTGAAGTCCAACAATTGACCTCTTGATGCACTGACTGGCTGGGAATAGTAAATGTAACCCCTCCAAAGTCCAAAACTTTCCCTACTCTAGCATGATTGGAGTGGGAATATTACATCCTACCCCTCCAAAGTCCAACAGTTTCCCTACTGTTGTACAGATTGGAGTAGCAACAGTGAATGTAATCCCTCTGACGTCCAACACTTTCCCTACTGTACCACAGACTGAAGTGGGAATAGTAAATTTGTGGGCAATTCTCATTGTGGACAAAACAGCACAAAATAAAAGTAAATTAATAAATCACTGGTAAAACACAGTGCATTCTACACCTTCCTCCCAAAATGGAAAAGAGTTATCACAGAATGGAAAACATAATAGATAATATCGGAACAGCACAATGTTACATCTTAACTATAACAAAATTAAAGCAATGTCCACATGTGCACATATTCAAGCCTTATGGAATAATAAGGAACACATTGTAATGTCACACTCCTAGAAGTAAGCAACAGTTAGAGAAACAGAGTCATCCCCCAATGTCGATTCTGGAAACATATCGCATGAACTGCAGCCTGCAAAGGAGCATGGGTGCTCAAGGGGTTGTTGATCAGAACAAAAATGTGTATACACAAAAAGTATATATAAAGCATTGTGATGTCTGAAATAGTATACAAGACCCCAAGTTAACTGATAATAGAGCCCCAGCGGGTAACATCGAGAAATACTGCAATTGAAAAAGTATCACAAAAAAAGTTTATTTCACCCACATCCACTCAAAATGATGCAACTGGGTGTAGTGCCCCGATGGCCAATGGCAAGGGGGGTATGAATGGACAGTAGCTTTGTCAATGGTCTCACAGTCTTGTGGAAAGACTCAAAAATCCAGAAGACACCCATGAAACAAAAGAAGAAAAAGAGGCAAGAAACAGAAAGAAAATCTTATCTGCCATATCCAAATGTGTGCATGAAGAAAAGAACAGGGAATGCCCGTCCATCTACTCCAGCTCAGCTACTTGAGGTCGCCTCCCTTTCCCCCTGGAATAAAAAGAACACCAAAAGTGAAATTAAAACCAATGTCATTATAGCAGCTTAAAAACACAACACCACTAAGACAAGGGGAAAAGATAGCACTAATCTTCCCAAAGATGCACATTCAGTTCCTCATCAGAATTCAAACCTCCTGGGCTTTTGGTCTCCAAATCTAGAATGAGTTTGGGCTCTGTCTTCCTCAACAAATGTGTTCTATTTCCTCCCCTGTTATCAAAAGTTATTTGCTCCATGACATAGAAAGACAATTGTGTGCGGTCACTGAATGTGCATCCTTAAAGTGTCTGGCAATGGGGTAGTGGAGTTCACTGCTATCTATGGCCCTGAGGTGCTCCAGAATTTATTTCTTAACCGCATGTGTGGTGCTGCCCACATATCTGAGTTTACACGGACATTCCAAAATGTACCCTACAAATTGCGAGCTACAGGTTGAAGTTTATTTTTTAACCCTGTTGCTTCCCCCATGGGGTGTGTCAAACTCCTTCTTACTCTTGCTGTTCTTGCACACTTTGCAGCGTCCACTCGGGAAGAAACCTTTCAGACTGAGATCCTTAACTTTAGCTGTGGTGGTGATATCACTATGAACTAACATTTCTCTCAGTGACCATCCCCTGCGGTATGTGATTACGGACTTGTCTCTTATAACATGTCCAATAGTAGGATCAGACTTAAGTAAACCCCAGGTATTTGTAGGACTTTATGTATTGCTTTGGAGTCACTGCTATGGGTCAACACAGCCCTAGTAATCTCTAGAGAATCTCTGTCCCTCACGTCAGTGTTCTTATTTTGAAACTAAATACGTAGTCTGTCGATCTCTTTCATTCTAATTTTGGCCTTCTTCGACACCTACTGAGGATAGCATCGCTCTTTGGGTATCTTGTACGCATGTGTTTCTCTTCTCTTTTGTAGTTTTCATCAGTGTTACAATTCCTCCTTGCCACCAGCAGTTCACCGCAGGTGATACTCTATTTCAGAGTTTCCGGGCGACCGCTGAGGGCAGGAAAGACACTGTTTCCTGCGGTTGGTTTTCTGAACAGGCTGGTCTGTATTTTATTGTTCCTAATCTCAACTTTAACGTCGAGAAATTCAATACTCTCCCGGCTGATGGCATGGGTAGTTAGATTATACGTGTTGATGTTGTTTTTTCCCAAAATCCACACCCGACTTAATCGGCCCTTTCCACATTATAAAAAGGTTGCCTATATATCTTAACCACAGAACAACTTGTTCCATGTCCTCAGTAGTTTTCTCCTCTGATAGTTGTTCCTCCCACCAGCCCAAAGATTTTTGGGCAAAGCTAGGAGCCAAACAGGTACCCAGTGTTTTCTCCGTATAGTACCCCATTGAAAAGGAAGACACTGTTCCTCTGTTTGAATCTGTTTATTGTTTTTCAAAAAGAAGCATACACATGGTAAGGGGTTGGCATTTCGGGACCAGTAATTTTGCCAAAGATTACATGAAAAACACATGTTGAATTAGCAAAATGATACAACGTACGTCTGACACAGAAGTGACATATGCCGCAATGAGCATGCGTAGAATCATGTGTGAAGAATTCACAATGTAAAGGAGTCGTTACTACATGCGTGTAAGGTTCCCTTTAGAGGAAGATATTGTTCATGAAGCAATATCTGACCATGTCCAGTATCATATCGGTGTGAGGCAGATACCTTATACGCCTGGCTCTCAAAAAAGCGTATGCCGGCCTGAACCCCTTGCTCGTGCAAACACATTTTATCATGCATTGATATGTGTTTGTGTGTTTAAATAACTATATATTTATGTATAGTATTAAATATCAGTGGAATGTATCTAATTTACATTATTGTAAATATATACATAAAAATATTTAACATTTACCACATAAAACTCAATATAGAATTTTAAAAAATCAATATTTCTGTATATTTTTTAACGATATTAGTGTATATATATTTCTCCTGATCTTTTGTTACGTACCGTTGTAAGTATAGGGACACAATATTTTGCTAAACGATGTTTGTGTCAAACAATGTTATATACCTCATTGGTGTGTCAGTGATCCGTGTTCTAGGCGTGTCCAGACCAATCTCTCACGTGTGTGTCTTAAACCATTTTACAGACCTCATCCTCACATTGCGTCAGGGTGGCCCCAAGTCAACTCCCCTCATCTTCACAAAGGATGTCCCGGCATCTTGGTGCAGAAGAGACACACATTTGATTTAATCCTTTGAGTCGAGGCTGGGGAGGGGGGGGGGGGGGGCAAGCCTGGTAGATAGATACACACTTCTTTAGCTGAATGTGGGGATACACGCATTTGTGGTTGGTTGGGGGTGGGGGTGTAGCTAGTTGGTTTGAGTAGATACACTCTCAATGTTTATGGTTACGTGGACATCCTTTTTATGGGGGTAAGTAAATGCTCCCGACTTTCTTTGAGTTTGGGAATTTAGGTGTGCGTTACGTCAAATAGACGATTCAGTAAATATAACATAACATGTTCCCCGCTCCGCCGAACTGTTCGGTTTAGCAAAAGGGCCGCCTTCAACAACAGGCTTTGACCTGTGAGACTCCGGTAGGGCCTTATTACCGCTTGGACTGACTCCGTCCCAGCCCCCTCGACCCCCGCCCCTTTTGGCACTCTCATCTGTGTGTGCTGATGTCTCCAGATCTGTCAGAAGCGCTCTCTGCTTATTTCCACGTCCCACAATTGAACAATAATGCAAAAAAAATCCCATTTCAGACGGGGTGGAGACAAGAAGAACCCACCTATTTACATTCAAGCGGCTAGACGCCCCCTTCGGGCGGCATTAACCCTCATCTAAATGCAGCCCCTCTATTCATTAGCGCCCTCATAAGCCCTCAGACGCCTGGTGCGAGGGGACAGCTGTGTGTATGTGTGTGTGAGAGGAGAGGGTGTGTGGGGGCAGGTACCAGAGTGTGGGAAAATCTCCCCAGCCCAGTCCCTGGCCTGGAGCAGACACACCGCGTCCCAGCTGCAGGCCCATCCCCCAAGATGGCGGTCCCAAGACACGGCAAAATACATGTCTTTTCACTCAGATAAGCACAAAGGACTCCGCTTTTCATCCTCCTTCTGATGGAGGCTTCCTTGTGAGAAAAGAAGGGGATAATGCGGCTGAGAGTCGCGCAGCCTCTTCCGTGACACCAAAATCACATCCAGAAAAATGCTAATGGAGGTGGGGGGCTGGGGAGGGGTCACACTTGAACAAGACGGTTAGCACCGCCATGGCCAGGGGTCAGGCGAGGCTGTCTGGGCCGGCAGACCGAGGATGGCCCGGCCAGGTCCCTGGGGAGGGGCCTATTAGGGGAATGCGTCCTTCACTGGAGGGGCTGCCCCCCCCTTGGGGAGGAGGAGGTCTCCCCGCCGTCCATGGACCGAAGAGGAGGCTGCCCTCGCTGGACCGCCCTGCTTACATGCGCCCAAGTTACCCCCATGAATAATAAAGAGCGCATTTTAATACACTGCACCCTGCCACAGCGCTGCAGCTGGCACACAAGACGAGTAGGAGCTACATAAATATCACAGTATAATGAAACGAGAGTAAATGTATGGAATGTTTTTTAGGTCTCGCCTGACTCAACACATGCGCTGGTCTGGCGAGACTTATTGAGAGGGCTCCAAAAAGTGCTACCAGGCCAGCCTAGAGCTACAGTGCATGTGCGCGGGCGCGCGCGCCATGCTTTACCGCGATTACTTTCGGTTTCGCTGCCCCACGGCCGCTTTGATGTTTGATCGTGATCACGATCGCGATCACTTTCACTTTTGCGGCCGCACGGCTGCTTTGGATAGCCAATAGGTCTCGCTTTTGGGACCTTATAAGTATTTAGTTATGCAACTGTTGCATGGCTAAACATTTATAACGTCCCAAAGGCGAGACCTATTGGCTATGCCAATGCTTGTTTCTCTTGAGAACACAAGGCTAATCCCACTAACCAACAATAAATAACCACTGGATTAACCAATACCCTTGGGTTCCAACGTAGCGCAAATGCCCTCTACTTTGTGTCACTGCACTCTACTCTGCATCACTGCACTCTACGCCACTGCACTCTACTCTGTGCCACTGCACTCTATGCCCTTGCACTCTACTCTGCATCACTGCACTCTATGCCACTCTAATCTACTCTGCACCACTCTACTCTATGCCTCTGCACTCTTCTCTGCATCACTGCACTCTACCATAATTTGCACCACTGCACTGGACGCCGCTCTAATCTACTCTGCGTCACTGAACTCTACGCCACTCTAATCTACTCTGCACCACTGAACTGGACGCCACTCTGCACCACTCTGCACCACTCTACTCTATGCCACTGCACTCTTCTCTGCATCACTGCACTCTACCATAATTTGCACCACTGCACTCTACGCCACTCTAATCTACTCTGCATTACTCCACTCTAATCTACTCTGCACCACTCTATGCCACTGCACTCTTCTCTGCATCACTGCACTCTACCATAATTTGCACCACTGCACTGGACGCCGCTCTAATCTACTCTGCGCCACTGAACTCTACGCCACTCTAATCTACTCTGCACCACTGAACTGGACGCCACTCTGCACCACTCTGCACCACTCTACTCTATGCCACTGCACTCTTCTCTGCATCACTGCACTCTACCATAATTTGCATCACTGCACTCTACGCCACTCTAATCTACTCTGCATTACTCCACTCTAATCTACTCTGCACCACTCTATGCCACTGCACTCTTCTCTGCATCACTGCACTCTACCTTAATTTGCACCACTGCACTGGACGCCGCTCTAATCTACTCTGCGTCACTGAACTCTACGCCACTCTAATCTACTCTGCACCACTGCACTGGACGCCACTCTGCACCACTCTGCACCACTCTACTCTATGCCACTGCACTCTTCTCTGCATCACTGCACTCTACCATAATTTGCACCACTGCACTCTACGCCACTCTAATCTACTCTGCATTACTCCACTCTAATCTACTCTGCACCACTCTATGCCACTGCACTCTTCTCTGGATCACTGCACTCAACCATAAATTGCACCACTGCACTATACGCCACTCTAATCTACTCTGCATCATTGAACTCTACGCCACTCTAATGTACTCTGCAACACTGCACTGGACGCCACTCTGATCTACTCTGCGTCACTAAACTCTACGCCACTCTAATCTACTCTGCACCACTGCACTGGACCCACTCTAATCTACTCTGCAACACTGCACTGGACGCCACTCTAATCTACTCTGCGTCACTGAACTCTACGCCACTCTAATCTACTCTGCACCACTGCACTGGACGCCACTCTAATCTACTCTGCAACACTACGCTGGACGCCTCTCTGATCTACTCTGCGTCACTGAACTCTACGCCACTCTAATCTACTCTGCACCACTGCACTGGACGCCACTCTAATCTACTCTGCAACACTGCACTGGACGCCACTCTAATCTACTCTGCGTCACTGAACTCTACGCCACTCTAATCTACTCTGCACCACTGCACTGGACGCCACTCTGCACCACTCTGCACCACTCTACTCTATGCCACTGCACTCTTCATTTGGAGGCCAAAAGGTCAGTTATAAATCTGTGACAGATTGGCCAGAATGCAGCCGCCAGATTACTTTTTTCTCTCCCCAGATTCTTCTCGATCTCTCGACTCCTCTGTAAACTTCACTGGCTGCTTATTGAGAAGTGAACACAATTCGAAGCTCTGTGCATTTCCCACAAGATCATGAACAAGCACGGGGCCCCTCGTTCGGCTGCTTTGATAGAACCGTACCTGCCTATCAGGACTCTGTGCTCGGCAGATTAGAACCGGGACCGTATACCTCATGTTAATAGAGCCTGAATGGGATGACGCTCTTTACGATCTCTGACTCCGGTCATATGGAATACTCTGCAGTGCTTTAAATGGACCAGTACTCACCGGTACTGAGTTCCGGCACTTCTCAGTTTTCTCCCCCTGAGTACCAGAACATGTTTTTGGGCAAGGAGAGTACCCTTAGTCCCAGAAGCAGCAGGGCTCAGGCCCTGAAGTACGGGTACGTGCAATGCAAAAACTACTGATAATGACTCTTTCAGATGGAGCGTGTTTATGTGCGCTCTGGCAGGCAATGGGGAGTGTACCCCTGCGCCGGGGTGCTCCTGCAGTGATAGGTTCTAATTGGCATCGCAACAAGAATGAGGATGTGGCCAGAATTAACTGGTTCTATATATGATACATGATTTTTAATTTTTTTGCATTCCTTTAAATACTGTATCTGTAAATTTTAGTGGTAACGAAATATTAATGAAATTGGATTGAAAATGTACTGTTTTATTACTAAATGTGCTTGTCATTGCCAAATTTGCTTTTATGGCCTAATATATTTTTGACCGAATAAAGATGAAGCATTGAATTGAGGATGTGGCCACAGACGCCGACAGTGGAACTGGGGAACCAGGTTCGAATCCCGACGTCGGCTCAGCACCCTGTGATTCTGGCCAACTCAGTTAACCAGTGGTGTTTAAAAAAAAGTAGGCTTTAATGCAAATGTTCTGACTGTCATGTAGAGTGCTTAATTGCCCATGGCCCAAATTCACGCAATCTTAACTTCAAATAATGAGGCCCTGCACCGATGACATAGAAGCTGATGCTTGCCGCGTCTCCTATGTAAAGAGGCAGTTTGATATTGTGCGAATTTAGCCCACGGGCGTTCAAGTGCTTTACATGACTATCAGAACATTTGCATTAAAGCTTAACTATGTGGCCATTGTTAAATTCCTGGCTCATAGCCACGCCCCCAGCCACGCCCCTAACGGCCCACCCAGTCTAATTAGTGAGTACCCGCGCTTCTCATTTTCCATTTAAAGCACTGATACTCTGCCGTCGTCCCAGTTAAGGAAGATTCAAAATCATCTGAGCTTTCGAAAGCAGATAAGGACTTCGGCGCTTTCGGCCTAGGCCTCGGCCTGCTTTCCTCTGTGGTGCTCTGGCACGTCTCTTGGCATACTTTCGTATCAGTGACAAGCCTGGGATGCCCCGTTTCAGGGCAGCTATGCGCTTTAGAAATTCAAAGTAAAAATTGTTCAGCAATAGCACTCCCTGTCACATTTACATTTGGCGAACTTCGCCCACAGTACAGAATCACGAGTGCTTGTATTTTCAGTAAAAATGTCCGCCAGTATTGTATATTGATCTTCTTATTACATCGGGACTCTATCTCACACACTGTTCGAGTGGTGACAACACCGTTAGCAGGGAGCCGGCTTATCAAGGCGGGGCTGCCTTATGTTCGTTCTTTGACACGTAATTTACAATGTGAATTTACTGTTCACATCACTTGAGACCAGTGCTTAATTTGAGCCGGAGCTTTCCGATGCTAAGCACAGGCATTTAATTTGTTTCCGGCGCTTGGCACCGGCACCTAATTGTCAACACCATACTTAGAACAGTCCACCATATGGTGGCGCTGCTCATCCAATTTAGAGATGAGCAAAACAACAGAAGTTTAGGAATGTGCAATATACATTAAAATTGCTTATACCTGCCTCCCGAGCCATTCCTTTAGCTTTGGGGACCTGGAATAATCTGAACTGTCGCATTTACATGCGACAGAGATGGTTAGTAGTTGTTTTGGCAGCGATGACAGGGGCGATGGGTGGTGCAAGCTGCAGTGGCCTCCTGGTTAGAGCCCTGGCACTTAATATTTTACAAATTAAGCACAGCTTGAGACATACCCGAATCTTGATCGCTTTGGTCTCGTGTTTACTTTGGACACCTGACATCCTTTGGATAATTTTTTATTTACTTTGATCCATGATACTGCCTTGATAAAGTGTGCGTACATATTGTGGTACAAGACGTAACACGTGTTGGCCTGATCTTAATTATTTGCCGCTGGGAAACTTCCTACTTAAGAATAAAAAGAAGATCAACATACAATACTGGCGGACATTTTTACTGAAAATACAAGCACTCGTGACTCTGTTCTGTGGGCGAAGTTCGCCAAATGTAAATGTGACAGGGAGTGCTATTGCTGAACAATTTTTACTTTGATTGACAGGTTTATGATCTGTTACCAGCAGTGTGGGGTAATCGGTGCTTCAGTTTGTACAGCACCCCTTTTTCAGTAACTATTTAAGCGCTTTACTATCCATGTTTATACTGACAGACTCTATTTACTAGAAGTGCGGTTCATCCCTTTTGAGGGATTGCTATTACCCTTCATTCTTATTCACTTTAGAAATTCCTTTAACATATCATAATGTAATATAACATAACACTCTATGCCACTGCACTCTACTCTGCACCACTCTATGCCACTGCACTCTACTCTACACCACTGCACTCTACGCCACTCTATTCTACTCTGCACCACCGCATTCTATGGCACTGTACTCTAGGCCACTGCACTCTAGGCTAGTATACTCTACTCTGCACCAGTTTACTCTGAGCCACTGCACTCTACGCCACTATATCTTACACGACTCTACTCAATATTACTACACTCTGCACCTCTCTACTACACTGCACTATATGCCACTCTACTCTACACCACTGTACACCACTACACTCTACACAACTGCACTCTATGCCAGTCCACCCTACTCTACGCTACTCCACGCCACTCTATGCCACTCCACTCTACGCCATTCTACACCATGCCACTCAATTCAACTACACACAGTGCAAATCTACTGCACTCTACTCCACACAATGCCACTCTATGCCACTCTACTTTATGCTACTCTACTTTACACCAATCTACTCTATGCCACTCCACTCCACTCAACTCTACTCTTTGCCAATCCACTATATGCGACTGTACTCTACACCACTCTATTCTATGCCACTCCACTCTACGCCACTTCACTCTACTTTACGCACTCTCTGCCACTCCAAGTCGTTCTATGCCAGACCACTCCACTTTATGCAACTCCACACCACTCTGCGCTGCTGTACAACTTGACTACAAGACATTGGCCAAGCCAATAGCTCTCGCATAGGCAAAGCCTATTGGGTTTGCCAATGCTTCTTTCTCTTCCAATTCTCTTTGGTAGTGAGCTACCTTTCACGACTACTGTAGGAAAGTAGGATCTGAATTATGGTTACCCCCCCCCCTTTTGGCTGTTGCTATGCTGTTTCTGACTAGTCTGACTGGGATCCTGCTAATCAGGACCCGAGTCTCTCTGCTTCCTCCCCTAAATTGGTATGGTGAGTACTTAGGTACATCCCAGGTTTGACACTGGTGTAACCTTATCAGTCCCTAGTATATGGTACTAAGGTACCCAGGGCATAGGTACACCAGGGGTCCCTCATGGGCTGAAGCATGTATTATGCCACCCATGGGAGATCACTCAAACTGTAACTACAGGCCTGCCCTTGCAGCCTGTGTAAGCTGGTGCTAGCACCACTTAGGACAGATGTAGATTTCCCAATATCTAAGTTCACTGCACTTAAAACCTATAAGTCACCCCTAAAGCAGGCCTTTCAATCCTGAAGGCAGGGTGCTCGCTTCCAAGTGTGAGGGTGCCCCTGCATGAGCTGGACACCCTTACAACCTTCGGAGTCCATTCTCCCGGGTTGTAAATGCATCAGCCATTATGGTACATAGAGTGGCCATGGGTCATTATGCGATGACCATATCTAAACTGGCTGTAACAAACCCTGTCATGTTTGGCACCAATCATGTTGGAATCATACCTCCCACACCGTAAACAGTGTGGGAGGTATGATTCCATGCACTGTAAAGCTCCTCCGGGAGGCCCTCAGTGCTCCCGCTACCAGTCTTCTAGACCCGGACAGCACAACATGGCTGCTGCCGACCAGAGACACGATTCTGCCAAGCTGCTGCCGAGCCGAGCTTGAGCAAGGGGAGGCAGAGCAATAGGTATCCTGTCACAGGGAGGTGTGACCACCTCCCAGACAGGGTTTAGTGTATTGGGGCCTGGTGGGTGTGCTTGCCAGCGCCACTCAGTCTCCTTGAGGGGCACATTTGGTGCCCTCCTTGCATAGTCCAGTTCAAACCAGCTCAGGGAGGGAGCCGTCGGCTCCCGCTCTGGTGGGAAACTGGACTAAGGACATGGGAGTATCCTCCCCACTGTCCAACCCCTCCCCTGGGAGGGAGCCCTGAATCGTCCCAACCCTTTCCCAAAGGTACTTAAATGCTTAATTGTAGGTGGGTCCCTAGATTAGTCGTGGAACAAGATTCATTTCAAGACCACTTTTTCTTCGACCGTCTGGGCACCCAGGACTTCGCTGGACTTTCCTCTGGGCTCTGAGACTGCAACTGAGAAGACTCCTGCTGCTCCAGGTCTCGTCGTTCGGCAAGTCTACTGCAACGTCTGTGCCCGTGCTCCATACAGGAGCCTTCCAAGGCCTGTGGACATCCAAGAGACCTGAAGGAATATTCCTTGAAGTGAAAGAGTCACTTCCCTGCATCCGCAGGCACCGCCACAAAGCTGACCGGTCGGCTGATCCTGAGCTCCCTTGGACGCCAAAAGGCTCAGCCACACAGGTGGTGGTTCTTCACATCCCTTGAGGCCTGCCCTGTCCTCTCACCGAATTTGAGGCCAGTATCCCTCGTCTGAGCCGCAGGAATCGAACCCCTGTGCACCGCGTTGACGTGCAGTTGCAAAGACTTGTTGGCTTCCTTCCTCCAAGATCTTCGGGCTCCAAGGAGCCTCAACCTCAAGCCTCTCCTGGGACAAAGATCCTCATCCTCACCACATCCCTTGCACCGTGGGCCTGCATCTGTGGCGAGCTGCTCGAGGTCCGCTCGCGACTCCAGTGCCTCCGGCCTGAGGGTCCTCTTGAGGGTCTTCTTTGATTTCTGCGGGCGCCTCAAGACTGCACCTTCTTCGCTTTCCACATTCTTTGCAGTTGCCAAGGCTAGTTGGTGCTTCCGACGGACACCGACCCCTCAACTCCCGACATCCGACGTGGGACAGCTTGTGAATGGCTTCTGGTCTTCCACAGCGTCGCATGCTCCTCACAGCTACAACTCCAAGGTCACCGTCAACTCTCCCGCAACACCGTACAGCGGTGGGCATTCGTCTTCCGTGCCTCCTGGTCACTCCAGAGTGGCATAGACTCTGTCCCCTGTGCTTGCAGATATTTCTCATCTTAAATCCACCTATGGGTTCCACCGGACACTTTCGCCTTCTCCAGCGGTGGCATTTTTCTGAAGTCCTCCATTGGGTTCAACAGCGGTTTCCGACGCCACTTCACACCTCTGCACCCGGCTTCCCTGGTGCAGGTATCCTGGTTCCAAGGGTATCCACAGGTGGAGTACCTCTCCAACCTTATCTCTTCCTCCATGTTCTTTAGGGACCACTGGGAAGGGTCCTTCTTCTTTAAAAGTGGAACCACGATTTACCCATTGACTTGTATTGAGCCCACGATCGTGTTCCCACTCTGCACACGGCCTCCGTGGGATTCCTGGTTACTTACCTTGGGTGGTTCCTTGGGCCCCCGGCACTTCTATGTTCACTGGGTACAGTCTTGACTTGAGTTGTGGTTCACATACCACTATTTTAGTATATGGTTTGGTCTATCCCTGGCGACCACTGTGTATCCGTGCTACTTACCTGTTTTTATTGCAAAGTATTGTGTGCATTGTGTATATCTCCGGGTAGGATGTAGAATGTAATGTAAGTGTTAGTAAGTGTCTTATAATAAATACATATTTTTATAAATAAACTGTGTGGTTCTTTTTCACTTAATCAATACCTATAAGATAATACTCTGGTAAAACAAGCCGCTTTACACTCCTTCTGGACTAAGCCTGAAGGCTGCTCTCCACAGCTACCACTTAGAGAGCTTTCTAAGGTTATCTAAGACCTCTTAAATCACCATAAGGGTTGCCTGGACTGGTGCAAGGTGCCCACTTACATAAGTGAGAACCATATACTAAGCCAGCTTCTCACAACCACCAAATGAATGTGGTCTCAAAAATAGATCTGCATCGTTTATAGCTTACAGCTACTTGGAAGTGCATCGCTATTGCTTCAAAGCTTCCTGAAAATCTCCCTGATTCTTGCCATGGTCGTTCTCCGCCCATAATTTCACAACAGCCTATATACTGGTCCCTCCAATAAATTACTCTTAAACCTCCCATGAGCCCAGACCAATGAGGCTCTCCTTTGCCTGACTTGAAAGGACAGCACCACAACAGGCCGGGACAGACTTCCCTGAAGAACTAACCTATAAAATCCTCTCTCTCATACACAAGGTGCTCCCATGGCCGCCCAGTGAATTAACTTCCCAAACTTTTCGTCCTACTCTCCAAAGGGAACTCTCAGGCAGGGCCAGACTGGGAACCGAAACAGGCCCTGGAAAAGTGCTCGGCCGGGCCCCCCCGGGGGGGGGGGGGGAGAGTGGGAGAGTAGGGGGGAGGCCCAGCTGTTTGCCAGGGCCGATTTTGTTACAGCGGGCCAATTTTGCCAGGCCCCGGTAACAATAACGGCTCCCCAGGGGCTCAAAAAAAGGCCCTACCCTTGCGGCTCGCTGGGGAGACGCCCGGTGCCCACTACAGCCAGTCCGGCCCTGCTCTCAGGCAGAGCTCTGAGGAGTCCTAGATTCATGCCCAAACAGCTCCTGGAGTCCGGTTTTTTTCTTTGTATTCTGCGACTGATATTCCAGATATTTCCATAACAAATTAAGGACTGCAAGTCCCAAAGTGCACAAAACAACCTGGACTGGAGAAGCTATGGACTCGCGAACCTTGAAACCTTGAGAGCTCTGCTCAGGTCCGCCAAGCAGTATTTTCTGATTACTTAACCATCCTAATATAAGATATTTAGTCTTTGTGCTGTCAATGCAGCGGGGTCTTACCTGTGGAAATCTACCATTACAAAGACTGAGAAATGACTATCTCAGATTAAGGAGGTTCTTAAAGACTTTGCCCTGCCATACAGCTAGTCCAACCCTCGCGCCTGAATCATCTACTTCAGTTTACCAGGTCTTGACTAGTCAGACGGCAGAGACCAGCCTTACTACCACCAGACTCACAGGGTCCCTACTACCTTGCTTTTACTAAGGGCTTTGTCGCTATTTATGGCCATACTGGGATGAAAGAGTCCACCGGTAGATCCACCATCCTTGGGAGTTGACTGCCTAGTTTTCCACCTTCAGATGTTTTATACATGTACTTTGCTGTATGTATCAATACATTATTTCTATAGAGTGAAGCTAGCCAATAAAGACAGCGGGGTGCTGCGTAGGGTCAAAGCCAAGCATAAAGGCAGCGAGTGGCAGCAGAGTTCGCTGGTTTGTGGACAGCTGATGCATTTTGATATAGTGTTCTTTAAATAGTTGCGTTTTCAAATCTTTTCTAAATTGGAGCAGCGTTGGCGTGGTCCTGATGGATACAGGGGATGTTATTTCAAACCTTGGATGCACGGATGTAAAAGGCCTGCTGTCTTGATGTGTTTCTTAATGACGCTTCTTAGTCTGCAATCTGATGGTGTCCTGGATGCCGGCGTGCCCAGATCCACCTGAGATGGAGAGCTTGTCTGCAAGATAAGCGAGAGGGTGGTCGTCTTGATGACTGTTTTTGAAGTTGGTGCGGGCTGGCAAGGGGAGCCTGCGGAGTCCCATCAGGATGGGGGTGACGTGATCATATTTGTTCAGGCCCTGGATGAGACGTGCTGTGGCATCAAGAACTCCCTCAAGGGGTGCCAGAGTGGAGTCTGGGAGGCCATGGAGCAGGCGTTACCACTCTCAGCGAGCTTCAATGGTCCTGAGATCCCTTTATGAAAGAAAATGTTTCACTGTCTTTGTTCCATTTAACTATTCCTCTCCTACTTACACCTACTTTGTACAGTGCTCTGGGGCCTATGTAGGGCGGAATGTAAAGCTCTACAGACTCATCAAATGAAAATAAATCAATTAAAATACACTTTTCATTTTTTCATGTGGGAGATCCACCACCCCCTTCCAAACAAGCCTATGAGGAAGATCAGACTTGGCCTCTTAGTGCTATGGGATCAGAAACTAAAATTAATTCAAAAAGGGCTGTGTTTTTTCCTAATCCACAGCTGCCACGTTTCCAAGGTCCATGTGTTCCCAACTGCTACAGTCCAGTTTTTTCTATTTTGGGACTCTCAGTCCTGGTGTCATAATGGGATAAAAAAAACTACAGATATATACACCTGCTCAACGGAGAGATAGAAAGAGTAGACCGGAATTAGCTCCAGGTCCCCCCCTCTCTTTTTTTGTTGACATAATAAAAAAAACTACAGCCACTTACTGATTTGTCCCACATTACCCATCACTTTTAAGAGGCCAGTGAAGGGGACTGGTGATTGCGGCCCTCCACAAGCAGTGAAAAATGTGAATAAATTCCAACGCACACTAACAAAGGCTGGCTGGAACCGAGAGGGACCCTAGAAGCCAATTGGCTGCTGTTGTACCATGTGCAAAAAGAACAATTGATGGACAGAATGCTGAAACAATGTAAAACATTCACCCCCAGTACAGAGATCTTGGCCCAAATCCATCGTTTTTTTGCAAACCATGCCATTCCAGTTTAGACCCAGCCATATGCAAATCAGTTTTGACCCTGTTCCCCATGGAAACAGTCCAGCCCGAACTGCCTGGTCAGGTCATCTCTGGACCGGAAACAAGCATCCTGGGACCAGTTTCAGTGTATCACCCCTCATCAGCTAGGCTAGCTTGACTCCAGTGGCACAATGAGCAAGGGACCCACGTCTGGGCATACCCTTCCCACTTAGGGGACAAAAGCAAAAAGAACAATTGATGGACGGAATGCTGAACAATGTCAAACATTCACCCTCAGTACCATATGCACAGCCAGGGAGAAGCAAAAGGGTAGAGGGAGATAGGTTATTGCCTTCAAATCCGAGCAAACCTCGGATTGAGCGCCAGGACCTAAGAATCTGGCTGCCATTTTGTACGAGTGAACGAGGCAGGTGTAGCGTCGTATGACTGGGCAGAAGACACAGAGCCAGTTATGGGTGCCACACCTGCCCTTTGTTTGTCCTAACCCTACCACGTTTGTTTCTCTACTTCCCAGGGAGCTTGTCTCCACCCATGCTGTTCCTGCTGTATCCTGCAGTCAAGTGTTCCTTGTTCCGCACACTTCCGGCCTCTTTTGTCCCCATACAGGAAGTGGTATTGAGTGTCCTTGCTGAGGACATGATAGGACTCTGTACCGCAGGGTCCTAATGTCCATTTGTTATGACATCTCCTTGGAGAAAATACTGCACATCTCTGACCTCTTCTCCTTTCTTTAGAAGAATGACACAACACCTGCATAATACGTTGACTTAAACAGGTATCCTGCAGGGATCTATTTCCGTGAAACACAGCCCACAGGCAGTTCTATGGTAGGGACGCTGGTGGCGGCCTGGCTGACAGTTTCTTTTTAGAAATAAATAATGTTAATTAACAAAGACAATGTAGGTTTCAGAAAACCACTGCAGAAGTACAATATTGCATGTTCAAGAGCATTCTCTTGGGGTCATTTCCAAAATGTCTGCCAAGGTTTTTCAGTTTTTTTTCCAGCACATGTAAATATTTGAGGGAGATAACAATTTTAGAGTGTGTTTGCCTCCCTCGCGTGAGTATGCAGATAAAGCAATCACAGAGCTGGAAAGTAAACAAGCACACCACAAAAAAACAGAACCCAATCACGTATGCTTCCATTACACGTGCAATGTCAATCTCTTGAGCACTGCAAGGTGGAACCCAGGCTGTCAAACCAGTCCGCGGGAACTGCAGGTCCACTCAACTCCCGCTCAAAAGTTGATGCTTAGAACGGTGCAAGTTACAAGAGTTTTATATGGTATAGCTCAAAACTTTAACAGTGTTGCATGTTAAAACATTTGCTAGCCGGGCCAGACTGGCTACCGGGCGTTTTTTGCTAGGGTGGCAGGGTGGGGTCCAGGTTCACTGCTGAGAGGCTGATTTTGTTGCTGGAGAGCTGCCGGTGCTTCAAATGCACAATGCGAGACAAATAGCTTTAAAGCGTACTTTTTAAAACATTTATTTTGCATTGTTTATCAAGAAAAGCCCGGTTGCCATTATTTGGCATGTTGTCGTGCACAATCTGCCATTGGTAAGCACCGCAGCAATTTTTAAGCAATGTAATGTCACCTGGGCCTAAAGCCACACTGTCACTTCTTCTATTCTGGCTCCACTGTCAAATGGTGTGAATTAGTGTGGTCATCATGTATGGAATTTTGTGGTCTTGAATCCTTTTTTGGCAGGGCAGGCCTGAATGAATGAATGAATGAAAAAGGATTTATAGATGGTGGGGGCAAGAAAAGAAAACGATCTTCCACCAGACTTGCTCTTCCAACTTTAGTATGAACATACAATAAATGTTGATTTGCTGAGCGAAGTGACCTCGAGGGGAGTTATTGTTTTACCTGTTCTGGATGCACAACGGGCCATTCTGAAAAAATGCTCTGTGCGTGACTTGATAAAGGGCCTTTTTGGAACATTTAGTACAAGCCGGGCTGCAGCACTCTGAACACGATGAAGCAGAGTAAGCAAGTCTTGAGTGGGTCACAGGTACAGAACATTGGCGTAGTCTAATCTGGATGCGGTCACAGCATGCATAATCCCCTTCGGGTGGCTACAGGTCGATATTTTAAAATATTTTCCAATAATTTTAAAAGCCCAAAACAGCTAGCTGCCGTGGCTTGGACTCGGGGTTTGGCTGATTAAAGAATACACCACTTTCAGGAAGAAATTCAAAACACATCTATTCCCTAAAGACTGACGACACATCCAATAGCTACACCGACCCTACGCACCACTATTCCGCTACGTCAGCGCCGGGATATCCTACTGGGATGAATGTTGCGCTATATAAATAAATAAATGAGGATAAAGCCAAATCCAACAACACTCCAAGATTCATGGCAACTGTTGAGGGTGTAGGTACTTGCCCCAATTTAGGAGGCCGTAATATTGAGGAATCCGTAGGTGGAAGGAAAACCGAATGACAACATTTCAGCTGTATCAGCATTAAGCTGTAGGCAACTGCTGTGCATCCAGTCGGCAACGGCAGTGAGACAGCCCTGAGAATCTCTTGCCACAGACTCATCAAGCTGCTGAAAGCACAGCGTAAACCGAGTGTCTTCTGCATATGGAACGATGTTCAGACCCCGTTGTTGCACCACCGGAGCCAAGGGGGCCCTATACATGTTACAAAGCTGTGCCCTGGAGGACTAGGTCTGGTGACTTATTGGACTGATGCATCCACAGTAGGGGCAGGTGTTCGACCTCATGGTCACAGGTTCAAATCCCAGCAAGTCCACTCAGACTTTCATCCTTCTGAGGTGGATAAAATTAGTACCATTGAGTTGGGTAACAATAAACATCTGAAATTCAGTGCCAAGATACCGTTGGCTAAACGTGCGCTTTCTAAATACACATGTTATGGGAATTTTATGAGACACAGTGTCGAGAGCATCTGAGAGATCTAATAAAATAACCACTGCCTTAGGTCCCTAATCCAGATGTGTTCTGATGTGTTCTGTGACCTCCAAAGGGCAGATTCTGTGCTAAACCCAGCACGGAAGCCAGTCTGGGAGGGATGGAAAATATTATTCCGCTCAACATAGTTGGTGATTTGACGGTTCACCAAAGATTCCAGCATCTTCCCTACAATAAGGAGGAAAGAAATTGGTCTATAGTTGCTCAGTGTAGGTGAGTCGGCATTAGTTTGTTTTAAAGGGGCACAGTGAGTGCCTTTTTCCCAATAGAAGGCAATTAGCCCTGCTCAAAAGGGGAGGGTGAAGAGTAAGTTGATCGTGGGGTTGATGCCGATACCCGCCTTCGATAATATGTCTGGGGGGGAGGGGCATGGATCAAGGGAAGACCTTGATTTGACTTTTTGAAAAATTAGTTCTGATTTTGCTAGAGAGATTTTTTTTTTTAATTATTCCAGCAGCGGATATTACAGATTTTGGAATGCACGGAGAGTAGCCCTCATTAAAGAAAGTTCATCAGACTGATCAAAGTTAACACAACTTCTTCCACTTTAGCGTGGAAAAAATAAGATAGATCTTCCACAAACAGCTGAGAAGTCGGAATGCGTTGTTTACGTGCCTCAGGTTTTAAAAATGATTTGACAATTTAAAAAACTGCTCTAGGGGCATTTTCTGATGTGGCTTTTTTGCTTTTCTAAAAAAAATTTCTAAATTGCTTAAGGTCAGTGCAATAAACCTGCTTTTTCTCAGTACCATAGCTTGCCCTCCATTTTTTCTCCAGTTGCTTGGATTTAAGCTTTTCAGCCTGAAGGTTAGATGAGACCCAACGTGCAGAAGGCATGGCTCTCTTCCTAGTATAGGTTTTCAGAGGTGCCGAAGCGTCAAGACCTAACAATAAAACATTATCAAAGGAACTTACTACTGCATCAATTCCAATAAACAAATTCATCTTTATCTGAGAGCACAATTTGGCTAAACTCGGATCAGAAGTAGAATTTGAAAACTCTAAAAGACACTTCGGTATTGCATGTAACTGTCTGGGTCATGGCATAGTTACCATAAAATGGTACTAACAAATGGTCCACCCAAGTCAGTTGGCGAGGGGGATCTGTCAGAGACGACGGGTAACAAAAAAAAATAAGGCCAAGGATACGACCCCCAATATGGGTGGCATCCTTAACCAGCTGTATGAGGTTTAAATCCAACAATGACACCATAAAATGCTCTGCAAATCTATTATTGGGGTCATCTACGTGTATATTAAAATTCCCCAATACTACTAAATTAGAGTATTGCAAGTAATAAGGGATAATAGCATTAATAAGAGCATCCTTAGACTGAGAGGAGGATTCAGGGGGACGATAAATGAAAGCACCGGAGATGGAGAAGTTTTCAGAGATTTTTAAGAGAAAAACAGTCCCTCAATAAGACCCAATCCCGCCAACTTAGAGACGGTACATACAAATTGTGAATGACAGTTAACAGCAATCCCACCACCAGGACCGGCTAGTCTGTCCATGTGGGAAATAAAGTAGCCCTTTGCAATAGCCGGAGAAATGTAAGCCTAGTTTCAGGCAGGAACAGAATGTCCCACTCATTGTCATTGTGTAAGTTCCATATATGTATTTTTTGTTTTGGGCGAGATCTGACATTAACAAGGCATGCTTTCAGATCCCTATGTTAGAGCTGTTTGGCCCCCAAGCGCAGCTCAGAAGGGGGCAATTTTGACTCACAGGGGGCTGTGCAAGGAGAATAGAGCAAGGTACAAAATTCTAAATTTTAGAGGCTGTTATTCCCAGGTGTCAGGCCAGATCCGGACACTTTTGTTGAGCAATACCCCTTGCCCGCACCATCGGGTGGCTCCACTCAGCTCTGCCTGACGTCGTCTGCATCGGTAGCGTCGGCTATGACATCCCTGTCACCTATATAGGCACCACCTAGGCTTGCGGACGTCAGTACTTTTTGACATTTCTTCCACGATAAAAGCGCAGAGCCACGAAGTAACTGACGTAGTCGTGTGCAAAACTAGGGCCCTGAAAAGAGGAGTAACCCTAGCCCAGATAAAATCAGTCCGCAAAGCAGGGAGGCATGGATGGGGCTGTAAGTAATCTGCAGCTAGATAGAGTCTCTACCAAATAATGCATTACCGAAGGTAAGTAACTTGTTCATCTGATACAGACTTCTAGCTGCAGATTCCTTATATTTGAATTAGATACCCAAGCCATACCATCCGGCAGTGGGGTGCGGACCAAAACCTTATACTAGAAAGTCCTGCAGGACAGAACGGGCAAAATGCCTGCACCTGCAGACCTGACTGTCCAGCAGTAGTGCTTGGCAAACATGTGTTAAGATGCCCACGTTGCTGCCTGACAGATGTCCAGGACTGAGACACCCCGAGCCTGATGCCTGGGGTATTCAAAATTAAAACACTGCAAACTATGAGTAACTTCAGATGAACAAGAGAGTGTTTCTCCACAAGGCGGCATGCAAAGAGACAGACAGTAATACGTCTTTACTGTAAATTAGTCATTGAGGCTGGTCTGAGGGAAAAAAGGACAGCATAATAGGCGCTGGTCGTGGTCCGGGTGCAAACAGATGCAGACAGGCTTGCACTTGGCACGCCCACACAGCTTCCTGCCTTTCAAAAGGCTGGGGAGCACTAATAGCGCTGCCCACCTCCAACCACTAAAGTGCTCAACTCAGGACAAAAACAGAGTGGAGCGCAGGGAGGAAAATAACAGTCAAGCACCCCCAATGGAGAGTCCACCTGATAAATCTTTCCCTTCCAAAACATAATAAAACTTTTAGGTCACAACAGTGACATGACGAATCACCACTACCTGAAGTTTAGAGCTACCTACTCTGCAGTGTCATATTGTAGAACTTTGACGCATTTACATCTGACACAAGCGGAGAGGTCCACCACGTTCCTGAGCTGAACACCATTGTTTAGCTTGTTTCTCTTAAGCTGTAAGGTGACAGTATAGGGTGGGGGAGGACAGGGATCAGGACCGTTGTCCGATGTTTAGTGTTATGTTTTACACTACACTTAACATCTCTGACGGCACAGAGCACTTCAATACATGAACGTCACATGCACAAGACGACCCCGCACAATGGACACAGCTTTGGAGGATGGCGCCCGCTCGTCACAGGGTACGACCCAGCATACCCTTTGCACCACTTGCTCCACATGATGCATACAATCCAAGGATATAACTCCCTCCGGGTCATGTCCTGGAATGTAAACGGCCTGCTTGCCCGCATCAAACGCACGGCAGTCTAGAAATATGCCCAACAACACTCCCCTGATGTCCTCCTGCTCCAGGAGACTCATCTCATGGGATCCCACTGCGCCTTTCTGGCACGTTACGGTTTTGATAGGGTGTGGCACTCGGGCTTCAGCACGGGCTCCCGTGGAGTGCCCATCCTACTCAAAAAGACCTTCCCATTTGTTTTCTCTCACGTTACCAAAGACCCGCAAGGGCAATTTGTGACTCTCTCAGGGACGCTGGGTGGGAATGTCCTTAATCTTCTATCCATTTACATCCCCCCTGCAACACTTGACTTAACGCTGCGGCACCTCACTGACACCATCTCTACTTTGCCCGAGGGACAGATGATCTTGGGAGGAGACTTCAACGTGGTCATGCAACCCACCCTTGACACCACAGGTACCCCCTCCCCCACTAGGTTGATCCACGCAAAGAAATTGGCTGACTGGGTGGGCACCTTGGGCCTTTGTGACATATGGAGGATCAGGAACCCTCGAACCCCCCAATACACGCATGCACACACCATTCCCACGTACATATCAACACGATTTTTATGCCAGACCCAGACTGTCAACGAGTGACCACTATCTCCATCCTTCCCCAGGGAATCTCAGACCACTCAGCAGTGCTCATGCACCTAGGCAACACCCCTGATGGACTGCGCCCTATGTGGCAATTGAACGCCTGGTTCCTCCAAAACAAGGAGTTCCGCAAGACTATAGGGGAGGAACTTCAGCAGTACTTCCTCACGAATCTGGGTTCAGTGTCTTCACCTGGCACCCTCTGGGAAGCAAGTAAAGCTACCATCCGGAGAGTGGCCAAAAGCCACCTTCGGGCGCAGCAGCAGACCCAAGACAGTCGTTTAGCCCTTCTTGAAGCGCGTGCGCCCCGATTGGAGACCTGGCCAGAACCCCGGACGGGGCCCACGAGAGGCAATTGGCAGCCGTAAGTGAGGAGATCAGACAAACCTCGCTGTGATCAGGTAAACTGCTGCTGCTGCTGTGGCGCTCATCTGTCTCCCGTGTATATGGCTGGGGGGACAAAAATGGGAGACTCCTGCACAGACTGGCCTCATATCCCTCGGCAAATCGGATAATACCGGAGATCCGTAAATACTCAGGAACCAATTGCTGCACCTCAACTGAGATTGCACAGGCTTTTGCAGGTTATTACTCTTGCTTATATTCGGCACGCAGGCTGGAGGGTACTTTCTTAAGACTTTCTTAACCCTCTGCAAGTCCACATTCCCTGCTTGTCGCACTCAGAAGCAGCTTGTCTGGACCTCCCCTCCCCGTCCCGTCCCAGAAGACCCCCAGGTCCTGATGGATTCCCTCAAGAATATTCCGCTTCCTATAGTGAGCTGCTGGTCCCCTATCTCTCGGCTCTGTTCCAACACGTGACGGAAGTCGGAACCTTTCCCCCAGAGACGCATACGGCCACCATTGTGGTCATCCCTAAAACCCGACCGCCTTCGTCTACCTGTGCGGACTACCGGCCGATCTCCCGAATTAACACCGAAATCAAAGTCTACACCACGGTTTTGGCTCAGAGCTTGCGCCCGCTCCTTACCAAAACTGATCCATCTGTATCAGTGTAGCTTCATGCCAGCTCATGCCACCAGACATTGCCTAAGACGCCTCCATCTGGCGCTTGCTAACCACCAGGCATTCACCCCCTATCTAACGCTTTTTCTCGTAGATTTCGAGAAGGCCTTTGATACGGTGGACTGGCTTTACCTTGCCGAGGTGCTCACAATAATTGGCATGGGTCGACAGTTTCGACGCTTTGTTCGAGTCCTATACTCTAACCCTAACGCCAGAGTGCTGATTAATGGAACCCTCTATGAGATATTTCCAATCTGGAAGGGTACGAGACAGAGCTGCCACCTCTCCCCACTCCTTTTCGCTGTGGTGATGGAGCCCCTGGCGTGTCTCATCCGCACGGATCCTTTGATTCAGGGCTGGGCATGGGGAAACCACCACGTGGATAAAATTGCACTATACGCGGATGATATCCTGCTTTTCCTCGCCGACCCGGCCCGCTCTGGCTCCAGATGTCTCCAGTCCCTTCTAGCCTTCGAAAAGGTCTCGGGCCTTCAGCTGAACCCAGCCAAATCAACCCTCGTACCTCATCACCCCTCTAGGGAATGTTTCGACTGGCAAACTAACACACCCATTTGGCGACAGTCGTTTAAATATCTGGGCATATGGGTTGCTCTACTCCCTGAATTAGAATGGGCACTGAATATTACTCCACTACTTAAAAAGGCTAGGGAGGACCTTAATCGTTGGCAAACCTTGCCACTTAATCCGCTTGGAAGGGTGGCACTATTTAAGATGATGATTGTGAGTAGTTGGCCTGGCATATGCTGGTCACTAGTTAAAGTGCCCACCTTGTACCAGTCCAATTCGACTTTTATGGCAGATAGGTTTAAGACAACCTTTTAAAGAAAGCTATCCTAGTGGTAGCTGTGGAGAGCAGCCTTCAGGCTAAGTCTCAGAGGAATGTAAAGCAGCTTGTTTTACCTTATAATCTCTTGAATTACCAAATGAAAGGACACCACACATGTATATATATAAAATATATATGTATTTATTTCTAGACACACTCTACTAATCTCTTTATGAGATTAGAAATCAGGAACATATGCACAAATCAATGTTTCACAACAAATTAAGCACTTATATAGCTGGGGCCCTAGGGGCGTACCAGACCATATACAAAAAAAGAGGTATAAGAAGAACGACTTGAGAAGGGAGAAGGCCTATGGTCTTCAGAAGCGCTGGGGCCTCACTAATCCACCCAAGGCAGGTAAGTAAAGGACCCACGGGAGACACATGCAGTGTGAGAACACAACCACGGATCCCAATAGACTTCAATGGAGCAAGTCGGGGTTGGAATTTTAAAGTTTTAGGGTACTTCGGGAGAGTCTACAAGCAAGTCACTTACAGGGTAAGTAGTTCTAGAGCCAACACACACAGGGGCACCGGAGTGCATGAGTTACCTCACCCAGGGAAGCGGGGTGTATAGGTGTCTTTTGGTGTCGGGTCGCAGCGTCGTTTTCAATGGGAGCCACAGAAAACTTGCTGCTTGTGAAGACAGGAGAAGTGTCCGGTGGAATCCAAGGCTGGATTCTGAAGAAAGAAGACCTGAAAGCAGAGAAGACAGTGTTCAAAGTCACTTGCCAGTGACCCGGGGCCAGGAAGATGGATGCCCACAGATGTCGGGTGATTTCAGGTGATCACGGGTGTCTTGACTCTTCAGCCACGAGGTCTAGGAGGCGTCGACGATGACCAGGAGCTGGATTCGGAGTGTCCCACGCAGTCTGCAGCTTACTGAAGTGTCGGCAACCGGATTGGAGCCAACAAGCCTTGGCAACAGCAAGTCTTGTGGAATGTGGAGAAAGTCAGCGGTGCAGACCAGCAAGGTCTGAGGGACTCACCCAGCAAGGGTAACTGAGGGCAGTCCTGGAGCAACCAGGGGAGCCCTTTGGTTTGATGAAAAAGTCTTCAGGGGACCCACAAGCCAACCGGCAAGGGATCGCAAAGACGCCTCGGGAGGATTCACTTCAAAGGAGCCCACGGTCACTCAGGACGAGGTAGGCCTCTGATTTTTGGGGGAAATCCTGCTGGAGGCTTGGACCACACATGGTCCAATGCACAAGTTCGTAGAACATCGTGAAGGGGTTGCACTCGACAATAGTGTATGGTACCCGGGTATTGCTGTTCCTCGTCACTCGTGGGGTCCACTTGCCTGAGGTTTGCCGGGGACTCACAATGCAGGGACTTCGGACTCTGGCGGGAGCGGGAAAGCTTGCAACCGTTGATTCAAAGTTTTGGTGCCTGCCAAGCAGGGGAGTCACTCCTTGACTCCAAGGGAGATTCTTCAGTCTTCCAAAGGTAGTGGAACGTCGAAGGTCCAGGATTCTTCTTGTAGAGCGTCGTCCAGGGATATCTAGTTTGCAATGGCAAGGTTTCCCTATCTTATACTAAAGGAAAGGGAGGGACTAGCTATATGACCACTCCTATGGGAGGGTCAGGGGAGTGGGTGGTTACACCCACTTCCCTTTGTGCAGTTTCGCGCCAGAGCAGGGGCTGGTAGCCCCTGAACCGGTTTGAGCTGGCATATGCACAGAGGAGCCTACTGCTCCCCCAGTGCAGGACTTCAAAGCAATCTAGAAGTGCACCCACCCAGCCCCAATACACTAAATCCTGTCTGGAAGGTGGTGACACCTCCCTGTGACAGGATGCCTATTGCTGGGCCTCCTCCACTGCGAGTTTTAGTCAGTAGCAGGAGGGCAGCCCAGTGTCTGTGCTGGTGGCATCCATTTTGTGATGCCAGGCTCTTTCAGATTTCTACCGTGTTTCCACAGTAGGTACATGTCTTCCCCTCTAGAAGGGTTGGATCATACTCTCACACCAGTTACTGGTGTGGAGGTATGATTCCAAGGCGTTTGACACCAAACACGACATGTTTTGATGCAGCCATCCCAAAGTTAGCATTTACCGCTAGGTTATAATGCACTTAAGAGTATATGGTTTAACCGCATCCACAGCCACAGAGAATAGACTCTGAGGGCTGCAGAGGGGCCCTGCTCAGACAGAGGCACCCCCTCATATGTAAACCAAGCAGCCTGCCCTCAGGATTGATAGGGCCTGCCTTAGGGGTGACTGATAGGCTTATATGTGTGTGTAAGGTGAGATATAGGGAACCTATACCTCTGTGAGGAGTGCTAACACGACCTCACCCAGGCTGCAGTAGCAGGCCTGTGGTTTCAGATTTAGTCTGCTTCCCAGGGGTGGCATAATACATGCTTCAGCCCCTGGTAGGCCTGTGAAGTACCTATGCCCTTGGTACCTAAGGTACCATATACTAGGGGCTCATAAGGTACCACAGTATCCAATCACTAGTGCATCTAATATGCACTCCAAGTTGTTTAGAGAGAACAGAGAGGCTGGGGCCCTGATTAGCAGGGACCCAGCCAGACTATAACCAGAAACCAGTGTAAACATCAGAAAAAAAAGCGGGGGCAACATAAGTGCAGATCCTACTCTCCTACAATGATCCTCCCTCGGTTCCTATATGTTATTCAAAATAGTCCCTGTAGGAAGGTGGAATCTGACTGCATGGTTGCCCCACTTTTTTTCTGGTGTTTTGCTGGTTTTCAACATAGTCTGGCTGGGATCCTGCTATTCAGGACCCCAGCCTATCTGCTTTCTCCCTAAAATTGATTCCATGTACTTTAGGTACACTCCAGATTGGATTCTGGGGTACCCTTATAAGTCCCTAGTATATGGTATACTATGTACCAAGGGCATAGGTACCCCAGAGGCCTACCAGGGGCTGTAGCATGTATTATGCCACCCCTGGGAGACCATTCAAAATGACACAACAGGTCTGCTACAGCAGCCTGTGTGAGGTGGTGTATGCACCCCTTACTGAGATATAGGTTACCTATATCTCTCCATATCACTGCACATGTAAACCTATCAGTCACCCCTATGGCAGGCCTTAACAGTCCTGAAGGCAGGGTTCTGGGTTTCATGTGAGAGGGTGCCCATGCATGAGCAGAGCCCCTCTGCAGCTTTCGGAACCTTTATTTCGGGGTTGTTTGTGATGCAGCCAAACCATATACTCTTAAGTGCATTATAACCTTGCGGTAAATGCTAACTTTGGAGTGGCTGGATGGAAACATGCTGTGTTTGGTGTCAAACACCTTGGAATCATACCTCCACACCAGTAACTGGTGTGTGAGGTATGATTCCACCCTACTAGAGGGAGAAACATGGCACCACCGGTACACCCGGTACCAGCTTAACAAACCCTGGCATCACAAAATGGATGCTGCCAGCCACAGACACGAGTCTGCCCTCCTGCTGCTGGACAAAACTCAAGCAGGGGAGGCCTGGACAATAGGTTTCTTGTCACAGGGAGGTGTAACCACCTCCCAGACAGGCTTTAGTGTATTGGGGCTGAGTGGGTGCACTCCAAGAGTGCTTTGATGTCTGCACTGGGGGCACATTTGGTGTCCCTGTGCATGGTCCAGCTCAAACCGGTTGCAGGGGCACTCAGCCCCTGCTCTGGTGCAAAACTGGATAAAGGACATGGGTGTAGCCCCCCTCTGTCCTAACCCTCCCATAGGGGGGTCCCCAGAGTTTGTCCCAGCCCTTCCTTGGGTATAAAGTAGGAACCCCTGACTACAGGACTTTAGATTTACCTGGACGAAACTGTACTACAGAATCCCAGAACTTCTACTATCTACAGGACGTTGGATGACTGAAAAATCTCCCTTGGAGTAAAGGAGTTACTCCCCAGCAAGGCAGGCACCAAAGACACATCTGTCCGGTTTGCATCAACGCTGCTCCCGAAGGACACCGACGAATTTGCAACACAGGAGGTGGGTTTCCAAGCTTCCCCAAGGCCAATCCGTCCTCTCAGCAACTCTGAGATCCAAAGCCCTCGCGGGGACCGTGCAACCCGAACCCCTGGACACCGCGACCATTTCCGCAGCATATGCTTCTTGGCTATCCCTGAGGCTGTGCTTTGGGCTACTTGTAGTCCAGAGCCTGAGCAGTGATTCCACTGAAGATTGCTGGCCTACACTCCTCGAGTGACTCGTGGGCTGGTATCTAGTGATTCCTATTGAGGTCCCTTCGCGATCACTTGTCCGTCGACTTGTGGGTCCCTGAGAAGGGTACTTTGACTTTCAATGGGCTTACCTGGTTGCTCCAGACGTGCCCTGGCTCTCCATCCCTTGGGGAGTCCACAGGACCTTGCTGGTCCACACCAAAGCCATTTTTCTCTCACCTTGTGGGTTGCAGTTGCCAAGGCTTGTTGGTCTCCAATCCAGAAACTGATCACTCAGCACTCGACATCCTTCGTGGGACAGCTCGCCTGCAGACTGTGGTTGTCGTCAACGCCTCCTGGTCCCCGTGGCAGTGGAGTCAAGCTTCACCTCTTCGCAACTGAAACACCCGACATCAGTGGGCATTCGTCTATCGTGCCCCTGGTCACTGGCAAGTGACCCAAACTCTGTCCCCTCTGCTTTCAGGTTCTTCACATCTTCGATCCAGGCTTGGATCACACCGGACATTTCTCCTTTCCACAGCAGCAGCACTTTGCAGCACATCGCCATTGAAATCAACGAAGATTCCTGACTTCATTTGACACCTATGCACCCGGCTTCCCTGGGTGAGGTAACATGAGTACTTCGGTGTTCCCATGGGTGCTGACCCTAGAACCTCTAAGTCTAAAGGGGTTTGCTCAAAGTCCTTTCCTAAGTGTCCTTATTCTTTAAAATTCCAACCATGACTTTCCGATTGAATGGTACGGGGCTCACGGCTGTGTTCTCACACTGCACACGTCCCCCGTGGGTCTCCTGTGTCACTGCCTTGGGTGGTTCCTTGGGGTCCCAGTGATTCTACATGCTCTAGGCACTGTGTCTAGTCAATGCGTGGTTCTTATACCACTTTCTTAATATATGGTATATTGTGCTATTTACTATCGTTTAATAACTGTATTATTGTGTGCCTTGCTCTCTAACTTCATAAAGAGGTTAGTAGAGAGTGTTTAGAAATAAATACATATATTTTTATATAAATACCTTGTGTGGTTCTCCTTTCATTTAGTTATTCAAGAGGTTATAATCTGGTAAACCAAGCTGCTTTACACTCCTTCAAGACTTAGCCTGAAGGCTGCTCTCCATAGCTACCACTAGGATAGATTTAAATAAAGGTTGTCTTAAACCTAATCATCAATAAGGGTTGTTTAGACTGGTACAAGGTGCCCACTATAACTAGTGGACAGCATATACCAGGCCAACTTTTCACAGTCCCTTCCAGTATCCCCGAAACTGGTTCTGAGAGATCGACACCATGATCACACGGTTCCTGTGGGGAACTGGGAGGCCATGGATGGCTCCTGACCGATGCCGCATTCCATCCTTCGACGGCGGCATGAGCATGACGGACCTCTACTTATACTATCTGGCCACGAGGCTGCTTATCCTCCATGACTGATTCACCGGGGGATGGTCTGATCTAGCTTATATAAAACTGAACTTCGAGACATGGACTTCCTTCAAATCCAAGCTCTCATGTAATGCTCCCCAACAAGACGCTTCCAACGGTGACCCGAACAGTTTTCCTGGCCTGGCGTTCGGCCTTGCGTCATACACAATGGGAATCCAAACTGACCCAACAAACGCCACTTTGGCAGGGCGCGTGGCTCACCAAAGTGGCGGCGCTACGAGGTTTTAAACAGTGTGACTACATTGGCATCTCCCAACTGGGTGACGTGTGGTTAGGAGATCATATATGGACTTTGCAGGATCTACAGAACCTTCTCCCTACACGCCTCACAATTCTACAGATACTTACAGATACGACACCCCCTGAGCACACACATCTCGACGGGTACCACACTCCCTGATTTCAGTTCACCGGAAGCGCAGGTCATGATGGGAAATCTCGGGAAGGGAGGCATATCACGCATATACTGCACCCTCACGAACAACAGCCTCACATCTCTGGACTCGCTTAGAATTCACTGGGAGGGTTGGCTGGGCCCCCTTGAGGATGAGGACTGGTGAGACGCCCTTATAGCTCCCAAAACTGTCACTACCTCTGCCAGACTCTGACTCATCCAGATCTATTAACTTCACACTGCACACCTTACCCCCGAGCGACTACATAGAGCAGGGCTGCACACCTCATCCGAATGCACACGCTGCAGGCATCAACCTGCAGACTTCTACCATGTGGTTTGGTCTTGCCCTCGCCTCATAAAATACTGGGACAAAATAGATTCCGAACTCACACCCATCTTGTGCTGGCATGTACCTCGTGACCCTATGAGCCTCCTCCTGGACGTTATGGATGGTTTGGATGGGTCCCGTGCAGACAAACTATTCCTGGGGACAGTCATCATGGTGGCCAAGCGGGATATTGCCACGGCCTGGATGCAACCTGACCCCCCACAATAGCTAAATGGAGCAGAGGGGTGGACTGGTGCGCCACCCAAGAGAAACCCTTGTTTGAGGCCAGGGGTTGCCCAGCCAAGTACCAAAGAGTGTGGGGTAAGTGGACAGATCAAATGGGTTATTGGGGTCCGCGAGGATGGACTCTTGCCCTTGACAGTCTGCTTACTTTTGCCATGTAAAGCGCTTGATCGTTGTGGTTACTGTATTATTTCATTACCGATACCCCCACTGTGTCCTACATGCAAACCTGTACACTGTGCTGTCAGTGCTAATCTTTCTTTGTTTTCTAAAAAGCAATAAAGTTGATTATCAACAAAAAAAAGTTAGGTCACAGAGTCCTATGCACAAAGTATCACGTGCTAGAACCATGTTAAAAAACAGTGTTATGTCAAAAATAAAACCAAGCCCAAAAGTAAAAGTGGAAACCAAAAGCTGACCTCTCAAAGAAACTCAAACCAGTCCTCCCCCTTCTTCCATTTGCTTCATCTCTCTTTTTCCAGCCATCCATTCTCTCCCTCGTATTCTCTCCTGGCTCTGTCTTCTCTCTCTCCATTTTCTTGCTCCCTCTCTTTCCTTAACCTCTTCGCTGCTAGGCCTTTTCCCCCCCTGTGCTAAGCCTTTTTTTGGCTATTTGGGGTAGTGCTCGCTTAGGACCCTGTAACTTTTTGACCACATAGAGTATCCACGCCAAATTTGTGTCCTTTTCTTCCAACATCATGGGGTTTCTAAAGGTACCCAGGGGTGGATTCCCCGGAGGGGTCCCAGAAATTAGCCAAAATACAGCAAAAGTTTGTTTTTTTGGGAAAGAATGGGAAAAACAGGCTGCAAATGTTATCAAAAAAGGGTTTGTGGGGCTGAAAATCACCATTTCCCCAGCTTTTAGGTAATGACAGACTTTTGTCAGAAAAGCAACATTTGTTACACAGTTTTGGCATTTTTCTGGGACATAGCCAATTTTTGCTATTTTTTGTGCTTTCAACCTCCTTCCAGTTAATGGTAGAAATGGGTGTGAAAGTAATAATGGATCCTGGAAAGCTATACATTTTAGAAAAGTAGACAATATTCTGAATTCAGAAAGGGGTCATTTGTGTAGGTCCATCAAGGTTTCTTTATAGAAACTAACAGTTAAATAAAGGAAAAATTGAAAATTAGTTAAAAAAAACTTTTTTTGTGTCAACATTTTCACCTGTAACTTCTTCTAATTATGACAGCTCATTGGAAGCAATATACTGTTACATCCGCTGGACTTTCCTGGTTGTGGGGATATATAGGACTTGTAGGTTCACCAAAAACCAGACGAACCCAGAGTCAAAAACTGAGCAGCAATTTGCAATGGCTTTTTATTATATACCGGGTATATAGCAATTATTGTGGGAAAATGTATACATGGAAAATCGGTATGAAAGACACCTATGTATTTCTGAAATGGGAACAAATTATAGAGTTTAGAAACAGTAGATATTTGCACATTTTCGAAATTGGGAATACTCATTCTAGCTTGAGAATTATCGGTTATTTTTCAAAATCACAATCTCTTTCATTTGGAAGGCAGAAATGCATCGAAAGTCAATAGGTAATAACAGTTGCTTTACAAATCTGAATTACCCTAAGTCTCCCAATAAAAATGGTACCTTACTTGTGTGGGTAGGCATAGTGCCCATGACAGGAAATGGCTCAAAACCCAACGTGAGCACACCTCAATTTCGCAGTGAAAAATGACCCTTTTTTGGAAAAGTGCCTAGCTGTAGTTTTTTAACCCTAGCTCTGCCGGCACCTAGGGAAACCTTGCAAACCTGTAAATTTTTTAAATCTAGACACCCAGGGGAATCCAGGATGGGGTGACTTGACTGCCTCACACCAGGTTCTGTTACCCAGAATCCCTTGCAAACCTAAATAATTGTCAAAAAAACACATTTCGCCCACATTTCTGTGGTAGAAAGTTCTGTAATCTGCTTGGATCCACAAATTTCCACCCACCCCGCGTACCCCAAAGTCTTCCGAAAAAAATGCTACCTCACTTGTGTGGCTCGGCCTAGTGCCCGCGACAGGAAACGGCACAAAACGCAATGTGGTCACACCTCAATTTCGCAGTGAAAAATGACCCTTTTTTGGCAAAGTGCCTAGCTGTAGTTTTTGAACCCTAGCTCTGCTGACACCCAGGGAAACCTAGCAAACCTATACATTTTTAAAAACTAGACACCCTGGGGAATCCAGGATGGGGTGACTTGACTGCCTCCCACCAGGTTCTGTTACCCAGAATCCCTTGCAAACCTAAAACAATATTTTAAAAAAACACATTTTCCCCACATTTCTGTGATGGAAAGTTCTGGAATCTGCGTGGATCCACAAATTTCCACCCACCCCGCGTTCCCCAAAGTCTTCTGAGAAAAATGATACCTAACTTGTGTGGGTTGGCCTAGTGCCCGCGACAGGAAACGGTGCAAAACGCAAAGTGGATACATCTCAGTTTCGCAGTGAAAAATGACCCTTTTTGGGCAAAGTGCCTAGCTATAGTTATTGAACCATAGCTCTGCCGGCACCTAGGGAAGCATAGCAAACCTATTTATTTTTGAAAACTAGGCACCCAGGGGAATCTAGGATGGGGTGAATAGACTGCCTCCCACCAGGTTCTGTTACCCAGAATCCCTTGCAAACCTAAACAATTGTCAAAAAAAACACATTTCCCCCACATTTCAAAGTGAGGCACGAGTGAGGCACCATTTTTATCGGGAGACCCTGGGGAACGCTAGGTGGTAGGAAATTTGTGTCAGCCCGGTGATGCCACCACTTTCCCACACAAAAATGTGTGAAAATAGTCATTTCTTTCAACTAAAATTGAGGTTTGCAGGGGATTCTGGGTAAGGAAACGTTGGGGGATCCATTCAAGCCATACCTCCCTGAAAGCCCCCGGGTGTCTAGTTTTCAGAAATGTGTGGGTTCGGTAGGTTTCCCTAGATGGCCGCCGAGCACGGGGCCAAAAACCCAGGTGACCCCTTTGCAAAACCTGGTTGTTTTATGAAAGGCAATTTTGATGTTGCCTCACTACGTTCTGTGCCCTTGCCTGTCGCGGGTAGTTGGGCCTCCCACACGAGTGAGGCACCATTTTTATCAGTAGACCCGGGGGAACGCTGGGTGGTAGGAAATTTGTGTCAGCCCGGTGATGCCACAACTTTCCCACAAAAAAATGTGTGAAAAAGGCATTTTTTCAACTAAAATTGAGGCTTTCAGGGGATTCTGGGTAAGGAAACGTTGGGGGATCCACGCAAGCCATACCTCCCTGGAATCCCCCAGGTGTCTAGTTTTCAGAAATGCATGGGTTTTGTAGATTTCCCTAGATGGCCGCCGAGCACGGGGCCATAACCCCAGGCGACCGCCCTTGCAAAACCAGGTTGTTTGGTGATAGGCAATTTTGATGTTGCCTCAATACGTTTTGGGCCCTTGCCTGTTGCGGGTACTTGGGCCTCCCACACGAGTGAGGCACCATTTTTATCGGGAGACCAGGGGGAACACTGGGTGGTAGGAAATTTGTGTCAGCTCGGTGATGCCACAACTTTCCCACACAAAAACATGTGAAAAAAGTGATTGTTTTCAGCTAAAATTGCGGTTTGCAGGGTATTCTGGGTAAAGAAACGTTGGGGGATCCACGCAAGCCATACATCCCTGGAATCCCCTGGGTGTCTAGTTTTCAGAATTGTGTGGGTTTGGTAGGTTTCCCTAGGTGCCGGCAGAGCTAGGGTTAAAAAACTACAGCTAGGCACTTTGCCAGCATAATCGTTGGCGTCTAATGGGCTTTTTGTCCCCCACGGGGGGCAGATTGGGGGCTACTGCCCCCATCTTCCCCCCAGGGGGGGCAAAAAGGCTGTAATTGTTGCGGGTGAGGGTGGGGGCATTGGCATGCCCATTTTGGGCATCCCCCACCCTAATTAAAATTTGCCCCAAAAAATCCCTGGTGTCTAGTGAATGTTTAGCCCCCCCCCGGGGGGGCAGATTGGGGGATACTGCCCCATCTGGCCCCGGGGGGTCAGGAAGGCTGTAATTTTTGCAGGGGAGGGGGTGGGGGCACGGGCATGCCCATTTTGGGCTGCCCCACTCTAAATCAAATTTGCCACCAAAAAAACCCTGGCGTCTAGAGGGCTTTTTGCCCCCCCCGGCGGGGCATATGGGGGCTAATGCCCCATCTGCCCCCCAGGGGGGGCCGAAGGTCCACTAGACACCAGGGAGTTTTTTGGGCAAATTTTAATTAGGGTGGGGGCTGCCCAAAATGGGCATGGCAATGCCCCCACCCTAATTAAAATTTTCCCCAAAAATCCCTGGCGTTACTGGGCTTTTTTCCCCCCCGGGGGGCAGAGTGGGGGCTAATGCCCCCATCTGCCCCCCAGGGAGGGCAGGAAGGCTGTAATTGTTGCGGGGGAGGTGGTGGGGCATGGGCATGCTTGTTTTGGGCAGCCCCCACCTTAATTCAAATTTGCCTAAAAAAAATCCCTGGCGATTGGTGGGCTGTTTGCCCCCCCCGGGATGCAGATTGGGGGCTAATGCCCCCATCTGCCCCCCAGGGGGAGCAGAAAGTCCACTAGACCCCAGGGATTTTTTGGGGAAATTTTAATTAGGGTGGGGGCAGCCCAAAATGGACATGCCAATGCCCTCACGCTATTTAAAATTTGCCCAAAAAAATCCCCAGTGTCTACTGGGCTTTTTGCCCCCGGGGGGGCGGATTAGGGGCTGATGCCCCCCATCTGCCCCCCAGGGGGGCAGAAAGGCTGTACATTTTGTGGGGGAGGGGTGGGGGCCTTGGCTTGCCCATTTTGGTCAGCCCCCACCCTAATTCCGATTTGCCCCCAACCATCCCTGGCATCTAGTGGGCTTTTTGCCACCCCGGGGGGCGGATTGGGCGCTACTGCCCCCATCTGCTCCCCAGGGGGGGGGCAGAAATGCTGTCATTTTTGTGGGGGGTGGGGGCATGGGCATGCCCATATTGGGCAGCCCCCACCAGTAATTATAATTGTTTTTTAAATCCCTGGTATCTAGTGGGCTTTCTGCCCCCCTGGGGGAGCAGATTGGGGGCTACTGCCCCCATCTGCCCCCCGGGGGGGGCAGAAAGTCTGTATCTTTGCGACGGGAGGGGTGGGGGCATTGGCATGCCCGTTTTGGGCAGCCCCCACCCCTAATTATAATTGTTTTTGAAATCCCTGGTATCTAGTGGGCTTTCTGCCTCCATCTGCCCCCCGGGGGGGGCAGAAAGTCTGAGATTTTGTGGCCGGGGGTGGGGGCATTGGCATGCCCATATTGGGCAGCCCCCAACCCTAGTGGGATTTCTGCCCCCCGGGGGGGGGGGGAGATTGGGGGCTACTGCCCCATCTGCCCCCCCAGGGGGGGCAGAGAGACTAAATTGGCCCAAATTTGTATGGGGGAGCAAAGGCCCTTGCCCAAGGGGCCGCTCCCCCCTCCCTTGTGCCTAGTGGGTGGATCCCTGCTTGGGGATCGCTCTCCTGGGACGGACGATCCCCAAGCAGGGATCCACTGGGGAGGGGTACAATTGGAAAGGGGAGATTCTCCCCTTTCCAATGATACCTATCCCGTCTTTCTACGTGCTCAGGGGGCTGAGATAGCCCCCTGAGCACGTAGAAAGTGAAACTGTAATGAACCTAAAGGTTCATTTTAGTTTCGGTTTCTGTGAAATGATGACAGCGCGAGGTGCGCGCTGATCGTCCTTTCACAGAAACCAGGGAGGGGGCCTCGGGAGCTGGGGAAGCTCTTCCCCAGCTCCCAAGGTCAAAGGGATTAAATAGAAATCCCTCTGCTGTCTGCAGCAGAGGGATTTCGTGCCCTTGGCCTCATGATGGAACCATTCCGTCATGAGCATCGAAGGGGTTAAGGCCCCCACTGGGCTCCTGAGATTAACTTCAAGATCTTGGGAAAATAACAGAGGCACCAGCAGGTACTCTGGGCTTCCAGTGCCGGCATCCGATGCCTCCAGCCCCTTCAACCCCAGGAATTACCTGGTGGGAAACATGGCCAGTCTGGGACTCTTTTTGTCTCTGAATGTTGCAGTATGTGACCTGCCAAACTTGTCAAGCCTGCAAATCCAGATTGGTTCTACAAATACGAAATCTGGACATTTAATTCCATGTGATACTTCACAGAAACTTTCCCTATTCAAAAAGAGTGAGTGGCCTGTCATTCTAATGCCATTTATCTGAAAGCCACAAATGCGTGACACCTTCCCCCAGTCCTGGCTTCGACAGCACCTCGAAGGATGGATTTTAAAGCCCATACTTACAATATCAAAAGAGAAACATCACCTAGATACGAAGTTGCCACAAATGACAAGGTAGCAGATGCAGTGTCATCTCTAGAAGAATTTTTTAGGGTGGGCACACAATCAGCCGCAGACTAAAAGTTTGGGGGGTCCCCTGCAATTGTTAAGAGATTGGGTGTATGCAGTAGTCTGTCTGTATATATGTTCTATGTATTTGCGTGCAAATAACTTTATAAATATATAGAAAGATACACATACATACATGCCAATAGACCCGATTCAGACGCGAAAATCCTGATTTTTTTAAGCCAATTTTTTTTTTATTTTGGCAATCTCCCGCCTGAATTTGCCTCTGCTTCAATAAAAGTTAATGGGGGAAATACAGTCACCCGATTCTTTTTTACAAATATCCCACTTCCCTCTTCCAAAATGTTGGCATGTATGTACATACAAACTCATATTTAAACAGTTTTGAAGTAAACATTTAGGCTCATGTAGTACCACAAACGATTGCTGAAAGGTAAGTACACATAACGTGCTTAGGAAGGTACAGAGCCTATTGTATTTATGTGTTGGCTTCTGGCACATGTGACATTTAAACCCTTCCTTCCCCCACAGCCTAATGACATGACAGATTGTGCGCCTTTGCATACCTGCCAACATTTGAAAAAAAAATCCAGGAACACTGTGCAGCACAGGGCTGCTGCAGATAGAAAGTTCTTGTTTGTGTACCAGATAGAAATACCTTGCTTGCGTACCTGTGTGTAATAAAGAGTAACACTTTCTGCAACAATATTACCCGGGACAGTCCCCAACTTGCCGGGACTGCCCCTGCAAAAACAGGACAGATGGCAACCATGCCTTTGATGTTCATACAACTAACACAACAAATCTGCTCCGCCTACACTTCGTAGTCCCAAAAGGAAAGAGAAGCTATAAAACTACACATCCCAGCAGTCGCCGCGCGCAGCTTCCGCCAGCTGTTTCTCTCCTCGGGAAACGTCTGCCCTGGCCCAGCCGATGCCGCAGTGACGTAACCATAGAAATAGAAGAAAATCTGAAATGGCAACGTTTCCTATGGGAAAGAGCCCCTATTTCGGAGCCAGCACTCTCTGTCTAGTACATCCATTACTGAGAGGCGTTCTTAGAAGTAAACCACAACGATTTATTTACAAAAATATATATTATCAGCGAAAGCTATTTCTAAAGGAAGGTTGAGACTCGTGTATAGTCATTTGTACAAAAAACTAACATTATAATAAGATTTCAAATATTTAAGAGATTATCATATGTATTTTAATGTTCGATGCGAACAAACCAGTGTGCATGTTTTATTGTTCGTTTAATGAGACACCTTCTTTTTTTCAGATGCTTTGGGACTCTGTCCAGCCAATTAAGCCTAATGCAAGCACCGTTCTAAGATGGCCTCCTCTGTCGCCTCATCAGTCCTTCTTCTGTTACTATTGCCTTAAAGGCCCTTCCCGACAGGCGTCTCTTGCAGCTGTTCTTTCTCTCCGGGTAGTGGACGCATGGCTGAGTCTTCAGGTCCCTGCTCCTCTCCCGGTTTCTCCGCTCTTCAATAGGGAAAAGAGTGGAAATAACTCAAAATGGTGAGTAAGATGTCTGTACCGCCCTGCGAGTGCTCGGCCAGGACAACGCGAGTCTGTCTTTTGTGTTTACTGTGCTTTGATTGTCATAACACTGTTAAGGGGATGGTGAGCTGTCACTGGGATAAGGGCACCTTTATACCCTAACCACGTGCAGTCACTCGGCTCTGCCAGGCTCTTCTAGCTAATTGTTAATACTGCTCCCTTTAAACCGGTTTTGGAGTTTTCAAATCTAGAAAATGCAAGGAAAACTCAAATATTAGGACACTGTAGTCTTCAAATCTAGGCAATGCAAGGAAAACTCAAATATTAGGACACTGTATTTAAAATATCTCATCCTGTTAGGTAACTTCGCAAATGTTAGTAAGGTGGCTGAGGGCCCTTGCTCTTCCCTTTTAATGTTTTTCTCAAACCTCAACTCCACTGTCTGTATCGAGATCGGGACCCCTTTAAATCCCATTAGCTGCTGTGCGTTCTGTTAACTTATCTGATCTTTCCAAGTCATTAGGATACATTTTTTTCCAGCCCTCGGCTTTTCTATATCAAGTTTTTATTTTTAGGAATTGCACACGGCGGCTGAGACTGATAACAAATGCACACATGCCACAATCACCGTCAAGTAACGAACGAGGCGGGATGCACCGAGCATGCTAACTGAACAGAGGTGCCTGAATCTGTAAAAGGATAAGCACACTTCACCATTACAAGGCCCAATGGCACAATATGCACAACATGATGCGATACAGACGTAGCTTATGAAGGCATGCAGTTTTATTCATGAAATCAAGATTGAAGCCCTGAAGAAGTTTCCAGTGAACGAAACACGTTGGCTTTGGCAAGAAGCAAAATTATGTTTGGATAGCGAATTCATCAATAAATAATTATGTGCTTGACTAAATTGTGGACCATCGCGAGGTCATTGGGGGCAAGGGTTTCTTGAGGACAATACTTTGACATTTGAATGGAATACACTTGTATCTAACATTGGACATTACTGTTCATTGGGTGCATGCAGTGTTTTGAGTCATACTCGATTGTGACAAGACAGAATACTGGGTCATATTGATTAACTTTTATTTTTAGGTGTGCTAGCACAATACTGTGTTGTCTGCCCTGCTTCCAAGGTTCATGCCATGCACATAGGGCTGGATTGCAAAGTATGGCGTAGTTGTCGACTTGAAAAACTGAATAGAATTCTGTATGGCACTTTACCTAAATGTTGACCTCCCCCTTTTATTTTTTATTTTTTAATTTTTTTTGTCATGCAAGCTTTTTAATTACAAAAATGTCATTTTGCATCTGTTCCAACTTTAAAAAAAACATGTTAAAACCAATAAAAACATTTAAAAAAAAAAAAAAAAGTGGAATGACTCCCAAAATGTAAGGTCCGAAATTAGAAATTAGAAGTCTCCAGTAATGTTAACAGGAGTTGTCACCTAAAAAATCTAACAGTTGCCATCAAATGTAACACTTTGCCGGCTAACTGGTCAGATTGGATTTTGTGACTGTGTGTCGATTGCCTTCGCTACACGAGTAATATTCAAGAAATCTGAATTTGTCTTTTGACATGTGTGAGTAGTCTCCACCCATACCGCCCTCCAACCTGTTCTCTTTTCTCTGCAGCCTGGTAATTGTAATGTAGAAATATGTGTGTAAGTGCCTAGAGGTGGTTGTGTCTCCTGTGTGCCCTATATCAAGTAGTTTTACTTAGTCACTGAGAGCACTCATAAAGTGGATATTAAGGTAAAGAAGACACTCAAATGTCTTGAAATTTACCAGGAAAGGCACACCATAACAACACCACCTCATCCCTCCTGAAATGCAACATTGACACCTTGAACGAGGAAGAGAGGACATCTCAGAGCGCTTTACATAGCACCAGTTGCATTACATGAGGACACATTCATTTATGTTAGGCACGGGGAGATGAAGTGATTTGCCCAGAGTCACAGGATGTTCAGCCTCATTGCCGAGACTCTAACTCAGTTCCCCAGATTCAAGGTCGACCGCCCTAGCCAATAGGCCAGGTCCTCTCATACATACATTTCCAAGACTGCTGTCATTTAGGAGTAACCATATGTAAATATGTGCAAGAATTAAAACAATTTTAATATAACCAGCAACACTTACTATTTTAATGAGATGTATGAGGTTGATAGCGAGCATGTGGAGCTGCAGGAGCCACGTCACTGGTGATGCTGCTTTCCCCTCCCTCCTTTGTAAGCTTGTATAGGTCTGTGAAGGTGTGGCAGCAGCAAGCGCTGCATGAGCCGCGAGCATGTGGAACTGCGTCACTGGCGATGCTGCTGTCGGTCCCCCCGTGTAAGCTTGATAGCAACTGCGGGGGCGGCAGCAGCGAGAGCTGCCGCAGTCTTTACTCGCCGCCGGAGGTTCCACTGGTCTGCGGGAGGCAGCAGCAGTGAACGTGGGATGACCGCTAGTGATGGTGCTGTCAGCCTCCCCCTGCCCTAAATTGAACAGGACTCCGGGGGGAGGTGCAGAGTGCTGCAATGCAGGAGCCACCGACAGTCTACTCACCGCCACTGCTGCTGCTGGATGCCTCAACGGGTCTGCAGGAGGGTGGCAGCGAGCAGCAGCAAGTCTCCAACTCCAATCACTGCTCGCTGCCCGCCACAGAAGACTCCTCCTCTTCCGCAGGAACAGATAATGCATCAGTAGCATACGCAGTACAATCCTGCATGATGTATAGACCGCGTTCCCTAGACCGTGTTGTGCAAAACACCTACAGATGGCAGTTGACACACTAACGTGTCGCGACACACCGTTTGGAAAGCACTGTTGTACAGCATCGTGGCTGCTGTGCAGCATGCCTGAAACTAAAAGGAAAAAAGCGGCATGGTGCGGTTAGCTCTAGCCGTGTCATATCGCTTTTTTTTCTTTACTTCCAGCCATACTGCACATCACCTTGGCAGCTGTAGAACATGGTTGAACAAAACATTGACAAAGCCAATAGCTCCTTTGTAGGTGAGACCTATTGCCATTGCCAATGTTCGATTTATCAGGCTTAACACACCGCACAGAGTGCATTGACCCTCTGCAGCAAAGCCTTTCAACTTCTTCTGCAAAAAAAATAGACCCAAAATAAGCCCAATCCTAACAAAATGAAGAGGAGCATTTCAGTGAGCTACCAGCTATCGCTACTCCATGGTGCTTTTTTTCGGCAGGTGGCCGGGACCATTAAGCAAGGATGACAGGGAGGCGCACGGGGGCAGCAACATGGAGGAGGGTTGCTTTCCACAACAAAATGATTCGCTGCTCTGAGGTCACAGCAAAAACAAAAGTGATAGAGAAACGAATGGAAAAAAAGCATTGGCAAATATAAAGCACGATGGCGCTACCAGCTATTGCTGCGCCTTTAGAGCATTTTTTTGGACAGGCGGGCGGGACCACCAAGCAACGACGACGGGCAGGCGTGCATGGGCAGCAGCAACATGGAAAGTGGTGACAACCAACATGGAGAAGGGGGTGGGATGAAGAGAGAAGTCCAAATAGTACCCCATAATGCGAGTAGCGTATGGACACTAATTAAACAGAATCTATTTGTAATTGGTCAGTGCGCCACAGAAAGAAAAGGAAGTGTCATATTGTGTGTGGAATTGATGGTCATGTGGTGGTCATACAGTGGCCAAAGTGAATAGGTTGGTTAGCTCAGTCCAGATCTATGTCACTAATAAGGTTTGAAAGCTGCCTTTTCATGGCTTTGCTGTCTTTGTATGCGAGAGTCATACAAGGTACATAGAAGGTGACGGAAGAATGCTAGCAACCGCTGTAAGTAGGATTCCCACCATTACTTTCTGCCCACTGTGCTGCTATAGAAACGTTTTGCAAAGGCCCCCATCTAGAAGAGATCACAAGCAACCCAGCGCCGGTTTGTCCTTGTTGGGCATTATCAATAAGTAATAGCTTGGACCCCATGGTACAGCAAGCTAGGGACCCACGTCTGGACATACGCTTGGTCAAGCCTGCTGTATTCCCCCTTCAGCCCTCAGAACCTGGAAGATGCAAAGACTGAAATCGCTTCTCCTATAGTGCGAAATAAAGAGGTGTAACCCAATTATTGCACCTTAGCTTAAGGTTGACATGTCACGTCACATCTTGATCAGCACTCAGTTTCCATTCCTGCACTTTTCTGTTACAATTCATTGTCATCAGTTCTGTAAGTCCACAGGGAGCATACCTAGACAACATATCCCACAATGCAACAGGTTGTCAAACGAAATCAAGTGATCAGAAACAGTCATGAAAACTTGGATCAGGATAGAACCCTACCTCTGCAACAAACCTCAATGAAGGCAAGACATGTCTTGGTCAGAGACATGTGAGCGAGCATTTGGCATCCGTTTTTTCCTTTTAGGTTAGGTTTGTATGGTTTGCACGAGTCTTCCACTTTTCGAATTACATGTGAGAGTTAAACATTGGTGTAAATGCTGTCTGAAACATTCACAGTAACACATGGTCATTAGCTCAATTTTCATAATATTTCTTAAGTTTCACACAATTGGACCACAATACACATTATAGTTTATTTTGTATGTATATTATTATTTGGGGGTGGGGGGGGGGCTGGCCTATATGGTTGATATTTTGTACATTAAACGAATTAAATTAGTTTCTGAATTATGAGGACTTGAAATTCAGGTTTTATTTCCTTTTCCTTTCATTATCCCATATATACACATTTTGGAGACAAGTGTTATTTGTGCAAGTATGAAACTGTGGTACTATGATAGCAGGCTTTTTCGTTATTATTTTATTCCCTGATCAATTGTTACTCTGTATATAATGAATTGTAATATTGTTATTTTGCATTTATGCACTGTTCTCTGATTAATTACATTATTTGTTTTATTTGTGTGGGGGGAAAAAGTGTGACATAAAATCCTGAAGTGTGTGTAGTCACACCGGCCAAAAAATGTGATTATTTCGGAACGTTTAGATAATTCCTGTTAGTTGTCCATAAAAAAGTTAACCCCTCCGCTCAGTCAATTTCTCCTGTTCACTCCCCAAAAATTAATACATTTATTTTGTGGGTAGCTGGACCACATCCCTGTGTCGCTTACTGGCAACCCTAATTCCACTACTAAACTCAGTGAAGGAAAAAATGCATTGTATGGTTCAGTCCTTCGAGACCTGCTCAGTGGCTCATGTCGTGTGAAACCTGCAGCCAGTCCTGGTTTCCTAATCCACAGCATATTTCATTCTGGGACTAGCAGTTCAGTTTCTTAACATTTTTTGGCTTAAACATTCTAATATGCCAAGTCGTGTTGGCAACAATGTGCCTGAAGGGGCTTACACATGACAGGGGGCCACCATCCCCCGGGCAACTAGGCCTAAAGGTACACGCTTACTCCCCGCCTGCCTCGATCAGTAACACACTAGGTGCTGCTGACTAACAGGGGTTTAGGAAAGGCTACAACTTGACAAAAACTAATTTTAAATTTGAAACGGAGTAGTCTCTCTAGAGCCTTTTTACCACCAGTAGAAAATAGGTTTTATTTTCATCACACAGTTACTGTATAATGTAAAGCATGAGTAAAACAAATTTACGTTGACTGGGCAAAAGAAGCATTTTTGTGGTAAAACAAGATTTAAAAAAATATTTTTTTTTAAATATTTGTTCCAACGAAGTTTGGTTCCGCTTACAGTGCTGTGGCTCAGGTCAAAAAGGGACGCCTTGATGATGGCGCCGACTTAAATCATTGACAAGATAGCACAGTGGGTTCAGGAATTGTGGTAGAGGTCTATTTGTAGCCAACAGGTCACAGGCAGAGATAGCACAGCATCTCATTCTTTCAAGATTATACAAATGAGTGACACTAAGTTGTTTAATAATAACTATTACGATGCACTGTGCAAATGAATGTGACATGCTATATAAATATTTAATATTGATTGTGCATATGTTCCAGGTCCTTGGCATTCTACATTTTCTTTAAATTCTCATGATTGGGGAGTCTACATGGAAATTTGAATTGGATTCCCAGCTTTGCCTAAAATGAGTTTTACAAAAATGTCCTTCTGAGGACAAATGACTGCTGGTCTGTGACCTTTGTTTAAAATCATTTTTTAGAGTGAGCTCTTCCCACACCTGCTGCACAGACCTCCTGCTGTATTTTCATGTTTTTTATGTTATAGATTCTGCTTTGTGCGTGTGGCTGGAACTGTTGCTATAGAACAGCAACGCATGTGGGTGAATTCGTAGTTTAAATACAGGGAGCATCAAGCAAAATAGATTTAAAATACAGGTCTTGTTTATGATTTTGTTTGAAGCTCATAGTCTGGTGTTTAATGTGTTTACTTAGTGTAAAGTAACCTGACGGCTGTTTTTATTACAAGCGCTATCATATTTTTCAGACAAAAAAGTCAGGGTAAATGTGTTTACCTAACACGGCTATGGCCTTCATGAATCAACATTTCTTGAAAGTTGGTCAACGTTCCACGTGCCTGATGAAGAGCTGGTGCCACCAAATTCATTCAGACCGAAACAGTTCGCCTGTCCGATTAGTGTCTTTCAGGTTGACTGACTTGAGTAAGGCGGTGGTGCCAAGCGATTACTGTTGACTCCTTCACTTAGGCCTTAATCACAAGATAAGAACATTGTGATCCTTGCGCTAACAGGAGTTTGAAAGTGGTTCTGAAGTCAGAGTGTAGCAGTAAATATTGCACTGCCAAGATTTTCCCCTGTCGCGTTTCAGCAAGCCTAACCTGCCAAAATGTTATGTGGGGTAAATGTGCTGAAAATAATCCAATATTTGTGGAAGTTGGAGTCTGATAATTATCCCCATCCACCTCCAACTGCAGGAGACTACTAAGCAGGGTGTTAATCACACTGTGTAGGCCTGAGCAAACCTGTTTGGTATCATGTGCCCCTCTTTCTTAATTCTGAAAAAATGAACTGTAAATTCATTAAAAGCAGCACTATGTTTAAAAACAAAAATGGAAAAACTGCAGATCAATATATCATCCGAATTTGAAACCACGCTTCTCAGTCTGCGATCTAAGTTGAGCAACAAGTGAGTTCACCGCCTGAGCAGTTTTACCAGAGGCCCTTGTATTGCCTCTAAAATGACGGTCAGCGGCTACTCGGATGACGTTTGGCTGAAAATACCCAAGGTTCAAAATTTAAAGTTGGTAAAACTGAGTTTGGAGAAACAAAGGGTTAAGCTTCTAAATAGTTTGAAAATGTTAAGCTGCATTTTAATTGACTTAGGCTCACATCACAACTTGGGCGAAAACTTGGTCTTACGAAGCATATCTGTAATAATGGTAAATAGTCCATGTAGCCGAGGCCAATGAAGAAGGTTTATTGAAGATGGTGTTGAAGATAGATGTAGATCATAAGGTGAGCCCCACCAGGAGCAGCTCCCTCGCTGCTCCGCCCATACTCCCCACTGACCCTCGTCCACCAAGCATCCCCAGCATTCCATTGCCTCACATGCACCAGCAGTCCACAGCAGACCCACTCTGGCTGAGCAGCAAGGCAGAGAAGCAGGAAAGATGCGTAGGACTGAGAACCAGATACCACAATATCTTACTAGAAATTAAGTCTTGGTCCAGAGGAGTTTTGTCACAACAAAAATTCCCAGTGTTGCAGGATAACGTGGAAATCAGTGGAGTAACATCAATCTTCACATCGTGGTCCCCTAGTCTGTAGGGTTTTTATGATCGCTTACTTGTAATTCCACTTTTAGGAGTTACTGATACCCTCAGTAGGCCTAGACTGGACTGTTGCTACCGGGCACAGGGCTGTTTCCCGGTGGGCGGGCAGGGTGTGGGACGGTTTCTCTGCTGGTACGGGGGTAGTTTTGATACTAGGGACAGGCCAGCCTCATTATATATAAATAATGCAAAACAAATGGTTTTAAAGTGTGGTTCAAAACAATTTGATTTTGCATTTCGGTGATTCAGGCCTTTTGCAGGGTCTCCACCATCAGCCCAGACCTTCAAGGCGTTGGTGGTGGGTGCTGCTGGTTGGCTCGGAGAGTCCAGTACATACATGATAAAGACTCTTCAAAATCAAAACAGACTAAGTCTTTATAATATGATCTTTGCAGCGCTTTTCAACATTTCACCAATGTTGTTATTGCAGTTAGTAGAAGTGAAAAATTCTTATCATGAACTTAGAAACATACATGTGACAGTAGCGGCTCCTGGAGGCAGTGCGGTAGGGCAGGGTGGGGGGTAGTATACTCCGGCTCATAGCCGACCGGAGTAATGTAAATAAATATAACGAGTTTCATTGCGCGTGCTGAAACGCCAAATGGCGATGCACTCCCTTCAGGAGCTGCTACTGTACATGTCCCCAACATCACCCTGACAACGATGCTGTTGGTGAACCAAGAGGAAAGCTGCCTTCTGCCCCCTTTAGATGGAGTAGGGTGTAACATTATAGTCTTGTTTTGTGCAACACACCCCCCGAACTGATGTATTTCAAGATGCTCATGTGACGAAGGAAAACCTGCCTAGTATCACATGATGTGGTTAATTAGAAGCCGGGATCGAAGCAAGGTTTTTGTGCAACTCAGCCACTGCATGGTAATCGCGTTCTCTCTCCTGTTTTAGATCAAACCTTAACGGTTTGCATTTAATTCTTTGAGGCACTTTGTTCAGTACACCCAGCGTATGAATCTTTCACAAGGATTGTTGGTAGTAGAGTTTGCGGAGGGTGATGTTTTAATGCAGAAGTTAAAATTAAAATCAGTGCGCTGCAACCGTTTGCGCTGCATAGCTGAAGGTGTTTTTTGTTCATTGTCATCCATTCCTGAATCAATTCATCGATCCACTCCTCCATCCAGCTGTTCATTCATTGACCCCTGCAGCCCTGTCTCCAATCTCCAGCCATCCATTCAAGGACTGAACAAGGTTCGATAATGAAAAAGGTGTTGCAAAATGCACCATATTTGCAATTTTTCTCATAAATATCTGGGGGTGGAGATAGCCCACCGTGCAGGAGTGAGGCTCCCTCGCTACATGCAGTATGGTGGCTGGTTTGACACAATTTGCCAGGGTTGCCTCCAGTTCCCAGTCCGGCCCTAAACCGCAGAATCAACGGTTGTGCGGTGCAGAATTACTGCATCAAAATTCCCACGAGAGGTGCGAGTTCCATTTAAAAAAAAAAAAAAAACTATTTCTCGTCCAAGTTAAAAAACAAATAAAAAAACATGAATCCCCGTTAACACGTTTGTTTTAAGTTATTGTTTTGGGTGGGAATGACACACTTTTGCCCCCGACTAAATCAACAGCCGCGTCCATTTGCAAGACCTTTCTGTAGGCATGGGCCTTTGTGGCCATGCAATGTGCCTGGTCTCTGTGCCCTGAGAACCTCCACCCACGCCCTGCGACCCAAACCCATTTACCCAGAAGATGCTGCAGAGGGCCTGCGGCTACATGGAGAAGACCCTGGCTGCAGGTCATGACCTCTGACCAGGCCCTGCGCCCCAGACCCCAATGCCCACAGCCTTTTAGTGTGCAAAGATGACTTTTGCATTGGCCACAAACCACACACTGCTCGCAGACCCTTTTGGCCTCAGTATATTAGGTCATGTTTTGCACTAAGCCCCTGACCTCAGACCATAATGCGCATAAGAGGCTGAAGCTACGCCCCGCTGACGAGGCCAAACAAGAGTTAAACGTGTGTGGGGTGACTTGTGTTCCCCTTCAAAGGAAGGGAGTTCCACCTGGTCAGGCTAGATTGTTGACTTTGAGGTAGGATCAATGCTGATTGCATAAGCTTGTCCCTTTCTGTATTAGCAAAGACAAGCTAAAAATGATGGAATGGAATGCACACAGTGTAACCATATGTGTTATTTATTTCGTGCAGTATAAAGCGTGTATTTTGGCCGGCGGGCACACGTTCAAGAGTAGATGGCCCTGGGCCTTAGGGGTGCCCCACGCAGGTTTGAGTGGTGGAAACGCAGTTTTTGCCACCCAAGGAGGCAAGAGAAGCGTAGCATTCCAGTCTGAGGCTGAAGGCGCCTTGAACCCCAAAATTGTAAAGTATAAGCTTACCACATGACTCCATGTCACTAAGGCCAGGGTGCTCCAGGCCTGGGGTATCTTAACAACCTAATGCATTCTGGGATTTGTAGTGCTGCGTCACTCCAGGTGACACAATTAAGGTGATATCGTAAAACAGTGATTTTAACAGAAAAGCCTCGTAATGGAGCCTAGTGTCCGTGGTGATGGGTCATTGGAATCCTAATTAAAGCTGAAATATTAACTGTATTAAGTAACCAAATGAGGGCTAAATATATAATGTGAAGGAGATTCAGTAATAAATATTCCCAAAAGTATTTATTCAAATAATACTGACATGTGTGAGCTAATGGCCTTAAACCTTGTTTATATTGCTTTTTAAATAATCCAATGCAAAATTGCAGTCAAATGTGACATTAAAAATCCATCAAAAATTGGGGTTTTGCTATAGATATATATTGAACACTTTACAGATTTCAGAATCACTGGCCCTGTCTGCGTGCGCCGCACACCATCGTGATAATCGTGAGATCTGAAAGGAGCCAGGCTTGCTGTTATCTGCGAGGGAAGGTGCCGTGGCGACATAATGCATTTGTGTGGAATTAGAAGCTGATTCTACATTGCTCTGTGTGAGACTGAAAAGTGGACACCAGATCCCCTCCGGCTCCCTTCCCACCAGTCGCGCGAGGCCTGCGTCTCCGAGAAGTAATGAGCGCGCCTCAGCTATAGAGTCAGGATGACTGACTTTAGGGGTGATTACAAATATCAGTTTGTAGCCTGTATTTCGTCGGTAATCCATTCTGAGCATATCTCCGGCCCTCTTTGTTAGCAGACAAGAGTAATGGCCTGCAGGAGGAGTGCGTTATAATGGGATCCCTCTGGCGGAAGGCCTCGCTTGGTATTCCGGACGGTGGGCGCCCATTTGTGTCTGACAGCTCCGCTTGCCTGGATAATCCGTACGATCTTTGTTGCGGTATGAAACGTTGGAGTGGGAGCAGTGGGGAGAGGACTGCGCGCCTCGTACCAGTCAGTCGCGAGCATGCTTACACCGCTTGATGCTTATCGCCCCTGAGAGCATCCTCCATCAATTGCGCGCGGCCTACTCTGCGTAGCGTACTAGTCCTCGCCCCCCCCTGCACCGCTGCAGGAACTAATTATTATAATGTTACCACATTGTTGTACCTACGCCTCACTTCCTGGACACACAATGCAACCGTCTAGGGTGGGACGTGTACATTGTTGCAAGACACACCCCTGGCAGGAAGCAGCGTTGCCTAACCACATGCACTCTTGCGGCAGGTGTGCACTTTTCCTGCATCTTTGATTCTAATTTACAATTTTACACGCACAAGTATAGGGGGGGGGGCTTCGGTTTAACTGTGACAAAAATCAAAACCATGAACTTGCATGCAAGGTTTAGCACCATGTGTGTATTTTTTCTTTAAACGTTTTCAAAATTAAATACGATCTCAAACAACAAACGTACAAGGCCGTCAAAATTTGAAACTAAAAATTCAGGGCAGACCCCTAGAGTTGAAGAATAGCTACTCCCGGTTCACGAGGTCAAAGGGCGTCGAAGTTCATGTCCGCCATAATGCTCAACTGTTTTTTTTTTTTCTTTTCCTTTTTATGCATTTTACCGTCCTTTGCATGTGAAACGTTTAAAGAGCACGCAAGTACCGCTGCTGAAACATGTAAATAGTTTATCGTAAATATGTGTGATGCCGCTTCTGCTGTCTCCTCAGCTTAATTTATTAACCATCTCATTACCGACGGTGACAGGAGGGGTGGGGGCAGATACACCCGCCGCTCCCTGCCCCAGGCCACCGGATTTCCAGTTATTATTCGGTGTTCCAGTCCAACTGGTTTAATGGAAGCTAACCCGAACTACAACTCCCAGAATGCACGTGTAGTTAAATGAAGGACAATGACTGGCAACAGTGTACCCATGACGTGGACGTAAGGTGCAACCCTAAGGAAAGAGTAAACGGGACCCCAAACTATATTTACAATATAAATATTCGATTATAGCATCTCTATAATGATGCCGCCAGTGGGGGTGCCACCTGGCCGGTTTTCTAGCGGCACCGCCGGATTTTTAAGTCCCGGTCGGTACAAAAATAAACAACATCACCTAAAGTCGGTCTTTTATGTCCTTATCTGTACATGTCTCAAACCGCAAATGTAAACAGAAAGCACACAGATGCGCTGACGATGCCTAGATAATATTCAGAATAAACAAAGGCAGAAAAGTCATGTGACAAAGGAATACATAGGATTTTGTTTAAAGTCCTACTTTGTATACCAATCGCGCTTTTGCTCACTCTTAAAGCGGCAGGTACACATGGCCGGCGTTTTTCTCCTGCAGAGGCGGCCGCCCTCGCCAGCTCGTTTCTAATTCTTTGTTTTGGCCTCTCCGCGGAAGTTTTAGGATGTCTTGCCTCTCCTGTCATTCGTCTGAAAACTGTTAGCAAACAATACACGTCCTGTTTGAACTGGTTTGCCGCGGGTTTACTTTATATCCGTGTGCACGGGTATACAACATGGCGAATATTTAATCGGGAGTAGTGGAGTTAACAAGCAGCTCTGCTCGTATCTGCTTCCGGGGGCACCAGACGTCGCCTCTGGTTATTGTGTCATGTTAGGAACTTTACCTTGGAGATTGCTTCGGACTGAGAAATATATAGTTATTTTGGGGCGCCCTAGTTTAGCTGTTTATCTAGGCCATCCCCTAGATGGCAGACACCTCAAGTGTGAATAATTCATGTCAGGACATAAGGTGCACCTGTCTGCAGTGGGCGTCACCCCAATACCCAGAACATTCTATCCACGTGGCCCTCGGCATTGTATGTTTATAGATATTTGGGGTCACTTACACGCAGCCGCGGTCGGTAGTAGGAGTAACTGCAGGGCGGTGACGTGGGGAGGGTGAGGGGCAGGGTGGGGGGTAGTAAACTATGGATTACGGAGGTTTACAGGTACGTTAACATATACATTAATAAAACTAATTTCGTTGCGTGCACTGCATCCCCAAATGCGATGCTGTGCACGCAACGAAATTCGTTTTATTAATGTATATGTTAACTTACCTGTAAACCTTCGTAATCCATAGTTTACTACCCCCCACCCTGCCCCTCCCCACGTCACCGCCCTGCAGTTACTCCTACTACCGACCGCGGCTGCCTACACGTATAAGTGGACCTGTATAGTGTTGCACTGCAAGCTAAGTGACCCCTAGACGCGCACGTATTGTACAGGTGGGTGCACAGGTTGTAAAAAAAAAAAAATTTGGAATGTGGTTGTCACCTTCCTTGTTCTGGGTCCTTGAGTAGCGAAATGTCTAGTACCTTTACAGCTGTTGCTTGGATAAGTTATCTGTGTTTGGATGTGATTACATACAGTTGGGGAGCTAGTAAGCAGTGCATTTTGGGCGCGTCGCTTGGGCGAAGTTGTGGGCGGAGTCCAGAGTCTCGAAGGGACCTCCAACCTTGATGGAGCGCCCTCTGTTTTGAGTCAAGTCCCTGTTCCATGTTCTGGTTGCTCATATGACTGCAGAGTTCAGATCGACTTTGAAAGGTGAAAATTTGTTTAGTAAAAAACCGCTTTGGCCTCTTGGTATTGAACCAGTTGCAGGTGGAAGATTTGATGCCTGGTGTAGAGCCAGTTGCAGGTGGAAGATTTGATGCCTGGTGTAGAGCCAGTTGCAGGTGGAAGATTTGATGCCTGGTGTAGAGCCAGTTGCAGGTGTAAAATGACACACAGTAACCCCGGGCTCTACTCTCTGGCCTGAGGAGCGTGGAAGGAGGCATGACGTATGTCACCATAGGCCTAGGTAACACGTAGAGTTGCATCTCTGCAGGCGGCAAATTGCTTCAAAACTTCTGGCGTGCAGGGAGATTTGTGGTTATTTCGTATATTTTAAGCTATTTGGGGTCAGTATGGTGATCAGTGACGCTTAAGTACTGCAGAGAGACTTTGGCTTTATGTTTGTGACTCCAGTTCATCTGGCTTCTGCTTGCTTTGTCGCAATCTCCAATTTTTAGCTTGTGACCTCCATGGCGGCCGAATTAACGTTATCCTACTTCAAGTGATAATGCTTGTGACCTCTGTGGCAGCCATATTGGGGTTATCCTACCTCGACTTTTTAGCTTGTGACCTCTGTGGCGGCCATATTGAGGTTATATTGTGTTGTGATTCCTTCACAGGCCGTGATGGGGGTGCAGCTGGTGGTTAGCCTGGTGATGGCCAGCCTGATGCAGAGAATGTCTCCCTACTGCTCCTTCGCACGCTGGCTCGTCTGCAACGGAAGGTGAGTACCGTCCGCTAACCCGCAGACTGTCCCTGTTGTTACTACAGATCTCCTGCGGCACTAAGACTGGGAGCCCAACGTTGGGCCATGAGGGCGAATCCACGCCAGATTTGTAACATATCTATAAGGAATACATTTACATAAAAATATCAGTGGAAATATTTGGCAAAGTATGTGGTTGTTATGACAATCTGGCCATAATTTGGCTTTCACACCAAGATGTACACCCCTTCTCTAAAATATTAGTGTATTTGGTGAAATATATGGACAGCCTAATTTGAACCACTGTACTTCTTGTTTATTTTTTTGTAACATAATGTTTTACTATGGTGTTGCAATTCTTTTTTTTAAAGTAAAATGCGTTTCCACAATTTTAACTTGATGTAGTTTGTTGAAAAAAAAATCTTAACAAAAATCTTTGTTCCTCCTGGTAGTTTATTCCGTTTCAAGCATCCCACAGACGATGAACTGCGTATGCTGGCCGGTAAGCCAAAGCCAAGGCCCAAAAAGGACCGGTGAGTGTGTACTTGCAGTTAATGGAGTAAGTAGACAGCTGAGCTTAACTCTGTATTGCCTTGGTTACTATACCCAACTGTCCTAACACATAATTTTTATTGTGGGTTCTCGTATTGGTACTTAACTGCCACCCTTCTCATTATCCACAAAACGGCTTACTTGGGGGGGGTGGGGGGGGGGGTTGCAGGGGGCACAGCTACAAACGCCTTAAAATGTCATTTGTGGGGGCATGGCTTTGACTGTCAAGATGGTGGTCGCACTCTGAGTGCTTCGGCCCCCTCCGTCATTCGCTGCTATAAGCTGCCTTCCTCAAGTGCTTCCACGGCACCACCTTGCCATTGGAGGTCGGGTGGAGTCGGGCGTCCCTGACAGAGGCGGCCGCGGACTGACACTCCCTCTTGCGTCTCCTGACCATGAGCCTGGTTCTGGTGCAAGTGCCAGCCACGCCCAAGCTAGCGGCCTCCTCAGGACTCCACACCCGATGTGAATTCTCACAGCTAGGGGCTCTCCTCTGTTTTTGATTAGGCGACCCAGATTTGTGCTGCAGGGGCTTATCGCAAGGAGGCTGCACCCCAGAGGCTAGAGGGGGAGCTTCCAATGCGGATGACACAACTCACACTTGACAGGCCCATCTTGGCCGCGTTGCCAGGCTGGGCTCGGTGGCCTAATCTGGGCCTTTCCAATGCTTGCCCCTCAACGCTGACTACAGGCCATCCACGCATCACAAGCCGCAGTGGAAAACAACATTGCAGAGGATCCCATGGATGTAGCACTGCAACATCAAGACCCGGCAACGTCACAGAAGCTGAAGGCTGTATATCAGCAGTGGAGGATGACGTTTCCGAATCGAAAACAAAGGTCTCCCGGCTAATGTTTTAAAATACGGAACTGCTAGATCGGGCTGAGGACGCTGAAAACCTATCCCGACTCAGCAGCATCAAACTGGTGAGCTTCCCTAAGGGTTGGAGCTGCAGAACCCCACAGAATGTTTGGTAACATGACTTAAATCCCAGATGCAAGCTGGCAAGTTATTAAGTTGGTTTGTGGTGGAGCGGGCACACAGAGCATTGACATCCAAACCACCTCCAGGGGTCCCACATAGATCCATGATCGCCCAAATCCTACATTTTCGCGATAAACTGCTTTCTACCTCCTAGTGATGCATCGCTTAACTCATACCTCTATTTCATGACGCAGGCAGCGGGCTCCTCCTACAGCCTGACAACACCCTCACCGAAGGCTGATACCCCGCGGGCCCACCTGCCGCACAATAGCTAGTCAGAGATCCTTCCTGGAGGGGGTCCACCACTGCAAGTCTCAACCACGTAATGTTTAGGGGTTATGTTATAGTTCAGTGGGCGACAGATGCTTCAGGGGCTAAAGTATAGGGGGTTTGTTTCCTTACTTGCGAGGGTTTTAGATTTAATTTTACAACAAAGTCGCTAAAGATGGTCACTTCCCGGGCAGACCTTGACATGGCCACCATTGTGGTCATTCCCAAAAAAAAGCATTGCACCCAACCCCTGTGCTGCCTCCCTGCCCATCTCCTTGAATAATGGGGACATTAAACCATTTGCCAAGATATTGGCCATTCGATGAAGACTGCCCTGACCACCCTTATCTATTCAGACCAATGCGGCTTTATGCCTGCTAGACGCTCGGTCTCAGAAGACTACGCGTCGACTTAGCGCACCGACAACTACTGACACCACCCAATGGCCTAGTGATAATAGATTGTGAAAAAGCGTTTGACACTGTGAACTGGTCTGTGCTGTTCCAGGTTCTATGCAAGTCTGGTTTAAGCCCTCGTTTCTGTAGATAAGTCAAACTGCTATACTCGGAGCCATCTGCATGGGTACAAATAAATGGTATGGTCTGCAACCCGATCCCTGTTCATAGGGGAACGAGACAGGGTTGCCTCCTCTCTCCTACTCCCCGCACTCTTTATCGAGCCACTGACGAGACTCCTCGGTTTTGACGCACTAGTTCAGGGCTGGAGCTGGGAGACTGGCCACAAGGATCGCATAGCTCTTTTTGCAGATGATGTTCTTTTATTTCTATTTTACCCATCAGGGACTGGCATGTGCTGCCCTACAGAGACCCCTCTGGCCGACGGGTTAATCACGCCAAGTTGATGTTGGTTCTGCTCCATCCCTCTCAGGAGTGAATGGAGGTTGCTGACTCCTGTTATTGTGCGGCACTTGAGCTTTCGCTACCTGGGGTTCTACGTTGCCCTTCTGCCCGAGTTGGAGTGGAGCCTCAACTTCACACCGCTGGTCCAAAAGGTGAAAGTTGATTTAAAGAGGTGGGGGGGCCTCTCCCATTCAATGTAATGGGGAGGGTCACACTCTATAAAATGACGATTCTAGCCCTGCTTTCTGTCCCTCTTTCAAAAGTTCCCACAAGTGGGTCAAGGAGATGGACTCCTTGGTGAAGGCGTTCCTCTGACACCAATCCAGACCTAGAATTACCCTCGCCAAATGCCAACAGGCGTCGTACGATGGGGGCTTGGGCATGACCGATCATTACTTGTTATACCTGGCAGCTCAGTCCCTTGTCATCAATGATTGGTTTAGCCGTAGTTGGTCGGGCCCAGCGTACAGAGTTGAGCTGACCTCTATGGGCTTTGACGCCGCGCTGGGGATGGTCCATGGCACTCCCATTTCCCGAAACCTCCCCAGAGTGACTGAAGTGGTCCTTCTTGGCTGGTGTGCAGCGCTGTGATACACTGCTTGAAACTCCACACTTACAATGCAGACCGCATTGTGGCGAGGGACCTGGCCTGCATGAGACTGCCGGCCTGGAAGGCTTTACCCACTGGGACTTGATAGGCATCCCCTGCTAGGAGACGTCTGGCACGGTGGCCATATACACTACTTACAAGAGCTCCAATCGACCTATGGTCTATCCTTTACGCAGTTTCACAAATACTTTCAATTGTGGAACGCATTGAGGGTGCACGTCTCTCCGGACACATAGCACCCCAAACATAGCCCCCCAGAAGCTAGGCTCTTGATGGGTGCCCTGCTTAAGGGGGGAGTCTCCCAAATCTACCCCTCCTTCCTCTATAACGCTGATTTGGTGAGCTCACATGTGGGCTCTGACATTGCTGATTTTTTATGTGGGGTTTAAACTGGGGCTTGACTATTGGACTTACTATATTTGACGATTTGCTGTGTATGGTTTTTCCTATGCAAAAAAAAATTGGTTAACAAATTAACAAAATGTTATTGGTACGTGGACCATGAGGCGGTGGTAAAATGGCGCTGTATAAAACTTTTGTGAATGAAGTAAACAAAGTAAGCCCTCGGTAATCAAGACCTATGAGCTCGAGGTTGGTGGTTTGGCGGATGTATGGATTAATAGGGGGCCCCATCTCAGCAGCCTGATGCCATCCCTATGCCATCAACCCTGTCTCTCGCCATGAATTCCATCCAAATTTCCATCAATGCTGCCCTCTCGCCCGAAACCTTACACTCTCACCTTACACCCTGACCTTGCTGTCTCTCGCCCCCTTAACTTCTGCCCTCTGCTCTTCCATCTTCAAATACAGCTTGCCTGACAAACCCTCCCACTGTAGTCCCTCTCCTGACTTTTCCATCAACCATGTCTACTCCCATGACCTCTTCGCTGCCCCGGTCCCCTTGTCGCAGTGTACCTGTCCCCGGGCACCAAGAGCAGCCATGCCATCAGTGCAAGGTGAGCAACTGTTGCAGGGATTCTGCTTATGCACAGAACTATGCGCAGGAAACCAGGACCTCAGAGAATTGTGGTGTACCAGAAACTCCCCTCAGAACTAAGAACCCCTATCCGACTAGCTTAGTGTCACATTCGTTATCCGAGATCTAGCTCAGCGGTCCCAATGTATAGACAACCCAGAACAAGCGACTTAGATACTCTCAGGAGTGGTGGGAACCCAAAATACCCGTTGGTAGCTATATATCAGTCCACAACAGAATAACAAAGACACAGTAAAAGAGTTTATTTTATAAACCTCGCATCCTAAGATGCAGTACTTTGGCTAACACAAGCAGACAAATGGTTAGGATCAGCACCATCAGCATAGTTACAATACCATAGAAAATGAAAGGAGCAATCATAATAATAATGACTGTGGAACACAACCACCCTCCTTTCTCTAGCAACTAATAAGGTATTATTAGACTAATAGAAGGTCTCTTAGGCTTGCATGGGGGACCCCATACCTTATAGATCAGCTTAGTGGAATCACATCACAGGATCAGCTAGGCTCTCTCCTGCAACAGCTCTTCGTTTCGAATGTAACAGAAAACATGCTGCTCTGTAATATTAAAGGGCTCGTCTTTCAGGTATTGGCAGCTGTATGTATGTTATGGCTAAGAAGTGGTACGATCAACCTGAACACCACAACCTGCCCCGTCTAGTGACCCAGACTCGTTCCTTACACGGTGTACAGACCAAGGTCACTGCTCGCTGTTAAGGATGTTAAACAACAGATGGTTCTCATGTGAAGCAAAGTCGAGTCAGCAGCTCTCGAATGAATAACATGTAGCAACAGTGTCGCGTTCAAAAGCAGCAGAAGCAGCAAGCTGGCTTTCTAACAGCCATCGAGGTTATGCTAACTTAGCGTTGTACATAGGGCGTGGTTAACCCACACTACACAACTGATGAATGGAAAAGTGGAGGAGAGGCCCGAGTGATGAGGTCACTTCAGTCTTAATGTAGATTCCGCGTGGCAGCTGGTGCTTGTCGCAGTCGCATACCTGGACCAGGAGGGTTCTGTCCAGGTCTGAATACCACGTTTCAGAAATTAAGCAGGCAGCTGGTTCCATCCGAATCAAAAAGAAGGGGAACCAGGCTTGTACTCTAAACAACCAATTAGAAACATATTAAAAATAAATGTGGGACCCCTGACCACATAAAAAAAACAAATGAGTTGACAGACCCTTACCTTTTCTTCACAGTACCAAGTCTGCAGAGCAGCCCTCGAAGCAGGCACAAGCAATAATCTAATCTCAAAAGCTGGCAGTAAATTATTACACTTTCAACTCCATTTGACATTCCAACAGAATGATCGCTGTACTTCTATCATGTCCCCTTTGTACACCCCGATGCTCCCCGCATCCCTCCTCTCCTGTGCCTTGCCTTAGTAACTTAGTCCACTTCTGTAAAGTGCCACTGATGATCAAACGGCACACTGTCCGCTGCAGAGATCCCTGAACTGAAAACCATACTTTTTTTTCAATGTGTTTTACTTTGCAGTAAGAAAAGTATGCATTTAAGTATGTTTGACTTGTGCCTTTGGAGGAGTGATTGGCAAAATAACAATATGGCCAAAAATAGTTATGCCACTGTAATGATTTATAATTCTAAACATAAACGCTTCCGAGCACTTCTTTGTTTTCATGGTTCTCAAAGTTGCATGTGTTTGGTATTTATTGAGTATGCAGCGGGTTTTTTTCCGTATAGGTGGCAAAATGGAGATTCGGACGATAAGCCGCTGTCCATTCCTAAGGACATCGACCTCCACCTGGAGACCAAGCCCATCACCACCATGGACGCGCTCGGTAATTCTACCACATCTTGGCCGAGATGGTATAGTATGGGAGGGTGTCCTACCTTACACAGCAGAACTTGCACCTTCAAAATGGTTGTGCAAGTATTGCTCTCTGTAGTAGAGGCTCAACACCAGAATTAGAGTAATGGGATATTTTAATAGTTCAAGGACAGGTTGTGTATTCAAGGAATATGCACCGACCAGACAGAGGCGGTCTTCCAGCTGTGCACTGAATAAAAAGTGCAAAACCTAGAGGTAAACAGTCCAAAATAAGAGCTCTTAGACAGACTAACTACAGATCGCTCGCACACTTCACCACATACACAAGATACGACACTTACTAACGTGCTGTCTTGCTCCTCCATTTACAGTTCTTCGCTACTTCCTGGAATACCAGTGGTTTGTGGATTTTGCAGTGTATTCGACCATTGTGTACCTGTTCACGGAGGGCTATTACTGCCTAGTGGATCCCCAGAAAGAGGTCAACATTGGCGTCTTATGGTGCCTGCTCACCGTCTTCTTCTCTGTGTATCCTTCGCCTTCTTTTTGGAGATTATGCTGTCAGATGTCTGCTGGGAACATAACTGAGACAGAAAACAGTATTGACTGCCTAATGCAGTCCTTGAAACATTGTCCGTGTCCTGTGCTTAGATACAAGTAGCAAAATAACATAACTTCTCCAAAATCTGCATATAACCAACAAAAGGTTTATAATATATAAACAGTGCTTTAAATGGTCCGGTACGCAGTACCGGCACTTTTTAGGTCTCGCCTGACCCAGCGCATGCGCTGGTCTGGCGAGACTTATTGAGAGGGCTCCAAAAAGTGCTACCAGGCCAGCCTAGAGCTACAGTGCATGTGCGCGGGCGCGCGCACCGCACTTTACCGAGATTACTTTCACTTTTGCGGCCGCACGGCCGCGTTTGATCGCGATCACTTGCACGGCCGCTTGGCATAGCAAATAGGTCTCGCTTTTGGGACCTTATAAGTATTTAGTTATGCAACTGTTGCATGGCTAAACACTTATAAGGTCCCAAAGGCGAGACCTATTGGCTATGCCAATGCTTGTTTATTTTGAGGGGGAGAGTACCGGCACTTCTTAAGAGAAATGCTATACTTTTAATTGGAGAGTACCGGCACTTCTCAGAAACAAGCAGGTACTCTGCTAGAGAGTACCTTCACTTCTATTTTCCCATTTCAAGCACTGTATACAAATACCATAAGTCAGACCAGTTGAGTTTATGGTTTATTCATCTTAGATACAAAATAATATTTAAACATCTATTAATATAGTTTATAATCGACAAATCCAACCTGGCAAAGATAATTGCAAGCCCTCTATTATGTGTAAAGTTCTATGGAATAAGTCCTGACTGGATGGCAGGTCGCCACCGACATATAAACACAGACAGCGCCCTGATAAAGGTTGTTGTCATAGAGTTGTAACTTCCGAAACGCCCTTCGGCACAGTTCTGACCAATTATTTCAACAAATATTATAGTAGCATTTTCATTATTGTATTATAATTGTTACGACGATGAGTAATCATTTTTATACTTTACTGATGTTGCCTGTTGTAGATGTTTGTTATATGGATATTTTTTCGTTATCCTATGATGTGTTACTTGTCCTCATTGTCGTGTAGTCGGTCATGTATGTTCTTGTTTTCAGTGTATCTACATGGAAATATATGAATTACTTGTCTATTAATGTGTGTGGTGCACAAACTTTTTAAATACGTAAGTTTATTATAAACTATATTAATGTACGTTATAAATTTAACAAAAACATAATTTTGTATCTATGACGAATAAACCATAAACTCAACTGGTCTGACTTATGGTACATTATAAACGTTTTGTTTGTTATATGCAGATTCTGGAGAAGTTGTTATGCTATTTTGCTACTTGTATCTTTCCCTGGTTTCTTCTCCAAATATATGTAGTTACTCAGGGACCCTCTGTGCATTTTTGAACTGTGCTTAGATACTCACATTAAGTACAGTGATATCTACTGTTTCTTTCCTGGGGTGATTTGTGGTTTTCTTAGTCCATCTGTGGTGATATGTGATTTCTGTTGGTCCTAGATCTATTGTGGTGGTTTGTGTTGTTTACTTGGTCTTCTCTGGTGGTGCCTGGTGTTTTACTCCCCAGTGATTTCTTGATGTGTTCTAGTTCTTTTTGACTCTTTGTGTTGTCCCTCATCGTTGTGTGGTAATTTCTGTTGTTCCTCAATCTTTTGAGGTGATTTATGTTGGTACTGGGGTGGTTTGAGGACTCCATACTCCACCTATGTTTGCTTGTGTAGTTCTGCAATAATGTCCTTCCTAAGTCTGTCATCGTGGTGTGTATTGTTCCTGGTTCTTATGCTGTGGTCTGTGGTGTCCTTGGTTATTTGTGTTGTTTGTCGTTCGTCTTCTGTTGGTATTTCCCCAGCAGTTGTACACGTGGTGCTTCTCACTCGAAGTATGTTGTCGTGGCAAGCCGTAGGATGATGGCAGAGCAAGACCAGCATTGGGTAGGACATGGTTTCGCCATTAATCATCCTTTGACAGAAGGCCTTGAAGTAAGTGAGCAAAAACTTCAAAATACAAAAATGAACACTAGTAATCTCACCTTTATTGTGAAACGCGGGGTGATGTTTTAATATAAACAAACTAGTATGTTCCTATTAGTCCTTAGGTGTGAAGATAGTCAAGGTTTTAAGACTCTCTAGGCAAGGGTTTTTGCAAACTTGGCAACTTAAAAAAAACGCGGATAGGAAGATTAAGAGAACAACAATTGAGCATCATTAATTTCCTCATTAACTTTTATTGAGTGGAGCAGCTTTTAAGTGTTAGAAAGCTAAATTAAGAGCGAGGCTCTTGCCCCACCAGATCTTAAAGGAGGCCTGTTGACAGCACAGAAGCGATGGACAGAAAGGCTTGATTCACTTTTGTAATTACAGAGGGTGCATTCCATTCAGTTTTTTTTCTAACTGCGCCATTATAGTCTGGAATTAACTACACGCAGATACACTTTGTCCCCCACATAAAATATGAGCTACAAACTAGACACTTTCTATTTGGTTCCTGCAGTGATTTCCCAGCCAGGTTAATCTCTAAGACCAGTTCTATGGTTCAGCAAAAACCTTTCAATAGACCAAGTGTAGTAAGTCTGGTGAGAAGTCCTTGCTAAGATGCCTTTCTGATAAGACCTTTCGCGGGATGAACCACTGGTTTAAGGCCATCCATTTTATATAGTGGCGAAAGCCACACATCATTTTTTCCTCCTCACAATTCGTTATGAACATTATCTTTGCCCTGGATGAAAAATGAACTGCTGCAGCAGAATAAACGGCAAACACTATCCTGAACTGGGTGATGAGAATAATTGGAAGGAATGTTGGAAGAGCATGGGGTATGAGCCAATATAAATGGGAGGGGAACGGTTTGATGATACTTAGGAACCTTCATAGACTTCCCGATGATTAGTTTTTAGATCATGAGAAACTGTTGCAGATGCACGAGTAAGTTACACTGCCCTGATGAAGATCACCTCATTTATAGTCTTAGTGAATCGAAACGTCAACTAGTCTTTGGGTTCTGAGTAAATTAAAAATGTCTTTATTTGGTCCTGTCTAAGTCTCTGTTTGTATAGTTATTATACGTGTATTCTTTTTTAGGTCGAGCCTGAGTCAGTGCGCATGCGCTGCGAGACTTCTTGTGGTGGAGTATAGAAGAGAAGGTCCGCCCACTCCCTCGCCCATATTTGTCATTGGCTTGTGTCATTGCCCTTCGTAAAGGCTAGCTTGCGAATTGTTGTTAGGGTTGTTAGTCCCTTCTTGGTACCACCTTGTCTGCATTTGTAAACACCCATGGCGACTGGCCCCTTTACTTCAGATGTGACTCGGTGTGCCTTATTTAGTCTGCAAGCACTCTTTACTTTAATGGGTTTCTCCTACTGTAGGCACGACGTGCTTTTCAGCGCGCAGTGCCTGCTTTCACTTTCAAGCAGCTGCGGACAACGGGGGCCGCTTCTTTGAAGTGAAATAGGTCTCGCATTTGCAAGAGTTTGAGCTATTGCCATTGTAAATGACAACAGCTTAAACTCTCGTAAATGCGAGATCTATTGTATTGCAAATGCTTGTTTTTCAGTGTCATTTGAAACATCGATTTTCCAGATTAAGATTCTTTTTTTTATTAATCGGCTGTATTGGTCCAGTTGATTTTTGATACGAACCATGACTACAACTCCCAAAAGCAACGATTAATGAATAAAAGTACAGGGCGAGTACACCGTATCCCGGATAGATGAAATAATGTAATCCCCATACGCATGCCACGCAAACCACTACTATCAAATGCGTCCGCCCACCCACCCCTCATATTATAAAAACTCAAGCATAAATGTAGATTGTTGCAGTGAATAGATTTTTTTCATATCAAACACTTAAGCGCAGCCGCATCGCTCACATGGCATATATGCAGCACATAAAAAGCAAAAAAATGGCACGCCCAAGCAGAACACATTCAGAAGATTTTAGCGGCCAACCAGTTAAATAAATGTGTATATATATATTTTTTTTTACTTCGTTTGAAGTTGATTTGTCCGCAACTGCAGGTCGTCTCCTTTTGCCAGTCACTCCAGACGGCACAGACCGTTTTAGGAGGATTTTCGCACATGCAGAGACAGTAGCTTGGAGCTCCCGCATACTTATTCAAAGTATCTAATTATGCTCTCACACTGCCGTATTGGAGGTGCTCAGTGCTGCGCTCGTCAAAAGTTTGACTTTTTTTCAGGGTGACTGAACAGAGGATATGGCGCTCTTGGGCCGGTCACTGATCTCGCGCCCCAGGCCATTATCAGGTTTTTGCCGACACAAAAAAGTTCTCTGAGATCGTTCCGCTGGGACAGGTAGCCAGCTTTCTTTTCCACCCCTTTTAATTCCTCTGCTTTACTGTGACCGCAACAGTGCAGTACTCGGCCCTCGGGGTTCCTCTGTGGTTATGTTTTGAGTATTTATTAGAACAAGCGTGTTTCTTCATTTCCCTACTGAAGCAGATTGAGGTGGGGAACTGTGAACGGAAATGCCTATCTTTGTACGCCACACAGTTGACGTGTTTCCATAATTCCATAATTTTTCTCACCATAATATGATTGAATTAATGTACCATTAGTATTCTGTTAATCATAAAGCATGCCGACTACAACATACCTATGATGAGTCCAAACCAATTAAAAATGTATCTCTGATTGTTGCATGTTTTTGAGAATCGTTAGTCATTGACAAGGTCATGTTCAAAGTGACGATGCCCTCAAAGTATTACATTTTGCTTGGATTCTGGAGCAAATAAAAATAGTTCAAGTGAAAATTCAAATGTACCACAAGTATGGGTTTTAGTCAGAATGCATCGATCAGATACAGAGGGCTCCCAGGCATTAACTGTAGGTACAGCTTCTAATTTTAGACAGTGGACGCTGCCTTCTGTGGAATGCTGGGATGTCGCCTTTTTATAATTATATGAAGCACCGTGGAATCGCCCTGTTTTTAGGTCGAGCCTGGGCAGCACGTGAGCTGCTCTGCGAGGCATGCTGTATTGAGGTATGGCATAGAAGCTCCGCCCATCTTTTCAAGTGGCTCCAGTTACTGTCCTTGCAAAATTGTTCCATTTCATTTGTGAATAGGCTTAGTAACCCCTTCTTGGCACCGCCTTTTCTGCATTTGTACCCTCCCATAACGAATGGACTTTTTACTTGTGTTGTTACACAGTCTGCTTTAAAAATAAACACATAGATAAAAATGTCACAAGCATATATAGGAAACAATAAATTGACTGTTCTAGCTCAACATCTACTTGCCTTGGCGATATGTTGGCAAGTAAAGTTGTGGAGCTGATATTAAAACTTCAACATTTTGACTCCATGCCATATCTTTAATTTTCTTTAATTTATTTTAGTTTTTGAGGCAAGGCAGTCCTTGCTGCAGAGAGCAAAAGAGCGCTTTACAAAGATAATTTTTATTGTAGCAAGACTATCTTGAATATGAGGTGCTGTACACTTCAGTATGGTGTGTCGATTGATTGAGACTGGAATACAACAGCCAAGATGCGATTGGAAGAGGGGGGTGGCAACATGTCATGCACAGGACCCGAGAAGACCTGTGACAGCCATTTTAGGACTCTGGGACTCAGTCCCCTGTCCTGTAAAAAGTATTAAACAAGCATTTGCAATGCAATAGGTCTCGCCTTTGCAAGAGTTTAAAATATTGGCATTATAAATGATGATATTGCTTTTTATTTATGTGTTTTAAAAACTTGCAAGCGGTGCATAAACAACCACTTTGCACTTATAGTCATTGCTTACGAGAAGCAACGCTGGCGGTAACTGTGCCTCTGTTACTACCATCCTTGCTTCTCGTAAGCAAGGACTGTAAGTACAAAGCGCGTGTTTACCCGCCGCTTGTAGGTTTTCAAAACACATAAATAAAAGGCATTGCCATTTACAATGCCAATAGCTCAAACTCTCGCAAATGCGAGACCTGTTGCATTGCAAATGCTTGTTTATCTTATTTTATCACCCATTGATGAGTATCGTCTTTATTCCTACTTTTATTGCATGATGAATCCATTTCCTTTGGTTGTGGTGCTTGAGTAGTTACACTATAATAATGAGGCTCTAGTGTGACGTCATTATAAATATATATACATTCTTCATGAGTGATTGTCATTTGAGAATCCGCTTTTGTTAATGCAGGTGTTACCTAGATTCCCCGAAGGATATCAGCATACCAGGTGGCCATATTGTTGTTTTTAAGTATTTCGCACATTGGTGGCATGCTGTGGGAAAGCGTGGTGTCACTGCCTGCGCTGTTCTTGTCCTCTGTGTTGTGTAGTTTTTTATTTCAGCCCTCTTCTAGTTCCTCTCGGGCACTCAAAAATGAGGCAAATACACGAATGTTGTGAAAATAAGAATGCACTTTGTTAGAAAGAATTATTTTTCTCTTTGGATTACTTTGTAGTATGTCTTGGTTAAATTGATTAGTAATGGATTAATGTGCATCCTGTGATCGATAGATAGTGTAAGGGGGTACATGTCTATGCTTAAAAATGTATATTATCTGCTTCCCTGTGGGTGGATGCTTCCTTGACTCTCCTTTTCCAGTAAGGTGCTATTCACGATGATGCAGCAGTATTTCCGCTCCGAGGAGGGCGGGGAGCGCTCCGTGTGCCTCACTTTCGCACTATTCTACCTTCTCGTTGCCATGATCGTGCTCATTGTTCGAGAAGATTATCTGGAGTTTGGACTGGATTCTGGTGAGTCGTACTGGCGTATCTGTTGATGTTCTAGGTGTTGGGGGAGGTTAGTTTGTGTATAGTTTTTTAAAATTCTTTTAAAATTTATTTTGAGGTTTATCTTGCCATTTTTATTTAATATAAGAAGACTTCTCCCCTCTTTGTTCCTTTAACCTTTTTCCGTAACCCTATTTTTCTTTTCGCTCTTTCTGATTTTCCATATTTTTTTTTTTTTTTTTTTTTACCGTGCGCATTAATCATACATCCAAGTTCCTCAATTTGCTTAATTTTTTATGCAAGCACAACCTTTAATCTGTTTTCCCTTTTCCATTACCTCTTACACAAAAATCTAATACTTTGGTACTTATCCCTTTTTCTTAATCTGTTTTTTGTTTTTCCGAGTTGATTACAGCGAGATTTTTATTTCTCTATGAAACATCAAAAAAATACCATTTCTTTACAGTTGCTCGTGTTTTTTTCAGAAGAAAAGATGCTTCTAGTAAGGAACTGATGTATTGCATGGTAATTTCCCATCTGTGGTAAATACCATAGAAGGATCACATTATTTTTTGCTTTTAGGCTACGTGCACAGGTTTTTTGTTGTTTATTTTTACACCACAGAAACGCTACTGTCCAGAAACTAAAGTAGAAATTGAAAAGGCATGACAGGAATTCAGTGACAAAAAAAGATATACCCCTGTTATGACTCGAGTGTACTGTCCATACATATGTGTCGTACTCCGAGAGTATTTCTCAGCTACCACTAGCAGTAAATTACTACTGCCTTTTAAATGGGGCTCTGGCACATTTGGTTTTCATAGCCACATTCAAGATGCACTTGGACAACTCCTGTGCTAGAACTTTTGGAGCCCAAGGTAGCATGTTGTGGTTTTTCCCTTTGGGCACTCACTTTCTACTTAGCAACTCTGCCTTCAGAGGCTATATTATGACACCGGCCTGCCGCTCGTAAAATGCTGTTATTTGATGTCTGACGTACGGATCAACAACTTTGAAAGATGCGCAATGCCATTATATTAAAATTACCTTACATGGTTTTGAAATCAAGACCAGGTCAAAAGAGGGGTTGTTTTGTTCAGTTGTAAAATGACCTACGGCCACTGGTCTGACTCCCTAGTGCTATCTGCAATCTGTTGACAAGCCACGGGGAAGGCGTACGGTTGCTGGGGTACCACGAGAGCCCGCTGTGTAGCATTTTGAGGCATAAATATATGTAAATAGACTCAAATATTATTGCACCTCCATCTGTTCTACAGTGCATGGTAACCAGAGGGACATCAATAAGGGGAGTGTCCTTCATCAAAATACTTCAATGTCCCTGTTCTACAAATTCTTGACTTGCTCCAGAAACCGAAGGACCCTCCATCACCTCCCAGCTCTAAATTGTGTTCAAAAGACAAAAACTTGGCAAAAAGCCACTATCCACTAGAAACTAGGAAGGCAAATTTACACAACAAAACATTGTGTGGCTTGGGGTGTGTCTCTGTTTCAAGTGTGTTGATGAAATGCACCCTAATGCAGCTGTGCCCTGAGAATGCACCATGCCTGTCTCTGGTGCCACACAAAGTTCTCCAGCACCACCCTTCAGCTGTGCATTCTTCTCTGTAGGTTTTGCAGCCGTCTCTGAGAACCTAGAAGTCTTTCTGAAGCGCCAGGGCTGGGAGTGGTCGTAAGTATCCAACTGTTCCGCAGAATAGCTAGAATTAGATGATGTGTCGGAGCAGTCCCTCCAGACTCCTCTCTGCTTTGCTGGGTTCCATGTCTTGGTGGATTCATAATGCTCTTCCTATTGACTGGGGCATATCTTCTTTTGTGCAGACTCCCTTTCACCAACCTGACCTTCAAGCTGACGCTGGTGGCGATCTGCTCCTTCCTCGGCGCATGTCTGACTTTCCCGGGCCTGCGACTGGCTCAGACTCACCTGGATGCTCTGAAATTGGCAGCTGACCGCCCGGTGATTCAGTGAGTAGCCGCTTGTGTATAAGAAATGTGCCTTCTGTTCCCAGAGTGGTGCTTTGATAGTAGTCATCCTGTAGCTTCCTTCTAGCCGTCATCCACTGGAGAATGTCTTGTGGACGGCCTCCTCTTCACCCGCTCCATGGAACCTTTTGTGCCACAAAATAATGGAGAAACGTCGAAGCTGCCTTCTCCGCCAGTGAAGCTTTCCCACTGGGATATGTGGTTGTCTCCCGAGCAGTACCATTCCATGTTTGCTGCACACTCCATTTCACCTCCCTCTGGCATGACCTTCGCGAACGCCCTGTTGGCCGGAGAGTTCATGTGTCCTAGACTGTAGAAAAGATCTGGACGCCCTCTTAGAATCCGCGCTCCTACCTTCTTTGAGAGAGACCTAATTTCACACCCACAACCTTCATGTACCACCATTGTCACAGTGCTTTAGTTGTATCTCAGCCTACGCGCTGCTGGTGGGGGCTCTCAGGGTGCTTGACATTTCCATTTCATAAAGATGTAGCTTGAAGACCCTGTGATTGAAGGTGGAGAGGATGTGAGAGGGCAGTGGTTGTGAGTACGACTGAGGAAAAATCCAGTACAATGTTGTGCTGCCTGGAAGTATGAAGACCCTTCAGAGCCTATTTTTGTTGTTATTTTTTTTTACGGTGTGTTTCAGCGCTGGAGGGTTTGGCGCTACTCAACGCTCTCCCTGCTCTAGGTCAACTTGGGTCACTTAGTGTTCAAGTTCCAAATTTACACCAGATATGCCACCACGTGCAAGCGTTTGGTTCATCCCATCTTCCTAATGGGAAGTGTAATCAGGGGTACCCAATAATTGGTGGGTGGGGATAAACCCAACTATTAAGGTTTGGATCGGGCCGGGGACTTCGAAGATAGTATCTCGTTTAGAGGGAGATTTAGATGTAGCTCCATCGTAATGATGGGGGGAAAAACAGAACCATCACCTGAAGAGTGGGGTCCGAGGGCCCCCACCTCCCTTCGAGTAAGATTGTCACCGAGGTCTTCCTATCAAAGTACGTGCTGGTACTCCGACCCATGGTATGTTTACTACAGGCCTGTATTTTTCTTAATTCTCTTTGCTGGCACAGACACAGGAACACCCAGCGCCTTTCATATTCGTCTGATCAAAACTCCAATAAAGTTTCATTTTATCTCCGCTAATCCAGATATGTTTATTTTTTACCAGATTTCTGCTTCATGCCAGTTTTCTACCTCCCATCGTCGTGGTGGTAATGTGGATAAAGCCAATTACCAGAGATTTTCTTCTCCACGCTCCTTTGGGGAAAGAGTCCGTTGAACTGTAAGTACCTGATAATTTTCTAATTTGATCAAAACCCAGAACATTCCCTTGTTCACATTGACCTCGCTTGAAACTAGCTGGGGGAGCAGCTACTACACCTAGCTTGCCCTATGCTGTCCGTGGAACCGCCTTGCCTCGAGGGCATGAAAACTGATAGTTTAGTATAAACTGGGCTCTTGAGACCAATGTACTTTTCATAGTTTCTACACATTACTATAGCCTCTCAACAGCAAAAATGAGGTTATTGAGAGGCGCAGAGTTGTAATAGTGGTGGGTCCTATGGTGACATGGGGGAGGGGGCGGGGGTAGTCGGGGAGCGTCGAAGGCCACTTCCGACAGTCCTAGAATGATGGTGAATGGATATGCTTTCTATTCCTTGAACTGCAAAAAAAGCCAAAATGCTTTTCAAGAAAAATACCTAAGGAACGTTGTTGTAATGTCGCTTGTGTTTGAGGGCCGCTGGCATGCATTGTCGGAACTTCAGACTTGGGATGGCGCCTTGAGCTCTCAGTACAACTGCAGGCATCTCACTTTCTGCAAATGAAAAAACGAGAAAGTTAACAAAGCAAAAACTTTTAAAACTTATAATTGGAGTTCAGAAAAACTTGTGGGTCCTCATCTGATGTAACCACTCTCTATTGGGGTCAACTCCTAAATTTCAAACTCATTAACTACACTTTACATGGAGTCTTGTTCACTGAGTAAAACAAAGTTGACAAAAAAGAGGGCAGTATGACGATGACTGATTAACTGTGCTTTCCCTTGTTGACTTCTAGTTGTAGATGTAATGAAAGTTCTTCGACTGGTAGTACTAAAAGTAGTAGCAGGACCACGAGAAGGGCCACCAGTTGGAGTATCAGTGTTTGCTACGATCTGTTTACAAAAAAGTGAAAGTTGGTTACTTGGGTCTGCACTGGAGTGTATTGTTTCCTTGAACAGCATGCCGTTCCAGACGATAAACAGCTGTATGCAAATCAGCCTAGCTTCTCATCCAATAGGAAGTTCCATTCAAAGCTGGCAAGACAGGTCCCCCCTAAATAGGAACAAAGCAACTCCAAACTGATTTGGCCTTGTTGGGCCACGGCGAGTCTTGCGGCATAGTGCACACGGGATACACCTATTACTAGCCACGGAACTTATCGTAGTACAGAAGGTGGTAGTGGAGCCACTAATAATGGCATTAGTCGTGGATGTAGTTCTATTGGAAGCATATGTAGTTACTGTTTCTGCACTACTTGTATGGTACATGTAGCCGACCTACAGCACTAGTAGTAACAAAGAAAGTAATCATTGTGGAATTTCCAGTAGAAGAAATATTTTGTGCCTCCATGTACAAGTAGGTCCAGGAGTCCTGGTGCCCCTAGCAGAAGTAAAATGAGTATTGTAGTAGCTGCAGTATGTTATGAACAACTGCAGCAAGTAATACATTCAGAATTACTGCAAGTAAATGCTGTGTTTGCACTTAATGATTGTATTGTAAATATTTTTCGGGAAAGCAGTGCCAATAAATGTAGTTATTTATGTGTTTTGTAAGAAGTGCTACTAGAAGAAGTAAATCGCTTTATGGTGTGAAAATATTTCTCCTCAGTCTCTATAACAACTGAAATTCCACCTAATGTTTTCCTCTTCTCCATTTGTAAAAGATAAAATGGGAGACTGAAGTGGGCTCCGTGTGACGGGTCTCCCTACCTTCGTGTGGTTTCCACACAAAAAGGGAGTGGATAAAATTGACTCGAGGAAATTTAGAATTTATGAATTGACCTAAGTTTGTTCCCTCTAAAAGACTCCCAGTCTTGTGGTTGGTTTTTCCATCAGAAAAAACACTGAAGATCACAGCTCCGTGGACAAAATTCCCATTTCTTACAGATCTCACACAAGTGAAAAACATTCTTTAAAGAGGGAACTGCTTGAGCATGACGGATAAAATGCCGACCACCTTCTAGATACACTGAGCGTGTTCACATAAACCTTATAAATAACCGAGGAGAAGCCCAGACGAAAGAATGAGAAATTAAGTTTTTGAAGTATGTTCTAACTAGTGGGTGCAAGGGGGGTATTGTATTACCACAGTTTTCAACCACGGCGAGGAAGTTGTGTGTTAGACTAGAGTGCAATTTATTATATGCCATTCTTTCCCTTCCAGTGATCAAATCTGCCTTTTCTTTCTGTTATTGAGTGGAATAAACGTTCAGAAGAAATTATTACTGCATAAATTCATTTCATGTCTATTCATGAGTATACATTTGTATTACTTGAATATCCTGAGATTCTGGAGGTCTGTGCCCCTATTTGCATCCAACTTGGACATCCTCTTAACTAAGACCTAGGGCTACTACACTGAGCTTCCATTGGTTGATTTATTTGTCTTGGTCCTTCTGCACACCTTCTTGTCTCTAAATGCGTTTCCTTCTGTGTTGCCAGCATGTCCAACGCCAGCTACAACTCCATGCGCCTGTGGATCATTGTTGTGCTCTGCCTGCTCCGTCTGGCCATGACGCGCTACCACATGCAGGCGTACTTGTGCCTGGCCGATCGCTGGGTGGAACAGATGAAAAGGGAGGCTGGGCGCATTACCACCATTGAGATCCAACGCAAGGTACAGTGACGGCAGCTGCGATATAGGGGGAGAGTCAAGGGACACCACCATGAAAACATACCTGGAGCGAAGAGTTTGATGCTTTAATAGGCGATCGATAGTTTGAAAGAGAATTTACTGCTGACAAAAGTTCCAGAAGGGTACCGCCGGAGAGACCTATAGATGTCTGCAAAATGGCCAAGGTGCAATCAGTCTCCACCAGAGAAGCCTATCCTGTATAAAGGTGGACTTCAAGACCATAGGTTAATGCTATGTATTCTATATTTGAAGAAGCTTGGGAGACATCAGAAAAGTCTTAGCTCCATATCTCAACTGCAACCTCTCCAAGTCTTCCATGTTGCAGCTCCTGTGATTTCGACAGCGGTCAGTGACTTTCCTCTGTTTTTTTTTATTACGAACTCTGCACTGGCTGTGAGTTACAGACACCAGTGCATTGAAGACGGTCTTTCGAAGCCACCTATTAAAGGGTGATATAGCCACTGTGTTTGCAGAATGGCTGCTAGCATCTATAGGTGTCCTCCTTAGCTGGTCCTCAGGATGCTCTGCCCTCTGTGCTCTGCCCTCTGTGCTCTGCCCTCTGTGCTCTGCCCTCTGTCCCCTATGCTCTGCCCCCTATGCTCTGCCCCCTGTGCTCTGCCCCCTGTGCTCTGCCCCCTGTGCTCTGCCCCCTGTGCTCTGCCCCCTGTGCTCTGCCCTCTATGCTCTGCCCTCTATGCTCTGCCCTCTATGCTCTGCCCTCTATGCTCTGCCCTCTATGCTCTGTCCTCTATGCTCTGTCCTCTATGCTCTGTCCTCTATGCTCTGTCCTCTATGCTCTGTCCTCTATGCTCTGTCCTCTATGCTCTGTCCTCTATGCTCTGTCCTCTATGCTCTGTCCTCTATGCTCTGTCCTCTATGCTCTGTCCTCTATGCTCTGTCCTCTATGCTCTGTCCTCTATGCTCTGTCCTCTATGCTCTGCCCTCTATGCTCTGTCCTCTATGCTCTGTCCTCTATGCTCTGCCCTCTATGCTCTGCCCTCTATGCTCTGCCCTCCATGCTCTGCCCTCCATGCACTTACCTCCCAAGCTTCAAATGATCTTCTTCAAAATGTGTTTTTTTCCACGCAGCAAGCTGTCTTTAGAGCAAACGTTCAATCACATGCTGGTTTTTCCATGCTCTTTTTTTTATTTATATTTTTGTGAGACGTTTGTCCTTTTGTAAGCCACTGATGGTGGCAAGCTGAATTGTGGGTTAAGTGTACAGTTGGCTACGGGTGATTTGTGGTGAATCCAAAGGTCAAAAAAGTAACACAGTTTATAGTTTTGTCTTATTCCCAACTCTTCCTAAATCTTCTTCCACCTGCTACTGCGGAATGTCTGTATTCAGTCGGCACATAGTGAAATTGCCAGCCCGGCAGAATTAATTCTTTGTGCACAAAACACATTTTCTTCAGACACTAGATTCCATTCCTTTAGTCCTCGCCATTATGTCCAGCGCTCTGCTCTTTGTTTAATACTCTAGCTGTGCCATTCTTACATTTCAGAAGTGCAGTTGTCTGATTGACATGGAGTTTCCTGGCTTGTTTTTTGTTTTTGTTCTCTCAACGAGTGTGTTTATTTTTCCTCGTAGGTGTCTCGCATCTTTTGCTACCTTACCGTGATTGCCTTGCAGTACTTGGCGCCCATCATTCTCACGCTACATGCCACGTTTGTACTGAAGACTTTGGGTGAGAAACATTTTAATTTCATAGCCCATGAAGTCCTTATACTGGGACTAAGAGTATCATTATTGCCTCATGTGTTTGTTTCACATTGTGTAAAAAAAGTTTTTAGCATCCAAGCGTCATCCCACATTATTTGAGGGGCATTACTTTAATTGCTTATGTGGAAGTTGCAGTTGTGTTCAGTGACCTGCCTTTCTGCTGGAGACATTTCAGTTCAGCTGTAATCATCTATTACAGTAAAGTAGCAATATAATTTTCTTATTACCTGTGTGTAGTGATACCACAGCTAAAATGTTATAAGAAAATTAGTGGAAGGTTTCATAACATTCTTGCAGGCTTCCATGGATTAGATTTAAATTCCACTAACTGGACCAACTTTTTGGGTGTCACAGTCATGAATTTGCCCGGCTAGAACTCAGTAAACCTTGAATTGAAATGGTAAAGTCCATGCAGTGAAATGTCGAATAGATCTTCCAAATTCCTTTTCCATGTGACCTTTCATGAACTGTGTTCATAGGAAAGCTGCTGTTTTCACTTCCAGGAGTAAATGCTCTGCAGAAGTCTTGCAAGGCGTGATGCCCTTAAAAGCCTTCTTTTGGTTTCATTAAGATGAAATTAGAAACCCTCTTTAGTGTTTACACCAAATCAAAGCTTTTGTGGGGGAAGGGACCTTCTTCATGAGCGCTTTTTGTGTACCCCGTTTGGTATCCACGATGAAATCTGGGATATAAATAGAATGAGCTCCTTTTTTGCGTGTCTGCAATATTTCTTTGAAATAACTTCTCAAATGGAACTACATTCCCCGTTATGCCCTCCACTCTCCTTAATGCACCAGTCACCAAGTTAAACGTCTGGTGAAAATACAGATAAAATAAATGGAAATCCTGTGACCCTATGGACAGCAATGACTTGAGAATTTTTCCATTGTTTCCTAAAATGTTTTATATGACTATAACTCGAGGTAGAAAAAAAGACTGGATGAGACCATGTATCTCATATCCCCCTACGAATGCTCATAATGAACAAATATAAGGTTATATTACAAAGGCCAAAAAATGGGTTACATAACGTTTTATTTATTTTTGGTATTTTTTTAAATATTTTATAGCGCATAAAATAGATTAAAACGTACATTCATGAAAAAAAGGGAGATTTATCAACCCAAATTACAGCAAGAAAAACACTTTTTAAAACAAATTAATAAAAATACTTTACCTTGCAAAGGAGGCTCATAATCTTCCCTAGATACTCTAGTTGTAAATCAGTCCGATTAGTACCGTACTTCTTTCCAGTAAGAGATGTGATTGCAAAAAAAAGGTTCTTTTCTTTATAAAGCTTAGTTTAGAACCTTTCCACCTCTTCCCAGTTAATGTAAACGCTGTCAACAGAGCAACGGAGAAAAATAATTATTGCAATTAGGTTCATTTCTCATTTATTCCCTAAAAGTTCTAAAACAATATGTGTAAACCCACATCTTGCAAATTTTGGAACTCGTACATTTTGTTGTAATAGACCTGCATCCGTCTCGAGTCGTATATGGTTTTTGAAGTGCATGTTTCTAATTCCATTCAAAAATTTTGGGCCAAAATAACTAGGAAACTAAGGAATTTCCTCCCTCGTATTGTAAAGTTGAAATAACACAGAATAATGTTGGGTTTTTTGGGAGGGACGGGGGGGGGCAGCATCTCAAATCATCGAAACTTCATTCTTTTTAGAAAGCAACTCCTCCTAGCCTCAGTTGTTTTAAAAAACAATCCTTGTTGTTTAGAAGATTTTTGGTTTTACCTTTTAATGGGTATTTTCTATTAAGATCAAGCTTTCTGTGTTGCATGTGCACAGCTGTCCTAAATTAACTTGTTTGTACAGGTAAAGGTGCCCTGATAATGATATATTGAGGTTTATTAATAATGGTTTGAGTGTATTTTTGAACAAGTTACTTACCTGTGGTGATGCCTTATTTGATAGCGAATTTCTATACCTGCAGAGTCCTTACCCTAGAACTCTCTCCAGGCGTCGGACTGGATCCGGAGATTTTTCTTGAGCAGTGCCCCTGCGTGCCTGTAGGTGGTGTTGTTTGGCTCCACCTGGCGGCATTGGCCGAGCCGAAAGAGACGTGCGCCATTCCTCCCTGAGTCCTAGCCCATAAGAATAAGACTCTGGATCTGGCTTGGTAGGCTTGGCTCCGGTCTGTGTCGGGCGATGTCCCTCCAACTTGGATATAAATGGTGGGCACCATCCTCAGGACCAGCACCGGAGAAGGTCGAGATGGCATGACTAGTGCCGATTCGGATCCATCCAAGGCGCAACTGGCGCCAGAGCTGCCAGCATGTATCCAGTAGGGGCCTTTCCCGAACCCGCAAAGCCCAAAGGTGTGCCTGAGGGAACGTGATGCCCTAATATGAGGTGCAAAGTCTGATAAAATTATTTTAATTGGGCAGGGGGTTGCTGCAGCTCCTGGAAACTCTGGGAGGTGCGAAGACTGCCCAGTCGCTGGCTCAGCCGTAAAGCCCGGCTCAAGTCGCGTTGGTCCCTCGTCTCATCAGCTGACGAACGAGGAGAAGTCGGAGCACACTTTGACTCATCCTTTTTCTTGTGGGCTCAAACCACCTTGACAAAACATTAAAAACAGTTAGTCAAAAATTGACTAAGGAGTAGCTCTTCTCGGATCTGCGCTGATTGGCACGGTAGGAAAAGACCAGACATCAGTGCACTGGGGTGGTGCCTTTATAGGAAACGTACACATCACTTCCAGTGCAGCCGATGACGCTACACAGAGCCGACTTATGCCACCTACTGGCGTGCAGGGTTACTGCTCAAGGAAAATTTCCAGATCCCGTCGACACCTAGGGATAATCCTATGATAAGGAATTTGCTGGAATTTGCTGCTAGAAGTCTCTATCAGATAATAGTTCTCAAGTACACAGATAAAGTTGTGCTGAATTTCCATGCAAAAAGGTTCTTTAAATTTACTGATGAAGCCCTCCAATTTAACTGTATTACATGTAAACTTAATAATTCTTTTTTTGTATACCCTGCAGGTGACTATTCCTGGGGATTGTTCCCGGAACCCCCTGGCGTCTCACCGGCTTTGGATGCTCTTCCAGATTCACCCCTTACTTCCTCGGATGAAGAAGAGGAAGAGAACATTGAAGCCACTGTGGCACACATCACAACCCTCCTCGGTGGCATTCGCACGGTCTTTACACCACTTTTTTACCGGGGCCTCTTTGCCTTCCTCACGTGGTGGGTGGCCGTCTGCCAGATTATCACGAGTTTATTTGGCCTCTACTTCCACCAGTACCTGGTGGTGTCTTAGCTTCGTAAGAAAAGTTAGGAGAAAAAAACAGCTTAGGCGGTATCCTTGCCTTCAGACTGCAGTCGGATAAAGACTACAAGTGCCACCGACTGTGAAATGCCCCTGTGGATCTTAGACAGTGGAAGCACCCCTCTTTTGCTAGATTTAGGATTTAAAAGGAGGGTTGAGACCATTGGGGACAAATTTAATTGATGAATTCATGTCTGAGTAAATATGGAAGAGTGATTTTAGTTTTATATTTAACCCCCTTCCCCCGTACTCCCACAATACCAGTCCAAATTCACAAGTTTCGGCCTTGGGTCATTTCTCCTCCAAAGTGTCCTGAGAGCCACATGCTGCCTACCCAACCTCTGCTCGGCTGGCTGTACTCACCCAACATGGCAGCATTAGGTTTTCTGGTGTTCACCCAACACAAGCGCTGCTGCAGTCTAGTTTGTCTTACTAGCCACCCACATGGAAACTAAGTACTGTAACAGATCATTTTCAGGGTCTAGTCTGCAAAAGACACTTTGAGCACCTTGAAGACAAATAATGACTCTTCACAAATGGTGATGTCGCTCTAAATGTAGCTCTACTAAAGAGTTTTAACTTGCTGTGCTTCCTAATGTGCAGCAGCGGTTCAATCCAGGAGGTATTTGGGCCTTACCCAGGTGGGCGTGCTGGAGAAGTAACTTGTTTGAATTCATTCAGTTACAAAATAGACCAATCTTGTCCAGATGAGATTTTGCTTCCAATAATGTGTAGCATCAACGTTGACTCCAGCACACCTCACACTCGACACATGATCCAAGAATTACTTATAAAATTTATGAAATCTAGTGACAAGTAGTTCCAAAGAGAGTGTACGACGTGTCTTGATGATGCTGCAGCTCTCCTAACACTGACCCACCACTGTCCCCGAAGGGTCTTGTAGTCCTTGAAGGCAATGTTCTGGAGAGTTGGTTGTCAAAAGCCAAATAGACATGTGCTCATCCTTGCCCGAGAGGTCATGGTTCCCCTCTTTGTGGCCTTTTCCAGTCCCCGCACCCGGCAGTCACTGAAGCCACGACCTCTTTCCAAGACCCTCCATTCCTCGACTGGTTGAGCTTGAAAGCTAAAATGGCGCATACAGAGAATTTGCTTATGTCTAGGTGAGTTTTTACTAAACCAGATACGTAGATGAGTCTGTAGCGAGGGTTATAAGTCATGGATGCTGACAGTTGTTTTTGCAATTCTAGACGCTCCGTTGCCTAGTGGCAGAAGGCGGGGCATGGTCATAGGACCCAGTTTTAGCCTCCCCTTCACTGTGTCGCAAGCTCGCTCCCACTTTCACTGGCTCTTGAACCTCAGTGCCTGCCCTCCAACTTAGGAGAAGAAACATTTTGAAGGCTACAGTATTAATGTGCTACTTTTCTGTATCTCCATTAATAGTTTCTACTGAGTGTACTTGAATTTGAAAATGACCCTGTTCCTCTTTTAAGTGTGATGTTTTCGGCCTGTCCATTGTGTATAATAAAAGCAGGCTTTAGACCGCCTCGCCTCCCCCCCCCCCCTTCTATTCATTGGCTTGAGACATTGTCAATCACATCTTAAATCATCATCCTATTGGACTGTTTTAGTCTCATGGTCATGCTGTTGTCTTTAGGAGGTATAAAAATAAAGATATGCAACTTTAAACTCTGCTTCCTTCCAGCACAGGTTAGTTCGGCCCAACTGGGTTCTAATCTCCTGCGCCCTCTTCGCCGTGATTCTTTGTGCCAAACCATACACCAGCCTCATTTTCTGCATGGATTGTAGATTTTGGCAGGTTATTAAGTTAAATTTAAATTAGCAACAAGGCTTTATCTACAGTACACTTAAATGTGTCTACTACCTCTTGGTGTGACATGAGCCCTTGCACAGCAGGGTTGGCCGGGAACGTAGACCATGAACTCTTACGTCATGTCTTAAGATCTTTATGGAGGCCTCAACTTATCATAGGCGCTTCCGACACTTGTCTGTCTATCCACTATATTCTTCCAAAAATTTTTATTGTGACACTGAAATCTTTCGTTTTCACTTACGTGAGAGAACGCATGACCACCCTTCCCCCTTTATTTATTGTGTGTACTGGAACATCTGCTATATTTTCTGATATATGTACAATAAAACACGGCCTTTTCTGGTTTTACGGATCTGGTACTTCTGTGTGGGGTTTTTTTGTGGTTTAATAAATTTACGTGTTAAATTATAATTCAAGATTAGACTGGGTGCTTTGTTTAAATGGACGCAGTGCCACGTGGCCGGACTATTACAAAATCATTTTTTTTTGCGTCTTGGTTACGTTTGAATGAGAGTTCTAGGCCAAGATCCAGAGGTGTGGTCGCGTAAAAAGAATTGATGACCTGTATGAGAGTAAGAGACTGAGCTGGCCACTCAGCTGATGGAAGCTTTGACAGTGAAAAGAGTCCCAAGTAAACCCAACCAAGAGATTGAATGAGAACTGCTGATAATCTTAAGAAATTGTACATTTCTGCTGTCCTCGTCACCAGTGTGTGAACCTAATTTTTTTATTTATTTATTATAAAAAAGATCTTTGAGGCGTGTGCTGAGATTTTTGAGGGATTAATGAGCACTTCAGTTGCCAATACTGTATCGTGATATAATCCAGTCAAGAATGGCTAAAAGTACTAATACAAAAACTCCTTTACTAGAGGAAAAGAATTTCCGGGTGAAATTTGAAGTAAATGGAAAGAAGTTTCCATAGAAAGAGCTGGCCAAAAGCTGCACCCGAGTAAAAGGACTGTAGTTGTTTTCCATAAGGAATGAAATAAAAAACAGCAACTGAAACAGATTCCGGGTAAGCTGGAAACGGAGGGCATTACCAGCAAGATACTCCCATAAGTAAAATTTCAAAGTGCTGCGCTTCTTCCAAACATAAAGCGGCTTAGACTTAGGTTGGGGAGAAAGTTGCTATTGCGTCTGGTGTTCCAAGTGTGTTCGGGTAGCTTGGCAGTTTTTTCTGAGGTGATTGAACCGGCTGTTCGAAAGATGGAAGCTTTGTTCGAAAAGACGACTATGGGTTGTAAACCCAAATGTGAGCTCCATCTGCATAAAAGTAAAGACAAACACCACAGTGGTATCGGCAGGAACAAATAGATAATTCAGTAGAATTCAAGGCGATTATCAATGTCTCAAAGATCCATCAAGCGTTTGTCCCGGAAGCGGCTGGCCAGGATGGCGAATGCTTCCAGGTGGGGTTTTGTGAATGGGGAGCAGTCCTGCCTTGCCCGGCTTTACCTTTTACTAGTGGACGAGGGTTTGATATCTACTTAAGGGGTAGCTGTGAGGCACACATGGTATTTGGAAGGATAAGGAATTTTATAGGTTATTAGCCATTATCGCCAACAACAAAACCAACGGCCAAGTAAAACAAAGTGCCATCGAAGAAGACCAGTGCTGTCCATGCATGTAGAGATGCCCATATGGATCTCCAAGACAGTGAAAGGTTGTGAAAAGATGCATAGGATCAATTTCTTATGGATCAATAATCATGAATATGCTCCAGAAAGAGCATTCCGTGTTGCGGAATACATGAAACGGCCGATCTAGTGGCTCTAACAACTTATCTTACTTTAATTTTTCAAAGACAGGTTGCCCATTATCTGGTCATTCTGGACGGAGAACCTGGAAATCTTCCAACACTCAGACTGTTAACAGGTCCTTCGGCTATCCGTAAATGAGGCCGTGCAAACAGCACTTAGAAAAAACAAATAGTGATGGGTGGAATTCTTGCAATAATATCTGTCCCTCATCATTATGGCCACATTCTAGTGCACCGTTTTGTTACCCACTTTGCTACTTCAGTTGCAGAAATGAGCGTTACCACATGGACAGTGATTTAATAAAGAACTTTTTAAGAAAGTAATTCTGACTTAGTGATTGCTCTCCTTTTATTTTAAAGCCATTTTCTCTAGTTTTATTCCTTATCAACAGTTGCATAAGTAGTCATCAACACATATGTCATATACCAATGCTTATAACATATTTGCACCCAATTTGAATATATAGTTGAAAAACAGTATCCTAGTGTTCTGAACAGTTCATCTTCCTCAAAATTAGTTCAGTTAATCCATCCTTGGAACCTTTTAAGAAGTGAATCATGAGAAGTGTTTTCAGTTTATGGAGTTGACGTGTTTCAGCCCATTTATAGCGATTTCAGGGCCTCCTCAGGTAAACAATAAAAGGGCGCTTTACGACATCAGTGGCAAAGGTCACTATAGTAAAAATTAAGTTGTAAAATGGTGATCAGGCAAGCAACATCCTAGAGGAGCAGAAGCTCATCCCCGTCGCTGGTTCACGGTAAGCACACACAATTCAACCGCTGGTGCCTTTGTGCGGTAAAGCTTGCGCACTGAGGCTTCTAAAAAAACGTCATCTGCAGCCACCCAAGTACCCCGACCAATTGGCGAAGAAGACTCGTGTCGGAGGCAATTCGAACGCAGAGCAAGAAAACATGGTAACTCGAGTGGCGTTAAATTAGCCCGCAGCGAGCGAGCTCCACCACGCCAGTAGATCTGGGTGTCCACAGACAACTAATTCGTTCTTAACACATATGTGCATGTGATAAGAAGAATTGGTAATTCAAAATTCATAGCAGCCCCTGTTGGTGGCTGCCTCCCTGTCAACATGAGGGAATTCAGGGTATATTTGAAGGGCGCATCGTAGAAAACCCCCGGCTTCCCTTACCCAGACACCTCAGCTGCCAAGGGTGAGATAACGATGAAGCAAATATGCTTGCACAAACACGATAGGCTGATAAGAGTGTGATGTGGGGATTGGTTCATGCCTGATATTAAATGTTGATGGGAAGCCGGGAGATATCTGATGGGCTTCTAGATATGGATGATCAGCCATTTCCTTGATTTCCGCTTTGAATGAGGATGGACAAGGGGGTCTGCGAGGAAGGAGAGGCCCTCCTGCGAAGATTAGATTCAGCATCAACGCGGAGGCAGATGTCGGGAAAGAAATGTACAGTGACATGGAGGAAAATGAGACCGGAGAAGGCACTGCTGAAAGAGGCCCACTGCAATACATGACACTGAAAGACTGAATCTCCACAACGGGCCCAAAAGCGCAGGGATGCCTGGCTTCACCTTGGGGGTGCCAAGGAGTGGACATTTCACAGGGAAAAGCCAGGAAGGGTTCCACAGCGGTATGAGTACAGCGCCAGGACACCCTAGGGTAACAGTACGCTATACAAGTACAACACATTTACATTTACTGCGCACTGCAAGCCAAAGTGATACACACCACCGGATCTGCAACACCATGCATGCTAACAAATGAGTGAAACCCTGCATGCAAGTGAAATGGGCTGCACCACTGGAATAGACAACACGCTGCATGCCATAGAAAGAGACGACAAACTGGGGCTACTAAAATAGGCCACGTTTCATGCACATGTGTGGAGGCCCTGTTGGCACTCGCCCACCGTTACCTCTGTACTCCTCACTACATCTCTTGTAGGGAGCAAGAAGGGCTGGGGCGGCTCTAAATAACCCCCCCCCGCCCCCCTCACTTGTGATGTATTGTTTAATACAAGGCTCTGGGGTGCATGGCGTTCCTTCCAGGCATTTGAGCGCACAGTTCTGTCCATACAAGGCCCAGCGGTGCGCATGCATGTCAAAGACCACAGTGGTGGTGGATTTTGTATGAACAAAGCTGTTGTGTTGCGCAGAGGTCGCGCAGGGCTGCTATGGTACATTGTGCACCTACAACACTTTGCGGTGCAGTGTGCAGCCACAAGTCTACTGTAGTGCATCATGTATGTACCTAGCTATATGTGATGTGCCTAAAAGCCTCTTTTGCTGAATTGTCTAGTAACAATGCGCTTTGGGGGCATACTTAGTCTACCAGATCCTTCTGACACATTTTGCACCTACAAGACGTGTACATTGTCCACCTACAACCCCCACGTGGCCCAAGTCAGCCTTCTTCCTCCAGCCTCACGCAGGACTGAGCCTCACCATGCCTGCAGGGCTGCAACCGCCACCAGCCAGAAAATACAAATGAGGGTCTCCGGCGTGGCCCCTCCGTCTGGCTTTTCAAAATGAAATATACAGACTGGGAGACAAGACACAGATGGGACCCCCCTTTAATGGGGATTCCCATACCGCCCTGCTGAGCTGGTGGTGAAGCTCTGAGGCCTGCATCCCCTCCCCCACCCTGTCTCCATCACTAGGACAGACTTGGGGGTGCCCCAGAATGCAGCACTGTGCAGGGAGAGGGTGTGTTCTGCTCTGGAGAGGCCCTGGAAATGAATGGGCAGTATCAGATGTCATGCAGGGGACTTTCCACTCTCCTTGGCACGAGGGTGCCTCCAGCGTGTCAGGTACCACACTCTGCCCTGAACAATAGGTGCGCGTGCAAGATGGGTCTGTTTTGGGGATATTTAATGGTGCGCAGAGATGTGCAGGAGGACAGAGCCTGCCACAAACGCACACAAGACGGTTTAAAATCTCAATAAAGCAGATTATAGCTTTCCCCGTCGCGGATTCCCAAAAACACACATTGGCGCCTCATTGATATGTGCATGTTTGAGGCCGGCTGGGGTGGCGGGTAGGGTTGGTGGGCGGGAGGGTGGCGGTTGCTAAGGCGGGCGGCGGTTCCCTGGTTAGAAATGCAGACACCTTCCCCCTGGGGGGCTCCCCAGACGTGACCTTCAGGGTCTGCGACATTGACTAATGGGGAGCGCGGAAAAACGGACGGGGAAACATTCACACGACATATAATTGGGCCGCATCACACATATAAATCTAGCCAATGCGCACTGAGGTGGGGGGGGGGGGGCGGCCGGAGATGTGGTCAGCATCAGCCCTCTTGTGACCAGGCCTCGGAGAGGAGGCAAGCAGGCTGCTTTACGACGGGGCAACCTTTTATCTGATTCCTGAAATCCGACTAGTAAAACACATTGAATAGCAGCGGCTTCCACGGGGGCCACCCTCGTCTCGTCTCCAACTTCTTCAATCGACAAGAGACCCCTGTGCTGAAACCCCTGTTGTCTTCAACAATAAAAGATGCGCCTTGAAGCCGTGTGCAGCAGCTAAATAGGTCTCAAGACTAAATGTACAAAGTTTATGATTTTAGCAACGTGCAAAATACTTGCAAATTAGAAACCACCCCTTGGCAAAGCAAAAGAGAGACGAACCACACAGCCCAGTGGCCAGCTCCCCTGCCAGTGACGTCATTTCCTCTAGCACAGGGCGCACAGCCTCACAAACGTTCCCTTTAGCAACTGTGACTAAGGCACTTGTGCTTTTTTAAACCAAAAAGTATTTTTGTTTTCAGTGAAAGTTTTATTTAATTTTTCTATTGAGAGTGCCAGGCCAACAGCTCCCTTGTCAAATTTTTTCAAAACCCACGATAAAATACAAATCAAGCATTAAATAAGCTATCCGACTGACAGCCTGCACTAGTCCTATTGGATTTGCCAAGGCTTGTTCTTCTAGAGGTTGCCTGTTCACCGAACATCACATATGGAAACGTTCCGTGAATATATCCTTAAGAAAAACATAAGCGAATCCTGACCGATAGAATCTGTACGTAGACACAGCTCCCCCTAGCGTTCATGTATCAAACAAGACCATGACCTCAGCAGTTCTCTCCAAGCAGCATTAATTACTTCTAGGGTGGGCTTGTCAGCACAGCTCACGATTGGCTGCTATTACAATATTTCACAATATACCTCAGCCTCATTAGGAGGGGCCTGCCGTTTGGGCCGATATGTTTCTGACCCGATAAAGTTTAATTCTCTTCTCTCATAATGTATTCGGCCTATTAAATAACTCCCAGTTAAGGTTGTCGACGTAAATGAGGGCTAAATTACAGGCTCTGGTCTGGACGCACGAAAAGCCTCATGTCCCGGTAATTATCGACCGTGGGAGTGCAGTTTTAGCCAATAGGCTATTCGTGTTTTTTACTTTCTCCTGCTGTTTTATCGTAAAAACATTCCTTTGTCATATATCTTTCTGTAGTGGTAGCGCCAAGACGCCCACCCCTCCTTAGAGCGCTTTATAAATATAACATGTCATTAGTGGCCAACTTTCTAGTCGCAATGTGTGTGATAACAGAGGCCACCACACATATCCCAACTAATCAGGACACTTAATGCAGTCCATAGAATGGCATTTTGCTCCACACAGAAGAACAGGACACCCTCACCTCATGCTATGATTGGCTGCTTGGTGTATCATTCCACCTTATATAGAGTGCTTGCATTGTAATGCGTGAGGAACTATTTTACATCTCAAAGGTATGCTGAATCCTCACACATTGAATGCCTTATCTCATGGGTGCTCTGTACCTCGAACGTATTTTTCGAGTTTTGTTGCTGGGGGCTTTTTAAATGTTTCAGAACATTACAAGAGGAACCTCCAATATTGACTGCCACTAAGGAGGCAGCTACTAATTTCGATAAGTGGCTAAATCAGGTAGCCAACACTTTGGCACCAGAAAAAAAGCAAATATTCTAGCGTGAGGCAGGTATCTTCCCCTTGGTACACGTCTGATTTAAAGTTGATTAAAACTAAATGCAGGTATAAAGAGCGTATCTGGAGGACTGATTATAGCTCAGCCCTTAGGAAGGACTACTGCTTAGCCCTTGAGGAGTACAAGACTGCCACAATACAGGCCAAAACAGCATATTATACCCCCCAAAAAATCCAGGAGGCCTCTAATTCCTCGAAGGAGTTATTTAAAACATAATGCCCTGTCTAGCGGCCCGAGAGACGCTGTTTGCGCTCCGGATCAGAACTTTGTAAATGAGCTGGCTGTGTTCTTTCAAAGCAAAGTTCAGAACGTTTACAATGATTTCGCAAACACAGCTGTAGCAGGTGGCATTATTCATCAGGGGGATGTATTAGAGAATTCACCACAAGGAAGCTTCACACAATTTTCTGTGTTGGAGAAAGAAAAGGTCCATGAGCTTCTGCTTCAAACAAAATCCGGGTCTCCTCTCGACCCTTGCCCCCCCCCCCCCCCCCATTTATTCTACATCTGGCTGCAGAGGAGATTGCTCTCTCCCTGACGCCGCTGTTAAATCACGTTACTAGTGCTGGAATCTTCCCATCGGACTGGAAAAGGGCTTGTATAAGACCTATATTGAAGAAACCATCGCTTGATCCCCCTGGAAGCCAAAAACGATCACCCCATCTCGTGTCTTCCTCTGCCGTCTAAGGTTCTGGAGAAAGCCATGAATGTCGAATTAACATCATATCTAGATCATAACAACTTACTAGATTCCACTCAACATGGCTTTAGAGCCCGGCACTCTATGGAGTCTGCCTTGATTCGGTCGACAGAGGAAGTTCGTAAAGCAATGGGTGGGGATGGGTGGGCGGCCCTTATCCTGCTTGACCTTACAGCTGCCTTCGATACGGTAAATCACAAAGTGCTGATACATAGGCTCCAGAAGGCTGGCGTCCGTGGAAAAGCCCTAACCCTACTATCATCTTTTCTGTCAGATAGGGAACAGTTAAAACATTTGAATGGACTTAAGTCACACCGGTGCACTCTACCGGGCGGAGTCCCTCAGGGCTCTGCTCTATCTCCCACCTTGTTTAACATCTATGTGACTCCTTTAGCCAGCTTAATAAAGAATCACGGTTTCTCGCTTGTGTCCTACGCTGAAGACACTCAGTGAGTGGTGTCTGTAACACACAGCGTAGACGCTACGGCAGAACGTTTTCATAACTGCATCACAGACCTGATGATCTGGATGAACCACAACTTTTTAAAGCTAAATGCGGGTAAAACCGAAGTTGTGGGATATGGCACAAAGGCATCTGTTTGGAGTCAACTATGGTGGACCCCTGAAGCTGGAACGTGTCCGGTGCCTGCACCCAAAGCAAGGAATTTGGGTGTCCTGATAGACAAAGACCTTACTCTTGCCCCACAGATTAACCAGGTGTCTTCAGCCTGTTTCTACACCTTGAAGGTTTTACGGGAAATCATACCCTTCATTCCTTTCTCATTGAGGAAAACGGTGGTTGGAGCTTTGGTATTGTCAAGGCCGGATTATTCTAATGCTCTATATTTGGGCGCAGGGGCAAGCCAGCTTTCCAAACTCCAATCGTTACAAAACGCAGCCGTAAGAGTATTACTTAATCTTCCAAAGCATCATTCCACATCTGTCGGGGTAAAGCAACTACACTGGCTTCCAGTCAAACGACGGGTGGGTTTTAAGGCTCGGTGTATAGTCCACAAAACCTTTTACGGTGGAGGGGCATCTGATCTACCAGCTCTGTTCCCTCGCAATAACCCATCGTGCCATCTTAGATCTTCTAACAAGGGACTGGTGTTATGTCCTAAGATTAATAGAGCGAGGTGGGCAGGAAAGCGATTTTCATATTTAGCCGCAAAATTGTGGCACTCACTTCCGACACCACTCCGACTTCAACCAAGCAGGACACTTTTTAGGAAGCAAATCAAAACCTAGCTTTACTCTCAATGCTAATCGATCTAGTCGCACTCGCAGGTACCTTATGTTAGCGCCAAGATGCCTCGGCATTAGTTGCGCTTTATAAATGTCGCAGTCAGTAAGTTTAGTCAGGAGCCCAAACCTATTGGCTTTACCAATGCTTGATATTTGTTTTGATTAGACTACGCCACTTCAAGTGGAGCTTTCCATTGGAATCTGGCGCTATATAGACTGCATGAGGACGTGACAATCCTGCTAAAAGGCAGTGATTCGCAGAGTAGAAAAGTGGTGCTTCGCGTACAGGTACACACGCGGACAAACTTACAGCAGGCCTCGTACTTGTGTTATTTAGGTGGTTTTTTTTTCTTGCAGCGGCAGCATCCATTGTTCACCATGATAAAGAAGAGACTGGAAATCGCGTTTGCCTCTCAACAACTCTGCTGTATGAGGCAGCGGCCTCTCCCTCCAGCATTGGCAGTCTCCATGGAACTGGTTCCCTTTGTCTCTGTTGCCTGTCCCTACACTCTCTATGCCATCTATGTGCCAGCTTCATTTAGCCCTGGTCTGTGTCTTCTTGCCCCCAGTCCATGTCTACATGTTTCGGTGTCTGTATCCCAATCCCAATGGCTTCCTCAGGTTACCCATAAGCAGTGTCTGTGTCTCCCTCTACCAATCTCCTTGACAGGGTCCTGCCATTGTGTTTCTGTCTTCATTTCAGTGCTTCTGCCGGTGTCCCCATGCCCTAGTGCCTCCGTCTTCCCGTGCCCAGGGGTGTGTCTGTTTGTCCCAGCATCAGTGTCTGTTTTATAATCCCAAAGCCCTTGTCCACGTTTCCTGCTCATTGCTGAGCTGTGCCAGGGCCTTTCATCCCCTGCTCCCAGCTGAGCTGTACCAGGGCCTTTGATTTCCTGATCCCAGCTGAGCTGTGCCTGGGCTGTTGATTACCTGCTCCCAGCTGAGCTGTGCCAGAGCCTTTGATTCCCTGATCCCAGCTGAGCTGTGCCAGGGTCTTTGATTCCCGGATCCCAGCTGAAATGTGCCAGGGCCTTTGATTCCCGGATCCCAGCTGAGCTCTGCCTGGACACTTGATTCCCTCCTCCCAGCTGAGCTCTGCCAGGGCCTTTGATTTCCAGCTGAGCTGTGCCAGGGTCTTTGATTCCCTGCTCCCAGCTGAGCTGTGCCAGGGTCTTTGATTCCCTGCTCCCAGCTGAGCGGTGACAGGGCCGTTGATTCCCTGCTCCCAACTGAGCTGTGCCAGGGCCGTTGATTCCCTGCTCCCAGCTAACTTGTGCCAGGGCCTTTGATTCCCTGCTCCCACCCGAGGTGTGCCAGGGCCGTTGATTCCCTGCTCCCACCCGAGCTGTGGCAGGGCCGTTGATTCCCTGCTCCCAGCCGAGGTGTGCCAGGGCTGTTGATTCCCTGCTCCCAGCTGAGCTGTGCCAGGGTCTTTGATTCTCTGCTCCCAGCTGAGCTGTGCCAGGGCCGTTTATTCCTTGATCCCAGCTGAGATGTGCCAGGGTCTTTGATTCCCTACTCCCAGCTGAGCTGTGCCAGGGTCTTTAATTCCCTGCTCCCAGCTGAGCTGTGCCAGGGTCGTTGATTCCCTGCTCCCAGCTGAGCTGTGCCAGGGCTTTGATTCCCTGCTCCCAGCTGAGCTGTGCCAGGGCCGTTGATTCCCTGCTCCCAGCTGAGCTGTGTCAGGGTCTTTGATTCCCTGCTCCCAGCTGAGCTGTGCCAGGGTCTTTGATTCCCTGCTCCCAGCTGAGCTGTGCCAGGGCCTTTGATTCCCTGCTCTCAGCCGAGCTGTGCCAGGGCCTTTGATTCCCTGCTCCCAGCCGAGGTGTGCCAGGGCCGTTGATTCCCTGCTCCCAGCCGAGGTGTGTCAGGGTCTTTGATTCCCTGCTCCCAGCTGAGCTGTGCCAGGGTCTTTGATTCCCTGCTCCCAGCTGAGCTGTGCCAGGGCCGTTGATTCCCTGCTCCCAGCCGAGCTGTGCCAGGGTCTTTGATTCTCTGCTCCCAGCTGAGCTGTGCCAGGGCCATTGCTTCCCTGCTCCCAGCTGAGCGGTGCCAGGGCCGTTGTTTCCCTGCTCCCAGCTGAGCGGTGCCAGGGCCGTTGGTTCCCTGATCCCAGCTGAGCGGTGCCAGGGCCTTTGATTCCCTGATCCCAGCTGAGATGTGCCAGGGTTGTTGATTCCCTGCTCCCAGCTGAGCTGTGCCAGGGTCTTTGATTCCCTGCTCCCAGCTGAGCTGTGCCAGGGTCTTTGATTCCCTGCTCCCAGCTGAGCTGTGCCAGGGTCTTTAATTCCCTGCTCCCAGCTGAGCTGTGCCAGGGTCGTTGATTCCCTGCTCCCAGCTGAGCTGTGCCAGGGCTTTGATTCCCTGATCCCAGCTGAGATGTGCCAGGGCCTTTGATTCCCTGCTCCCAGCTGAGCTGTGCCAGGGTCTTTAATTCCCTGCTCCCAGCTGAGCTGTGCCAGGGCCGTTGATTCCCTGCTCCCAGCTGAGCTGTGCCAGGGCCTTTGATTCCCTGATCTCAACTGAGATGTGCCAGGGCCTTTGATTCCCTGCTCCCAGCTGAGCTGTGCCAGGGTCTTTGAATCCCTGCTCCCAGCAGAGCTGTGCCAGGGTCTTTGATTCCCTGCTCCCAGCTGAGCGGTGCCAGGGCCGTTGTTTTCCTGCTCCCAGCTGAGCTGTGCCAGGGCCGTTGATTCCCTGCTCCCAGCTGAGCTGTGTCAGGGTCTTTGATTCCCTGCTCCCAGCTGAGCTGTGCCAGGGTCTTTGATTCCCTGCTCCCAGCTGAGCTGTGCCAGGGCCTTTGATTCCCTGCTCTCAGCCGAGCTGTGCCAGGGCCTTTGATTCCCTGCTCCCAGCCGAGGTGTGCCAGGGCCGTTGATTCCCTGCTCCCAGCCGAGCTGTGCCAGGGTCTTTGATTCTCTGCTCCCAGCTGAGCTGTGCCAGGGCCATTGTTTCCCTGCTCCCAGCTGAGCTGTGCCAGGGCCGTTGTTTCCCTGCTCCCAGCTGAGATGTGCCAGGGCCGTTGATTCCCTGCTCCCAGCTGAGCGGTGCCAGGGCCTTTGATTCCCTGATCCCAGCAGAGATGTGCCAGGGCCTTTGATTCCCTGCTCCCAGCTAAGCTGTGCCAGGGTCTTTGATTCCCTGCTCCCTGCTGAGCTGTGCCAGAGCCTTTGATTCCCTAATCCCAGCTGACCGGTGCCAGGGCCTTTGATTCCCTGCTCCCAGTCGCGGTGTGCCAGGGCTGGTGATTCCCTGCTCTCAGCCGAGCTGTGGCAGGGCCATTGATTCCCTGCTCCCAGCTGAGGTGTGCCAGGGCCCTTGAGTCCCTGCTCCCAGCTGAGATGTGCCAGGGCTGTTGTTTCCCTGCTCCCAGCTGAGCGGTGCCAGGGCCGTTGATTCCCTGCTCCCAGCTGAGCAGTGCCAGGGCTGTTGATTCCCTGCTCCCAGCCGAGCTGTGCCAGGGTATTTGATTCTCTGCTCCCAGCTGAGCTGTGCCAGGGCCATTGTTTCCCTGATCCCAGCTGAGCGGTGCCAGGGCCGTTGATTCCCTGCTCCCAGCTGAGATGTGCCGGGGCCTTTGATTCCCTGCTCCCAGCTGAGCTCTGCCTGGACACTTGATTCCCTGCTCCTAGCTGAGCTCTGCCAGGGCCTTTGATTTCCAGCTGAGCTCTGCCAGGGCCTTTGATTTCCAGCTGAGCTGCGCCAGGGTCTTTGATTCTCTGCTCCCAGCTGAGATGTGCCAGGGCCTTTGATTCCCTGCTCCCAGCTGAGCGGTGCCAGGGCCTTTGATTCCCTGCTCCCAGCTGAGCTCTGCCTGGACACTTGATTCCCTGCTCCCAGCTGAGCTCTGCCAGGGCGTTTGATTTCCAGCTGAGCTCTGCCAGGGCGTTTGATTCCCTGATCCCAGCTGAGATGTGCCAGGGCCTTTGATTCCCTGCTCCCAGCTGAGCTGTGCCAGGGTCTTTGATTCCCTGCTCCCAGCTGAGCTGTGCCAGAGCCTTTGATTCCCTGATCCCAGCTGAGCGGTGCCAGGGCCATTGATTCCCTGCTCCCAGTCGCGGTGTGCCAGGGCTGGTGATTCCCTGCTCCCAGCCGAGCTGTGGCAGGGCCATTGATTCCCTGCTCCCAGCTGAGGTGTGCCAGGGCCCTCGAGTCCCTGCTCCCAGCTGAGATGTGCCAGGGCTGTTGTTTCCCTGCTCCCAGCTGAGCGGTGCCAGGGCCGTTGATTCCCTGCTCCCAGCTGAGCGGTGCCAGGGCTGTTGATTCCCTGCTCCCAGCCGAGCTGTGCCAGGGTATTTGATTCTCTGCTCCCAGCTGAGCTGTGCCAGGGCCATTGTTTCCCTGATCCCAGCTGAGCGGTGCCAGGGCCGTTGATTCCCTGCTCCCAGCTGAGATGTGCCGGGGCCTTTGATTCCCTGCTCCCAGCTGAGCTCTGCCTGGACACTTGATTCCCTGCTCCTAGCTGAGCTCTGCCAGGGCCTTTGATTTCCAGCTGAGCTCTGCCAGGGCCTTTGATTTCCAGCTGAGCTGCGCCAGGGTCTTTGATTCCCTGCTCCCAGCTGAGCTCTGCCAGAGCCTTTGATTTCCAGCTGAGCTGCGCCAGGGCCGTTGTTTCCCTGCTCCCAGCTGAGATGTGCCAGGGCCGTTGATTCCCTGATCCCAGCTGAGCAGTGCCAGGGCCGTTGATTCCCTGCTCCCAGCTGGGCGGTACCAGGGCCGTTGATTCCCTGCTCCCAGCTGAGATGTGCCAGGGCCTTTGATTCCCTGCTCCCAGCTGAGCGGTGCCAGGGCCTTTGATTCCTGCTCCCAGCTGAGCTCTGCTTGGACACTTGATTCCCTGCTCCCAGCTGAGCTCTGCCAGGGCGTTTGATTTCCAGCTGAGCTCTGCCAGGGCCTTTGATTTCCAGCTGAGCTGTGCCAGGGTCTTTGATTCCCTGCTCCCAGCTGAGCAGTGCCAGGGCCGTTGATTCCCTGCTCCCAGTTGGGCGGTGCCAGGGCCGTTGATTCCCTGCTCCCAGCTGAGATGTGCCAGGGCCTTTGATTCCCTGCTCCCAGCTGAGCTCTGCCTGGACACTTGATTCCCTGCTCCCAGCTAAGCTCTGCCAGGGCGTTTGATTTCCAGCTGAGCTCTGCCAGGGCCTTTGATTTCCAGCTGAGCTGTGCCAGGGTCTTTGATTCCCTGCTCCCAGCTGAGATGTGCCAGGGCCGTTGATTCCCTGCTCCCAGCTGAGATGTGCCAGGGCCGTTGATTCCCTGCTCCCAGCTGGCCGGTGCCAGGGCCGTTGATTCCCTGCTCCCAGCTGAGCGGTGCCAGGGCCTTTGATTCCCTGCTCCCAGCTGAGCTCTGCCTGGACACTTGATTCCCTGCTCCCAGCTGAGCTCTGCCAGGGCCTTTGATTTCCAGGGGAGCTTTGCCAGGGCCTTTGATTTCCAGCTCAGCTGTGCCAGGGTCTTTGATTACCTGCTCCCAGCTGAGATGTGCCAGGGTCGTTGATTCCCTGCTCCCAGCTGAGATGTGCCAGGGCCGTTGATTCCCTGCTCCCAGCTGAGCTGTGCCGGGGCCGTTGATTCCCTGCTCCCAGCTGAGCTGTGCCGGGGCCGTTGATTCCCTGCTCCCAGCTGAGCTGTGCCGGGGCCGTTGATTCCCTGCTCCCAGCTGAGCTGTGCCGGGGCCGTTGATTCCCTGCTCCCAGCTGAGCTGTGCCAGGGCCGTTGATTCCCTGCTTCCAGCTGAGCTGTGCCAGGGCCGTTGATCCCCTGCTTCCAGCTGAGCTGTGCCAGGGCCTTTGATTCCCCTGCTCCCAGCTGAGCTGTGCCGGGGCCTTTGATTCCCTGCTCCCAGCTGAGCTCTGCCTGGACACTTGATTCCCTGCTCCTAGCTGAGCTCTGCCAGGGCCTTTGATTTCCAGCTGAGCTCTGCCAGGGCCTTTGATTTCCAGCTGAGCTGTGCCAGGGTCTTTGATTCCCTGCTCCCAGCTGAGCTGTGCCAGGGTCTTTGATTCCCTGCTCCCAACTGAGCGGTGACAGGGCCGTTGATTCCCTGCTCCCAACTGAGCTGTGCCAGGGCCGTTGATTCCCTGCTCCCAGCTAACCTGTGCCAGGGCCTTTGATTCCCTGCTCCCAGCCGAGGTGTGCCAGGGCTGTTGATTCCCTGCTCCCACCCGAGCTGTGGCAGGGCCGTTGATTCCCTGCTCCCAACCGAGGTGTGCCAGGGCCGTTGATTCCCTGCTCCCAGCTGAGCTGTGCCAGGGTCTTTGATTCTCTGCTCCCAGCTAAGCTGTGCCAGGGCCGTTGATTCCCTGATCCCAGCTGAGATGTGCCAGGGTCGTTGATTCCCTGCTCCCAGCTGAGCTGTGCCAGGGTCTTTGATTCCCTGCTCCCAGCTGAGCTGTGCCAGGGTCTTTAATTCCCTGCTCCCAGCTGAGCGGTGCCAGGGTCGTTGATTCCCTGCTCCCAGCTGAGCTGTGCCAGGGCTTTGATTCCCTGATCCCAGCTGAGATGTGCCAGGGCCTTTGATTCCCTGCTCCCAGCTGAGCTGTGCCAGGTTCTTTAATTCCCTGCTCCCAGCTGAGCGGTGCCAGGGCAGTTGTTTTCCTGCTCCCAGCTGAGCTGTGCCAGGGCCGTTGATTCCCTGCTCCCAGCTGAGCTGTGCCAGGGCCTTTGATTCCCTGATCCCAACTGAGATGTGCCAGGGCCTTTGATTCCCTGCTCCCAGCTGAGCTGTGCCAGGGTCTTTGAATCCCTGCTCCCAGCAGAGCTGTGCCAGGGTCTTTGATTCCCTGCTCCCAGCTGAGCGGTGCCAGGGCCGTTGTTTTCCTGCTCCCAGCTGAGCTGTGCCAGGGCCGTTGATTCCCTGCTCCCAGCTGAGCTGTGTCAGGGTCTTTGATTCCCTGCTCCCAGCTGAGCTGTGCCAGGGTCTTTGATTCCCTGCTCCCAGCTGAGCTGTGCCAGGGCCTTTGATTCCCTGCTCTCAGCCGAGCTGTGCCAGGGCCTTTGATTCCCTGCTCCCAGCCGAGGTGTGCCAGGGCCGTTGATTCCCTGCTCCCAGCCGAGCTGTGCCAGGGTCGTTGATTCTCTGCTCCCAGCTGAGCTGTGCCAGGGCCATTGCTTCCCTGCTCCCAGCTGAGCGGTGCCAGGGCCGTTGTTTCCCTGCTCCCAGCTGAGCGGTGCCAGGGCCGTTGGTTCCCTGATCCCAGCTGAGATGTGTCAGGGCCGTTGATTCCCTGCTCCCAGCTGAGCGGTGCCAGGGCCTTTGATTCCCTGATCCCAGCAGAGATGTGCCAGGGCCTTTGATTCCCTGCTCCCAGCTGAGCTGTGCCAGGGTCTTTGATTCCCTGCTCCCAGCTGAGCTGTGCCAGAGCCTTTGATTCCCTGATCCCAGCTGAGCGGTGCCAGGGTCTTTGATTCCCTGCTCCCAGTCGCGGTGTGCCAGGGCTGGTGATTCCCTGCTCCCAGCCGAGCTGTGGCAGGGCCATTGATTCCCTGCTCCCAGCTGAGGTGTGCCAGGGCCCTTGAGTCCCTGCTCCCAGCTGAGAAGTGCCAGGGCCCTTGAGTCCCTGCTCCCAGCTGAGATGTGCCAGGGCTGTTGTTTCCCTGCTCCCAGCTGAGCGGTGCCAGGGCTGTTGATTCCCTGCTCCCAGCTGAGCGGTGCCAGGGCTGTTGATTCCCTGCTCCCAGCCGAGCTGTGCCAGGGTATTTGATTCTCTGCTCCCAGCTGAGCTGTGCCAGGGCCATTGTTTCCCTGATCCCAGCTGAGCGGTGCCAGGGCCGTTGACTCCCTGCTCCCAGCTGAGATGTGCCAGGGCCTTTGATTCCCTGCTCCCAGCTGAGCTCTGCCTGGACACTTGATTCCCTGCTCCTAGCTGAGCTCTGCCAGGGCCTTTGATTTCCAGCTGAGCTCTGCCAGGGCCTTTGATTTCCAGCTGAGCTGCGCCAGGGTCTTTGATTCCCTGCTCCCAGCTGAGCTCTGCCAGGGCCTTTGATTTCCAGCTGAGCTGCGCCAGGGCCGTTGTTTCCCTGCTCCCAGCTGAGATGTGCCAGGGCCGTTGATTCCCTGCTCCCAGCTGAGCAGTGCCAGGGCCGTTGATTCCCTGCTCCCAGCTGGGCGGTGCCAGGGCCGTTGATTCCCTGCTCCCAGCTGAGATGTGCCAGGGCCTTTGATTCCCTGCTCCCAGCTGAGCGGTGCCAGGGCCTTTGATTCCCTGCTCCCAGCTGAGCTCTGCCTGGACACGTGATTCCCTGCTCCCAGCTAAGCTCTGCCAGGGCGTTTGATTTCCAGCTGAGCTCTGCCAGGGCCTTTGATTTCCAGCTGAGCTGTGCCAGGGTCTTTGATTCCCTGCTCCCAGCTGAGCAGTGCCAGGGCCGTTGATTCCCTGCTCCCAGCTGGGCGGTGCCAGGGCCGTTGATTCCCTGCTCCCAGCTGAGATGTGCTAGGGCCTTTGATTCCCTGCTCCCAGCTGAGCGGTGCCAGGGCCTTTGATTCCCTGCTCCCAGCTGAGCTCTGCCTGGACACTTGATTCCCTGCTCCCAGCTAAGCTCTGCCAGGGCGTTTGATTTCCAGCTGAGCTCTGCCAGGGCCTTTGATTTCCAGCTGAGCTGTGCCACGGTCTTTGATTCCCTGCTCCCAGCTGAGATGTGCCAGGGCCGTTGATTCCCTGCTCCCAGCTGAGATGTGCCAGGGCCGTTGATTCCCTGCTCCCAGCTGGCCGGTGCCAGGGCCGTTGATTCCCTGCTCCCAGCTGAGCGGTGCCAGGGCCTTTGATTCCCTGCTCCCAGCTGAGCTCTGCCTGGACACTTGATTCCCTGCTCCCAGCTGAGCTCTGCCAGGGCCTTTGATTTCCAGGGGAGCTTTGCCAGGGCCTTTGATTTCCAGCTCAGCTGTGCCAGGGTCTTTGATTACCTGCTCCCAGCTGAGATGTGCCAGGGCCGTTGATTCCCTGCTCCCAGCTGAGATGTGCCAGGGCCGTTGATTCCCTGCTCCCAGCTGAGCTGTGCCGGGGCCGTTGATTCCCTGCTTCCAGCTGAGCTGTGCCAGGGCCTTTGATCCCCTGCTTCCAGCTGAGCTGTGCCAGGGCCTTTGATTCCCCTGCTCCCAGCTGAGCTGTGCCAGGGCCGTTGATTCCCTGCTCCCAGCTGAGCTGTGCCAGGGTCTTTGATTCCCTGCTCCCAGCTGAGCTGTGCCAGGGTCTTTGATTCCCTGCTCCCAGCTGAGCTGTGCCAGGGCCTTTGATTCCCTGCTCTCAGCCGAGCTGTGCCAGGGCCTTTGATTCCCTGCTCCCAGCCGAGGTGTGCCAGGGCCGTTGATTCCCTGCTCCCACCCGAGCTGTGGCAGGGCCGTTGATTCCCTGCTCCCAACCGAGGTGTGCCAGGGCCGTTGATTCCCTGCTCCCAGCTGAGCTGTGCCAGGGCCGTTGATTCCCTGATCCCAACTGAGATGTGCCAGGGTCATTGATTCCCTGCTCCCAGCTGAGCTGTGCCAGGGTCTTTGATTCCCTGCTCCCAGCAGAGCTGTGCCAGGGTCTTTGATTCCCTGCTCCCAGCTGAGCGGTGCCAGGGCCGTTGTTTTCCTGCTCCCAGCTGAGCGGTGCCAGGGCCGTTGATTCCCTGCTCCCAGCTGAGCTGTGTCAGGGTCTTTGATTCCCTGCTCCCAGCTGAGCTGTGCCAGGGTCTTTGATTCCCTGCTCCCAGCTGAGCTGTGCCAGGGCCTTTGATTCCCTGCTCTCAGCCGAGCTGTGCCAGGGCCTTTGATTCCCTGCTCCCAGCCGAGGTGTGCCAGGGTCTTTGATTCTCTGCTCCCAGCCGAGCTGTGCCAGGGCCATTGTTTCCCTGCTCCCAGCCGAGCTGTGCCAGGGTCTTTGATTCTCTGCTCCCAGCCGAGCTGTGCCAGGGCCATTGTTTCCCTGCTCCCAGCTGAGCGGTGCCAGGGCTGTTGTTTCCCTGCTCCCAGCTGAGCGGTGCCAGGGCCGTTGGTTCCCTGATCCCAGCTGAGATGTGCCAGGGCCGTTGATTCCCTGCTCCCAGCTGAGCGGTGCCAGGGCCTTTGATTCCCTGATCCCAGCAGAGATGTGCCAGGGCCTTTGATTCCCTGCTCCCAGCTGAGCTGTGCCAGGGTCTTTGATTCCCTGCTCCCTGCTGAGCTGTGCCAGAGCCTTTGATTCCCTGATCCCAGCTGAGCGGTGCCAGGGCCTTTGATTCCCTGCTCCCAGTCGCGGTGTGCCAGGGCTGGTGATTCCCTGCTCTCAGCCGAGCTGTGGCAGGGCCATTGATTCCCTGCTCCCAGCTGAGATGTGCCAGGGCTGTTGTTTCCCTGCTCCCAGCTGAGCGGTGCCAGGGCCGTTGATTCCCTGCTCCCAGCTGAGCGGTGCCAGGGCCGTTGATTCCCTGCTCCCAGCCGAGCTGTGCCAGGGTATTTGATTCTCTGCTCCCAGCTGAGCTGTGCCAGGGCCATTGTTTCCCTGATCCCAGCTGAGCGGTGCCAGGGCCGTTGATTCCCTGCTCCCAGCTGAGATGTGCCGGGGCCTTTGATTCCCTGCTCCCAGCTGAGCTCTGCCTGGACACGTGATTCCCTGCTCCTAGCTGAGCTCTGCCAGGGCGTTTGATTTCCAGCTGAGCTCTGCCAGGGCCTTTGATTTCCAGCTGAGCTGTGCCAGGGTCTTTGATTCTCTGCTCCCAGCTGAGCTGTGCCAGGGCTTTGATTCCCTGCTCCCAGCTGAGCTGTGCCAGGGCCGTTGATTCCCTGCTCCCAGCTGAGCTGTGTCAGGGTCTTTGATTCCCTGCTCCCAGCTGAGCTGTGCCAGGGTCTTTGATTCCCTGCTCCCAGCTGAGCTGTGCCAGGGCCTTTGATTCCCTGCTCTCAGCCGAGCTGTGCCAGGGCCTTTGATTCCCTGCTCCCAGCCGAGGTGTGCCAGGGCCGTTGATTCCCTGCTCCCAGCCGAGGTGTGTCAGGGTCTTTGATTCCCTGCTCCCAGCTGAGCTGTGCCAGGGTCTTTGATTCCCTGCTCCCAGCTGAGCTGTGCCAGGGCCGTTGATTCCCTGCTCCCAGCCGAGCTGTGCCAGGGTCTTTGATTCTCTGCTCCCAGCTGAGCTGTGCCAGGGCCATTGCTTCCCTGCTCCCAGCTGAGCGGTGCCAGGGCCGTTGTTTCCCTGCTCCCAGCTGAGCGGTGCCAGGGCCGTTGGTTCCCTGATCCCAGCTGAGATGTGTCAGGGCCGTTGATTCCCTGCTCCCAGCTGAGCGGTGCCAGGGTCGTTGATTCCCTGCTCCCAGCTGAGCTGTGCCAGGGTCTTTGATTCCCTGCTCCCAGCTGAGCTGTGCCAGGGTCTTTGATTCCCTGCTCCCAGCTGAGCTGTGCCAGGGTCTTTAATTCCCTGCTCCCAGCTGAGCTGTGCCAGGGTCGTTGATTCCCTGCTCCCAGCTGAGCTGTGCCAGGGCTTTGATTCCCTGATCCCAGCTGAGATGTGCCAGGGCCTTTGATTCCCTGCTCCCAGCTGAGCTGTGCCAGGGTCTTTAATTCCCTGCTCCCAGCTGAGCTGTGCCAGGGCCTTTGATTCCCTGATCCCAACTGAGATGTGCCAGGGCCTTTGATTCCCTGCTCCCAGCTGAGCTGTGCCAGGGTCTTTGAATCCCTGCTCCCAGCAGAGCTGTGCCAGGGTCTTTGATTCCCTGCTCCCAGCTGAGCGGTGCCAGGGCCGTTGTTTTCCTGCTCCCAGCTGAGCTGTGCCAGGGCCGTTGATTCCCTGCTCCCAGCTGAGCTGTGTCAGGGTCTTTGATTCCCTGCTCCCAGCTGAGCTGTGCCAGGGTCTTTGATTCCCTGCTCCCAGCTGAGCTGTGCCAGGGCCTTTGATTCCCTGCTCTCAGCCGAGCTGTGCCAGGGCCTTTGATTCCCTGCTCCCAGCCGAGGTGTGCCAGGGCCGTTGATTCCATGCTCCCAGCCGAGCTGTGCCAGGGTCTTTGATTCTCTGCTCCCAGCTGAGCTGTGCCAGGGCCATTGTTTCCCTGCTCCCAGCTGAGCTGTGCCAGGGCCGTTGTTTCCCTGCTCCCAGCTGAGATGTGCCAGGGCCGTTGATTCCCTGCTCCCAGCTGAGCGGTGCCAGGGCCTTTGATTCCCTGATCCCAGCAGAGATGTGCCAGGGCCTTTGATTCCCTGCTCCCAGCTAAGCTGTGCCAGGGTCTTTGATTCCCTGCTCCCTGCTGAGCTGTGCCAGAGCCTTTGATTCCCTAATCACAGCTGAGCGGTGCCAGGGCCTTTGATTCCCTGCTCCCAGTCGCGGTGTGCCAGGGCTGGTGATTCCCTGCTCTCAGCCGAGCTGTGGCAGGGCCATTGATTCCCTGCTCCCAGCTGAGGTGTGCCAGGGCCCTTGAGTCCCTGCTCCCAGCTGAGATGTGCCAGGGCTGTTGTTTCCCTGCTCCCAGCTGAGCGGTGCCAGGGCCGTTGATTCCCTGCTCCCAGCTGAGCGGTGCCAGGGCTGTTGATTCCCTGCTCCCAGCCGAGCTGTGCCAGGGTATTTGATTCTCTGCTCCCAGCTGAGCTGTGCCAGGGCCATTGTTTCCCTGATCCCAGCTGAGCGGTGCCAGGGCCGTTGATTCCCTGCTCCCAGCTGAGATGTGCCGGGCCTTTGATTCCCTGCTCCCAGCTGAGCTCTGCCTGGACACTTGATTCCCTGCTCCTAGCTGAGCTCTGCCAGGGCCTTTGATTTCCAGCTGAGCTCTGCCAGGGCCTTTGATTTCCAGCTGAGCTGCGCCAGGGTCTTTGATTCTCTGCTCCCAGCTGAGATGTGCCAGGGCCTTTGATTCCCTGCTCCCAGCTGAGCGGTGCCAGGGCCTTTGATTCCCTGCTCCCAGCTGAGCTCTGCCTGGACACTTGATTCCCTGCTCCCAGCTGAGCTCTGCCAGGGCGTTTGATTTCCAGCTGAGCTCTGCCAGGGCGTTTGATTCCCTGCTCCCAGCTGAGCGGTGCCAGGGCCGTTGATTCCCTGCTCCCAGCTGAGCGGTGCCAGGGCTGTTGATTCCCTGCTCCCAGCCGAGCTGTGCCAGGGTATTTGATTCTCTGCTCCCAGCTGAGCTGTGCCAGGGCCATTGTTTCCCTGATCCCAGCTGAGCGGTGCCAGGGCCGTTGATTCCCTGCTCCCAGCTGAGATGTGCCGGGGCCTTTGATTCCCTGCTCCCAGCTGAGCTCTGCCTGGACACTTGATTCCCTGCTCCTAGCTGAGCTCTGCCAGGGCCTTTGATTTCCAGCTGAGCTCTGCCAGGGCCTTTGATTTCCAGCTGAGCTGCGCCAGGGTCTTTGATTCCCTGCTCCCAGCTGAGCTCTGCCAGAGCCTTTGATTTCCAGCTGAGCTGCGCCAGGGCCGTTGTTTCCCTGCTCCCAGCTGAGATGTGCCAGGGCCGGTGATTCCCTGATCCCAGCTGAGCAGTGCCAGGGCCGTTGATTCCCTGCTCCCAGCTGGGCGGTACCAGGGCCGTTGATTCCCTGCTCCCAGCTGAGATGTGCCAGGGCCTTTGATTCCCTGCTCCCAGCTGAGCGGTGCCAGGGCCTTTGATTCCTGCTCCCAGCTGAGCTCTGCTTGGACACTTGATTCCCTGCTCCCAGCTGAGCTCTGCCAGGGCGTTTGATTTCCAGCTGAGCTCTGCCAGGGCCTTTGATTTCCAGCTGAGCTGTGCCAGGGTCTTTGATTCCCTGCTCCCAGCTGAGCAGTGCCAGGGCCGTTGATTCCCTGCTCCCAGTTGGGCGGTGCCAGGGCCGTTGATTCCCTGCTCCCAGCTGAGATGTGCCAGGGCCTTTGATTCCCTGCTCCCAGCTGAGCTCTGCCTGGACACTTGATTCCCTGCTCCCAGCTAAGCTCTGCCAGGGCGTTTGATTTCCAGCTGAGCTCTGCCAGGGCCTTTGATTTCCAGCTGAGCTGTGCCAGGGTCTTTGATTCCCTGCTCCCAGCTGAGATGTGCCAGGGCCGTTGATTCCCTGCTCCCAGCTGAGATGTGCCAGGGCCGTTGATTCCCTGCTCCCAGCTGGCCGGTGCCAGGGCCGTTGATTCCCTGCTCCCAGCTGAGCGGTGCCAGGGCCTTTGATTCCCTGCTCCCAGCTGAGCTCTGCCTGGACACTTGATTCCCTGCTCCCAGCTGAGCTCTGCCAGGGCCTTTGATTTCCAGGGGAGCTTTGCCAGGGCCTTTGATTTCCAGCTCAGCTGTGCCAGGGTCTTTGATTACCTGCTCCCAGCTGAGATGTGCCAGGGTCGTTGATTCCCTGCTCCCAGCTGAGATGTGCCAGGGCCGTTGATTCCCTGCTCCCAGCTGAGCTGTGCCGGGGCCGTTGATTCCCTGCTCCCAGCTGAGCTGTGCCGGGGCCGTTGATTCCCTGCTCCCAGCTGAGCTGTGCCGGGGCCGTTGATTCCCTGCTCCCAGCTGAGCTGTGCCAGGGCCGTTGATTCCCTGCTTCCAGCTGAGCTGTGCCAGGGCCGTTGATCCCCTGCTTCCAGCTGAGCTGTGCCAGGGCCTTTGATTCCCCTGCTCCCAGCTGAGCTGTGCCGGGGCCTTTGATTCCCTGCTCCCAGCTGAGCTCTGCCTGGACACTTGATTCCCTGCTCCTAGCTGAGCTCTGCCAGGGCCTTTGATTTCCAGCTGAGCTCTGCCAGGGCCTTTGATTTCCAGCTGAGCTGTGCCAGGGTCTTTGATTCCCTGCTCCCAGCTGAGCTGTGCCAGGGTCTTTGATTCCCTGCTCCCAACTGAGCGGTGACAGGGCCGTTGATTCCCTGCTCCCAACTGAGCTGTGCCAGGGCCGTTGATTCCCTGCTCCCAGCTAACCTGTGCCAGGGCCTTTGATTCCCTGCTCCCAGCCGAGGTGTGCCAGGGCTGTTGATTCCCTGCTCCCACCCGAGCTGTGGCAGGGCCGTTGATTCCCTGCTCCCAACCGAGGTGTGCCAGGGCCGTTGATTCCCTGCTCCCAGCTGAGCTGTGCCAGGGTCTTTGATTCTCTGCTCCCAGCTAAGCTGTGCCAGGGCCGTTGATTCCCTGATCCCAGCTGAGATGTGCCAGGGTCGTTGATTCCCTGCTCCCAGCTGAGCTGTGCCAGGGTCTTTGATTCCCTGCTCCCAGCTGAGCTGTGCCAGGGTCTTTAATTCCCTGCTCCCAGCTGAGCGGTGCCAGGGTCGTTGATTCCCTGCTCCCAGCTGAGCTGTGCCAGGGCTTTGATTCCCTGATCCCAGCTGAGATGTGCCAGGGCCTTTGATTCCCTGCTCCCAGCTGAGCTGTGCCAGGTTCTTTAATTCCCTGCTCCCAGCTGAGCGGTGCCAGGGCAGTTGTTTTCCTGCTCCCAGCTGAGATGTGCCAGGGCCGTTGATTCCCTGCTCCCAGCTGAGCTGTGCCAGGGCCTTTGATTCCCTGATCCCAACTGAGATGTGCCAGGGCCTTTGATTCCCTGCTCCCAGCTGAGCTGTGCCAGGGTCTTTGAATCCCTGCTCCCAGCAGAGCTGTGCCAGGGTCTTTGATTCCCTGCTCCCAGCTGAGCGGTGCCAGGGCCGTTGTTTTCCTGCTCCCAGCTGAGCTGTGCCAGGGCCGTTGATTCCCTGCTCCCAGCTGAGCTGTGTCAGGGTCTTTGATTCCCTGCTCCCAGCTGAGCTGTGCCAGGGTCTTTGATTCCCTGCTCCCAGCTGAGCTGTGCCAGGGCCTTTGATTCCCTGCTCTCAGCCGAGCTGTGCCAGGGCCTTTGATTCCCTGCTCCCAGCCGAGGTGTGCCAGGGCCGTTGATTCCCTGCTCCCAGCCGAGCTGTGCCAGGGTCGTTGATTCTCTGCTCCCAGCTGAGCTGTGCCAGGGCCATTGCTTCCCTGCTCCCAGCTGAGCGGTGCCAGGGCCGTTGTTTCCCTGCTCCCAGCTGAGCGGTGCCAGGGCCGTTGGTTCCCTGATCCCAGCTGAGATGTGTCAGGGCCGTTGATTCCCTGCTCCCAGCTGAGCGGTGCCAGGGCCTTTGATTCCCTGATCCCAGCAGAGATGTGCCAGGGCCTTTGATTCCCTGCTCCCAGCTGAGCTGTGCCAGGGTCTTTGATTCCCTGCTCCCAGCTGAGCTGTGCCAGAGCCTTTGATTCCCTGATCCCAGCTGAGCGGTGCCAGGGTCTTTGATTCCCTGCTCCCAGTCGCGGTGTGCCAGGGCTGGTGATTCCCTGCTCCCAGCCGAGCTGTGGCAGGGCCATTGATTCCCTGCTCCCAGCTGAGGTGTGCCAGGGCCCTTGAGTCCCTGCTCCCAGCTGAGATGTGCCAGGGCCCTTGAGTCCCTGCTCCCAGCTGAGATGTGCCAGGGCTGTTGTTTCCCTGCTCCCAGCTGAGCGGTGCCAGGGCTGTTGATTCCCTGCTCCCAGCTGAGCGGTGCCAGGGCTGTTGATTCCCTGCTCCCAGCCGAGCTGTGCCAGGGTATTTGATTCTCTGCTCCCAGCTGAGCTGTGCCAGGGCCATTGTTTCCCTGATCCCAGCTGAGCGGTGCCAGGGCCGTTGACTCCCTGCTCCCAGCTGAGATGTGCCGGGGCCTTTGATTCCCTGCTCCCAGCTGAGCTCTGCCTGGACACTTGATTCCCTGCTCCTAGCTGAGCTCTGCCAGGGCCTTTGATTTCCAGCTGAGCTCTGCCAGGGCCTTTGATTTCCAGCTGAGCTGCGCCAGGGTCTTTGATTCCCTGCTCCCAGCTGAGCTCTGCCAGGACCTTTGATTTCCAGCTGAGCTGCGCCAGGGCCGTTGTTTCCCTGCTCCCAGCTGAGATGTGCCAGGGCCGTTGATTCCCTGCTCCCAGCTGAGCAGTGCCAGGGCCGTTGATTCCCTGCTCCCAGCTGGGCGGTGCCAGGGCCGTTGATTCCCTGCTCCCAGCTGAGATGTGCCAGGGCCTTTGATTCCCTGCTCCCAGCTGAGCGGTGCCAGGGCCTTTGATTCCCTGCTCCCAGCTGAGCTCTGCCTGGACACGTGATTCCCTGCTCCCAGCTAAGCTCTGCCAGGGCGTTTGATTTCCAGCTGAGCTCTGCCAGGGCCTTTGATTTCCAGCTGAGCTGTGCCAGGGTCTTTGATTCCCTGCTCCCAGCTGAGCAGTGCCAGGGCCGTTGATTCCCTGCTCCCAGCTGGGCGGTGCCAGGGCCGTTGATTCCCTGCTCCCAGCTGAGATGTGCTAGGGCCTTTGATTCCCTGCTCCCAGCTGAGCGGTGCCAGGGCCTTTGATTCCCTGCTCCCAGCTGAGCTCTGCCTGGACACTTGATTCCCTGCTCCCAGCTAAGCTCTGCCAGGGCGTTTGATTTCCAGCTGAGCTCTGCCAGGGCCTTTGATTTCCAGCTGAGCTGTGCCACGGTCTTTGATTCCCTGCTCCCAGCTGAGATGTGCCAGGGCCGTTGATTCCCTGCTCCCAGCTGAGATGTGCCAGGGCCGTTGATTCCCTGCTCCCAGCTGGCCGGTGCCAGGGCCGTTGATTCCCTGCTCCCAGCTGAGCGGTGCCAGGGCCTTTGATTCCCTGCTCCCAGCTGAGCTCTGCCTGGACACTTGATTCCCTGCTCCCAGCTGAGCTCTGCCAGGGCCTTTGATTTCCAGGGGAGCTTTGCCAGGGCCTTTGATTTCCAGCTCAGCTGTGCCAGGGTCTTTGATTACCTGCTCCCAGCTGAGATGTGCCAGGGCCGTTGATTCCCTGCTCCCAGCTGAGATGTGCCAGGGCCGTTGATTCCCTGCTCCCAGCTGAGCTGTGCCGGGGCCGTTGATTCCCTGCTTCCAGCTGAGCTGTGCCAGGGCCTTTGATCCCCTGCTTCCAGCTGAGCTGTGCCAGGGCCTTTGATTCCCCTGCTCCCAGCTGAGCTGTGCCAGGGCCGTTGATTCCCTGCTCCCAGCTGAGCTGTGCCAGGGTCTTTGATTCCCTGCTCCCAGCTGAGCTGTGCCAGGGTCTTTGATTCCCTGCTCCCAGCTGAGCTGTGCCAGGGCCTTTGATTCCCTGCTCTCAGCCGAGCTGTGCCAGGGCCTTTGATTCCCTGCTCCCAGCCGAGGTGTGCCAGGGCCGTTGATTCCCTGCTCCCACCCGAGCTGTGGCAGGGCCGTTGATTCCCTGCTCCCAACCGAGGTGTGCCAGGGCCGTTGATTCCCTGCTCCCAGCTGAGCTGTGCCAGGGTCTTTGATTCTCTGCTCCCAGCTGAGCTGTGCCAGGGCCGTTGATTCCCTGATCCCAACTGAGATGTGCCAGGGTCATTGATTCCCTGCTCCCAGCTGAGCTGTGCCAGGGTCTTTGATTCCCTGCTCCCAGCAGAGCTGTGCCAGGGTCTTTGATTCCCTGCTCCCAGCTGAGCGGTGCCAGGGCCGTTGTTTTCCTGCTCCCAGCTGAGCGGTGCCAGGGCCGTTGATTCCCTGCTCCCAGCTGAGCTGTGTCAGGGTCTTTGATTCCCTGCTCCCAGCTGAGCTGTGCCAGGGTCTTTGATTCCCTGCTCCCAGCTGAGCTGTGCCAGGGCCTTTGATTCCCTGCTCTCAGCCGAGCTGTGCCAGGGCCTTTGATTCCCTGCTCCCAGCCGAGGTGTGCCAGGGCCGTTGATTCCCTGCTCCCAGCCGAGCTGTGCCAGGGTCTTTGATTCTCTGCTCCCAGCCGAGCTGTGCCAGGGCCATTGTTTCCCTGCTCCCAGCTGAGCGGTGCCAGGGCTGTTGTTTCCCTGCTCCCAGCTGAGCGGTGCCAGGGCCGTTGGTTCCCTGATCCCAGCTGAGATGTGCCAGGGCCGTTGATTCCCTGCTCCCAGCTGAGCGGTGCCAGGGCCTTTGATTCCCTGATCCCAGCAGAGATGTGCCAGGGCCTTTGATTCCCTGCTCCCAGCTGAGCTGTGCCAGGGTCTTTGATTCCCTGCTCCCTGCTGAGCTGTGCCAGAGCCTTTGATTCCCTGATCCCAGCTGAGCGGTGCCAGGGCCTTTGATTCCCTGCTCCCAGTCGCGGTGTGCCAGGGCTGGTGATTCCCTGCTCTCAGCCGAGCTGTGGCAGGGCCATTGATTCCCTGCTCCCAGCTGAGATGTGCCAGGGCTGTTGTTTCCCTGCTCCCAGCTGAGCGGTGCCAGGGCCGTTGATTCCCTGCTCCCAGCTGAGCGGTGCCAGGGCCGTTGATTCCCTGCTCCCAGCCGAGCTGTGCCAGGGTGTTAGAAATGAGGGGGCTCTGGTTGACGCAGGTGTGAACCCACAACAAGCAGGGACCCTTTACTTCTTGTCAGGGCGAAGGATGACTCCCCAGAATAACCCCTGCTCACCCTCTAGGTGCGTGGCGCGAGCAGTCTAGGCTAAGTCTCAGGCGTACACGGTTAAGCAAATGCAATTACACATACAGTAAACCCCTTGCATGCACCACAAACGGACACCAATCAGGAGGTATATAAAAATAAGCTTTTATGTAGTTTCAGCAGATTCAAATACAAGGCCCAGTAACGTTGAACTGATGGGGCCACAATTCTTGGAAATACGGTCAAGTTCTCTTGGTTTTACGGAAAGTTCTTTAGGCGGGCACAAGGTAACTGTAGGCCTCAGCGCACTTCGTGCTGAGGCAGCGCCCGGGGAGCACACAGCAGATGACAGGGAAATAAGAACGTTGCGGACCCTGGATCCGATGCGAGCTCGCGGTCGAGTTCGTAAGTACAGTACCTTGTTTCTTGACGCAAAGGCGGGTGCGGGATTTCAGCGGCTCTTCGACAGAAGAGCGAGGCGGCGTCCGGGGCTCCCACACTTCACGATGGGGGGTCTGATCTTCAGGCTCACGACAGGAGCGGGGTGTTGCAGGTGGCGGGTGAACAAAGCGGGGCAGCCGGGCACGCCGATGCGTCCGGGCCGTCCGAGGCTTGGAGATGCTCACAAACGCCGATTCCGGCGGGAGGGTGAAGGTGCACAGCGAGCCTCCACGAGCGAGGTGACGGGGCAGCCCAGCACAGCGTAGGGGGAGCGGCTCCGATCGAGCGAGGCTCTTCCCAAGGCGGGGGCGGCTAAGCAGTCCTGGTCACGGCTCAGGGAGGGACTGGGCACGAGGGTCACAGCTCCGGCGAGGGAAAGGACACCACAGTCCAGCAGCAGGCGAGTGAAGATCAGGTAGAGCCCAATGGTCCTGGGGCTCAGTTCAGGGGTTACACAACAAGGGAGCCTAGGGGGCTAACAGGGTAGGTGGCCCCCCACTCACAATCCTGAAATACAACAAGACCTACCCTATGAACAAGTTTATAAAAATTTCTTAAGTAGTGAGCAGGTACTCAATCTATGTAGTGCCTGCCTGACTCTACGTCACTGGTGTGCTTACCACATGTGTCATAAAAACATTGTGTCAAATGGTGCTATAAAAACCTTACTAGTGATTAGTTCTTGTTCAAGATAAGTAGAGAAAGTAAAAAAGGTGTGATAGGACGACAGCGCCTCACGGAAGCAGCCCCAACGAGGTATGCGTAGACTGGTACTCGCCTACTACCTCCTATTGTCATCATCGGTCGCTGCCGCCCAAACAGAAATAGTAAAGGTGGAACAGAAATGTGTAGTATACTGCACTCAAACTCTACGTGATGGTCCTAATGACTCCTATCTTATCAGGCAACCTATGTGTTGCGGTGGTGTGAGCTAATCTGCAAAAACAGGAAGTGTCGACCCAGATTTGGTGAGTTGAGCCTGATCAGGACTCGAGTCACTCAGAAGTAAAACCGAGCAGCATAACACTAGCTATATGGTGCTTTATTCTCAGCTGTGTCGCTTGCTCATTTAAAAACCAACATGTTTCGTTGCCGTATTACTTTACCGGCAACTTCATCAGGGCTTGGGTCGACTGGTCTCTCTGCGAACGCTAATGTGTACCAGCGATATCTTTAAATCAGCACCTGGAGAGGACACAGCAATAAAAACAATCAAACACACACATGTACTCTCCTCTGCCAGGTCATGCCTGGTCTTGCCGAGCAAAATGCTCCTCATTCAAAGTAGTCGATTCATGCTTTGCAAAGATATTTACCCTCGAGGTGCTATGTAGCGGCATACCTGCACCTCCATCATGTAAGTGTCTTGGGTATTTGTATACCGGCCCTTTTGGCTGTTAAAACCAGAGCTGCGGAACTTTGTTTCTAGAAAAGGCACATCAAAGGAATCTGTGTATCAACATCGCTGACATCACATACTATTTACTTTTTAACCCATTGTTAAGACTAGTCTATTTGGATGTAAGGTGTTTAATGTTTTTAGCCATTGGTCGAGAATCGTCATGGTAACTAGTTTACGATCCACCGTTAAATACCCACGTACTGGAGGTAGTATAATGAATGGTTGCATGTGGATATCGATTAGCGCTATCTATATTTTTGTGGACCTACTGCTGTGGTCAAATAGCACTTGGAGGTAAGACATGTATGGACAACCGGCTATACCCCCGCCTCATAAGGAGCATCATCCCCCCTGCTTGGCCCGGAAACCGGGTCTTACCTCGTCAGTCTGAGCCTCGGGTCGTAACTCGCCCTCGATCGCTAGTGGTCGGCCAGCTTCCGGCTTATATGCGGAAGTCGCGCGGGAACCGCGCTACCATTTGGAGTGGTTAACAGTGTAGCGCATGCGCGGAGAGGTTTTTTGAAGGACCGGGCGGCCATATTTGTTAAACCGCTACTTTCGTATATATGAAAACGATTAGTAGCCTGATCGTATAATATATTATTATCAGCTACTGACTGAGAAAAGGGTCAGGATGCATTGTGGTAACTTCCTCCTTGCACAAAAAGTAAATACCCATGTTGGCCAAATGTAAAGCAGTGTTTGAAGGGAGAGGCGGCCATCTTTGTAAAACCGCTATTGTCAAGTTCCTTATATCGGTCCTATACCTGTTCTTTTAAGATTATTAATTGACCGGAAGACTAGCAGGCTACATTGAGGTGACCTATTCCACAGGTTGAGTGTATGTTAATGCAGCTAACCCGGGATGTTCATAACTCATCTGCCTCGGGCTGTCTGTGTGCGCAATGGTGATGGTACTGGCATCCTTCTTCATGAGCCGGCTCACACTTAGATGTTTAGACGTGGAGACGAGTGTGTACCTGGCCCTACTGAGTGCCTGGAATATGATATAGGGTTAGTAACTATAAGGGGCCTGTAACCGCAGATGTCCGGTTGTTACATATTTCAATATTTGCGGTTTACAGGTTATAGTACCACCCTGTTCCACTCAATGAGGTCATTGAGTCCCTGTTGGTCTGCCTTCTCTTGGTAAATCCAACGGGCCTCTTTGGTCAAGAGCCTGGCTTCCATATTATACAGATCACCCGTGGCACGTTCAAGCACTACCCACCTGACATCTCTGGGATTATGTCTCAATGTCATAAAATGTTGTACCAGTTTGGTGGTCAATTTACCTGCCCTGATGGTGCTTAGGTGTTCCTGTATTCTGATTTTCACCTTGCGGGTGGTAAGACCAATGTAGTGCATACCACACGGGCATGTCAGCCTGTAGATGACGTTTTGGGTGTTACAATTGCTGAATGCATTCAGATACCAGGTTTTCCCACCGTTCAAAGTGACATGCTTGGTTACAGTGGTAAGCTCGCACACGGAGCACCCCCCACATTGATAATGCCCTGATGGAATCCCAGTATCGTTGGGCTTCTGCTGGAATCGCGAGTGTACCAAACGGTCACGCAAATTCGTGGACCGCTTAAAGGCGAAACGCGGATGTGGCATCGTCATGGACTGGGTGCTAAGTATAGGCCAGTGTTTTCTAATGACTTGTCTAATTTTAGTAGACAAGGGGCCAAAGGTGGTAACCACCGGGATACAGTCGCTCTTAGTTTTAGATGTTCTTTCTAATAGAGCAGCTCTCGGGGTGTTCAAGGCTCGCTTACGAGCTGCTTTGATAATTTTCGTGGGATACGCTCTCTCTTCCAACTTACTGGATAGGACTTGGGCTTGTTCCATGAACTCCTCTGTAGACGAACAGTTCCTGCGATAACGCAAGAACTGTCCCACGGGTAAATTGTCCCTTAAGGCTCTCGGGTGATGTGACCTGTAATGCAACAGGGAGTTCTTGTCAGTTGGTTTTTGATGGACGTTAGTGACCAACTTGTTGTTCTCGGCCCTAATGTCCAAATCCAAGTATATGGCTGTGGTATCGCTGATGGTCCAGGTGAATTTCAGGCAACCATCCAAGTTGTTGAGCCACACAAGGAATTCTTCCAACACAGTTCTCGGTCCAGTCCAAATACATAGCACGTCGTCTATGTATCGCTTCCAGAGGGCAATATTCCTCTGGAAGGGATTTTCATTGTGTAGGACATAGCCGGCTTCAAATTGCCCCACATAGATGCATGCTAGACTTGGAGCGAATGTCGCACCCATGGAAGTCCCGGATACTTGCAAATAGAGTTGGTTTTTATAGGCAAAGAAGTTCCTAGTGAGGGCCAGCTCAACACACTGGAGCACAAAAGATTGTGGGACATCATAGAACCATTCACACGATTCCAAGGCCCTAGCTGCTGCCACCAGCGTGGCTGCCTGGGGAATACTGGTGTATAATGATTCTATATCAATTGTGACCAGGAATTGGTTCAGGGGATCATAGTCAATGTCCTGGAGAATCCTTAATACGTCGGTGGTGTCCTGGACGTAAGAGGGCTGCGTGATCACACATTCCCTGAGGAAAAAGTCAGCATATTGGGACAGTGGTTCCAAGGTGGATTGGATGCCCGAGACTATGGGCCGCCCGGGAGGGGGCCTTTGTTGTTTATGAATCTTCGGGACAATGTAGAAAACCGGGACTCGTGGCTTATCATTGATAAGAAAATCAGCCTCCTTGGCCGTTAACCATTTCTTTTCTTTGGCCTCTGCAACCATAGTGTGGATAATGGCTTGCAGTGATTTGGTTGGGTCCCTCATCAATGGTTGGTAGTTTTGACGAACACTCAAAAGCCTGGTCACCTCGGCTTCATAATCAGTTGTATTGAGCACTACCACTGCCCCACCCTTATCTGCCGGTTTGATGGTAATGGTGTCATTCTGCTGCAACGATCGAACAGCTAGCCAGTCAGCATGGGTCATATTGCTACGGTTAAAGCTCTGTTGTTGTTCCTCAAGGACAGTGATGTCCTGGAGCACTTTTTGTTCAAAGACCATAACCTCGGGGCCAATAGAGTGCAAAGGAGGACAAAAACGGGAGGGGCGTCTGAGATCAGTAGAGAAGACCGATGGAGCTTCCGCTTCCTTACCCTCAAAGAATTTTTTAAGTTTTATTTTCCTCATTACGCCCTGAAATTCACTCCTCAATTTAAAACTGTCATGCTTAGGTGTTGGGACATATCCCAAACCCTTATTGAGAACCCTCTGTTCATCAATCGTGAGTGTATGTGATGACAGGTTGACCACAATATTGTTTTCTTTTTTGGTTGTTAGAGCGGTGTTCGGCCTCGGCTGCGTGTGATCCGGGGGGATGAATTCTGCCACTGTGCATTGTTGTTGTGGCGGCCTCTGCCTCTGCCTCTGCCCCTGTGGCTGGTCCCTCTCTGGTCCGGGGGGCGCTGCTCTAAAAAATTCCTCAGTAAGACCCCTAGATCTTCGTTGGACCTATCAGTAGTGTTGAACCTCACTCTTTGGTTAGCACCCGAGATTGAACCTGAGGTCGAGGGTTGCTCAGTAAGATCATCATCCTCGCTACTCGTGTTGTCAAACGTCCAATTATTGAACGTGCGTCTACCTTGACGTCTTGCGCCCCTACCCCCTCTAGTGAAGGTTGGTAGTTCTTGTGGTTGTTGGTAATGGCTGTCCTCAACATAAGGGAACGCCCACTCGTGGCTGAACCTTTCAAGGTTCCTTTTGAGACCCTTGATCTTCTGGTTCACCATATAGATCTGGTACTCCGCCACATCATTCTGAATGGTAGTGAATTGCTCTTTAAGATCTTTTATGGTTGTGTCGGCTTTTAGAGCTGTTTCCAGATCTAGGATTTCTTTCAGGAGCTCCTCACTAAGCCTTTTGGCAGTGTTTATAATTAATACCAACCAGTCGCGGGTGCACTTGTTGGCTATATAGCTCCAGTCCACTCGAAACCGTTTATCCTCCAGGAAAATCCTCGGCTCTATACGGACGAGTAGACTGGCTGGTGCTGCCCCTGCTCTGAGGTATTCTGTCATGAGGGCGCCATGGAGGGCTATCCTAATTTGACGTTTTTTAATGTTTGACAGTTTTTCCCATTCTTCCCGAGCTGACCCTGCACCACTCAGAGGTGCATTCGGGAGAAGGGAAGGACCCGACAAGATGGAGGCAATATGGTCATCTGTGAAGGCTAAACAACAACGGTCCATGGTGTGGATCGGAGCTGTCTAAGGAGGTGTAACAGCAAATGGCTAATTTCACCTGCGCTTTATTGTAGTGGACGAAAAGGCTGCCCGGGGAAGTGAGACACCCAGTGTGTATCCCCTCGGGAAATGGGCAGTGGACTGGTGTGAATGACTGTAAAGTAACTTTAAAATTGCTCTCACGGCTAGGCTGCCGTTCTCATAACTTACACAACAAGGGAGCCTAGGGGGCTAACAGGGTAGGTGGCCCCCCACTCACAATCCTGAAATACAACAAGACCTACCCTATGAACAAGTTTATAAAAATTTCTTAAGTAGTGAGCAGGTACTCAATCTATGTAGTGCCTGCCTGACTCTACGTCACTGGTGTGCTTACCACATGTGTCATAAAAACATTGTGTCAAATGGTGCTATAAAAACCTTACTAGTGATTAGTTCTTGTTCAAGATAAGTAGAGAAAGTAAAAAAGGTGTGATAGGACGACAGCGCCTCACGGAAGCAGCCCCAACGAGGTATGCGTAGACTGGTACTCGCCTACTACCTCCTATTGTCATCATCGGTCGCTGCCGCCCAAACAGAAATAGTAAAGGTGGAACAGAAATGTGTAGTATACTGCACTCAAACTCTACGTGATGGTCCTAATGACTCCTATCTTATCAGGCAACCTATGTGTTGCGGTGGTGTGAGCTAATCTGCAAAAACAGGAAGTGTCGACCCAGATTTGGTGAGTTGAGCCTGATCAGGACTCGAGTCACTCAGAAGTAAAACCGAGCAGCATAACACTAGCTATATGGTGCTTTATTCTCAGCTGTGTCGCTTGCTCATTTAAAAACCAACATGTTTCGTTGCCGTATTACTTTACCGGCAACTTCATCAGGGCTTGGGTCGACTGGTCTCTCTGCGAACGCTAATGTGTACCAGCGATATCTTTAAATCAGCACCTGGAGAGGACACAGCAATAAAAACAATCAAACACACACATGTACTCTCCTCTGCCAGGTCATGCCTGGTCTTGCCGAGCAAAATGCTCCTCATTCAAAGTAGTCGATTCATGCTTTGCAAAGATATTTACCCTCGAGGTGCTATGTAGCGGCATACCTGCACCTCCATCATGTAAGTGTCTTGGGTATTTGTATACCGGCCCTTTTGGCTGTTAAAACCAGAGCTGCGGAACTTTGTTTCTAGAAAAGGCACATCAAAGGAATCTGTGTATCAACATCGCTGACATCACATACTATTTACTTTTTAACCCATTGTTAAGACTAGTCTATTTGGATGTAAGGTGTTTAATGTTTTTAGCCATTGGTCGAGAATCGTCATGGTAACTAGTTTACGATCCACCGTTAAATACCCACGTACTGGAGGTAGTATAATGAATGGTTGCATGTGGATATCGATTAGCGCTATCTATATTTTTGTGGACCTACTGCTGTGGTCAAATAGCACTTGGAGGTAAGACATGTATGGACAACCGGCTATACCCCCGCCTCATGAAGAAGGATGCCAGTACCATCACCATTGCGCACACAGACAGCCCGAGGCAGATGAGTTATGAACATCCCGGGTTAGCTGCATTAACATACACTCAACCTGTGGAATAGGTCACCTCAATGTAGCCTGCTAGTCTTCCGGTCAATTAATAATCTTAAAAGAACAGGTATAGGACCGATATAAGGAACTTGACAATAGCGGTTTTACAAAGATGGCCGCCTCTCCCTTCAAACACTGCTTTACATTTGGCCAACATGGGTATTTACTTTTTGTGCAAGGAGGAAGTTACCACAATGCATCCTGACCCTTTTCTCAGTCAGTAGCTGATAATAATATATTATACGATCAGGCTACTAATCGTTTTCATATATACGAAAGTAGCGGTTTAACAAATATGGCCGCCCGGTCCTTCAAAAAACCTCTCCGCGCATGCGCTACACTGTTAACCACTCCAAATGGTAGCGCGGTTCCCGCGCGACTTCCGCATATAAGCCGGAAGCTGGCCGACCACTAGCGATCGAGGGCGAGTTACGACCCGAGGCTCAGACTGACGAGGTAAGACCCGGTTTCCGGGCCAAGCAGGGGGGATGATGCTCCTTATGAGGCGGGGGTATAGCCGGTTGTCCATACATGTCTTACCTCCAAGTGCTATTTGACCACAGCAGTAGGTCCACAAAAATATAGATAGCGCTAATCGATATCCACATGCAACCATTCATTATACTACCTCCAGTACGTGGGTATTTAACGGTGGATCGTAAACTAGTTACCATGACGATTCTCGACCAATGGCTAAAAACATTAAACACCTTACATCCAAATAGACTAGTCTTAACAATGGGTTAAAAAGTAAATAGTATGTGATGTCAGCGATGTTGATACACAGATTCCTTTGATGTGCCTTTTCTAGAAACAAAGTTCCGCAGCTCTGGTTTTAACAGCCAAAAGGGCCGGTATACAAATACCCAAGACACTTACATGATGGAGGTGCAGGTATGCCGCTACATAGCACCTCGAGGGTAAATATCTTTGCAAAGCATGAATCGACTACTTTGAATGAGGAGCATTTTGCTCGGCAAGACCAGGCATGACCTGGCAGAGGAGAGTACATGTGTGTGTTTGATTGTTTTTATTGCTGTGTCCTCTCCAGGTGCTGATTTAAAGATATCGCTGGTACACATTAGCGTTCGCAGAGAGACCAGTCGACCCAAGCCCTGATGAAGTTGCCGGTAAAGTAATACGGCAACGAAACATGTTGGTTTTTAAATGAGCAAGCGACACAGCTGAGAATAAAGCACCATATAGCTAGTGTTATGCTGCTCGGTTTTACTTCTGAGTGACTCGAGTCCTGATCAGGCTCAACTCACCAAATCTGGGTCGACACTTCCTGTTTTTGCAGATTAGCTCACACCACCGCAACACATAGGTTGCCTGATAAGATAGGAGTCATTAGGACCATCACGTAGAGTTTGAGTGCAGTATACTACACATTTCTGTTCCACCTTTACTATTTCTGTTTGGGCGGCAGCGACCGATGATGACAATAGGAGGTAGTAGGCGAGTACCAGTCTACGCATACCTCGTTGGGGCTGCTTCCGTGAGGCGCTGTCGTCCTATCACACCTTTTTTACTTTCTCTACTTATCTTGAACAAGAACTAATCACTAGTAAGGTTTTTATAGCACCATTTGACACAATGTTTTTATGACACATGTGGTAAGCACACCAGTGACGTAGAGTCAGGCAGGCACTACATAGATTGAGTACCTGCTCACTACTTAAGAAATTTTTATAAACTTGTTCATAGGGTAGGTCTTGTTGTATTTCAGCTCAGTTCAGGGGGCAAGCTCAGTTCCAAGCCCTTGGAGATCGTTTTTGGAAAAGCACAAGTCTTGAAAGTAAAAGTAAAGTAAAAGTCTTCAGCAACAGTTTCTCTTCTCTCCTTTGGCAGCAAGGTCACCACTGCAGGCCAATCCCCCAGGATAGGGACAGTCTTCCTCCTACAGCTTTCCCGGTGCCTCCTCCTCAGGCAGAGATTCTTCTTGGTCAAAAGCGGATCTAGTTTCTTAGGAGCAGGGCTCCTCCATTTATACCACAAATCTTTTGTTCTCCCAGGCCATGGGGGCCCTTGCCTAGTTCAGTCCGGTTTCTGAGCACTTTGTTTACGTGATGCAGGCTTCTCCTTTCAGAGTGCAGGGCAGAGTCATCAGACGCTCCACAGGGGGTGGAGCCGGCATCGAGGTAGCGGAGCACTGTCCTATTCAGAACCTAGGAGCACTCCTCCCACCCATCTACCTGTCGATCGTCCTATTCATCCCAGGCTGCCTAGCCCTGCCCATCTGGGTTCCCCCAGCCCTGTCACTCACACCAGCCAGACATCAGATACACAACACGCAGAGGCGGCTGAAAGGTTTAGGCAAGCAAAGGCCAACTTTCTAAAAGCGGCATTTGCAAACCCGGAATATTAAAATAAACCTTGCGAAAAGATGTACCTTATTATTCCGAGTTCAGGCATACTAAACTCGATCTCCTACCATGTTCCCTGGGTCGGTTAGGATCATAAGGTGTAATAATCCAGGCCGCCCATACTGGCCTATGAGAACAGGGTAGCCTTGCAGTAGTGAACAACAAGATGGCGGTAATTCACTACTAGGACATGCCACGCATCCAGGCGTGTCCTACCTTAGGCGTACAATGCACCCTGCCCGTGGGCCTACCAGAGGGGTGACTAACATGCAGCTAAGGGAAGGTTTCAGGGACCGGCAAGTGTGGGCACTTGTCGGTCGGCGTGTCAGTACCAGACTGCACGCAGGTTCTGCGATGGCAGACCTTAGATATATTTTACCGGCCGCTTCTGTGGGTGGCACAACCAGTGCTGCAAGCCCACCAGCGGGGTTCGCATTTACATGCCCTGGCGCCCCCGGCGCACTTTACTGGGGTCTGACAGTAAATCAAACAATCCAATCATGGAATCCAACCAACATATACAATTTACATAGGGAGCACTCGCACCGTGACACTGGTTGGCAGTGGCACAGCACGCTGAGCGGCCAACACCATAAAAACACATGAGGCACAGCGACAAAAAGAGGAAGGGAGACTCACGCCAAGGTGCCAGGTCTAACACGTGTCCCCTCCAGCTGAAAAGTGGGGAGAACTACCCTACCCCAGGGAGTTCCTCATCACTAAGGCGGAAAAATCTGGATAGACCGTCAGCATTGGCGGGATCTGTACCAGGGCGATGTTCCGCCGTGAAATCCATACCCTGTAGGGAAATGGACAACCTCAACAGCTTTGGATTCTCACCCCTCATATGCATCAACCATCTGAGGGGCCTGTGGTCCGTCTGAACCCGGAAGTGAGACCCAAACAAGTAGGGTCTTAGCTTCTTCAGCGCCCAGACCACAGCAAATGCCTCACGCTCAATAGCACTCCACCTCTGTTCCCGTGGAAGTAACCTCCTGCTAAGAAAGGCTACGGGTTGATCTAGGCCCTCCTCATTAATCTGTGAAAGAACAGCCCCCACACCATGCTCTGAAGCGTCTGTCTGAACGATAAACTCTTGGGAGAAGTTGGGAGCCAAGAGCACGGGCGCCGTGCACATAGCAGTTTTCAAGGCCTCAAAAGCTTTCTGACAGGTGTCAGTCCAGATCACTTTCCTGGGCTGCTTCTTCGAAGTCAGCGCTGTCAAGGGGGCAACCATGTTGCCATACCCCTTGACAAACCTCCTGTAGTACCCGGTGAGACCTAGGAAGGCTCTCACCTCCGTCTGGGTTTTGGGTGCCTCCCAATTCAGGATGGTTTCTATCTTGGGTTGGAGGGGTGCCACCTGGCCACTCCCAACTTGGTGTCCCAAGTACACCACGGAACCCTGCCCGATCTGGCACTTACTCGCCTTGATCGTGAGGCCTGCCTTGCGCAGCGCCATCAACACTTCCCAGAGGTGACGCAAGTGTTCCTCCCAAGTGGAGCTGAACACTGCGATGTCATCCAGGTAGGCTGCACTGAACGAATCCAGCCCAGCCAACACCTGGTTGACCAATCTCTGGAAGGTGGCAGGGGCATTCTTCATCCCAAATGGCATAACCCGGAACTGGTAGTGCCCATCTGGGGTGGAAAATGCTGACCTCTCTTTGGCCCCCTCGGTCAAGGCGATCTGCCAATACCCAGACGTTAAATCAAACGTGCTGAGGTAGTTGGCAGCCCCTAGCCGATCGATGAGCTCATCAGCTCTGGGGATGGGGTGTGCGTCGGTCCTAGTGACCGAATTGAGTCCTCTGTAGTCCACACAGAACCGGAGTTCGGGTGTGGCTCCCGGCGCTGCAGCCTTTGGGACCAAGACCACGGGGCTGGCCCAAGGACTGCTAGAAGACTCAATTACCCCGAGGGCAAACATCTTGGAGACCTCCTCCTTGATGCATGTCCTCACCCTGTCAGTCACCCTGTAGGCCTTGTGCCGCACAGGTGGACTATCCCCAGTGTCCACATCATGGACGCACCAATCAGTGACACCAGGGACCAGGGAAAACAGGTCAGAAAACTGTCCCAGCAGCTGGCGACAATCATTCTGTTGCTCAGGGGTCAGGGTGGAAGAGAGGATGACACCATCCACTGACCCATCTTGCTCCTTGGCTGACAGGAGGTCAGGAAGAGGTTCTGTCTCCTCTTCCATTCCAGCATCTGTTGCCAAGAGCATGCCCACTTGGGACCTCTCCAAGTGGGGCTTGAGGCGGTTGACATGTAGGACCCTTAAGGGGTTCCTAGGAGACTTCAGGTCCACCACGTAGGTAACAGGACTCTTGCGCTCCACCACCTCAAAGGGACCGGTCCACTTATCCTGGAGCGCACACGGCTCCACGGGGGCCAAGACCCATACTTTCTGTCCAGGCTGAAGCTCTACCAGAGTGGCATTCTGGTCGTACCACCGCTTCATCTCCTCCTGGCTGGCTTCCAGATTTGCCTCAGCAAGTTGCCTGAATCGCCTAGTCTGATTCCTGAAGGCCAGCATGTAACTATATACATTCTGGGGAGGTTTCCTGGGAGATTGCTCCCAGCCTTCTTTGACCAGACTTAGAGGTCCTCTGACTGGGTGACCATACAGAAGCTCAAAGGGACTGAACCCCAGAGACTTCTGTGGCACCTCACGGTAAGCGAAGAGAAGGCATGGTAAGAGGACGTCCCACTTACGCCTCATGGCTCCTTCTAGGCCCATTATCATGCCTTTGAGGGTTCGGTTGAATCTCTCAACCAACCCGTTTCCTTGGGGGTGGTAAGGGGTGGTGAACTTGTAGGTTACACCACACTCTTGCCAAAGAGATTTCATGTACTTGGACATGAAATTGGTACCTCGGTCAGACACCACCTCTAGAGGGAATCCCACTCGGGAGAAAATTCCCATCAGTGCACGTCCCACCACGGGGGCCGTCACTGTCCTCAGAGGAATGGCTTCCGGGTACCGGGTGGCATGGTCCACCAGGACCAGGATGAACCTATTGCCCATCGCTGTCTTGGGGTCCAGTGGCCCTACAATGTCAATCCCCACTCGCTGGAATGGGGTACCGACCACAGGGAATGGCTGGAGTGGAGCCTTCTGCTTCCTTCCACTCTTTCCACTTGCCTGGCAAGTCTGGCATGTCCTGCAGTGAGTATCGGAACTCCTGCGCATTTGAGGCCAATAAAAGTGGGTGACAAGCCTTTCAAAGGTCTTGTCCTGCCCCAAATGCCCTGCCAATGGCACATCGTGAGCCAGCCCCAGTAGGAAGGCTCTGAAGTCCTGGGGTACCACCAGCGCACGGGCTGACCCAGGCTCAGCAACCTTAGGCTCTGTATATAGGAGGTCGTTCTCCCAGTAAACGAAATGCGATCCTGACTGATCACCTGCGGCCTGGTCTGCAGCCTGCTGCCGCATACCCACGAGAGAAGGGCACTCCTTCTGTGCCTTGCAAAAGTCCTCCCTGGTGGGACCCCCTTCCTGCTGCCAATGGGTCAGCTCCGGCAGGTCTCCCAGTTCAGCTATCTGCTCCCCTGTAGGCTCCAGGGCATCCCCCTCAAGGTCTGCTTCCTCCTGGACCGTGGGAACTTCAGGGGCCGGCTTCCCGCGCCCCTTGCTCCTTCTCTCTGAGGCCGGTTCCTGGGCCTCCCTCTCAGGCTCCAGGACCTCTTGAGTACCTCTACTGGCTGCCATGGACCGTGTGGTGACACACGCCCAATCCGGCATACCCAACATCTCCAGGTGAGCACTCCGCTCCACCTTAGCCCAAGGTGAGCTCTCCAAATCGTTCCCTAACAAACAGTCTACAGGCATGGCGGGCCTCACAGCTACCTGAAGAGTACCAGAGACCCCCCCCCACTCAAAGGGAACCTGAGCCACCTTGCAGTGTCTCTCTGTGTTGTCAGCGGCAACAACGGGATAGAATGCATTGGGGACCACCTGCTCCTGAGACACCAGGTGACACCGGACAGCCGTCACACTGGCTCCTGTATCTCTAAGAGCTTCCACCCTATGGCCATTTATGGTCACCCACTGCCTGTACTTCTTAGTGTTCTCAGGCAGCTGGGTTGGAGGGACCACTTCACGGTCTCCTAGCGAGACCAGGGACATCTCTGCGGGACCCCACCCACCTTGGACATCCCTCTCCTCCCCCAAGGCTACACTAGTCACCTGCCGGGGTGGAGCACCAGTGGGTGCTGGTTTACCAAACAATGGACACTTTACATCAGAGGCAAAATGCCCCAAATTGTTACACCTGTAACATCTTACGGGCCCCTTTGGAACAGGAGGACCTGTCGGGGCCCCGGTCGGTTTCTGGGGTGGGGGAGGCTGAGAACCCTTCCCTTGGTTCCCTTGGGGACTATTTTGGGGCCCTTTTTGGAACTGCTTCTGTTTACCCCTGTCCCCCCCACTCTTCTGCTGGGGACCCTGCCCACCTTTGGCGGAATCTCCCACGGTACCCTTGTGGACCCTGGTACTGACCCAGCGGTCCGCCTCCTCAGCAAGCTTCCTCGGGTTAGTCAGCTTACTATCGATCAGGTGCTGGCGTAGCTCAGGAAAACAATTACTGGACAAGTGCTCCCATGCCATTAAATCAAGAAGCCCTTGATAATCATTCACCTTACTACCCTTTACCCAACCATCCAGCGCTCTGCAAAAGAAAGTCACATACTCCACATACGTACTATTGGGAATCTTAGTGCAACCCCTGAACCTCTGTCTATATAACTCAGGGGTCAACCCATACCTAGCCATCAATGCTTCCTTCATATGGGCATAAGAATTACGAACATCAACAGGTAAATCTAACAGTGTGTCCCGCCCTTCACTCAGGAACCTTCCCCACAACCCCGCTCCCCAATCTTTCTCAGGGACCCGGTGGGAAGACATGGCTACCTCGTAGGCTCTGAACCACTGCCCGATGTCGTCATTCCTGAAGAACTCCTTCACTACATCCTTGGGAATATAAACTCTTGGTTCCGCCGGTACTGGCGGTGTGCTGCCACCAGAGGGATTAAGCTCCAAACTTTTTGCTTTCAGCTCCAGCTCCCTCAGCTTCATGTCATGCTCTAATTGTAGTTTCTTTTCTTCCATGGCTAATCTTTGTTTTTCCATATCCATCTGCCCATGAAGTTTTGCCATTTCCACCTCGTGTGCCCGGGTTGCGGCCCTGTCTGCCAACTCTTCTGGCGACAGGCACCTGCCAAACTCATGGACACTTTCTGGTGGAACCACTTCCACCTGATTCTCTGGTGCCTTTGACTCATACCAGGCCCTCAGCGCCTTCACAAATTGCTCCTTCTTCTTCAATCCAGTTTGGGCAATCCTGAACTTGGAGCAAAGACCTTTCAAGTCTTCATTGGTACGATCCAGAAGTGCGCCTTCTTCCCAATCTACGTTTTCAAATCCAGAGATTATGGAAGCCGCCCTTCCGGCGGAAAGTGAACCAGGCATGGCTCTAACAACGGAGACTCTTGGCAAAACAAAAACAAATGCTAGCCTTGTGGCTGTGTTACTGGTCTGCTCTCACTACGTGGTGATCAGTGATTCACTATACGCAAACCACAAATGCAAATCCGTAAATCCTCACCGCTGCCACCAATGTTAGAAATGAGGGGGCTCTGGTTGACGCAGGTGTGAACCCACAACAAGCAGGGACCCTTTACTTCTTGTCAGGGCGAAGGATGACTCCCCAGAATAACCCCTGCTCACCCTCTAGGTGCGTGGCGCGAGCAGTCTAGGCTAAGTCTCAGGCGTACACGGTTAAGCAAATGCAATTACACATACAGTAAACCCCTTGCATGCACCACAAACGGACACCAATCAGGAGGTATATAAAAATAAGCTTTTATGTAGTTTCAGCAGATTCAAATACAAGGCCCAGTAACGTTGAACTGATGGGGCCACAATTCTTGGAAATACGGTCAAGTTCTCTTGGTTTTACGGAAAGTTCTTTAGGCGGGCACAAGGTAACTGTAGGCCTCAGCGCACTTCGTGCTGAGGCAGCGCCCGGGGAGCACACAGCAGATGACAGGGAAATAAGAACGTTGCGGACCCTGGATCCGATGCGAGCTCGCGGTCGAGTTCGTAAGTACAGTACCTTGTTTCTTGACGCAAAGGCGGGTGCGGGATTTCAGCGGCTCTTCGACAGAAGAGCGAGGCGGCGTCCGGGGCTCCCACACTTCACGATGGGGGGTCTGATCTTCAGGCTCACGACAGGAGCGGGGTGTTGCAGGTGGCGGGTGAACAAAGCGGGGCAGCCGGGCACGCCGATGCGTCCGGGCCGTCCGAGGCTTGGAGATGCTCACAAACGCCGATTCCGGCGGGAGGGTGAAGGTGCACAGCGAGCCTCCACGAGCGAGGTGACGGGGCAGCCCAGCACAGCGTAGGGGGAGCGGCTCCGATCGAGCGAGGCTCTTCCCAAGGCGGGGGCGGCTAAGCAGTCCTGGTCACGGCTCAGGGAGGGACTGGGCACGAGGGTCACAGCTCCGGCGAGGGAAAGGACACCACAGTCCAGCAGCAGGCGAGTGAAGATCAGGTAGAGCCCAATGGTCCTGGGGCTCAGTTCAGGGGGCAAGCTCAGTTCCAAGCCCTTGGAGATCGTTTTTGGAAAAGCACAAGTCTTGAAAGTAAAAGTAAAGTAAAAGTCTTCAGCAACAGTTTCTCTTCTCTCCTTTGGCAGCAAGGTCACCACTGCAGGCCAATCCCCCAGGATAGGGACAGTCTTCCTCCTACAGCTTTCCCGGTGCCTCCTCCTCAGGCAGAGATTCTTCTTGGTCAAAAGCGGATCTAGTTTCTTAGGAGCAGGGCTCCTCCATTTATACCACAAATCTTTTGTTCTCCCAGGCCAGGGGGGCCCTTGCCTAGTTCAGTCCGGTTTCTGAGCACTTTGTTTACGTGATGCAGGCTTCTCCTTTCAGAGTGCAGGGCAGAGTCATCAGACGCTCCACAGGGGGTGGAGCCGGCATCGAGGTAGCGGAGCACTGTCCTATTCAGAACCTAGGAGCACTCCTCCCACCCATCTACCTGTCGATCGTCCTATTCATCCCAGGCTGCCTAGCCCTGCCCATCTGGGTTCCCCCAGCCCTGTCACTCACACCAGCCAGACATCAGATACACAACACGCAGAGGCGGCTGAAAGGTTTAGGCAAGCAAAGGCCAACTTTCTAAAAGCGGCATTTGCAAACCCGGAATATTAAAATAAACCTTGCGAAAAGATGTACCTTATTATTCCGAGTTCAGGCATACTAAACTCGATCTCCTACCATGTTCCCTGGGTCGGTTAGGATCATAAGGTGTAATAATCCAGGCCGCCCATACTGGCCTATGAGAACAGGGTAGCCTTGCAGTAGTGAACAACAAGATGGCGGTAATTCACTACTAGGACATGCCACGCATCCAGGCGTGTCCTACCTTAGGCGTACAATGCACCCTGCCCGTGGGCCTACCAGAGGGGTGACTAACATGCAGCTAAGGGAAGGTTTCAGGGACCGGCAAGTGTGGGCACTTGTCGGTCGGCGTGTCAGTACCAGACTGCACGCAGGTTCTGCGATGGCAGACCTTAGATATATTTTACCGGCCGCTTCTGTGGGTGGCACAACCAGTGCTGCAAGCCCACCAGCGGGGTTCGCATTTACATGCCCTGGCGCCCCCGGCGCACTTTACTGGGGTCTGACAGTAAATCAAACAATCCAATCATGGAATCCAACCAACATATACAATTTACATAGGGAGCACTCGCACCGTGACACTGGTTGGCAGTGGCACAGCACGCTGAGCGGCCAACACCATAAAAACACATGAGGCACAGCGACAAAAAGAGGAAGGGAGACTCACGCCAAGGTGCCAGGTCTAACACAGGGTATTTGATTCTCTGCTCCCAGCTGAGCTGTGCCAGGGCCATTGTTTCCCTGATCCCAGCTGAGCGGTGCCAGGGCCGTTGATTCCCTGCTCCCAGCTGAGATGTGCCGGGGCCTTTGATTCCCTGCTCCCAGCTGAGCTCTGCCTGGACACGTGATTCCCTGCTCCTAGCTGAGCTCTGCCAGGGCGTTTGATTTCCAGCTGAGCTCTGCCAGGGCCTTTGATTTCCAGCTGAGCTGTGCCAGGGTCTTTGATTCTCTGCTCCCAGCTGAGCTGTGCCAGGGCTTTGATTCCCTGCTCCCAGCTGAGCTGTGCCAGGGCCGTTGATTCCCTGCTCCCAGCTGAGCTGTGTCAGGGTCTTTGATTCCCTGCTCCCAGCTGAGCTGTGCCAGGGTCTTTGATTCCCTGCTCCCAGCTGAGCTGTGCCAGGGCCTTTGATTCCCTGCTCTCAGCCGAGCTGTGCCAGGGCCTTTGATTCCCTGCTCCCAGCCGAGGTGTGCCAGGGCCGTTGATTCCCTGCTCCCAGCCGAGGTGTGTCAGGGTCTTTGATTCCCTGCTCCCAGCTGAGCTGTGCCAGGGTCTTTGATTCCCTGCTCCCAGCTGAGCTGTGCCAGGGCCGTTGATTCCCTGCTCCCAGCCGAGCTGTGCCAGGGTCTTTGATTCTCTGCTCCCAGCTGAGCTGTGCCAGGGCCATTGCTTCCCTGCTCCCAGCTGAGCGATGCCAGGGCCGTTGTTTCCCTGCTCCCAGCTGAGCGGTGCCAGGGCCGTTGGTTCCCTGATCCCAGCTGAGATGTGTCCGGGCCGTTGATTCCCTGCTCCCAGCTGAGCGGTGCCAGGGTCGTTGATTCCCTGCTCCCAGCTGAGCTGTGCCAGGGTCTTTGATTCCCTGCTCCCAGCTGAGCTGTGCCAGGGTCTTTGATTCCCTGCTCCCAGCTGAGCTGTGCCAGGGTCGTTGATTCCCTGCTCCCAGCTGAGCGGTGCCAGGGTCGTTGATTCCCTGCTCCCAGCTGAGCTGTGCCAGGGTCTTTGATTCCCTGCTCCCAGCTGAGCTGTGCCAGGGTCTTTGATTCCCTGCGCCCAGCTGAGCTGTGCCAGGGTCGTTGATTCCCTGCTCCCAGCTGAGCTGTGCCAGGGCTTTGATTCCCTGATCCCAGCTGAGATGTGCCAGGGCCTTTGATTCCCTGCTCCCAGCTGAGCTGTGCCAGGGTCTTTAATTCCCTGCTCCCAGCTGAGCTGTGCCAGGGCCTTTGATTCCCTGATCCCAACTGAGATGTGCCAGGGCCTTTGATTCCCTGCTCCCAGCTGAGCTGTGCCAGGGTCTTTGAATCCCTGCTCCCAGCAGAGCTGTGCCAGGGTCTTTGATTCCCTGCTCCCAGCTGAGCGGTGCCAGGGCCGTTGTTTTCCTGCTCCCAGCTGAGCTGTGCCAGGGCCGTTGATTCCCTGCTCCCAGCTGAGCTGTGTCAGGGTCTTTGATTCCCTGCTCCCAGCTGAGCTGTGCCAGGGTCTTTGATTCCCTGCTCCCAGCTGAGCTGTGCCAGGGCCTTTGATTCCCTGCTCTCAGCCGAGCTGTGCCAGGGCCTTTGATTCCCTGCTCCCAGCCGAGGTGTGCCAGGGCCGTTGATTCCCTGCTCCCAGCCGAGCTGTGCCAGGGTCTTTGATTCTCTGCTCCCAGCTGAGCTGTGCCAGGGCCATTGTTTCCCTGCTCCCAGCTGAGCTGTGCCAGGGCCGTTGTTTCCCTGCTCCCAGCTGAGATGTGCCAGGGCCGTTGATTCCCTGCTCCCAGCTGAGCGGTGCCAGGGCCTTTGATTCCCTGATCCCAGCAGAGATGTGCCAGGGCCTTTGATTCCCTGCTCCCAGCTAAGCTGTGCCAGGGTCTTTGATTCCCTGCTCCCTGCTGAGCTGTGCCAGAGCCTTTGATTCCCTAATCCCAGCTGAGCGGTGCCAGGGCCTTTGATTCCCTGCTCCCAGTCGCGGTGTGCCAGGGCTGGTGATTCCCTGCTCTCAGCCGAGCTGTGGCAGGGCCATTGATTCCCTGCTCCCAGCTGAGGTGTGCCAGGGCCCTTGAGTCCCTGCTCCCAGCTGAGATGTGCCAGGGCTGTTGTTTCCCTGCTCCCAGCTGAGCGGTGCCAGGGCCGTTGATTCCCTGCTCCCAGCTGAGCGGTGCCAGGGCTGTTGATTCCCTGCTCCCAGCCGAGCTGTGCCAGGGTATTTGATTCTCTGCCACCAGCTGAGCTGTGCCAGGGCCATTGTTTCCCTGATCCCAGCTGAGCGGTGCCAGGGCCGTTGATTCCCTGCTCCCAGCTGAGATGTGCCGGGCCTTTGATTCCCTGCTCCCAGCTGAGCTCTGCCTGGACACTTGATTCCCTGCTCCTAGCTGAGCTCTGCCAGGGCCTTTGATTTCCAGCTGAGCTCTGCCAGGGCCTTTGATTTCCAGCTGAGCTGCGCCAGGGTCTTTGATTCTCTGCTCCCAGCTGAGATGTGCCAGGGCCTTTGATTCCCTGCTCCCAGCTGAGCGGTGCCAGGGCCTTTGATTCCCTGCTCCCAGCTGAGCTCTGCCTGGACACTTGATTCCCTGCTCCCAGCTGAGCTCTGCCAGGGCGTTTGATTTCCAGCTGAGCTCTGCCAGGGCGTTTGATTCCCTGATCCCAGCTGAGATGTGCCAGGGCCTTTGATTCCCTGCTCCCAGCTGAGCTGTGCCAGGGTCTTTGATTCCCTGCTCCCAGCTGAGCTGTGCCAGAGCCTTTGATTCCCTGATCCCAGCTGAGCGGTGCCAGGGCCTTTGATTCCCTGCTCCCAGTCGCAGTGTGCCAGGGCTGGTGATTCCCTGCTCCCAGCCGAGCTGTGGCAGGGCCATTGATTCCCTGCTCCCAGCTGAGGTGTGCCAAGGCCCTCGAGTCCCTGCTCCCAGCTGAGATGTGCCAGGGCTGTTGTTTCCCTGCTCCCAGCTGAGCGGTGCCAGGGCCGTTGATTCCCTGCTCCCAGCTGAGCGGTGCCAGGGCTGTTGATTCCCTGCTCCCAGCCGAGCTGTGCCAGGGTATTTGATTCTCTGCTCCCAGCTGAGCTGTGCCAGGGCCATTGTTTCCCTGATCCCAGCTGAGCGGTGCCAGGGCCGTTGATTCCCTGCTCCCAGCTGAGATGTGCCGGGGCCTTTGATTCCCTGCTCCCAGCTGAGCTCTGCCTGGACACTTGATTCCCTGCTCCTAGCTGAGCTCTGCCAGGGCCTTTGATTTCCAGCTGAGCTCTGCCAGGGCCTTTGATTTCCAGCTGAGCTGCGCCAGGGTCTTTGATTCCCTGCTCCCAGCTGAGCTCTGCCAGAGCCTTTGATTTCCAGCTGAGCTGCGCCAGGGCCGTTGTTTCCCTGCTCCCAGCTGAGATGTGCCAGGGCCGGTGATTCCCTGATCCCAGCTGAGCAGTGCCAGGGCCGTTGATTCCCTGCTCCCAGCTGGGCGGTACCAGGGCCGTTGATTCCCTGCTCCCAGCTGAGATGTGCCAGGGCCTTTGATTCCCTGCTCCCAGCTGAGCGGTGCCAGGGCCTTTGATTCCTGCTCCCAGCTGAGCTCTGCTTGGACACTTGATTCCCTGCTCCCAGCTGAGCTCTGCCAGGGCGTTTGATTTCCAGCTGAGCTCTGCCAGGGCCTTTGATTTCCAGCTGAGCTGTGCCAGGGTCTTTGATTCCCTGCTCCCAGCTGAGCAGTGCCAGGGCCGTTGATTCCCTGCTCCCAGCTGAGATGTGCCAGGGCCTTTGATTCCCTGCTCCCAGCTGAGCTCTGCCTGGACACTTGATTCCCTGCTCCCAGCTAAGCTCTGCCAGGGCGTTTGATTTCCAGCTGAGCTCTGCCAGGGCCTTTGATTTCCAGCTGAGCTGTGCCAGGGTCTTTGATTCCCTGCTCCCAGCTGAGATGTGCCAGGGCCGTTGATTCCCTGCTCCCAGCTGAGATGTGCCAGGGCCGTTGATTCCCTGCTCCCAGCTGGCCGGTGCCAGGGCCGTTGATTCCCTGCTCCCAGCTGAGCGGTGCCAGGGCCTTTGATTCCCTGCTCCCAGCTGAGCTCTGCCTGGACACTTGATTCCCTGCTCCCAGCTGAGCTCTGCCAGGGCCTTTGATTTCCAGGGGAGCTTTGCCAGGGCCTTTGATTTCCAGCTCAGCTGTGCCAGGGTCTTTGATTACCTGCTCCCAGCTGAGATGTGCCAGGGTCGTTGATTCCCTGCTCCCAGCTGAGATGTGCCAGGGCCGTTGATTCCCTGCTCCCAGCTGAGCTGTGCCGGGGCCGTTGATTCCCTGCTCCCAGCTGAGCTGTGCCGGGGCCGTTGATTCCCTGCTCCCAGCTGAGCTGTGCCAGGGCCGTTGATTCCCTGCTTCCAGCTGAGCTGTGCCAGGGCCGTTGATCCCCTGCTTCCAGCTGAGCTGTGCCAGGGCCTTTGATTCCCCTGCTCCCAGCTGAGCTGTGCCGGGGCCTTTGATTCCCTGCTCCCAGCTGAGCTCTGCCTGGACACTTGATTCCCTGCTCCTAGCTGAGCTCTGCCAGGGCCTTTGATTTCCAGCTGAGCTCTGCCAGGGCCTTTGATTTCCAGCTGAGCTGTGCCAGGGTCTTTGATTCCCTGCTCCCAGCTGAGCTGTGCCAGGGTCTTTGATTCCCTGCTCCCAGCTGAGCGGTGACAGGGCCGTTGATTCCCTGCTCCCAACTGAGCTGTGCCAGGGCCGTTGATTCCCTGCTCCCAGCTAACCTGTGCCAGGGCCTTGGATTCCCTGCTCCCAGCCGAGGTGTGCCAGGGCTGTTGATTCCCTGCTCCCACCCGAGCTGTGGCAGGGCCGTTGATTCCCTGCTCCCAACCGAGGTGTGCCAGGGCCGTTGATTCCCTGCTCCCAGCTGAGCTGTGCCAGGGTCTTTGATTCTCTGCTCCCAGCTAAGCTGTGCCAGGGCCGTTGATTCCCTGATCCCAGCTGAGATGTGCCAGGGTCGTTGATTCCCTGCTCCCAGCTGAGCTGTGCCAGGGTCTTTGATTCCCTGCTCCCAGCTGAGCTGTGCCAGGGTCTTTAATTCCCTGCTCCCAGCTGAGCGGTGCCAGGGTCGTTGATTCCCTGCTCCCAGCTGAGCTGTGCCAGGGCTTTGATTCCCTGATCCCAGCTGAGATGTGCCAGGGCCTTTGATTCCCTGCTCCCAGCTGAGCTGTGCCAGGTTCTTTAATTCCCTGCTCCCAGCTGAGCGGTGCCAGGGCAGTTGTTTTCCTGCTCCCAGCTGAGCTGTGCCAGGGCCGTTGATTCCCTGCTCCCAGCTGAGCTGTGCCAGGGCCTTTGATTCCCTGATCCCAACTGAGATGTGCCAGGGCCTTTGATTCCCTGCTCCCAGCTGAGCTGTGCCAGGGTCTTTGAATCCCTGCTCCCAGCAGAGCTGTGCCAGGGTCTTTGATTCCCTGCTCCCAGCTGAGCGGTGCCAGGGCCGTTGTTTTCCTGCTCCCAGCTGAGCTGTGCCAGGGCCGTTGATTCCCTGCTCCCAGCTGAGCTGTGTCAGGGTCTTTGATTCCCTGCTCCCAGCTGAGCTGTGCCAGGGTCTTTGATTCCCTGCTCCCAGCTGAGCTGTGCCAGGGCCTTTGATTCCCTGCTCTCAGCCGAGCTGTGCCAGGGCCTTTGATTCCCTGCTCCCAGCCGAGGTGTGCCAGGGCCGTTGATTCCCTGCTCCCAGCCGAGCTGTGCCAGGGTCTTTGATTCTCTGCTCCCAGCTGAGCTGTGCCAGGGCCATTGCTTCCCTGCTCCCAGCTGAGCGGTGCCAGGGCCGTTGTTTCCCTGCTCCCAGCTGAGCGGTGCCAGGGCCGTTGGTTCCCTGATCCCAGCTGAGATGTGTCAGGGCCGTTGATTCCCTGCTCCCAGCTGAGCGGTGCCAGGGCCTTTGATTCCCTGATCCCAGCAGAGATGTGCCAGGGCCTTTGATTCCCTGCTCCCAGCTGAGCTGTGCCAGAGCCTTTGATTCCCTGATCCCAGCTGAGCGGTGCCAGGGCCTTTGATTCCCTGCTCCCAGTCGCGGTGTGCCAGGGCTGGTGATTCCCTGCTCCCAGCCGAGCTGTGGCAGGGCCATTGATTCCCTGCTCCCAGCTGAGGTGTGCCAGGGCCCTTGAGTCCCTGCTCCCAGCTGAGATGTGCCAGGGCCCTTGAGTCCCTGCTCCCAGCTGAGATGTGCCAGGGCTGTTGATTCCCTGCTCCCAGCTGAGCGGTGCCAGGGCTGTTGATTCCCTGCTCCCAGCTGAGCGGTGCCAGGGCTGTTGATTCCCTGCTCCCAGCCGAGCTGTGCCAGGGTATTTGATTCTCTGCTCCCAGCTGAGCTGTGCCAGGGCCATTGTTTCCCTGATCCCAGCTGAGCGGTGCCAGGGCCGTTGACTCCCTGCTCCCAGCTGAGATGTGCCGGGGCCTTTGATTCCCTGCTCCCAGCTGAGCTCTGCCTGGACACTTGATTCCCTGCTCCTAGCTGAGCTCTGCCAGGGCCTTTGATTTCCAGCTGAGCTCTGCCAGGGCCTTTGATTTCCAGCTGAGCTGCGCCAGGGTCTTTGATTCCCTGCTCCCAGCTGAGCTCTGCCAGGGCCTTTGATTTCCAGCTGAGCTGCGCCAGGGCCGTTGTTTCCCTGCTCCCAGCTGAGATGTGCCAGGGCCGTTGATTCCCTGCTCCCAGCTGAGCAGTGCCAGGGCCGTTGATTCCCTGCTCCCAGCTGGGCGGTGCCAGGGCCGTTGATTCCCTGCTCCCAGCTGAGATGTGCCAGGGCCTTTGATTCCCTGCTCCCAGCTGAGCGGTGCCAGGGCCTTTGATTCCCTGCTCCCAGCTGAGCTCTGCCTGGACACGTGATTCCCTGCTCCCAGCTAAGCTCTGCCAGGGCGTTTGATTTCCAGCTGAGCTCTGCCAGGGCCTTTGATTTCCAGCTGAGCTGTGCCAGGGTCTTTGATTCCCTGCTCCCAGCTGAGCAGTGCCAGGGCCGTTGATTCCCTGCTCCCAGCTGGGCGGTGCCAGGGCCGTTGATTCCCTGCTCCCAGCTGAGATGTGCTAGGGCCTTTGATTCCCTGCTCCCAGCTGAGCGGTGCCAGGGCATTTGATTCCCTGCTCCCAGCTGAGCTCTGCCTGGACACTTGATTCCCTGCTCCCAGCTAAGCTCTGCCAGGGCGTTTGATTTCCAGCTGAGCTCTGCCAGGGCCTTTGATTTCCAGCTGAGCTGTGCCACGGTCTTTGATTCCCTGCTCCCAGCTGAGATGTGCCAGGGCCGTTGATTCCCTGCTCCCAGCTGAGATGTGCCAGGGCCGTTGATTCCCTGCTCCCAGCTGGCCGGTGCCAGGGCCGTTGATTCCCTGCTCCCAGCTGAGCGGTGCCAGGGCCTTTGATTCCCTGCTCCCAGCTGAGCTCTGCCTGGACACTTGATTCCCTGCTCCCAGCTGAGCTCTGCCAGGGCCTTTGATTTCCAGGGGAGCTTTGCCAGGGCCTTTGATTTCCAGCTCAGCTGTGCCAGGGTCTTTGATTACCTGCTCCCAGCTGAGATGTGCCAGGGCCGTTGATTCCCTGCTCCCAGCTGAGATGTGCCAGGGCCGTTGATTCCCTGCTCCCAGCTGAGCTGTGCCGGGGCCGTTGATTCCCTGCTCCCAGCTGAGCTGTGCCGGGGCCGTTGATTCCCTGCTCCCAGCTGAGCTGTGCCAGGGCCGTTGATTCCCTGCTTCCAGCTGAGCTGTGCCAGGGCCTTTGATCCCCTGCTTCCAGCTGAGCTGTGCCAGGGCCTTTGATTCCCCTGCTCCCAGCTGAGCTGTGCCAGGGCCGTTGATTCCCTGCTCCCAGCTGAGCTGTGCCAGGGTCTTTGATTCCCTGCTCCCAGCTGAGCTGTGCCAGGGTCTTTGATTCCCTGCTCCCAGCTGAGCTGTGCCAGGGCCTTTGATTCCCTGCTCTCAGCTGAGCTGTGCCAGGGCCTTTGATTCCCTGCTCCCAGCCGAGGTGTGCCAGGGCCGTTGATTCCCTGCTCCCACCCGAGCTGTGGCAGGGCCGTTGATTCCCTGCTCCCAACCGAGGTGTGCCAGGGCCGTTGATTCCCTGCTCCCAGCTGAGCTGTGCCAGGGTCTTTGATTCTCTGCTCCCAGCTGAGCTGTGCCAGGGCCGTTGATTCCCTGATCCCAACTGAGATGTGCCAGGGTCATTGATTCCCTGCTCCCAGCTGAGCTGTGCCAGGGTCTTTGATTCCCTGCTCCCAGCAGAGCTGTGCCAGGGTCTTTGATTCCCTGCTCCCAGCTGAGCGGTGCCAGGGCCGTTGTTTTCCTGCTCCCAGCTGAGCGGTGCCAGGGCCGTTGATTCCCTGCTCCCAGCTGAGCTGTGTCAGGGTCTTTGATTCCCTGCTCCCAGCTGAGCTGTGCCAGGGTCTTTGATTCCCTGCTCCCAGCTGAGCTGTGCCAGGGCCTTTGATTCCCTGCTCTCAGCCGAGCTGTGCCAGGGCCTTTGATTCCCTGCTCCCAGCCGAGGTGTGCCAGGGCCGTTGATTCCCTGCTCCCAGCCGAGCTGTGCCAGGGTCTTTGATTCTCTGCTCCCAGCCGAGCTGTGCCAGGGCCATTGTTTCCCTGCTCCCAGCTGAGCGGTGCCAGGGCTGTTGTTTCCCTGCTCCCAGCTGAGCGGTGCCAGGGCCGTTGGTTCCCTGATCCCAGCTGAGATGTGCCAGGGCCGTTGATTCCCTGCTCCCAGCTGAGCGGTGCCAGGGCCTTTGATTCCCTGATCCCAGCAGAGATGTGCCAGGGCCTTTGATTCCCTGCTCCCAGCTGAGCTGTGCCAGGGTCTTTGATTCCCTGCTCCCTGCTGAGCTGTGCCAGAGCCTTTGATTCCCTGATCCCAGCTGAGCGGTGCCAGGGCCTTTGATTCCCTGCTCCCAGTCGCGGTGTGCCAGGGCTGGTGATTCCCTGCTCTCAGCCGAGCTGTGGCAGGGCCATTGATTCCCTGCTCCCAGCTGAGATGTGCCAGGGCTGTTGTTTCCCTGCTCCCAGCTGAGCGGTGCCAGGGCCGTTGATTCCCTGCTCCCAGCTGAGCGGTGCCAGGGCTGTTGATTCCCTGCTCCCAGCCGAGCTGTGCCAGGGTATTTGATTCTCTGCTCCCAGCTGAGCTGTGCCAGGGCCATTGTTTCCCTGATCCCAGCTGAGCGGTGCCAGGGCCGTTGATTCCCTGCTCCCAGCTGAGATGTGCCGGGGCCTTTGATTCCCTGCTCCCAGCTGAGCTCTGCCTGGACACGTGATTCCCTGCTCCTAGCTGAGCTCTGCCAGGGCGTTTGATTTCCAGCTGAGCTCTGCCAGGGCCTTTGATTTCCAGCTGAGCTGTGCCAGGGTCTTTGATTCTCTGCTCCCAGCTGAGCAGTGCCAGGGCCGTTGATTCCCTGCTCCCAGCTGGGCGGTGCCAGGGCCGTTGATTCCCTGCTCCCAGCTGAGATGTGCCAGGGCCTTTGATTCCCTGCTCCCAGCTGAGCGGTGCCAGGGCCCTTGAGTCCCTGCTCCCAGCTGAGCTGCGCCAGGGCCGTTGTTTCCCTGCTCCCAGCTGAGATGTGCCAGGGCCGTTGATTCCCTGCTCCCAGCTGAGCTCTGCCAGGGCGTTTGATTCCCTGATCCCAGCTGAGATGTGCCAGGGCCTTTGATTCCCTGCTCCCAGCTGAGCTGTGCCAGGGTCTTTGATTCCCTGCTCCCAGCTGAGCTGTGCCAGAGCCTTTGATTCCCTGATCCCAGCTGAGCGGTGCCAGGGCCTTTGATTCCCTGCTCCCAGTCGCGGTGTGCCAGGGCTGGTGATTCCCTGCTCCCAGCCGAGCTGTGGCAGGGCCATTGATTCCCTGCTCCCAGCTGAGGTGTGCCAGGGCCCTTGAGTCCCTGCTCCCAGCTGAGATGTGCCAGGGCCCTTGAGTCCCTGCTCCCAGCTGAGATGTGCCAGGGCTGTTGTTTCCCTGCTCCCAGCTGAGCGGTGCCAGGGCTGTTGATTCCCTGCTCCCAGCTGAGCGGTGCCAGGGCTGTTGATTCCCTGCTCCCAGCCGAGCTGTGCCAGGGTATTTGATTCTCTGCTCCCAGCTGAGCTGTGCCAGGGCCATTGTTTCCCTGATCCCAGCTGAGCGGTGCCAGGGCCGTTGACTCCCTGCTCCCAGCTGAGATGTGCCGGGGCCTTTGATTCCCTGCTCCCAGCTGAGCTCTGCCTGGACACTTGATTCCCTGCTCCTAGCTGAGCTCTGCCAGGGCCTTTGATTTCCAGCTGAGCTCTGCCAGGGCCTTTGATTTCCAGCTGAGATGCGCCAGGGTCTTTGATTCCCTGCTCCCAGCTGAGCTCTGCCAGGGCCTTTGATTTCCAGCTGAGCTGCGCCAGGGCCGTTGTTTCCCTGCTCCCAGCTGAGATGTGCCAGGGCCGTTGATTCCCTGCTCCCAGCTGAGCAGTGCCAGGGCCGTTGATTCCCTGCTCCCAGCTGGGCGGTGCCAGGGCCGTTGATTCCCTGCTCCCAGCTGAGATGTGCCAGGGCCTTTGATTCCCTGCTCCCAGCTGAGCGGTGCCAGGGCCTTTGATTCCCTGCTCCCAGCTGAGCTCTGCCTGGACACGTGATTCCCTGCTCCCAGCTAAGCTCTGCCAGGGCGTTTGATTTCCAGCTGAGCTCTGCCAGGGCCTTTGATTTCCAGCTGAGCTGTGCCAGGGTCTTTGATTCCCTGCTCCCAGCTGAGCAGTGCCAGGGCCGTTGATTCCCTGCTCCCAGCTGGGCGGTGCCAGGGCCGTTGATTCCCTGCTCCCAGCTGAGATGTGCCAGGGCCTTTGATTCCCTGCTCCCAGCTGAGCGGTGCCAGGGCCTTTGATTCCCTGCTCCCAGCTGAGCTCTGCCTGGACACTTGATTCCCTGCTCCCAGCTAAGCTCTGCCAGGGCGTTTGATTTCCAGCTGAGCTCTGCCAGGGCCTTTGATTTCCAGCTGAGCTGTGCCACGGTCTTTGATTCCCTGCTCCCAGCTGAGATGTGCCAGGGCCGTTGATTCCCTGCTCCCAGCTGAGATGTGCCAGGGCCGTTGATTCCCTGCTCCCAGCTGGCCGGTGCCAGGGCCGTTGATTCCCTGCTCCCAGCTGAGCGGTGCCAGGGCCTTTGATTCCCTGCTCCCAGCTGAGCTCTGCCTGGACACTTGATTCCCTGCTCCCAGCTGAGCTCTGCCAGGGCCTTTGATTTCCAGGGGAGCTTTGCCAGGGCCTTTGATTTCCAGCTCAGCTGTGCCAGGGTCTTTGATTACCTGCTCCCTGCTGAGATGTACCAGGGCCGTTGATTCCCTGCTCCCAGCTGAGATGTGCCAGGGCCGTTGATTCCCTGCTCCCAGCTGAGCTGTGCCGGGGCCGTTGATTCCCTGCTCCCAGCTGAGCTGTGCCGGGGCCGTTGATTCCCTGCTCCCAGCTGAGCTGTGCCAGGGCCGTTGATTCCCTGCTTCCAGCTGAGCTGTGCCAGGGCCTTTGATCCCCTGCTTCCAGCTGATCTGTGCCAGGGCCTTTGATTCCCCTGCTCCCAGCTGAGCTGTGCCAGGGCCGTTGATTCCCTGCTCCCAGCTGAGCTGTGCCAGGGTCTTTGATTCCCTGCTCCCAGCTGAGCTGTGCCAGGGTCTTTGATTCCCTGCTCCCAGCTGAGCTGTGCCAGGGTCTTTGATTCCCTGCTCCCAGCCGAGCTGTGCCAGGGCCTTTGATTCCCTGCTCCCAGCCGAGGTGTGCCAGGGCCGTTGATTCCCTGCTCCCACCCGAGCTGTGGCAGGGCCGTTGATTCCCTGCTCCCAACCGAGGTGTGCCAGGGCCGTTGATTCCCTGCTCCCAGCTGAGCTGTGCCAGGGTCTTTGATTCTCTGCTCCCAGCTGAGCTGTGCCAGGGCCGTTGATTCCCTGATCCCAACTGAGATGTGCCAGGGTCATTGATTCCCTGCTCCCAGCTGAGCTGTGCCAGGGTCTTTGATTCCCTGCTCCCAGCAGAGCTGTGCCAGGGTCTTTGATTCCCTGCTCCCAGCTGAGCGGTGCCAGGGCCGTTGTTTTCCTGCTCCCAGCTGAGCGGTGCCAGGGCCGTTGATTCCCTGCTCCCAGCTGAGCTGTGCCAGGGTCTTTGATTCCCTGCTCCCAGCTGAGCTGTGCCAGGGCCTTTGATTCCCTGCTCTCAGCCGAGCTGTGCCAGGGCCTTTGATTCCCTGCTCCCAGCCGAGGTATGCCAGGGCCGTTGATTCCCTGCTCCCAGCCGAGCTGTGCCAGGGTCTTTGATTCTCTGCTCCCAGCCGAGCTGTGCCAGGGCCATTGTTTCCCTGCTCCCAGCTGAGCGGTGCCAGGGCTGTTGTTTCCCTGCTCCCAGCTGAGCGGTGCCAGGGCCGTTGGTTCCCTGATCCCAGCTGAGATGTGCCAGGGCCGTTGATTCCCTGCTCCCAGCTGAGCGGTGCCAGGGCCTTTGATTCCCTGATCCCAGCAGAGATGTGCCAGGGCCTTTGATTCCCTGCTCCCAGCTGAGCTGTGCCAGGGTCTTTGATTCCCTGCTCCCTGCTGAGCTGTGCCAGAGCCTTTGATTCCCTGATCCCAGCTGAGCGGTGCCAGGGCCTTTGATTCCCTGCTCCCAGTCGCGGTGTGCCAGGGCTGGTGATTCCCTGCTCTCAGCCGAGCTGTGGCAGGGCCATTGATTCCCTGCTCCCAGCCGAGCTGTGCCAGGGTATTTGATTCTCTGCTCCCAGCTGAGCTGTGCCAGGGCCATTGTTTCCCTGATCCCAGCTGAGCGGTGCCAGGGCCGTTGATTCCCTGCTCCCAGCTGAGATGTGCCGGGGCCTTTGATTCCCTGCTCCCAGCTGAGCGGTGCCAGGGCTGTTGATTCCCTGCTCCCAGCCGAGCTGTGCCAGGGTATTTGATTCTCTGCTCCCAGCTGAGCTGTGCCAGGGCCATTGTTTCCCTGATCCCAGCTGAGCGGTGCCAGGGCCGTTGATTCCCTGCTCCCAGCTGAGATGTGCCGGGGCCTTTGATTCCCTGCTCCCAGCTGAGCTCTGCCTGGACACGTGATTCCCTGCTCCTAGCTGAGCTCTGCCAGGGCGTTTGATTTCCAGCTGAGCTCTGCCAGGGCCTTTGATTTCCAGCTGAGCTGTGCCAGGGTCTTTGATTCCCTGCTCCCAGCTGAGCAGTGCCAGGGCCGTTGATTCCCTGCTCCCAGCTGGGCGGTGCCAGGGCCGTTGATTCCCTGCTCCCAGCTGAGATGTGCCAGGGCCTTTGATTCCCTGCTCCCAGCTGAGCGGTGCCAGTGCCCTTGAGTCCCTGCTCCCAGCTGAGCTGCGCCAGGGCCGTTGTTTCCCTGCTCCCAGCTGAGATGTGCCAGGGCCGTTGATTCCCTGCTCCCAGCTGAGCTCTGCCAGGGCGTTTGATTTCCAGCTGAGCTCTGCCAGGGCGTTTGATTCCCTGATCCCAGCTGAGATGTGCCAGGGCCTTTGATTCCCTGCTCCCAGCTGAGCTGTGCCAGGGCCTTTGATTCCCTGCTCCCAGCTGAGCTGTGCCAGGGTCTTTGATTCCCTGCTCCCAGCTGAGCTGTGCCAGAGCCTTTGATTCCCTGATCCCAGCTGAGCGGTGCCAGGGCCTTTGATTCCCTGCTCCCAGTCGCGGTGTGCCAGGGCTGGTGATTCCCTGCTCCCAGCCGAGCTGTGGCAGGGCCATTGATTCCCTGCTCCCAGCTGAGGTGTGCCAGGGCCCTTGAGTCCCTGCTCCCAGCTGAGATGTGCCAGGGCTGTTGTTTCCCTGCTCCCAGCTGAGCGGTGCCAGGGTATTTGATTCTCTGCTCCCAGCTGAGCTGTGCCAGGGCCATTGTTTCCCTGATCCCAGCTGAGCGGTGCCAGGGCCATTGATTCCCTGCTCCCAGCTGAGATGTGCCGGGGCCTTTTGATTCCCTGCTCCCAGCTGAGCTCTGCCTGGACACTTGATTCCCTGCTCCTAGCTGAGCTCTGCCAGGGCCTTTGATTTCCAGCTGAGCTCTGCCAGGGCCTTTGATTTCCAGCTGAGCTGCGCCAGGGTCTTTGATTCCCTGCTCCCAGCTGAGCTCTGCCAGGGCCTTTGATTTCCAGCTGAGCTGCGCCAGGGCCGTTGTTTCCCTGCTCCCAGCTGAGATGTGCCAGGGCCGTTGATTCCCTGATCCCAGCTGAGCAGTGCCAGGGCCGTTGATTCCCTGCTCCCAGCTGGGCGGTACCAGGGCCATTGATTCCCTGCTCCCAGCTGAGATGTGCCAGGGCCTTTGATTCCCTGCTCCCAGCTGAGCGGTGCCAGGGCCTTTGATTCCTGCTCCCAGCTGAGCTCTGCTTGGACACTTGATTCCCTGCTCCCAGCTGAGCTCTGCCAGGGCGTTTGATTTCCAGCTGAGCTCTGCCAGGGCCTTTGATTTCCAGCTGAGCTGTGCCAGGGTCTTTGATTCCCTGCTCCCAGCTGAGCAGTGCAAGGGCCGTTGATTCCCTGCTCCCAGCTGGGCGGTGCCAGGGCCGTTGATTCCCTGCTCCCAGCTGAGATGTGCCAGGGCCTTTGATTTCCAGCTGAGCTGAGCCAGGGCCGTTGTTTCCCTGCTCCCAGCTGAGATGTGCCAGGGCCGTTGATTCCCTGATCCCAGCTGAGCAGTGCCAGGGCCGTTGATTCCCTGCTCCCAGCTGGGCGGTACCAGGGCCATTGATTCCCTGCTCCCAGCTGAGATGTGCCAGGGCCTTTGATTCCCTGCTCCCAGCTGAGCGGTGCCAGGGCCTTTGATTCCTGCTCCCAGCTGAGCTCTGCTTGGACACTTGATTCCCTGCTCCCAGCTGAGCTCTGCCAGGGCGTTTGATTTCCAGCTGAGCTCTGCCAGGGCCTTTGATTTCCAGCTGAGCTGTGCCAGGGTCTTTGATTCCCTGCTCCCAGCTGAGCAGTGCAAGGGCCGTTGATTCCCTGCTCCCAGCTGGGCGGTGCCAGGGCCGTTGATTCCCTGCTCCCAGCTGAGATGTGCCAGGGCCTTTGATTCCCTGCTCCCAGCTGAGCGGTGCCAGGGCCTTTGATTCCCTGCTCCCAGCTGAGCTCTGCCTGGACACTTGATTCCCTGCTCCCAGCTAAGCTCTGCCAGGGCGTTTGATTTCCAGCTGAGCTCTGCCAGGGCCTTTGATTTCCAGCTGAGCTGTGCCAGGGTCTTTGATTCCCTGCTCCCAGCTGAGATGTTCCAGGGCCGTTGATTCCCTGCTCCCAGCTGAGATGTGCCAGGGCCTTTGATTTCCTGCTCCCAGCTGAGCGGTGCCAGGGCCTTTGATTCCCTGCTCCCAGCTGAGCTCTGCCTGGACACTTGATTCCCTGCTCCCAGCTGAGCTCTGCCAGGGCGTTTGATTTCCAGCTGAGCTCTGCCAGGGCCTTTGATTCCCTGATCCCAGCTGAGATGTGCCAGGGCCTTTAATTCCCTGCTCCCAGCTGAGCTGTGCCAGGGTCTTTGATTCCCTGCTCCCAGCTGAGCTGTGCCAGAGCCTTTGATTCCCTGATCCCAGCTGAGCGGTGCCAGGGCCTTTGATTCCCTGCTCCCAGTCGCGGTGTGCCAGGGCTGGTGATTCCCTGCTCCCAGCCGAGCTGTGGCAGGGCCATTGATTCCCTGCTCCCAGCTGAGGTGTGCCAGGGCCCTTGAGTCCCTGCTCCCAGCTGAGATGTGCCAGGGCTGTTGTTTCCCTGCTCCCAGCTGAGCGGTGCCAGGGCCGTTGATTCCCTGCTCCCAGCTGAGCGGTGCCAGGGCTGTTGATTCCCTGCTCCCAGCCGAGCTGTGCCAGGGCCATTGTTTCCCTGATCCCAGCTGAGCGGTGCCAGGGCCGTTGATTCCCTGCTCCCAGCTGAGATGTGCCGGGGCCTTTGATTCCCTGCTCCCAGCTGAGCTCTGCCTGGACACTTGATTCCCTGCTCCTAGCTGAGCTCTGCCAGGGCCTTTGATTTCCAGCTGAGCTCTGCCAGGGCCTTTGATTTCCAGCTGAGCTGCGCCAGGGTCTTTGATTCCCTGCTCCCAGCTGAGCTCTGCCAGGGCCTTTGATTTCCAGCTGAGCTGCGCCAGGGCCGTTGTTTCCCTGCTCCCAGCTGAGATGTGCCAGGGCCGTTGATTCCCTGATCCCAGCTGAGCAGTGCCAGGGCCGTTGATTCCCTGCTCCCAGCTGGGCGGTGCCAGGGCCGTTGATTCCCTGCTCCCAGCTGAGATGTGCCAGGGCCTTTGATTCCCTGCTCCCAGCTGAGCGGTGCCAGGGCCTTTGATTCCCTGCTCCCAGCTGAGCTCTGCCTGGACACTTGATTCCCTGCTCCCAGCTGAGCTCTGCCAGGTCGTTTGATTTCCAGCTGAGCTCTGCCAGGGCCTTTGATTTCCAGCTGAGCTGTGCCAGGGTCTTTGTTTCCCTGCTCCCAGCTGAGCAGTGCCAGGGCCGTTGATTCCCTGCTCCCAGCTGGGCGGTGCCAGGGCCGGTGATTCCCTGCTCCCAGCTGAGATGTGCCAGGGCCTTTGATTCCCTGCTCCCAGCTGAGCAGTGCCAGGGCCTTTGATTCCCTGCTCCCAGCTGAGCTCTGCCTGGACACTTGATTCCCTGCTCCCAGCTAAGCTCTGCCAGGGCGTTTGATTTCCAGCTGAGCTCTGCCAGGGCCTTTGATTTCCAGCTGAGCTGTGCCAGGGTCTTTGATTCCCTGCTCCCAGCTGAGATGTGCCAGGGCCATTCATTCCCTGCTCCCAGCTGAGATGTGCCAGGGCCATTCATTCCCTGCTCCCAGCTGAGATGTGCCAGGGCCGTTGATTCCCTGCTCCCAGCTGAGCGGTGCCAGGGCCTTTGATTCCCTGCTCCCAGTCGCGGTGTGCCAGGGCTGGTGATTCCCTGCTCTCAGCGGAGCTGTGGCAGGGCCATTGATTCCCTGCTCCCAGCTGAGATGTGCCAGGGCTGTTGTTTCCCTGCTCCCAGCTGAGCGGTGCCAGGGCCGTTGATTCCCTGCTCCCAGCTGAGCGGTGCCAGGGCTGTTGATTCCCTGCTCCCAGCCGAGCTGTGCCAGGGTATTTGATTCTCTGCTCCCAGCTGAGCTGTGCCAGGGCCATTGTTTCCCTGATCCCAGCTGAGCGGTGCCAGGGCCGTTGATTCCCTGCTCCCAGCTGAGATGTGCCGGGGCCTTTGATTCCCTGCTCCCAGCTGAGCTCTGCCTGGACACGTGATTCCCTGCTCCTAGCTGAGCTCTGCCAGGGCGTTTGATTTCCAGCTGAGCTCTGCCAGGGCCTTTGATTTCCAGCTGAGCTGTGCCAGGGTCTTTGATTCCCTGCTCCCAGCTGAGCAGTGCCAGGGCCGTTGATTCCCTGCTCCCAGCTGGGCGGTGCCAGGGCCGTTGATTCCCTGCTCCCAGCTGAGATGTGCCAGGGCCTTTGATTCCCTGCTCCCAGCTGAGCGGTGCCAGGGCCCTTGAGTCCCTGCTCCCAGCTGAGCTGCGCCAGGGCCGTTGTTTCCCTGCTCCCAGCTGAGATGTGCCAGGGCCGTTGATTCCCTGCTCCCAGCTGAGCTCTGCCAGGGCGTTTGATTTCCAGCTGAGCTCTGCCAGGGCGTTTGATTCCCTGATCCCAGCTGAGATGTGCCAGGGCCTTTGATTCCCTGCTCCCAGCTGAGCTGTGCCAGGGTCTTTGATTCCCTGCTCCCAGCTGAGCTGTGCCAGAGCCTTTGATTCCCTGATCCCAGCTGAGCGGTGCCAGGGCCTTTGATTCCCTGCTCCCAGTCGCGGTGTGCCAGGGCTGGTGATTCCCTGCTCCCAGCCGAGCTGTGGCAGGGCCATTGATTCCCTGCTCCCAGCTGAGGTGTGCCAGGGCCCTTGAGTCCCTGCTCCCAGCTGAGATGTGCCAGGGCTGTTGTTTCCCTGCTCCCAGCTGAGCGGTGCCAGGGCCGTTGATTCCCTGCTCCCAGCTGAGCGGTGCCAGGGCTGTTGATTCCCTGCTTCCAGCCGAGCTGTGCCTGGGTATTTGATTCTCTGCTCCCAGCTGAGCTGTGCCAGGGCCATTGTTTCCCTGATCCCAGCTGAGCGGTGCCAGGGCCGTTGATTCCCTGCTCCCAGCTGAGATGTGCCGGGGCCTTTGATTCCCTGCTCCCAGCTGAGCTCTGCCTGGACACTTGATTCCCTGCTCCTAGCTGAGCTCTGCCAGGGCCTTTGATTTCCAGCTGAGCTCTGCCAGGGCCTTTGATTTCCAGCTGAGCTGCGCCAGGGTCTTTGATTCTCTGCTCCCAGCTGAGATGTGCCAGGGCCATTCATTCCCTGCTCCCAGCTGAGATGTGCCAGGGCCATTCATTCCCTGCTCCCAGCTGAGATGTGCCAGGGCCGTTGATTCCCTGCTCCCAGCTGAGCTCTGCCAGGGCCTTTGATTTCCAGCTGAGCTGCGCCAGGGCCGTTGTTTCCCTGCTCCCAGCTGAGATGTGCCAGGGCCGTTGATTCCCTGATCCCAGCTGAGCAGTGCCAGGGCCGTTGATTCCCTGCTCCCAGCTGGGTGGTACCAGGGCCATTGATTCCCTGCTCCCAGCTGAGATGTGCCAGGGCCTTTGATTCCCTGCTCCCAGCTGAGCGGTGCCAGGGCCTTTGATTCCTGCTCCCAGCTGAGCTCTGCTTGGACACTTGATTCCCTGCTCCCAGCTGAGCTCTGCCAGGGCGTTTGATTTCCAGCTGAGCTCTGCCAGGGCCTTTGATTTCCAGCTGAGCTGTGCCAGGGTCTTTGATTCCCTGCTCCCAGCTGAGCTGTGCCAGAGCCTTTGATTCCCTGATCCCAGCTGAGCGGTGCCAGGGCCTTTGATTCCCTGCTCCCAGTCGCGGTGTGCCAGGGCTGGTGATTCCCTGCTCCCAGCCGAGCTGTGGCAGGGCCATTGATTCCCTGCTCCCAGCTGAGGTGTGCCAGGGCCCTTGAGTCCCTGCTCCCAGCTGAGATGTGCCAGGGCCCTTGAGTCCCTGCTCCCAGCTGAGATGTGCCAGGGCTGTTGTTTCCCTGCTCCCAGCTGAGCGGTGCCAGGGCTGTTGATTCCCTGCTCCCAGCTGAGCGGTGCCAGGGCTGTTGATTCCCTGCTCCCAGCCGAGCTGTGCCAGGGTATTTGATTCTCTGCTCCCAGCTGAGCTGTGCCAGGGCCATTGTTTCCCTGATCCCAGCTGAGCGGTGCCAGGGCTGTTGACTCCCTGCTCCCAGCTGAGATGTGCCGGGGCCTTTGATTCCCTGCTCCCAGCTGAGCTCTGCCTGGACACTTGATTCCCTGCTCCTAGCTGAGCTCTGCCAGGGCCTTTGATTTCCAGCTGAGCTCTGCCAGGGCCTTTGATTTCCAGCTGAGCTGCGCCAGGGTCTTTGATTCCCTGCTCCCAGCTGAGCTCTGCCAGGGCCTTTGATTTCCAGCTGAGCTGCGCCAGGGCCGTTGTTTCCCTGCTCCCAGCTGAGATGTGCCAGGGCCGTTGATTCCCTGCTCCCAGCTGAGCAGTGCCAGGGCCGTTGATTCCCTGCTCCCAGCTGGGCGGTGCCAGGGCCGTTGATTCCCTGCTCCCAGCTGAGATGTGCCAGGGCCTTTGATTCCCTGCTCCCAGCTGAGCGGTGCCAGGGCCTTTGATTCCCTGCTCCCAGCTGAGCTCTGCCTGGACACGTGATTCCCTGCTCCCAGCTAAGCTCTGCCAGGGCGTTTGATTTCCAGCTGAGCTCTGCCAGGGCCTTTGATTTCCAGCTGAGCTGTGCCAGGGTCTTTGATTCCCTGCTCCCAGCTGAGCAGTGCCAGGGCCGTTGATTCCCTGCTCCCAGCTGGGCGGTGCCAGGGCCGTTGATTCCCTGCTCCCAGCTGAGATGTGCTAGGGCCTTTGATTCCCTGCTCCCAGCTGAGCGGTGCCAGGGCATTTGATTCCCTGCTCCCAGCTGAGCTCTGCCTGGACACTTGATTCCCTGCTCCCAGCTAAGCTCTGCCAGGGCGTTTGATTTCCAGCTGAGCTCTGCCAGGGCCTTTGATTTCCAGCTGAGCTGTGCCACGGTCTTTGATTCCCTGCTCCCAGCTGAGATGTGCCAGGGCCGTTGATTCCCTGCTCCCAGCTGAGATGTGCCAGGGCCGTTGATTCCCTGCTCCCAGCTGGCCGGTGCCAGGGCCGTTGATTCCCTGCTCCCAGCTGAGCGGTGCCAGGGCCTTTGATTCCCTGCTCCCAGCTGAGCTCTGCCTGGACACTTGATTCCCTGCTCCCAGCTGAGCTCTGCCAGGGCCTTTGATTTCCAGGGGAGCTTTGCCAGGGCCTTTGATTTCCAGCTCAGCTGTGCCAGGGTCTTTGATTACCTGCTCCCAGCTGAGATGTGCCAGGGCCGTTGATTCCCTGCTCCCAGCTGAGATGTGCCAGGGCCGTTGATTCCCTGCTCCCAGCTGAGCTGTGCCGGGGCCGTTGATTCCCTGCTCCCAGCTGAGCTGTGCCGGGGCCGTTGATTCCCTGCTCCCAGCTGAGCTGTGCCAGGGCCGTTGATTCCCTGCTTCCAGCTGAGCTGTGCCAGGGCCTTTGATCCCCTGCTTCCAGCTGAGCTGTGCCAGGGCCTTTGATTCCCCTGCTCCCAGCTGAGCTGTGCCAGGGCCGTTGATTCCCTGCTCCCAGCTGAGCTGTGCCAGGGTCTTTGATTCCCTGCTCCCAGCTGAGCTGTGCCAGGGTCTTTGATTCCCTGCTCCCAGCTGAGCTGTGCCAGGGCCTTTGATTCCCTGCTCTCAGCTGAGCTGTGCCAGGGCCTTTGATTCCCTGCTCCCAGCCGAGGTGTGCCAGGGCCGTTGATTCCCTGCTCCCACCCGAGCTGTGGCAGGGCCGTTGATTCCCTGCTCCCAACCGAGGTGTGCCAGGGCCGTTGATTCCCTGCTCCCAGCTGAGCTGTGCCAGGGTCTTTGATTCTCTGCTCCCAGCTGAGCTGTGCCAGGGCCGTTGATTCCCTGATCCCAACTGAGATGTGCCAGGGTCATTGATTCCCTGCTCCCAGCTGAGCTGTGCCAGGGTCTTTGATTCCCTGCTCCCAGCAGAGCTGTGCCAGGGTCTTTGATTCCCTGCTCCCAGCTGAGCGGTGCCAGGGCCGTTGTTTTCCTGCTCCCAGCTGAGCGGTGCCAGGGCCGTTGATTCCCTGCTCCCAGCTGAGCTGTGTCAGGGTCTTTGATTCCCTGCTCCCAGCTGAGCTGTGCCAGGGTCTTTGATTCCCTGCTCCCAGCTGAGCTGTGCCAGGGCCTTTGATTCCCTGCTCTCAGCCGAGCTGTGCCAGGGCCTTTGATTCCCTGCTCCCAGCCGAGGTGTGCCAGGGCCGTTGATTCCCTGATCCCAGCTGAGCAGTGCCAGGGCCGTTGATTCCCTGCTCCCAGCTGGGCGGTACCAGGGCCATTGATTCCCTGCTCCCAGCTGAGATGTGCCAGGGCCTTTGATTCCCTGCTCCCAGCTGAGCGGTGCCAGGGCCTTTGATTCCTGCTCCCAGCTGAGCTCTGCTTGGACACTTGATTCCCTGCTCCCAGCTGAGCTCTGCCAGGGCGTTTGATTTCCAGCTGAGCTCTGCCAGGGCCTTTGATTTCCAGCTGAGCTGTGCCAGGGTCTTTGATTCCCTGCTCCCAGCTGAGCAGTGCAAGGGCCGTTGATTCCCTGCTCCCAGCTGGGCGGTGCCAGGGCCGTTGATTCCCTGCTCCCAGCTGAGATGTGCCAGGGCCTTTGATTTCCAGCTGAGCTGAGCCAGGGCCGTTGTTTCCCTGCTCCCAGCTGAGATGTGCCAGGGCCTTTGATTCCCTGCTCCCAACTGAGCTCTGCCTGGACACGTGATTCCCTGCTCCCAGCTAAGCTCTGCCAGGGCGTTTGATTTCCAGCTGAGCTCTGCCAGGGCCTTTGATTTCCAGCTGAGCTGTGCCAGGGTCTTTGATTCCCTGCTCCCAGCTGAGCAGTGCCAGGGCCGTTGATTCCCTGCTCCCAGCTGGGCGGTGCCAGGGCCGTTGATTCCCTGCTCCCAGCTGAGATGTGCTAGGGCCTTTGATTCCCTGCTCCCAGCTGAGCGGTGCCAGGGCATTTGATTCCCTGCTCCCAGCTGAGCTCTGCCTGGACACTTGATTCCCTGCTCCCAGCTAAGCTCTGCCAGGGCGTTTGATTTCCAGCTGAGCTCTGCCAGGGCCTTTGATTTCCAGCTGAGCTGTGCCACGGTCTTTGATTCCCTGCTCCCAGCTGAGATGTGCCAGGGCCGTTGATTCCCTGCTCCCAGCTGAGATGTGCCAGGGCCGTTGATTCCCTGCTCCCAGCTGGCCGGTGCCAGGGCCGTTGATTCCCTGCTCCCAGCTGAGCGGTGCCAGGGCCTTTGATTCCCTGCTCCCAGCTGAGCTCTGCCTGGACACTTGATTCCCTGCTCCCAGCTGAGCTCTGCCAGGGCCTTTGATTTCCAGGGGAGCTTTGCCAGGGCCTTTGATTTCCAGCTCAGCTGTGCCAGGGTCTTTGATTACCTGCTCCCAGCTGAGATGTGCCAGGGCCGTTGATTCCCTGCTCCCAGCTGAGATGTGCCAGGGCCGTTGATTCCCTGCTCCCAGCTGAGCTGTGCCGGGGCCGTTGATTCCCTGCTCCCAGCTGAGCTGTGCCGGGGCCGTTGATTCCCTGCTCCCAGCTGAGCTGTGCCAGGGCCGTTGATTCCCTGCTTCCAGCTGAGCTGTGCCAGGGCCTTTGATCCCCTGCTTCCAGCTGAGCTGTGCCAGGGCCTTTGATTCCCCTGCTCCCAGCTGAGCTGTGCCAGGGCCGTTGATTCCCTGCTCCCAGCTGAGCTGTGCCAGGGTCTTTGATTCCCTGCTCCCAGCTGAGCTGTGCCAGGGTCTTTGATTCCCTGCTCCCAGCTGAGCTATGCCAGGGCCTTTGATTCCCTGCTCTCAGCTGAGCTGTGCCAGGGCCTTTGATTCCCTGCTCCCAGCCGAGGTGTGCCAGGGCCGTTGATTCCCTGCTCCCACCCGAGCTGTGGCAGGGCCGTTGATTCCCTGCTCCCAACCGAGGTGTGCCAGGGCCGTTGATTCCCTGCTCCCAGCTGAGCTGTGCCAGGGTCTTTGATTCTCTGCTCCCAGCTGAGCTGTGCCAGGGCCGTTGATTCCCTGATCCCAACTGAGATGTGCCAGGGTCATTGATTCCCTGCTCCCAGCTGAGCTGTGCCAGGGTCTTTGATTCCCTGCTCCCAGCAGAGCTGTGCCAGGGTCTTTGATTCCCTGCTCCCAGCTGAGCGGTGCCAGGGCCGTTGTTTTCCTGCTCCCAGCTGAGCGGTGCCAGGGCCGTTGATTCCCTGCTCCCAGCTGAGCTGTGTCAGGGTCTTTGATTCCCTGCTCCCAGCTGAGCTGTGCCAGGGTCTTTGATTCCCTGCTCCCAGCTGAGCTGTGCCAGGGCCTTTGATTCCCTGCTCTCAGCCGAGCTGTGCCAGGGCCTTTGATTCCCTGCTCCCAGCCGAGGTGTGCCAGGGCCGTTGATTCCCTGATCCCAGCTGAGCAGTGCCAGGGCCGTTGATTCCCTGCTCCCAGCTGGGCGGTACCAGGGCCATTGATTCCCTGCTCCCAGCTGAGATGTGCCAGGGCCTTTGATTCCCTGCTCCCAGCTGAGCGGTGCCAGGGCCTTTGATTCCTGCTCCCAGCTGAGCTCTGCTTGGACACTTGATTCCCTGCTCCCAGCTGAGCTCTGCCAGGGCGTTTGATTTCCAGCTGAGCTCTGCCAGGGCCTTTGATTTCCAGCTGAGCTGTGCCAGGGTCTTTGATTCCCTGCTCCCAGCTGAGCAGTGCAAGGGCCGTTGATTCCCTGCTCCCAGCTGGGCGGTGCCAGGGCCGTTGATTCCCTGCTCCCAGCTGAGATGTGCCAGGGCCTTTGATTTCCAGCTGAGCTGAGCCAGGGCCGTTGTTTCCCTGCTCCCAGCTGAGATGTGCCAGGGCCGTTGATTCCCTGATCCCAGCTGAGCAGTGCCAGGGCCGTTGATTCCCTGCTCCCAGCTGGGCGGTACCAGGGCCATTGATTCCCTGCTCCCAGCTGAGATGTGCCAGGGCCTTTGATTCCCTGCTCCCAGCTGAGCGGTGCCAGGGCCTTTGATTCCTGCTCCCAGCTGAGCTCATCTTGGACACTTGATTCCCTGCTCCCAGCTGAGCTCTGCCAGGGCGTTTGATTTCCAGCTGAGCTCTGCCAGGGCCTTTGATTTCCAGCTGAGCTGTGCCAGGGTCTTTGATTCCCTGCTCCCAGCTGAGCAGTGCAAGGGCCGTTGATTCCCTGCTCCCAGCTGGGCGGTGCCAGGGCCGTTGATTCCCTGCTCCCAGCTGAGATGTGCCAGGGCCTTTGATTCCCTGCTCCCAGCTGAGCGGTGCCAGGGCCTTTGATTCCCTGCTCCCAGCTGAGCTCTGCCTGGACACTTGATTCCCTGCTCCCAGCTAAGCTCTGCCAGGGCGTTTGATTTCCAGCTGAGCTCTGCCAGGGCCTTTGATTTCCAGCTGAGCTGTGCCAGGGTCTTTGATTCCCTGCTCCCAGCTGAGATGTTCCAGGGCCGTTGATTCCCTGCTCCCAGCTGAGATGTGCCAGGGCCTTTGATTTCCTGCTCCCAGCTGAGCGGTGCCAGGGCCTTTGATTCCCTGCTCCCAGCTGAGCTCTGCCTGGACACTTGATTCCCTGCTCCCAGCTGAGCTCTGCCAGGGCGTTTGATTTCCAGCTGAGCTCTGCCAGGGCCTTTGATTCCCTGATCCCAGCTGAGATGTGCCAGGGCCTTTAATTCCCTGCTCCCAGCTGAGCTGTGCCAGGGTCTTTGATTCCCTGCTCCCAGCTGAGCTGTGCCAGAGCCTTTGATTCCCTGATCCCAGCTGAGCGGTGCCAGGGCCTTTGATTCCCTGCTCCCAGTCGCGGTGTGCCAGGGCTGGTGATTCCCTGCTCCCAGCCGAGCTGTGGCAGGGCCATTGATTCCCTGCTCCCAGCTGAGGTGTGCCAGGGCCCTTGAGTCCCTGCTCCCAGCTGAGATGTGCCAGGGCTGTTGTTTCCCTGCTCCCAGCTGAGCGGTGCCAGGGCCGTTGATTCCCTGCTCCCAGCTGAGCGGTGCCAGGGCTGTTGATTCCCTGCTCCCAGCCGAGCTGTGCCAGGGCCATTGTTTCCCTGATCCCAGCTGAGCGGTGCCAGGGCCGTTGATTCCCTGCTCCCAGCTGAGATGTGCCGGGGCCTTTGATTCCCTGCTCCCAGCTGAGCTCTGCCTGGACACTTGATTCCCTGCTCCTAGCTGAGCTCTGCCAGGGCCTTTGATTTCCAGCTGAGCTCTGCAAGGGCCTTTGATTTCCAGCTGAGCTGCGCCAGGGTCTTTGATTCCCTGCTCCCAGCTGAGCTCTGCCAGGGCCTTTGATTTCCAGCTGAGCTGCGCCAGGGCCGTTGTTTCCCTGCTCCCAGCTGAGATGTGCCAGGGCCGTTGATTCCCTGATCCCAGCTGAGCAGTGCCAGGGCCGTTGATTCCCTGCTCCCAGCTGGGCGGTGCCAGGGCCGTTGATTCCCTGCTCCCAGCTGAGATGTGCCAGGGCCTTTGATTCCCTGCTCCCAGCTGAGCGGTGCCAGGGCCTTTGATTCCCTGCTCCCAGCTGAGCTCTGCCTGGACACTTGATTCCCTGCTCCCAGCTGAGCTCTGCCAGGTCGTTTGATTTCCAGCTGAGCTCTGCCAGGGCCTTTGATTTCCAGCTGAGCTGTGCCAGGGTCTTTGTTTCCCTGCTCCCAGCTGAGCAGTGCCAGGGCCGTTGATTCCCTGCTCCCAGCTGGGCGGTGCCAGGGCCGGTGATTCCCTGCTCCCAGCTGAGATGTGCCAGGGCCTTTGATTCCCTGCTCCCAGCTGAGCAGTGCCAGGGCCTTTGATTCCCTGCTCCCAGCTGAGCTCTGCCTGGACACTTGATTCCCTGCTCCCAGCTAAGCTCTGCCAGGGCGTTTGATTTCCAGCTGAGCTCTGCCAGGGCCTTTGATTTCCAGCTGAGCTGTGCCAGGGTCTTTGATTCCCTGCTCCCAGCTGAGATGTGCCAGGGCCATTCATTCCCTGCTCCCAGCTGAGATGTGCCAGGGCCATTCATTCCCTGCTCCCAGCTGAGATGTGCCAGGGCCGTTGATTCCCTGCTCCCAGCTGAGCGGTGCCAGGGCCTTTGATTCCCTGCTCCCAGTCGCGGTGTGCCAGGGCTGGTGATTCCCTGCTCTCAGCCGAGCTGTGGCAGGGCCATTGATTCCCTGCTCCCAGCTGAGATGTGCCAGGGCTGTTGTTTCCCTGCTCCCAGCTGAGCGGTGCCAGGGCCGTTGATTCCCTGCTCCCAGCTGAGCGGTGCCAGGGCTGTTGATTCCCTGCTCCCAGCCGAGCTGTGCCAGGGTATTTGATTCTCTGCTCCCAGCTGAGCTGTGCCAGGGCCATTGTTTCCCTGATCCCAGCTGAGCGGTGCCAGGGCCGTTGATTCCCTGCTCCCAGCTGAGATGTGCCGGGGCCTTTGATTCCCTGCTCCCAGCTGAGCTCTGCCTGGACACGTGATTCCCTGCTCCTAGCTGAGCTCTGCCAGGGCGTTTGATTTCCAGCTGAGCTCTGCCAGGGCCTTTGATTTCCAGCTGAGCTGTGCCAGGGTCTTTGATTCCCTGCTCCCAGCTGAGCAGTGCCAGGGCCGTTGATTCCCTGCTCCCAGCTGGGCGGTGCCAGGGCCGTTGATTCCCTGCTCCCAGCTGAGATGTGCCAGGGCCTTTGAGTCCCTGCTCCCAGCTGAGCGGTGCCAGGGCCCTTGAGTCCCTGCTCCCAGCTGAGCTGCGCCAGGGCCGTTGTTTCCCTGCTCCCAGCTGAGATGTGCCAGGGCCGTTGATTCCCTGCTCCCAGCTGAGCTCTGCCAGGGCGTTTGATTTCCAGCTGAGCTCTGCCAGGGCGTTTGATTCCCTGATCCCAGCTGAGATGTGCCAGGGCCTTTGATTCCCTGCTCCCAGCTGAGCTGTGCCAGGGTCTTTGATTCCCTGCTCCCAGCTGAGCTGTGCCAGAGCCTTTGATTCCCTGATCCCAGCTGAGCGGTGCCAGGGCCTTTGATTCCCTGCTCCCAGTCGCGGTGTGCCAGGGCTGGTGATTCCCTGCTCCCAGCCGAGCTGTGGCAGGGCCATTGATTCCCTGCTCCCAGCTGAGGTGTGCCAGGGCCCTTGAGTCCCTGCTCCCAGCTGAGATGTGCCAGGGCTGTTGTTTCCCTGCTCCCAGCTGAGCGGTGCCAGGGCCGTTGATTCCCTGCTCCCAGCTGAGCGGTGCCAGGGCTGTTGATTCCCTGCTTCCAGCCGAGCTGTGCCTGGGTATTTGATTCTCTGCTCCCAGCTGAGCTGTGCCAGGGCCATTGTTTCCCTGATCCCAGCTGAGCGGTGCCAGGGCCGTTGATTCCCTGCTCCCAGCTGAGATGTGCCGGGGCCTTTGATTCCCTGCTCCCAGCTGAGCTCTGCCTGGACACTTGATTCCCTGCTCCTAGCTGAGCTCTGCCAGGGCCTTTGATTTCCAGCTGAGCTCTGCCAGGGCCTTTGATTTCCAGCTGAGCTGCGCCAGGGTCTTTGATTCTCTGCTCCCAGCTGAGATGTGCCAGGGCCATTCATTCCCTGCTCCCAGCTGAGATGTGCCAGGGCCATTCATTCCCTGCTCCCAGCTGAGATGTGCCAGGGCCGTTGATTCCCTGCTCCCAGCTGAGCGGTGCCAGGGCCTTTGATTCCTGCTCCCAGCTGAGCTCTGCTTGGACACTTGATTCCCTGCTCCCAGCTGAGCTCTGCCAGGGCGTTTGATTTCCAGCTGAGCTCTGCCAGGGCCTTTGATTTCCAGCTGAGCTGTGCCAGGGTCTTTGATTCCCTGCTCCCAGCTGAGCAGTGCAAGGGCCGTTGATTCCCTGCTCCCAGCTGGGCGGTGCCAGGGCCGTTGATTCCCTGCTCCCAGCTGAGATGTGCCAGGGCCTTTGATTCCCTGCTCCCAGCTGAGCGCTGCCAGGGCCTTTGATTCCCTGCTCCCAGCTGAGCTCTGCCTGGACACTTGATTCCCTGCTCCCAGCTAAGCTCTGCCAGGGCGTTTCATTTCCAGATGAGCTCTGCCAGGGCCTTTGATTTCCAGCTGAGCTGTGCCAGGGTCTTTGATTCCCTGCTCCCAGCTGAGATGTTCCAGGGCCGTTGATTCCCTGCTCCCAGCTGAGATGTGCCAGGGCCTTTGATTCCCTGCTCCCAGCTGAGCGGTGCCAGGGCCTTTGATTCCCTGCTCCCAGCTGAGCTCTGCCAGGGCCTTTGATTCCCTGATCCCAGCTGAGATGTGCCAGGGCCTTTAATTCCCTGCTCCCAGCTGAGCTGTGCCAGGGTCTTTGATTCCCTGCTCCCAGCTGAGCTGTGCCAGAGCCTTTGATTCCCTGATCCCAGCTGAGCGGTGCCAGGGCCTTTGATTCCCTGCTCCCAGTCGCGGTGTGCCAGGGCTGGTGATTCCCTGCTCCCAGCCGAGCTGTGGCAGGGCCATTGATTCCCTGCTCCCAGCTGAGGTGTGCCAGGGCCCTTGAGTCCCTGCTCCCAGCTGAGATGTGCCAGGGCTGTTGTTTCCCTGCTCCCAGCTGAGCGGTGCCAGGGCCGTTGATTCCCTGCTCCCAGCTGAGCGGTGCCAGGGCTGTTGATTCCCTGCTCCCAGCCGAGCTGTGCCAGGGTATTTGATTCTCTGCTCCCAGCTGAGCTGTGCCAGGGCCATTGTTTCCCTGATCCCAGCTGAGCGGTGCCAGGGCCGTTGATTCCCTGCTCCCAGCTGAGATGTGCCGGGGCCTTTGATTCCCTGCTCCCAGCTGAGCTCTGCCTGGACACTTGATTCCCTGCTCCTAGCTGAGCTCTGCCAGGGCCTTTGATTTCCAGCTGAGCTCTGCCAGGGCCTTTGATTTCCAGCTGAGCTGCGCCAGGGTCTTTGATTCCCTGCTCCCAGCTGAGCTCTGCCAGGGCCTTTGATTTCCAGCTGAGCTGTGCCAGGGCCGTTGTTTCCCTGCTCCCAGCTGAGATGTGCCAGGGCCGTTGATTCCCTGATCCCAGCTAAGCAGTGCCAGGGCCGTTGATTCCCTGCTCCCAGCTGGGCGGTGCCAGGGCCGTTGATTCCCTGCTACCAGCTGAGATGTGCCAGGGCCTTTGATTCCCTGCTCCCAGCTGAGCGGTGCCAGGGCCTTTGATTCCCTGCTCCCAGCTGAGCTCTGCTTGGACACTTGATTCCCTGCTCCCAGCTGAGCTCTGCCAGGGCGTTTGATTTCCAGCTGAGCTCTGCCAGGGCCTTTGATTTCCAGCTGAGCTGTGCCAGGGTCTTTGTTTCCCTGCTCCCAGCTGAGCAGTGCCAGGGCCGTTGATTCCCTGCTCCCAGCTGGGCGGTGCCAGGGCCGGTGATTCCCTGCTCCCAGCTGAGATGTGCCAGGGCCTTTGATTCCCTGCTCCCAGCTGAGCAGTGCCAGGGCCTTTGATTCCCTGCTCCCAGCTGAGCTCTGCCTGGACACTTGATTCCCTGCTCCCAGCTAAGCTCTGCCAGGGCGTTTGATTTCCAGCTGAGCTCTGCCAGGGCCTTTGATTTCCAGCTGAGCTGTGCCAGGGTCTTTGATTCCCTGCTCCCAGCTGAGATGTGCCAGGGCCATTCATTCCCTGCTCCCAGCTGAGATGTGCGAGGGCCGTTGATTCCCTGCTCCCAGCTGGCCGGTGCCAGGGCCGTTGATTCCCTGCTCCCAGCTGAGCGGTGCCAGGGCCTTTGATTCCCTGCTCCCAGCTGAGCTCTGCCTGGACACTTGATTCCCTGCTCCCAGCTGAGCTCTGCCAGGGCCTTTGATTTCCAGGGGAGCTTTGCCAGGGCCTTTGATTTCCAGCTCAGCTGTGCCAGGGTCTTTGATTACCTGCTCCCAGCTGAGATGTGCCAGGGCCGTTGATTCCCTGCTCCCAGCTGAGATATGCCAGGGCCGTTGATTCCCTGCTCCCAGCTGAGCTGTGCCGGGGCCGTTGATTCCCTGCTCCCAGCTGAGCTGTGCCGGGGCCGTTGATTCCCTGCTCCCAGCTGAGCTGTGCCAGGGCCGTTGATTCCCTGCTTCCAGCTGAGCTGTGCCAGGGCCGTTGATCCCCTGCTTCCAGCTGAGCTGTGCCAGGGCCTTTGATTCCCCTGCTCCCAGCTGAGCTGTGCCGGGGCCTTTGATTCCCTGCTCCCAGCTGAGCTCTGCCTGGACACTTGATTCCCTGCTCCTAGCTGAGCTCTGCCAGGGCCTCTGATTTCCAGCTGAGCTCTGCCAGGGCCTTTGATTTCCAGCTGAGCTGTGCCAGGGTCTTTGATTCCCTGCTCCCAGCTGAGCTGTGCCAGGGTCTTTGATTCCCTGCTCCCAGCTGAGCGGTGACAGGGCAGTTGATTCCCTGCTCCCAGCTGAGCGGTGACAGGGCAGTTGATTCCCTGCTCCCAACTGAGCTGTGCCAGGGCCGTTGATTCCCTGCTCCCAGCTAACCTGTGCCAGGGCCTTTGATTTCCTGCTCCCAGCCGAGGTGTGCCAGGGCCGTTGATTCCCTGCTCCCACCCGAGCTGTGGCAGGGCCGTTGATTCCCTGATCCCAACTGAGATGTGCCAGGGCCTTTGATTCCCTGCTCCCAGCTGAGCTGTGCCAGGGTCTTTGAATCCCTGCTCCCAGCAGAGCTGTGCCAGGGTCTTTGATTCCCTGCTCCCAGCTGAGCGGTGCCAGGGCCGTTGTTTTCCTGCTCCCAGCTGAGCTGTGCCAGGGCCGTTGATTCCCTGCTCCCAGCTGAGCTGTGTCAGGGTCTTTGATTCCCTGCTCCCAGCTGAGCTGTGCCAGGGTCTTTGATTCCCTGCTCCCAGCTGAGCTGTGCCAGGGCCTTTGATTCCCTGCTCTCAGCCGAGCTGTGCCAGGGCCTTTGATTCCCTGCTCCCAGCCGAGGTGTGCCAGGGCCGTTGATTCCCTGCTCCCAGCCGAGCTGTGCCAGGGTCTTTGATTCTCTGCTCCCAGCTGAGCTGTGCCAGGGCCATTGCTTCCCTGCTCCCAGCTGAGCGGTGCCAGGGCCGTTGTTTCCCTGCTCCCAGCTGAGCGGTGCCAGGGCCGTTGGTTCCCTGATCCCAGCTGAGATGTGTCAGGGCCGTTGATTCCCTGCTCCCAGCTGAGCGGTGCCAGGGCCTTTGATTCCCTGATCCCAGCAGAGATGTGCCAGGGCCTTTGATTCCCTGCTCCCAGCTGAGCTGTGCCAGGGTCTTTGATTCCCTGCTCCCAGCTGAGCTGTGCCAGAGCCTTTGATTCCCTGATCCCAGCTGAGCGGTGCCAGGGCCTTTGATTCCCTGCTCCCAGTCGCGGTGTGCCAGGGCTGGTGATTCCCTGCTCCCAGCCGAGCTGTGGCAGGGCCATTGATTCCCTGCTCCCAGCTGAGGTGTGCCAGGGCCCTTGAGTCCCTGCTCCCAGCTGAGATGTGCCAGGGCCCTTGAGTCCCTGCTCCCAGCTGAGATGTGCCAGGGCTGTTGTTTCCCTGCTCCCAGCTGAGCGGTGCCAGGGCTGTTGATTCCCTGCTCCCAGCTGAGCGGTGCCAGGGCTGTTGATTCCCTGCTCCCAGCCGAGCTGTGCCAGGGTATTTGATTCTCTGCTCCCAGCTGAGCTGTGCCAGGGCCATTGTTTCCCTGATCCCAGCTGAGCGGTGCCAGGGCCGTTGACTCCCTGCTCCCAGCTGAGATGTGCCGGGGCCTTTGATTCCCTGCTCCCAGCTGAGCTCTGCCTGGACACTTGATTCCCTGCTCCTAGCTGAGCTCTGCCAGGGCCTTTGATTTCCAGCTGAGCTCTGCCAGGGCCTTTGATTTCCAGCTGAGCTGCGCCAGGGTCTTTGATTCCCTGCTCCCAGCTGAGCTCTGCCAGGGCCTTTGATTTCCAGCTGAGCTGCGCCAGGGCCGTTGTTTCCCTGCTCCCAGCTGAGATGTGCCAGGGCCGTTGATTCCCTGCTCCCAGCTGAGCAGTGCCAGGGCCGTTGATTCCCTGCTCCCAGCTGGGCGGTGCCAGGGCCGTTGATTCCCTGCTCCCAGCTGAGATGTGCCAGGGCCTTTGATTCCCTGCTCCCAGCTGAGCGGTGCCAGGGCCTTTGATTCCCTGCTCCCAGCTGAGCTCTGCCTGGACACGTGATTCCCTGCTCCCAGCTAAGCTCTGCCAGGGCGTTTGATTTCCAGCTGAGCTCTGCCAGGGCCTTTGATTTCCAGCTGAGCTGTGCCAGGGTCTTTGATTCCCTGCTCCCAGCTGAGCAGTGCAAGGGCCGTTGATTCCCTGCTCCCAGCTGGGCGGTGCCAGGGCCGTTGATTCCCTGCTCCCAGCTGAGATGTGCTAGGGCCTTTGATTCCCTGCTCCCAGCTGAGCGGTGCCAGGGCATTTGATTCCCTGCTCCCAGCTGAGCTCTGCCTGGACACTTGATTCCCTGCTCCCAGCTAAGCTCTGCCAGGGCGTTTGATTTCCAGCTGAGCTCTGCCAGGGCCTTTGATTTCCAGCTGAGCTGTGCCACGGTCTTTGATTCCCTGCTCCCAGCTGAGATGTGCCAGGGCCGTTGATTCCCTGCTCCCAGCTGAGATGTGCCAGGGCCGTTGATTCCCTGCTCCCAGCTGGCCGGTGCCAGGGCCGTTGATTCCCTGCTCCCAGCTGAGCGGTGCCAGGGCCTTTGATTCCCTGCTCCCAGCTGAGCTCTGCCTGGACACTTGATTCCCTGCTCCCAGCTGAGCTCTGCCAGGGCCTTTGATTTCCAGGGGAGCTTTGCCAGGGCCTTTGATTTCCAGCTCAGCTGTGCCAGGGTCTTTGATTACCTGCTCCCAGCTGAGATGTGCCAGGGCCGTTGATTCCCTGCTCCCAGCTGAGATGTGCCAGGGCCGTTGATTCCCTGCTCCCAGCTGAGCTGTGCCGGGGCCGTTGATTCCCTGCTCCCAGCTGAGCTGTGCCGGGGCCGTTGATTCCCTGCTCCCAGCTGAGCTGTGCCAGGGCCGTTGATTCCCTGCTTCCAGCTGAGCTGTGCCAGGGCCTTTGATCCCCTGCTTCCAGCTGAGCTGTGCCAGGGCCTTTGATTCCCCTGCTCCCAGCTGAGCTGTGCCAGGGCCGTTGATTCCCTGCTCCCAGCTGAGCTGTGCCAGGGTCTTTGATTCCCTGCTCCCAGCTGAGCTGTGCCAGGGTCTTTGATTCCCTGCTCCCAGCTGAGCTGTGCCAGGGCCTTTGATTCCCTGCTCTCAGCTGAGCTGTGCCAGGGCCTTTGATTCCCTGCTCCCAGCCGAGGTGTGCCAGGGCCGTTGATTCCCTGCTCCCACCCGAGCTGTGGCAGGGCCGTTGATTCCCTGCTCCCAACCGAGGTGTGCCAGGGCCGTTGATTCCCTGCTCCCAGCTGAGCTGTGCCAGGGTCTTTGATTCTCTGCTCCCAGCTGAGCTTTGCCAGGGCCGTTGATTCCCTGATCCCAACTGAGATGTGCCAGGGTCATTGATTCCCTGCTCCCAGCTGAGCTGTGCCAGGGTCTTTGATTCCCTGCTCCCAGCAGAGCTGTGCCAGGGTCTTTGATTCCCTGCTCCCAGCTGAGCGGTGCCAGGGCCGTTGTTTTCCTGCTCCCAGCTGAGCGGTGCCAGGGCCGTTGATTCCCTGCTCCCAGCTGAGCTGTGTCAGGGTCTTTGATTCCCTGCTCCCAGCTGAGCTGTGCCAGGGTCTTTGATTCCCTGCTCCCAGCTGAGCTGTGCCAGGGCCTTTGATTCCCTGCTCTCAGCCGAGCTGTGCCAGGGCCTTTGATTCCCTGCTCCCAGCCGAGGTGTGCCAGGGCCGTTGATTCCCTGCTCCCAGCCGAGCTGTGCCAGGGTCTTTGATTCTCTGCTCCCAGCCGAGCTGTGCCAGGGCCATTGTTTCCCTGCTCCCAGCTGAGCGGTGCCAGGGCTGTTGTTTCCCTGCTCCCAGCTGAGCGGTGCCAGGGCCGTTGGTTCCCTGATCCCAGCTGAGATGTGCCAGGGCCGTTGATTCCCTGCTCCCAGCTGAGCGGTGCCAGGGCCTTTGATTCCCTGATCCCAGCAGAGATGTGCCAGGGCCTTTGATTCCCTGCTCCCAGCTGAGCTGTGCCAGGGTCTTTGATTCCCTGCTCCCTGCTGAGCTGTGCCAGAGCCTTTGATTCCCTGATCCCAGCTGAGCGGTGCCAGGGCCTTTGATTCCCTGCTCCCAGTCGCGGTGTGCCAGGGCTGGTGATTCCCTGCTCTCAGCCGAGCTGTGGCAGGGCCATTGATTCCCTGCTCCCAGCTGAGATGTGCCAGGGCTGTTGTTTCCCTGCTCCCAGCTGAGCGGTGCCAGGGCCGTTGATTCCCTGCTCCCAGCTGAGCGGTGCCAGGGCTGTTGATTCCCTGCTCCCAGCCGAGCTGTGCCAGGGTATTTGATTCTCTGCTCCCAGCTGAGCTGTGCCAGGGCCATTGTTTCCCTGATCCCAGCTGAGCGGTGCCAGGGCCGTTGATTCCCTGCTCCCAGCTGAGATGTGCCGGGGCCTTTGATTCCCTGCTCCCAGCTGAGCTCTGCCTGGACACGTGATTCCCTGCTCCTAGCTGAGCTCTGCCAGGGCGTTTGATTTCCAGCTGAGCTCTGCCAGGGCCTTTGATTTCCAGCTGAGCTGTGCCAGGGTCTTTGATTCTCTGCTCCCAGCTGAGCAGTGCCAGGGCCGTTGATTCCCTGCTCCCAGCTGGGCGGTGCCAGGGCCGTTGATTCCCTGCTCCCAGCTGAGATGTGCCAGGGCCTTTGATTCCCTGCTCCCAGCTGAGCGGTGCCAGGGCCCTTGAGTCCCTGCTCCCAGCTGAGCTGCGCCAGGGCCGTTGTTTCCCTGCTCCCAGCTGAGATGTGCCAGGGCCGTTGATTCCCTGCTCCCAGCTGAGCTCTGCCAGGGCGTTTGATTCCCTGATCCCAGCTGAGATGTGCCAGGGCCTTTGATTCCCTGCTCCCAGCTGAGCTGTGCCAGGGTCTTTGATTCCCTGCTCCCAGCTGAGCTGTGCCAGAGCCTTTGATTCCCTGATCCCAGCTGAGCGGTGCCAGGGCCTTTGATTCCCTGCTCCCAGTCGCGGTGTGCCAGGGCTGGTGATTCCCTGCTCCCAGCCGAGCTGTGGCAGGGCCATTGATTCCCTGCTCCCAGCTGAGGTGTGCCAGGGCCCTTGAGTCCCTGCTCCCAGCTGAGATGTGCCAGGGCCCTTGAGTCCCTGCTCCCAGCTGAGATGTGCCAGGGCTGTTGTTTCCCTGCTCCCAGCTGAGCGGTGCCAGGGCTGTTGATTCCCTGCTCCCAGCTGAGCGGTGCCAGGGCTGTTGATTCCCTGCTCCCAGCCGAGCTGTGCCAGGGTATTTGATTCTCTGCTCCCAGCTGAGCTGTGCCAGGGCCATTGTTTCCCTGATCCCAGCTGTGCGGTGCCAGGGCCGTTGACTCCCTGCTCCCAGCTGAGATGTGCCGGGGCCTTTGATTCCCTGCTCCCAGCTGAGCTCTGCCTGGACACTTGATTCCCTGCTCCTAGCTGAGCTCTGCCAGGGCCTTTGATTTCCAGCTGAGCTCTGCCAGGGCCTTTGATTTCCAGCTGAGATGCGCCAGGGTCTTTGATTCCCTGCTCCCAGCTGAGCTCTGCCAGGGCCTTTGATTTCCAGCTGAGCTGCGCCAGGGCCGTTGTTTCCCTGCTCCCAGCTGAGATGTGCCAGGGCCGTTGATTCCCTGCTCCCAGCTGAGCAGTGCCAGGGCCGTTGATTCCCTGCTCCCAGCTGGGCGGTGCCAGGGCCGTTGATTCCCTGCTCCCAGCTGAGATGTGCCAGGGCCTTTGATTCCCTGCTCCCAGCTGAGCGGTGCCAGGGCCTTTGATTCCCTGCTCCCAGCTGAGCTCTGCCTGGACACGTGATTCCCTGCTCCCAGCTAAGCTCTGCCAGGGCGTTTGATTTCCAGCTGAGCTCTGCCAGGGCCTTTGATTTCCAGCTGAGCTGTGCCAGGGTCTTTGATTCCCTGCTCCCAGCTGAGCAGTGCCAGGGCCGTTGATTCCCTGCTCCCAGCTGGGCGGTGCCAGGGCCGTTGATTCCCTGCTCCCAGCTGAGATGTGCCAGGGCCTTTGATTCCCTGCTCCCAGCTGAGCGGTGCCAGGGCCTTTGATTCCGTGCTCCCAGCTGACCTCTGCCTGGACACTTGATTCCCTGCTCCCAGCTAAGCTCTGCCAGGGCGTTTGATTTCCAGCTGAGCTCTGCCAGGGCCTTTGATTTCCAGCTGAGCTGTGCCACGGTCTTTGATTCCCTGCTCCCAGCTGAGATGTGCCAGGGCCGTTGATTCCCTGCTCCCAGCTGAGATGTGCCAGGGCCGTTGATTCCCTGCTCCCAGCTGGCCGGTGCCAGGGCCGTTGATTCCCTGCTCCCAGCTGAGCGGTGCCAGGGCCTTTGATTCCCTGCTCCCAGCTGAGCTCTGCCTGGACACTTGATTCCCTGCTCCCAGCTGAGCTCTGCCAGGGCCTTTGATTTCCAGGGGAGCTTTGCCAGGGCCTTTGATTTCCAGCTCAGCTGTGCCAGGGTCTTTGATTACCTGCTCCCTGCTGAGATGTGCCAGGGCCGTTGATTCCCTGCTCCCAGCTGAGATGTGCTAGGGCCGTTGATTCCCTGCTCCCAGCTGAGCTGTGCCGGGGCCGTTGATTCCCTGCTCCCAGCTGAGCTGTGCCGGGGCCGTTGATTCCCTGCTCCCAGCTGAGCTGTGCCAGGGCCGTTGATTCCCTGCTTCTAGCTGAGCTGTGCCAGGGCCTTTGATCCCCTGCTTCCAGCTGATCTGTGCCAGGGCCTTTGATTCCCCTGCTCCCAGCTGAGCTGTGCCAGGGCCGTTGATTCCCTGCTCCCAGCTGAGCTGTGCCAGGGTCTTTGATTCCCTGCTCCCAGCTGAGCTGTGCCAGGGTCTTTGATTCCCTGCTCCCAGCTGAGCTGTGCCAGGGCCTTTGATTCCCTGCTCTCAGCCGAGCTGTGCCAGGGCCTTTGATTCCCTGCTCCCAGCCGAGGTGTGCCAGGGCCGTTGATTCCCTGCTCCCACCCGAGCTGTGGCAGGGCCGTTGATTCCCTGCTCCCAACCGAGGTGTGCCAGGGCCGTTGATTCCCTGCTCCCAGCTGAGCTGTGCCAGGGTCTTTGATTCTCTGCTCCCAGCTGAGCTGTGCCGGGGCCTTTGATTCCCTGCTCCCAGCTGAGCTCTGCCTGGACACGTGATTCCCTGCTCCTAGCTGAGCTCTGCCAGGGCGTTTGATTTCCAGCTGAGCTCTGCCAGGGCCTTTGATTTCCAGCTGAGCTGTGCCAGGGTCTTTGATTCTCTGCTCCCAGCTGAGCAGTGCCAGGGCCGTTGATTCCCTGCTCCCAGCTGGGCGGTGCCAGGGCCGTTGATTCCCTGCTCCCAGCTGAGATGTGCCAGGGCCTTTGATTCCCTGCTCCCAGCTGAGCGGTGCCAGGGCCCTTGAGTCCCTGCTCCCAGCTGAGCTGCGCCAGGGCCGTTGTTTCCCTGCTCCCAGCTGAGATGTGCCAGGGCCGTTGATTCCCTGCTCCCAGCTGAGCTCTGCCAGGGCGTTTGATTCCCTGATCCCAGCTGAGATGTGCCAGGGCCTTTGATTCCCTGCTCCCAGCTGAGCTGTGCCAGGGTCTTTGATTCCCTGCTCCCAGCTGAGCTGTGCCAGAGCCTTTGATTCCCTGATCCCAGCTGAGCGGTGCCAGGGCCTTTGATTCCCTGCTCCCAGTCGCGGTGTGCCAGGGCTGGTGATTCCCTGCTCCCAGCCGAGCTGTGGCAGGGCCATTGATTCCCTGCTCCCAGCTGAGGTGTGCCAGGGCCCTTGAGTCCCTGCTCCCAGCTGAGATGTGCCAGGGCCCTTGAGTCCCTGCTCCCAGCTGAGATGTGCCAGGGCTGTTGTTTCCCTGCTCCCAGCTGAGCGGTGCCAGGGCTGTTGATTCCCTGCTCCCAGCTGAGCGGTGCCAGGGCTGTTGATTCCCTGCTCCCAGCCGAGCTGTGCCAGGGTATTTGATTCTCTGCTCCCAGCTGAGCTGTGCCAGGGCCATTGTTTCCCTGATCCCAGCTGTGCGGTGCCAGGGCCGTTGACTCCCTGCTCCCAGCTGAGATGTGCCGGGGCCTTTGATTCCCTGCTCCCAGCTGAGCTCTGCCTGGACACTTGATTCCCTGCTCCTAGCTGAGCTCTGCCAGGGCCTTTGATTTCCAGCTGAGCTCTGCCAGGGCCTTTGATTTCCAGCTGAGATGCGCCAGGGTCTTTGATTCCCTGCTCCCAGCTGAGCTCTGCCAGGGCCTTTGATTTCCAGCTGAGCTGCGCCAGGGCCGTTGTTTCCCTGCTCCCAGCTGAGATGTGCCAGGGCCGTTGATTCCCTGCTCCCAGCTGAGCAGTGCCAGGGCCGTTGATTCCCTGCTCCCAGCTGGGCGGTGCCAGGGCCGTTGATTCCCTGCTCCCAGCTGAGATGTGCCAGGGCCTTTGATTCCCTGCTCCCAGCTGAGCGGTGCCAGGGCCTTTGATTCCCTGCTCCCAGCTGAGCTCTGCCTGGACACGTGATTCCCTGCTCCCAGCTAAGCTCTGCCAGGGCGTTTGATTTCCAGCTGAGCTCTGCCAGGGCCTTTGATTTCCAGCTGAGCTGTGCCAGGGTCTTTGATTCCCTGCTCCCAGCTGAGCAGTGCCAGGGCCGTTGATTCCCTGCTCCCAGCTGGGCGGTGCCAGGGCCGTTGATTCCCTGCTCCCAGCTGAGATGTGCCAGGGCCTTTGATTCCCTGCTCCCAGCTGAGCGGTGCCAGGGCCTTTGATTCCGTGCTCCCAGCTGACCTCTGCCTGGACACTTGATTCCCTGCTCCCAGCTAAGCTCTGCCAGGGCGTTTGATTTCCAGCTGAGCTCTGCCAGGGCCTTTGATTTCCAGCTGAGCTGTGCCACGGTCTTTGATTCCCTGCTCCCAGCTGAGATGTGCCAGGGCCGTTGATTCCCTGCTCCCAGCTGAGATGTGCCAGGGCCGTTGATTCCCTGCTCCCAGCTGGCCGGTGCCAGGGCCGTTGATTCCCTGCTCCCAGCTGAGCGGTGCCAGGGCCTTTGATTCCCTGCTCCCAGCTGAGCTCTGCCTGGACACTTGATTCCCTGCTCCCAGCTGAGCTCTGCCAGGGCCTTTGATTTCCAGGGGAGCTTTGCCAGGGCCTTTGATTTCCAGCTCAGCTGTGCCAGGGTCTTTGATTACCTGCTCCCTGCTGAGATGTGCCAGGGCCGTTGATTCCCTGCTCCCAGCTGAGATGTGCTAGGGCCGTTGATTCCCTGCTCCCAGCTGAGCTGTGCCGGGGCCGTTGATTCCCTGCTCCCAGCTGAGCTGTGCCGGGGCCGTTGATTCCCTGCTCCCAGCTGAGCTGTGCCAGGGCCGTTGATTCCCTGCTTCTAGCTGAGCTGTGCCAGGGCCTTTGATCCCCTGCTTCCAGCTGATCTGTGCCAGGGCCTTTGATTCCCCTGCTCCCAGCTGAGCTGTGCCAGGGCCGTTGATTCCCTGCTCCCAGCTGAGCTGTGCCAGGGTCTTTGATTCCCTGCTCCCAGCTGAGCTGTGCCAGGGTCTTTGATTCCCTGCTCCCAGCTGAGCTGTGCCAGGGCCTTTGATTCCCTGCTCTCAGCCGAGCTGTGCCAGGGCCTTTGATTCCCTGCTCCCAGCCGAGGTGTGCCAGGGCCGTTGATTCCCTGCTCCCACCCGAGCTGTGGCAGGGCCGTTGATTCCCTGCTCCCAACCGAGGTGTGCCAGGGCCGTTGATTCCCTGCTCCCAGCTGAGCTGTGCCAGGGTCTTTGATTCTCTGCTCCCAGCTGAGCTGTGCCAGGGCCGTTGATTCCCTGATCCCAACTGAGATGTGCCAGGGTCATTGATTCCCTGCTCCCAGCTGAGCTGTGCCAGGGTCTTTGATTCCCTGCTCCCAGCAGAGCTGTTCCAGGGTCTTTGATTCCCTGCTCCCAGCTGAGCGGTGCCAGGGCCGTTGTTTTCCTGCTCCCAGCTGAGCGGTGCCAGGGCCGTTGATTCCCTGCTCCCAGCTGAGCTGTGCCAGGGTCTTTGATTCCCTGCTCCCAGCTGAGCTGTGCCAGGGCCTTTGATTCCCTGCTCTCAGCCGAGCTGTGCCAGGGCCTTTGATTCCCTGCTCCCAGCCGAGGTATGCCAGGGCCGTTGATTCCCTGCTCCCAGCCGAGCTGTGCCAGGGTCTTTGATTCTCTGCTCCCAGCCGAGCTGTGCCAGGGCCATTGTTTCCCTGCTCCCAGCTGAGCGGTGCCAGGGCTGTTGTTTCCCTGCTCCCAGCTGAGCGGTGCCAGGGCCATTGGTTCCCTGATCCCAGCTGAGATGTGCCAGGGCCGTTGATTCCCTGCTCCCAGCTGAGCGGTGCCAGGGCCTTTGATTCCCTGATCCCAGCAGAGATGTGCCAGGGCCTTTGATTCCCTGCTCCCAGCTGAGCTGTGCCAGGGTCTTTGATTCCCTGCTCCCTGCTGAGCTGTGCCAGAGCCTTTGATTCCCTGATCCCAGCTGAGCGGTGCCAGGGCCTTTGATTCCCTGCTCCCAGTCGCGGTGTGCCAGGGCTGGTGATTCCCTGCTCTCAGCCGAGCTGTGGCAGGGCCATTGATTCCCTGCTCCCAGCCGAGCTGTGCCAGGGTATTTGATTCTCTGCTCCCAGCTGAGCTGTGCCAGGGCCATTGTTTCCCTGATCCCAGCTGAGCGGTGCCAGGGCCGTTGATTCCCTGCTCCCAGCTGAGATGTGCCGGGGCCTTTGATTCCCTGCTCCCAGCTGAGCGGTGCCAGGGCTGTTGATTCCCTGCTCCCAGCCGAGCTGTGCCAGGGTATTTGATTCTCTGCTCCCAGCTGAGCTGTGCCAGGGCCATTGTTTCCCTGATCCCAGCTGAGCGGTGCCAGGGCCGTTCATTCCCTGCTCCCAGCTGAGATGTGCCGGGGCCTTTGATTCCCTGCTCCCAGCTGAGCTCTGCCTGGACACGTGATTCCCTGCTCCTAGCTGAGCTCTGCCAGGGCGTTTGATTTCCAGCTGAGCTCTGCCAGGGCCTTTGATTTCCAGCTGAGCTGTGCCAGGGTCTTTGATTCCCTGCTCCCAGCTGAGCAGTGCCAGGGCCGTTGATTCCCTGCTCCCAGCTGGGCGGTGCCAGGGCCGTTGATTCCCTGCTCCCAGCTGAGATGTGCCAGGGCCTTTGATTCCCTGCTCCCAGCTGAGCGGTGCCAGGGCCCTTGAGTCCCTGCTCCCAGCTGAGCTGCGCCAGGGCCGTTGTTTCCCTGCTCCCAGCTGAGATGTGCCAGGGCCGTTGATTCCCTGCTCCCAGCTGAGCTCTGCCAGGGCGTTTGATTTCCAGCTGAGCTCTGCCAGGGCGTTTGATTCCCTGATCCCAGCTGAGATGTGCCAGGGCCTTTGATTCCCTGCTCCCAGCTGAGCTGTGCCAGGGCCTTTGATTCCCTGCTCCCAGCTGAGCTGTGCCAGGGTCTTTGATTCCCTGCTCCCAGCTGAGCTGTGCCAGAGCCTTTGATTCCCTGATCCCAGCTGAGCGGTGCCAGGGCCTTTGATTCCCTGCTCCCAGTCGCGGTGTGCCAGGGCTGGTGATTCCCTGCTCCCAGCCGAGCTGTGGCAGGGCCATTGATTCCCTGCTCCCAGCTGAGGTGTGCCAGGGCCCTTGAGTCCCTGCTCCCAGCTGAGATGTGCCAGGGCTGTTGTTTCCCTGCTCCCAGCTGAGCGGTGCCAGGGTATTTGATTCTCAGCTCCCAGCTGAGCTGTGCCAGGGCCATTGTTTCCCTGATCCCAGCTGAGCGGTGCCAGGGCCATTGATTCCCTGCTCCCAGCTGAGATGTGCCGGGGCCTTTTGATTCCCTGCTCCCAGCTGAGCTCTGCCTGGACACTTGATTCCCTGCTCCTAGCTGAGCTCTGCCAGGGCCTTTGATTTCCAGCTGAGCTCTGCCAGGGCCTTTGATTTCCAGCTGAGCTGCGCCAGGGTCTTTGATTCCCTGCTCCCAGCTGAGCTCTGCCAGGGCCTTTGATTTCCAGCTGAGCTGCGCCAGGGCCGTTGTTTCCCTGCTCCCAGCTGAGATGTGCCAGGGCCGTTGATTCCCTGATCCCAGCTGAGCAGTGCCAGGGCCGTTGATTCCCTGCTCCCAGCTGGGCGGTACCAGGGCCATTGATTCCCTGCTCCCAGCTGAGATGTGCCAGGGCCTTTGATTCCCTGCTCCCAGCTGAGCGGTGCCAGGGCCTTTGATTCCTGCTCCCAGCTGAGCTCTGCTTGGACACTTGATTCCCTGCTCCCAGCTGAGCTCTGCCAGGGCGTTTGATTTCCAGCTGAGCTCTGCCAGGGCCTTTGATTTCCAGCTGAGCTGTGCCAGGGTCTTTGATTCCCTGCTCCCAGCTGAGCAGTGCAAGGGCCGTTGATTCCCTGCTCCCAGCTGGGCGGTGCCAGGGCCGTTGATTCCCTGCTCCCAGCTGAGATGTGCCAGGGCCTTTGATTTCCAGCTGAGCTGAGCCAGGGCCGTTGTTTCCCTGCTCCCAGCTGAGATGTGCCAGGGCCGTTGATTCCCTGATCCCAGCTGAGCAGTGCCAGGGCCGTTGATTCCCTGCTCCCAGCTGGGCGGTACCAGGGCCATTGATTCCCTGCTCCCAGCTGAGATGTGCCAGGGCCTTTGATTCCCTGCTCCCAGCTGAGCGGTGCCAGGGCCTTTGATTCCTGCTCCCAGCTGAGCTCTGCTTGGACACTTGATTCCCTGCTCCCAGCTGAGCTCTGCCAGGGCGTTTGATTTCCAGCTGAGCTCTGCCAGGGCCTTTGATTTCCAGCTGAGCTGTGCCAGGGTCTTTGATTCCCTGCTCCCAGCTGAGCAGTGCAAGGGCCGTTGATTCCCTGCTCCCAGCTGGGCGGTGCCAGGGCCGTTGATTCCCTGCTCCCAGCTGAGATGTGCCAGGGCCTTTGATTCCCTGCTCCCAGCTGAGCGCTGCCAGGGCCTTTGATTCCCTGCTCCCAGCTGAGCTCTGCCTGGACACTTGATTCCCTGCTCCCAGCTAAGCTCTGCCAGGGCGTTTGATTTCCAGCTGAGCTCTGCCAGGGCCTTTGATTTCCAGCTGAGCTGTGCCAGGGTCTTTGATTCCCTGCTCCCAGCTGAGATGTTCCAGGGCCGTTGATTCCCTGCTCCCAGCTGAGATGTGCCAGGGCCTTTGATTCCCTGCTCCCAGCTGAGCGGTGCCAGGGCCTTTGATTCCCTGCTCCCAGCTGAGCTCTGCCTGGACACTTGATTCCCTGCTCCCAGCTGAGCTCTGCCAGGGCGTTTGATTTCCAGCTGAGCTCTGCCAGGGCCTTTGATTCCCTGATCCCAGCTGAGATGTGCCAGGGCCTTTAATTCCCTGCTCCCAGCTGAGCTGTGCCAGGGTCTTTGATTCCCTGCTCCCAGCTGAGCTGTGCCAGAGCCTTTGATTCCCTGATCCCAGCTGAGCGGTGCCAGGGCCTTTGATTCCCTGCTCCCAGTCGCGGTGTGCCAGGGCTGGTGATTCCCTGCTCCCAGCCGAGCTGTGGCAGGGCCATTGATTCCCTGCTCCCAGCTAAGATGTGCCAGGGCTGTTGTTTCCCTGCTCCCAGCTGAGCGGTGCCAGGGCTGTTGTTTCCCTGCTCCCAGCTGAGCGGTGCCAGGGCCGTTGATTCCCTGCTCCCAGCTGAGCGGTGCCAGGGCTGTTGATTCCCTGCTCCCAGCCGAGCTGTGCCAGGTATTTGATTCTCTGCTCCCAGCTGAGCTGTGCCAGGGCCATTGTTTCCCTGATCCCAGCTGAGCGGTGCCAGGGCCGTTGATTCCCTGCTCCCAGCTGAGATGTGCCGGGGCCTTTGATTCCCTGCTCCCAGCTGAGCTCTGCCTGGACACTTGATTCCCTGCTCCTAGCTGAGCTCTGCCAGGGCCTTTGATTTCCAGCTGAGCTCTGCCAGGGCCTTTGATTTCCAGCTGAGCTGCGCCAGGGTCTTTGATTCCCTGCTCCCAGCTGAGCTCTGCCAGGGCCTTTGATTTCCAGCTGAGCTGCGCCAGGGCCGTTGTTTCCCTGCTCCCAGCTGAGATGTGCCAGGGCCGTTGATTCCCTGATCCCAGCTGAGCAGTGCCAGGGCCGTTGATTCCCTGCTCCCAGCTGGGCGGTGCCAGGGCCGTTGATTCCCTGCTCCCAGCTGAGATGTGCCAGGGCCTTTGATTCCCTGCTCCCAGCTGAGCGGTGCCAGGGCCTTTGATTCCCTGCTCCCAGCTGAGCTCTGCCTGGACACTTGATTCCCTGCTCCCAGCTGAGCTCTGCCAGGTCGTTTGATTTCCAGCTGAGCTCTGCCAGGGCCTTTGATTTCCAGCTGAGCTGTGCCAGGGTCTTTGTTTCCCTGCTCCCAGCTGAGCAGTGCCAGGGCCGTTGATTCCCTGCTCCCAGCTGGGCGGTGCCAGGGCCGGTGATTCCCTGCTCCCAGCTGAGATGTGCCAGGGCCTTTGATTCCCTGCTCCCAGCTGAGCAGTGCCAGGGCCTTTGATTCCCTGCTCCCAGCTGAGCTCTGCCTGGACACTTGATTCCCTGCTCCCAGCTAAGCTCTGCCAGGGCGTTTGATTTCCAGCTGAGCTCTGCCAGGGCCTTTGATTTCCAGCTGAGCTGTGCCAGGGTCTTTGATTCCCTGCTCCCAGCTGAGATGTGCCAGGGCCATTCATTCCCTGCTCCCAGCTGAGATGTGCCAGGGCCATTCATTCCCTGCTCCCAGCTGAGATGTGCCAGGGCCGTTGATTCCCTGCTCCCAGCTGAGCGGTGCCAGGGCCTTTGATTCCCTGCTCCCAGTCGCGGTGTGCCAGGGCTGGTGATTCCCTGCTCTCAGCCGAGCTGTGGCAGGGCCATTGATTCCCTGCTCCCAGCTGAGATGTGCCAGGGCTGTTGTTTCCCTGCTCCCAGCTGAGCGGTGCCAGGGCCGTTGATTCCCTGCTCCCAGCTGAGCGGTGCCAGGGCTGTTGATTCCCTGCTCCCAGCCGAGCTGTGCCAGGGTATTTGATTCTCTGCTCCCAGCTGAGCTGTGCCAGGGCCATTGTTTCCCTGATCCCAGCTGAGCGGTGCCAGGGCCGTTGATTCCCTGCTCCCAGCCGAGCTGTGGCAGGGCCATTGATTCCCTGCTCCCAGCTGAGGTGTGCCAGGGCCCTTGAGTCCCTGCTCCCAGCTGAGATGTGCCAGGGCTGTTGTTTCCCTGCTCCCAGCTGAGCGGTGCCAGGGTATTTGATTCTCAGCTCCCAGCTGAGCTGTGCCAGGGCCATTGTTTCCCTGATCCCAGCTGAGCGGTGCCAGGGCCATTGATTCCCTGCTCCCAGCTGAGATGTGCCGGGGCCTTTTGATTCCCTGCTCCCAGCTGAGCTCTGCCTGGACACTTGATTCCCTGCTCCTAGCTGAGCTCTGCCAGGGCCTTTGATTTCCAGCTGAGCTCTGCCAGGGCCTTTGATTTCCAGCTGAGCTGCGCCAGGGTCTTTGATTCCCTGCTCCCAGCTGAGCTCTGCCAGGGCCTTTGATTTCCAGCTGAGCTGCGCCAGGGCCGTTGTTTCCCTGCTCCCAGCTGAGATGTGCCAGGGCCGTTGATTCCCTGATCCCAGCTGAGCAGTGCCAGGGCCGTTGATTCCCTGCTCCCAGCTGGGCGGTACCAGGGCCATTGATTCCCTGCTCCCAGCTGAGATGTGCCAGGGCCTTTGATTCCCTGCTCCCAGCTGAGCGGTGCCAGGGCCTTTGATTCCTGCTCCCAGCTGAGCTCTGCTTGGACACTTGATTCCCTGCTCCCAGCTGAGCTCTGCCAGGGCGTTTGATTTCCAGCTGAGCTCTGCCAGGGCCTTTGATTTCCAGCTGAGCTGTGCCAGGGTCTTTGATTCCCTGCTCCCAGCTGAGCAGTGCAAGGGCCGTTGATTCCCTGCTCCCAGCTGGGCGGTGCCAGGGCCGTTGATTCCCTGCTCCCAGCTGAGATGTGCCAGGGCCTTTGATTTCCAGCTGAGCTGAGCCAGGGCCGTTGTTTCCCTGCTCCCAGCTGAGATGTGCCAGGGCCGTTGATTCCCTGATCCCAGCTGAGCAGTGCCAGGGCCGTTGATTCCCTGCTCCCAGCTGGGCGGTACCAGGGCCATTGATTCCCTGCTCCCAGCTGAGATGTGCCAGGGCCTTTGATTCCCTGCTCCCAGCTGAGCGGTGCCAGGGCCTTTGATTCCTGCTCCCAGCTGAGCTCTGCTTGGACACTTGATTCCCTGCTCCCAGCTGAGCTCTGCCAGGGCGTTTGATTTCCAGCTGAGCTCTGCCAGGGCCTTTGATTTCCAGCTGAGCTGTGCCAGGGTCTTTGATTCCCTGCTCCCAGCTGAGCAGTGCAAGGGCCGTTGATTCCCTGCTCCCAGCTGGGCGGTGCCAGGGCCGTTGATTCCCTGCTCCCAGCTGAGATGTGCCAGGGCCTTTGATTCCCTGCTCCCAGCTGAGCGCTGCCAGGGCCTTTGATTCCCTGCTCCCAGCTGAGCTCTGCCTGGACACTTGATTCCCTGCTCCCAGCTAAGCTCTGCCAGGGCGTTTGATTTCCAGCTGAGCTCTGCCAGGGCCTTTGATTTCCAGCTGAGCTGTGCCAGGGTCTTTGATTCCCTGCTCCCAGCTGAGATGTTCCAGGGCCGTTGATTCCCTGCTCCCAGCTGAGATGTGCCAGGGCCTTTGATTCCCTGCTCCCAGCTGAGCGGTGCCAGGGCCTTTGATTCCCTGCTCCCAGCTGAGCTCTGCCTGGACACTTGATTCCCTGCTCCCAGCTGAGCTCTGCCAGGGCGTTTGATTTCCAGCTGAGCTCTGCCAGGGCCTTTGATTCCCTGATCCCAGCTGAGATGTGCCAGGGCCTTTAATTCCCTGCTCCCAGCTGAGCTGTGCCAGGGTCTTTGATTCCCTGCTCCCAGCTGAGCTGTGCCAGAGCCTTTGATTCCCTGATCCCAGCTGAGCGGTGCCAGGGCCTTTGATTCCCTGCTCCCAGTCGCGGTGTGCCAGGGCTGGTGATTCCCTGCTCCCAGCCGAGCTGTGGCAGGGCCATTGATTCCCTGCTCCCAGCTGAGGTGTGCCAGGGCCCTTGAGTCCCTGCTCCCAGCTAAGATGTGCCAGGGCTGTTGTTTCCCTGCTCCCAGCTGAGCGGTGCCAGGGCCGTTGATTCCCTGCTCCCAGCTGAGCGGTGCCAGGGCTGTTGATTCCCTGCTCCCAGCCGAGCTGTGCCAGGTATTTGATTCTCTGCTCCCAGCTGAGCTGTGCCAGGGCCATTGTTTCCCTGATCCCAGCTGAGCGGTGCCAGGGCCGTTGATTCCCTGCTCCCAGCTGAGATGTGCCGGGGCCTTTGATTCCCTGCTCCCAGCTGAGCTCTGCCTGGACACTTGATTCCCTGCTCCTAGCTGAGCTCTGCCAGGGCCTTTGATTTCCAGCTGAGCTCTGCCAGGGCCTTTGATTTCCAGCTGAGCTGCGCCAGGGTCTTTGATTCCCTGCTCCCAGCTGAGCTCTGCCAGGGCCTTTGATTTCCAGCTGAGCTGCGCCAGGGCCGTTGTTTCCCTGCTCCCAGCTGAGATGTGCCAGGGCCGTTGATTCCCTGATCCCAGCTGAGCAGTGCCAGGGCCGTTGATTCCCTGCTCCCAGCTGGGCGGTGCCAGGGCCGTTGATTCCCTGCTCCCAGCTGAGATGTGCCAGGGCCTTTGATTCCCTGCTCCCAGCTGAGCGCTGCCAGGGCCTTTGATTCCCTGCTCCCAGCTGAGCTCTGCCTGGACACTTGATTCCCTGCTCCCAGCTAAGCTCTGCCAGGGCGTTTGATTTCCAGCTGAGCTCTGCCAGGGCCTTTGATTTCCAGCTGAGCTGTGCCAGGGTCTTTGATTCCCTGCTCCCAGCTGAGATGTTCCAGGGCCGTTGATTCCCTGCTCCCAGCTGAGATGTGCCAGGGCCTTTGATTCCCTGCTCCCAGCTGAGCGGTGCCAGGGCCTTTGATTCCCTGCTCCCAGCTGAGCTCTGCCTGGACACTTGATTCCCTGCTCCCAGCTGAGCTCTGCCAGGGCGTTTGATTTCCAGCTGAGCTCTGCCAGGGCCTTTGATTCCCTGATCCCAGCTGAGATGTGCCAGGGCCTTTAATTCCCTGCTCCCAGCTGAGCTGTGCCAGGGTCTTTGATTCCCTGCTCCCAGCTGAGCTGTGCCAGAGCCTTTGATTCCCTGATCCCAGCTGAGCGGTGCCAGGGCCTTTGATTCCCTGCTCCCAGTCGCGGTGTGCCAGGGCTGGTGATTCCCTGCTCCCAGCCGAGCTGTGGCAGGGCCATTGATTCCCTGCTCCCAGCTGAGGTGTGCCAGGGCCCTTGAGTCCCTGCTCCCAGCTAAGATGTGCCAGGGCTGTTGTTTCCCTGCTCCCAGCTGAGCGGTGCCAGGGCCGTTGATTCCCTGCTCCCAGCTGAGCGGTGCCAGGGCTGTTGATTCCCTGCTCCCAGCCGAGCTGTGCCAGGGTATTTGATTCTCTGCTCCCAGCTGAGCTGTGCCAGGGCCATTGTTTCCCTGATCCCAGCTGAGCGGTGCCAGGGCCGTTGATTCCCTGCTCCCAGCTGAGATGTGCCGGGGCCTTTGATTCCCTGCTCCCAGCTGAGCTCTGCCTGGACACTTGATTCCCTGCTCCTAGCTGAGCTCTGCCAGGGCCTTTGATTTCCAGCTGAGCTCTGCCAGGGCCTTTGATTTCCAGCTGAGCTGCGCCAGGGTCTTTGATTCCCTGCTCCCAGCTGAGCTCTGCCAGGGCCTTTGATTTCCAGCTGAGCTGCGCCAGGGCCGTTGTTTCCCTGCTCCCAGCTGAGATGTGCCAGGGCCGTTGATTCCCTGATCCCAGCTGAGCAGTGCCAGGGCCGTTGATTCCCTGCTCCCAGCTGGGCGGTGCCAGGGCCGTTGATTCCCTGCTCCCAGCTGAGATGTGCCAGGGCCTTTGATTCCCTGCTCCCAGCTGAGCGGTGCCAGGGCCTTTGATTCCCTGCTCCCAGCTGAGCTCTGCCTGGACACTTGATTCCCTGCTCCCAGCTGAGCTCTGCCAGGTCGTTTGATTTCCAGCTGAGCTCTGCCAGGGCCTTTGATTTCCAGCTGAGCTGTGCCAGGGTCTTTGTTTCCCTGCTCCCAGCTGAGCAGTGCCAGGGCCGTTGATTCCCTGCTCCCAGCTGGGCGGTGCCAGGGCCGGTGATTCCCTGCTCCCAGCTGAGATGTGCCAGGGCCTTTGATTCCCTGCTCCCAGCTGAGCAGTGCCAGGGCCTTTGATTCCCTGCTCCCAGCTGAGCTCTGCCTGGACACTTGATTCCCTGCTCCCAGCTAAGCTCTGCCAGGGCGTTTGATTTCCAGCTGAGCTCTGCCAGGGCCTTTGATTTCCAGCTGAGCTGTGCCAGGGTCTTTGATTCCCTGCTCCCAGCTGAGATGTGCCAGGGCCATTCATTCCCTGCTCCCAGCTGAGATGTGCCAGGGCCATTCATTCCCTGCTCCCAGCTGAGATGTGCCAGGGCCGTTGATTCCCTGCTCCCAGCTGAGCGGTGCCAGGGCCTTTGATTCCCTGCTCCCAGTCGCGGTGTGCCAGGGCTGGTGATTCCCTGCTCTCAGCCGAGCTGTGGCAGGGCCATTGATTCCCTGCTCCCAGCTGAGATGTGCCAGGGCTGTTGTTTCCCTGCTCCCAGCTGAGCGGTGCCAGGGCCGTTGATTCCCTGCTCCCAGCTGAGCGGTGCCAGGGCTGTTGATTCCCTGCTCCCAGCCGAGCTGTGCCAGGGTATTTGATTCTCTGCTCCCAGCTGAGCTGTGCCAGGGCCATTGTTTCCCTGATCCCAGCTGAGCGGTGCCAGGGCCGTTGATTCCCTGCTCCCAGCTGAGATGTGCCGGGGCCTTTGATTCCCTGCTCCCAGCTGAGCTCTGCCTGGACACGTGATTCCCTGCTCCTAGCTGAGCTCTGCCAGGGCGTTTGATTTCCAGCTGAGCTCTGCCAGGGCCTTTGATTTCCAGCTGAGCTGTGCCAGGGTCTTTGATTCCCTGCTCCCAGCTGAGCAGTGCCAGGGCCGTTGATTCCCTGCTCCCAGCTGGGCGGTGCCAGGGCCGTTGATTCCCTGCTCCCAGCTGAGATGTGCCAGGGCCTTTGATTCCCTGCTCCCAGCTGAGCGGTGCCAGGGCCCTTGAGTCCCTGCTCCCAGCTGAGCTGCGCCAGGGCCGTTGTTTCCCTGCTCCCAGCTGAGATGTGCCAGGGCCGTTGATTCCCTGCTCCCAGCTGAGCTCTGCCAGGGCGTTTGATTTCCAGCTGAGCTCTGCCAGGGCGTTTGATTCCCTGATCCCAGCTGAGATGTGCCAGGGCCTTTGATTCCCTGCTCCCAGCTGAGCTGTGCCAGGGTCTTTGATTCCCTGCTCCCAGCTGAGCTGTGCCAGAGCCTTTGATTCCCTGATCCCAGCTGAGCGGTGCCAGGGCCTTTGATTCCCTGCTCCCAGTCGCGGTGTGCCAGGGCTGGTGATTCCCTGCTCCCAGCCGAGCTGTGGCAGGGCCATTGATTCCCTGCTCCCAGCTGAGGTGTGCCAGGGCCCTTGAGTCCCTGCTCCCAGCTGAGATGTGCCAGGGCTGTTGTTTCCCTGCTCCCAGCTGAGCGGTGCCAGGGCCGTTGATTCCCTGCTCCCAGCTGAGCGGTGCCAGGGCTGTTGATTCCCTGCTTCCAGCCGAGCTGTGCCAGGGTATTTGATTCTCTGCTCCCAGCTGAGCTGTGCCAGGGCCATTGTTTCCCTGATCCCAGCTGAGCGGTGCCAGGGCCGTTGATTCCCTGCTCCCAGCTGAGATGTGCCGGGGCCTTTGATTCCCTGCTCCCAGCTGAGCTCTGCCTGGACACTTGATTCCCTGCTCCTAGCTGAGCTCTGCCAGGGCCTTTGATTTCCAGCTGAGCTCTGCCAGGGCCTTTGATTTCCAGCTGAGCTGCGCCAGGGTCTTTGATTCTCTGCTCCCAGCTGAGATGTGCCAGGGCCATTCATTCCCTGCTCCCAGCTGAGATGTGCCAGGGCCATTCATTCCCTGCTCCCAGCTGAGATGTGCCAGGGCCGTTGATTCCCTGCTCCCAGCTGAGCTCTGCCAGGGCCTTTGATTTCCAGCTGAGCTGCGCCAGGGCCGTTGTTTCCCTGCTCCCAGCTGAGATGTGCCAGGGCCGTTGATTCCCTGATCCCAGCTGAGCAGTGCCAGGGCCGTTGATTCCCTGCTCCCAGCTGGGTGGTACCAGGGCCATTGATTCCCTGCTCCCAGCTGAGATGTGCCAGGGCCTTTGATTCCCTGCTCCCAGCTGAGCGGTGCCAGGGCCTTTGATTCCTGCTCCCAGCTGAGCTCTGCTTGGACACTTGATTCCCTGCTCCCAGCTGAGCTCTGCCAGGGCGTTTGATTTCCAGCTGAGCTCTGCCAGGGCCTTTGATTTCCAGCTGAGCTGTGCCAGGGTCTTTGATTCCCTGCTCCCAGCTGAGCAGTGCAAGGGCCGTTGATTCCCTGCTCCCAGCTGGGCGGTGCCAGGGCCGTTGATTCCCTGCTCCCAGCTGAGATGTGCCAGGGCCTTTGATTCCCTGCTCCCAGCTGAGCGCTGCCAGGGCCTTTGATTCCCTGCTCCCAGCTGAGCTCTGCCTGGACACTTGATTCCCTGCTCCCAGCTAAGCTCTGCCAGGGCGTTTGATTTCCAGATGAGCTCTGCCAGGGCCTTTGATTTCCAGCTGAGCTGTGCCAGGGTCTTTGATTCCCTGCTCCCAGCTGAGATGTTCCAGGGCCGTTGATTCCCTGCTCCCAGCTGAGATGTGCCAGGGCCTTTGATTCCCTGCTCCCAGCTGAGCGGTGCCAGGGCCTTTGATTCCCTGCTCCCAGCTGAGCTCTGCCAGGGCCTTTGATTCCCTGATCCCAGCTGAGATGTGCCAGGGCCTTTAATTCCCTGCTCCCAGCTGAGCTGTGCCAGGGTCTTTGATTCCCTGCTCCCAGCTGAGCTGTGCCAGAGCCTTTGATTCCCTGATCCCAGCTGAGCGGTGCCAGGGCCTTTGATTCCCTGCTCCCAGTCGCGGTGTGCCAGGGCTGGTGATTCCCTGCTCCCAGCCGAGCTGTGGCAGGGCCATTGATTCCCTGCTCCCAGCTGAGGTGTGCCAGGGCCCTTGAGTCCCTGCTCCCAGCTGAGATGTGCCAGGGCTGTTGTTTCCCTGCTCCCAGCTGAGCGGTGCCAGGGCCGTTGATTCCCTGCTCCCAGCTGAGCGGTGCCAGGGCTGTTGATTCCCTGCTCCCAGCCGAGCTGTGCCAGGGTATTTGATTCTCTGCTCCCAGCTGAGCTGTGCCAGGGCCATTGTTTCCCTGATCCCAGCTGAGCGGTGCCAGGGCCGTTGATTCCCTGCTCCCAGCTGAGATGTGCCGGGGCCTTTGATTCCCTGCTCCCAGCTGAGCTCTGCCTGGACACTTGATTCCCTGCTCCTAGCTGAGCTCTGCCAGGGCCTTTGATTTCCAGCTGAGCTCTGCCAGGGCCTTTGATTTCCAGCTGAGCTGCGCCAGGGTCTTTGATTCCCTGCTCCCAGCTGAGCTCTGCCAGGGCCTTTGATTTCCAGCTGAGCTGCGCCAGGGCCGTTGTTTCCCTGCTCCCAGCTGAGATGTGCCAGGGCCGTTGATTCCCTGATCCCAGCTGAGCAGTGCCAGGGCCGTTGATTCCCTGCTCCCAGCTGGGCGGTGCCAGGGCCGTTGATTCCCTGCTCCCAGCTGAGATGTGCCAGGGCCTTTGATTCCCTGCTCCCAGCTGAGCGGTGCCAGGGCCTTTGATTCCCTGCTCCCAGCTGAGCTCTGCTTGGACACTTGATTCCCTGCTCCCAGCTGAGCTCTGCCAGGGCGTTTGATTTCCAGCTGAGCTCTGCCAGGGCCTTTGATTTCCAGCTGAGCTGTGCCAGGGTCTTTGTTTCCCTGCTCCCAGCTGAGCAGTGCCAGGGCCGTTGATTCCCTGCTCCCAGCTGGGCGGTGCCAGGGCCGGTGATTCCCTGCTCCCAGCTGAGATGTGCCAGGGCCTTTGATTCCCTGCTCCCAGCTGAGCAGTGCCAGGGCCTTTGATTCCCTGCTCCCAGCTGAGCTCTGCCTGGACACTTGATTCCCTGCTCCCAGCTAAGCTCTGCCAGGGCGTTTGATTTCCAGCTGAGCTCTGCCAGGGCCTTTGATTTCCAGCTGAGCTGTGCCAGGGTCTTTGATTCCCTGCTCCCAGCTGAGATGTGCCAGGGCCATTCATTCCCTGCTCCCAGCTGAGATGTGCGAGGGCCGTTGATTCCCTGCTCCCAGCTGGCCGGTGCCAGGGCCGTTGATTCCCTGCTCCCAGCTGAGCGGTGCCAGGGCCTTTGATTCCCTGCTCCCAGCTGAGCTCTGCCTGGACACTTGATTCCCTGCTCCCAGCTGAGCTCTGCCAGGGCCTTTGATTTCCAGGGGAGCTTTGCCAGGGCCTTTGATTTCCAGCTCAGCTGTGCCAGGGTCTTTGATTACCTGCTCCCAGCTGAGATGTGCCAGGGCCGTTGATTCCCTGCTCCCAGCTGAGATATGCCAGGGCCGTTGATTCCCTGCTCCCAGCTGAACTGTGCCGGGGCCGTTGATTCCCTGCTCCCAGCTGAGCTGTGCCGGGGCCGTTGATTCCCTGCTCCCAGCTGAGCTGTGCCAGGGCCGTTGATTCCCTGCTTCCAGCTGAGCTGTGCCAGGGCCGTTGATCCCCTGCTTCCAGCTGAGCTGTGCCAGGGCCTTTGATTCCCCTGCTCCCAGCTGAGCTGTGCCGGGGCCTTTGATTCCCTGCTCCCAGCTGAGCTCTGCCTGGACACTTGATTCCCTGCTCCTAGCTGAGCTCTGCCAGGGCCTTTGATTTCCAGCTGAGCTCTGCCAGGGCCTTTGATTTCCAGCTGAGCTGTGCCAGGGTCTTTGATTCCCTGCTCCCAGCTGAGCTGTGCCAGGGTCTTTGATTCCCTGCTCCCAGCTGAGCGGTGACAGGGCAGTTGATTCCCTGCTCCCAGCTGAGCGGTGACAGGGCAGTTGATTCCCTGCTCCCAACTGAGCTGTGCCAGGGCCGTTGATTCCCTGCTCCCAGCTAACCTGTGCCAGGGCCTTTGATTTCCTGCTCCCAGCCGAGGTGTGCCAGGGCCGTTGATTCCCTGCTCCCACCCGAGCTGTGGCAGGGCCGTTGATTCCCTGCTCCCAACCGAGGTGTGCCAGGGCCGTTGATTCCCTGCTCCCAACTGAGCTGTGCCAGGGTCTTTGATTCTCTGCTCCCAGCTGAGCTGTGCCAGGGCCGTTGATTCCCTGATCCCAGCTGAGATGTGCCAGGGTCGTTGATTCCCTGCTCCCAGCTGAGCTGTGCCAGGGTCTTTGATTCCCTGCTCCCAGCTGAGCTGTGCCAGGGTCTTTAATTCCCTGCTCCCAGCTGAGCGGTGCCAGGGTCGTTGATTCCCTGCTCCCAGCTGAGCTGTGCCAGGGCTTTGATTCCCTGATCCCAGCTGAGATGTGCCAGGGCCTTTGATTCCCTGCTCCCAGCTGAGCTGTGCCAGGTTCTTTAATTCCCTGCTCCCAGCTGAGCGGTGCCAGGGCAGTTGTTTTCCTGCTCCCAGCTGAGCTGTGCCAGGGCCGTTGATTCCCTGCTCCCAGCTGAGCTGTGCCAGGGCCTTTTATTCCCTGATCCCAACTGAGATGTGCCAGGGCCTTTGATTCCCTGCTCCCAGCTGAGCTGTGCCAGAGTCTTTGAATCCCTGCTCCCAGCAGAGCTGTGCCAGGGTCTTTGATTCCCTGCTCCCAGCTGAGCGGTGCCAGGGCCGTTGTTTTCCTGCTCCCAGCTGAGCTGTGCCAGGGCCGTTGATTCTCTGCTCCCAGCTGAGCTGTGTCAGGGTCTTTGATTCCCTGCTCCCAGCTGAGCTGTGCCAGGGTCTTTGATTCCCTGCTCCCAGCTGAGCTGTGCCAGGGCCTTTGATTCCCTGCTCTCAGCCGAGCTGTGCCAGGGCCTTTGATTCCCTGCTCCCAGCCGAGGTGTGCCAGGGCCGTTGATTCCCTGCTCCCAGCCGAGCTGTGCCAGGGTCTTTGATTCTCTGCTCCCAGCTGAGCTGTGCCAGGGCCATTGTTTCCCTGCTCCCAGCTGAGCGGTGCCAGGGCCGTTGTTTCCCTGCTCCCAGCTGAGCGGTGCCAGGGCCGTTGGTTCCCTGATCCCAGCTGAGATGTGCCAGGGCCGTTGATTCCCTGCTCCCAGCTGAGCGGTGCCAGGGCCTTTGATTCCCTGCTCCCAGCTGAGCGGTGCCAGGGCCTTTGATTCCCTGATCCCAGCAGAGATGTGCCAGGGCCTTTGATTCCCTGCTCCCAGCTGAGCTGTGCCAGAGCCTTTGATTCCCTGATCCCAGCTGAGCGGTGCCAGGGCCTTTGATTCCCTGCTCCCAGTCGCGGTGTGCCAGGGCTGGTGATTCCCTGCTCCCAGCCGAGCTGTGGCAGGGCCATTGATTCCCTGCTCCCAGCTGAGGTGTGCCAGGGCCCTTGAGTCCCTGCTCCCAGCTGAGATGTGCCAGGGCTGTTGTTTCCCTGCTCCCAGCTGAGCGGTGCCAGGGTATTTGATTCCCTGCTCCCAGCTGAGCTCTGCCTGGACACTTGATTCCCTGCTCCTAGCTGAGCTCTGCCAGGGCCTTTGATTTCCAGCTGAGCTCTGCCAGGGCCTTTGATTTCCAGCTGAGCTGCGCCAGGGTCTTTGATTCCCTGCTCCCAGCTGAGCTCTGCCAGGGCCTTTGATTTCCAGCTGAGCTGCGCCAGGGCCGTTGTTTCCCTGCTCCCAGCTGAGATGTGCCAGGGCCGTTGATTCCCTGCTCCCAGCTGAGCAGTGCCAGGGCCGTTGATTCCCTGCTCCCAGCTGGGCGGTGCCAGGGCCGTTGATTCCCTGCTCCCAGCTGAGATGTGCCAGGGCCTTTGATTCCCTGCTCCCAGCTGAGCGGTGCCAGGGCCTTTGATTCCCTGCTCCCAGCTGAGCTCTGCCTGGACACTTGATTCCCTGCTCCCAGCTGAGCTCTGCCAGGGCGTTTGATTTCCAGCTGAGCTCTGCCAGGGCCTTTGATTTCCAGCTGAGCTGTGCCAGGGTCTTTGTTTCCCTGCTCCCAGCTGAGCAGTGCCAGGGCCGTTGATTCCCTGCTCCCAGCTGGGCGGTGCCAGGGCCGTTGATTCCCTGCTCCCAGCTGAGATGTGCCAGGGCCTTTGATTCCCTGCTCCCAGCTGAGCGGTGCCAGGGCCTTTGATTCCCTGCTCCCAGCTGAGCTCTGCCTGGACACTTGATTCCCTGCTCCCAGCTAAGCTCTGCCAGGGCGTTTGATTTCCAGCTGAGCTGTGCCAGGGTCTTTGATTCCCTGCTCCCAGCTGAGCAGTGCCAGGGCCGTTGATTCCCTGCTCCCAGCTGGGCGGTGCCAGGGCCGTTGATTCCCTGCTCCCAGCTGAGATGTGCCAGGGCCTTTGATTCCCTGCTCCCAGCTGAGCGGTGCCAGGGCCTTTGATTCCCTGCTCCCAGCTGAGCTCTGCCTGGACACTTGATTCCCTGCTCCCAGCTGAGCTCTGCCAGGGCGTTTGATTTCCAGCTGAGCTCTGCCAGGGCCTTTGATTTCCAGCTGAGCTGTGCCAGGGTCTTTGATTCCCTGCTCCCAGCTGAGATGTGCCAGGGCCGTTGATTCCCTGCTCCCAGCTGAGATGTGCCAGGGCCGTTGATTCCCTGCTCCCAGCTGGCCGGTGCCAGGGCCGTTGATTCCCTGCTCCCAGCTGAGCGGTGCCAGGGCCTTTGATTCCCTGTTCCCAGCTGAGCTCTGCCTGGACACTTGATTCCCTGCTCCCAGCTGAGCTCTGCCAGGGCCTTTGATTTCCAGGGGAGCTTTGCCAGGGCCTTTGATTTCCAGCTCAGCTGTGCCAGGGTCTTTGATTACCTGCTCCCAGCTGAGATGTGCCAGGGCCGTTGATTCCCTGCTCCCAGCTGAGATGTGCCAGGGCCGTTGATTCCCTGCTCCCAGCTGAGCTGTGCCGGGGCCGTTGATTCCCTGCTCCCAGCTGAGCTGTGCCGGGGCCGTTGATTCCCTGCTCCCAGCTGAGCGGTGCCAGGGCCTTTGATTCCCTGCTCCCAGCTGAGCTCTGCCTGGACACTTGATTCCCTGCTCCCAGCTGAGCTCTGCCAGGGCGTTTGATTTCCAGCTGAGCTCTGCCAGGGCCTTTGATTTCCAGCTGAGCTGTGCCAGGGTCTTTGATTCCCTGCTCCCAGCTGAGCTGTGCCGGGGCCGTTGATTCCCTGCTCCCAGCTGAGCTGTGCCAGGGCCGTTGATTCCCTGCTTCCAGCTGAGCTGTGCCAGGGCCTTTGATCCCCTGCTTCCAGCTGAGCTGTGCCAGGGCCTTTGATTCCCCTGCTCCCAGCTGAGCTGTGCCAGGGCCGTTGATTCCCTGCTCCCAGCTGAGCTGTGCCAGGGTCTTTGAATTCCTGCTCCCAGCTGAGCTGTGCCAGGGTCTTTGATTCCCTGCTCCCAGCTGAGCTGTGCCAGGGCCTTTGATTCCCTGCTCTCAGCCGAGCTGTGCCAGGGCCTTTGATTCCCTGCTTCCAGCCGAGGTGTGCCAGGGCCGTTGATTCCCTGCTCCCAGCCGAGCTGTGCCAGGGACTTTGATTCTCTGCTCCCAGCTGAGCTGTGCCAGGGCCATTGTTTCCCTGCTCCCAGCTGAGCGGTGCCAGGGCCGTTGTTTCCCTGCTCCCAGCTGAGCGGTGCCAGGGCCGTCGATTCCCTGCTCCCAGCTGAGCGGTGCCAGGGCCGTTGGTTCCCTGATCCCAGCTGAGATGTGCCAGGGCCGTTGATTCCCTGCTCCCAGCTGAGCGGTGCCAGGGCCTTTGATTCCCTGATCCCAGCTGAGATGTGCCAGGGCCTTTGATTCCCTGCTCCCAGCTGAGCTGTGCCAGGGTCTTTGATTCCCTGCTCCCAGCTGAGCGGTGCCAGGGCCTTTGATTCCCTGCTCCCAGTCGCGGTGTGCCAGGGCCGGTGACTCCCTGCTCCCAGCCGAGCTGTGGCAGGGCCGTTGATTCCCTGCTCCCAGCTGAGGTGTGCCAGGGCCCTTGAGTCCCTGCTCCCAGCTGAGATGTGCCAGGGCTGTTGTTTCCCTGCTCCCAGCTGAGTGGTGCCAGGGCCGTTGATTCCCTGCTCCCAGCTGAGCGGTGCCAGGGCTGTTGATTCCCTGCTCCCAGCCGAGCTGTGCCAGGGTATTTGATTCTCTGCTCCCAGCTGAGCTGTGCCAGGGCCATTGTTTCCCTGCTCCCAGCTGAGCGGTGCCAGGGCTGTTGATTCCCTGCTCCCAGCTGAGATGTGCCGGGGCCTTTGATTCCCTGCTCCCAGCTGAGCTCTGCCTGGACACTTGATTCCCTGCTCCTAGCTGAGCTCTGCCAGGGCCTTTGATTTCCAGCTGAGCTCTGCCAGGGCCTTTGATTTCCAGCTGAGCTGCGCCAGGGTCTTTGATTCCCTGCTCCCAGATGAGCTCTGCCAGGGCCTTTGATTTCCAGCTGAGCTGCGCCAGGGCCGTTGTTTCCCTGCTCCCAGCTGAGATGTGCCAGGGCCGTTGATTCCCTGATCCCAGCTGAGCAGTGCCAGGGCCGTTGATTCCCTGCTCCCAGCTGAGCGGTGCCAGGGCCTTTGATTCCCTGCTCCCAGCTGAGCTCTGCCTGGACACTTGATTCCCTGCTCCCAGCTGAGCTCTGCCAGGGTGTTTGATTTCCAGCTGAGCTCTGCCAGGGCCTTTGATTTCCAGCTGAGCTGTGCCAGGGTCTTTGATTCCCTGCTCCCAGCTGAGATGTGCCAGGGCCGTTGATTCCCTGCTCCCAGCTGAGATGTGCCAGGGCCGTTGATTCCCTGCTCCCAGCTGGCCGGTGCCAGGGCCGTTGTTTCCCTGCTCCCAGCTGAGCGGTGCCAGGGCCTTTGATTCCCTGCTCCCAGCTGAGCTCTGCCTGGACACTTGATTCCCTGCTCACAGCTGAGCTCTGCCAGGGCCTTTGATTTCCAGGGGAGCTTTTCCAGGGCCTTTGATTTCCAGCTCAGCTGTGCCAGGGTCTTTGATTCCCTGCTCCCAGCTGAGATGTGCCAGGGCCGTTGATTCCCTGCTCCCAGCTGAGATGTGCCAGGGCCGTTGATTCCCTGCTCCCAGCTGAGCTGTGCCGGGGCCGTTGATTCCCTGCTCCCAGCTGAGCTGTGCCAGGGCCGTTGATTCCCTGCTCCCAGCTGAGCTGTGCCAGGGTCTTTGATTCTCTGCTCCTAGCTGAGCTGTGCCGGGGCCGTTGATTCCCTGCTCCCAGCTGAGCTGTGCCGGGGCCTTTGATTCCCTGCTCCCATGTCGGTCAGGCAGGAAGCGTTCCAAAGCGCTTTTACTGCTTCTAGCGCGCTACGGCTTCGAACATTGGTGGTTACACCAGTGAAGCCTGGTGAAAGGAGTCGGTGACCTTGTGTAAGTTCTCGCCACGACAACAACTGCGTCAATAAGAAAAAAAAAAGTAAATCTAGCAGGTCCTATTGATAAAGGTGTTTGAGTCGTAAACTGACATTTACGGCCAAAAGCTCGTCATTTACATCTGCCAGGAATTCACAAATGGAATTCTTGGCAAGAGGAAATTTGTTTATTACTGTGCCTTTTTAACCACTTTTACTGTTAAAACATGTCTTTTTTCTGAATCACGACAATTATTCGTACGGATGTGTCAGGAAACATCGACTTGATGCGGTTTCCTGAGCGTTAAACGCGATTTGTTTTAGAAAATACACCGCGTGGCTCGTGCCAGTTAATTCGTTTCTCTAAAATCTTTAATTTCCTTGCCATACAGTAACCAGGGACATCTTAAGGATTTTGGAGGCCCCTGTTCGCAACAGCTCCGAATTTATGATCCAATGTCAGCTCTTTCATGCCCTCTACGGCCAGTTCACTGACAGTGCGCAGGCGCACTGGTCCAAATTCTAAATTAATTTACATCTAATATTCAGGGATAGTGACTTGTGTTTTCAATAATATGATTCGGCAGCAGCTCACTAATATAATTGCTAATAATCTTTGTGACCCCTCGTTATTTCTCATGTGTGAGGTCCTATTTTGATTTAAAAGAAACAGTTTTTATGGACGTTGCATGGTGTTGAAAAACAAACATTTCTCTGCCAAATGTCTGTAACAGACTCTAATACATCAGTCACATTAAAAAAAAATTGAAGGAAATGGTATTTTAAAATATCTGTATAGAATTCTTCAAGGTCGTCAGGGAAAGAACCGAGCTCTATCAGGGGGGGCCCTGAAAGGCTGGGGCCCTGGGCCAGAGCCCACTTTGGTCATGCCTTAAAACGTCTCTGCCAGTAGCTCAAGCGGTGTCCCGGGAAGAGTGGGTGTGGGTGCAGTGATGTGCTGCACGCGCCCTGTAGGGAAGCCTGGCACATGTACCAGAGCGGCACAGAAACCACCCTCTTGCGTGAAAGAGTCCTCGAAGGGAATCCAACAGCGCCATCTAGCGTCCACACAAACACTTGCTTTTCGCGGCACCGACTTCATTTATAATGACCACGTGGGAGACTTACAAATATCCCCCTCCCCTCCAGGCTTCCATATGCCAACCCTTCCTGTGGTCTTGGGACACACGACCCTCATGTTCTTCTTCTCCATCCGCCCCTCCCTAATCCCGCTGCCGCTGCACAAGACGCACACCCACAGATACCCCGACTGTTAGAAGGCATGCCGCTCCCCTAGAAGGAATGGTGGCTCTTACCTCAGGCTTCCCTCGTGGTGGAGACTCAGGGTAAACACCACGACCCATTGACTGTTGATTTTATATATCTAACAGTCAGATTATTACTAGGCGCACACAAATAAAACAGCCCCCTTCTGTTAGGATGTGTCTGGTGTACACCATCTGCCCTCACATTCCTCGGCTCTTGAGCCTCCCCCAAAACCTGGATCAGCTCGCAGGCGCCTGCAGGTGGCGCCTTGGCTCCAACTTGCTGCAGCGCCTAGCGGTGACATCAAGGATCCACATATGGTACCAGCTCTGACGTCAGTCCTGTCTCATTTAACCAAAGGCTTGGGGGCAAACACGAGGAAAACAAGCATTGGCATAGCCAATAGATGTCGCCTTTGGAACATTATAAGTGTTTAGCCATGCAACACTTGATGTTGTTGCACCAAGGATATTGTACTGGATAACTAAACACTTATAAGATCCCAAAAGGCGAGACCTATTGGCTATGCCAATGCTTGTTTTTTTCTTAAAAGGACAAGCAGTGCTATCAGGCTCTGGCTGCCACTTAGAGGTGTAGAGGGAGAGGTGGGTAGAGAGGGGTGTAGCGAGAGAGGTGTGTGTGTAGCGAGAGAGAGGTGTGTGTAGCGAGAGAGAGGTGTGTGTAGCGAGAGAGAGGTGTGTGTAGCGAGAGAGAGGTGTGTGTAGCGAGAGAGAGGTGTGTGTAGCGAGAGAGAGGTGTGTGTAGCGAGAGAGAGGTGTGTGTAGCGAGAGAGAGGTGTGTGTAGCGAGAGAGAGGTGTGTGTAGCGAGAGAGAGGTGTGTGTAGCGAGAAAGAGGTGTGTGTAGCGAGAGAGAGGTGTGTGTAGCGAGAGAGAGGTGTGTGTAGCGAGAGAGAGGTGTGTGTAGCGAGAGAGAGGTGTGTGTAGCGAGAGAGAGGTGTGTGTAGCGAGAGAGAGGTGTGTGTGTAGCGAGAGAGAGGTGTGTGTGTAGCGAGAGAGAGGTGTGTGTGTAGCGAGAGAGAGGTGTGTGTGTAGCGAGAGAGAGGTGTGTGTGTAGCGAGAGAGAGGTGTGTGTGTAGCGAGAGAGAGGTGGGTGTAGAGAGAGAGAGGTGGGTGTAGAGAGAGAGAGGTGGGTGTAGAGAGAGAGGTGGGTGTAGAGAGAGAGGTGGGTGTAGAGAGAGAGGTGGGTGTAGAGAGAGAGGTGGGTGTAGAGAGAGAGGTGGGTGTAGAGAGAGAGGTGGGTAGAGAGAGCGAGGTGGGTAGAGAGAGCGAGGTGGGTAGAGAGAGCGAGGTGGGTAGAGAGAGCGAGGTGGGTAGAGAGAGCGAGGTGGGTAGAGAGAGCGAGGTGGGTAGAGAGAGCGAGGTGGGTAGAGAGAGCGAGGTGGGTAGAGAGAGCGAGGTGGGTAGAGAGAGCGAGGTGGGTAGAGAGAGCGAGGTGGGTAGAGAGAGCGAGGTGGGTAGAGAGAGCGAGGTGGGTAGAGAGAGCGAGGTGGGTAGAGAGAGCGAGGTGGGTAGAGAGAGCGAGGTGGGTAGAGAGAGCGAGGTGGGTAGAGAGAGCGAGGTGGGTAGAGAGAGCGAGGTGGGTAGAGGTAGAGAGAGCTAGAAAGGTAGAGAGAGGTAGAGAGAGGTGTGTAGAGTCCGGTGAGACCCGGCCCACTTAAAGCCCTGTTTGCCACATCGAAAGCTGACTGGGACTGCTTCCGGCTACCTATGTGGAATCGACTTCTGGGACAGGCAACAGAACTAATGGATGCTCCTTCAGACCCTATGGTCCCTCTGAGATCATCCAATAGCAGTGGGGTGGGTCGTGCCTCCTCTTGAACTAGGGCAGGGGTGAAGGAGGTCGGCCATGACTAGAGCGCTAAATTGCTTGGAGGGTTCTTTTGGGAGCAGAAGCTCACTACGTTAGTCATGTGGTAAGAAAGACTTACGAGGAGGTAATGTAATATAACTCAATCAACTGAGGCCTTTCTGTTTGTAACCTGTAGGTTGCTCGAGTCTTATGGTTTGGTCTACTCAACTTAAATCTTCTAAAATAAATGCATTTTAAAACATAGGAAACTTTAATCCTCTTTGTGCAGAAACAAAGTGCGCTTTCTGTAATGTGTGCACAGTTCTAAAGCACCATTTTTCATGTTCTGAATGAATTTTATTGAAAACTGCATAACATCAGACCCATTTTGACCCGTTCCGGTTTGCTAAGTAAGAAGACCCCCTGGTAATCTGAGCCAGATGCCACTCGTATATAATGTTTACAGTACTGGGTATTTCTTTCAATAAGTGCAGAATCTGCTCCTCTGGTCCACTGATTTAAGAGAAGCGACCCGCCAAAACTACAACTCACAGAGAGCACTAGTTGGAACCAAACACAATGTTCAGGAGCCATGGTGCCAAACAATCAGTAAAGCTGTGGTACACAACGTCTTAACAGGGGAACTGGAGTCCAAGTTGTCAAGGGCTGTAGCTCCTGTGTGAGGACTTACAGAAAACCTGGGTTTCAGCCGAAAGCACTAGGCAGGATGGGACTTGTAGTTTCACCTTTCTCACGAGTCCGAGCATGCTTACTTATTTTTGCTGAAAAAACAGGACTAGGTGACGGTGACCCGGTAGCAGTTGACAGCCATGTGAAGACGTGAGAGCAATAAACTTACATATCAGATTATTTGGGATTGGCCCAAGCACAACGTTTCACGATGCAGAATGAGGAGGTGATGTAGGTCCCTGAAGCCCCTTTCATCCATGCCTCCTTCAGATTGCAGTCAGAAGTCTTAGGGGTTACTCTAGAGGGGGTTTACTGCACTTCTTTAATATACCTACTCACCTGACCTGCTTTTTTGGCCTTCCTAATTCTGCTCGCAGGATTTACCTGTAAAACTTTGGTCTCATAGAAGCAAACAGGATGAGGGGGACAGTCTACCTGTTTTCCGAGCTGCCTTCAGTGCACAAATACAGATATGGTCAACTGTTTTGGGTCTGTTGACATTATGAGCGGTATTGGTCACATCCTTATCACAATCTCCGGCTGAAAGAACGATGGCAAACATGTGGTGGTGCTGCTTGGCAGCTGCAGGGCTATGAGCGATAGTGCTGTGCTGTGCAGTGAGAGCAGGAACGAGTTGGCCCAAAGTCTTTCCACAATACCCAAATCATTAGGCAAGTGTTATCTACCGTGAGTATAAGTCGAAATAGTGGGTCGCTCCTCCTTAACACAAAGCATGCTTGTGACATTACGCTCTCTGATAAGCTACCCCCATTTACTGGTTTCATATCACCTACCTGCCTTTCACTAAGAACAAACCTAGCCAGAGCAGCCTGGTATAATAGCCGGCGTAATACTGTCCATATCGCCATCTAGGCCTGCCCACAGCACCAGCTGAGTACTTCACTGCTGACGAAATGGAAACACCGCCTAGTACTCGCTGCAACCTACCAAAGACACTGAATAAAGCGCTATCAAAGGAACAAAAATACTTTTTTTTTGCTTTGTTACAGTTTCGTATACAGAGCAAGTGAGGGAATAAGAATGTTGGGACCCGAGTGAGCGAAGCGCCAGCTGGTGTCCCCTGGGTGACTTTAGGAATGGTAAGGAGCGGCGGGGTTAACAGGCTCGAGCTATCGCGTAGCAGCTTGATGTAATTAGGCACATCTAGTGAGCGGCTGCAGCGATTTTGGAAAATTCGCTAGGCCCACCCACTCTCCCATTGTCTAATAAGGGTTTGGAAGGTTTATAGTGCTTTAATTTTAAGAGAAGGAATTGCGCTGCAAAAGTTAATGGTTTGCCACGGCTGTTGTGGTTTGGAGAGTCAGGTGGGGAAGAAAGTTCTGGGGCGTCAGACCAACACTAGGGGAGTTTGCTTGTGCAGGACTGCTGGGGACGTGATTGAGAGAGACTGAATCAGGGCACAATTATGTGTAAATAAATAGAAACTGAACTGTAGTGTCTCACAAGGTACATATAAAAACAGGCTCCATATTGTAATGGGTTAATAACAGTTAGAGATGAAAGCAGCAAGTTAAACATGCACTCAATAGTAACAAGCAAAAGGAAAGTGATCGCAATCGCGCGAAAAACATAAAAGCTGGGGTGCGTGCCAGCAAACACGCGAGTGGCACGGCAAAAGTGAAAGCAGGGGTGCACGCGACGGCGGAAAAAGTGAAAGCTCTAGATGGCGCCTCGGGCGCTGAAAGCTGCCGGCTGCGTGCGTGAACGCAAGCACTAGGCCAGCCAGAAGCACTTTGAAAACTCACCTACTAAATGTCTCTCCGAGCAACGCATGTGCGCTGACTCAGCAAGACCTAAAATGTCACACCAATGCAGAGCACAAACCTCTCTGAAACCTTATAAAACAGCATTTGTCAGAACCGGTTTTGTCAGAAATACCAATAAAGAAATTTAAACCATAAAAACTCACCATCTGAATCCTCCAACACTATACGTTTTACTCCTCCCCCCACCAATCATTCTCCAGGAATGAGTACATTTAAGTACACAACAACTTAGCTAGTATGATCACAGGCTTTAGAACTGAACCCAGACTGATCTCGGACCTCACGGTTATATCGGCTACATTGGATTGGTCCACCTCTAGCCTCAAGGACAAACCATGGAGACTCAATCCTGACACCCTACAGACTCCTACCCACACTGAAACAATTCGTTCAGCCATCATAATTGTTTTGTATAAAACTGACCAGAAGCCCCCACGTCCTTTGCAATACCTTCAAGGCCCCTTATTAGAGGTGTGAGATAATAGGTATTAGCTCCCATATTAATAAATCTGCCAACACACTGGTGAAAAACGTAGAAACCAAAATTAAGTAACTAGAAATTAGACACCACTCTGAGAAGGAAACTCTCTTATTGGATACCCCAAATAGTAAAAAATATGTATATAACAAAATCCTGAGCACCAGGGCAGGTCAATGGGCAGCTAAATTTAGTTCAATAAAATTGTATGCTGGCAACACCACCGGGAAGGTCTTAGCTCAATACTTCAAATACAAACAAAATCGCCCTCAAATGACTCCTGTCAGAGATCAGAATGGTCAACTCCACTTAGATCCTCAAGAAATCTCCCATATTTTTTAAGACTTCTACAAAAATCCGTATGATGAAAACGTGAATGCTAAATCCATTAAAAGTTTAGCATATTTAAATTAATGTAATCTTCTCAATCTAGATACCCAACGCCAACTCTGTCTAAACCAGGATATCATAGAATCCAAATTCCAAACTGATATCAAATCCCTGAAACTGGGGAAAGCTCCCAGACCAGACAAGCTCATTGCCCATTTCGATATACTATTCACAAGGTTTCTACACTCCCACCCATTCTTGGTCTCTTCCATGAGTATGCTAATTTTGGGTGTATCTGTGGTACTACAACTGAAACAATAATCGTGCTTATCCCAGAGGAAGGAAAATACCATCACCACCCTGAAAACTACAAGCCGATATCGCTTATTAATTCAGACTACAAATTATACATCAAAATCCTAGCCAAACGTATTGAAGCAATTTTACCCTCGCCGATCGGCCCTTATTAGTCTAGCTTTCACAAAGAGAGACTCTCCAATGACAACATCAGACTATTGGGGCATATCCTCTAATTAGCCAAGACCAAACCATCCCCTGTAGTGTCTATAGCACTCTATGCCGAAAAAACATTCAATAAAGTTGCATGTCCATTTTTGAAAGCCACCATGTCGAGCTTCAATCTAGGAGAGACCTTTATAGAGCTTTATGGACCTCTATCCAAATCCCTCTGCCAAAAAGAGAACCAATGGGGTCCTATCTGACTCATTCCTACTTAAGCAAAACAAATGAGAGGGATGTCCTTTGTCCCCATCCTTACTCCTTCTAGCCATAGAACCGCTTCTAACATCTATCACCGAGGGTTCTAACTCGATCGGCCTAAATGTGGCTGGCAAGCCCTTCAAAACAGCAGCCTACGCTGATATCTTGATAATGATCAACTTCGTCGATAATGCCACACCTGAAATCATGGCCAAAACTAAAGACTACTCTTCCGATTGGGCTATACTCTCAATAGGGATAAGTCGGAAGTCTGTTCCCTTAACCCACAAGTTACTACTTGTGTAACAATATATCTGTAAGAGACATTAATTAGTGATAGATTCCTTACCTTAGAATATTCCCCAGGCGTCAGTCTGGATCCGGAAAGTTTTCTGCTTAGCAGTAACCCTAAATGCCAGTAGGTAGCGCCGTGCGGCTCCGCACCCGTCACTGGCGTCGTGCGCGCACGGTTGACATCACGGAGGCTACTTAGGCGCCACCCATGCGTGCTGACGTCAGTTCTGTACACAACTTTCCGCGCCGAAACGCAGAGCCATGCGAGAAACTGATCTTTGGTGCATAAAACTAGGGCCCTAAAAGGGGATGACCTTAACCCTAGTAATCAGTTCGCAGAATGGGGAGGATGGGTGGGGCACTAAGGAATCTATCACTAACTAATGTCTCTTACAGATATATCGTTACACAAGTAGTAACTTGTGCATCTGAAAGAGACACGTTAGTGATAGATTCCTTACCTTAGAATAGATTACCCAACAGCAATACCAACCCCGGTGGTGGGTCTGCGAACAAGATCACACCAGAAAGTCACGGAGCACAGAACGGCCAAAGAAGCCATCTCTCCGGACCTGACTGTCAAGGCAGTAGTGCTTGGTAAACGTGTGCAGCGAGGCCCACGTAGCTGCCTGACAAATATCCTGCAAGGGGACACCGCGTCCCAAGGCAGTAGTGGCTGCAGTTGTCCTGGTCGATTGGGCACGCAGTCCCACTGGAGGCTCCTTCTTGGCCAAGGAGTAATATGCTTTGATGCACAGAATGACCAACCGGGAGATGGTCCGTTTGTGCACCGCCCGCCCTCTTTTGCCGCCCACGTAGCCAACAAAGAGCTGATCATCCACCCGCAACTGCTGTGTACGCTGCAGATAGAATGCGAGCGCACATTTGGGCGCAGACGGTGGAGCCGCTCCTCTTCCCTTGAAGGCTGCGGAGGCAGAAAAAAGGTGGGCAAAGGGATGGTCTGCCCGATGTGGAAGGGCGTGACAACCTTTGTCAAGAAAGAAGGACGTGTCCTCAGAACCACCTTGTCCGGATGAACAGAAAGGAAAGGAGGTTTGGAAGAAAGAGCCTGGAGCTCACTCACTCTCCTGGCAGAGGTGATAGCTACCAGGAAAGCCGTCTTGAGAGTAAGAAGACGTAAGGGACAGTTATGAAGGGGCTCAGAGGGAGCGCACATCAGAAAACTCAAGACAAGATTCAAGTCCCACTGAGGCATTACGAAGAGCACAGGTGGGAACGTATGCATAATGCCCTTAAGAAAACGGTTAACAACCGGGGACTTAAAAAGAGAAGGCTGATCTGGAAGCCATGGAAAGGTAGAGATGGCCAAAAGATAACCTTTAACAGTGCCCAGAGCAGAGCCCTGCTGCGCCAAAGAGAGAAGGAACAGAAGAACCTCAGAAAGAGGGGCAGAAAGGGGATCCACAGACTTAGCTGTGCACCATGCCACAAATCTGTTCCACCTACAGGCGTACACTGTTTTAGTGGAGGGACGCCTGGCTGCCAGGATGACATCACAGACTTCGGGAGGAAGATCGAAAGGTGTCAACTGTCGCCGCTCAATCGCCAAGCATGGAGGTGGAGGCTGGACAGGTTCAGGTGGAGGACCGTCCCCTGCTGCTGCAGCAGAAGATCCTCCTGAAGTGGCAGACGGATCGGGGGATCGCTGCTCATACTGAGTAGCTCGGGATACCATACTCTTCGAGCCTAGTCCGGAGCCTCAAGAATAACTTGGGCCTGGTCGCGCCTGATCTTCTTCAGCACTCTGGGCAGAAGTGGTATAGGCGGAAAGGCATACAACAGACCGCAGCACCACTCGAGACGAAAAGTGTCTCCGACCGAGTGCCGCCTTGGAAATTCCAATGCGCAGAACTGATGACATTGCACGTTCTCTTCGGTGGCGAATAGATCTAACCAAGGCTCTCCCCATCGCAGAAAGAGACCCTGCGCCACGTCCAAGTTCAGACGCCACTCGTGATCCACCATGCACCGGCGGCTGAGTTTGTCCACCCTGGCGTTCAGAGAACCTGCCAGGTGTTGAACCACCAAGGTAATGCCTTGATGTCCCAGCCACGTCCAGAGGCGCAGAGCCCTGACATAGGGTCCACGACCCCACCCCGCCCTGTTTGTTGCAATACCACATGGCGGTGGTGTTGTCTGTGAACACCTGCACTACACTTCCCTGGACAGAGGGAAGGAATGCCTTCAGTGCAAGCCGGATCGCCCGCAGCTCCAGAAGGTTGATATGGAGCCGAGACTCCACCGGAGACCAGAGGCCTCTGATCTCTGCCTCTCCCATGTGGCCTCCCCAACCCAGGAGGGACGCATCAGTCACTACTGTGTGCTCCGGTTGGGGAAAGGAGGGGAAAGGAGAGGGATCTGCCATTGACCCAATCGCGATTCGTGAGCCACCACTGCAACTGCCGTGCAGTACCCTCCGAGATCTGGACATGATCGGACAGGTTGCCCTGATATTGCACCCACTGGAACTTCAGGTCCCACTGCAGAGCCCGCATATGCCCTCTGGCATGCGGCACCAGCAGGATGCAGGAGGCCATCCGGCCCAGAAGCCGGAGGGTCATCCTGACTGAAACCCGGGATAGAGGCTGAAAGATCGGAACCAGAGCCTGCATATCCGGGACTCGCTGTTCGGGAGGATAAACCCGAAACAGCGTCGAATCCAGAACCGCTCCGATGAAAGGGAGCTTCAAAGATGGACTCAGGTGAGACTTCGGCACATTGATGGAGAACCCCAGCAGATGCAGGAGGTCGGCCGTAGTCTGAGGTGGGAGACAACTGCCTGGGGAGAACCCGCCTTCAACAACCAGTCGTCGAGGTAGAGGAAGACTGACAACCCTGACCTGCGCAGATGAGCTGCGACCGCCGCCATCACTTTCGTGAACATCCGAGGGGCGCTGGTAAGGCCGAAGGGGAGCATGACAAACTGAAAATGCTCCTGGCCTACTTTGAACTGCAGGTAACGCCGGTCGGCCAGCAGGACGGGAATGTGAAAATAAGCGTCCTGCAAGTCCAACGCTACCATCCAGTCTCCAGGGTCCAGGGCAGACAGGACCTGAGCCAGAGTCAGCATCTTGAACTTCTCCTTCCGGAGGAAGCGATTGAAGTCCCGGAGGTCCAAGATGGGGCGCCGGCCCCGCTTGTCCTTCGTAGGGACCAGAAAGTAGTGGGAATAGCAACCACTCCCAATTCCTGATCAGGAACGTACTTGATGGCCCCCTTGGCCAGGAGAGCCATGACTTCCTGACGGAGAAGAGCCAAATGATCCCCCAACATGCGGTGGTACTGAGGTGGCATGGCTGGAGGGGAAGACAGAAAAGGGAGCGAGTAACTTTGGCAGATTAGCTGCAGCACCCACTTGTCTGAATTGATACCGCGCCAGTGGTGGAGGTGGTGACGGACCCTGCCTCCAACCGGCGTGGGGTGCCCCCTGAAACTCGGATTAGGAAGTCTTGGAGGTGGAAGCAGCGGGTGCGGAGGTGGACTGCCCCTCCCGCTGGTTACCAGACCTGCCCCTGCAGAAGCCCTGTCCGCGGCCATGCTGAGGCAGGTTCTGCACAGGCTTTGTGGAGGAGTGCGACTGGGCGCCCTTACCCTGGCGACGAAAGGAACGAAACCCAGGCGTGGCAGGGCTCTTAGCGGAAAGACCCAAAGACTTAGCTGTAGCACGTGAGTCCTTAAAGCGCTCCAGGGCACTGTCCGCCTTGTCGCCAAAGAGGCGAGAGCCATCAAAAGGCAAGTCCATGAGTGAGCTCTGGACAACTAGTGAGAACCCGGTAGACCGCAACCAGGCATGACGCCGCAATGCCACAGTCGTGGAAATCGCCCTGCCCAAGGAATCAGCCGTGTCCAGACCACACCTGATGGCAAACTTCGCCGCATCCTTGCCTTCCACAATCGCTTGGGAAAGGACGGCCTGGACCTCTTCAGAAAACTGAGGCAGGACCTCTGCTACCGTATCCCACACGGCGTGGGAGTAACGGCCCAACAAGCAGGCGGTATTAACCGACCGCAACCCCAAGCTGGCCGAGGAGAACAACCTCTTGCCATATTGGTCCAGCTTCTTAGAGTCCTTATCCGGCGGAGCTGTGGGAAAGGCACTCTGCGATGTTGAGGCCTCAATGACCAGACCCTCAGGCGTGGGGTGAGTGGTCAAGAAGGCAGGGTCACCAGGCACCGGGCGATGACGCCTAGCGACGTTCTTATCCACCGGTGCCCCTGAGGCCGGCCCCAACCAAGTGCCCAAGAGGACTTCGATAAGGGCCTCATTGAAAGGGAGCAGCTGCTCCGACGACGTAGACGCCGTCTGGAGCACCTCCGTAAGGAGGTTGGTCTTAAGGGCCACCATAGGGAGGTCGAGATGGAGAGCCTCTGCAGCTCGACGCAGCACCATAGTGTAGGAAGCGCCCTCCTCCATAGTAGGCGGAGGGGAGGCAAACCCCGGGTCAGAAGACACATCAAGTTCACCCGCATCTTGAAGGTCATCCACCCAATCCTGCTCGGAGTCACACTGCCGCGCAAGGGGGTCCTTGGAACTGTAGCAGTCCTCATCCAACTCCGGGGAAGAAGGAGCCGGCCGCAGCGGCAGGACCGGAGCCGGAGAGGGGGCCAGCGGCGCCGGCCGGGGCCGACCCGGAACCGCATCCCAATGAGGATCCCAGGTCGGAACGAAATGGTCCGAGAACCGGGGCAGGGGTGGGATAAACAGCACACAGTGCGGCGCCTGTGCCGGAGCCAGCGGTGCTACACCTTGTGGCGCCGGGGCTACAGAGCCGCGGTCGCTGGATCCAGTGGTTCCGGGGCCGCGCCGGAGGCGGTGCCGCCGGGTCAACAGGATCTGGACACGGGACCGCGGGGACCGCAGACGCGCCGGCGGGAGCCCGAGGCCTAAACAGGTGGTCCGTGGCAGCAAGAAACTCTTGCATCTGTTCGGGAGTCGCCGACGGACCCGGGTATAGCGGGTAGGCCGCTGGACTCTCAGGCTCCGGAGGAGACGCAGGGGCGGAGTCCCTGTCCCCCTCGTCCACCTCCAGGGAGCGACAGGGGATGTCAGAGAGCAAACACGCTTCTTCGACTTCTTCTTATGGCGTCGCTTACCGGAATCTGAAGGTGAAGATTTAGAGTCTGAGGAGCGACGGCTCCGGTCCCGCGAACGGCCCCTAGACCCGGAGCGGCGGTGAGAGGAGTCCCGGACCTATAGCAACTTCCGGCGCCGCTCCCGCAAGACCTTCGGGGCCATGGCCAGGCAGTCCTGACAATCCCGGGAGTCATAGTCGGTCTCCAGGCAGTAGAGGCAGACATCATGGGGGTCCGCCACTGACATATTACAGCGGCAGGACCCACAAGACTTAAACCGGGCATCCCTACGTGCACCAGGAGACAAGAGAAGTAGACAAAAGTCTAAAAAATGTGGTGAAAAATTGACAGGGGTACGTGCTCAATCCTGATCTGCGCTTTCGGCGCGGAAAAAGAAAGAACTGATGTCAGCGCGCATGGGTGGCGCCTAAGTAGCCTCTGTGACGTCATCCCGGCACGCACAACGCCAGTGACGGGCGCGGAGCCGCACAGCGCCCCCTACTGGCGCACAGGGGTACTGCTAACCAGAAAACTTTCCGGATCCAGACTGACGCCTGGGGAATATTCTAAGGTAAGGAATCTATCACTAACGTGTCTCTTTCAGATATGGCCTGTACCAAGTACTCTCTAGGTTCTTCTGGCTTAGAATGACAACCTAACTTTCTTAAATACTTAGGTATTGAATTCAATGCTGACCTTGTGGAATCAATAAGACATGAGTCATTAGTCAAACAAAAGTTGAAAAAATCCTGGAGGGCTGGTCACCCAAGTTTCTCACATGGTGGGGTAAAGTAGAATCGGTCAAAAGGGTCACATCCCCGATAGTCAATTATCTTTGAAACATGACCAGATCCTCTGCTCGGGTGAGTTTTTTTCACAACATAGACCGTTTACTCAACACATTTATTTGGAACTCTAAAACACCCTGCATCTCCCTGAAAAAACAATTTACCTAAACACCAAGGAGGTGCCAATCTAGCGAACTGTAAGAAATAAATTTATTTCCCAGCAGCACAAGGCGCAAAATGGCTTGATAGTGCACCAGACTTTATCCCTTGAGAGGTCACTTATAGAGAAACTCTCCTTGACATCCCTCCTAACAATATCACAGGATCAGTACACTCTTAATAACCCTATCTTGAACCATACCAGGAATGTCCTCTTGCATTCAGACTCCCATTTCTTTGAAGTGAAATTCTGGCACTTTCTGGAGGTTTCAATTTGGCACAACAAAGATCTTTAACTTGATTCCACTCTCTCCATAGTAGACCAGTGGCAGGCGAAGGACATCTCTACTGTCGGTGACATCGGCTCCAAACAACACCCCTCTCATTCTCAAACATTAAACAAAAATATCATGTCAGTACCGTTGACTTTTATGAATAACAAACTAAAGGTGGCCATTGCTAAGCACAAATAATTCCCATTTAAAGATGCCTCACTGTCTAAGTTGCTTGCAGTAATTAAGAAGGGTGGTCATGTTGCTTCCAAAATATATGCTAAACTTAGACCCCTAACTAACTCGCTGTGTAATCCTGCACAGTGGATACGGAACTCAGACTGGACGCAAGATGGTCATCCAGACTCGCCCTCTATCAACTGGGGGAGGCGGTGGGCATCCCCATTTCAAAGAAAGATATAACCCAATCTTGCCCAAACCAAACTACACATTCTACACATAACATTTTGGACTCCACACGACTGGCCTTCCGGCCTTATGGTAAATAGTAAAAGTTGGAGCTGTAACTCTGAGAACAGCGAACTATGCCATATGCTATCTGAATGCCACTCGTTATGCACAATTCTGGGAAAATATATGTTAGACCTGGCATCCTTGGCGTGGTTATCCCTGACTTTTTGCCTCTACCTCCTGTATTTTTGACACTGCGCTGGATTTCGTTTTTGCTGGTTTAGATGCTTTGGGCACTTTCCACTGCTGCTCAGTGCCAAAGTGCAAGTGCTCTCTGTGTAAATTGTTATTGTGATTGGTTATCCATGATTGGCATATATAGTTTACCAGTAGGTCCCTAGTAAAGTTCACTAAGTGTGCCAGGGTGGGTAATTCAAATGCTACTAGTCGGCTTGCAGCACTGATTGTGCCACCCACATGAGTAGCCCTAAAAAATGTCTCAGGCCTACCACTGTAGTGCCTGTGAGCAGTTTGTTAACTACCATGTTGACCTGGCCGGTGTACCCACTTGCCAGGCCTGACCCTTCCCTTTTCTTGCACATTGGACACCCCTATGGTAGGCCCAAGGTACCCCCCTGGGCAGGGTGCAGTGTCTGTGAAAGGTAGGACATTTACTAGTGTGGGTAACATGTCCTGATAGTGAAATCCTGTCCATTTCGTTTTTCACTATTGAAAGGCTATCTTGCCCATAGGACAGAATGGGTAATGCTGTGTAAAATGGTTACCTGCATATCTTCCCATAGGAGTGAGATAGAAACTTGGAGTCTGGTATCCATGAACTCAGAATTTAATAACACATCTTTTAGGAAAGATGGTTTTTAAATTCTGTGTTTGAAAATAGCACTTTTAGAAAATGGCTATTTTTTTGTTCAACCATTTTGTGTGCCCGTTTGTGGATTGACTGTCTGGTTTGAGAGTGACAGGGGCTGGGGTGGCTCCAGGAGTCTGGGTGAGTAAGCACTAGGCTGAATAGGCCGATCTGCATTTGGAGTGGTGGGAAGAGAAGCACCTGGGCCTCAATAGGGCTGTGCCTGCCTTCCACAATGCTGGCTCCGCCTCCTGCGGTGTGTCTGATGACCCTTGCCCACACTCACAAAAGAAGATGATGTGCACTGGCAGAGTGCACCCAGAACTGGTTTGGACTGGGTCCAGGATCCCTCACACATAGAGAACAAAGACTTTTGCGGTATAAATATGAGAGCTGAAACCCCAGATAGTTAGACAACTTCGTGATCAAAGAGGAACCTGTTGCCAAAGAGGACAGCTGAAGGGACTGAGGAGAAGTACTGCCCTTGTTGTGTGTCTGGGGTTGGCCTGCAGTTTGCTGTTTCTGCTGAGGAGAGGACCAAGGGACTTTGCTGTGTGCTGTGTCCCCCTGCTTGAAGAAGGACTTTGCTGTGTGCTGTGTCCATCTGAAGAAAAGTCTCCACGGGCCTGAGAAGAGCTGACCTCCTGTTTTTGAAGTCCCAGGAACAAAAGGACTTCACCCCCAGCTTTGCTGAACTTACTTGCTGGGAGTTCTAACCTGCCAGGAGGGCCCGTAACTCTGTGTGAGGCCCGTTTGCTGTTGGGAGCTGGAAGCACGATGCAACGAGGGAGAAGCGTGTCGCCCCTGCCGCCGCCGCATCACCAAGGAAGCAGGCTGCAGCTGCTCGCCACCGCATCTCCGGAGAAGCGTGTCGCAGGGCCCGTCGGATTGCTGAGGAAGCGCGCCGTCGCATCACTGGAGAAGCGTGTCACAAGGCCTGTTGCGGCTCAGGAAACCACAGATTTTGCCGCACTTTGGTTTGTTCTGCGTTACGCATCCAACTTGCTTTGAGAGTAAAGTGTCGCATTTACCAGCCACAAGTTTATTTTTAAAAAGCCTTTTTAAAGACATTCTACTAAGTAACTGTATGTTGGATTTTTGTCGTTTTGGTGTTGTGTAGTTTAGAGAAAAAGATTTTATTTTTCTAAACTGGTGTGGTGTCCATTTGTGGTGTTTTCACTGTTTTACTGTGAGTGTTGGTACAAATACTTTACACATTACCTTTGGATTAAGCCTGTCTGCTCGTGCCAAGCTACCAAGGGGGTGAGCAGGGGTTCTCTAAAGTGTGTATCCCCCTTACGCTGACTAGAAGCAATGGTCCCTATTTGGTCAAAGGTACCTACCTCTGCCAACTAGAGACTCCCAGTTCTAACAACATGCACAACATTATTGAAAGCATCTTACACACCAAACGTCCTAGGAACTTCTCGTTCTCCATCTCTGTCCCCTTTAGTCCCCCAGATTCAACAGCCCTTCAGAAAGAAGATTGTCTGCTCCTGGATCTAATGTTTACTCTGGCCCATAAAACTATCTTCTCCTGGAAATCGCTGGGCAATGCCTCGAGTAACGCCAGGTGGGAATGGTTGCGATATATCAAGGGAGTGCAGTCCATTATGTCTACCCAATACACCTGGATCTCGGCCAACAAAGCTTTGTGCAACAACTTTGACCGCTATTTAGAGTTAGTCAATCCTCCATAGTATTTCCTCGCAGGTGATGCCCTACCATTGCAACTGTAGAGAACACCAGATTGCACTGCAATTATCAGCATTTAGCCTGACGTTTCACCATCTGTCATGGCCTGTACATGCTTCAAACTTTCACTGTGGCAACCTATTTCTCTCTATCCCCCTCTCTTTTTTCTTTGGTTCCCACCATATTGGTTTCCCAACTTATGCTATATACGCCTTATTGGGCATTTTGTGATCTGTTTATTTCTGCTATTATAACTGTACTGTGGTGCTCATCTGAAAGTATCATTAGTAATGCTTTTACTACCTGTGTATATGCTAACTGCTTTGTCTTTATATTGAAAACCCAATAAAAACTTTTGAAATCAAAAAAAGGAAAATCATGTTTAGAAGTTTTATTAAATAGAAATACTCTTGGCACAAATATCCTTTAAAATATACAAACATCAGGACAAAAAAAACATTTACTATATCAAAATATAACTTTAGCCAATACTGACAACACAGACGGAGGAAATCAAATAGCTTTACAAAGTTACATTACAGATTGTGCGTTATAATCAGAGGATACAGAAATGAAGCAATAATGAATCTTTTCATAAAATAGAGAGGATACAGAGATTCTCAAATTTTACAACGGGTAGTCACTTAAAGAAAAAATATTCACACATTATGGAGGCCACATTTTCAAAACTTTGTATAACATATGCAGACATGTTTAAGAATAAAGAGTGTCTGTTCACTTTCCACTCTGAAATTAGTAGATGTGTAAAGAAAACATCAATGGGTGAAGTGGCATTTCAAAGCAATCAGTTAACACTAGCTGCATTGTGATTTTATACAACTTTGCACAAATTCAGAGAAAACCGGTCACGTAGTAAAAACGGTAAGGCGACACGTGAATGCTGAATTTACAGCACTGTTACAACATTGTAATGTTACTGATTTACACCACTTGTGCCATTCTGAGCATTTTAAGAGCTAGCAGCGAGTAAATAAAAAAAGTTTAAAAGGCTGTCTGTATTTTTCACCCCAATTATTGGGAATTACGGCATTGGCTAAATAAGAACAGGCCCATCTATATCATTTAGAAAGTGTAAAACAAGGCGTTTTTGTTGTGTGGCCACTTTGCTCATACCACCCCCAGGTCTGGATACTTTACTTGTTCACCTCTCCACAGAGCCATCATCTTCAGATCACCACTCTCTCCACAACTGTCCTGAAAGGCATGCCCATATTTCTGCAGTTAAGAGCTGGGCATGAGTGGGCTCTATTAGTCCATTTCTTAAACTCTGGGATCTGACACTGAACCAGAGAGAAGGTACTTAGGCAAAAAGCAGTTTTAGAATCAAATAAAGTATTGCGTAAGCACAATATCTATAGTGCTCCGATTATACGAGGCTCGTGGCCAATGGTACATATTGCTTTTTAGCAATCACCACTTCAGATTCAGCATGATCTCGTACTTAAGTGCATACCTACTAAAATGTTTATCCTTAAGTGGACACAATCACAAAATAATTTTAAAGTTTTTCTTCAATTAAATTTTGACTTCTATTAAAATTGGAATAGCTAGGCGCACAGATCCTGGGAACACATTTACAAACAAGTATGTCATTTTAAAAATCAAGTGAAACAAAGAAAACATGGCTAATCCCTTCTGTGCCCACCAGTCCCAGCGAGTAAAGGAACATTAATGTATCCATTTCTTCTACCCTAGGAGCAATCAAGATTGAAACCCCGCCCACCCCTTTGTGGTGCTTAGACTAACCCTCATTTTACTGCCCATTGCTTGGTAGATGTCGAAGCACTTAATGTCTAGATTATTGAAAGCTTGTTAGATGTCCGTGTCCCGAGGGTCCTATAAAGCTATGCTGATGACCTTGACATAGAGTGGTCATACCCCCAATCCAAGTGTCAAGCCTTAGAGAATAACCCGACCAGTATTCCATTCTCAAGAGCTTAATAAGCGCTGAGCTAAGGAGCCTGAGTCTGTTAGAACTTTGGAAGGTGCCTTGGTGAAGTCCAGCAGTCCTAAGTGCAGCCCCCTTCAGAAGCAGTTCCCACAGTAGAAGCACCTTTAATTACTTCAACGGCTCCTCCTCCTAGAAGCAACAGGTGATTCATCCTCACCCTTAGAGGTGCCACCAAAAGAGAAAATCCCTGGGAGAAGAGATGTACAACTTAGTGCTTTGAAGTCATGACTGCCTAGGAAACAATCACTCAAGGGACCCACATCCTATTCATTAGATGGAACCAGAAAAGCCTCCTGCACTTGAGAGAAGTATGGATGTGTCCATTAGACAATCTAATTTCCTTCAACAAGATTACAAACAGAGCAGCTAAAAAGCTACATAATGAATTTGTTCTGCATGTATTCGAGAGACCTCTATCTCCTTTGAGACTCTCAGAAAAGACTTAATCTACGTAATAATATTGCAGAACCACCAACGCAAACATACCCGACTAATTTGTCTCTTTAACCAGTAAAGAAGAATGAAGGGAAAAGGTACAGACCCCTCTAGAAGTTGATCCTTTCTTTCTTCTTACTCATTCCTTCCACAAGTCTCATTTGTGGTTTCTGCAGCAAAGAAGGACTCTAACGTTAGTTCCTGTGAAGAAAGAAAGAAGGAACAAGATGTCCCAAGGGGATAGTTTGCCAAACACGTCTAAAAGAGCAGCTAGTTCCTCGCCACTTGTTATACTACAATAGGGATTCAAAGGAATAATTCGCAGAGCACCTTTTCTGGGAGAAGAGAAGCTTTCCAAGAGATGTTAATCGAACGCCTGATTAGTTGATCCGTGATAGTGAAGACTCTTATCTGTCAGTTCATTGTTATGGTCATGGGCTTTCTTAGGAATATCATCCAAGCTAAGAGCACACTGTTGCCCCATTAAGCCCAACAGAAATACGATTTCAAAATATGAAAAATTGGTCCATGAGCATGATTTGGTTGAAGCAAACAAATCAGCACTCAAACTTCTTGAAGTTAATAAATAATTAGGATGCCACTGGATACACAGATTGAAGTGTTTCCATCAGAGCGTCATCTTTGGAGGAAAACCCACTGACCCATAGTCAGGCAGGTCTCCTCTAATATAGGATGCCTGGTCTTGTGCCTTTTCACTGTCCACAATACCAGGTGTGTAGTCTCTTGAGGAATGTTTGGAGCACCAAAATCTTTAGGCACCAAAGAATGTGACCAAGTAAATCAATGAAAAATCACTCTCTTCGTTTCTAGCGTGGTGATGCAAAAGGATGAACATGTTTCAGGGACATTTTAGTAAGCTGCTCCAAACCAGGCTGGTGTAAGAAGGATGAATGCACTGATGAGGGTGGGGCACTTGGGTGACCTATACACTTCTCAGAAGCAGTCCTGTTCACAGCACATATCACAAATATTTTTGAATCACAGCCACTCCACTTAACAATAAAATACTGCTTCAGAGGCAACCCCACTTCAGGATATTACCTCTAAAAATAGAGGACGAAGAAGATAATCAGATCCACGGCCTACTCGTGTGCCACTCAATTTGGCACTGGCCTTTATTAAGGAATATCAGCCTTGCAGGTGTGCATCTCCAGGATCTACAAAACTCAAAAGAAGACGACATTCTGAAACCACTGGAAGAATGCGAGTGGAAGTTAAACAACAAACGTCTTTTCAATATCTTTGAAGCTTGTAGAACTTATTTATTGATCACTGAAAGAAATGCAAAAATTATACAATTCATAATCAGGGTCACAGAACCGGATTCCAAATACCCTATAGATTCAGTAGCTTTTCCTCGGATTCCAACGCTACTAAAAGTGACAGGCAAACTAAGTGTGATGACAATGATTCTCATTGTTCGAAACAGGCAGAGGTGACATCATGATATGCTCCTTCTGTCAACCATCTACCGAGGAGGAACCGAAGGAAAGACCCTGCTTTTTTCTGCTTGCTTTTGCTTACATGAGCCTCCCCAATGACTACATGAATGTGCTGATAAATATTTATCCACAAGATCTATCTACACCTGCGCACCCACCAGGTCTACCACAGATCACAAACTCCCACACTGCGCTAACCCACATCAGGGCCATAGGCTCGACGTTGTGGATTCCTGTTTTTTCGAATTTCTGAAGCATCCCCAAGTTCACATTCCGAGGCGAGACACACATGCACAACTTAGTGAGTGTATGAATAAACAATATCAAATGTGCACATTAACAGTGCATCTTACATTTTGTAATGTAGTAAAACTCAATAAAGATGCTTTAATAAAACATTAAAAAAATCTCTCTACACCTTCAAGTGAAGGACAGCTGTACATGAACTTAGCATAAAGAGACAGTACAGCTCAGTTTGTGATTTGGCTAAATATTAATAAGATATGGATTCTGCCAGTTGTATAGAAAGATTCCTTCCCAGGCACAGGTTTTTATTATTCGGATGATTCAAAATTAACAGGAGAATCTTCAACGGGTATTCCTAGTTTGAAGACCCTCTCCTCCCTTTGCTACTAAACAGTGCCCTAACTAAGTTGATATGGCTTCTTTTTTTAACCAATGAATGATGCGGAACTGCACCATGCCCATCAACAGTAGTATACTTGGTATCTATTACATTGGCATGGAGAGTAGCAAAGATTCACGCTCTATGCACAGAGGAACATTAAAATGTGTTCCATCGCCCTAAGTTGCCCTTGTGTGCTCACATTTGTTTCCTACCAAAAGTCATTTTGGATTTTCACTTGAAATCAATCATTTTAAGAGCAGACACAGTTCCCAAATGTAACTCCAGCACTGATATCTCTTCATAGCCTTTACAACAAGCATTGGCATAGCCAATAGGTCTCGCCTTTGGGACCTTATAAGTGTTTAGCCATGCAACAGTTGCATAACTAAATACTTATAAGGTCCCAAAAGCGAGACCTATTGGCTATGCCAAGCAGCCCTGAAAGTGAAAGTAATCGCGGTAAAGCGCGGCGCGCGCACCCGCGCACATGCACTGTAGCTCTAGGCTGGCCTGGTAGCACTTTTTGGAGCCCTCTCAATAAATCTCGCCAGACCAGCGCATGCGCTGGGTCAGGCGAGACCTAAAAAAGAAAAAAAAAGGGACTTGAATATTATGTACGGAAGACAAAAGACTTACACATATCTAAATGTTATGTTAAATAGCTTGTGACAATAACAGGAATCTTGAAACTGGTCTGGAAGCTTCTAAATAGATCAGAGCTAGATGGACAGTTACCAGAGAGCGATGAGGCTACTGCACGCGGGCTCTACCAGTGAAGATATATGACCTCATGGGATATTTTGCAGTTTCAGATACTTGCAAATCAGGTCAGACTTTGGCTCAAGACTACCAAACAGATTCTGACTCTCAGAATGCCACTCATGTTGGTCTTTTTGCTCTTCATTATTTATAGAAATTTTGTTCATATTCAATACTATGTTTCTGGCCTCCCTCCTCACAGTCAGGATTAAAGATTACTATGCTATTCTGCTGTTTATGGCTATCAGCGAGAATTTTATAATCGGGAAGGAAAAGTTACTTATGTATATATGACTAGTTCTCCATGACAATTCTCTTTCAATTCGTGAACCTGCCTCACTCATGAACAGGAAATACAGGAATTAGGCCTTTTTGGCACTTTATTATAGCTTACCTTCAAAGACTAACTGTCTGAATGACACTACAGAACACTATCGTACAGTACGTTGTCTGAACCTCAAAGGGAAAATGCAAGCTTCCCATTTAAAGCCTAAAAACAGGCATAATGTCCCAATTTATTTTATAGCTTCATTGTTTTTACAGACAAGTTGTGCTTTCTGTGAAATCTGCTTTGAGTCGTCCTTCAGCACAATGGACTGCATTTCTAAAATTGTAAAGTAAAAAAGATAAAAATGTCTCTCAGGCATGCTTTCTTTGATCAAATTCATTTTCAAAAGTAAAAATGTATATTGTAAAGTATGTTCCAGGGATCTGCCATAGGAACAGAGATATGCTGCTATTTATGGATCCAGAGACTAGACCCATGGAAGAGAACTAAGATTACAAGCAAACATTTCCTATTTAAATTACAATTTCTATGGGAGGCACACAATACTTCAAAAAGTCTGGCTGAAAATATCAAAATACTTTTACAGGGTTGGCTGAAAGAATGCAACAAAGAGCACAGAGGTTCAACTACAGACTTTACAGTATTCTTTACAGATCTTCTATAACCCTTTTGTATTTTGAATTAAGATATTTAGTACAATTCATCTGCAAAAAAAGATCAACCTCTTAAAACAAATGTGACAACTTGAAAAGATTTTTCCGAGGGGACAGTGTGTTATATTTCCAGAATTATGCCAACATTATCTGCTCCTGATCCCATTCCAAAGTCAATAACTAAATCTTAATTTAGGGGAAAAAATCTGTGCCACAATGACAAAAGTAAACACTTAACTCCTGCATTGGAAGACTTTATGGATCGTGTATGGGTTTCCATTGTTCTGCACAAGGTAAAGCTCTCGGTGTTTCTAATGAAGCATACATTATAGTAAGAATTTGCTCAGATTACTAGTAACCAGCTTTTTATCTATTGTTCTAAACTAAATAGTTTTCCCAGTTTTCGGCCCAAATCGTCCACTCACAAAGAAAATGGTAAGTCTTTAGTATTTCAGTGTATAAGCATTTTTAACAATATTAGTGCTTTTAATGTCTGCCCAAGCTGCACCAAGATTGGGCGTAGACGGTGAGCAGTGCCTGAAGGAAATTTGAAGACCTGTTCAATGAAATGTATACATCTGGGTATTTTGAGCACCACACCTTGTCAGGGAAATGCTAATTTCATAACAGAATGCAAAGAAATTACTTGCCAGAAGCTACATATTTTTCAAATTCTATTCACTCACTGGAGTGAAAAAGAGATGTCAAAGTTATGTAATAATTTTTCAATAGTCTAGATGCCAAATAGGCTTCCACTTTCTAATTAACAAAAAATGTAAGATAAATTTGTGATTAGTGTGTACTTTGTTCCTTTAAATTGAAAGAATCTACACCCATCTGCATATTAGAGGGCGATGAAACACTGAGCTATTGAAACAAATGTCTCTAAGATACACTTCTATAAATTACATTCCACCACAAAACTGTTTAGAGAGCTTTAATTATACATCAAACGTATGTGTTAGAGCAATAAAAACATTTTTGTATATTTTTCACTTTGTTAGAGAAGAAGACCAAGAATTTCATGGCAGACCAAGGAGATGTTTATTTCCGTATGGTTCACAATGTCTACATTATACAGCCCTGAAACCATACGAGTACCTCCTTAGGAGTACTACATCAGTCGGGTACTATGTCAGTGCAGGGTCTCCTTATTCAAGCAGTCAACCCTTTGCCTCGCCACGCGAGACATAGGAGAGAACCTCATCACCAAATGCCACAAAAAATCACCATGGTCTTAATGGAAAGACTATAAAGTTGGAAAAAAGGTGCTTCTTTCCATCTAGGAAGAACTAAGTGGATAATCACACACAGTGCCAAACAACACATTATCAGCACAATTACAGATCTACATATTTTGCAATATGCCTATAAACCACCCTCTTCATTGTTAGATGAACTGGTCTCCAGGGCCATGCTTTTCCACACGTTAGCTTAGACAACAGTGGATCTCTAAAAAACGCAGTGCTGTCAAAATACTTGTAAATAAAGTTTGGGCATAACCCACAAAAGCTTTTTTCGTATAAATCTTATTCCTGGACAATTACAGGAGTAATTTACATGTAAATGAGGAGTAATGTAATATATATATATATATACATATATATATATATATATATACATACCCAACCAACCCATCCCCCTACGCATATATACTTATACTCAAAGAGAAGCCTTTGTCAATTGGTGTTACAGGTTTTAGTCTACAAATTAAAAGATACATCGGTATGCAGCCTACTCAATTTTTGGTGATTGTTAAACTTGCCATTTAATTTAGGAAAGAAATATGGGACACTACATTATCCTAAAAAAGAATTCTATATACAAACCAAGACCAGTTACATTGCATAGGAAACACAAAGTTACTACAACAAAATAAAAAGTTGCGTACCTTCGGTAATTATCTTTCTGGTGGATATTCTATCTACTTGCAGGAGGTTCCTTGCCGGTTGAACAATTCCAGATGTCAGACTGGATCTGGAAAACTTTAAGGATCTATGAAACCGTTAGGGGGCACTAGCTTCATATCAACACTGGATGATATCATTGAAGCCAGATAACGCCCACCCTGGCGCAACATCAGTTTACACCTATATTCTCTAATCCTTTGAGGCATGCAGTTGGAGGAACATTGATTAGATGAAGTGCAGTGCCAAACCAGTAATAGAAACCTCTTAATCTATACCTGTACTTATAGTCATCAGACGGGGAGGTCGGGTAGGAACGTTGATGAATCTGCAAGTAGATGGCAGCAAATTCAGCCAGCAGATTAGAGGCTTCCCCAATAGCATGTTAGTCAAGGGGATCAGTCAGAGCTGAAAAACTCATCTATTGTTTGGCCATAGGACATGCCTTCACAGCGATACTCCGCTTTCTCCAACCATCTTTAAGCCTCTCTGCTGGATTTGTGCTGTGGTACCAGTTCTGCTACAGAGGGTTCCTGAAGCAGCATCTGCAACATAGAGTCTGTGGTTATTGAAGTGAATGAGGGAGGCAATGACAAGGGCCTCAGAGGCAGAGTCAAGAACAGGGCCGATAGCAGGAGTGACGCAGAGTGTCTCTGTGAGTGAGAGGACGCCTAGGAGTCTTACCTTTGTAATGCTTCTTCTGATTCCTATGTTTCCTCCTTTTACTAGAAGAGTAGGAGGAAGGTGACCTTGTGTAGGCCCTAAAGAGCCAGACATGTTTCTTCACAGGTCCAACCAATGAAATATTTGGTCTCCGGGTCCCTAATCTTCTTTGGATTCATGCTGAGGCTGGACTAACCAGATTTGGTCCTACCACAAACACCAAAGTCAAACAGTGTGAGGAGTGTGGGGGGTGTTGGTGAAAGACATCTAACCCCCCACAGTCCCTGCAAGGCTTTAAGCTTGAAAGCTGCGGGGAAGAAATAGCACTGCTACTAGCGTGATAACAATTTTAAATTTTTTAACCAAAGTCACAGAAAAGGAGCACCAGACCCGCGTCAAAGGCGAGGAAAAAAGGCAACTAATGTTGTGCGTGGGAAGGCGCTATATGGCTGTAGTTAGTTATGCAGTCTAACATCACTCCTGGTGCTGATAAGAAGCTGGTGCCCCCTACCTGTGTCATACACCTTTAAAGTTTTTAACCAGTTCCCATCTGGTGCCGGAGATTATTCAACCCGGAGGCAGCAGTATCCATTAGAAACAATATTTAGTGCAATTATTTTATATTTCTCAAGATCTACCAACATGTGGGAGTTCCTATAACATCAATATGGAAAATGAAGACTGAGTTTGCAAAGTCTTGATGTTTCATATACAAGATTTGTGCTGAGGATACAAAAAGTAATTAGTTCCTGTTGTCCAAGTCTCTACATTATTCACATCTCTGGACTTTATAAAGTAAGGACCAGACACAGCTTATACACAGCATACCTGAGAATTTGCTCTGAGACAGTCTGAAAGCATGTTAAGTAACCCCAAACTTTCCTACATCAAAGTGTACAAATTCTATGTACTTCACAAAAACACTTTCCGAAGTATGCCCCTCTCTACTACTGCCTATTTGGCTGAGTTTTAGCGCCTGGGGAGCATGCACAGCAGTGTGTGTCTTGAACATACAGCAAATCGTCGAAGTTTGTTGGTGTACAATTTGTATTTAAAGTTTTATGAAGAACCGACCACTAAAAGATATCTGTTTCAAATAAGCACCTCCACCATAGCCCCATTACCATTAAACCAGAGCAGTGGATAAACATCGGCAGTATTTGTAGAATACTCTTTCTTGAAGCGGGTCTACTTACCCTGCCAGTTTACTACTTCCATAGGCCAGCTCCAGGTATGTTTAAAACGGAGTGCTTCTGGCTTCAGTCCCACCAGCCTGCACAATCCACAACACTACAGAGGCCAGTAGAGATAAGCACTTGCCCAATGGAGTCTAATGGGACCAAATGAGAAACGCAGCACAGATTCACTGTCTTGTAAACAGCAATTTTTCTAAATAAACCTTAATGTTGTCATTTTATATGTACCACCAACTGAGGAGATTAAGAGACCTAACGACAAAGGAATTTATTAACGGATTGTCTCAGATCATACACTTAGGTTATCTGGAAGTTGAGAATACAATCTTGGATTCCACAACAGACAACGTAATCGCTTGTCCACATCGCCTTCCATGAAACAAATTAAATCTCAACAATCGTATTGCCTGGATTCTGCCCTGTCTTACAAACAATATTTAACACACACATTGGCACTTGAATATATCCTGGTGGTAGCTGTAGTTTAAATTATTACCAACTACAACATCAAATCTCTTTTACGATGCTTAAAAACACTATAAAATAATGCATTCAATTTTCTACAATTAGGCGACCAAACCACTTATAGTCATCTTCTGAAATGCTCAATAATCCATTAGTGAGTTGGCTGGATTCCTTGAATCCCAGTTAAGTCCGTTTAGATCCCAAGAATGATCTTAGACTGAAAAAGGTAATTATTTAACTAGATCCATCTTGCAGTCCGCTGACTACATTGGGGCGCTCTGTCCGATTTTCCAGTTGAGTTACAGCAACTATGTATATTCAATCTTCTGTAGTAAGCAGGCACACACAGAGCTGTTGTACCTGAAACTCTGGGGGCCAGTTTACGGCTACCAGAGACATTCATCAGAACAGTGACACACATACATGGCCTACTTGTAAAATATATAGTCAATGCACTTGACCTCACACAACTTGGGGCATCCTGGTGCTAGCTCTATAGCACCACGGAGCCCCTCTGAGTATTTATGGTGCTTTGGCGCTTTATAAATCCCTACACAACTTAACTTCAGAGGCCTGGCAAACAGGTACTGAGGAGCATAACAAATAAGAAAACAATCAGCCTGAGTATTTCATGGGCTAATATTAAAAGTGGATATTACCTTTTACATCTTACATCTGGTATCTCGATGTCATACCTTACAAGAGCCTTCTCATTAAATACTGCATTCGGTCTCCCTCAACTAGAACCTTCAGTATGATTTAAGCTTTTGTAATTTTTTGTTCCTAGATAATGCCAGTCAGGCTTTAGTTTTGAATCAAGTCATGTATCCATAATTGTGTAACGCAACAAATGATAATGAATCCTCCTAACCACCCTCTCCACCAATCACCTGAGTTAGGACATCAATAAACTGCATACCTATTGCTTTGTTACATTCATTTTGTTCACACTTAAAAAAGCAAAATCCACTCAGGCTGGGCCCTATGAGATTCAGGTTAGGGCCCTATGAGATTGCATAAATTTCCCCATTGAGTTAATCATACTATACAATATGCTTAAAAAGTTAAAAGGTTTGGAACACAAACTAAAATTAGATACCATTGTCCAACGGCAGTTTAAAAAAGATTTTCTTAAAAATGTAAACTTTCTGCTTGCTCCAATGATAGTTCGAAAACATTACAGGATGAGAAAAGGCATGGCTGTTATTTCCTGCCTTGTGTTAACAGCATGGAAAAACAATATTGTGCTGCACAGACACGAATGGTAAAGTTTCAGATTGGGTGACATTTAGTTTGACTAACTGCATAACAGCATGTACTCTGTGGTTCCAGAAACTGATGATGCAAATGTATGCACTGTATTCAAATGCTGTGTAAAAATTCCAGCCATAAGAGGTTTGGCTCTTGTTGAATTCAGACTTGCGTACATGTAATGAAAAGCTACAATTAATCGCTATGCGCTAAAATTTGTTTGCTGCTCTCACTTTAACAAAGAATGTATTTGCAAATATAATTCTACAGACCATTACACAATTACTAAATCAGGGGTGTAACTGCTGGCCATGGACTGTCTACTTGAAACGCCTACGAATGTAATAACCTACTGAATGGAAAGCTTACAAAAGAGAAAACCAAACCTAAAAACACATGAAAAGTAAACCTGAATCCAAATCAAAATAAAAAATGTTCCTCATGTGACAAAACCCTGTTTGTGAAGAAAATATCAAAGTATAAGAGGAAAGGGTATGCCGAATGGAAAAGCAAATTACGTCAACACTGGCTTTTCAAAACACAGAAGTGTAGGGCACTTACAATAGGAGTAGTGTCTTTACACACAGAATATGCAGTGTTGATATAGGTTTCCCTCTGTGCAAAGGGAGGAAATATGGGTCTTTGCTCTCTGCATAGTTCCCAGTGTCAATATAACCTATGATGTGTGCCAAAGTTAGTGGCAAGACAGTAGGTATTGGAAAGGAACATTGGTGCTGAGATTCTGAAGAAAAAGCGGAAAGCGTAGAGAAAAGTGACAAAGGAGTTGAAAATTTGATTCTTGGAGATGTGAATCAAAAACAATGGTACTGTAATGGAAGCCGTGTCAGTAAATCAAAAATAAAAACGAATTCTCTCAGCAATGATTAACAAGGACAACAGCGGAGGGAGTAGTTCTGCAATTGTAATATCATCTTTGGACTATCTGCAGAGTCGCTGCTCAAGATCATAATTTAGCGGAGTTGCTTTAATATAACAGCGATGCAAGGCATTCAGAATTCATTGTTCAAGGTAATTGTACTTTTCTAATTTACAAAAAGAGATTGTACGAAACAATGGTTTCAAAAACCAGCGGCAAAGTGAAGTAAGAAACAACATTCAAAGTATTTAACTGGGGAGTAAATAGGTTAAGATGGTTAAAATCCAGCATGAACTACCGAAGCAGGCACGCTGCATCTCATACATTAATACCTCAAGTGCATTAGAAAGTGCAGTGATGGACGGAGGGTGGGTAACCTTATGATGGTAAAAAAAAAATACTTGGTATAGAAAGAAAACATTTTATGTGGGCACTGCAAAACTCGTGTGGTCTTGGTCAAAACATGTTGAAACGTAACATGTAAAATGTGTTGATTTTTAAGGAACTTAGATGCCATAACCAAGAAAGTGTTTCCATTCACTGAGACGTCCGCTATTTAGAGGACTCTACTGCTGCATTTCCAACATGAAGTGACCCATTAGCATCTTCCATTTAATATATGCAGCGTTGGAAATTTTAGACACTAGACTCACTGCCATGAAACATACTGTAAAAGTAATAGATTTCATGCAGTTGCAGATACAAAACAAGCATTTGCAATGCAATAGGTCTCGCATTAATAAAGTTTGAGCTATTGGCATTGCTAATAATAATGCAACACCAATAGCTAAAACATTCAGTAATGCGGGACCTATTGCATAGCAAATGCTTGTTAGATACTTTTGCTGGGCACGTAGCGAGGGAAGGGGGCCAATGTTTGGTCGAAGGGGGGATTAATAATAATAATAATATGAACCGCTGATATAGCGCACCCCCACTAACGGAGTGCCTCTTGGCGCCCAAATCAATGCCTCCATTGATAGTATATATGTACGTTAGCTGTGGGATAAGGTAAGCGCATTGCAGCCGTGTGCCGGTTGTATGGACATTTGAAGAATGTAACGCTACTTAGGCCCGTCGCCTGTAGATAAACCGCCCCTCTCCACAGCAGGAGTGAACCCCACGGAGGCATTTAACCCTTCGTGCATGAAAGGCTGCCTGAGCGCTCCCTCGTGCTCTCTGGAGCAGAGTATTCATGCCACCTTATGACATCTAGGGGTTCATAGCCAAAAAAGGCCCCCAAAAAGCTGCCTTTAAAGCTAGTAAGGGTTTGTTTCCTTATCAATTTAAGATTAAAATGGGGTCCACCTGTTGGACGCAATGGTGTTAAGAGTATGTTCAGCTGAGTCAAATAGCTGGTGTACCTCAAGTAGTAGTTACAGATTCTGAATATTCTTATATACTCCAACACTAAAAAAACTTAACATGCACCCGACATATCTGCCAACATTTGAGAAGAGGAAAGTTTTGTAGAAAAATACGGGGGACTTTATTTTTCCCACTGACTTCCATTGTAGTGAAGGCAATTTCAGGTGTGAAGCAACTAACAGCCCTTTTTTTTCCTGCTGTAAACAATGGGAGATCCCGCCCAAATCTGGCGCGTTATCACGTATGTGACATTTGAGGAGAGAGTGGTGTCCAAACGTCACTACACCTGTGGCGGCAAGAAGTCACAGACTGGGACCTGTCATCACCTAGGAATCTGTACTTTAATATCGAAGGCAGGGCGATCTCTGGGCTTGGGAGGGGTCCTGTTTGATTTGGAGAGCCGCTCACTTTCCCTTTCGAAAAACAGACTTCATCATAGCCACGAGATGTAGAAATAAAAATACAGCACACGCTGCCCTTTTCTGGACAAACTCGATGTGTCAGTGATTTTAGACCGACCGCATGTGAGGATCAGACGATTCTACGGAAGCCTGTCAGGACCATAAATGTAAACCGCAATGCAGGAAAGAGCCCTCCAGTCCCCCCCGCCCCCCTCAAAGTACTAGAAATCCTGGTTTACAGTCGTTGAAACAAGTGAGCAACATCGTAGGTGCCACCCTCAGCACGCCATCTCTTTATGGCACGGAGTTACTTGGTTTGCACTCTAACTGCAGTTCACCTCTGCTGAGCTTGGCACATAGTTCACTTAATGACGACAAACCCTGCTTGCCAGGCTATGCTCCGAATTGCAGTCTTCATGTGACAACCATGTTACACAGTTATCATTTCCCAAAAATGCTTTTATTTCACAATATCTCAGGATCTTGGAGGAAATTAACATTACTTTGCTTCTTGTCCTGATTTTTGGGCAAGAGGTGACTTAATTCCCACAGGAAGATGTCCTCACAAAGTTCAATTGTTAATTCAAACAAGCATTTACAATGCAACGGTCTCGGCATTGTTAAAGTTAGAGCTATTGGCATTGCTCATGACAATGCCGTTTCTTTAAATGTTTTAAAAACAAAAAACAAACCAAAATGTCATGAGCAATGGCAATAGCTCTAACTTTACCAATGCCGAGACCATTGCATTGTAAATGCTGCAACCCCACTTTGTCAATTAGCAATCTGTGGGTGATGAGACAAAATATTATCAATTGAGTTTAGTATGAATTGCCTAAAACAAAATAAAGAAAGACTTTGCACATTGGGTGATCATTAAGTGAGGGAGAAGCCCAATGCTAGTATCACAGACCCCCTCAATGCCTTATAATTAAAAAAATGTCTTGCATTCTCCAACTAACCACATGAATATACTTGAATAGTCTAAGCTCAAGCACATGCTTCTCAGTTAATGCACTCCACCTGCCTCCCTATGTGGGTATCTGTGCCGTCGTATCAAAAGTGAGTGTTGCAAAGGGAACGGTGTCAGCTTTTTTGAAACACTGCTTAAACAAATACGAGTAACCAAATAAACAAGACGCGTGGCCGTGAGACGTGCTCTGTGGTGTGGGAGGGGCGGAGAGGTGCCGCGATGAAAGCCAGATGGGAGAGTAAAGCCAAAAGGACCGAGGAACACAGGGGGGTGGCAAGACATGCGCGAAGAAAGCCAGGGCGCTGAAAGCTGGTGGCTAGTGTGCACCTTACATTTCTGCCATTTCCTTATGAGAACAAGAGCTTGTTTCTGAGAAGTGCCGGTACTCTCCAATTAAAAGTATTATGTCTCTCTTGAGAAGTGCCAGCACTCTCCAATTAAAAGTATTCCATCTCGGAAGCTCCTAATCAGAGAAAAGGCATTAGAACAAACACACTATGGAACATAGTGCTGTCCTTTGGCTACACTCTGCTGCAATGAATACGTCTTGGAGGTACTGCAAACAGTACAAAATCACATTTCAGCATTTCTTTCCTCCAAAGAGGAGAAAGTCAGCCAAAAGGCTAACTGCCTGGAAAACAGCTCTGGCTCGCGCCTGCCAAAGAATGAAGGAACAGAAGCGGAAGTGGGGCCTGGCAGGGCCTCACTGTGCTGTGCATCTGAATCTCAAACAGGACAGACAGGCGCGCTGTGGGGGCTGGCCACTGTCTGGAGACTTGCCGTAGAACTAAATCATGAGCGTTTACCAAACATCGAATTTACTTGAAAACATATTTTCAGAAAGAAGTTTCAGGGTATTTTAAAGAACAAACTTGGTTAGCAATTTATACAATAAATGACATTTGAATATGGCATGAGTCAATTGAGACTGCTGGTTATGTCAGGTTCACAGGCAGCAATGGTAAAGCGCTCTCTATCTTTACCCCTTCATTTAGCTTGCTCTTCCCCGATGCTACTAATTCGAGCATTAACAGTTTTTTTACTCTGGGCACAGGTTACCTGCCCGTAAACACGTTTCAGCACACATGCGGCATACCAAAACACCCATTTTGCGAGTGTCTTCTTTTTGAGTTTAGATTGCATTTATATAGTGCCCAGCCGCCCACTACCCCAGACGAGGAGTCGTTGTGTGCACGAGCATTCTAGCCTTTCTGCAGAGCCCGGTATAAATCAACATGTGTGTGTTTCTCTAACCCGCACACACTGGGATGTGACCCCTGTGACACAGAATGCCCCGCTGCACCTTGGTGGTAGATTTGCACCATAGATATCCCCAGTAATACCAAGTGCGTCTGTAAACGCCGACATCCTAAACACGGGCGGTAGTCATGTTTGCACGTCCACGGTGTGAAGCAAACGGAGTGAATCAAGGTTGCATCAAACGTGGTACAGGGGAATCATTTTCATTACTTAGTAACAAAAAAAATAAAATGAGGCCGTGGAGAGTGGGTGGACTAAGAAATACAGGAGATGAAAGCAATGCTGGTGTTGTAACAGAATAAAAACGGCTCTGAAACACGGTCCACTTAAATGATCAGTCTGTTAAAGTGTTAACATCAACACCCTGGTCACAATTAAGTTCCAGAGCAATGTGTGCGGTTAGTTTGAATGAAACAGACATAAAATGAAACATCGGAACAAAAAAAACACTCCAGCAAAGTGTAACTCAACACCAGGCATCAGATGACTGCCTTGAGCGAACTAAATGGTTTTACAAGAAGGGGAAAACAAAAGTCCTGCCCTCTCCCCCTCCTCAGCTCTAATACATACCATATGTTCCGCACAGTCACCGGCTCCGCCTGGAGTCCCTTCACCCCTGCCTGCTGCAGCCAAGGAGACACTTCGGGTGAAAGTCTGTCGAGAGACGGGAAAGTGGTCCTGCTGGAGGCCACTGCAGAGCTCTGAGTATTGCATGTACCAGGGCACCACACCCACCGCATGCACACGGGCCATCTGCAGCCGAGAGAGCACACTGCCTTTACAACTCCCGCAGAGCCATTCCAGCGCAAAACCAGGACAGGGTGAGGAGAGGTGAGCAGACCAGAGCAGCAACCGGACGAAGGGGGAGCGGACGAGCACACGACTGCCTTTCTCCGAGGCAGAGCAGAAATGCCTCGGAGAAAGGCAGCGGCATTTTCGGATTCGGGGGCGTGTTTTGCTGTTGTCTCCTCCTTGAGACTTCTTGCAAAAAACACGCCCCCCGATCCGAAAAGGACGGGGCCTGTTTGGAATGACTGACCTCTTCTCCAATGGCTGGCCAGCATTCAAGAGGCCAGCCAATGGAGAACAGGGGAGAAGAGGGGCGGGTTCAAGCCCCTCTTCTCCAAGTCATTAAATCTCCGACTTCCGGTTCTGCCTTTCGGCAGACCGGTAGTCCTCGACCTAAAAACGTAGAGAAAGTTTAGTTCTCAAGGTTAGCAACCAAACCTCATTTTTGGGATATGAAAGTATAGTTTGTGGCAGGCGTTTTTTTCCGCACAATTTTCCACAGCTCTTGAATCCTACAATAGCAGAGGTTCGTGCACAGACAAGCAAGCGGCAGTGAAAGCGATCAGTGAAAGCGATTATTACGACGTGCTCTATGTTTCTCCTGTGTACTTCTACCCCTGCCCACTCACGATCTATGTTGTTTTTGCCTTTGTATGTTTTTCCCCCTATCCCTGTCTTGCTGTCACTTTCATGTGCTTCTTGCTCTAGCGCAGCGGTTCATAATCTGCGGTCCGTGGACCTTTGGGGGTCAGTGACAGCTATTCAGGATGTTCGCAACTGCTTAGAAAATTAAGTTATATTAGCAGAGTTATGAAGTGTATTTAAATAAAGAAGCAAAATGTAAGACTGAACACTTTAAAACGTTCCATAAATCTTAAGGAATTTAAAATTGGAGCCTAAAAATTAAGTTGGTCCCTCAGATTGATTCGTAGAAGTAGTTCAAATGCGTCAAACAGAATATAGTATCAACAATGCAACCACCCCCTTTGCCCCCCAGCATAGCTTGTTCACCCTGCTTTTGACTAGATAGGGGGGAAGCCTTCCACAGCAGAAGTCCCCGGACTACTTTCAAGATTTGTTTTTCTAATGTCATTACTGCTTCAGTAATCTATAGGAGTGCATGTCTTGAGCATGTCATGGCTGATCCTCTTTCCTATGCTACCCTCTAAGAACCCCACTCCCGAAGTTCATCCATGGTGTTGCAGGTGCCAGATGTAGCCTTGATGAGGCACTATTCTCCTCCCCGATACACCCCCCCCCCCTCCTCCCGATGCGTCTCCACAGAGGGCCAGGTGCCGCCTCCAGCCTTGGCAATGCCCTGGATGTTGTCCTGTTGCACTGTTCAGCCCTGCTGCCCTCCATGGTCGTAGCTGCGATTAGCTTTTTCAATGCAAAATGCTTGGACACTCCTGTGGCCCTGGCAAAGCCAATGGTGGCGATTGGCGGCGTTAAAAGTGGGCAAAAAAAATTACAATGTTGTTTTCTATACTTTCGTGATAACCATCGCATTGTGTTACACAATAGGTGTTGCCTGGTCAAGGCAACGAATATGACGACACAACACGGCCATCCCGAAAGAAAACAAAGCAAGGTTTTCATTGCTCTATCCTTTTATACCTGACCATCCAGCCATTCGCATTGGTAAGGCAAGACCGATTGGCTTTGCTAATGACTGCTGTTTTGGTTTATTGAAAACACAGACATGCAAACCAGGGTCCCTGTAAATTAAGGAGTCACCTAAAATAGGTCACATTCTACTTTTTGCAAACAAAAAAGAGGTCATTGCATTTAATGTGCTTCTGGTTTGCCCAATCTACCCACCTGCAGCACAGAAGCCACGGGACATTCTCTATACTACCTCTCCGGCCCGCCCTCAAGGTATTGGGGGGCCCCAGGGCAAGGCCAGCCTTCCCAGGTCAGGGGTACCTTGGCATCTACCTGCAGGGAAGGGAGGGTAGGGTAGGTTGGGGGCCTTTCGGGGGTTAGACCAAAATTATTTTTCACTGAGTTTATGCTACACCCGTGGAGTAGTACTCAAGACTGCGATGGAAATAAAATTATTCCATACCGAGCAGGTATTGTTCCTTTAGACACTCTTCTGGGCATGATGGTGTGAATTTTATACATTCTGGAATATATACTCTAGTGACGTTATATTCAACCTAACAAGCAAAAATTGGATACGACAGTACTGAACCGCCCTCTGTACCGACTGCTTCCACTCCAGCGCTCCTTAGACTGCCCTACATACTGTTAATCCTTGGAAGCAATGCCAAAGGTCCCACACTCAGGTGTTAATTGGGTGAGCCCTCGGAAACTGAATGCAGCTCCCCTGCGGCCTCTGAACCCCCTGCGGCAAGTCCACGCCCATCTACCGTGACCAGGGGATCATTTCTCTACTTAAAGGGATTGTGGGGCCACGTATGGGGCGCGCACATCTTTGCTTTTCAGAGAGGGCATACTGAATTCTAAGCTTTCAGGATACACACGGGGAAGAAACTTTTATTGGAGATATTCTACTATTGAAACAATAAAAAAATTATTAGGATAATGGAACTCGACACTGGCATATGTGCACATTAAAAAAATGCAACTAAATTGTTTACAGATTGTAACAGGTCTAGGATTACCACTTAAGCAACCAAACTTACAGCACTAAATTGCAGAAATGTAATATCTTGTGTAACCTTATATAATAAAACGAGTGGTGCGCGCGAGCAGCCCACCTCTCTTTACTTCTTTCATTTTGTTGCTTCCCTGTGAAATGGATCCAAAAACAGAAGAAGCCCGCGAGTGCTGCGCGCGCGCGCCACAGAGAGACATGTGGTTTCAATTATCGCGCCTGTGTCTGGGCACGATAATTGAAACCACATGACGGCCGGTGCTCGTAACAGACACCAATAGGCCGTGGGTGGAGCAACGCGAGCGCCTTTGGCCTATTGCGGGCTGTCTTTCTAAAAAAAGACGACCGCAAATGCCAATACCGTGGACCAAAATGAATCGCACACGCACAAGTGTGCGCGATTCCAGGGTCCGTTTTGGAACCCTCCACAAAAGGGCTCTCGCCCGCGCGAGCAGTGCTGCACACTGCATCACTAGGGGCTAGCCCTAAAAAATGTGAGTAGCCATTATGCCAAAAATACTGTGAAATGAAGAAGCATTCAAGTTAAGTGCTCTCGCTGCTTAAGGACAATGCAGAGGTGTTATTTTACCACTGAGGCGAACTGGTGAGCCGCCCAGCCCAGCACAGGTATCTCCACAGAAACTCGTACACCAAGCTATTCACAAAGCAGGACAGCATGGATTGTGAAGAACATACTCCACATTTATTACAACAAATTAAAAAGCTGTTCAAGTAAATAAAATGAAGTCTTCAAATAAAGGCTTAAATCATTACGTTTCTATTTGGTTTACTGTAAGAAAACCTTTTTCATCAATGAAAACTGAACTACCCATGGATGTGCATTATTTGTTGTGCTGTTTACAGATACATGACAAGTCATTGAAAAATGAATTGTTATAAAGCTAGTGTAATCAAGATTTATTTGTGAGGGTGAGCATGGTTTGTGTAAATACCATGTATGCTTCAGTGTACTTTTAATGTGACAATGAATACTGTTGTGAAGATTGTCTTTCAAGATACATAAGAGCCACAGGAAAGAGCATACAGTCGATATCACTTAAAAACAATTAAGTATCTGTCCCCAAACTTTGTTGGCAATTTTAACGCTAAACGAAAAACAGAAAACCAAGTAAAGACACCTGGAGACGTTTTAGGTGTTTTGGCTTTGAGAAGAGGTAAACACGTGAGCTATTATTACTCTGAGTGAAATTAATAGGTATTTGTTAAAAAAGAGGACCACAAAAATGTGTACTCATGGCTACTGTCGAATAAAATGTGAAAAGACCTGCATTGTATTACACAATATAAAGCGGAAGCTATGTGTTAGTGCATGCGGTTTAGGTGTAATGAACACCAGAAATAATTTGCTTCGCTATAAGTTGGCTTAGTTCCCAAAACGCTGTAGTAGGTAAACACCAATTGTACAAAGCACTGGCAAACGTATATTTTAAATATCAATATTCCCACCAAGACACAGTTAGAATTTATCAAATGAACTATGAGGTGCTATAGTATTAGAGAAGGTAGGACCTTAATCAAATAATATCAGAATGTATGTACTAATAACCCATCTTATTAAGTCAAAAATGGTCCAGTGGATTTCAGGGTAACAGCTCCTAATTAAATCAAAAACGGCCACATGGCTAGTATTACTGTATGTAAAGAAAATAGCACACATTATTACGGAGGGTAACTTCATTTTAAAAGCTGCATGCTCTCAAATAAAGCAAACATTTAAAAAAGAAAGCAAATGTTCCTCTCTAATATGCACTAACATTTTGTTTGAATAATTTAAGTGTTCAAAATAAAATAAGGAACCGCTGCTGCCTCATTTTCATTTTAAAATGAAAACCGGAGTGTTGCTATCTTATCTAATTTTGCTCTCAAATGTACTAGCCGGAGAAAGCATCTAAGAGAGATCAAAACCGAAATTTGGATAGGGATCTAATTTGAACAACATCTCCTCATTAAGAAGTACCATAAAAAATGACTTTTAGGAAGGTTGTAATGGATAAAATGTTCAAAAGTAAGCAATCTAATCCTTCCTTCAAAGCAAGGGCATTCAAATATTACTGCAGACAAAACAGAAGAACAAGCTTAATAAAGATGGATTCGGATTTAGCTCCCAGATTTGGCAGTGTGTGACCGCAGCTTGCCCCCTTTGCCAATGAGGCACGCAATTGCATCAAATTCATCAACGCTAGCCAGTAAGACAAAGAATACAGCCTTCATAAACATGTCCTCTCGGCTTATTACCTGAAATACTTTTAAAGTGTTTACCTACATTTGCAAAGAAATACAAACTATAAATAAATAGGATATTTCTTTTGTTGGCAAATCCTGAAACTGTGATTTCAAAAGCAACTACAAGTAAACAGGTAAAAATGAGGATGTTACAGACAGCTGATCATTTTACATGGCTTGAAGACAAATTCACAACAAAAGAATCGGGCAGAGGGTTGGAGGAGGTGTTTGGGTAAATTATTACCTTTGTATATTAAAACACCCAAAGCAAACGGATATGTAAGCTAGGCCTTACTGAAGAGTTTTAGATGTCACATTTACATCCTGCTTCCCAGATGAGTTAAAGTTACCATCTCTTATTACTAGGACATCACTGAGACAATATGTAGTTTAGAATTGAATTATATATCCTATGTGACATCTTACATGGGAAACACTGGATAGTTTTGCTGTAAAAAAACGCAGAGTCAAAAACATTGTAGTACATTACATAGAAGTACATTTTCAGTCAGAGCTGACATTATGCTCCTCAAAGAAACAACTGAATATGCACATGCCGTTTTCTTTAGGATACGAAACCCAAAATAATTAAAATTATTCATCCGCACAATTACAACAAAAGTATTGCATGGCTCCCTTAGACAAGTACACAATGCAGAGTAAATCAGCCCACAATGAGATAGTATGCTGAATACTCAACTATAGCAGAACAACATAAGCAAAGAAGGTAATCATCCAGATGTTTAGGAAATTTGCCAATTTTGAGTAGACTGGATGAATTATTTATCAAATAACTATTATAAGAGACTCCGCAAACCATTTAATCAGCGTTAAAATACTTTTACAGAAATTAGAAAAATGTCTGCCCCTCAACAGCGATTTGGCTTCAAATGAACAGCTACTCAATGGTGCACCTCAAATGCTGCACTTAAACCATCTGATGTGAGAGGCAAACACCATAGGGACTCAACAAGGGTCATATTGCTCAGTGCGTGATGATAAGAAAATAAATTCTAAATGAAAGACAATGCTTTATACCACTGCATGTCTTACGATTCCACCACACTTTCAGGGTGAATGGAGACGCAACTGCTTTATATGCTTTTCACGGACCATATCTAGACCACAAGGCATATCCTGATCGTTCCTCAGCATATTGCTGGCAGATAAAAACATCAATCTTGAAGGATGATCCACAGAAAAGTGGTCACCTGGTGGCAATGTTTTCAGCTACAAAAGATGATTTGTCAGGCGAGCCATATAGGATTTGTGCAGAGAAATGCAAATGCATTTTTTCAACAACAAAAATGTCTGCAGTTGTGCAAGGCTCAGACCACGGAACAATACTAGCGGTTTCCAAAAACACATTGGTGGCTCTTAAAAGCTTTGTTGGGGCAAAACATACTACCTTTCAAGTTTGTTTCGTCGCTGTAATTTTTGAAGAAGAATCTTTGTAAGATCAAAAGTCATGAAACTAATGCCTACTGCCAAGGGACCTTTTACCCAGTTCATGCTTAGTCCTTTGTACAGACCACGAACTATTCCTTCTTCTCTGATGATCTCCTGCATAGTACCAAAAATGGTTCCATACGTGTGCCCAGTAACTCCTGCAGTCTGCATTCGTCGCCGGACTACATCAAGTGGATAGGAGGCAGACTGTCCAATTAATCCAGCACAAGCTCCAAACAGGAGGCGTTCAACTGGGTTGGGATGTCTTCTGTCACTGTGATCTAGCAAAAAAATAACAAAATTGATCAATTTAGTCAGATCTATCCTTCTCAACCAATTTTTTAAAACAGGCACCTGGCATCTCCGATCTGTGTCTTGTATGTAGTTTTTCTAACAACAAACAAAAATTATTGTAAATAAGTCTCCTATCCCTGGTGACTTGCTTAATTGGTTTCAGCACTACTTAAGGAATGCGACCCCCTTTGAATTGAACTCCAGAAAAGAGAACGTTTTCTTGTCCTCTTTCAAAAAAAACTAAACGTTTGATACATCTGCTGTGTTACACCAACATTACATGACTTAGTCTTGGCTCTCTAGTATAGAATTCAATTTCTTTCCTTTTGATGGCCTTTTTGATTTTTAAAAGGTGAGCTGTACATATTTTGTAAGAAGAGCATGTAGAATACTGAACTAAATATTAAACAATCAAGGGTATAGATTAACATGGGTCTAGACTGAAAAAAAAAATCAGTTCCACGTAAACCCTCTATACTCTTCACTGGAGTCTAACTTATCCACCAATCAGCGGTATCACTTGTGCATCTCACCTCTTCCACTAATTTAAGACAGAGAAACATGAATGCATTTTCACTCAGTGCAAAGAAACGCAATACAATGATAAAATGATAAATGTTAAGTACACTCAGAGTGAGTTAGCAGGCTCAAATTCCAAACGGAATGGAGAAAGATGAGTGAAGTGGCAGAGGAAGAGCAGGGGAACTTTATAGGAGTTTTTTTAATCTTAACTACACATCCTAAACTTTATGTGTAAATGTGGAAATAGACATACAGCTGGGTGATGAAGTTCCCTTTCTTAAAGAATACAGTTCGACACATGCAAACATTTACTGTCTTTCCAAGCTATACAGCAGCCCTAAGATGCATCCTGGCACACCTACTGAGTCATTAAAAACTTTCTATTTGAAATGCAACCAATAATATTTCTGCAGCGGGGCGTGGCTTGCAGCCCAAGATGGAGTTCACATAAGCGACGAGCTCCAGGCCGGGCCGCCTAATCCGAGTAATTATCTATGGCCCCCTTCGTGGCTGTGTAGCTGGTGGAGTCGCCGGACATGGTGGTATGCGGAATGAACACAGCAATGGTGCGCTGAATGGCTGCTGTGGTCATTCGTCCGAGTTCAGTGCGAGGTGAATGTCGGCGACACGGCGGGCTTAGTGAAAGGGAGTGGCCTACTGACTTCGCGGACTCTCCTGAGAATAGTCCGGCGAGAGTGAACCTGTGGGCGGAGTACGCAAGACCTGGGGTCCGGGCCTGGAGGTTCGTGCCCTGCGCAAGTAATCAGAGGGTCCCGACATCGATCGGTGGGGGGGCAAGCAGCGAGTGGTGAGGGGTGCTGCCCCCCCCACCCTCTGATGAGGTTGCGAGGCTGGGAGAGACGATCCAAAAACAGAGGCGGAGGGCCCATTCGTAACAGGCCTGTCTCCTCTAATGCACCGGCCAAATCTTGATGAACCGGGAGCGCCAGGGTTGCAGATACACTCCTGTGGTACCGGTTAACCGTGTGGGTAAGACCGGCCGGACTAGACGATTTCTACCCCCCAGCAGGCGATGAGTGACCCCCTCCGAGGTGACTGAGGAGGTGAGCTTGCCGCGGTGGGCCCAGAGACCTCGGATCAGAAAGGGGCCTACTGGGATTCATCTCCCGAGCCTGCCCCGACCTGCTTGACCTGAAGTTGCCCCCCGGGAGTGGCAGATCTGCGGCTGCCCGCGGCCCCCCGCAAGGGTCCACATCAGAGGGCGCCCCCCCTTAGTTCCATTTGGGCGTTTCCCCACCCCCACTCTCTACTACGGGACTTCAGGAGGAGTCCCCTTACAGGGCGCGCCAGACACGTCATGTTCGGCGCGCCGGAGGAGGGTATTTATGCCTCCCCCTCCATCTTAGATCCTCTTTGTTGCCTGTCGCGCTGTCTGTGAAGTGGTGGACCTTGAGGGGCAGAATCCAGCGTGTTGCGAGGTGAGAGTAAAGTAAGAGGGTGCTACAGCCCCTGCCCTGTGCCCCTCGATGTCCACATCGAAATTAAATTAAAGATGTTGCTCCTGTGGGAGGCCTCGCGCGCGCTTGGGTCTGGAGCGTTTGTTCCGGGGTGTTTAATTCCCTCCCCTCAGTGCCGTCTTCTCTGCAGGGGGACACTTTAACGCTTGGATTCTAGCCCAGTGAGTTAGCGAGGGTATTTTTCTTAGTAGTGGGATCACTCGCATGCTCTACTTACGGCAGTTGGATGAGATTACCTATTGTAGTGCCCAGGCTCGCAGTTTGTCACCCGCCCTCACACTGAAGTTCTCTGATTCTGGGCAAATCACGATCGTGGTCATGCGCGGTGAGTTTGGGGGCAGGGAGGCATTGCAGTTGGGGTTGGTTCTTTCTCGGCCCTCGATCTGGCGGCGTATGGAGTGGGCGTCGAGGTTCCACGCTGTATGGACAGGCCTCTAGGTGCTGCTCACGCATCGGTTCAGTGGTTGCCTTTGGCGCGTTTGAGAAGTGGGTCCACCCCCTCTGCGTTGGGAAATTTGTCTTTTCCGGTGGATGGACTCATGGGTACGGCAGGGCTGCTGGCGAATGGAGCTAATTTCTACTTGGCCCGTGCTGCGCCATGCTCAACTCGGTCAGGGCACATTTCTTTGAGATTGTGTTGGGTTTTACGTGCTGGGTCAGTGGGGCGTTAATTTCACACCGGGCCCATGTCGTGGAGATTGTATTAGGTGTTGCGTTGAGGGTCAGTGAGTCACGCAGGCTGGCGAGTGTTACGTGGGGTTCGGTAGATGGTGTGGCAACAGCACTGGGTCGGTGGACGCGCCACCCTCGACACCCACAGGGCAGCATGCTCCTCAGAGTGGTCCAACAATCACAGACACCGTTGGCCTGCATTTGGATTATCGCAAAAAAGATCTGGAGGCACTTTGAAGTCTGGAGAGACTACCCAACCCCAAGACTGACTATAAATTGAGCGCTAGCAGTTCGATGTGCGCGGCTTTTGATAAGTGCATTATGTTTCCGCTCCGCTGACCCAGCCCTTAAACCTGCCGTAAGCAGAATGGACCGCGGCTGCCACTAGGTTATACGGCTACACAGCGGTGCCATTTTTATTGAGGATGTGTCTATAGCACTTGGCAATTGAAAAGGAGTATTCCATAATCAAAGTCTGGTAGGAAGCTCTAATCTTATGCATTGCTGTACTCATTAAAACCTCATTGTACCTAGAGTCCTGAGGAATGTGCACTGCTTATTGAAACTCGATTTATACAACCCCTGCGTACAGTGCGCACACTATGGGCAAGTATCTGCAAGATGCAACCATTCTCCAGTGAAACAGGCAGTGCCCTCAACTTGTAAAACGATGGTGTTAATTACGTTTTTCATACGGACGAACGAGCTCACCTGCAGATTTCCATTAAAAATATGATACTTTGGCAGAGCCCTACACTGAATTGCCAGAATCCCTTAAAACTCGATCCGTCGGTGCATCATGTAATTGAGAGGCCTTTATAGTGCATATCAAATGAGGCCAATCGCTTCCCGTGCACGACTCTAGCGCCGTAGCAACGGTTTTAGAAGAAAGGCAGCTGGCTTTTAAAGCAGACGTCACGCGGCAACATACACCGCAGCACAAAGGGACCTGCAGGGAGACCTGGCAGAAATGATCACATTGGACGGCAGCTCGCAATCTGCACTTACATCAGGGCCGGCTGCTATTTTCCCCGATCAAAAGCCGAAGCTGCTCCGCAGTGCTGCGCCTTTAACAGCCATGTCCTCTTGGGCTGCCCCTGGCTCCGATGCCACTCCTCGCGCTGCTCAGCTGCCTCCAAGCGCTGCCCCCATATTGCTGGCTCCCGATGCACTGAAAGGTCCTGCTGCCGCTCGCCATTTTTCCGCTGACTGAAAAGAAAATTTGGGGCCTCCGACCGAGGCCCTGCCCTGAGGAACAGTACTTCTAAAGCTGGGGAGCGGCGAAAAGAGACTTGCCCAGCGCAAACTGCAGGTGGGTGGAGTGGACACGTTTTGGCGGCTACACCGGGGTGCTGTGGTCACTCCCATTACTCGGGCATACTTTCTGCCGCTAGGTTGTGGAGGCAGGGGCACATTTTAGGGGTTTCATCCCTTGGTAATATGTTGAGGCGGAGCAGGTATGTACTGAAGACGTCGGGTTCATCTGTACACAGGGACGCCCTTAGGGGAAAGGATGTAGCCTAACGGTTAGGGCAGTCGACTTCAAATCTGGGAAACCGGGTTCGAGAGACAGTAACAACGCTCATCATCCTGTGATTCTGGGCAAATCACTCACGCTGTAGTTGTGAGTGACGCTGATGTGAACCTTTCTTAAGTTTATATCCTGGTTGTGCGCGTTGTGGTCCGCGAGCGCAATTCCTGTCACAGCGGCGGGACGGGCCATTGCTGGTTGGTTCTGTGCTGCCTCCGCAGCACACATGCAGTGTGTTAAGTTACCAAGTGTCACGAAGGGCAATTTCATTGACTGTGCAAAGAGTTTTAAGTGAGGAGCTGCGTTTACTATTACTCCCGCTGGTACACGGAATTGATTGTCTTTAAGAGTTCACACCTACTGCTATGGAGGCAGATGCTGCTTACATGCAGGAGTGAGAGGTGTCAGTATAGGAGTCAAACTCTGAGCAGGCCTCTCTGAGCGTTTCCTTCTTTGCCTCCTATTAGGGACTAGAGGCAGATTTCAGTAACAAGCCAGAGGTGGCCTCTATTAGAGAGTAGGAGGAGGCACCTTTTGTGTGTATTCAAGGCGGAAGCATGCTCCGGGGCATGGGCACCGGAGGAACTGTGCCTGCTGCCATAAAACAGCTCCGGTGTCTGAAAGCAGCTTTGGTTTACGGCTTGCCTTAGGGGTAATGTTACAGGTGAGAAAGTGTGGCAATGGGCCACTAATGATAAAATTACAGCATCAAGTTACCTGTGTAAGTTAACCGGGTGGTTTCTGGTGCGCTGCACGTCACTTAATTGTCACACCGGGCGCTTGTGACAGCCTGCCAGGAGTTGGCGCTGTCTGTCTATTTAGAGATGACCACAACAGACATTGATTAATTTATTTTACATTAAATCACTATTGCCCGCTGCCCAAGCCATTCTTATAGCTTTGAGGGCTTGGAATAGGCTCAAGTGTCATGCTTGCACGTGTGTCAGGGTTAGTAGTTGTGGTGTTACTATGGGTGGCAGCATGGCTGGAGCAAGGTGTGGTGCAAAAGGAAATGGCCGCCTGATGTGAGTCTTGGCATATAGCGGCACAAGTGTCAGGTTTTCCGTGGAACTACCTTGCTGTCTGTAGCGCGGGCGTATGCTGATTCTAGTTTTGCGCAATATTGGGCATCTCGATGTATGTGCCGCCGTGACCAGCTTTAGGTTTAAACTTGTGCTTTACCCTACCTTCAGTTGGCGTTGCGGTGCGTCTGCCTTGGCGGTAATCGGAGAGGGTGCCCTGGGTGAGGCAAAACAGTATATCAGTTTGGGGTTGATTATTGGTGTGTTATACCAATTTGCACGGCCAGGCTGCAATAAAAGGGGAAGGCCTCTTGGGGCAGTGTTTCTCATTTCATCCTTCAGAAGTCGATAAAACAAGTATCAGTGAGGGGTAACAACAACCATGTCATTCATCGCCAAGATACCATGGGTGAAGGTATTCACAATTAGTCAGATATGGAAATTAGAAAGGGATTTTGTTCTTCTGTCACTCTTAGCGCACTGAAATTATGAATATGTCACACATAGCAACTTGAAACCTTGGCAGCTATGAATGGGGGCGGCTAGCTCTCGGTTGGCTATGCAAGAAAGCTATAATTGTGGCTTATTTATCTTAGGCAACTAATAAGCATTGACTACGCCAACAGATGGTCTTGTTGTAGGCGTAGTGCTCCTTTTGTTGTAAATATAGGGAGGTATGGACACAGCGGCCAGGCCAAATAGCAGGCAATACTCAGCACTTTGCCGAGCAAGCTGGGTAGCCCTGCAGATTAGTGTAACTCTTAAACAATCCTTGAAGCTTGTTCAGGGCTCCATCAGCTCCGCTGGTGTCTTTTATATTGGCCAGGTCCTGCGGGAACTCTTCACCGCTATGTTTGGGACCAGATGGACGGTGTACACACCGCCCATCAGCACCATGCCAAGCAGCGCTAAGCTGAAGTGTTGAGGGTGATATAATGTTCCATGGTCTTTCTGAGGGGCTCGATAGAGCAGGATGACCCAGCGGCAAGGAACAGCTAGCTGAATCAATGAAAATGTCAACCACAGCAATGTGAGACCGTGGCAGCTTGCAGGGGGGCGGCTAGCTCTTCGTTGGCTATGCAACAAAGCTACAATGGTGGCTTATTTATCGTATACTAATAATAGGCATTGACTAAGCCAATGTATGGGCTTGTTGTAGGTGTAGTGCTAGAAAATGTCAGACATAGTCTTTGTCACGCACTAATGCACTGAAAGGTGACCTAGTGGGTCATGTAATTCCGGTGAGGTCATGATGAGGTTTGGAAGCACAGGGTAATAGGGGCAGAAGGACCTAAGTTTCCCTAGTATGGACGATACAATGGGTAATTTTAATATAACCTGGTATGGAGTCTCTTCTGTAATGTCAGCTTCAGTGTGTAATCCCTTCTGCGGCCCAGAGAGGTGGGTTAATTTGCAACATTGGTAGAGTATGCCTCTGAGTTCGTGGCAGTCCATCCGCAACCACCCCACAGGGCAAATGCTTTAGGTCACAAGGTTTGTGGAGGGCTCTGGGTGGGAGCCTGGCGAAGAGCTACAGTCGGGCTAGGATGTCTCGTGCTCTCGCCGCTCTGTTGAGTCCCAGTCACGAGCGGATTGTATCAGGGTGAGCTGGCTGTGGGTCAAGAAGCGCAAAGGCATCGGGAGCACTGAGCGGCTTTCAGCCAGATGCGGCATCCGATGCTAGGGGCATCTGTTAGATTAAAGCCCTACTCAGAGGGACCGCCTTAAGTCCGTGGAGGTCTGTTGGCACCACTTTTCAATGGGTCCATTGACTAGCGGGCTGCTCTGAGCAGCGCATTTGAAGGCGTAAGTAAGAGTATCAGCTACCAGTTCAAACGCCGCCAGGCTAGAGCGGGTCAAAAGTGGATTTCTGTGCAGTGCTTGTGAGATATCGCATACTATTAAGGGCATGTTGCCACTAAAGTTTTCCCAAAGTGTTGCGGTCAAACGGTGTGGGGGAAATAAGTTAAGACACAAATAAGCCCAATTTATTGAAGAACATGGGGCATTCCCAGTATTCAAGAAGGGGCTAGTATTGTTACATATTGCTCCCCTCCTGTTCCCATGGTCTTGTCTGCTCCATGGGATACTAGCAGAAGTTTTGGAGGGCAAGACTTCACTAGGGGAGTGACTGGCTTAATGCGATGGACAAATCCAATATGTTTCACATTTACCAATGTGTGAAAGTTTTCAGCTGCTGGTGCATAGTTTTATTCATATGTACAGTATTATCAATTTAAATAATCGCTGTATGGAGTAGTGCGACTACCAGGCGTTTACGCTCCAGGCAACTTGCAGCGGTCAGTGTTGCCATGCTGTAAGGAAAGTTTAAATACGACTGCCAGTTCCTGCTAGGGTGTCAGCCAATTGGCCACTTGCGGGTTTCAATCGGCCTTCCTTTCTTCTGTGGTTGTTAAAATGAATATCAGTAGCGGGGTAAGATAGATCTCTGATCCAGTGGCACCATGCCTATGGGAACATGTGCACTTCAAACATACACAAGAGCCATGCTCCAACAAGCGCTATACTCAGTTAGCTGGGGAAGGTAGTAAGGCTGGCTAGATGATTTATACTCCTCCCTGCATTGGCACATCTTGTCAGGAGTCAAAGGTATTGCACTTCAGCCAGGCTATGTTAACACCCAGCCACGCAAAGCCGAATATTTAAGGGCAGCTTGGGCCTCAAGATACATAGCCCAGTATTAGGCCCCTGGGTTTGTCAGCGTCATGAATTACTAAATTCAACTAAACTAGAGGCGTGAACGTGGTGAACACTAGCAGAAATTTGGGGTGTAAAACTCCACCTAGGGGGGTGGCTGGCTGAATCTGATGGACTAGTCCAAAAGGTTTCACAGCAACTGCTCGTGGGAGAGTGTCAGTTAACTGTGCATAGTTCTCGCAGATACACCATATCTCATTAATTGAAATAATCACTTTAGTGGCAAGTGGTAAGCGTGAGATCCCCTCAATTTCAGCAAATGATCACATTGTCAGCAACAAAGCTGCCTGGGGGGGGGGTCTGGGTGCAGTCACCACAGATTAAACTGAACAGGCAACAGCTCGGCAGGAAAGGAGGGATGTTGAATCGATTGCCCACTTAGCAGTATGACTATTGCACTGAAGGATGTCAGCTTATGCTGGGTAGGAGGTTCCGTTTCCCCAACAGGAAGGGTGCCAAGTGGCAAACCCAGAGAATTGGTATATGGGTGGGTCTGGCCTTACAGCGGTGTACATTCATTCTCAGTTTGAGGAATGCCCAGGAAAAAGGAACAAAAAAAAATTGTGCTACTTAAGGTTCTAATGCCAGTGTGGTTGTGGTATCTTTCCAAGGGGAAGAAATACGTTAGGCACTTAATCGCTTACAACGTAGCACATACAAGCTAAAGACTCCATTGCTTAATGTCACATATTCCATGGTGGGATAGTCACCAACTGACACTGGGAACCTATTGACTCAAATAGTATCATTGTATTATACACAAAACTCTGTGGTCTTGTGGGGTATGTAGTCCCAATCTGAAGTGTAGAATGCAAAGGAAATGCACATTGCACTAGTTTGAGTGTGACAGGGCAACACAGCAGACATTCTGCTGTCAGACGAGGGTGCTTGTGGGCTAGGAGGCCAGGCAATGTAGGAGAACCAATGCTAAGGACCCCTCTCTCCCACTGGACTGCCTGAGAAGGTGAGTGCAGTGGAATGTGCTATATTACAGGTATCTTCCCCCCCACCACAGGGGCAGAAGGGTACTTTGCAGGAACCTGCTTAATTAGAGTGGGGGCAAGACCTATAGAGCAGCTAGGGTCCCAGCTGGTTAGCAGGTAGGTGGACATCTGTGATCGAGCTTTAGTTAAGCAAGCCAGGTAGTTGGTGTAAGTTGTCACGCCATATGATGGCTGTGACTACAATAGTGTGCACCATGCGAGCCATCTTGTTCGCCATTGTTTATAAATCGCAAAGGTGTGTGCACATGCCTGGTCAACCTCAACAAAGTAGGTGCACTCTGCCCCCTGGGCAGGTTAAGGGTTGCTCAGTGATGCATAAAATGCCACGTCCTCTTAGCCAGAGTATATAGGCTGGTTGTAGAAGCGGTCTTCTTAGCAAGCGTGCTGCTGTTCCATCAATTGGGGAAACAGGCGTTAGAGAGCACTATATGCTTGAAGGGCTGTAAGTACAGGTCGCAGGAGGTGGGAGCCACATCAGCTTGCAGGGTTGCGATGTTTAACAGAGCTCCCTCCTCGGAAGCCATCACCTTTTTGTAGGTCATGTGAGGCACTGGTACATTCCCAGAGAAGAATAACCCGCTCCGTGCGTAAGTTCGCAGAGCTAGGGGCTTTGGCTTCAGCAGGCATTGGCTATGCCAGGCGAACACGAAAGGTTATTCAACAAAGTTGGGGTGCACCTAGGCTCAGGTGGGTTTGAATCTGTTCTTACTGAACATGAATGAGGCTCAGGTAACTGCAGGTGGCAAGTGAGAATACAGCTGTGTTGGTGGGGGGCTCTTTAGGCGACAGGGGCCGCCTCCAGAGCTGTGGCGGAGTTACAGGGCGATCTGGAAGCAGTTTGGGTACAGAAGGATACCCCTGCAAGAGCACAATAGGGGTGCCAGAGCCAAATCCCAGGAGCCTCATGGGAGGGTCCTGGAACAATGACGTTGGCGCCCCGTTAGTCCTTCGGGCGGTTGTGGGCCTGAACAACCGGGGCTTGCCTTGCTACGCTCCGCCCTGAAAGGGGCGTGAGTAATAAGGGACCAATGTGTCACGTGATCCAGTAAGGGGATCATCCCTATAAGGGTAGCGCTGATTGGGTTTTCCACAGTGCTTGGTTCATCAGGCGGGCAGGGCAGCATAGTTTGGTACAGCTGCCTGCCCTTGGATTTCCCGTAAGATAACCCACCATATTTGCATACTTTTGTATGGAATAAACCTGCAGCAATATTTTCTCCAAACAAAAAAGTTGTGTTGTGTATTTATTCATGCATGCCTATTCTGCTGTGGTGTGGGTGGAGTCTTGCACCTATAATGGAACTATAGCGAGAACCCGGTGGGTCGCTTCCGAATAAAATCCGCACCACCAGCGGGACGGTTTCTCGCTTCCCACCACCAGAGCCCCTCCTCTATTGCATACAGTATCAACACTCCGGAGAGGCCGCGCTATCGGCTGTGAGGGGGCTCCCTTGACAGTGCGCTCAGTAAGTAGTTGGAGATCCTCCCGGCGCCGACTGATTGACTGGGAATACAGCAGCTGGCATGATATGGTCATCGTGTTGTGGCTTGGAAACAGTGACGACTGTGCGGCCCACTGAGGACTCACGGGTGATAATTAAAACTTAGGGTCAGGATTGGAGGTGCTCAGCCCCGCCCCATCCCCGGACCCCCCGCAACCCGTTCCAGACATAGTGGGGTGCTTTTGGGAATGCGCTGGCTAGAGTGGCAGAGACTGTTTGGCGGTGCTCCCCGTGTGGGCCCAAACACTTTAGCTGGAGTGTGGCCTGGGAAGCGCACCTTGTCGTATGGGGCCACTAATGTCAGGCAGTGCTGATGGTGCCCAGTCAGTGGTGACACGGTAAAGTACCACAAGAACAGAACCCGGTAATCGTGGGAGACTGGGACAGTGAGTGGGAGAAGATAAACAGTTGCGGCACTCTGAATACTGAATTGACTTAACGTTTCAGTGAATGATATCTAGTCTACCTCATTATTACTAACCATGGGCAGGGAAAGTCAAGAACAACCTCAAAGTCCGGGAGGACAGGATCTCGCTCACCCCCCTCGGAGACCTCATCTGGACACTCTCAACAGAAGGAGGTGGAGGCAGCATCTGCTCCCCTGGTGGATAAACTGGACAGGATCCTAAAGGAAATTTGCGATTCACGCTCTGCGATTGAAAACCAACTGGGCACAATCTCAGTAGAACTTAACCTACTTAAAGATGACCATAGGAAGCTGTCAGATAAGGTCAAGAACACAGAGCAACTATAGGACACGGTGGGGCCTCAAGTGACAGAGCATGATGGACAATTGAAACAAATGCGCCAACAAATAGAATCCTTACAAGCACTTACTGATGATGCAGAGGGGCGGGCGAGACGCAACAATCTTAGGATAGTGAGGGAACGGAGGGCCCAACCCGACAATTTACATAGAAGAATGGCTGAAGTCTTCAGTGGCCCCTACGGGGCTGTCTCCACATTTTACTGTAGAACGAGCCCACCGAGTACCCACGCGCCGACCAATACCTGGATCAAACCCACGTCCAATATTGTCTATAATTGTGAACTATAGAGACCCGGATCATGTGTTGCAGGCGGCAAGGGAAAATGGCCCACTACAAGTAGATAAGGCAAAAATGTTCGTATACCCGGACTACACACTGGCAGTTCAGCGGAAACTCTTTATTTACGGAAGTCAAAGCAATAGTCCGAGTGGCGGGCCTAACGTTTGCACTGCTTTTCCCAGCCAAACTAGAAATTAATTACAACCAGCATTCTTTATTTTTTGATACCCCTGTCAGTGCATGTGATTGGTTGGACACACACTTCCCTGATGTATTGTCCGAGACACGTCTGGAGACAACACAGTCAAAATCTCAGCGGGCTCCCCGGAGGCGCAGGACAGGCCTCATCATGCAGAGCACAGGATCCAGTCCCCAACCTCAACAGGTAATGGAGGGCAGGCAGGAGGCCCTCCAGTCTGCTGAGGCGCTCCGAGTCCCACGTCCACCTATCAGTACTAGCCCTTCTGATGAGGCGAACAGAGACTCTGACTCAGGAGGTAGTGTGGCATTATTCCCGTCAGGAACTACGCAACAGCCGTTGGGCTGAACCAGTACGGTAAAAGAAGGAACAGTGCCCCTATGTAACTGCAACACACTCAACCAGTCTTACAGTTAGGCCACAAGTGACCTAGGTGTATTTCTAACCAGGGTATATTGTACAGTGATTAAGACATAATGCCTCACACACACGATGGGGGTAGTATTTAATTTCTTAGACCTGGCCTGTCTTGGGCACGTATGCTTATTGTATATTAGTGCTCTTGTAAATTGAGCACCCAGCTTACCCGACAGGCGAAAGCAAGAGTTAAAAGTGTATTATGTTGATCTTTTTTGTACAGTTTGGTCGGGCGAAGTTAAATCGTTGGACCCAGTATTGGGATTTACTTGTATTGTTTTTATTGTTGCTGCACATTCTGATGGAGGACCGGGGGGGTGTCTGTGGGGGCGGGGTTGGGGGGGCCTTTTCGCATAATAGCTGATGTCAGTTGCCAAATTATATACGGTCATATCCTGGAATGTCCAGGGGGTGGGGTAGGTCCAGAAGCAGCATAGAACAGCTTTACAACTCCACCACAGCAGGGCTCAAATAGTATATCTCCAAGAGACGCATTTAATACCGTCAGAGACTAGCAAATTGCAAAAAAGATGGAGAGGTCAACTTTTTGCAACGGCGTATTCCGCCTTTTCTAGAGGGTCCGCAATATCGATACGGGCGGGAGTCCACTTTTCCTACAGTGAGAGTAGAATAGACGACCAAGGCAGGTATGTTTTAATTCGGGGGACCCTAGATGGTGAGCAAGTAATATTAGGCTCCATTTACGCTCCAAATGTGGACCAAGACACGTTCCTTTCGCGGCTAACTCAGGCACTCTCAGACTGGGTTCAGTACCCATGGATCCCGGGTGGAGACTTCCAATGCGGTGTTTGACGTACATTTGGACTGATCCCATCCCCCATTACCTAACACCAATGCTATGACGCAAGCTACTGCCCTGACCAGATGGGCAAGGGGGTGGAACCTTTTTGATGTTTGGAGGTCACAACACGTGAATATGAAGGAATATTCCTTATACTCCCAACCACATAATTTGAATGCCCGATTGGACCACTTTCTTCGTACCCCGGATTTATCCCTTGGACATTCACCGTAATACTTATTTGGGTAAAACCATTTCTGACCACAATCCCATAGAACCGACATTAAATTGGGGCCGAGTACCCACGCCTATACCAACGTGGCGGCTGCAGCCATTGCACTTAGAGGATCAACTATTTTGCCCCACATTAGCTGAAACCATTACCACGTATTTTGAGGAAAATGAAGGTACAGCCATGACTAGGTCGGTAGAGTGGGAGGCTTTTAATTTAACAATACGGGGGGTTTCTATGGGAAACTTAGTGTGAGCTAGAAGGTAGGTGGTTAGAGATCTCATGAAGTTAGAGGATACGTTGCAAGCACTAGAAGTGGCAGCCCAAGTAGATGGGACGTTAGCAGAAAGACTGCAAGAAGCCAGAATAAGGTATGCTGAATTGTTAGAGCGGCTGAGGACGACTGAATTAAATGCTTATATGCTCCTAACACACGCTGAAGTGGACAGGGCTAGCACGTTACTAGTGTGACTGATCACACCTCAAATGACTCCCACTCTAGCGATATATAATTCACAGCACACACTGGTTACTTCTCAAACTGATATTTTCAGGAACATTATACAAACCTCTACGCAGCTCCTCCCCGAGATTTGACTAATGCAACAGCGCATTTTCTTGGGGGAATTGACCTCCCCACTATAAAGGATTAGACCGCTAAGGAGCTGGCAGCCCCGATTACCTCAGCAGAGATCCGCGCTGCAATATAGGCGTTCGCAACAAAAACATATGCCAATACTGATAACCATTCACACTCAAAAAGTATACCAAAATCCAGATGACCTAAACACTCTGGTTGGAAAAAATGTAATTTTATTTTTCTTTATCAAAGTATTAATTTCTTTTTCTTATTTTTAAACTTTGTATTAATGAAAAATTGCATTTAGAATTCAACAATACAAATGAAATACAATTATAAACATACACTGAAGACACAACAACACTTGACACAAAGACAAACAAATGTGATTCGAAGGTAATACAAATATATATACAATAGATGAATTATCTAAGCAGCTCTTGTTCTAAACGATTTTAGCTTTCTTGGTTCAAAATAAACAGTGCCTCTGATTTATTTAATTATATACAAAACATTCTCAATTTATAATTCAGAGAACACATCCAAATGGTGGACCTACTGGGCTCACTTGAGATCTTCAAATTTCATCAAATCTCATTGATCGCCCGCTTTCTCTCCCTCGCGGTGTTATTGGCCAAACGGAGCAATGCTATGCACTGGCGCTCTCCCACCGGTCCCCCATTGGCGGCTTGGGTGGGAGCTACACACAAATGGGCGGCTGCGGAGGAGGAAACATTACGGGAGGAGGAGGTGAGAGGGACCCGCAAGCACCCCATATCAATGGAATGTGCCATGTTGTTATATAGAGTCAAGCAATTAACCCCTGGCGAAGACCCTAAAGACGACACACCTGCATTACCAGCCCTGCATACGCAGTCTTAAATCCTGACCACCCAACCCCTTCACATGCTGGGGATATGATCGCATACAAAGTAGCACCATAGCGCATACTGTCACAATGGCCGGTCGGGCCTAAGAGTCGATTCACTCGCAATTCATTGGGGCGTCACACCCACACGACTGGTCGAGCATTAGTTTGAGAGGCCTGGACGTGAACTTCCATGCACATCCCCTAGTTTTTACCTGTGTTACACCCCAGTTCAAGTGACATATTTTCTATCAGAGCCCATAGGGGACACACATTGTTTTTATATTTGTATTATTTCCTTTCCTTGCCAATTTTCCTTCAGTCTTTGCAGACGAAATGTGATACCGCATACTGTGCTATACGGCATAATTGATGGATGGATAGGTATACTATACAGTAGATAAAATCTGGAAATGTCAATAAAAATATGTTACAAAAAATAAAAAATCTCATTGATCGTGAGCAACATGAGGTTTGCCTATCTTTATATACACCTATTTGGTTTAAAGTGTAAACAGTCGACGCGTTTCAAACCCTTTAGACATGAATGTCGGGTTCTCAGGACGTAGAACAAGCAGCTCAATTTTCTTTTAAACGAACAGCAATCCCCTTAGTCACCAGCCGGTGAACTAAGTCGCCACAGGCAACTTGTGTATCTCGATGATGGTACTACTTTGTATATTCACTAGTGTTTCTCTGATGTAGTTTATTTAAATATCTTTTGTTTTCCTCTTTCGAATCCTCGAGAAGCGGAATAAAGCTGCACCCCAGCCCGCGGGTTCACTTCCGGTAAATGTGAATAAACTACATCCGAGAAACACAAGTGAATATACAAAGGAGTACCATCACCGAGACACACAAGTTGCCTGTGGCGACTTAGTTCACCGGCTGGTGACTAAGGGGATCGCTGTTAGTTTAAAAGAAAATTAAGCTTTATGTTCTACGTCCTGAGGAGAACCCGACATTCATGTCTAAAGGGTTCAAAACGAGTAGACTGTTTACACTTTAAACCAAATAGGTGTATTTAAGATAGGCAAACCTCATGTTGCTCACTATCAATGAGATTTATTGAAATTTGAAGATATCAAGTGAGCCCAGTAGGTCCACCATTTGAATGTGTTCTCTGAATTATAAATTGAGAATGTTTTGTATATAATTAAATAAATCAGAGGCACTGTTTATTTTGAACCAAGAAAGCTAAAATTGTTTAGAACAAGAGCTGCTTAGATAATTCATCTATTGTATATATATTTGTATTATATTCGAATCACATTTGTTTGTCTTTGTGTTAAGTGTTGTTGTGTCTTCAGTTTATGTTTATAATTGCATTTCATTTGTATTGTTGAATTCTAAAGGCAATTTTTCATTAATACAAAGATTAAAAATAAGAAAAAGAAATTAATACTTTGATAAAGAAAAATAAAATAAAAAAAATTCCAACCAGAGTGTTTAGGTCATCTGGATTTTGGTATAATTTTTGAGTGTGAATGTGTTGGACCTTTGTCCTAAGGGTAGCTTGGCTCAGGTCAACAGGCTTACATCTTCGCTTGGCTTCTCAGGCTTGCATCCTACCCAGCTCACAATCTTGCGCAGCCCCACTCAAAAAGGACACTACACCGATTATGTGTAAGGTTCACCAAGGCTTTATCTTCTTTGTTTCTGGTCAAAACCAGTTTTCAATTTGACATTACCACCTGAACCATTACCTTACATTTACATTCGGACGTTTCTCTCTTTCCTGAGGTACATTAAGTCTTACAATGCACGATAAACTTTCTCAATCAGGGTTTTCAACATTAAGTCTTACAGTGCACGATAAACTTTTCAAACAGTGTTTTCAAAAACAAAAGCTTAACCCCCCGTCACATTTCAGTCTGGCAGTTCTAGGTATGACTTGACCTCATCACAGGGAATGTTATTTCTACCTTGACACCCCCTTACTACTTTCCCTAGGCCTATGTACAGCACCTCGGATGTCCCCCAGCAACTTAATTAAATATCAATTACTAATGCTTTTTAATGTAGCCATGGTAACAGTCCTGGCGCTAGAGATCAATGACATTTCAAGCAGTTCATTTCATATCAAGGTTGCATAGGCACTAATCTCCTCGAGGTCTGTGCTTGTCTCACTGGGGTCTCGGCTTCCAAGAAAATAACATTAACGGGTATATTTACACGCACTCTGAATTCAGCTGTGGGCCTCACAGCACTTACTCTCCCCCTCCCCTCTTCACCAGGCCCAGCTTACGGTACAGTCTCGTTGTCCTCCGCTCCGTGTGTTCTGCCGGAATGGAGCTGCTGTCCCCTCACAACATGAGAGACGGGTCTGTTCCTTAGCGAGGACTCCTTCCCCTATGGACGGCAAGTCTCCGGGAGCTTCTACAGGTTTCCCCCCCCACAACTGTTGGACCGGTGCCCCCTCCGCTACGGCTTCGCTACCAGCCAGTCGCGGTAACTTCAGTTGGGGCCCTGGGTGTTCCTCGTACTCCCCCCTCGGACCAATACAGGGCGCAGACTTCCTCACTCTTCTTGGCGAAGGGCGGCGCTTCGGCCCCTCTTCACGTGATCAGAGGACGGCGGCTTCCAGGCCGGGCCCGCCCCCTCCTCTTCCTGCCTCCTGAAGTAACTCTCGCCGGAGCTTCAACGGAATCGCTGACTCCCGGCCCCTCACCTCTTCAGCCCACGGGCTCCGCAAGTCCAATCAGAGGACCACCGGCCACTCGACCATGGCGATGGGGTCCATTTCAGGTAGGGACTCGACCCGGTCAGATTACGGGGTAATGAGGCTCCGGGAAAGTTGGACAATATGGCCCAGTCCTCCTACTGTGGCTGCGTTCCACTCCTCACAACCAAGGACAAAAAGGGGGGGGGGGGGGGGGTTACCGCCGAGGCCAGTCTGATCCTTCCACTGCTGCCAGGAAGGTACACGGGATGAGGTGGTCCTGGGCAACAATCTTAGACCCCCCCCCCCCTCAGGGACTTCTGCCACTAGCGAAAAACCCGGTATTCTGCTGCTCTTCCCTCTCACTGACTGCAGTCAGGGACCGGTCACAAGGTTAGGGGTGATGTTACTAGGTTTAGGACACTGTGCAGACCCTTGGACCTGTCCGTTCCCCTTTAAGTACAACCACCTCCTCACACAGGCGCCTTACTCCTGAACCTTCTGCAGTCCTCCCTTATCCTAAGATGGCTGCCCTCCTGCCACCTCTATTTATCACCTTGGGCCTGACTTGCCAGAGGGGCCCAGAAGGTTCCGGAACCTCCCATGGCAGTCATGGCCCAGGTGCTGAGGTGACAGTTGGAGCCACCATTTTGTGAATCCCACCTTTCTCATCTATTTTCCTCTGAGGAGCACCTTGCGCCTTTCCCTCAAGTGATGTGGAAGAGGCACCCAGAACCTCTACGTCAGCACCCAAAAGTTAGGTAGACCGAAAAAATGAGGAAGAGGGAAAGGGACAAAAATAATTTGAAAAAATGAGGAGGAAACTGCCAAAGGGCTGACAGGTCTAACAGAATGGTTATCAGTATTGGCATATGTTTTTGTTGCTAATGTTATATAGGTCCAGCCTTACTGAGTAGGGGTCAAACCCTTTCTTGTTATAGCAATAAAGACGTTGGCACGTAATAAGACTCCGGGTTCAGACGGTTTACCAGTTGAGTTTTTCTCCACCTTTGCGGAGTCATTGACTCCAAAACTGTTACAACTTTACACCACCTCACTCGCAGAAGGCACACTGATCCCCACTACTGGAGAGGCGATAGTCACATCCCTATTGAAACCAGATAAGGCCCCCACTGATCTTGCATCATACAGACCCTTATCAATACTCAACACCGAATACAAAATACTTTGTAAAATCTTAGCATCAAGCTTACTTCCTAAATTAATACACCCGTATTGTCCACAAGACTTGGAATTATAAGAGACAAACTTATTCATAATGATCAAAAAGGTTTTATTAGGTGGGGACAGCTACATGACCTCACTCACCAACTTATCGGAGCCATCGACATTGCTACTCAGGAAAAGACTCCACTTGCAGTTCTCACCTTTGACGCTGCTAAAGCGTTCGATCGAGTGAATTGGTTATTTTTGCAGAAAGCTATTTCCCATTATGGCTTAGCGGAGAATTTTTCGAGAGTTATAATGAACATATATATGGCTCCGGTAGCTAAAAAAGTTCTATCGAAAGAAATTCAGATTAAAAGAGGCACGAGAAAGGGCTGTCCGCTTTCACCCCACCTTTTTAACTTAGATTAGGAGATCTCAGGAAATTATCCCTGTTAAATTCAAAGGGTGGGTCAAGAAAGTGGCGTTATACACACCGACGCCTTAATGGTTTACACAAGCGGCCTAAAAAGTCTCTCCCTATCATAAAAAACTGTTCATAGAGTTTGGGAAATTTTCCAGATACCAAATCAATCACCAGAAGACGGAAATTATGCATTGGAACATGGACCTACCAATAGCAGGATCTAAAAACAGAATCAAATACCTGGGGATAGAAGTTTTAAAAAATATTGACTAAATTGCTCAAGTAAATTTGAATTCAAAAGTAAAGGAAATGAGGAAGCTAATACGATCATGGAGCGGTCTATCTCTTTCTTTTTTGGGGAGATCTAATGTCATCAAAATGGCTATCCTGACAAAGTTTACATTTTTATTCAACGTCATTCCACTAGAGTTTATGTCTCAATGGATAAAAAAAGATCCAAAGTGAAATCAATGGCTTTATATGGGTCTCTAAAGGAGTAAGAATAGAGTGGAAAAAACTATGCCAGAGGAAATATCGAGGTGGCATAGCAAGCCCAGACTTCCTCACTTATTACAGAGCCTTCAAATTCATGAACATAAGAATTCTTTTTAGATTACATGACTTTTGCTCCTCCTATTGGAAAGTTGCCACTGACGAGGATTACTGTCTCTACAAATTTGGGCACCCAAAATATTTTGAAAAAGTCAAATTAAAGGTATTGGGATGAGCGTTTCAAGTTATGGCATGAAATTAGAAAAGCATGGAAGATTCCATACTACAGTCGACTAGCACCTATGTGGAGGTCACCTGGAACCCCTGACTGTCTGAAAGACTCCTTAGAAGGACCACTGGAGGAAGCAGGATTAACAAAATGGGGAGAACTTTTTGACTCTGGAAATTTACAAAGTTGGTGTAGGAGAGTAGGGTCTGCTTTCTATGTTCACCCCCACTTTTTGCTTTTTGCTTTACTGGTTTTCGACTTAGATGTGGCTGTGGGCCTGCTAATCAGACCCACAGCCCTGCTGTTCTCTCTCTAAATTAATACTATGTACTTTAGGTGCATAACCCATTTGGATAGGATCACCTTATTGGCCCCTGTACAGTGTACCTTAGGTACCCAGGGCATAGGTGTACCCTAGGCCTACCAGGGGCTGCAGCATGTATTATGCCACCCCTGGCCTGGCCTTCCATTATGACACAACTGGCTGATCACTCAGCTGGGGCAAGGTCGTGTAATCACTCCTTGCTTAGGTGTAGTATTCCTATACCTACCTTACATATAGACACATGTGTACCTATCAGCCACTCCTATGGCAGGCCTTAACAATCCTGGAGGCAGAGTGCTTGGTAACATGTGAGATGGTGCTCTAGCATGAGCTGAGCCTGTCTGCAGCTTTCGGAACCATGTCCTTATAGCTGTTCGATGATATAGCCTACCATATACTCTTAAAGTGCCTTATAATCTTAAACGGTTATGGTAACTATGGTTTGGCTTTATCAAAACATGTCGTGTAAGGTGTCTAACACTTTGGAATAATACCCCCATACCATTTCTGGGGATGAGGATATTATCCCTCCCTTCTAGAGGGAGAAGACATGTTGAAACCTACCTACCTGGTTAAAGTTAACCAGAGCCCCAGCATCACAAAATGGATGCTGCTGCCACGATACAAGTCTGACCTCCTGCTGCTGGGAGTGATCCCGGCAAGGGAGGCTTGGACAATAGGTTTCCTGCCTTGGGAGGTGCGAGCACCACCCCAGACAGGCCTTAGTGTATTGGGGCAGGGAGGGCTGAAAGGAATGAGACATGCCTGGGGCACACAAGGTGTCCCATGCATAGTCCAGTTCAAACCGGTGCTGGGGCACTCCAGCCCCAGTCCTGGCGCGAAACTGGACAAAGGGAAGGGGGTGTAACCACCCCCCTCCCAGGTCCCACCCATAAGGCGTGACCTAGCAGGCAACCCAGCCCCCCAGATTAGTATAAGTGTGGTAGCTGGGTCCCAGGAGATTAGATTATCCTGAACCTGCAACTTGAACAGAAACTCTGGACCTTCGACATTCGACGAAAGAAGAAGACTGAAGAATCTCCCTTGTGGCCAAGGAGTGGCTACCCTGTGCAAACAGGCACCATCAAGAGACTTACCCTTTGCTTTGCTGAAGTTCTACGAGGGATCGACTGCAGAGCCTGACCAGAGCCTTGACTTCCAGACTTCTCCGACCCTGATCCACATCCACAGCCGAGCTGAGATCCGTGGAGGCGACGTGGGACCGGCTACCTGGGAAAAGTGGCGACTATCTTCCAGCGCAGCTTCTGAGGCACCCTCGAAGTTGTGCACCAGGGATTGAGAAGCCCCAACCCCAAGCACCATCTGCACCGAAGATCAGCCCCCCACACTCCACGAGTCCTGCGTGGGGCCCTTCTACATTTTCCTGCTTGCCGTGTCTGTCCGGTTGCTTGCCCGTTGGCTAGCAACCTTTGCGACGACACCTTTGATTTTCCACTGCTGGTTTGGCTCCTCCAGACTGGCTCCTGCTCCTCTGCAAAAGAGAAGCACCCCAGACCTTCCTGGTCTGCACCAGAAGCAAGTCCTCCATTCTTCGTGGGTTCCGCTTGCCAAGGCTTGGTGAGTCCTAGTTCGACTTCGACGCCGCCGACAGCAAGAGCCTTCGTGGGACAGCTCGCCTCCTGGTCCTGGTCGTCCTCGACGTCTCCTGGTACCCGTGGCTGCTGCGACAAGCTTCACCTCTTCGCCTGCAATCTCCCGACATTGCCTGGTTCCTTCCTGGTTCCACGTGGTCACTGGCTAGTGACCCAGACTCTGTCCCTTCTGCTTGCAGGTATCCTTCCTTCTTGATCCCGGCCTTGGGATCCACCGGACACTCTGTACTGACTGCCTGTCAGCAACTTTCCTTCAGGCATCCATAGAAGTCCACGGCGAAACCCGACGCAAGTTCACACCTATGCACCCGCCGCCCGTGGGCTAGGTAACTTGGGTACTCCGGTGCTCACAAGGGTATTGACTATCCTAGGGTCTAGTTTCCGAGTCTCGACTTTCTAGCTATACCAGAAGTGTCCTAAAACTGCTTATTTCAGAACTGTACTATTTCTATCGATTATACGCATTACGCGTGAGTGTTTCCACTCTGCACCTGAATCCCGTGGGCCTCCCACTTCCTAACTGTTGCTAGTGTAGTGTAGCCCCAGCGATTCCCTAGGCCTAGGCCTATCCTATTTCCGTGACAGTGGTCCTTATACCACTTCTTTAGTATATGGTTTGCGTGGCCCCTAGGGCCTAACTGTATTACTTACCTGTGTGACTTAATGTATGCTTGAATAAGACTGTGTTGTACTTACCTCGAATCTCATAAAGAATGCTGAGGGTTTGACTAGAATGAATACACTTTATTTTATATATATATCTGTTGTGGTGTCCTTTCATTTGGTATTCAAGGGATTATATATGGTATAACAGCTGGCTTCACATGCCATACAGAGTTTAGCCTAAGACTGCTCTTGTCCATGCTACCACTAGGATAGCTGGTCTATAAGGTTGACTTTACAACCAATCACCATAAGGGTGGTTTGGACTGATATAAGGTGTACACTAGAACTGGTGACATCATACATCAGGCCAACTTCTCACAGTTGGGACTTACTGCTTGAAAGAACAAAGGGGAAAATATCCAGGTTCAAATACCATCAGCTGGCGAGTTTGTCAAAGGATCAAGAGAAAAACCTGGAAACTACTAGAAAATTGGAGGAAGAAATACAAATTGTTCCAACAAGAAAGGAGACATCAAAGTGGTACTGGTATTTGATTCAGACAGGAGGTGACGAATTTACAACCCCAGGCAATGTTTTGAAAAAGATCTTTCCAGCTCAAGACTTGCAACAGCAATGGCAAGTATTCTGCACTTTTCTATGGCATAGTATAGTTTCTGCAGCCCTTAAGAAAAATCATCTTTTGACTTTACTCAGGTCATACTGGACACCGGAAAAGTTATCCAAAATGAATAAACAGGTGACGAAAAAGTGTCCAAAATGCGGGGAGCCAAAAGCAAACGATATTCATATGTTCCACCTGTGTCCTCATCTTGATATTTTTTGGGAAGAAGCGGGTAAGATTATTGATAAAGTCTTAGAAACAAGCATTAACATAAGAACTTTTACCGTTATCTTTGGCATTTTGTACAATAAAGACTTTACTACTGTATTAAGTAAAAATCAAAAAAAACATATTGGTTTTAATTTTATCAGCCAGACACGAGGTGTGCGTAAACTGGATTCTTGCAACTCCCCCTAAGGTGGCAGAATGGCTTTGTTCTGTAGAAAAGGTTAGGAAATTAGACAAGTCTAGAGCGAAGAGTAAAAGGACCAGGCACTGGGAACTTTGGGACAAGAAGATGAGGTAGGGTAGGGAGGGATGTCCAATGATTTTACCCTATGCGATCCAACAAATTTGAGGGAATCATCATGGTGGGTCTGTGATGGATTAACTCAAAGAATTGGAAGGTTCTTAAGACACGGTCTCACCTCGACATAAAAGGGTGGTCTCCATTCACTCGGAACAATTAACGGCAAGGTGATCTTGTCCACCATAACTGTAAAAATCGCATAAATGACATACCCACCCGACGTGGAATTCTGTCTAATGCTCAGGTGTGGGGCTGGACACAGGCAGGGACAAATTCTGTTGAGGACTTCTTTTTAGATGGTAATTTGATGCCCCACGATGAGTTTGTGAGGACTAACGCAGTGCCAGACACTTTGTTTCTCATACACGCAACGATCAAACAATATATTCAGAAGTACTGGCTAGTGTACCAGAAGGAACCCCCTACATTTGTAATGTAATGTAAATTGGAACTTATAAAGCGCTAAACTGGGATGTATGTCGTTACAACGCACACTTTTACAACGCATGCACTTACAACGCATTTTTTACAACGCAACATCCATTACAACGCATTCCATTACATAGCATGACACTACAACGCATTTTTAAAAACTACCTTTACAACGCATTCCATTACATCGCATACTACCTTTACAACGCATACCATTACAACGCATAATATTAAATTGCATTTAAGGTAAGTATTAGATAGTATAGGGGTAAAAATTACTTTTCTAACTCCAGGGGGTGCAACAGTAGGGTAAGTGTTGGATAGTATAGGGGTAAAAATTACTATTCTAACTCCAGGGGGTGCAACAGTAGGGTAAGTGTTGGATAGTATAGGGGTAAAAATTACTATTCTAACTCCAGGGGGTGCAACAGTAGGGTAAGTGTTGGATAGTATAGGGGTAAACATTGCTATTCTAACTCCAGGGGGTGCAACAGTAGGGTAAGTGTTGGATAGTATAGGGGTAAAAATTACTATTCTAACTCCAGGGGGTGCAACAGTAGGGTAAGTGTTGGATAGTATAGGGGTAAAAATTACTATTCTAACTCCAGGGGGTGCAATAGTAGGGTAAGTGTTGGATAGTATAGGGGTAAAAATTACTATTCTAACTCCAGGGAGTGCAACAGTAGGGAAAGTGTTGGATAGTATAGGGGTAAAAATTACTATTCTAACTCCAGGGGGTGCAACAGTAGGGTAAGTGTTGGATAGTGTAGTGTAATATTATGCGTTGTAATGGTATGCGTTGTAAAGGTAGTATGCGATGTAATGGAATGCGTTGTAAAGGTAGTTTTTAAAAATGCGTTGTAGTGTCATGCTATGTAATGGAATGCGTTGTAATGGATGTTGCGTTGTAAAAATTGCGTTGTAAGTGTAGTGCATTGTAAAAATTGCGTTGTAAATGTTGTTCCCCGCTAAACTGTCACTCCGCAAGGAGTATCCTGGCGCTAAGGAGATTGTGGTGAGAAAGGGTCCAAGGCGTACTTGTATTTGCTATGTTAGATCATTGTAAGACACCAAGCATCAGGGGCATTATAAATCCATGTCTTCAGAGCCTTCCTGAAGTGAGTTTCTGTGGTTTGTAGTCTTAATTTGAGTGGGAGAGCATTCCAGGCCCTGGTCCCTAGCGCGGCGACAGTTTTTCCACCCTTTGTTATTAGTTTAAAGGTGGGAGGTTTGAGGAGGTTAGCTGTCGAAGATCTAAGAGTCCTAGTAGTGATATAGGGGGAGAAACGGGCTGAGAGGTATCTAGGTCCTGATTGGATTGTGGGTCTATATGTGATTAGGAGGATTTTGAAGAGAATTCTCTTGTGAATCGGAAGCCAGTGTAAGGCTTTGAGAGCAGCAGATGCTGAAGCTCTACGTGGAAGCCTCAGGACAAGCCGTGCCGCTGCGTTTTCAACCACCTGCAATTTTTTTACTCTGGATTTGTTGGCTCCTGCAAACAGGCTATTGCAGTAGTCTAAACGCGACAGAATAAGGGCCACTGCAACCGTTTTCTTTGCATGGAGTGGAATCAGATCAAAGAATTTTTTTAGTGATCGAATAAGGCTGAAGCATGACCCGGCGATTGCCAAAGCGTGCGGGAGGAAGGAGAGTGCAGTATCGAACTGTACGCCTAAATTCTTAGCTACCTTAACCATATCTGGTGGGGAAGTAGTTCCCTCTGGCCACCACATATCTGGCTGGAAGGTTACATCTTTCCCAATGGGAAGGATTTCAGTCTTATCGGTATTACATCTAAGGAGATTGTCCCTCATCCACTGGGCAACTTCAGAAAGGCAGCATTTGAAGTTCCATTCGGCGTCGGTATTGTTGTTATCGAGGGATACAATCATTTGAGTATCGTCTGCATAGGATGCTACTTCAATTCCGAAGGAGCTTATGAGGGAGATGAGTGGGGTCATGTAAATGTTAAACAACAGCGGGCTCAGTGAAGAGCCTTGTGGAACTCCTGTTATACTTTTCTCTGTTGAAAGGAAAGTGCCAAGAGTCACTGTTTGTCTGCGGTAAGTAAGAAATGATTTAATCCATTCCAGCGCAGACCCTATGATTCCAGCGCGTTCGAGCCTCTTTAGAAGAATGTCGTGCAAAATGGTATTGAATGCAGCCGATAAATCGAGTAAAATAAGGACTGATTTCTTGCCTTTGTCTGCCAGCATTTTTAAAACGTCACTGACTTCCAGAAGGGCTGATTCTGTAGAGTGCTTGGGGCGAAAACCTGATTGTTGTGGGTGCAGGATATTAGCAGTTTCAATGAACTTAGTAAGTTCCCCATGTACACATTTTTCTGTAATTTTACCTAGTAGAGGGAGCAATGAAATAGGCCTGAGATTGGAGAGCACGGAGGGATCGATGTTTTGTTTCTTTTTGAGAGGTTTTACCAGTGCCAGTTTACACTCGTCTGGTACTATTCCCGTGCTTAATGAGGAATTAACTATATGATTTACAACTGGGTTGACTATATCAATGATTTTATGAAAGATTATGGGGGGCCAGGCATCTAATGGAGAGCCAGATTTGCAGGATATGATAGCCTCATGGGTCCATTCTAAAGGTACCGGCTCGAAGGTTTTAATGCAGTGAGCAGTATCGAGGGCAGCTGATTCAGTAATATCTTGACTGGGAATGGTTAAAAAGTTCTTTTGGATATTAAGAATTTTTTCTTCAAAGAAAGTGGAGATGTCATCACACAAGGTTTGTGAAGGGGGCAAATCATTCTGTTGAGCTTCGGGGTTGGTAAAAGATTTAATGATTGAGAAAATAATTTTTTGATCTGAGTTTGCCTCCATTATTCTCTTAGAGTAATATTCTTGTTTGTCAGTTCTGATCTGGAGGTGGTAAAGTTTTCTGCTCTTCTCATAGGCTGCTCTATCTGCACTGCTATAGGCTCTTCTCCATTTCCGCTCCTGTTTCTTACAATTGAGATGATCTAATGCTAGTTCGGGTGTGAACAAAGGGGCCTTCAGGGTCTTTGATTTCTTAGCCTTATCGTGTTTCTCTGGTGGCATTAGGTCATTACAAACCATAGTAAGCCAGGAGTGTAGGAGGCGAGAGTCCCCCCCTGGATTTCCTATCAGTGCAGGCGTAAGTGCTTGTGCATGGGCTGCCAGCTTCGGGTTATCAGCTAGTTGAGCCCATTTACGTCTGGATTGAGGTTTAGGGGATAGTATGGCAGGGCGACTTTTCTGTAGGGCCCTGACTGTGAGTGGAATGAGGAAATGGCCTGACCATATCATCGGGAGTGGGGTGTCTACTGATAGAGCCATAAAATTGGAGGAGACTCCGTCTAGAATATGACCCGCCTGATGTGTTGGGGCCTTTACCAGTTGGTGTAAAGTAAGTAACTCTGTGCTTTGGAGAAAATTGTCAACTCCTGGTTCAGTTCTAGATTCTAAATGAAGGTTAAAATCACCTAGCAGTGTAAAATTAGCATATCTAAGCAAGAGGTGGCTTAAAGAATCTCCGAGTGAGTCTGTGAAGGCGACGCTTTGGCCTGGGGGGCGATAAACCAGTGCTCCTGAAAAAGGATGTAAAGGCATTTAGGGAGATGCAGAAACCTAAGCTTTCAGCACCCTTAATCGAGTCCAGGTCAAAGCTGGAGCAGTGTAGTGAGCCATGTAGGATGATGGCCAATCCACCGCCTCTGCCATTCAGTCTGTCCTTCCTGTAGATTTTGTAGTCAGGTGGAAGCGTGACTGCAACATCGGGGTTACACCAGTCTTTCAGCCATGATTCAGTAATAAACAGGAAGTCAAGTTGCTGGTCTAGGTTTAGGTCCCTAACATCCTGACAGTGTTTACTGAGTGATCTAGCATTAATTAGGCCTCCTTTAATTTGAGTTTTTTGTACTGTGGTTGGTAGGCTTGTCCTGTTTATAGGAATGGGAGTGCCCCCAATGAAACCCGCTCTGCAGCTATAGCAGGACCAGTCCCCCCCAGAGTATATCCGGAGCAATGCGGCACTTACAGTGCCCCTTAAGGTTTAAATGTTTCAGTGCCTTAGGGCTGTAAATATAATCCAGCTTAATTTGGGCAGTAAATCCTGCCCCTGTCGCCTCCTTGGCGCGGACGGGCGCAGACGGGCTTGCCTTTGGCGCGCCCGCTGCGCGCGTCCGGCCCAGCATGAGACTAAATAGCTGGCCGTGCGTGGGAAGAGGCGAGGTTCCGGTCTCACTACCTGAAGTAAACCTTAAACCTGGGCAAAACAGATCAGCCTGAGGGGGTGGGTCCACTTCCCTCCACTCAAACGGCAGGGTGCTGGCATTGGACCGGGGAAGCGGAGACGGAACAAAGAGATCAGCAAGAAGTAAGTAAGAAAAAATGCTTCTAAAGGGTTTGGTTGCAGTGATTACCTGAGACAATGCCTTCAGCAGTAATAGTGTGCGTGCGGGCTACTGGGACCGATATAAATGGCAGGGTTTACACAATTCAAAAGTTAAAAACGAATTATTCACTTAGTAACATTTCACAATTTAAAATAAACAGTTAAAAAACGAGCTATTTTGAACAGTGATAAAAGTAACACAGCGCAATACGAGGAGAGGGCTTCTCTCACCTTCCTACTCCCTATTCAATTGTTGCGGACCATACACATAATGGGGCACGGGCGCCACCTTGTTGAATGGCTGTACCGAGGACTGAGGGAGCACCTAAATACACCACTATTATCTCTACAACAGAAATGGGAAGTGGCACTGACACGGGAATTAGAGGATAGGGAATGGAACTTCGCCCTAGAGCATCCTTGAAGGGTGTCCCGTAACTTCAGGCTGAAGACAATACAACTCTTAATATTACACAGGGCCTACCTCACACTGCTAGCAATTGAGAGGATGTATCCCGCTGCCTCTGCGGACTGACCCAGATGTTTTCATCAACCTGCAGACTTAACACACATGTTATGGAAGTGACCTACCTTGGGGAAGTTTTGGTCGGAGGTCACTCTAGGTCTATCCCAACTGACGGGACGCTCTCCATGGACTACTATGGAGGCGTGTTGGTTGGGCCTTTTCCCTCTCCCGAAGAAGGCGACTTTACTGCGCCGCACTGCGGGCTTAGCCTTGATGCTCGCCAAACGATTAGTTACACAGTGCTGGAAATCTCGCACAGCACCACAAACGGGTAAATGGAGAGAGGAGGTCTTCAGATGGGCCATGGCTGAAGGGGAAGTGCTTCGGCGTGAAGAATACAGGGGGTTGAGAACGAAGCCGATCTCTCTCGAGTGGGCTCAATTAGAACAGTTTAAAGCAGAAATGGATGAGGTCACAGTAGGTCCCCAGGATTTGTAGACTGACTAAACAAGCGGTGCCTGATTCTCAAATGTGATGTAGCCTGGACGTACAAGTGTCTCCCCCCCCCCCCCCCCCCCCCTATTTATTCCCCATTCCTGGTCTTTCTTCTCCCCCTATCCCTCTCCTGAGTCCTCTCTCTCAGTATCAGTATATTTGCCCGGACGGGACCGATTGAGTAACGGCGGCAAAGTTTAAAGATACATCTTGTTTTTTGGGTGGGTTGTATTGAGGGTGGGATTGCAGGGGTTGGGATTCGGGGAACATAAAAGACGATAGAAAGACATAACCATGTATACTGTATCATGCAAATTGGTTTACAGGTAAATGCTTAGCCCAATCGAGGATAAATACAGCATGCTTGTTTACTCAAATATTGCATTTGTATGATATCATATATACTATTGTATACTGGACTTCTGTAATATATCAGACAAAAGAAATGTTGGAATGTATACTTTGATTGCATACTGTTGATTTCAATAAAAAACTGTGTTAAAAAAACAACCAATATTTCTGCAGCAAGGGACTGTCCCCAGATTCATAATCTTACAATCGTTAACGAAGTAACATACTGAACCCTTGAAAAATATTTTTTTTCACAATTTTTTTAAATACAATTTCCTTTTTCTAAAACCTAGTTGAAATGGGATTCAAACCAAAAATCTCTTCCAAAACTGCAGAATCTCCGAAATGGAGGTCAGTCTCTTTAAGATGTTTTGAGGAAAAGATCAACCCTCAATCATAAATTTTACCTTCGTCCTAGTTTCCATGCATAATCATGTTGCCAGACCATCATGTCATCAAACCTTTGTGGCTAGAGAATTACTATAACAATTAAGTTGTTATTCCTCCTGAAGCAAGGGACACTACAGATTCAACTCTGAGGTAGGTATTTGATGGTTAGATCAGGCAATAAAAATCCTGAACGGTGCATGGCCTACCTTAGAATTGGCTCTAGTATTCAAATCCATATAACACACAAAAAAGTATGCACAGATCCCAAAGGAGGTGCTTTATTTCAATAAGAGTAACATCATGTAAAAGCACTTTCATAAGTGTCTGGTCTGTGGTAAATAAATCTCTTTGAAGGCACACAAGCAACCTATTCAGTAGCAGTCAAATGCACTTAATCTTTCTTGAATCGACTGCTGCTAAAAGGTTTCTTAGCTCTGCCCTTGACATACAAGACCAAAAGCATGCTTGTTGTACTAGTAATTTTAATATTTTCAATGTATCATCTGGATAATATCCAACAACGTGAAGCTTGTTGAGTAAGACCCTCTGGATTAATGAAAAAAGCTTGCAAGGAAATTCTGAGACTGCTTTAAGCAAGAAGGAAGAGTGAGTCCAGAGTAGTTCTTCGTCTATGAAAAAACATTAAAAGCTCATCCATTGACAGTGCTGGGATTTCACTAAGCCTTCTCCCAGAATTGACAGCTAGCACACTACCTACCAAGTCAGAAACATGTCACATCAGTGCGCAGCCTCATACAGGGAGCTCAGGAGCTTAAACAGTACTATGTTGAGTTACCATCAACATTATGCATAACTTTATGAAGAGCGATAACTTCAGGCATTGTTGGACCAGTGGGGAAATCCCTAACGAACTCTGGAGAGGTGTCCAACGACTGTCAGAAGAAAGACCTTGAAATTCCTGAACCTCATCTCCAGTTTCTCCCCATAAGATTTGGAGCCCGTTCCACAAATATCATGGAGTCCAATTCTATACTCTTTTTCCTCAAGAAGATGCTGGGAATTCCTATTGGATCTGTTATGCAGGGAGGAGTTAGGCTGCGGCGCCAGTGGCGCCATATCCTGCGCTAGAGGTGGTAGGTATTGATGGAGGTGGCAGCAGTGCTGTCCAGGGTTGTGGCACTGTATACCAGACTGAAACAATGTGGCATCTGCACTGGGTCCTTTGGTAGAGGTCAGAGAGGAGTTGGATCCAAAAGCATAACCATTTGAATCATGTATGGAGCCGTTGGCCCTGAAGGGCGCCAGCTGATATCAATGCCCTTGAGTAGATTGAACTCATAGCGTTGTGAAACGATGAAGGGTCCAAATGTGGTGCCAGGAACTAAAAAAAAAAAGTCTGGCGCTGCAAGCTCAGGCAGTAAAGGCAGCGGCACCAAGGTATGCCCGAAAGTCTGAGACCGATCCTGAAGTCACTGAATATGAAGATGGGGACTTGGAGCGATGCCCAGATCATTTGTAGCGCGGACGGTCAGCCCTGGCCATAAAGATCTTTGCTTCCAGCTCCTTTATGTCCCTGGGGTGCACAATTTGGCAGTAAGCACAGGCCCGGGAGGCTTAGTTAGACCTCAAAGTCCAACAGCAGGAAGTCCGTTATGGACATCTATTCCTCATAATCCCTATAGATTTAAACCCCAATTGTTTTTTGAAAATTTTTTGTAGGAGGGGACATGGTGCTGCACTTTGGTAGTTTTTTTCTGTGAGGAAATTCCCAGAGAGAGTGTAGCTCCGGATCTGCGTCGAAGGTGCAGAATAAAGGAAACTGATGCTGCACCGTGGCGGATGCTATATGGCTTCAATTACGTGACATGTCGCCACTTCTGCCATCAATACAATACAAAGCCGGCGCCCCAGTGACATGCAAGCTGTGAGATTTCCGGATCCAGTCTGGCATCTGGGATTGTTCGACAGGTGAGGAATCTGCAAGTACAAGTATCTGTCAGATGTGTCCCTTTACGCCCCCTCTCAACCCGAAGCTTAACTAATACCTCTCCTGGCCTTATAAATAGCTGACTGGTGTAAACATGCATGTAAAGATCTACGCCGGAGTGCCATACACCACAGCCAGTTGGAGTACGTAGACATTGCACTGGAAGGCAGAATGCTGTGGAATCGTAATAGTGAGCAGCGGTACAGGGACTATAAATGTCCAGAGCTGGAAGATTCCATTTGTTTATTTGGCAGATCAGAACACGAAGATAGTGCTGAACAGTTTAAATAGATGTGAAATGATCAGTTTCCCTTTTACTAATGCTCAATGTCCAGTTATTGTATAAATCACATTATTACAATGCAGAACTGTAGAGAGAACACTAGCAGTTAGCTTCGTACAATGATTGCTACTTCTAGATTTGCATCATTGAAGACAAGATATTTTAACACGGGAAATATATTGTGGATACACACAAACAGTTACACAGATACTTGCCTGTATGAAACTTCTTCAGTGTTTCATAAGTGAAAAAACTCAGTCCAGCATATGGAATTACTCCCAGCATGGTTGGAAAAAAGCCCCTGAAAATGGTCTTCAAGCCTTCTTCTCTAGAGATCCGGATAAATACGTGAATGATGTTACTATACCTGTCAAACAGTGCGAGAAAAATGTATTCAATCATACGTTACAAAACAAATGCAAATGGTTTTAGAAATACAGAACAGAACCTTCAAAGCTTACGTTGTTCAAATTATAAGTAATAGACTTTTGAAGCCCAGACTAAAACAAAACAAGCAGTCACAAAAAAAACAGCAGAGATCCAGGTCATGCGCATTAGCAACCTCCCATTAATTTACTTTAGGCAACAAAAGGAGAGAGGAAGAAGGGAATTTGTACGAAGCAAACCAGCATTGAAGCAAACGTAATGCATCTATGAAGGAATCATTCACATTCAATCTTGCATCCAGCGTTGAACACCTGCCCATTTAATTTTTACATTTTTTTTTTTAAAGGATTTTATATAGTCTCTTAATTCAAGGGCAGCTGTGGTTTCAACAGAACTATCAACACGTGTATTTTTTGTTTTTTTCCACTAGCACAGACTGTAGTTTAAAAAGTAACCATATTGCATACTCATTTTTCAAAATGAGACAGAAAAAAAAAACTATTTTAGGTTGACCTGCACATACCAACTGCTTGTGCTGACTTACATTTCCTTTGGTGTGACCGCCATACGAGCCCGTACCATGTCCAATGGATATGTTAACATAGTAGCTGTTGTACCGGCAAGAGATCCAGCTATAAACCTTGGTAAGGGCGTCAGCACTCTAGAAGAAAACATCAGAGTATCTAATAAAAAGGTGCAGTAAAACATATAAATTGCATGTGAATGAACTATGCAAGGCATAGCGAAGAGGTGGATACAAGTGCTGACCCACTGCTGATTAGTGGGGTGTAGCGGGAGTTACTCCTTAGAGGACAACCTGAGGGGATCTCATAAGGACCGTAAGAGACCCTTATACTTTAAGCCCGCCTTTATGATTCACAGCAGCAACCATCACAAAAAGATCTAAATTCCCGAGATCTTTAGGGTCTGGCATTTGGATTAGAATTTTCGGATTAACTATTTATAGCCCAATTGTGGAAATTATGCTTCACTTGTAATCTGAATTTGAGGAATGCTTAGCTCAGTGTTTTCAATATGTAACTGCAATCCTTGAACTCAGTCATCACAACCTTGACTTTGAATGTTTGACTGTTTATTTATTGAACTGGGAATATGTAATACATATACACTCTGCCAACTAAGACTGAGGTGCAGTAAACCTATTGGAAATTTGTGCTCGCCCTGGAAGAGCTAAAAAAAAAAAAAAAAATAAGACTTCTCCTATGGTGGTACCTTTTATAAATTCTCTGTTGACGACAAGCAACAAACAGTTCAAACGTGAAGCAATGAAAGATCGAAAGCTTGAGAATTAAGAAAAAACAAGGGTTTCAGATACTTTTGAAAAGCTATTTTTTTGCCCCTAAGTTTTCTTAATTTTCTTTGTAATATAGTAAGAGACTAACACCCTGGTGAGCGAAATAACACAAAATCTGCCATATGATTGAGTGTTTCATTGACATGATGATGTGAAGGTGGGTAAGACCTTCAAGTACGTCCGTTCTTCAATGAGGAACATGCATTTAAACTGCAAACGTACTCTTGCCAAGATAACTAATGCCAAGAAAAACACCCAGCTTTTAATTAACAAAGAAACACTAGTACTTGTATGTGCACAAAATGGGGGAAAAGAACCTTATTAAAAGGGCCCAGGTTAAAAATAAAAAAGACTAGTCAACGAAAATCCACACATTATGAAACTTAATTAGTACCTCTACTCAAATATCAGTAGTCAACTAACCATTATCAGATACAAAAGGACCACACCACTGCCAATTATAGTGAAAATCTAACAATATCTACAACCATTCCTCTTCCCTACTGATCCCTGAGAAAAATGTAAATGCTGACACTGCATCTTATATGAACACAAAGAGATGTATGTAAATGAAAAATCATGAAGATGATGAATTAAACCTACCTGATAAGAGAAGAATATGCCTTACACGACTTTATAAAAACCTCATACAAACACTCAAAAGAAGTCAAGTTCAAGAACAAAACTAACACTCTAAAATTCAACCTCATCAAACAAAGACCATATTAAAAATCTAGATGGAACATTCATCAATATCATCATAATGCACATGACTTCTGCAGGAAACACTGGCCAAAAAGAAATGGTTATTTGTTATTCTGGTTCTGCATCGCAGTGATCTTTACTGAAGTCATAAATGTTAGAGTAATTGCCCGCTGCCTGCAGGTACCCCCAAATATTTAATCCACATACTTATTTATAAATGAAGCCGGAAAAATATCATAGCCCATGTTATGGAGGACACTTCTGAGGTCTATCATAGACCAAATGTTTTCCCTGAAATGTCAGTATTCCAAAAGAAAAAACTTCTCAAAACTATATTGCAGCAATTAAAATTCAACAAGTGGCCCCTAAAGAACAAGTTACTAACCTTTGGCAACGGTTTCTCTGCTGTATACAGTGAGCACAACCACTACAAGAAGGGTTTGGATGGGGGAGCTAACAGACCTTTTGGGGTCCAATTGGTGAAGCCTTTCCTCTTCTTTAGATGGATGTGGAGGAGGACAGAAAGCAGGAAGGGCGATAGACAGGCCCAAGTGGAAGGCAGTAACCACCTTTGGCAGGAAAGCAGCCCTGGTTCTCAAAACCAAGGTATCCACATAGAAAGACGTGAAAGGGGGCTTAACACTAAGGGACTGCAATACTCTAACCCGTCCAGCAGACGTTGTAGGCACTAGAAAAACTGCATTTAAAGTAAGTAGTCTTAAACGACAACTATGTAAAGGTTCAAACGGAGAACACAAGGTAAGTTAGCATCAAATTAGGATCCCACTGAGGCATAATGCATGGAGTGGGAGGGTATTTATTAGTAAGCCCCTTAATAAACCTTAACACTATATGGGACTTAAACAGAGATGGTTTATGGGGTAAACAAAGGAATGTAGAAAGGACAGACAAATATCCCTTAACTGTACAGCCTTGCTGCGTCAGAGAAAGTGAAAAACGTTAAATGTAAGACAAATGGACCCTTAAGAGGTCTATAGAATTCTCACCACACCACTTTACAAACAGCCCATTTGTCACCGTACAATGACTTGGTGGAGTGTCTTCTGCCTAATAAAATAACATCCACCAAATCAGGGGGGAAGAGAAAAAGAACTCGGGTTGCCCCACTCAATATCCAGGCATGTAGGTGGGGATGTAGAACCTGCCTCTGCGAGTGGAGGGCTGCCCTGTGATCGAGGTGGAGGGCACAGGGAGAGGTGACGAAGAGCACTGTACCACACCCTTCGCGGCCAGTCCATGACTATTAATAGGACTTGGGCCCAGTCTTGGCGGACCTTCCTCCAAACCCGAAGAATCAAGGGTATTGGCGGGGGGACACGCAAGACAGCTGGGAGTCTCAGTCAAATTGAAATGGGTCTCCCAATGCTTCCTGCATCAGATACTAAAGGCTACAGAATGATGGACAGTGTGTGTTCATTTGAGTGGCAAAAAGGTCTATCTGAGGGGTCCCCTGTAGCCAGAAAATGTGAAGCACCACTTACGGAGACACCACTTGTGATTGGCTGAAAAATGCTGAAACTGCCCCCACACAGGTCTAGAAATCCAGCCAAGTGATTTGCTATGATATAAAATCGATGATCCTTAGCCCAGGACCAGAGTAGGAGAGCTTCTCTGCAGAGAAGATACGACCCTACTCTTACCTGTTTATGTACCACATTGCGGTAGTATTGTCTGTCAAGACCTGCATGGACTAACCGCAAATGAAAGAGAAGAAGGCCTCGAGAGCCAGACATTTTACCCATAATTCCAACGGACTGATATGAATCATTCCCACCAGGGAAGAAGGGTGAAAAGGCTTCCCTTGAGATAGACTATCGGACATGCCACACCGTTGACTATCCGCTCCAGTGTCTTTGGAGATGAACAAATGTTACTTACCTGTAAACTGTGGTTCTCCAGTATTGGTGTCTTTCATAGATTCACATGCTTGAATATTCCCCGTCGTCGAAGTGGGAGTCCCACGGTATATATAAAAAGCAATAAGTATCATGTATATATACATATACACATACATAACCACATAAGAGTATATACATACCCAAATAAACTTATATATATATAGTTCAAATAACATATCAAGTTAAAAATACCATAGGATAGCATTGAGACATAGGAAAGCATTGAGAAAAAGAATCACTTTGCTAACATATCACTGTCACTTTATAGTCCAAACTCCAGCCAATCAGGCGCTAGCACCCTCTAGAACCTTCTCCTCAGAGGCTCAGGCCCTCAGATTTTCGAGCACGAGAGTGACCATAGAGCCGAAAGAGGAGAAGAGAGCCTCTGAGGGGAGGAGGGTGGGTCGCATGTGAATCTATGAAAGACACCAATACTGGAGAACCACAGTTTACAGGTAAGTAACATTTGTTCTTCTCCAGTATTTGGGGTGTCTTTCATAGATTCACATGCTTGAATAGAATAGTAAGCAGTAAACAGTATTCGGCTGACCAAGCCGTATTGATATTGCATGTAATACCAACAATGTATTTAAAGCGCAATAATAATAACACCCCAGGAGGAGGGAAGTAGCAGAGGCTCACCTTATTTAAACAGACTTCGTAGAACTGCCTGTCCCACAGCCGTGTCTGCTTCGTTAATGGATTCCAGACAGTAGTGCTTCGTAAACGTGTGCCTGCTGGACCACGTAGCTGCCCGGCATATTTGATGGATGGGCACACCAGCGAACAGGGCAGTGGAAGATGACATAGCCCTCGTTGAATGGGCTCTCACACCCGAAGACAGAGGCTTACCAGCTTTTTTGATGGCAAAAAGAGATTGCTGATGAAACCCAACGGGCAATAGTAGGTTTGGTGACAGATTGTCCTTTGCAAGCACGCCCGTAGGCCACAAACAACTGGTCAGATTTGCGAAAGGATTGAGTTCTGCTAATGTAGAATTTTAGACATCTCTTCAAGTCCAGAGAGTGTAAGCTTTGCTCCGCCGGGGTTTGTGGATGCGGGAAAAAAGTCTTTAAGAGCACCGGTTCGTTAAGATGGAAATCGGATGGCACTTTAGGTATAAAAACCGGATTAGTGCGGAGGATGACACAATCCGACCTGAATTGAAGGAACGGAGGCTTTATAGTAAATGCGTGAATGTCACTGACTCTGCGGGAAGAGGTCAGAGCAAGGAGGAGGGCCACCTTCCAAGTTAAAAATTTGACATCCGCAGAGTGGATGGGTTCGAAGGGCGCCTTCATAAGTTGAGCCAGCACGATGTTCAGGCGCCACGTGGGTGGAGGACGCCGAATGGGCGGGAACATGCGGAAGAGACCCTTGAAAAATAGTTGCATGACTCTGGATGAATAGAGAGAGGACGAGCCGTCTTGTCGGAAGCGAGATATTGCTGCTAGAAAGACCTTTAAGGTAGAGTGCGATAATCCAGACTGCGCTAGTTGTAGGAAGAACGGCAGAATGTGTTCTGGGGGAGCGTGCACAGGATGAATGTGGGCGGAAGCACACCAATGACAAAATCGCTTCCATTTGAGCTTATACGTTTTCACTGTGGATGGAGCTCTTGCCTTAGCTAACACCTCCCTGCAGGCTGGAGGAATGTTCAAATGAGCAAATTCAAGGTGCTCAGGTTCCAAGCCGACAAGCTGAGAGATCTGGGATTCGGATGGCATATCCGACCATCGTTCATTGTCAGCAGATCCGGCTTCAGGTGGAGAAGGATGGGCTCGTGTTGGGATAGGAGAAGCAACTCCGAAAACCATGCTTGCCGAGGCCACCGTGGAGCTATTAGAAGTACATGGCACGGTTGTTGTCTCATCTTCCGCAGCACTCGCGGAATCAACGGAATCGGCGGAAAAGCGTACGCAAATATCCCGTACCAATTGATCGAAAGGGCATTTCCGCACGACCCTTGGTGGGGAAACCAGCTTGCGTAGGACTGGCATTTTGCATTCTGCGGGGTTGCGAAGAGGTCGATTGTCGGGTGACCCCAAAGGTTGAAGACAAATTCCAGCGTCGGTTGATGTAACTCCCACTCGTGGGTTGATGATGCTGACCGACTGAGTGCATCCGCCAGAGTATTGGAAATGCCAGGCAGATGAATTGCTTGTAACGTCATCTGATGGAGTATGGCCCAACTCCAAATCCTCTGCGCCAGACGGGAGAGCAGTGGAGATCTTGTCCCGCCCTGTTTGTTCAGGTAGTGCATGCACGTGGTGTTGTCCGTCTGAATGAGGACTGACTTCCCTTGGAATCGCAGGCGGAAGGATTTTAACGCCAAGAAAATGGCCATCAGTTCCAGTCTGTTGATGTGCCAGCAACGCTGAGCTGCTGACCATAGGCCCTTGACGGATAGATCTTGAAAATGTGCGCCCCAACCCTCCATGGATGCGTCCGTGGTAAGGACGAGTTCTGGGGTTGACGACAGAAAGGATGTTCCTGCTGCGATGTTGGCAGGACAAGTCCACCAATGCAGCGCTTGAGCCATGCGGGGTGACACCACGACCTGATCGTTGAAGGAACCGGAAACCTGGCGCCAGTGCTTGTCTAACTCCTCTTGGATGATGCGACTTTTTAGTCTGCAGAGAGGGATCAAAGCGATGCATGAGGACGCCATTCCCAGAAAGGATTTTAATATGCGGACTGAAACTGACTGATTTGCTGCGATGGAGCTCGCAAGCTCCATCCGTTCCTGACGCTCTGCTGAAGCGAAGGCCATGGTTGTGCTCGTATTGATACAAGCGCCGAGAAAAGTCTTGCACGTAGTCGGCGTGAGTTGAGATTTTTGTACATTGATCGACAACCCCAGGGACTGAAACAGATCGAGACAGCGCTGGGTATCGAGGGCCGCCTGGTGGGAGGATTGAGCTTTGATGAGGCAATCGTCCAGGTAGGGGTATATCTGAATACCCTCTTGTCGTAAGTGAGCCACCACGGGGGCTAGGAATTTTGTAAAGACCCGCGGGGCTGAGCAGAGTCCGAAGGGTAGGACTTTGAATTGGTAGTCCCTGTGGCCCACTCGAAACCGTAGGTATTTCCTGTGACGTGGCAGAATGGGCACATGGAAATATGCGTCCTGCAGATCGATCGTTGTCATGTAATCCTGTTGAGAAAAGAATTGGAGGATGTCCTTCAATGTGAGCATCCGAAAGGACTGAGTCTTGAGAAATTTGTTGAGCAATCTGAGATCGAGGATGGGACGCCATTCCCCTGATTTCTTTAGTATGAGGAAAAAACGGGAATAGAAACCCAACCCTCTTTGAAATTTCGGAACCACTTCGATGGCACCCTTGTTTAACATTATTTGGATTTGTTTGAAAAGTTCTCTGAGATGGGCGGGTGGCGGCCCGGATGGAGGTGTGCGTGGAGGAACCTTCACAAACTCTAGGGCGTGGCCCCTTGAAATAATATCCAGGACCCAGCGGTCCGAAGTGATTAAGGACCAGGTTGAAAAGAACTGGGAGATTTTTCCTCCAACAAGAACTAGAGGACAACTGGGAAAAGGAAGTTCTTTCCGTACAGAGTCACTGCTTCTTGGTTGAATTTCCTCTGTAATTCGACTTTCCTCTGTATGACTTGCTAGTTTGCTGTCTGTAGGACTGCTGCGGTTGTGAATAGTACCGCTGTTGCCCCTGATTGTACGAGCGGTATTGGGACGAGGAGCCACGAAAGGATGATGATGAGGAGGTGCCGCGGCCGCGCGCACCTCGAAAGGGCTGCTTCTTAAACTGTAGAGTGCCGAGGGAACGAGCCGTATCCGTATCCTTTTTAATGGTTTGCAAGGTATCTTCTACATGCTGGCCGAATAATGACTCCCCGTCATATGGCATGTCCAAAATCTTAGCCTGGACCTCTTGCCGAAAAGAGGTTGATCGAAGCCAGCCCTGTCTTCTTAGGACGGCTGCTCCCGCCAATTGGCGAAAACCGGTGGATGCGATGTCAACAGAGCAGTCAATGATCTCGGATGACGCCCTCTCTCCCTCTTGCAGGATCTTCTGAGCTTCCGCTCTTGAATCCTCCGGTATAAGCTTGACCAATGCAGCCATGTCCGACCACATCTGTCTATCATAACGGCCGAGGATAGCCAAGGAATTCGCAGCCCGGACCGTTGTTGACGCCATGGTTGAAAACTTCTTGCCTATGGCATCCAGGCGACGGCCGTCGCGGTCCGGAGGCGCCGACATTGGAGATGATGGATTCTTGGAGCGGCGCTGTGCCGCTTGTGTGATCACTGAGTCCGGCTTAGGTTGAGACACCAAGCAGGCTGGGGAAGAATCCGGAGCTTTATATTTTTTCTCCAGGCGTGGGAGCACCGCCGGAATAGAATTAGGTGTCTTCATTAATTTTAAGCCTTCATTCCATATGAAGTCTATGATTGGCACAGCTCGTACTTGTTTCTGAGGCTGGGACTTGAAGTCATATAAGAAACAGTCCTCTTCCCTAACCACCATGGGAAGGTGAAAGCGTTGTGCTGCTCTCTCCATCAGCTGATGGAACCCTGTTATGTCGACAGGTGGCGAGTTGACTGGTGACCTTGGCGGTGATGCGGGCGAATTGATTTGGTAATCATCCCAGTCCGCCATAGTGTCGTCCTCTGGGAGCTCGCCCTCTTCCGTATCCTGATTGTCCATATTATCATCCTCTGCATTGGAAGGCAGTGCAGGTGTGGAGGGCGTGGGTATCGTTGGCAATATAGGATGAGGTGGAACCTCAGATGGCGCTTCACGTGGAGTATTTTGAGGGGATGCTGGAAAACGACGATTATAGTCTTCCAACATATATTGGAGGTTGGAAACAAGCTGCACAGGAAGCTGCATCATAGGAACCGGAGCAGAGGGATTTTGCTCTTCTTCCTGTTCATAGTATTCATCCTCCTCAGACTCTTGGCATTTTATATGGAGCTCCGAAGGACTATGAGCATCCCGAAAAAGAGACTGATCGCCTTCATCCGAATCGTCCTCATCCCCTGAGGGAAATAGTTGACGAGGTGGCCGTGGTCCAGGTGGTAACATAACTGGGTCTAGCATGGCCTTACGACGAAGCATTAAGGAGCTGTCCACAGACCCTGGTGCTGGCGTTGACATTGGCACCAATGGCATTGTCGCAAAATTTGACCCTACCGTCGTCGAGGCGACCGTCGACGAAGCAATCGTCGTCTTTGGTTGGTTTGTTGATTTACCGCCCCCCTGGACCTTTGGGTAGCTTCCATAATTCCCTTCTTGAAACTACTGCACTCCTTGCCTCTTCGACTGCCAACTTTGTCGTCCTCGGGGATTTCAATATCCATTTCGAGGACCCCACTAATGCCGCGGGAGTCGATTTGCTTGACGACCTTAAATCGTTCGGAATTAATCTGGCCAACTCGGGCATGACTCATGAGAAGGGCCATCTGCTCGATCCTATATTTTCCAACTTGGACCATCTTACTTCATCTTCGGCTCTTGCCCTGCCTTGGACAGACCACTTTTTGGTGTCCGCAATATGGCAATTCGACAGTCCGAATGCAGTGGTTTCACGGGTACACACCCTAGAGAGAGCCTGGTCGAGGCTTCCAGTTGACACCTGGATGCTGCATTTGGGGGCCACGCAGCCCTCCCTGGGATCTAACCCTATAGTTGCTGACGCAAACCTTCATACCTGGCTCGTGGATTCCCTGGACACTCTCCTACCTAAAAAGATACAACTCACGAGGGGGAAGAGAACGGGCTCTGCACCCTGGTACTCACCTGAACTGAGAACCCTGAGGAAGGGATGCAAGAGACTAGAGCGGTCCTGGAGGAGAGACTGGAGTGAGTCGAGTCGCAAAGAATATCGTGCGGCCCTGAGCAGGTATAAATCCGCTATTCGGGTGGCAAAATCAGGATTCTTTGAAGAGCGTATAGGCTCGGCGGCCAACTCTTCTAAAGAATCATTCAGGGTTATTAAGGAGCTACTGAATGCCCCCGACCCTCCGGTTCGCCACGAGGACCCTCGTAAAAAATGTACAGAACTGGCCTCGTTTTTCAAAAATAAAATTGACAACATTTTGGCCTCCCTTCCTCGGCCAGGTGAGGTCTTGCCCTTGGAGGACAGTTCCACCTCCCAACGTAAGTCGCAATCGGTGGAGCTGGCCTCCCTTGGTCCGGTCACTAAGGAGGAAGTTTTGGCGGTTCTGGGGTCTATGAAGAGCGGCTCCCCGAAAGACCCAGTACCGATTAAATACCTCAAACAGGTGTCATCTACAATTGGTGGCCCTGTGACGGACCTGATAAACTTGTCTCTCGCCCAGGGGGTAGTTCCCCCTAGTTGGAAAGGCACGGTGGTCAAGGCCCTTTTGAAAAAACCTAACCTTGATCCCGCTGACCTCGCTAACTTTCGGCCCATCTCCTTGCTGCCGGGTATCAGTAAGGTGGCTGAGAAGCTGGTGAACAGCCGCCTTTCGGACTTTCTGGAAGTCAATTCCCTTCTGGGCGATTCCCAAACGGGCTTTCGCCCTGGTCAGGGGACCGACACCGCCTTGCTGGCGGTCGTGGAGAATGCGAGAAGCATGCTGGACTCGGGAGGTTCAGTGGCAGTGATCCTCCTGGATCTCAGCGCTGCTTTCGACACCGTGGACCATCAGGTGCTTCTCCAGCGGCTCTCTGGGGTGGGGATAACGGGCTTGGCCCTCGAATGGTTCGCCTCCTTTTTGGAAGGTCGCTCATTTGAGGTATGGGAAGGCCAGGAAAAATCATCCTCATCTCCTCTCCAGTGTGGTGTGCCACAGGGCTCCTCATTGAGCCCTACCTTATTTAACATTTACATGGCCCCCCTGGAGAGTGTGGTACTGCCGCTGGGTATTAAAATCATCAGTTATGCTGATGATACTCAGCTGGTGGTTGGCCTTTCCCAGTCGGCACACCATCCCGACCGGCTGCACACGTGTCTTGAAAAGATCTACACTTGGATGTGCAGCTCAGCCCTAAAGTTAAATGGCTCCAAGACGGAATTGATGCTGCTGGGGAACTCTTCTCCATCTCTGTCCCCCAGCAGCTGGCCAGACTGTCTGGGTCCGGTACCTTCCCCCAAGCGGGAGATTAAGAGCCTGGGGGTATGGCTGGAGCAGGACCTATCTTTTAAAACCCATGCCAAAAAGACTGCTGGCGTGTGCTTTGGCCTGCTCCGCTCAGCCCAGAAGATCCTGCCTCTACTCCCAGTAGCCACCCGCAGGCTTCTCATCCAGGGGCTTATCATCTCGCGGCTGGATTTCAGCAATGCGCTTTTCCTGGGTGCTCCCGAAGCTACCCTGAATAAACTGCAGCAAGTGCAGAATGCGGCTGCTAGGCTCCTGACGGGTCTCCCTAGGTGCCAATCTGCCCGCCCGGCGTTGAGAGCATTGCACTGGCTCCCGGTGAGGGACAGGGTGAAATTTAAATCGCTTTGCATTGCCCACAAAGTTCTGCATGGGGTGGGTCCACCCATTTTGGAGGAAATGGTCCAGCCTTACAAGGCCTCTCGTTCTCTCCGCTCTGACCATCAACATCTCCTTCAGGTCAGCAGGGTGAAAAAGGCAAGAACGGGTGGCAGAAGGTTCTCTATAAATGTGGCCTCCCTGTGGAATTCACTGCCCCTACAACTGCGCGCGGAAGCCAGTATTCTTCGTTTTCGTAAACTTTTAAAAACCTTTCTGTTTCCCGTGTAGGCCCTGTCTTTGGCAGTAGTGGCTTGTGCCGTCAAGCGCTGGGATGCCTATTTGGTAACCAGGCGCTATACAAAACTCAGAATAATAATAATAATAATAATAATCGTCTACGGAGCTGCCGTCGACGAGGTTGCTGCCGTCGACGGGACTGCCGTCGACGGGGTGGCTGCCGTCGACGGGGTGGCTGCCGTCGACGGGGTGGCTGTCGTCGACGGTGTGGCTGTCGTCGACGAGGCTGTCGTCGGCGAGGCTGTCGTCGGCGAGGCTGTCGTCGACGAGGAAGATTTCCTCTTCTTCTTTTTACCCATCGTCGACGGAGTTGTAGACGTCGACGGAAGCGCCAGCTTCCCAGTCGTCGACGAAGAAGTGAGTGGTATCGTCGACGAGACAGTTCTAAGAGACACACATACTATCGTCGACGGAGAAGACGTCGACGAAGTCAGTGTCGTCGACGAAGGATATCTACTCGATACCGTCGTCACCGTCGTCGACGAGGCTGATGAAGTAGCCGATCTCGTCGACGGAGGGGCCGTCGACGGGCCCGTCGACGGTTTTGAAAGTTTCTGACTGGAAACATGTGTTGACGGAGTCACAGACGCCTGAGAGCTACGTCTCGGGGGCGCAGACGTGGTGACAGAGACTTTGCCTGTAGACACTTCCTCAAGGTGAAGTCTCTTCTTTTTCAGAAAAGGAGATGGCAAGTCCTGGACACTTCCACGCTTTGAGGAGACTCCTGTTTTGACAGAGGCTACACTTTCCACCTCAGAAAGTGGGTTGTCTGTGTCCTTTAGTTTTTGAAGCCATATTAAAAGGCGACCTTCTCTATCTTTCAAAGTTTTGTGAGAGAAAGTTCTGCAGATCTTACAATTAGCCACCTTATGATCAGGATACAGACAATAAATACATTTCTCATGGGGATCCTCAGAGAAAAGTCTTGACTTTCCGCAAGATGAACAAGGACGGAAAAGAGATTTCTTACTTGCAGACATGATGAGAGATAAAAAACCTCAAACCAGATGAAGAACTGAGCAGAGCTCAGGGAGACTCCCTTCACACGACGTGCGGTAGAAAATCTGAGGGCCTGAGCCTCTGAGGAGAAGGTTCTAGAGGGTGCTAGCGCCTGATTGGCTGGAGTTTGGACTATAAAGTGACAGTGATATGTTAGCAAAGTGATTCTTTTTCTCAATGCTTTCCTATGTCTCAATGCTATCCTATGGTATTTTTAACTTGATATGTTATTTGAACTATATATATATAAGTTTATTTGGGTATGTATATACTCTTATGTGGTTATGTATGTGTATATGTATATATATACATGATACTTATTGCTTTTTATATATACCGTGGGACTCCCACTTCGACGACGGGGAATATTCAAGCATGTGAATCTATGAAAGACACCCCAAATACTGGAGAACCTGACTTTCTTTGAGATCTCCGTTGTGTTGCAACCAGTGCATGCGTAGGCACCACTGGAGGGCCCTCATTTACCAGTGTGCATGGGTGACCAACAGAATGCAGGAGGCTATCTGACCAAGCAGGCACAAGACCTTCAGGACTGGAACCATAGCTCCATTCTGAAACAACGGAATCATAGCCTGAATGTCCATAATTCTCTGAGGAGGGAAAAGCTTGATTTACGGCAATGTTCAGTCCTGCCACTATGAACAGGGTGCAATGAGAGGGCTCTAGGTAGGAATTGGGCTTGTTGACAGTAAAGCCCAGGTTGAACAACAAATGGGTTGCCAAATACAAAAGATGAAACACCAACTCTGGAGGCTTGGCTTTACTCAGACACTCATCCAGGTAAGAGAATACTGGTACTCTCCACCTTCTGAGATGAGCTGCAAATACCTTTGTGAACACTCGAGGCACGGAGGTAAGACCAAATGAGAGGACTGCAAACTGATAATATTGAGACTCCATTGTGACACTTCCTGTGTGACTGCAGAATGGGGGATGTGAAAATATGCATCCTGCAAAATCGATCGAGACCATCTAGTCTTCCTTCTTCAGTGCAAGAAGCACCTGTGCTAGGGTCAGCATTTTGAACTTTCCAGCTTGAGGAACAAGTTCAAAATCCTGAAGACTAGGATCAAGGGCAAACAACTGTCCTTTTTGGCATTCAGGTAGTTCCAGGAATAGCATCCCTGACCCCGTTCCTTCTCTGGAACAAGCTCCACTGCACCCTTTTGAAGTAGGGATTGGACCTCCAGTTGAAGGAGCAGAAAATGATCTCTTGAACAGAAACACTGTTGGGGAGGAAAGGGTGGAAAGGTAGGGCATACCCGTTTTCTACAATATTTAACACCAACTGATGCACTGTTATGGATCTCCACTGCGGAAGGAATCGGGACACCCGTCCTTACACCGATAAAGCATGCTCCAAGATGGGAAAACTATGGCTGCTTTCCTGCAACGTTGGCAGAGGAGGAAGAGGCAGGTGGCTAATGGGCGGCTCCTCATTGTCTGCCCCTGTCCCGCACCCTGCAACTTAGAGGAAATTGGACGTTCCTGCTGCTGCCTTCCTCAAAAGGACAAGTTCTTGTCATATCCACGGAACCTCCGAAACTGCCTGTAATCCCTGGGCTACAATTGACGGCCCAAATATCTTGCCATCACCTTGCTATCCTTAAACCTTTCCAAGGCAGAACCTGCTTTGGCACCAAACAGTCTTGATCTATCGGAAGGCAAATCCATCAGAGTATTTTGCACGTCCGGTGAGAAACCTCTCCGCCATGCGTGCTTCCTTGTAGCGACTGAAGTCCCCATCACCCTTGCAACTGAATCGGTGGTATAAAGGCCGGACTGAAGGACCTGTCTAGTAGCAGCCTGACCATCGTTCAACAGTTCGATAAATTGACCCTGAATATCCTCAAGTAGTTCGGGGATCACTGTTTTCGCAGAGCCCATCAGTGCATAAATATATCGTCCCAACAAGCAAGTTGTGTTGATTGACTGCAATGCCATGCTACCAGAGAAAAACAATTTCTTTACCGACTGTTCCATTTTTTTTTGTTGTTTTTTAATCTCTATCCCCTGGGAACGCCGGAGAAGACCAAGGGGTTAACTTTGAAGAACAGGAAGCCTGTACCATCAAACTCTCAAGTAGAGGTTGAGTAGATACAAAAAAGTGGATCTCCTGGTGGTTTCTCCTCGCTATTTAACTAGAGATTGCAGAGGATGACATCGGCTTCTGCCAAATCGCTAGAATTGGTTCAGTCAATGCCTCATTAAAAGGCAATAAAGGCTCCGAAATCGAAGTAAAATGCAGCACTTATGTCATAAACAGGCTTTCCTGTTTTCAGTTTCTATTTTTGGTAAATTCTGGTGTTTTTTTCCAATGTTTTCCAGTGATTTCAATACCTTAAAAAAATCAGTGCTTTTCAGTGGTTACTCATTTTCGCGCCATAAAAAACAGAAGAGTGTTTTACCGGGTTTTATGGAATGCTTCGCTTTTATTATTGCTCGCTTTCTTCACTGATGCATGGTATATAGACAGTGTACCTCTGGTTTGTGCTCTAATAATCAGTATATGTGTGCCAGTGCCATGAACAGGAACATGTGGTTTCGATATATAGTAATAAAGACGTGTCATGTCATCCCCATATAAGAACTAGTAGTAACATTAATACTAGGGACTTCACAAAACCGTTTTTGCAAAGTCGCATCCTACCAACGTACAAGAAATGATTTCTAAAATATGTGCTTACTCCAAATGTGAGGTTATCAGGCCAGTGTGGGAGCAAGACATGGCTGGCCCAGGAAGCGGTGTCATGAGCCCTAAAGCAGGGGGTGCTGGAGGAATGGGGCTACGAGTTATTACCTCCTTTTAATCAAAGGTGAGATGGGACCAGAGTAAGGACAAGGCACATGTGTTTCAGAAATAAAAGTTAGATGCCGCACCTGGAGTATAACATGTTTTCTACACTTAAAAGAAACACACATTCATTGACACACATTTTTATGCTCTCAGATGTCGATCCGATTGTAACTTTCTAAAACACAGATCTGTGATTGAGAAACACTATAAATGTAGGTATTTATAGTAGGAAACCGCGAGAACCTGCTATCCAGGGGGCATCAAGGGAGGACACATTTCGTTTAAAATTTATTTTTGCTCAAAAAGTCTACTACAAAAACAATTTTACTGGAAAGTATTTTATGTGCACAATTTAGTTCACAGGATTAACGAGCTGTTAATCCCACCACATGGTTGCCCTCCCACCTCCATGGAGTCTGTTACTGTTCTCCTACAGTTATTCTTTTAAGGTGCTTCCTTTTCTCTCCATGTTCCAGAAACATATTTTTCCTAAAACTCTGCCCTTCGCTTACTTAGTAAACAAAAGTTGTTAATATCTTTTCTGAGGTGACTGGGATTCCAATGTGTGTTAAAAAAGCAAGCAATTTTTATATTCTCTTGCTAGTCATCAGGGTTGTTAGGCAGAATGTTTCTGTGCATCACAAAGTTTTATGATCCCCAATTCATTATATCACCTCATGTAAAATGAAACAGTTCTATAAACACAAAGCCCTCGTATCTCATGCCCACAGCTGATAATGATCACATGTTGCTGGGGGCCAGGTGTTGCTCCGGCTCTTGAGTCATACACACCTCGGCCCCCTTGTGTCGGAGCGGCCCAGCAGCAGTGTCCCCCCCCCCCCCCCTCAGGCCGCTGCATGCAGGCAGTAGTGGGTGGGGGAGGAAGAAGTAAGCAGGGCCTCGATGGGAGCCAGGTATTGTCACCTCGGCCATAGTGTCTTAGGCTTCAGTGGAGGGAGTGTGCCTTTGCTTGGGCCTCCCTTTGACGCAACAGAATCCCAGCGCCTGCTCAGCATCCTGTGATTCTGGGCAACTCGCATAATTTTTAAAGGCCTACAATAAAACGAAACTTTATCTTGTATGTAATCAGCACACACGTAAATCACTCTAGTGCCCTTGGGACGAGATCACACTATATAAAACTACACAGAATATCTAGTTAGATATGCTACTTTGACATTTGAGAATGCTCTCCAGATTTGATGTCCTTGCTATTTTCGGTCAAAAAAAATAAATAATTTTTGGTGCAATTTTTTATAGCGCAACCTCCACCCGAAGGTACTGGAGTGCTTTACATGAGCACCTTTTTTTGTTGCAATCTTGCTGTTTGAATCTGTGTTCTGTTAATTTCTAGTGTGCCCATCTGTGATGTAAACTACTGTGGGCCAGTCACGTTCAGTGGTTCCCGAGCTTCCTTGTTGTCAGGCATGGCTAGGTCATCCTTATTAGATATTAAACTCGCTTTATGTAATAGTTAATCACCATCAGCTTGCCATTAGATATTTGCCACTACGAACAGCAGTGTTTAAAATATTGCTTTTTTATAAAACATTTTTTTGGGGTAAAAGTACGCTCTGTAAAATGGAGAATGCAGCAGTATCCTACTGCCACACCCAGGCTGTAGTTGTTATTTACTGAGACTTGGACGGCCAGCTGTGCACCAGCCCCAAAGAGACAGATATCAGACACAGCAATATGGGATCTTGAGAAAGACTTAAGTTGTGCATCCGGTCCTCTAAGAAGTAGCTGTACTTGCAAGCGCAGGCCCATGACCCGGACAAAGGGGCCCACTGCCATGGAGGCAGTCTCAAGTGCTTGACGTGCAAAGGCCTAGACATGATAATTAAAGAGGACTCCTATAAACCTCCATATTCATTTTAACTTCGCTTTTCTGCCCGCAAACCGATAATGATCACATGTTGGCTAATTGTTTGATGTTTTTAGGAACATAGTGAACCAGCCCACAGAACCCTGCCTGCTGTCCCACTTCCCTGCTATACTGACAAACTGAAGCGAGACAGTGGGGAGGGGGGGTTGTGGGGCAGCGTACAGCAGCGTCGTCCGTTGGGCCATCGTCACCTCAGTGACCCCCCTCCCCCTGAGCCAGGCTGGGGGCCAGGTGTTGCTCAGCTCGTGAGCCATTCACACCTTAGCACCTCATGTGTCAGACCGGTCCAGCAGCAGTGTTTTCCAACCCACCCCTCCACGTCTGGCCGCCGCATGCAGGCCATAGTGGGTGGGGGAGGAAGAAGTATGCAGGGCCTCGCTGGGGCCCAGGTATTGTCACCTCGGCCCCAGTGTCTTACGCTTCGGTTGAGGGAGTGTGCCTTTACTGGGGCCTCGCTGTGAAGTGACAGAATCCCAGCGCCTGCTCAGCATCCTGTGATTCTGGGCAACCCGCTTAATCTTTAAAGGCTTACAATAAAATGAAACTTTGTCTTGTATGTATTCGGCACACACATAAATCACTCTAGTGCCTGTTGGCCGAGATCACACTATATAAAACTACACAAAATATCTAGCTAGGTTTAGTACACAGTTTCATGTTAGTCGGGGCATAGTAACGCTGATCAATCCGGTAAAAAAACACAGCGATCCATAAAGGCACGATCTGGGAATGCAGGCCATTTTTTCTGAAGTTCCCGTCTCCAACTGTGATCCAATCCAACCCTTCCCCTATCTCGGCATTCGCCATTGCAGCCTGCTAAGATGTTGCGGTGCGAGGCGCTCTGAAGATTTTGGAGCAGATGGGACGTGCAGAGGGAGGGTGGGAGTGAGAGTTTGTTTCATATTGCTGTTCCCAGTACAGTTCTGTTTGTACTGCTTTGGCTCCCTCAAGTAGTCGCCCTGTGCAAAAATGTGAAAAATCAGTGACACTCGGTTTAAACCAGGTCAGCTGATTTGCCGCCGGTAGGGTATTTTCGAGCACAGTCGGTTTTAACCGATATCCGGACAGCCTAGTCATAAATTAGATTTAAGCTCAGTTGACGCAAAAGGTAGTTTCAATGTCATGTAGTTTACACTAATCAGTAGGATCTGCACGTTTGTTGGACAACAAACTAGGGCGAGGTGCCTAGACTGATTATGGGCACCCCCACAGGATATGTTGGCCCAGAGACTAGCTAGCTCACAGTCCCACCATAAGCCCCCTCCCAACCTTACCAGAGAGTGAATGGTTTCTGGCAACCACTGAACAGGATAGCCCTGATCCCACTCGGGGATCGTAGTACCAGATGAGAACCTTTCGCTCAGTCACTCGCGCTTACTTGTGCTTAGAGAAATATACAGAGAATACACACTGAGAAGTGTTCCGATATATTTATTGAACCAACGTTATTCTTGTATAGCATACATGTGCTGTGATTCTCAGTAGACAGAAGCAGATGAAGGCGATTACAAGCACCAAAAGAGTGAATAGTATATATAGTTCTACCATGCTGTTAAAACAGTGTACTTATGCAGGCATATAAACAAGCTATTAACCAAGTGTACTCCTACTATGCAAACCCTTCTCTGAATCTACCTAGAGTGTGTGTAGGTGTGAAACCAAGAATCCCCTCCCAAGGGATGATCCAACCCAATTACCTGGCGGGAGAGAAAGTAGGAGTCCGTCTTGATCACAAACTGGAAACCCCCCTCACGGATATATCAGACAACTGCATGGTGAAGTCTCATCATGCAGGGCCCCTGTGTGTCAGCTGAAGTGCCTCCTCTGCCAATCTCTTGGGATGCTCATTATTTATAATAAAAAAGCATCCTTGTGATGTACGTGTAGATTAGCGATTGCATGGATATGTAGATAGCCCTGTCGCCCTGTGGATGAAGATAGAACGGCATTTGTACATAGTGCGAAAAAAGGACTTGTAAATGGTGTTGGGGGCGTCGTAATAATGTTATGCGAAGCTGGATGTGTAAACAAAGTAGTCAGAGAAACTAATCCAACATTGTTGCAACAGCAAATATGTGCAAAAGGTTACAGCAGAAATGTTATTGTGCAAAATTAAAACAATATGAGAAAATGTGTAGCTCCGTTACTTGGGCCTAACCCTGGCACATTACACCCACTCCTCATATGAAGGGCTGATATATAAAAGCTATCTAAAAACCAGCAGACCATAAGGAAATAAAACTAAAAAGGTCTAAAACCATTTTTAAAACCATCTAAAAGCAAGCTTCCCTTTTAACAAATATTCATAAAGGCCTTTAAAAGTAATTATATCATTTGAAATCCCAAGCACTAAGAAACCCATGGTGCCTAGAAAAATAAAGTAAAAATTGTTTGATACATTCCCAGGGGCACACCTCTAAGCAGGTTTATGGAACAAAGGTGATTCCATCCAGTTCCCATAGCAGCCTCTGAGGGAGGTACTGCATCCTGCAAGCGTATCGTAGAGCCGGTGTCCATTTCACTAGGAGCCAAAGGGTGGCTAAAAGAAAACATTCATCAGCAATGGATAACGCTGGGGACACCAATACCCATGGGCCTTTAGGGGGGGGCATCAGCGCTTCAATGTCCAGTGGCATAACCAATTGTGAACCGAGGCATAGATCTGATATGCAGTCATGGCTGCAAAGCAAGCAGTGGAATGCAGGTTGTACAAAGTGAAGCCACACAGTCCTGAAAGAAAGGAACCAATGCTCATTCAGTTGTCGAAGCAGAGGTGTGCTCACAGCATTGCAGCACAAGCAGTGCTGTCTTTATTCCGGTTGAACTGGGATGTCCATTGCGGAGCAGAAAAGTTATAATCAGGATTCCTGCCACAAGTAGCAGGACAAGTGGGAGACCTTTAAAAACGCTTCTCAGCACGGAGTGTATGAATGATGGAATAACTCTGAAAATAGTCAGAAAGGTGCTAACCAATTCAGAGCAAAAACATTTGAAAAAGTGCCCTATTCCCTTCATATCAGACATATTAAAGATACGGTGGATCAGCTGCCCAAAATGCAGCGGGAAGGTAGTATGAAGTGGCGTCTGTATCTCGGACGAGGACCTTGCAACCTGGAGAGCAAATGTCTCTCTGCCTGATGTTAAGGCCACATCTTTTTGAAAAAGCATGGCTTTCAGTTTGCTCAGAGAATCAAATCGTATGTTGGAAACATTTATCGAAGGCCATAGAGTTGCCTACCTAACTGTGTGGGCACGTGGAAACAGAACTTGTGTGCAACAAGTGACTATGGAATTAACTGTTACTAGTTAAGCGATTCTCGGTTCCATTCCACAGCAACCTTGATCATTCAGCATCAAATAGTTCCCATTCGAGAGCAGCTTGAAAACCGGATGATTCATGGCAGCTGGAGAACCCTTCAGATAATAGAAAAAGTTATCAACTGAAGTATTGCATGCCCCGTGTAGTGAAATGTCCTTGCATGCTAAGGACCTGCTCAAAGCATCCACACAGTCGGGACCACTAAGGAAAACTTCAGTGTCCACATTCCTGCATCTAAACCTGAATGATAATTCCCAGTATTCATGCACGTAACCTTCCCCAAGCGCCTCATTCCTGCCTACTTGTTGGTACTGTAGACAATATTGGAAATTGAAAGTTGTGACCGGTAGGGTGATGTAACCATGAATTATCCAGTCTGTGGTTAGTGTCTCAGCCACGGTGAAAGGTAATTGGTCTAACTTTTCAATGTGCAACATGGTATTGCATCTCTTTGTGCCATTAATATCTGTCTTTCCGTTTCATATGTAGAAAACAGACTCGTGCTGTCGATATAACGGCATGGCACGTGGCCAGAACATAATGTTTGGAGCGTCCAGCTTAATAATACAATGGACTGTAGTTGTGATTGTCCATGTTGTAAAATTGACATATCTTGTCAATTGCAGAAGATACTATGTTGCCCAGTGACTTAATTCTGGATGTTAATGTGGTCATACCGTTGTCAACCATAGCCAAAGCCTTTCCTAAATTCACTATCGATCTTTCGCAGTTCCTCAGCAGCTTCCTGGTGAGAAATTTTCCACAGCTCCTTGTGTATTGCATACAAGAAGTGCTTTTGACTTGGGTTCCGGGAACCTAACAAGAAATCCCTGAGCTCAGGTCATCAGAAAGAAGGGACAAGTGTTTCTTCACCTTAGAAAGTATTGAGGTTTTTAGCCAATCTAGGCATAACTTCCCAACACTATACGATGTTACCACCCCGAGGATTCTGACTGTACATATCACTGATCAGGCCTATTGATCTTAAACCCTTCGGTATTGCCCATGAATGTAGATTAACACACATTAGTCTCCATTGGCCAAACCAACCATCCCTTCCAATTAGGGTCTGATGAATTGTAAGAACCATTTTATATCATGGAATCTGTGCATCCTCACTGTATTGGGTGAAAAGCTGCCAGTTCGCAAAGCGTGAGAATGCGGGAAAACTAGGTGTGTTCAAATCCTTCATCTTGGCTTTTCTAAGACAAGACGTTTGTTGCACTGTTTTGTTCAGGAAAATTATCGGATGTGGTATGAGGCATGCTCTGAACATGGCCTCAGTTCCCTGAACCTGCCAGTCTTTTGTCCCCCAAACAGATTTTGTGTCTATGGTGTCTTTCCAAAAGTCGAAAGCCTGTACAAACAGTTGAGAAATAAAGTAAGCAGAGTATATCAGCTTGGTGTTCGTAAGCATATTTGTTTTTGCAGGTGTAGGTGCAAGCCTATAGTAGTAAGAAGCTGGGTCTGATGTCAAAACCAGAAAAATAAGCATACTTTTGAGCAAATGTTTTTGAACTACCTTTCGGTGGTTTAGACAGTGTTCTCATTGAGTATAATTATAAACAGCACGTGGGATACTAGCTTTGTGTAAGAAATGGTGACCATAATGTTGATAGCAAAACATATCACCGAAATTAGATGTACCATCATACAGTTCATAAGAAGAAAATGCAGCCGATTGCTCTACATCTGCAAGCAAATTGTGTAGTTTCAATGTCCCAATCATCAGAGAAAGTACTAGAGGTGATGATATCATTTAAGGAAATTTTAAACAAATATGGTATTCATAAACGTTCAGTAGGACCATACACATCATACAATACCCTGTCCCATACTATGCCTTCCAGAACTGCTGTAATGTTCACCAGGGACAGGTCCTTTACTTCACGGTGCGATGATGCATGTGGTTTCAGAACCAAGTTCACAAGTTGTACTGCAGAGAATTCTGGGAGATAGTGTCCATTCAGAAGTAGGAATAAGACAGTTACCAAACCAATCCAAAAAAAAAAACCAGGAAAAGTAGTCTATTTGTAATCCAAAGATATAACCAAGGAGTAACAAAGTATGTCTTTTTTAGCCAAAGAAAGAGAGCATGCCCGTGTAGCTTGAAAGGGAGAGGCAGTGGTATTTCAGGGTCACTTAAATACAATGAGAAGTCGTCATAATTCACAAAATATTCAGATGCTGTCCGGTCTATTTTTGGCAGCTCAGCACGTTTTGAAGAACTGGGAGATGATCCGATCTGTACCATATTCACGTAGACGTCGTCAATTTTCCAAATTGAAATTTGTGTTTCTGTACTCATTGACTGTACAGATGTAGTCGTTTCAACAGGAAGAAGTAATACTTCATTGTTCTTTGCCTTTTCTCTTTGGGTGAACATTAGCGAGAGGAGTGCAATGGCTACTCAGGAGCCGACGCGGCCTACTGTTGAGAATCGGCCACATAGTGTTTAATCAGATCAATGGAGACAAACCTTTTGTCTCGGCGGCCGGCAACAGGCGGAAGAACAGTTCTGGAACCTTCAACAGCCAGGACAGGTAAAGGCGTTCTGTAAGATGGCCTAAATAAGTCGCGGTTTTTCTTCTCAGCTATCCGTATTCCCTCGGGAGGATAGGGGGAAGAGTACAGCCCTAGAGCAAAACGCCAAGCCACGGTCAGAAAGTACTGTGTTCGAGCATCACCCGAGCGCTGTGGCCAAGACCACAGGAATCTGCATCATGAATCCCATGAAACCAAGCTGTATTTGTAGGCCCCATTTGAGTGTAAGGGGCCACAGTGATCCAAATAAACACAAGTCAGAGGCTTGTCTGAGATCAAGAGGTGTTTGAGGTGGACATGCTATGGTTGAGCCCTTTCTCTGCTGGCAGATGTCACATTTGAGGACAAAGTCATTGGTCTGTTTCGTTAGACCTGGCCACCAATAGAGCTGCTTCAGTTACGAGACTGTAGCAGTAACCCCTGTGTGTGCTGAACCCAGTCCCTCATGTGCAGATAGTATTAAACCCAATCTGTGATCAGTGTTTGGCATTACTCTATCCCCCACTCCTGGGATCTGAGCATACAGAATAATTTTTGCATCTAACTTGCAGGAGTACTTGAGTGGTAAGCCTTTTTAGCAGGTGTGTGTCATTGAGAGCAGCACTGACAACCGCCATAGTGTCTCTGTCTAATGTTATACTAGAACGCGTGATTGCAGCAACAGCAGCAGTGCGGACTGTTGCCTTAGCGGCTTCATCCGCCATGGAATTCCCTTCAACATGAACTCCAACATGTTGATGACTCAATGTGTGAATGACATGAGCCTGTGGCAAGCATTCTGTCAGCTTCGACGCATGTTCCCAAAGCAGCTTGTGCCTAATTGTGCAACCCTTCGAATTTCGGAATCCATTTTGGCCCCAATATTGAAGATATTCATTATAGGCCTGGACAGAGCAATACAAAAATCACACATTAAGTGTGGGGAATCCATGATCCGTAATCTGCAATGCCGGTATCAGAGCTTTGAGTCCTAAGGACTGAGTGTGTGTTTTTTCAGGACTCAACCTTCCGTCATGCATGTGCCCTTTTACTATTGTGTATGCCACAAAATATTGGTGTCTTGTCCCTACGGCATGCTGAGCAGATCTATTGGTATAAATGATGTAATCATAATCGATCTAGAAGCATTATTTCATTCAGCAGAGAATATTCTTTTTTGCACTACAGGAATGCTTGTGTTTGTAGAGTAGAGTCAAATATGTAATCTACATCTGTTGCAGTGAGAGTTAACCCACTGAATCCATCTGCAACAGCCTCTAAGGTCGGTACCGGGGTCACCACAATTATTTGTTTGCCCTGTGATAGTGCTCTCTCTCTCTCTCACCACAGCAGTCTGTACCGCTGTGATAATTTTCTCAGTGGGTGCAAAACGCATTTCAGGGTTTGTGTACAAATGTGATTTGTATGCAATAGATACATTATCACCTTCACTGACAGTGATATAGGTGGTTCACCAGGTTGCTTGTGTTTACATGTTTTGGGGCTATCATGTCAGCTTGTACGGAATGTAAAATGTTTGTATGTTCCTGTGTCCAATGTTTGATTGAATAATCAGCTCTGATTAAATCGTAGAACGGGAGCAAAGTCCTAGGCACACGTAATGAGGATAAAACACTGGTAGAAATGTCTGGTATTTGTATTTAAGTGGTCAACACCAGTGGATTAGTTAGAAAGTTTTAATGATGCAACAACAAAGAAATGACCAGCCGACACGTGTTTTGTCACAAAGCGGAAAGTATCATGTGACTCTTCAGGGCTTCTGAGGGTTTGAGAACGTCTCACTGTGAAACGGGGTGGATGCAGTTGGGCGGGTGTGCCGGGTGCACAGGACAGCAGGGTGCAGAAGGGACCATGAGTCACAGGATGCTTCCCGCTTTGTGACGAAACACGTGTTGGCTGGTCATTTCTTTGTTGTTGCATCATTAAAACTTTCTAACTAATCCACTGGTCTTGACCACTTAAATACAAATACGAGACATTTCTACCAGTGTTTTATCCTCATTACGTGTTGCCAGGCCTTAGTTCTCATTTACTGGGGTGGGTTTCACGACTCACACATCCACGGGGGTTACAGGTATTTCCCCCAACCTGGCAGCACCGTGCTTATTCTCCTCTTCTCATACATCACGCATATCAGCCTGAGCGGCAAGCTTCCGGTCTTACTAAAAACCCTACATCGAGATAATAAATCGTAGAATGGTGGACTCTTTCTGCCTAATCCAAAATGTATGTTCTGCCAAAATGTAAAAATCCTAAAATGGATTGTAGTCTTTTCAGAGTCATTGAAGGTTGGAGCAGTGTGCATTTTTCTAAAACATTTGCTGGTAGGCTATTTCCTTCACTTAACTCATATCTCAGAAACAGGACATTGATATAGACATTTTTTGATTTCTTATTTGTAGCCCAAATGAGCAAAGCCCAGTATTATGTAATCTATTCTGTCCAAGTGTTCCATCAATTCATCGTTCGTTAGTTAAATATAGCCTACATAGGACAACGCCGTCTCTTTGAAGTAACTCTGGCTGAAAACAGCCCAGGGCTATTCTAATACCCTTGAGGTAAACGGCAAAATTGCCTTTGCAAACATAGCGCTGAAAATGCTGTCAAATACCTGCTTTCAGGTGCTATATTCTGGCAGAAAAATTAATTTGAGATATCTAGTGTTTTTTATTTCTTTCGCACAAGATCACTCATCAGTGCAGCACTATGTGCATTTTGAACTGAAAATGGGCGAGTAGAGGTGTTTAAAAGTCTGTAGTCTAAAACTAGATGGTATGAATTGTCCGGTTTCATTACAGGAAACAAGGAATTATTCATGGACGAGGTGCAATTTTCTATTACACCCTGGTATTCAAGTTGATCAAGGATTTCCTGAACTTGTTTTTAAGCTTCATGTTTAATTGGGGTTGAGGAACTGATTTTAATGGGATCTCGTGATGAAGTGACTTATCATCCCACTCAACATGGTTGCGGTAAAGTGCAGGAGCGAACGCCCACTCCGTGGCGTATGAATGTTTAATAGATTCTAGAACGAAGTCAGAGAAAGCAGGTAAAATTACAGTTTTCCACACTGGGCACTCCATTACGAACTCTGGTGGCCAATCCTTCTCAGCCAAAAAAATATTGTAACAATATGTTAGGTTCTCCCAAAAGAGAGCCTTGATGTTTCTGGGTATGTCCCTCTCCATTTGGAGCGTTATTTTGTATAAATGTTGTGGGACACTTAACCTTGTATCTGGTGGTTCCACCGTGCTATGCTCATTCAGTGCAACTACCACCAGATAATCCATCAGGTTAGGAGGAGCTATTGTGATTTCTGCCGCCCTGTCCAGCATCGTCACTGCCCATTCCCCGTTCAGAAGCAGAGTCCTCAGTGGCCAGGGCATGTCTTACTTTAATCCCAGCTATCATCTTTGGAATTGAGGGTTAGTTTTCTTTTGCTTCTCTTCTTTTATAAGGATGTATTCTGAAGTGCAATGGGTTTCCCTTTTCAGATTCACACGTGCTTCTGATCTGGGCTCTGACCGCCCACCTCTCTTAGAACGTGCATTTGATAAATCCTGAAGGGAACAAGAGGAGCCTGTATCAGTATCCTGATACCAGTCAGACTTTCTAATGTCATCGTGGTTTCCTAAATTATATTTCTTTTCAGTGGTTTCAGTTTGAGGAGACCCACCATGTAATTGTGTCTATATTTTGTTTATTGTCCCATTTCTTCTTGGAAGAATCGGGTGCTTGCATAGAGTGGTCTTTTTCAGAATTACTCTCAATGTATGGTTTTCCAGGTCTGGCTCCCAAATTATTCCTACCTAGAATAGCATAGGTTTCCTCGTTATTTCTAGGCAATTCCTGCTCTTGCTGCACAGGAGTGAACTCCCTCAGGCGTTGGTGTGTAACTAATGCTGCTGCCTCACCTTTTATGATACTTCACATAATGACTTACACTGCGTCAACATTTCCCATCAACTTCATTCCCAAGTCCAGGGCAGGAGCTGCCCCGTACTCATTTGTACTTGTTTCAGTACCTCAGGCAAGACAGCCAGTAAAAGGGTACCATGTGTTCTGGTGTAGACGGAATCGAAGACTGTACTCCAAAAGGCACAATCTTCCACCGGGAGAGCCATCCACATTGGCAAGCAAAAAGTAAATGTTCTGTGTTTTTCCTGCGGGCCTGTATGGGGAAAACCGCTTCAGACTGAGTTGATTTTGTGCTATCCAGAACGCAATTTGCTCCCGACTGGTGGGAGTCTCTCCTACTGCAGCATTCAGCATTTACGGGTTGATACCCGTGGTAGCCAATTGTGGTTGTACAACCTGAGCAGTCTGTGCATGGTTAATTATTAAGTTCGCATTTTGAACTGTGTAAAATTTCTGTAAATCTTTACTAGATCTTCTTATAGTGCTGTTAATTCTGCTGCATCTAAATTAGCAATATTAGGATGCAGTGTATAAGCAGCTAATACCAGTCAAGCCGCTCCTTCTTTACTGAGCGGACAAAGTCTCACGTTTTCCATGGTGTGTGGGAGGGCGCCTTTAAACCAATTGAACAAATGACTTACTTTCAGTAACTAGGTATCTGTAAGAGACTTAAAATTAACCCCAGGCGTCAGACTGGATCCGGACAATCTTTTCTTAACAATACCCCTGAGTGTCGGTACGTGGCGTCTATCGTTGGCATTGTGCTCACCGGTGTGACGTCACAGTGTCTATTTAGACGCCGCCCATGCGCACTGACGTCAGTTCTGACACGACTTTCCATACCAGAAGTGCAGAGCCATGCAAGATACTGACCACTGGTGGGCTAAAACTAGGGCCCTGCAAGGGAGTCCCTGTCCATAGTAGTCAGTTCGCAGAGCGGGGCGGTAAGGAATCTATAACTCACATATGTCTCTTACAGATACATCGTTACCAGAGGTAAGTAACTTGATCATCTGAAAGAGACTGTTAGTTATAGATTCCTTACCTTAGAATAGATACCCCAGGAATACCAACCCTGGAGGAGGGTCTGCGAACCAAGTTCACACCAGAAAGTCCTGGATGACTGACCGGGCAAAATAGCCGTCCCTCCGGACTTGGCTGTCCTGGCAGTAATGTCTGGTGAACGTGTACAAGGATGCCCACGTGGCTGCATGACAGATGTCAAGGAGTGGAACTCCACATGCAAGATCAGTAGTGGCAGCCATAGCTTTGGTGGAATGAGCTTGGAGCCCCACTGGAGGTTAATTTTTCGCCTATGTGTAACAGATTTTAATAAAAGGACAACCCATCTAGAGATGGTATGCTTTTGAACAGCCCGACCTTTCTGGCCACCCACGTAGCCAACGAAAAGTTGATCATCCACCCGGAACTCTTTAGTGCAGTCAAGGTAGATGGAAAGCGCACGTTTAGGATCCAGACGATGGAGTCTCTCCTTTTACTTGGAAGGGAGCGGAGGTGGGAAAAAGGTGGGCAAACTAATGGTTTGTCCAATGTGAAAAGGTGTAACCACTTTTGGAAGGAATGAGGGTCTTGTGCTAAGCACCACTTTGTCCGGATGCACAGAGAAGAACAAGGGCTTAAAAGAAAGAGGATGAAGCTCACTCACTCTGCGAGCAGAGGTGATGGCAACAAGGAAAGCAGTCTTCAGAGTGAGGAGCCTGAGAGGACAGTTGTGAAGAGGCTCGAAGCGAGTACACATAAGTTAAGTCAAGACAAGGTTCAAGTCCCACTGGAGCATTACAGAGGGAGATGGAGGAAAGATGAGTAATTCCCTTAAAGAACCTATTTGCAATAGAGGACTTGAACAAAGATGGCTGATCTGGCAGCCGAAGAAAAGCAGAGATGGCCGCAAGATGTCCCTTAAGACAGCCCTACTGGGCCAAAGTAAGTATATACAAAAGGACCTCTGAAAGAGGGGAAGAAAATGTATTCCATCGACTGGAGTATTCCATTTTAGTGGAGGGACACCTGGCTGCCAAGATGACCTTACAGACTTTGGGTGGAAGGTAAAAAGCTGTCAACTGTTGCCGCTCAATCTCCACGCAAGGAGGTGGAGGCTGGACAGGTTTGGGTGAAGAACCCTCCCCTGTTGCTGCTACAGAAGATCCTCCCAAAGAGGCAGTCTGAGTGGAGGATCTATAGCCATGCTTAGGAGCTCTGGGTACCAGACTCTTCGTGCCCAGTCTGGAGTCACAAGAATAATTTGGGCCCGTCGCACTTGATCTTCTTCAGCACTCGGGGTAGAAGCGGTACAGGCGGAAAAGCGTACAGGAGGCCACAGTTCCACTAGCGATGAAAAGGATCACCGAGCGAGCGTTGCCTTGGAAATTTCAAAAGTGCAAAATTGCTGACATTGCGCGTTCTCTTCTGTGGCAAACAAATCTAACCAAGGCTCTCCCCACCGCTAAAAGAGACCTTGCATCACCTCCGAGTGAAGATGCCATTCGTGATCTACCAGCCACCGGCAGCTGAGTTGGTCCGCCCTGGTGTTCAGAGGACCTGCCAGGTGTTGAACCACCAGGGTCATGCCCTGCTGTTCCAGCCATGTCCAGAAACGAAGAGCCTCTTGACAAAGGGTCCGTGACCCCACCCCGCCCTGTTTGTTGCAGTACCACATGGTGGTGGTGTTGGGCGTGAACACCTGCACCACCTTCTTCTTTAGAGAGGAAAGGAATGCCTTCAGTGCCAGTCTGATCGCCCGGAGCTCCAGAAGGTTGATATGGAGCCCGGACTCCGCCACAGACCAGACACCTCTGATATCCACCTCTCCCAGATGGCCGCCACATCTGTCACTACTGTAAAATCTGGTTGGGGAAGGAAGAGGGATCTGCCGCTTACCCAATCCTAGTCCGTTAACCACCACTGCAGTTGTTGCGCAGTTCCCTCCGAGATCCGGACATAGTCGGAAAGATTCCCCAGATGCTGCGCCCACTGGAACTTCAGGTCACACTGCAGATCCTGCATATGCCATCTGGCATGATCCACCAGCAGGATGCAGGAGGCCATGAGGCCCAGCAGCCTCAGGGTCATTCTCACCGAAATCCGGGACAGAGGCTGAAATATCAGTATCATAGCCCGAATATCCCAGACTAGCTGCTCTGGAGGATAGGCCCGAAACAGCACTGTGTCCAGAATAGCTCCAATGAAAGGGGGCGTCTGAGAGGTAGTCAGGTGTGACTTCTGTACATTGATAGTGAACCCCAGCGAATGCAGGAGGTCTGCCGTAGTCTGGAGGTGGGAGATGGCGGCCTGGGGCGAGCCCACCTTCAACAGCCAGTCGTCGGGATAGGGGAAGACTGGAACCGCTGATGTGCGCAGATGAGCTACGACCACCGCCATCACTTTCTTGAACACCCGAGGGGCACTGGTAAGGCCAAAGGGGAGCACCGTGAACTGAAAATGCTCATGGCCTACCGTGAACTGCAGGTAGCGTCTGTGGGCTGGCAGGACAGGGATGTGAAAACAGGCGTCCTGCAAGTCCAGCACCACCATCCAGTCTCAAGGGTCGAAGGCAGACAGGACCTGAGCCAAAGTTAGAATTTTGAACTTCTCCTACCAGAGGAAGCAAGCGGTTGAGGGCCCTGAGGTCTAGAATAAGATGCAGGCCTTTGCCCTTCTTGGTCACCAGAAAGTAGCAGGAATAGCAACCACGACCTACTTCTGGCATAGGAACCCTCTTGATAGCTCCCTTGACCAAGAGAGCTGATACTTCCAGGCCTAGAAGCGCCAATTGTTCCTCCGACGTGATCGACTATTTGCAAAGCCCACCTGTCTGACGTGATGGTTTGCCAGTGGGGGAGGTGATGGCGAATCCTGCCACTCACTGGCCGTTGGAGACTCAGAAAGGTCGGACTAGTAAGGCTTGGAGGATGCTGCGGAAAGTGGTGGACTGGCCCGCGCGCTGACTCCCACAGCATGTCGCTGGGTCCCGCGGCCACGCAGAGGCTGGGCAGCTTGCATGAACAGGGCCAGACGTGGTGGGGTGCACCTTCCTTAGCCACGAAAGGGGCGAAAAGCAGACTGAGGTGGACTGGACGACGCTGCAAGGCCCAAGGATCTGGCCGTAGAAGAGAATACTTAAAGCGCTCCTACGCTGAATCTGCTTTGTCGCAAAAAAGACGACGGCCATCAAAGGGCATCCCCCGAAAAGCCAGACGCCCTCAACCAGGCGTAGCCCCGAAGGGCTACCGACGTGGCAATCATTCTGCCCAGTGAGTCGTTGGTATCCAGTCCACAGCAAATCGTGAATTTGTCTGCATCTCTCCCATCTGCCACTGCTTGGGAGAAAACTGAGCGGGCCTCCTCCAGGCACTGAGGCAGGACCTGCGCGACTGTATCCCAGATGGTACGGAAGTATCGGCCCAATTGGTATGTTGTATTCACGGACCGCAGTGCCAAGCTGGAGGAAGAAAACATGCACTTCCCAAGATAATACAGCTTCTTGGATTCCCTGTCTGAGGGAGCAGAAGGCAATGCAGCCTTAGAAGAAGAGGCTTGGACCACCAAGCTCTCAGGGGAAGGGTGTTGTGTGAGGAAAACTGGGTCGCCTGGAGCCGGGTGGTGGCAGCGGGCAGTTGTCCATTCCACAGGAACCCCTGTGCTGGGCTTGGACCAGTTGCCCAGAAGGACGTCAGTGAGGGCTTCGGTGAATGGCAAAAGGGGTTCAGAGGAGGTTGCCCCAGGTTGAAGCACCTCTGTCAGGAGGTTAGTCAAGACAGACACGGAAGGGAGCTCCAGGCCCACAGTCTCAGCTGCCCTTCACACCCTCACAGCGTAAGATGCTCCCTCCTCCATAGCCACGGTAGGGGGAGAAAGCATCCCAAGGTCTGGGGAAGTGTCCAGATCACTGGCGTCACCCAGGTCCTCTCTCCAGTTGGGCTCTTCAAGCTGGTCTGTTTAGGGGTCAAGTGACCCCTCCGAATCCTCATCACCACCTTCTGGGCTATAGCTAACACCAGGGATGAAATGGGGAACAAAAGTACCCTCCGGAGTCGGATTCAACATTGGCCGAAGTCGACCCGACTACGGTACCATCACAGGGGTAAGGTTGGGGACCGTGTCGGTCGGGGAACAACTGACGCCAGGATCGGCACCGGGGAAGGTCGAGTATGGTCGACTGGCCGCAAACCAGATCCAGACCTGGATCCTCGGGGGTCCACCGGCACTGGAGCTGCATGCATCAAAGGCCCAGAACACCCCACGGACTCCGCGGGGACCAAAGGCACGCCGGCAGAGTCTGGCTGCCCAAAGATGGAAAGGAGGGCTTCGTAAAATGCACGAGGCTGGGCAGGGGATGCTCCGGCACCCGGAAAGGGAGGGAGGCACGGAGTCGTCCCAGAAGTAGGCAACAAAAACAGAATCTTAGAGCGACGATGCTCCGTGTCCCGTGTCACGTCAGCTGACCAACGGGGAGAAGGTGAAGAGCGCCAGTGCTTCTTAACCTTCTTCTTGTGCTTCGACTTACCCGAAGACTTGAAGGACTGGGTGTGACGAGGTATGGGGGCTCCACGACTGGTCTCGAGACCTTCCTCTCGTGCGAGACAGGGTATGACGCGGAGCCGCATGCCGGGCCTTCAGCAGCTTTCGGTACCACTCCCGCAAAGACTTAGGATTCATGGCACGGCAGTCAGAGAACGACTTTGGATCGTGGTCATGCTCCAGGCACCAGAGGCACACGAGGTGCGGGTCCGTCACAGTTATCAGTTTGTGACAGGCCTCACAGGGCCTGAAGCCAGTCCAACAATGGGACATCGCTCACGCACCAAGAGTCGAAGACTCAAAAAAAGAAGTCGACAAAAGTTGAAAAAAACTTAGTCAAAAAGTGACTCTCTCCAGATATGCGCTAGGCTGGCGCCAAAAAAGAAAGAACTGACGTTATCGCGCAGGGGCGGCATCTAAATAGGCACCGTGACTTCATCCTGGCGAGCGCAACAACGGACACGGAGTCGACCGACGCTACCTACCGACTCGCAGGGGTACAACTAAGAAAGTTTTTTTCGGATCTAGTCTGACGGTAATTCTAAGATTAGGGATCTATAACTAACAGTCTCTTTCTGTCAAGAATTCCTGTCATGCGAGGGGAGGAAAACGGTAACCAGCGAAAACGGACTACATCTCCCAGGATGCTTAGCGGTTGAGAGGTTATGTAAACAGGAGAGCTGTTACATAACTCAAGGAAAACACGCCCTTATGTAAACAGGAGAGCTGTTACATAACTCAAGGAAAACACGCCCTTATGTAAACAGGAGAGCTGTTACATAACTCAAGGAAAACACGCCCTTATGTAAACAGGAGAGCTGTTACATAACTCAAGGAAAACACACCCTTATGTAAACAGGAGAGCTGTTACATAACTCAAGGAAAACACGCCGTATAAAGGGAGGAACCGGGAGGTACAACGCTGTCGGATATTGTGTTTACACCGACGTACCTGCTTAGTGAAGAGCAGTGTTCCGGAGTGGTGCTCCAGTAAGGCAAGAACGGAGGTAGGTCGAGTCGTTACTCCCTGGGCCGTGTCTTGCCCCATCGTCACCTGTGAAGGACCCGGAAGCTCTACCGGATAACCATTGAGCTTCGCTTTTTGACTCGGCTGAGTCAAAGCGCAGTGGCGCTTTTGCTGGTTGGAGTCGTAACTCCCAGCCCGACCAGAGATACAGGGACTGCCAGCTGTAACGCACACCAGGAGGTGTTTGCCGCGTTACAGACTCGGAAGTCCACAGGATCGATCGAGCGGCTGCTCTCGGTTCAGTCTTCTTTGCTTGTGATTGGGGTATCGGTGACGCATCACCAGGAGGTGACTCCGCGTCCCGGTGCAGTCTGAGGAAGAGGTTGAGCGGCTGCTCCCTTCAGGTAGAGACCCCGGCTGGGTGTTTTCCTGACTCCTCGATTCTCCCCAACACTCTTCGTGCCCCTCGCAGCCTACCGATTGGCATTGTCGGCCATTTCATTTCTGCCCTCTGTTGGCATACGCCGGGATCGGCGTATATGCAGAGGACGGTTAGGACCATCCGTGCTGTGGGCTGGTAACGTACTTAGCCTGGAGGATTCCAGTGACTATAACCTTTGTTTATTCCCTGTATTATTTTTGCCTTCATTAAAATAACTAAACCTTCACAAGTGGTTGCGTTCTCATTATCGTGTCTGTTAAACGATCCTGAGACGTTCAGGGCGTTACACTTTCAGACTATGTGTTCTTGATAAGTTAATGGAATTTCTATGCCCACATATGGAATGTATTCATCCGGTGTTTTATCTTCAATGAAAGTGTGAAAAATGTGTGCAAGCATCCACAGTCGGGAATGTAATCCAAGAATAAAAGACCTCTGTTCTGAATGCTTCGTGTGCCTCAACCACAAAGGTAACGTCTCAGAAGTTGCCGGCCGACCATATTGTAGTAATTTCATTGAAACTGCATGCCTGCAATTTTCTGTAATATTTAGATTAACTACTTGTTCTTCACCTGCTTCCCCATTTACAGACATTGTGTGAAGAGAGAAGACATTTAGTAAATGAATTTATATAGACAGGGTTTACACAATGTGGGAAGAATCCTTATCCTACAAGCTTGAATAACTTACAGCCAATACATAGGGTATACTTACTCAGCTGAGGCAGATTCCCTTCCCACCATAGACATCTTCAGTTTGAAGGCAAGTAGGGGTCTCTGAGAAAAGCACAACTGAACTACTTGCCCTACTCAGCTAGAGCGTTAATTAAGAACCCAAACAACGTTGGCGGCGCAATGTCGTGTAGTTCCCACTAATCCGTAGGACATGCACGTTTGTTGGACAACAAACTTTGGGCGAGGTGCCTAGACTGGATCTAGGCACTCCCGCAGGATATGCTGACCTAGAGACCAGCTTGCTCACAGTGCCCCATAAGCCCTCCTAAGTTACCAGGGAGCGAATAGTTTCTGGCAACCACTAAACAGGACACCCTTACCCCTCCGGTATCGGGGTAACAGATCATAACCTTTCGCTCAGTCACTGGTGCTCTGTTGTGCTCAGAGACATATATATAGAATACATAATGGGACGTTTTCAATATGTTTATTAAACCAATGTTATTCTTGTATAGAATACATGTGCTGCGATAGTCAGTACACAGAAGCAGATGAAAGGGATTACAAGCACCAAGAGAGTAAATAGAGATATAGGACTACCATGGTGCTAAAACTACGTATATGTGCAGGCATGTAAACAAGGCAGTAATCAGGCGTACTCCTACTATGCAAACCCTACTCTGCGTGTACCTATAGTGTGAAGCCAAAACTCCCCACCAAGGGACAATCAAACCCCATTACCTGGTGGGAGAGAATGTAGGAGCCTATCCTGGTTACAAACTGGACACCCCCTCAATGAGATTTCAGACCAGTGAATAGTGAAGTCTCAGCATGCAGGGACCCTCGGAGTCAGCTGAAGGGTCTTTTCTGGCAATCTCTTGGGATGCTCATTATTTATAATGGGGGGGGGGGTGTCTGTGTGTGTGTCTGTGTGTCTTTGTGTGTGTGTGTGTGTGTGTGTGATGTGTGTGTGTGTGATGTGTGTGATGTGTGTGATGTGTGTGATGTGTGTGATGTGTAAATAAAGTAGTTTTAGAGAAACTAATCCAACATTGCTGTGCTCGCAAATATGTGCAAAAGGTCACTGCAGAATTGCTGTTGTGCAAAATTAGGACATGTAAGAAAATGTGTAGCTCCGTTACTTGGGCCTAACCCTGGCACAGAACACCAACAAATCAGCCACCTTCCTAATCCTTGAGTGGTATGACGTAACCTCTGGCAGAAGAATTCCTTTTGGAGACAACAATTGCCATTCCAGGGAGGGGTCTAACCACTTACCAATTCCAAACCCTCATATTTTGCATACAGTGACACAATTTCTCCTTCTTCCAGTTCAGGATCTCTTTCTCCACAACAGTACTGTTTCTCCTCGAGAAACCTCTGAACTTCTTTTCAAGTTCTATGTCTCAACTTCAATAACTGCTTCTGTGGACTGCTCACAAGCCTACAAAGCTGTCAAAGGAAAGGCATCCTGCCTCCAGCATCCTTCGAATAAACTTTTTTTTTAAATCATCAGTGTCGACAATCACAAACTCTTACAAATTCCCTGTTGATTCCCAGTTGTCAAACATAACCTGTAGCATCCTAGTGAACTACCAGAATATCAAAACATGAACCCTACAGACTCGTCCACAACTACATTTGAACAAAGGCTGGCCACTTGTGTTTGAGGTGCAGGACACAATAAGCAAGAACATCTTGACATCCACCACACTAATCATCAGAAGTCCTATCACCAGGTTTCTTTACTATACATCTTGACCTCAAGGATAACACAGGAGGCAGGTTTACACTGATTCACAGATTGAGATAAATCGATAAAGACAGTTACACTTCATTATAATAGCATTTCAAACACATAGCAGATGTAAAAACATCTTCAAAGTTGATTAAAGTAGTCACAAAAAGAACAAACTACTCAATGAAAGATAACCCCATCCCCTCTAAATTCATAACCTTCAGAATAATTTCTAAACGACGCAACAACCCTTAGCAAACCCCCAAACTGGAAATTAGAAATGTTCTATTCCATTTATTCTTCTTTTTTCCACTTTTAAGACTATGAAGCTCGAGGGAAACACAGCTTAAAGCTCAAACACATAGATAAAAGGGCCGCTGCCTTTTTAAATGCTTTCTGAAGTGAGTAGGGTATAGTGTGCAGACCCAGTAGCCATTTTACCTCATGCCATTTTTATGACCACTGCAGCTACACTAATGAAAACTCACTATATTTTTCTTCTTTTTTTTCTTTTCCAAAAATATAATTTTTCTACCCTTTTAGATTTTATTCATACCTTTGACAAAAATATGTGCTCTTGTGATAAGAAGTGAATTGATGATAGAGTCCTAGTGGTATTTACTTTTCTCTGAGAGCTGTATACCCTTTTAAGAATCATTCAAAGTGGCAAGGGATAAGTTAAGGCAAGGATGGCATTTCATGCACTTAGACTGCCACCACCAGACAACTACAATTATGTCTCGGTATTTATATGCACCACTCATTTTATTTTGCTAAAAGATCGAGGCTTCTCTTGATGTGGAGGAATTATTGTAGGACTTCGCCATTATGAACAGTGGTGAATCTTAGACTTAAGAATATTTTATCACTTCTATTGTGTGCTGTGGTTTAATATAATGTGGTGACACTCTGGTATTGAACCAATATATTTATGTGATCATTCCTCTTCACTGCCCCCAATTTATCCACTTCGTGCGGGGTCCCGCAGGGTTCGTCCCTTTCCCCACTGCTGTTCAATCTCTACCTTAGGCCCTTGATTCACTCACTAAAAAACAGAAAAATAACCATCCAAAACTACGCCGACGACCTCCAGCTTGTGCTCCCTCTGGATTCTCCTAATTCCGCCACGGAATTTCAAACTACTATGCTCCATTTCCAGCGTTGGATGGACCTTAACCATTTGAAGCTCAGCCCGGGCAAGACGGAACTTGTGCTGCCCGGGAAGAGCGATGTCTGCTGGGGCCTGCATTTCTGGGCGAGCGAATTAGGCCCCCCTCCTACCCCTTCCCCCTCCGTGAAAAGTTTAGGGGTTACCATAAACGCAGATCTCTCAGAGGACAAGTGGGTGCAGTGGTTTCCACCAGTCTCTTCCAATTGCGTAAAATCAGGAAGACTGCTTATCTGCTGACCCACTCAGCCCTCTTTCAGGTTGTGATAGTGCTGGAGCAGAGTTTTCTGTTGAAAATCTATTGGGTTTTTTAAGCTCTGGTTTGTCTATTGTCGAAAGAAATTAAAATTATTAATTTATAATTACTAATTATTTGTTTTGTGTAAATGTTCTAATTAACCAATACGAAATAACAAGAGAAAACTACACGTGGGGATGCATTTGTGTTGTTTACTAATAATGTGCATGTTTTATTAATAAATGTTGCTGAGTGCTGTTTATTTTAAAGCACAAAAACGCTTTTTAAATGTCGTGTACTAATGCTTTTCTTGTGTTGCAAAGGCTAGATAATTACATACACATAAGGGTATTAGTGGGGTTAACACTGTTTAATCACTATGCTGTGGTAACGTTGTTTTTGTCTCTTTTAATTAAGATGATACGTTTTGGCCTAGTGAAAAATGGCTACCGTTTAAAGCCTAAATTCGAGTGCTGAGATTTTGATGAGAAGGCCTTGCTGAACATGGTCGAGAGTCATCTGACCACAGTCTTCGCCTGGTTAAAAAGTTTTCCGTGAGGACAGCAGCTCTGGGCGGACATCCAAATGTCCTTGGAAGACAAAGGAGCCTCAATGAACATTATGATCATCATGCTGGTTCCGAGGAAATATGAACATGAAAAAGAAACATTTTTCAAGATTTAGTTCCGTCTTCCGTCTTTTTATTTTTGTGGTTTTTCTGAGCGGAGATTTTCCAAATGTAGCGATGCTACATCCTTTCCTGCTCGCTCTGCTCAGCGGTTCAGCGGATATCTAAAACATTTTATGTTGCCTTCCTTTTGTTAAATTTATTATAAATATTGTTAGCCTAGAGAGGGTTCGTTCGTTGCATTTTGGATTCTGAGGCCACTTCTTTCCGAACTTGCGTTGGTGAGGATCGATGCTGTGAGGACGGTGATCTAAGAGACTTTTATCGAGAGACCAGTCCTGACCCATTTATGACATCTAGCTAGAATAGGTAATTATGAGAATAATGATTTTGCTTTCGAATTGATTTTCTTTGAACTAATTTTATATAAATTACCATTATTTGAGATACTGTGTTGGTGGTTATTTCTTGTCAATTATTGAGTACTCTATTTTGATTATTGTTGATTATTATTGGTTAAATCATGACTCAAGACAGTGTCAATTAGGTCTTATCGACCATAAGTGTAGATGCAGGGTGTTTAGAAGGGTTTTCTTTCCACAGGTTCAGTGTTGATAGAGTAATCTGAGTGTATGTTAGAGAAATGGGCCCAAGCGTATGATGAGTGTATGTGCGTGTATCTGTGAATTTACTCTATCTGTGGAAGTAGGGAGAATTTGTACACCCCAATCTGCACCAATAGCGCTAGTTCTCTCACGCCTTGATTTCTCAAACTCTCTCTATAATCGGTCTGCCTCAATTTCTGCTCAAACGTCTACAAATAGTTCAGAACCAGGCGGCAAGATTAATCTACAAACAGCCGAGATGGCAATCGGCTAGGCCCTGGTTGTTAAAACTTCACTGGTTGCCCGTGGCGCAACGTGCTGCAACGTGCTGCGTTCAAGACGGGTTGTCTAGCCTTCAAGGCGCTGCATTGCAAGAGCCCAAAATTTATCAGTGATATGGTCATAAAGCACGTTCCTCAGCGCAATTTACGTTCAGCCAACCTTCACCTACTTACCATCCCGGCCATCAAACTTAAACGTCAGGGAGGCTGCAGGTTCTCTTACCTTGCCTCCAAATTTTGGAATTCTCTCCCATTGACAACCAGGAGCTGTGACAACCTCTTGGGTTATAGAAGGGCCCTGAAAACATGGCTGTTTGGGCAAGCCTATTAAATAGTCTTTACGCAACGACACTATGCATGATTAGCGCCATGAACCCTTTGGGGACCATGCGCTTTATAAGCTTATATCAACATAACATAACCTAAGGAAAATCCCCCTAAATTATGTGAAGTACTGGTCCAGAGGATGATGTCCTCTAAATTTGGAGCTCAAACATGTCAACTACTTACTGTGGCAGGAAGAGTAGGACAAATCCTTTTAATGTCAACCAATTTGGGATCCATGTGGAATGTGTTTTTATAGGTATAGCAAGTTGATTACATTCTCTCCTGTAGGGTTCTCATGAAATTAGGCAACAGAATAGGAGATGAACACTAGTCTTCATACATTTATGTATCTCTTTATAGTCTTCTGGTAAGTGGGGTGTTTAAACAATTACATGACGTAGTGTGCTCTTTTGTGATGTATTTTTGTAATAAACAATATATATACACACACAACCAATGTAGTAGGTGGTACTGATTTGTTCATGTCACCTGACACTGCTTAAATAGGAGATCAAAGACATTGTGAAAGGTCAGATCTGAGCACAAACTTGAGCCTGCTTCAATAAAACTTGCTGAAAATGCTGCCTAGGTGGGTTCCTACAATGACATCATTAATTACAGGAACAGTGGAAAAGTGGGGCAATCTGCTTCAGGCATTCAGTAAAAAGGGTTTTCCTTGTTTACCAAAACTGTTAGCAATGGGTTTTGAATTAAGGCAGGAGCAAGTCAGGGCATCTTTCATTCGTGTTATTGAAAGACTATTTCAAATGAGGACTGACAAATAGGAGTACACTTGTCTTTTCACTGTTCTAGAAGCGGTGGATCTATATTCAAAGGTATTGTATTAAACACAATGAGCAATGTTCTTACTTTCCCTGAAAGCCATAGTAGCCCCCCAGGAGTTGTTTATACTCTTCGTGTGCACAGAACTGGATGGCGGCATAGGGGATCACACGGACCATGGTGGCAGAGTTCCCTCGCCAGAGGCTGAAGAACCCATCTTTGCGGTATGTATGGTAGATCAACCGATAGGCTTCCTACATGGGAAACAAAATTAAAAGAACAACAAAATGAATGAACAACTAGAACAATTACCGTTTTTTAACCTGAATATGGGATCCTAAAGCTCTGAGTGAGATTAAAATATTTCTTCAAGAGGTACACTGCTGAAAAACAAAACCTATACAGGAAGGTGTTAAACCACGCATGCCACACTTCAATATTTCCACAGAAAGTAAATGGCGAGCAGCTAATCACATATTAGAAAGAGTTAGCAAACAAAAATCAAATATTCAGAATATCAGGGTATATCGAAGCACCTCAAGATAAATACCTTTAAAAATTAGCAAGTGTGTTGTCAAGTCATAAATAAATCGCTTCACTGATTACAGTATGTCTTCACTTGAAAATGACTTGGTATTTCTTTTCTGTTCGAAAATTGTTATATTCCTGGTTATACAATTAATTGTGAAAAACTAAAATCTTTCACAATCTTTAGTTTGACAATGTGCAGTGAACCACAGCCAAATATTTTCACTGCGAATGTCCTGCATTTAACCAAGAAATCTAGGAGCAAACACATACTGTGTGATCAATTAGCTGAAACCTCTTTGGAGAGACCACACAACTGAACTGTACCATTTGGAGCTGGATTACTGACTTGACAAGACGCAAACCACTCTTTGATCAAGATGGAGCTGATATTCTGAGGGTTGTCCCAAGCTGAATTCTGCTGTATGACACCATGGATTGTGGCAGTGGAGTAAGGATGTTAGGCACAGCATTTTCACAAGTGCAAAAACTTTATTTCCGTTAGTGAGAATCAAAACGTCGGAAGAGGATTAACGGCTTTCCTATTAAAGCAAATAGTTTCTTTCTGAGCAGGTGTTATATGTACATTGCCTCACCTTGGCAGAAAATCTGTTTGTAGACACTGGAAAAAGAGATCAAGAAAATAAACAAAAACAAAAGGTTAGGACTGGGACAAAACTTACTGAGTGTGTCTTCCACACCACGGAACAAAACAGTTCCAAAAATTACATAACAGAATCAAACGTCACAGAATAACAAATCAGAAATCTTTAGAAGTGAAATCACATTTTATCAGCTGCAATTGCGAAACTACATCTAGGGAGAATCAGTACACATTAAGAGGCAAGAGAAGTAGTGATCAATGTATGGAGTTATACTTAAAAATGTAACAGACTGTATTTATACTATACTGTTGTTCCGCCTCATCTGTTTGAGCGGTGAACTGTAGAAGTGAATCCGCATTACCCTTCTCAAGCAAAGCATCTCTGTAAAGTTAACATGCTGAAGTCACAAGAAGATGCCACATAAACCTCTGTCCCTGGTCTGTAAAATGTCGCTGAAAAACACGCTTTGTGTTTTACCATCTCAGTAACTCTACAGCAGACTGTCCAACATGGTTCCTAGAGGGCCATAGCATTCCAGAGTATGTTACATACAATTAATCTAAATAAGATAATTTACACAGTCAAAACCGAGCACAACTGCAGACGAGCCTCAGACACCGCTGCCTAAAGGGATGGGCATGAATGTCAAGTAGTCTTTTTTATTTTCAGTCTGTCAACTCGAACTCATTTGTCGGCAAATCATTTAATAACACATCAGTTTAAGGGATTTCCCCAAAATTTGAATCATAACGAGTGATCCACCATAATCTCCGACCAACTGCTGCACTAACAAGGGAATGACAATAAAAAAATGCAGTCATAATATCACCTAAAGTGCTGCAGAACTAGATCATATAACATTCTCTGTTTTTGCTGCTAGTGATAGATCCAATTCTTCTGAAACCGGTCACTTGATATCAGAATTTGGCACCATGAATGCACAGTTAATAACAATACAAAGAAACACAAAGGATGAAAGTGATATTGCTAAATCTAAGTACTAAGGCTATCCGAGAGCAGAGACACAGATGGAACACACACGTCTCACCATAGGTTTCTGGTACAATAGACTTAAACATAAAAGGCAATAGCCTTTAGTATAGTATTGTGCAGGTTCGCATCAGGAAGTAAAGCAAAAGAGAGAAAAAATGTTGCTTTCTTAAAACGATCTAATGGCTTACAGAGATTCACTAGTATATTTTAAAAAAGTCTTTATAAGACCTCATGATAAAAAAATATTTATACAGTAAGCAGTGGCGTACACTGGCAGAAATGCCACAAAACAGAACCATAAGCAAGACATTTACTGTAAACTGATATATAAAACCCCTCTGTAGAAAATGGACCATATACTGCAAGGGTCTGCACCTTTCGGAATATTCAGTCCAATAACGTTCAAGCTTCTAGCCAGAGGAAAGAATTAAATAGTGTTATACGCCCTTTATCAAACAAGAGGAAACTCGACTCATACATTATCTAAAGGCTAGCTCAACAATTATGTAATATGATGAAAAGATGACGCACAAAAGGACTGTTTGCATTCGACTGTGAAACTACGGAGAAAAAGTTCTTAATACGGGGCACCGATACAAAAACACAGTGCACCGTAAAACAGATGAGAATAATACCATACAGTCAACCATCCTGGTATAGGGGAGGAAATATTTTGGCTTCATGGAAAATGGACCACGAAAACCAGAGATTTCAGAAAACTGCTTCAAAGTCACTGATCTGTATTTTAAAAATAAAGGCTAATTTAAAATGACAGCGTTTAGCCTGCATGCAGTAATCAGATCATTAATAGGACATTATTATATATAACAACATAACTGAAGTATATAGATTGAACAATTAACATGCTAGTTAAAACAAAAACGCAAATGTGTTCTATACAAGTTAACATCCTTTCAATCTGTCATATGACAACGCTACATGTTCGCTGTTAAGGGCATGTAAAAAATGTTAGGCCTATTCTAATTAGCTTAAAAGGTAAACATAATCCCATTTTCTTTATTCACGATTGAGGACACATGAATTTTCACACATTCTAAATTCAAACAAACTGGGCGAAAAGCATACAACTTCAAATTTAGGAGACGGCATGAGCAGTATGCAGCACACACCAGATGACTAGGATCCATGACTACAGGTGAATAACCAACTCGCCACATCCAACACAAATTGTGAGGCGGCAAGATGCAGACAGCATAGCACTAAAAACTTTGTTTAACTGCTCTGCCAAATCTGGCAGACCGAAATCACATAATAGAGTCTTCAGGACCTACACAGGTGTCAGTCTACATCGGCTCAAACTTCCTTCACTGAAAGCGCATAATAATGAAAGCACGTGTCACTTACACAGCGCAATTCGCTCAAATATCTTCTACATGGGACTTTCTAACCTTTCTGTGCTTAAAGCCAACTAAATCCTTAAACCTAAGTAGAAAAGGCTTATTTTCCACTAATTGTCAAATACAGCATGTTGAGACGAAAGATGTTTTGAATCTACTGGTTACATTCCCAGTAAACAAAAGTGTAAAAACTTCAAATGGTTTAATTCAACATCCCATTCCTTAACAAGTAAACTATGTAACTTATTCCAAGCCTCTTACATTGCCCTCTCACTCATCTCTGGCTGCATTATGGCTTCCACCATTTCTGGATACGTCTATCCACAACTTTGTTCATCCATAGCCTATATTCTGCTATCTAATGAGCTTCTGTTTGAAGTGCTAGTGATTCATTTAACTACTAAATACAGTTGTGACTGCTAATGTTCATAACCGACAAATGAGCAAAGAAGGTCTAGGTAATGGATGTGGAAGGTACCTTTGCTCATTCTATTAAAATTAGAAAACGAATCCTCAAAATCCAGAAGTTGAAAAAGCTGTCTTGAAACATAATGACAAGTGTATCAGGGAATGAACTAGAATGGCAGGATCTCTGTAGGTGAAAGGGCTGTCCGGAAGTAAAAGGTGGACTGTCCTTGAACTCTTGAGAAAGCTGTAAGCGAATCTCAAATCTTGCCACAGCATGGCAAAATACGCTTAAGAGTTAGGAAGTAAGGTGTGAAATTGAGGAGGGGGAGGGTGTGATAATCTGGTAGCCCAATCTGTTCATGAGTATATCCGTATCTTCTGGCCTGGTGAAACTGGAAACCTCACAAGGCTAAGCATTCAATACAAGTTATATTAAGAACGACACCTCAATAGTTTACTTTAAACCCATGGTGTTCTGTTGAGATAACCTTCCGCAGATTTGCAGTATTTACCTTGAAATATGATTTTTGTTCTGTCCAGCGGTGCAACAGCAGTCTTTGCAACAGCACCAGCAAATGCTCCAGACATCAGGGAATTAAGCACATGTTTGCCGTCTTTGGATCCCTGGAAGAAAGAAAACACTCTTATAGCAATACACGCATTAAATGGAAAAGGTTTGTGAGAGCCAGAAGCAAAATGGTACTTACTCTGTAAGCAGCTGTTCGTGGCATCTGGTTGTAGATTCACACGCTGTGCATACTCCTGCCATCTAGTGTTGGGCTTGGACTGTGCAACTTTATTTTCTTCAAAACAGTTGAGTCATGAGGTATAGCGACTCCACCTATTTGGTAATGTGCATTGGCATCAGCTCCAAGCGCACATCTTGATACACCCACAAGCTGGTCGGATCCTTACACAGCTGTCACCGAAGCCAAAGGACTCCTTTCCCCCCCCAAGAGGAAACTGACTTTCGATTAAGCCCACAACATGCCACTGGAGCCACAGCCAAAAGAGAAGAGGTGCCAAGACAGAGGCACCAGTCTCCAGCCACCTCTGCCATGTCCACCAGTGCCTCATGTCTCACCACCTCCTCTGCCTTCATCCCCACCTCCTCATTCCTCTGCTTCGCTCCTTCCACTTAATGACCCTGCATCTCTCTGCCACAGGGTTCTCCACAATCTGGCAGGTGGTTGGGGGGGGGGGGGGGGGGGGGGGGGGGAGATGAGGCAATCCAGGATCTTCTCACAATCCTTATGATGCATTTTTCGAACCACAACCACATGAAGATCTGGGGGACGATTATGATATAGACCTTCCTGGAGAAACTCACTCGGCCTTGATCTGTAAAATCCTCCCCACTAGACAACACCACCTCTTACCACAGGGTGCTCCACAGTGCAGCCACCTACCACAAAGTAGAAATGCATATGACACAGGAGGATGAAGACTTCTTGCTGGAGACGCTCTCCTCCATTCATTTGTTGCAGGGATTCTGTCTAGAAACAGAATTATGCCATGGACCACAGGACGTCGGAATCTAGGGACTGAGTCACCATACCACATCAGTACCTATAGGCCTAAATCCGACTAGCTCATACTGCCTTACATGCCCTCCTAACCATCCCAGAGTAACAGGTAAATTGGCACCCCGGAACACAACTCTTCAGCCCCCAGGGGAACCGTGGAAACAGATCATCACCTTTTGTTTTCGCACTCATGTATATCCATAATAAACAACAAAAAGACATGAGGAAAGTTCACAATATTAACCCCTTCGCTGCGGCGGCAATTCCGCCGCAGCGCTGGGGGGTGCGGGGGGGCAGCGCGGTGGCGCTGTGCTCATGACGGAGCCACTCCGTCATGAGCCACGGTTGAGCTGTGCTCATGACGGAGCGGTTCTGTCATGACTCCGCCCAGTTGCGTTGTCCCCCCGCACAGGCGGGGAAACAGCGCCGCGTGGGCGGAGCGGCCGCCAACGGTCGTGGCATGACGGAACCGCTCCGTCATGAGCACACGGCAACCGTGGCTCATGACGGAGCGGTTCCGTCATGAGCGGGGAAGGGGTTAATTGAAACGATTGTGCTCTATTATGAAACAACTGTGTGGCAACTAGAAAACATCTACATGCCAGCAAAGTAATTGGCATCAAAAGTAAACTATATACGATGAGAAGTCATTACTATGGTAACTGATATATCTGCCTTAGCCTATCTTCACTACATAGGCACAGTGATATATCCGAGATCTCCGAGGTTAGAACCGGCCCCCATACTTGTTAAATGCAATTAGGTAGTCTGCATCTCAGGTTGCTCAAATCTGGCACATTCCTTTCAGGACCATTCCATCTGCAATAAGTTACCCTCTGTCTGTATAAGCAAGTCCCGGGGTATATGATAAGAGGTGTTCAGCTCGAAAACAGCAAATGTGAACTTATATTGTGTCTAACTGCCAAGCTACGTTGCCAACCTATCACTGACAAACTGGGGTCCACTGTTGTTCGACCTTGAACGAAGTGTTCAGAGAGGGATTCGCAGAGAAAAGGACAAAATAATAAAAAACATGTGCAGTGCATTTTTTAAATAATATCGCGGCACAAAAACAATGTGATGTAATGAGCTCGTGAAGCACGCGCACGAAATCAACCTTTTAATCACCAACCATGCAACAGATATCTTGTTTCTAACTGAAACATGGATTACGTCCAGCAATGGCCCCGACATAGTCCTTGCACTCCCTCCCGGGTACCTTATGTGTTCACTGAACAGATCAGAGGGGAGAGGTGGTGGACTAGCCATAATTTACAAGGACGTTTTTACTTGCAGAACTTCGGATGGCAACATCAAGGGATGTGAAAGCTGTAACTTTGCCATACAAATCTCCCCAGTTACCTCACTGTCTGGAACCCTTGTATACCGCCCTCCAGGCCATTTGGCCGAAATTCCAAGTAAAATCATCGATAAGATCTCCATTGAGTGCACATCCTCCTCCAACTACCTACTTTTGGGGGACCTTAATGTCCACTTTCTGGACCCGGCCGACAAGCAAGCGATAGAACTGCTACAGGACATCACCTCCACCGACCTTGACCTAAAAAAATCGACAGGCCACTCATGATAGAGGGCAATTGCTCGACCCCATATTTACAAACATCCCAGACTTGAAAACCCTTGATCACGTCCCCCTCCCCTGGACAGATCATTTCCTGGTCCCCTTCCTATGGGCGATCAACTCTCCGCCCCCTCTATCCCCCAAAATAAGAATCCGGACAAGACGATGGCACAAACTGGACCCGGACGAATGGGCAGCCAAACTAAGGGAAAACGTCCCTCTTCCCTCTCAAGACACCATAGTTGCGGACAAAGAATTCAACACGTGGGTCACCCAATCCCTTGACACCATCCTGCCAAAAACCAGCTCCCTGAAACGCACCAAGAGAGTCAATCCGCCCCATGGTACACCCCTGAACTTAACCTTCTGCGGAAGGCCTGCAAGAGGAACGAACGCTCTTGGAGGAAGGACAAAACGGCAGAGAAAAAAGATATATTTCATACCTCTATAAATATCTACAAAAAGCAGTTACGTAACACCAAATCTGTTTTCTACGAGAGTAGAATTAAAAATGCCGCATGTTCGGCCCACGAAACCTTCGCCGTCCTAAAAGAACTCCTGCATGCCCCTGTCCCTCCTCTCAAGCCACTCGATCCCAAAGAAGCGGAAAGCAAATGTACAAATCTTGCCACCTTCTTTGACGAGAAAATAAAAAAAATAAAAAAAATCCTCCATGCAATTCCCCCCCCCGAACCGGGGTACACGGACAGGGCTCGCATAAACTCCACTACCCATCCTCCCCACCAACTTGACAAACCCCCCCCCCCCCCCCCCCCCTGGACGCCTTCGGTCCAGTCACCACGGAAGAGGTTGAGACAACACTGGCCTCAATCAAAAGTGGGTCCCCACTCGACCCTGCACCCCTCCGCTTCCGGAAAAAAGTGACTAGCACCATCACACCCCCCCTCACGGCACTGATCAACTCCTCCTTCCTGCAGGGCACAGTACCCCCTAGCTGGAAGACGGCAGCGGTCAAAGGCCTTCTAAAGAAACCCTCGTTAGACCCACAGGACCTCTCCAATTACAGACCCATCTCCCTCCTCCCAGGCAACAGTAAGATCGCGGAAAAGATAGTGAACAAACAACTGTCACTATTCCTGGAGAGCAACAGTCTACTAGGGGTCTCCCAGACAGGGTTCCGCCCAGGACAGGGCACTGACATCGCCCTCCTGGCAGCAGTGGAGAAGGCCAGAAGCATTCTGGACACAGGAGGATCAGTGGCAGTGATCCTCCTGGACCTCAGTGCGGCCTTCGACACTGTGGACCATCCTACCCTTATCCAACGACTGGGAGAAATCGGAGTAAGGGGCACGGCCTTGAAATGGCTAAAATCCTTTCTAACAGGCCGTTCTTTCCAAGTCTGGGAGAATGACAGCCACTCACCCGTTATCCCCCTCCGCTGTGGAGTACCGCAGGGCTCATCTTTGAGCCCTATGTTATTTAACGTTTACATGGCCCCACTGGATAAACTGGTTAACCCGTTCGGCGTATCAATAATCAACTACGCGGACGATACCCAGCTGGTGGTTACCGTCTCACACCCCCACCACGCCCCCTCGGACCTTCATAGCTGTCTCACTGAAGTCCACCGCTGGATGAACCTCTCATCACTAAAATTAAACGGCTCAAAGACCGAGATACTGATGCTCGGCCACAAAGGACCCTCCCTGCCGCCTCACCTCTGGCCCGACTGCCTGGGCAATCCCCCCACCGCTAAGGAAGAGGTAAAAAGCCTAGGCGTTTGGATCGATAACGACCTAAGCTTTAGAACGCAGGCAACAAAAACTGCAGGAACATGCTTCGGACTCCTTAGAGCCTGCAGAAAGGTCTTCCCGTTGCTCCCAGCGAACGCCAAGAAACTTCTCATTCAGGGCCTCATTCTGGCGAGACTAGACTACTGCAATGCTATTTACTTGGGAGCTCCCGAAGCCACGCTCAACACCTTGCAGAAAGTCCAAAATGCCGCCGCGCGCCTTCTGACTGGTACACCAGCAAGATCATCTGCTAAACCAGCCCTCGAGTCTCTCCATTGGCTCCCAGTCAGAGAAAGAGTGGCCTTTAAGGCTCTCTGTCTGGCCCACAAAACCCTGACAAAGCAGAAAGGGCCCTCCGGTCCAGTGGAGAAAATCTCATCACAGTCCCCAGAGTCAAAAAAGCCAGGACCGGTGGCCGCCGCTTCTCGGTCCACACGGCCAAACGCTGGAACAACCTCCCAAAACGATTGAGATTAGAACCCAATCTTCTTCAGTTTAGAAAATCACTGAAGACCCTCCTCTTTCCTCATCCATAAAACTCCCCCACTGGGAGGAGGAGCCTAGCGCGCATCCAAGATGGTCGCGTGAGCGCAGGGCTCCCCGGACCCTTTCTGCTCCTCGGAATATATCCTGATAATATCCTGATTTGGTTTATGGAATCTGGGAGATGAAGACCAGCTGATCATATATCGCTTTTTTAAAATCTAATCGGACCTGGGAATCCTGAGTTATCGTCGTCGGAACTTTTGGGACCCACCCGACGGAGGTGGCCGGGGTGCAGGTGACCCGTGGGGCCGGGCTGCAATTGAACAACAGCGGCCTCAGCGCGGTGCCAGTTGCCGATTCAGCACTTTCGGTTTCGGTTTTGGCCTTCAGGAGACCAGCTGGCGTGCGTGCTCGAGGTGACGAGGTGCTTCCTGGGCCTCTGCCCGCGGTTTGCTTCCATCTGCTACTGGTGTGCCTAACGCCTCCGACCCCTATACCGACAGTTTGTGGTCCTTTTGCTGGCGCCCACACACCTCTTGATTGGAGGTCCCATTGAGAGACCGTGCTCACATGGGGGGCAAAGGGGGCACGGAGGGGCGCAAGACCAAGGCTTCTCTCCGCGGGGGAGCGGTCCAGAGCAACAACATGGACCGCTATACCCAGGGCAGGGGGTCCCCTGGCGCTGCCGGCCTCCCCCCGGATGCTGCAGGGGGAGGCACGACCGTCTCTACGGAACTTTCCCTGCAGGACATTATGGGCGCCATCGAGGGCATCAGGGAAACCATCGCGACGCAATATGAGACCCTGGCCCGTAAGATCGACACGGTCGCGATCGATGTCACCCTGATTCGGGCCGACCTCTCCAAAACCAACGAGAGGGTCCAGGCCCTTGATACACGGACCTCCACTCTGGGTGCGGAGGTGTCGGATCTGCGGGCCGCGCTTGGGGACATCAGAGTGGTCAACGACCACATGGCCCGGCGGCTCGAGGACTTCGAGGGACGGGCCCGACGCAACAACATCCGCGTCATTGGTGTCCCGGAGTCCTCCGACGGCCGCCCGGTGGACCTCGTGGTCGAGGAACTTATCCTGCAACAGCTGTCCCCGGCTGGCCTCAGCAAATTCTTCGCCGTGGAGCGGGCCCATCGAGTTCCGGGCGGCCGGCCGCGGCCGGGGGCCCCCCCGAGGCCTATCGTGGCCAGACTGTTCCACTACAGGGACCGCGACGCTATTCTGCAGGCTTCACGGACCCATGGCCCGGTCCGCCACGAGAACTCGACCATCAATTTTTACCCGGACTTCACGCAACTGGTCCAGAAACAGCGGATGGGATTCCAAGGTGTGAAGCGCCGTCTCCGCGAGCTAGGCCTGAAGTATTCGATGCTCTACCCTGCGAAACTCCGAGTGGAGCATGGAGAGCGGACAGCCTTTTTTGACTCTCCTGTGGCCGCAAGTGACTGGCTGGACTCGCTGCCGGACGGGGGTGGCCGCCCCGGGCCCTCTGGGGGCACCGCAGGTGACGGGTCCCCTTAGACTGACTTTTGGTCCTTGATTTTGCTGTTTTGCACTGTACAGTTGGGTCTTACTTCTTTTGCATACTGTGTCTTCCCAGGACCCGTGAGGGGTGCGGGCGGGGTCGGGTCCCTTTCCTCCTCCGGGGTCTTTTCGTAGAATGGGGTTAGTGGGGCGACAGGCACACTGCAAGTTGGGGGGGTTTTTTGGCCCGCAGGGGTGCAGGGTGGGGGGAGTTGGACTTGGGGTGGGGGTGGGGGGGAAGAGGGGTTGTTTTGTTGTGTGTTTTTTGTTTACAGGGCGAGGTATTGATTTGTGTCCACATTTGGGAACGGTGCTGCGGGCTGGGGGTCTCTTGATCTATTGGAGGGGATGGGGGGAGACGGGTTGAGGCTTATGTCATGGAACGTCAATGGGTTGGGGGACCGTATCAAGCGGTGTGTTGTACTGCAATATTTGCGTCGTTTGACTCCTGATGTGGTGTTTCTCCAGGAGACGCATTTGGTCGGCAATGTCTGTCATGCGATGAACAGGGGGGGATACCGCCTCGTAGCCCATTCTGGTTTCACAACTGGCTCCAGGGGGGTGGGCATTCTCCTGCGAGCCTCCCTTCCGGTGGAGATCACGAGGATAGTCTCGGATGACAGAGGGCGCTATGTGTGTTTGATTGGGAGGTGGGAGGGGCAGCCCCTTACCCTGGTTTCAATCTACGTCCCCCCGGGCCTCCAGAACTCCACCTTTACTGACTTGGGTCGAATGCTGCTTGACCTTCCGGACGGCCTCCTGCTCATGGGCGGGGACTTTAATTCTGTGGTTTCGGGTGAACTGGATCGTCACCCACCAAGGACCCTCCCCGCTGCCCAGTCATGGCTGGGTGGGATGTTGGAGACCTTCGGCCTGGTGGATAGTTGGAGACTAATGCATCCGACCCAATGTCAGTTCACCTTTCACTCGGGGGCGCATGGGAGTCTCTCCAGGTTAGACTACTTCCTTATGCCCGCGGCGCAGACTGGTCGGATTCGAGAGGTCAGGCACCTGGCGCGTGGTATCTCCGACCATTCTCCGCTGTGGCTTCTCTTTGACACCGGGTCGCGGTCCGCAGGGCGGATAGCTCCCATTAACCCATGGTACCTGCGGGACCCTACGACTCGTGATAGCCTGGTTAAGGCCATGGACCAATACTTCAGTGAAAACGAGGGGTCGGTGTCGTCTGCGTTGTCCCTGTGGGAAGCCTTTAAAACTGTGATCCGCGGACACGCCCTCTCCCAGATAGTGGTGGCTAAGAAGGTTAGGAGCGAGGCGGTGGTGAAGCTGGAGACTGACATCACGGGGCTGGAGTCGGCCTTGGAGGCGAATGTTACTCCGGACGGGCTACATGCCCTTAGCCTGAAACAGTTTGAATATAGGTCCCTGGTCACTGACGCGGCCAAAACTATGTATAGGGAGCAGCAGGGCCGATTGTATGACGCCGGGGACAAGGCGGGAAAATTGATTGCGTGGCTGGACAAAAAGGAGAGAGTGAATCGTGTGGTCCCCGAGTTGCGTGCTGCGGATGGTGTGTGTGTGACTGAGCCGGATGAGATTGTGGAATGTTTCGCCGACCACCTCCGGGCGGTGTACTCCCCGGTGACTGACAGGGATGAGGATGACTCTCGCCTTCTACTGAGAGATATTGCCCTGCCCGGCCTGTCCGTTGAGGACCGGGAGCGGCTGGACGCCCCCTTGTCGTCGGATGAAATAGCGACCGCGATTCGCTCCCTTCGCTCGGGCAAGGCTATGGGCCCTAACGGTCTGCCCATTGAACTATACAAATTGCGTCCTGATAAGCTTGCGCCCTTTCTCAGTCGCATGTTCCGCGAGTCTCTTGCGGCGGGTTCCCTTCCGGCCGACCAGCGCTTGGCCACTATAGTCGTTATCCCCAAGGAGGGCAAGCCGCGGGACCGCTGTACTTCTTACCGGCCTATTTCACTGCTCAATGCGGAGCCTAAAATCCTGGCGAAAGTCCTTGCCAATCGCTTGTTGAGTGTCGTGTGCGACCTTATCCATCCGGACCAATGCGGCTTTATCCCGCACCGCAACACCGCTCTTAACTTGCGGCGTCTTCACGGCGCCCTTGCCAGGGCAGAGTTCCTCTCCGAACCGGCCGTGCTGGTTTCTTTGGATGCCACGATGGCCTTTGACACTATTGAGTGGCCATTCCTCTGGGCTGTCTTGGCTAAATTTGGCTTTGGGGAAGGATTTATTGGCTGGGTGAAACTCCTTTACACGGGACCCATGGCTCAGGTGGTGGTGAATGGGCGGGTCTCTCGGCCCTTTGCCCTCGGCAGGGGCACGAGGCAGGGGTGCCCGTTGTCCCCTTTGCTTTTTGCTCTCGCCCTGGAGCCACTCGCTGCTTGGCTCCGTTGGGAGCCCTCGCTTAGAGGGATCCGATGGGGCCCGGGCTTCGAAGATCGGGTCTCGCTGTATGCGGACGATATTCTCCTTTATCTCACCTCACCGCGGCAGTCGCTCAACGTCCTCTTTGACGTTCTGACCTCCTTTGGGAACAATTCGGGTCTCACGATCAATTGGTCGAAATCCTGCGTTTATCCCATCTCTGGTGGTCCTCCTCTCCTGCCGCCTCGGCTCCCGATCCAAATATCTCTGAGCGGCTTTAAGTACCTGGGGATATACATTTCGCTGGACCCGGTGGCTCGCTATGAGCAGAATCTCCTGCGTCCACTTCGGCGACTGCGGGAGGACACGGCCCGGTGGTGCAGGCTGCCCCGGTCCCCGCTGGGTCGGGCTGCGTTGTTCAAAATGATGTCCCTTCCCAGGTTCCTCTATGCACTCCAGAACTCCTTCGACGTTATCCCAGTGGCCTACTTTCGGGAGGTGGAGAGCCTGCAGAGGAGACTGGTGTGGGACGGGCGGGCGCGTATTGCTCTTGCTAAGCTCACTCTCCCCTGGTATGACGGGGGCATCGCGCTTCCTGACATTCGCAGGTACTATTGGGCCTCGCAACTATCGGCCATTAACCACGCCACGTATGCGCCCGGCTTGAATCCGGCGTATGAGATGGACAAGTTCCTGCTTCCCGGCGGGAACTATAACAGGGCACTTTATTCCCGCCTGGCTGGCCGGACCCTGACGGGTCCTACTAAGATTGCGGTGCGGACCTGGAGGGCTGCCACTGCGGCCATGGGCTGGAGTGAGCGATTAACATGTGCTACTCCCTTGTTTGCCTCCGACCGCCTGGGCAGCCTCTGGACCACGAAGGGGTTTGACCAGTGGGACACGATTGGTATCAGCAAAGTGGGAGACCTGTGGCACAAGGGCGCGGTTAAGACTTTCGCGGTGCTCCAGGCCGAATACGAGCTGACTGACAGGGAGTTCTTCCGCTACGCCCAGGTTCGGCACGCCCTGCTCTCGGTCTTCGCGGAGGGGACCAAGATCCCGGTTTCCTCGCCCCTCGAGGACCGCATACTTGACGGACATGTCCCTGATAGTACTATTTCTTTAATTTATAAAAAATTAATTAATCATCGGGCTGACCTCTTTGTGCGCCTTCGGGAGGCTTGGACTGGGGATGGGGTGGAATTGGACGACGAAGATTGGCAGTCTGCACTGTCGTCCCCCAAGGAGGTCGCCATTCCTGCTCGTCTCCGGTTGGTACAGCTCAAAATTCTCCACCGGGTGTATGTGACGGGTCCTCGCTTGGTTTCGATGGGATTTTCCGATGACGGGCTCTGTAAACGGGGCTGTGGGCTCAGCGCCACCTTTCTTCATATCCTGTGGGAGTGCCACGAGGTGGCGGACTACTGGCGCCGGGTTCATACGGTTATGGGACAGGTCACTGGGGTTGTGCTGCTGCCGGAGGTGCGTCGCTGTGTCCTGAATGTGTGGGAGCCCAATGATTACAGCGCGGCTCAGACTCGGTGGGCGGCCCTAGGGAACATGATTGCCAAGAGGGACATAGCGCAACTTTGGGGCGCTCAACGGCCGCCCACCGTGTCAGTATGGAAGGAGAATATGGACTGGTGTATGTTTAGGGAGAAGACAGTGTATGTGGCCCGTGGCAAGCCGGGGGCATGGGGTAGAATTTGGGGGCAATGGAATGCGTATCGCGGAGGTATCTGTACGCCCCCCCTGGTAGACACCGATATCGCCATGTCCCCCTGACCCTTGATGGCTCCTGGCACCTTTTGGAATAACTACATATGGACGTTCATCTCCCTTGACCCCCCCCCCCCCCCCTCCGTCCCCGGCCTCCCGGTACTCCTCCCTTTTGCCGGTTGCTCCATTGTCCTGACTGGAGTTCCCCGGGGGGAGCCTGACCTGCACTGTTTTCCTTCATACCTCGCCTTTTGTTTTTTATTGTTATTCTTTTTGTTTTTGTGATTGCTGGACTTAAGCCTCCTGTTTCTCGAGAACTATCCGGAGCCACTGCGGGGCAGTGCCCTGGGAACTGATTGTAGCCTTGATATATGTAGATTTCCTTCTGTACCTAGCGGCCGGCCCGGGTGGTTGTAGGCCCGTACTTGTAACCGAATTATTGTTCAATAAAAACTTTAAAAAAAAACAAAAAAAACAAACAAAAAAAAAAACCCCCCCACTGGTGATACCCTCGGAATTTCAGGTTTAGCGCTGGGATGCTCTAGGGTTACTACGCGCTCTACAAAACCTTTAAATAAATAAATAAATAAAGCTTGCAGTTGGGCTAAAATAACGGAGAACTAAGTGAGCCCTAAAAGGAACTCACAACACCCTCCCTTTGGTCGGGCAAGTAATGGAGCTGTGAAGGAGACACTATAAAGCACAAGCTAAGCACACTGAATGCCATAACAATAGGCAGTTTATATAAAAAGAATTAAGCCAATGAAAACAATAAAAAATGTATGTTAATTTGGAAACGTGGCAGATTAAGGTGTGTTGGATGTATCCATGATGTCTCCCCTTAGTTCAATAGAAAGGGAATTTAGAATGCACTCCATCTCTGCAAACGATGAATCCACAATAGCCCAGTTGATATCATCCAGTGAATCGGTATGATCCACATTATCAGCAAATTTGACAAGTGGAAACATTTCTTAGTCCCTTCAAAACAGTCATCATGATGTAGGATTTGAACAAGGAAGGCTTGTCTGGAAGGCTGGGAAATGATGACAAGGCTGAAATGAAACCCTTGACAGTGCCCACTAAAAAAACTCTGCTGGGCCAGGGATAGCCCGAAGCTCAGATAGGCAAACCTTTAAAGTATTCTTCAGACCAACTGGCCTGATGGGCAGGCTCTGTGGAGGGTAGCGCTGAAAGAATAGAGTATACCCCCTCCGTAGGACACATTGGTTCGAAGGAACAGCCTTCCAAGTCTGAAAAAGTGGGGATTGCTGTTGGAGAGGCTGAAAGGGTTGGTGCACCTGAAAATCAAATTCCTTCAAGAAGCCTCAACATTATTTTTACTTTCTGTAATCCCTCATAGGTGTCTGGTGGCATAATCATAGGGCGTCAGCCCTCCCAGTTTTGAACCTTTCCAAGACAGCAACTGTTTTGTCTCAGAAAAGATGATCTCCAATGAAGGACATGTCCATTAACGTGGCATGGACATCTTCTGAGAATCCCATCGACATAACTCAAGCATGTCTGCATATGGCTACTCAGGAGCCCAAGGCCTGATTATGATCTAGGCGGGTGGGGATACTCAGTCACAAGCGTGACGAATATCCCGTCCACCATATTAAAAGTTTCAAACAATATAATGGAATTGTAATAAGGCAGACGGGATATCAGTCACATTTGTGATGGAGAAACCCTGTCTGCCAAGACCGTTATCATAGATATTTCCATATTCCAATAAACCTCATGATTCAAATATTAAATCACATTAAATCTAAATTTATTAATTTTTGGTATAAGCAGACAAGCAATGGGGAGGCAGGTGGGCCAGTGAGGAATCCACATGCAGATACTGTATCCACCAAATAAAGCGTTGCCAAAGGTAACTTGTTCTTCTGATGGATACATCTGCCTGTGGATTCCTCACCTTTTGAATTGAATCCCCAAGCAGTCCCGCTCTCGGAGGAGGGTGCCTGCATGCACCAAAATATCCTGCAACACAGAACAAGCAAAATGGCCGTCCCTCCTCACTTCCGAATTGAAGCATTAGTGCTTTGCAAAAGCGTAGAGGAATGCCCAAGTTGCCGCTTTGCAGATGTCAACCACAGGGAAGCCTCTAGCCAAAGCAGAAGATGATTTAGCTCTGGTGACATGACCACAAATACCTTCTTGAGGCTCCTTCCTGGTCATGGTGTAACAAATCTTGAGGCACAGGATAATCCACCTGAACAGCGTTCTTTTGTGGAAAGCTTTGCCCTTCATCTTGTCCACATATCCTATGAAGAGTTGATCATCCATGCAATCAATTGTATCAAAGGAAGGAGAAGGGGGACTAGGAGCTGATAACGGTCCAGTGCCCATGCTCTGAAGACTAAACTCAGACCAAGAAATTAGGTCACTGTTCCTGATAGAGAAGGGAAAGGAGAGTGAATTCTGGACAAAGTAAAGGGGACAGTCTTGTTGCCCTCACACATCCCTGGCAATGTCATGATTCATCATCAGGTAGGTGCTCCTCATCTGGCCAGCGCTGCAATGCCCTACGGGTCCCCCGAAGGGTCACTTTGGCGGACTTCTGTTTAGATTCAAATGGTCATCTGACCTAAAACGAGGCCCAACATTCGGGAGAGCTGAGGAGGAAGGTAGGGGCCATGACTAGCACGTACATCCAAAACTCTGCTGTCCCATCCCATGAGGCATAATAGGGCCTTGTTTTAGGTCGGACGACCTCTTGAATCCAAATACAAGTAGGTACCACCCTCTTTCGGGGGGGGGGGGGAGGGGGGGACTTACTAACGAACAAAGTGTAGGGTAGGCAATATACCCAAGTTTTAGGTCCTGAAGAAGTGCCACTGATCGTTTTGACCAATAGGGGCACGAAACATGTTGACCCGCGTGTCTCCTTTACTAAGGAAAACCTACTAAGCTACGAGGGTACATTGCAACCCCTCTAGTAGCATCCATCATATCAGGTTTTTTTTTTATCTGACAGGGGAATCCCTAGTCAGTTTTAATTCACTCTGTCACACACACTTTGCACCACCCCACTTGGCCTCACACTCATCAAACGGTGATGAAAACCAAAAGATCTCCGCAAAGGTTACCCTTTGGAGGGCCCGTAGGGAATTGCAGCGCCAGCCCGACGAGGAGCACCTGCTCGATGATGAAGCATGACATCCCCAGAGATGTGCGAGGGCAAAAAGAAACAGTCTTGTTGACTATCCCCTTTACTTTGTCCAGAACCTAGACTCTCCTTTCCCTTTTCTGTCAGAAACAGGGACCCTATTTCTTGGTCTGAGTTGATCATCCAGCCTGAAGCCCTTGGTTCTGTTCAAGTAGAAGCTTGCCGCCCTCTCGGGGATCAGGCAATTAGGACTCCCCTCCTCCTTTGAAGGGTGAGAAGAAGGGTAGAAAGTAGGTAAGGTGATGGACTGGCCCAAATGGAATGGAGCGACCACCTGAGGCAGGGAAGCAGCTCTGGTCCTAAGAACAATCTTTTCTAGAGTGACCAACTGGCATGGGTGCAAATTCACGACAGTGAGTGTAAAAATTCAGGACAAAGGCTCAAAATTCAGGACAAAAATTCAGGACAGGAGGTCAAATATCAGGACAAAAGTTAAGTTTTGCAGACACCTCAGAAGAGGTCTCGCAATAGTATATAAGTAAGTAAATAGACAACCATTTAAGTACAGGTGAAAAGAAGTTTATATTAGGTTTAGACAATTGTGTACTTCATGTCTTTTCAGTATGCGCGCAGCTTTGAGCAAATGTGCAGGTCTTTTTCTGGTAAGAAACACCCTCCACACACCAACACCCCCCTTTCCAGCCTCCCAGGGAAACGCCTGATGCCCAGTCTGGCCAGTCCCGCCTTGCTACCACTCTCCAATGGTGACCCTCCTCTTCACATAGAGTACTTAATTTCTTTTATAGTGCTTCTCATCCCAAGTAAGTAGGACAGGGTGTCGGAGTGCGTTACATCACACACATATTATATAGAGACAATGACTCACATAAATGTGAAAGTCAATCTATAGGAAATGTACTTAAGATAATGGGGGTTACAGGGTGTAATCATTCTTTCATCCATCATTCAGTCTTTCACCATTCATTCTGTCCTTCTATCTAGGTGTCCATCCATATCAATATTCAACCATTTGCAAAAATATCCATAATCTATCCTTCCACCCATCCATCCCTACAGCCACCCTTTCACTCATCCATCCCTCCATTCATCCTTTCACCTTATCCATACGTACACTCATCCATCCATTCACTCATCCATTCAGCCATTTATCCTTTCACCCATCCAGCCATCCTTTCACTTACTTATTCATCCACCTATTTACTAATCATTCCAACCATCCACCCTTTGTCATCCATCCATCCATCCTCCGTTTCTCTCTCCATCCCTCTTTCATTTAGCCATCCATCCTTCAATCCACCGATCCATCCATCCACTTATGAATCCATCCATTGACCCTATCACTCATCCATCCTTTCACTCATCCTTTCATCCTCTCATCCATCCACCCTTTCACTCCTTCACTCACCCATCCACCTTTCTGTCCATCCACCCTCCCTTTCACTCACCCATTCACCCTTTCACTTATCAATTCATCAATCCATCCATCCATCCATCAGTTCACTCATCCATTCACTCACCTGTCATCCACCTTTTAACACATCCATCCATCCATCCTTGTACCTGTCCATCTACCCTTTTAACCATACATCCACCTATTTACCTTTTCTCTCATCCATCCTTCCAGTCACTCATCCGTCCATTCTTTCATTATCCATCCATTCACCCTTTCACTAATCTATCCAGCCATCCAAACATCCCTTCACTTACACACCATTTCACATTAATTATGAGCTGAGCCTTTGTCTGCTGGGTTGCATACAGAAGAGACTTCATCAACAACTTCACAACTACTGTAGTTCCTAAAGCAAGGGGTGTGGCGGGGGAAGGCTCAGTATGCCCATGTACATAGACAATCTGAAAAAAGTGGAAGTCATGAGTCATACATGATGCACGGTACCACTGTGACATGGGTGTTGTTTCCGGGGATTTAAGTGAGATGAGAAAACTGGGGGGTCTCTCCAAGGGGCGTGTGTGACGTAATTAAGGGCGTGGCTTAAAACACCTAAGCTAAGAATTTGTGCTTAGCATAGTGCGCCGCCCGACTAGTAATTTGCTGCTTCTGTCATTGCATCCAGATATATAACACAACAAGTAGTGTTACACCCACAAGCCAGAACTATTGGCTTTGTCAATGGCTGCTAGTTGCATAAAATAAAAAAAGCAGCAACCATGGCTTTGTTGAATATAACATTGAAAATGCGTCAGTTTTAAAATGATGAGACAGTGAAAGACCCAAAACCCTTTTTTTTTTTTTTTAAACTTGTTTCACCACCTTTTCATTAACTGGATTGTCACCTAGCAGCATGGGCATTTTTGTTCATTTCTTCCACCTGACTGAATGTCCTGCCCTAGACTGAGGCAGGAGGAGGCCCACCACATGCAGTAAGAGCACAGACTGGCCCATTGTCATTCTGTATGTGGCAATCAGCCGCAGACAGAATGACAATGGGCGGGTGGGGCTGCTCTTGTGCTTAGAGGAGTGCGAAGTGGCCCCATCAGGGAGCTGAGGCCTCTTGCAGGGGAACAGCTCTGTTCCCTGCAAGGCCCAAAATTACGGACAAAAGGCGTCCGTAAAAAGGATCCTCACGGACAACGGACGTGAGGTCCAAATTACGGACAGTCTGTGAAATTTACGGACGGTTGGTCACCCTAATCTTATCCGCATGGAAAGATGTAAAAGGCGGTTTGGAACTAAAAACCTGCAATTCACTCAACCTCCTAGCTGACGTGATTGCCACCAAAAATATAGTTTTAAATGCAAAGGTTCAAATGGCACACACATCAAAATTGTGAGAACCAAACTCAAATCCCAATGAGGCATAGTAAGGGAATGGGAGAAAACCTATTAGTGAGACCCTTAATGAAGCTCATAACTATAGGCGATTTAAACTGAGGGTTGATCTGGAAAACAAAGAAAACTCGACAAGGCAGATAAGTAACCTTTAACAGATGCCACTGCGCAACCCTGTTGCGTCAGGGAAAAAGAAAAACTCAGAACATCAGATAAATGGACATTTAAGGGATCAATTGATTTCTCTCCACGCCATTTCACAAATTTAGACCACCTACCAGCATTGACAGATTTAGTGGAGTGTCTTCTGGCCAATAAAATAACGTCCACCACATTTATTTATTTATTTTTTCCAAACTGGCTTCCGCGCAGGAGCTGCCACGACCGACATTATAACATTATCCATCAAACCACCCAGCAGAACCAACCCCCATTGTTGTGCTGTTTTATCGAGCTCGCCGCAGCATTTGATAAGGTTGACAGACACACCCTTAGGAACAAATTAGAAAGCTTGGCAAATTCCATCCCCTCTCCTAACGGCCATAATCTCCCTCCTATTCTGACACCGGGTATGAGTGAGAACAGGCCCAACATCTTTATCTGCTAAAATTCGCACCACTGAGGGTCTGAAACAAAGCTGCATGTTAGCAACTTTACTTTTCAACTTGTACACAGCAGATTTGGAGAAAGCTCTGTTGAAAAGATGTCTGGTTCCGCCCTGCTTAGGCCACCGGCCCCCTTCACATGCTTCAATACGCAGACGACCTAGTCATCATGGACCATACCAAAGTGGGGCTCCAACGTGCTTTGACTAGCCTACACATTTATAGTGCGAAGAATCACCTTACCATCAATCCAGACAAGACAAAGATCCTTTGTATTCGGCTGAACTAAGACTAAAAACAAGTTGCATGCACTATGGCCCCAATGTCCCTCTCGTCAGCTCCGAAATCCAAATATCTGGGGGTCTGGTTCACCGAATCTGCCCAATCATGTTCTCATAAACATTACCTGGTGAAGAAAGCAACGGTCATTCCTTATGGTTTAATCAAACTCAACAATAACCTAAAAAGTCAGTCAGCAGAGGAAATAAAGAGTCATTCAGGCATCCCTTCTCCCAGCACTTTCCTATGGACATCAAGCGTTCCCAGGAGCCTGCTCTGAAATCCTGGAGTGGGCTCAGTGCGTGGGCTACAGAAAGATCTTCCGACTACCAAAACATCTGCTTAGGGCAAGACTCGGGCTGGAACTTGGGACTGCTCAAACAAGCATTAACCATCAAGGCTGACATCCTTAAACACTACATTCGTATTTTGAAATCTCCTGAAAAATCTCTAAAGAGCTGCCTCAGAGTCATAGTTGGAAAAACAAGCTCCCCGTGGAACACCAAGCTCAAGAGAGCACTTGACACCAAGGAGATAAATCAATCTGTACACGTCCCGTCTTGTATCCCTATGCAACCTGGAAAAATACCATCAATAGACAGGTGCAATTAGCATTATTCCAGCAAGACCAGGCCTCATTAAAAATTTCCCCCTTTCCTGGGCCCGTTAAATGCCTCATATCTGGCAACCTCAACCTTACCTCTCAGCTTCTCTCAATACAAAAACCAGAAGAGAGATCATGTACATGCAACTGCTGGCCCCACCGATTGTGGATTTCAACCGGGTTTGGGCTAACCAAAAATCCAGAGGAGCCTATAGGCTTGGTAACTATAAACACGAATCATGGCTAAATCTTTTGTGTTGTTGTCCCGCCATAGCCCACGAAAAGGAGAATCCCTCTCAGGGAACTATATCTGAGGAAAGGAGCAAGCACCTGCCTAGAGACCTCAGCGATATGTTTCACACAAAAGGACCCCTCCGCCTTGGCTCGCTGTGGGAAATTCACGCAAACTCTCAAGGACGCTCTTCAGCCCCGTCCTGGCACCCTTTAACGCCCAGACAAAGTGCAAAAGCTGATACTGGATTACTTTAAACTGAAACCAGGGGTTCGACATTTTGCCTAACCAAAATGAAATCACATGGTCACGTCTCTATATCAGCAAAGACATGCTGTGGACGGAGCCTATAGCATTCTGGCAGTGATTATAAATCACTAACTACCTCACTCATTAAAACACTGCTTTAGGCTCCATGATGATACAAAGCACAAGCACTCTCATCGAAGAACTTGGACTCAGGGCAAAATAGGCACTGCCAAAGGGAAATGGAGGAAGAAATGGAAAACGTATTGCTTTTGGGGGACGATCCATTGAGTACGAGTAAGGGGATGCTGCTAACATGAAGTCTACGTTTTTAGGCCACATAACTGCACAGAGCACATGCACTTTACTAGAGAATTGGGACCATGGGCAAAACACGTGCTGCTAAAGGGTTAGGGCCACAGAGTCGGAAAACGAATGGGATAGAAAACTGAGGATACTGTATTTAAGGTTCAGTCCGACAAGTAGTGCGCACCTTCTTGCACATAACCTGAAGTCACCTTGCCTTTCTCAAACTTTGATGCAAGAGCCTACCACAATGCTTTATGTAAAAACTTTTCAATTAGACATGCAAGCAATTGATGTTCTTTTAATTTACTTGAAGATTTTGGCCAACGCACATTGTTGTGATTCATTATCACTGCTTTTTTCTCCATGTGTTCTGTTGTTATGCAATTGTTTTAATTCACTTATGCAAATAAAATTCAATTCTCCCGGTGGGAGAGAACGAACTCCGGTTGCCCCATTCAATCTCCAGGCATGAAGCTACAGGCTCGAGGTGAGGGTGTAGAACCTGCCCCTCCGATTGCGAGAGGAGGTCTGCCCTGAGAGAGAAAGTGTAATGAGAGGTAAAGGAGGTCTGTGTATCACACCCTTTGCGGCCAATCCGGGGCGATAAATATGAATTGGACCCAGACTTGGGGAATCTTCCTCAGAACTCTTAGAATCAAGGGTATGGGGGAAATGCGTAAAGAAGGTCTGAGCCCCAATCTAACTGAAACGCGTCCCCCAACGCTCCCTGCGTCGGATACTGGAGACTGCAGAACTATGGGCAGTGTGCGTTCTTGTGAGCGGCAAACAGGTCCAACTGAGGAAACCCCCACATCCTGAAAATGTGAAGAATCACCTCTGGATGATGACGTCACTCGTGATTAGTAGAATACTGCCGACTGACTGTCCACAAGCACGTTCGGCACCCTGGCCAGATGATTTGCGATTACGCAAATCTGATGGTCCTGAGCCCAGGATTAAAGCCGCAGAGCCTCTCTGCAAAGAAGATATGACCCTACTCCTCTCTGTTTGTTGGTGTACCACATCGCAGTTGTGTTGTCTGTTAAGACCTGAACCGACTGACCGCGAAGGGAAGGAATACCTTGAGAGCCAAATGTCAATTCCAAAAGAATGATGTGAAATAATCTTTCCTCTGGAAACCAAAGACCTTTGACCTCCAGATCCCACAGATGAGCTCCCCACCCTAAAGTGGAGGCATCCGTTATCACTGTTTCCACTGGAGAAGGAGGATTAAACGGCTTCCCTGGAGACGGGTTGCCTGGAACACTCAAAGACTGCAGATCCGCTGCAGTGTCTCTGAAGGTGCTGACCACCTCCTCGAGATCCCCATTGAGTTGAAACCACTGCTTGCAGAAGCAGCACTGGAGGGCCCTTATTTGCCAGCATGCATGGTTGACCAATAGAATGCAAGAAGCAAACAGACCGAGCAGGCTCAAGACCTCCAGGACTGGAACAGATGCTTCATTCTGAAACAGTTGAATCATAGCCTGGATGTCCTCAATCCTACTTGGAGGCGGGAAGCCACGACTCACTGTAGTGTCCAGTACTGCCCCTATGAACAGGTTGCGCTGAGAGGGCACCAGGTGAGATTTGGGTACATATATCTTTGGAGCGGTGCCGCTCAGAATCCGCCTTTGCGCCAAACAATCGGACCCCATCAAAAGGTAAGTCCAGGGGGGGCGTGGCCAGGCAAGATGGCCGAGCGGACGTAGACCATCTCGGCTCCCAGTCCACGCGCTTTCTCTGGGCAATTTTCGGCAGCTCCCCGAAGCAGAATCATCCGAAAACAGAACCTACCAGCGTCGGATGATGTGCGGCGCCGGTGGAGGGTAATTTGCTGTCCCCGAAGAGCCTGCACGGGCTTTATTCGGCTGCGACTTCTCCCGGAGGGGAAACCAGCAAGGGCCAAGATGGCGGCCGGAGCGCGCTCGTGACGAGACGGCCCAACCACCTGGAGCAACGTCGCGTCTGTGGACTCTCTACGGGCACACCGGTGCCTTGAGGATAACAGCGGTAAGCGCCGCGAGGCGCCCTGGGGGTCCCTGGAGGAGGTGGAAACTGCGGGGCGTTACAGCATATTTGCCTGACTAACATGGCGGCCGCAATGCCTTCATATGGCGGCGAACTTTATCAAATGTCTACCTTTTCATGCGGCTACATGACTGCGTAATTGGGGAGAGCGTGCTTGAGGGGAAGAGTGGCGATTTCCCCTCTGTGACCACCGCGAGTGTCGGCGAAAACGCTCAGGACCGAGTGACTAAACCCCACCCCCATGTGCACTTGCTAGCACGTGTGGTCTCCCAGCCTGCACGACCACGGATACGCCTGCACGGGACTCTCGAACAATGGTCTCTTTTGCAGCTGACTCCCTGACTCATGGCTTCACATTCTGTAATAAGGCGCCCCTACACCTCCTGGAGGCCTCTCCTACTTTGATACTCCGGTCTGTGCTGCATACTACACGCACCCTTCTTCAAACCCAAAGTACCTCTTTCCCACATGGCACCCACCTCCTAACATGGCGCTCGTGGCGGCGCCCCGACACTGACCACCAGAACCTGCGGAGGGCCCGGAGTGGACCTGCTACTGATCTAAGGAAAGGCCTAGAAGCAGGGTAGACCCCTCTCACGCCTTCCCCTGTGTCCCAGTTGAGGCTAGACCCAGAGTTTCTATAATACCTTAGACAGAGCTGCGAAGACTCGTGGGGCCTCATCCCTATGCCACCAAAGAAGGGGACGAGCAAGACGACCAGCAAGTTATCAGACTTCTTTTCGTCCATTGACAAGCGGCCGACGCTGAGAGGAGACACGGAAGAGGCAACCATGGCAATCACGAAGACGGATCTAATGACCATGCTTAAAGACTTTAAAACTGAGCTACGTACCGAGCTCTGTCAGGACATCAAATCCTCCATTGACCAACTGCGATCTGACCTGACGGACCATCTAACCTCTCTCCAACATGATGTGGACTCTGTGGGCACTAGAGTGTTGGACTTGGAGACGCAACACTAGGAACAAGAGCAGCACACCACTGAGCTACGCGAAGATGTTCCTGTTCTTAAGGAGCAGTTACAATAGATGCAACTCAAAGCGGAGGATCTTGAAAACCGAGCGAGGAGGGAGAACATTCAGGTCAGAGACCTGGAGGAAGGTGCGGAAGGGTCAGACCTACAAGCCTTTATAGAGGGACTCTTCGCTGAGATCCTGAGCCCCCAGACCCTCAAGATAAATCTTGATAGAGTCCACCGGGTGGGTCCCTTACAGAATGGCGTTAAGAGGAGACCCCGCGACGTTTTAGCAAAGTTCCACTACTATAAGGTCAAGGAGGCGGTTCTACAGGCGGCTAGATCGAAAGACACCATCTCCTTTCAGGATCCTCCCTGTACCATATACCAGGACGTCGCACCATCTACATTGGCAAGAAGACAAACTCTCAGGCCTGTCACCACCAAACGGCAAGCTGACAACATCAGATACCCGTGGACCTACCCATTGGGCTAAGTTCCTTGAACTAAAGGAAGGGTTGGAGCTCCACCCCCCCCCCCCGGAGGAGGATGGCCCCAATTCAAGGCAGAACCGGAGACCCCTTCCACTTTGGCGACGAGAATACGTAGAGGACGCCGGTGATAGCCGACAGAAAACGCCACGAAAGAGAGGAGACCTTTTCGACTTCCCCAGCAGTGTACTGGCACAGCACGGCACCTGGGAGACAGGCAAAGATCAGGGGTAGGATGGAGTTGTCCGAGTCCTTGGAGAGGAGTAGTTTGTCCCTATAACATAATGTCGATTACTATTGGAACCTGGAACGTTAAAGGTCTTAACTCCCTCCAAAAACGTCAAAACATATGGAAGTACATTATCGACCATCACCTTGATATAGTGGCCTTGCAAGAGACCCACTTAGCCAGGGCTGAGGACACACGCCTTAAACACAAACAATTTCCGCTCATCTACAGGTCCTCGGAGCACACGAAACACAGGGGGGTGGCACTCATGTTTCGTTCTTCTATACAATTCCATCCGACGGGGGTGCAGAGTGATAAAGATGGCCGCTGGGTCATGGTTAAGGGACGTTTGAGAGGGAAAGTGTGTACCTTCGTAGCGTTATACGCCCCCAATACTGGTCAGACAGGCTTCCTTCAAGCACTCCTGGGAAAATTAACAGATTTTGGGGAAGGGCCAATGTTTCTTATGGGGGACTTCAATCTAATATTGCAGAAAGAGCTGGACAGTACACACTCACGACGCTCTGATATGGGCTCTTTCACCTTGGACACACAGCGGCGTATACAGGACTTGGGTCTTTTGGACACTTGGCAAACTCTTTATCCACAAACCCGACATCACATGTTCTTCTCAAATGTTCACCGTACTTACTTCAGACTAGATTACATTTTTATTAGCCAATCCTTACAAGGTACTCTACGGGAGGCCAAGATATTTCCCATGTCAGTCTCGGATCATAGCCTATTTTCTATCTGTCTCACTTGGTACGGGAACGCCCCGACTTCCCCCAGATGGTACTTCCCAGCGTCGCTGGCTTGGGACAAGGATTCTTGTACCAAATTAAGAGAAACCATTACTGATTTTTTTGCTCTCAATAAGCCGGAGGACACATCGGAGTATACCAATTGGGACACATTTAAGGCTGTTTTTAGAGGGAAGTGTATCGCTCTCAATGCGGCACTAAATAGGCAGCGCACCAGAGAAAAAAAACAACTATTGGCGGTATTGTCTTCTCTTGAAAATACTCAAACTGAACCCCACTAGACAAACCCTACGCAACCTTACAGCGGTCAGAGGTAAACACCTGGCCATTTATACTAATAGGGCGGAGTTCACACTACTTAAATTATGGCATCTATCCTATACGCAGGGCAACAAAATTGCTAAACACCTGGCCAGACAACTAAAAGATAAACAAGAAAGAGAGTATATAGGGGGCATTCAGGGGCCCTCCGGGGACATTACACATAAAGACGAGGACAAGGCGGAGATCTTTGGTTCCTTTTACAAAACTCTGTACGCAGGGGACACTCTTGACCCGGATAAACAGCGAGAATATCTCCAGACGTTGCCCCTGCCCCGGGTGTCCACTGAATGGAACCAAGTACTCACCGCCCCTATTACCATGGAGGAGATTACCTCTGCTATTAAAGCTCTGAAGCCCCACAAAGCCCCTGGAACAGACCACCATCTTTTACAAGACATTCTCCTCCGACATTAGCCCCCACCTTGTGTGGCTTTTTAATAAGATGGCGGAGGACGGCGAGACTTCTAGCACCATGTCCGAGGCCATGATCTCGGTAATACCTAAACCGGGGAAAGACCCTCACCGCTGTGCCTCTTATAGGCCTATTGCCCTACTAAATCTTGAAGCGAAACTGTATTCCTCCATTATAGCCAAACGACTAAATGATCTCATGCCTGCCTTCATACACCCTGACCAGTCCGGATTCATTAAGGGTCGCCACACACGATAATACCCGCTAAATTATACATTTGATAGAGAAGGCCAACAGACACAAGATCCCAGCGGTTTTAGTTGGGCTGAACGCCGAGAAGGCATTCAACAGGGTTGACTGGGTGTTTCTATTTCACACGCTTACAGCATTCGGCTTGTCGCCCAAATTTTTTAACATGAGCCGAGCCAATTATCTGCATCCCCGCTCTAAGGTGGCAGTCAATGGGGTACATTCCTCCTCCTTCGTTCACTCTATAGGCAGTAGGCAGGGATGCCCCCTATAACCCCTGCTCTTCGCTCTTCGTATTGAACCATTAGCACTAGCGGTTAGGGCTAATCCTGGAATACAGGGATTGCCATTTACGGGGGAGTCGCATAAAATCTCCTTATTTGCGGACAATGTCCTTTTGTCCCTATCCAAACCGGCCACATCCCTCCCACATTTGCAAGCTGTAGCGGGCTTTAAAATAAATTTAGACAAATCATATATACTCAACCTCACCCTCCCGCAGACGGAAGTTCACAGGCTCCAGTCCCTTACTCCTTTGCCGTGAGCTGCTTCCTCTATCCAATACTTGGGAATCCAGCTGACACCAACGGTAGAGAAGTTATATGCTGCCAATTTCCCCCCATATTAACTCGAATCCAAACAGATCTCACAAGATGGAAACCTCTTTTTGTCTTGGCTGGGCCGGATCCAAGCTGTGAAAATGGTTCTTCTCTCTAAGCTCCTATATTTATTTCAGGCCTTACCCATAGAATTCTAGGCGAGTGAAAGCCATGATCTTACGCTTTATCTGGCAGGGGGGAAGCACCCGTTTCGCCTTCTCTCTACTACGCCGCTCCTGCGGGGAGGGGGGAGTAGGTCTCCCGGACATCCACCTATACTATAAAGCGGCTCAGTTACGAGTCTTGGTAGAATGGTCACAACAGAAATCTGAAAATCATTGGCTACATATGGATCGTAGTGTGAATGGGAGGACCATATGGGACTTAATTTGGCGACCCAAAAGCGATAGACCTAAGAACATGTACATCGGCACCCCCACGTGCACCACCTTAAAAGTATGGGACTCAATTGCAGGTGACGACGGGTGGACTACGTTCCCCCCTCCATTTACACCACTCCTTTTCAACCTGGCATTTCCCACAGCCCTACACGAGAGGCCCTTTGATGCATGGAGGGAGGGAGGATGCCTCGCCCTGACACAATTATTCCACAACTTTGACCACCTTACTTTCGATAACTGAAAGCGTGATTATGGAATAGAAAACACAGAAAGGTACCACTACACTGGGCGCTTACTCCTCAGGTACGCGAGGCAGCCACTCGGCCCCTCACAAAATTCAAGGCCTTTCTCACCAGGACCTCCTCTATGAAGGGAGTGATCTCGTTCGTATATAACTTCCTACTCACCACCACGCTTTCCCCCCGCCCATGGTATATGTCCATGTGGGAAGGTTTTCTTCAGCGAGCTATAACTGACGAGGAATGGACTCATTTGTGGTCTGACATCTTAAGATTTAATCATTCCATGGAACTCCGTGAAGCCCATCTGAAGACTATGATGGACTGGTACTTACACCCGTCCAAGCTTAGGCAGATCTTTCCCAACACCTCAGACAGATGCTGGCGGGGCTGCGAACTGCTTGGGGACTTTCAGCATATATGGTGGGATTGCCCAACTATTCACCCCCCTTCTGGGAAGAAATTCTGGCACATATAAAGGACATGTTGGGATACCCCATCCCCACAACTATGGCGGGTGTCCTTTTGGGACTCCGAGACTCCTCTCTAGAACATCAGACCAGAGCGGATAAAATGATAATGTGGCTTTGTATTGGTGCAGCTAAGATTACTTTGGCAGCCGCCTGGAAACGGAGCGAAGCGCCGGCCATCTCCCTCTGGCACTCCCGCCTATGTAAATTACTTAGCCTGGAACGCATGTCAGACATTTTCAGAGAGAACTATAAGAACTTTGAGTTCAAGTGGGGTCTCCTTTCTCTCACGAGGCCTCCCATCGGCCGTCTGCCCTTCCACCGTTAGGGCCCTTCATCTTTTTCAATTTTGTTTAGACTAATATCGTAGGTTAATTCAACTGCCTGCATGTTGCCGCCACCACGGTAGGGGAGTGGGGTGGGAACCAGGGAGGGATTATTCTTTTTTAGTTTTCATTAAGTTCACTCTTGAGGGGGGAAGGTTATGTTATGATAATATATCCACTGTGGGTAGCGCCTTCCAACAGAGAGGCTTAGAAAAGTTAATACGGCAGAAAGAAGATGAATCGCATCTAGAGTTACTGTTCGAACTCTTTACTTGATAGACTGAACTCCAAGCCCCGTTATTATCAGAAGCTGTACCTTCCAGTTAAGCCACTCTTTGTAACAGGGGTTAGATCTAAGCTGGACAATACATCATGTCAAATCATCTGTTTTTCTGCCAAAGAATACTCCGCCCCTGCGAGGATAGTTGTGTGGGTATTGTTTCAGATTACTTCAAACTGTCAAATCAATAAAAATATCTTTGACAAAAAAAAAAGGTAAATCCTGTAACGTAACCTTAATATTGGGTATAAAGCCTAAACCCTGTAACCAGGCATGCCTTCTCGTTGCCACAGAAGACCCCATTGCTCTGGCTACAGAGTCCAACGTGTCCAGCCCGGATTGGATTACTCAACGGGCAACTGCCTGAACATCCGTCAGCAGTTCAGAAAAATGCCCCTGGACCTCCGTAGGCCATTTTGGAACGACCTCCTTAGCTGTATCCATGAGGGTGTGAATGTAACATCCCAAGAGACATGGAGCATTGGTCGATTTCAAGGCCATACTCCCAGATGAAAAAACATTTTGGCAGACTGCTCCATTCGATTCTCTATCAGGAGGTGTGGATGGAAAAGAACCAACTTCCTGGCATCACAGGTATAAAAGGAATGAACGGTGCCTGTGGAAAATGAGGGGGAAAACCTCCTCCCGCGCACTAGATGGATTCACAGCCCTTGCAAGAATGCTAAACAAACCATTTTTAAAATGTGACGTATCCGATCCCGGAATCGGGAAAGCAGGATATGATTGATCCAGAACAAAGGGCTCTGAGGCCGTACAAGGCGGCACCAAATTCGTCTGCGGTTGTTGAGTCTGTTATCTCGGCGCTGGAGGTGGAGTTACCGACCTCGGCGCCGGAAGAGTAACATTCCTCGGATTCTGAGGAGTAACAGCCCTCAGAGCAGGAGACACCCCTGGTGAAGGAGTTGGAGAGATCTCATCTTTGCAATGACGCCTAGGACTCGGAGACACGACTTTGGAGTTGCGTCCTTCAAGAACGACACAGAGAACCACGGCGCCGCTTCTTTTTATGCTTCTTAGATGATCTTGAAGTATGAGGCATCTGCAACTTCGACTGGATCTCCTGCAACCCCTTTTCTGTCTTTTGGATTTTGGCCATGAATAACTTGACCTCCCTCTCCTTCAGGGCCTTCGAATTCATCCGCTTATACAAAGTGCATGTCCCGACGTCGTGATCGGAGGACAGACACCACAAACTAACTTTGTGCAGGTCACTGAGAGACATCTGGCCCCTGCATTCCCTGCTCGAATCCCGACTTTCTAGGAGCAGTAATCTTCCACGGCTACAAAGTGGCAGCAACAGTATCAAAGGAAACTCCTAGAACTGTAGAGCCTTGGAAAGAACGGTTACACGTCGACAGCGCAGAAAAAAGGGAACTGACGTCAGCAACCAACTAGGTCTTTTTATGGCTCCGATGACATCATGCGAGGTGGCATGCAGAGCCGTTCCATTGTGACGTCCTTGTCGGCGTGGGAGAGCAGAGGAGAAAGGTTTCTGTAGAATGCGGCGCATGGGGGCATTTCAAAAGGTGACGAATCCACAGGCAGATGTGTCAATCAGAAACAATTCTTAAAATGGTGTTCGGACCCAATAGCGTTTTTGTACAAAGACATACATCAATTAAGTGTCATAAGCATAGGAAGTAGACGAAATCCCAAAGGCATTAATCTGAACCTATGTCAGGTGAAGAGTCAAGTTCACTCGCATTTTGCAATCCTAGGACACCCACAGTATTGGAGGAAGGGGGTGGAAGCATAATTGCTGTCAAGCTGCTGTTATAGGTGGCATGTTGGACCCTTTCTTGCATTTGTGGAGGATTCAAGTCAGATCCAAATATATAATGCGCGTCTGCCAGTAGCACAGACGTATAGAGCAACGTTCCTCTCTTTACCTTTACTCTGCGCCTCTATTCTTGACTGCAGATGAATCGCTGGTGGAGGCAATGCCCTTTAAAGGCATACTAGAAAAGGCTGCAGTGTCTGAATGGATCCCGCCAGAGATAATACTAGTGGAATGAGAGGACTCACTGGTGGTACCCCAAATTAAGCCCTGAACAGTCCCAATGGGGCCTAGATTCGCATTAGAGGGGACAAACGCACACTGGAACGTCTCCATCATCTTGTGGAAAAAAGGGCTGGATCAGCGCCCAGTGCAGAGAATTCTGCATAATCAAGTGTCAGAAGCATAAAATGCACCAGCTGTAGTGGGACTCACAAAAGCCCTGGAGGTAGCACTGTGGGAGTCGGTCTTTCAGACGGATTCCCACAAGCTTCAGCTCCAAGGAAGACTCCTTTGGGGATGGAGTGAGCTGAGGAAACTTACCTTTGAACCTCGACTGGCATAGAGATGAAAGCACTATGGGCTTCCTTTGTTTTGTCTGGGAGGGTGTCAAGTAAGAGGAAGAGTGCGTTCTCGAGGGAGACCTCAAAATGGAACGTGAACGGAAACGTTCCGGGGGGGGGGAACAAAGAGTTTTGCCTTGCATTCTTTTATTGCCTTGGGGTTCATGCCATGGCACTGAACCAAACAGTTTTTCAAAAGAAAATGCTCCGAGAACATATCTGTGTAGGAACAAATCAAAGCTAGAAACTTCGGATCAGCAACGGGGAGCATAGAGAAACTGCAGTGATAATAAACAGGTAAGAAATCTACAGGTAGAAGTATCCATCGCAAGTGTCAATTACCTGAAGAGAGAAAAACCATGACTCCACGGTAATATGAAAACAGCACTTTCATATCTGTGGCTATAATGACCTTCCCCAATTAGAACAAGATCGTACACAGCATACACGCAGTCTATTGCAAATGGTGCTGGTGTTCTCACAACAAGTGTGGTACTTGAAAGATGTGCTAAATGTTCGTTGTAAAATTATTGGCAGACCATTAGTAAAAAAAAAAAAAACCTTAAACAGAGTTATAACGTATGTATTCTAGGACATTCCATGAAATAAGCTATTCTTAAATCATCTACACAATTGTCCCGAAAAACATGTTTGCTACATGGATACATGCATAAATAAATACTATCAATGTTCGAAGTGGAACAGGATTAAATGGGATTTACATTTTGAACTTCCCCTAGATTACTACAGGGGTAATCAATTGGAAACGCCATGACTTGGTTTACAGAGACTTTAAACTCATGAAATCTCGAGGACTGCCTCCTGAGGCGGTCCAGGCAACACCTGCCACTGCTGCTGATCAGGCCATTAAACGCGCAATAAAGGTGAAAGCGCGCTCCCTCCGACAGGAGGTTCTACAAATCCCCCCCCCCCCCCCCCCCCCAGTGTGAGTTCAGCGCGGCCCGTCCTCTTCAGGTCCTAGCAACGAGACAAATATGCAGTCATCTGCAAGTCTATGCACGACAAACGCCCGGGGCACTTGCAAGCGTCCTATAAACTACACACAATATAGGCCGGCTAATGCTTTGATGCACAGAGGACTCTAGCTCGCGCTTCCTGAGATTTTATCATGCAGTAAAGTTACCACCCTTTCTGATGTGAACTCTTAACAAAAGTCAATTTACAGAAAATAGAGGTGTTCCACCAGCTGCTTGAGAACTTAACTTGATCAACAGGCAGTTAGCAGCAAGTGGTCCTTCAAGTAAGGTTAAATTCCACAAAGCTCGTGCACGTTCGCGAGTCCTGTAGGTGAAAGGTTGCTTTCTACCGTCCCTCCCCCAACAAACACAGCACAATGCAAACAGTGTCCAAGCACTTACACATTAACGCCTTACCTGGGGCTGAACCGCGGCAGGGAGCACCGCCTGCACCTCATTCTTGGTTAAATCCGCTTTACTCTCCTTTACACCATTATCCATACCAGGCGCGGGCGCCAAAGGGGGCGGGAAGCGTCTGCTGGAAGGAGAGAGAAGCAGCGGTTAGGTGGACCCGTCTCCGTCGGCGAGCACTGTCTGCACTGATAGCACTAAACCGAGTTTTACTTCAATGAGCTCTCCCCCACATGGGCCACAAACATGCACGAACCCTTTCTACGGTGATCCGGTCACAGAGGACGAAACCAGGGAGCAAGGGCAGCCGCTGTAATGTGCAGCTCGTAACACTCATGTACTTCCCTCACAGGCCTGCAGCACAGAAACCTGAAACCCAAGGCCCGAGCGGGGGTTCTGTGCAAGACCTCTAGGAAGTTTGGCGTAATGGGGGCGTACACAGGCTGTTATTTTGGGCACCTCAAATTCCCACCAGTCAAGCCAACTCCGGACACGTGTCCGAACTCTGCGCCAACGTGGGCAACTTCACAGTGACTAGAAATAAAAGGGTAAACACCCTGCCCCCGGCTCTCAAGGACCACAGGCAATGCTACTCTTTTTAAATGTGCACGAGTTATTCTTACATGCATCTCTCCACTAAAAGTATTCCATCTGGAAGGGATGTATCATTTTTAGTTTTCTTACGTTACATGTCACTGGCTAGCCCTGTACATTGCAGTCACAGCACACACTGGCGATGGTCAGTGCAATGGTCAGCAGAGGAGCACGCCAGCTGCGTGGACTGAGAAAGAAACACAGGCCCCACGCACAGAGGAGAGAGCCAAGAGTGAAGTTTCCTCCAGCCTTGCTGCATTGTCCCACTAGGAGGAAGGGCCTCACCTGAACCCTGTGGGCACAGGTCCAGGCGATTGCGCAGCACTCTCGCACTACCTGCTCCACTGCTCCTCAGACACAAGTGACTGATGACTTGAACCTTCTCCAGGAACTCAAGGCCTTACACCACCATACAACTATACCTTGAAGACTTTAATTACCATCTACACACTTGAGTTTCAATTCCACAGTTTTATTAAAGTTACTATTCCCCTACTCGCAGACGGCTCATCAGATACTTTGAATCATGCCTTACCGAAATTTAATCATAAAACAAGCATTGGCATAGCCAATAGGTCTCGCCTTTGGGACCTTATAAGTGTTTAGCCATGCAAAAGTTGCATAACTAAATACTTATAAGGTCTAAAAAGCGAGACCTATTGGCTATGCCGTGCGGCCGCTAAAGTGAAAGTAATCGCGGTAAAGCGCGGCGTGCGCACATGCACTGTAGCTCTAGGCTGGCCTGGTAGCACTTTTTGGAGCCCTCTCAATAAGTCTCGCCAGACCAGCGCATGCGCTGGGTCAGGCGAGACCTAAACAATGATTATCAGAGGTTCATGATCCTGCGGAAAGCGGTAGATATTCATTTCTTGCAGGATGCACAACTTTCGGGAGAAGGTTCAAAAAGCCAACTTTGTAACAGTTCATCAGCCAGCCTGGGCATGCTTCGGCTGCAAGTGGCATGTCTGTGCCTTAGCCACCCCTTCCAAACCAAATTACCATCTCTTTTTCACACCCTTTACCCTGGTAGGTGGTGGGCGCCCCTTCCTTTTACTATATGGGGAAATCCAGGCTCTCTGCCGCATTAATGCCGGTTTGATCAGCTTGGCCTTTGCTCCAACAAGTCACTCATACAATCATCTACCCAGAAACACATCACAGATTCTCCTGGTCACTCAACTGTTACAATGCACCTACCTACCTCTCTACGCACACTAACCATGCCCCCTCCACAGAAAGATCAGAAGAGTTCATTCAGCACTTTCACAAAAAGGCATATTTCCAATCACATTCGCAGCACGTTCAGGAAAGGCCTTCACACCACAGTCTGTCAGTCACATTAAACTAGGACATTAAAGCAACTATTAACGCATCCTACTGACATATTGTGTTGACATGAGTTTGGATAAAGAGAGTAATATATGCAGAAACAGATCTGTTGTGATATTTTTTGTGGTCGTGGTCAGGTAATTACCTCACGTTTTGTTGATTTGGATATGAAGCAGGATCAAGAATTTGTGACAGGACTCAAGGGTAGTTTTATTGTCTGTTCCAAAGGTCTATTTTTAGCAATACCTTGGAGGGTAACACATCATGTGATTTGCTTTATAAAACATTTGAGACATAAGACAACAACATAAAAACTATTAAGCACTGATATATGTTGGGGATAATTAGATGAGGTAGGAATGTACTCACGCTGCTATTTCATAAGAGAGTCTTTGGGTTTTGGAGAGTGGTGAAAGAGCACGAGGTATTTGAGATGAATATGAAATGATGCTTCAGGATAAATATCTTAATATATCTCCTTAGAGATGATTGGATTATTCAAATGTATGAATACAGAGAGGTATAGTGACTGCAAAAAAGGTTATTCCACGGAAGAGCATAAAAGTGGGTCAACATTTCCAAGTTGGCAACAAAAAATACAGTCAGTTTTGCCAGCAGTGATTGCTAAGATTTTTTGGGGTGGCTACTGGGAGCCATAACACTGCTTGCTAAGGCTGCTAACGACATGGTTAGATCTTTCCTGATTATCTGGAACTATCTAGCATTGCAACATTTTAATTAACAGGGGTTCGCCCACAACTCCTTTGTCTTCAGTTATCATTTTGTAAACTATGTGACAGTTTAATTAAATGAAAGAAAGAAAAATAAATCTGTCATCCCATGCTAAAGCTTCACAAGCGAAATAAATGTAATCATTTAAAAAACATGGGAACAGCCAGACTTGCCTGAAATGGTCAAATGCCGTGGTGGCCAAATCCGACAGGTATGGTAGGGTAAGGAAACTCTCCCTACTGTGTTCATCTGCATTGCCACAAAAAGCTATGTTTGTTTCCACTTCACAAGGTTGCTTTCCAGCCATTGAGTCACAGCTCAAAATAAACTACAGTGCGTCCTCTCACTCTCGCCCCCCAGCTCAGGGAACCTCAGCACGTCAACCCCGCAGGGAGTCACTTCACATGGGCAGATGTGGCCTCACCCACAGAAATGTGGCTCCCTGCACTTGGACAGCTAGCTTTACAAAACATGTGTTATAGGAGCTGCTCTCGTGGACTTACTGCTGACTTTCCAGAAGGGCAAGGTTCTCAACTCGCCTTGCTCAGTTACAATATCTTGGGTATATCAATGAATGCCCAGTCCTTCCCAAGTCTTTCAATGATGACGAACAAGACAAATCTTCCCTTTGTGTATTTTAAACACACTTTTCAGCAATCATTCACCTCATTATTGCACTGACTACTTCTTCGAAAGCCCCAAAGCCTACTAAGCGAAACACTCTAAAGAGTACATCCTCAGAAACTGGACTACCAGAAGTCCTATATCAATAATAAAACCCAGTCAACGATGTCCATACGAGTGTGAAATATCCATCGGCGAGCTCCTACAACATGATATTTGGGGTCAAGGACAACAGGTTTATTTTGTCAACTGGGCGAGTAGACTCAACCTACCTCAGCACTAACCCTCTGGCTACCAGTTTACTATAGCACATTATAGATCAGTAAAGAAGGAGTGTCTGTCATAAAGGTAAGATTTGTACCCATATGTACAAACTGCTCTAACTTATATGGTATATTGAAGCAAAGTCTTTGGTTTTTAGGTGCTCTAAGGAAATGCATGGAGCTGTGTGCATGGTTTGCATTACTGACGGTGGTTCAAGTATTCACAGGTTAGCAAAATTTAATAATCTGCGGCTACTTACAATGCTGCTATATTTCTCAATAATTATATACAAATATGAGCAGATGCTTCAAAGCAAGATTGGTGATGGCTTTCAAAATGAAATGTAGCCAAAAAAATGAAAATGTGCAAAACCTTTTCCTAAATTAATGTGCAATGTTAAATACCTTTTATCTAAGGCAACCTTTAGTAAAATGTCCGATTCGTGCCAATATTTGAAAAAAGATATATAATGGAGAATCTGTGTAAAACTATTATTGGTATCTAAAACTAATACTGACATCCAAGGACCTGCTTTAAGTTGGATCTGCTCCTTCTTAACAGAGAGAACACAAGCTGCCAGCCTGTTACTTTACTACCGGAAAGACTTCTGAGGTGTGCCTCAAGGTTAATTTCTTACCTCACCCTCTCCGTGTATACAAGGCCCCACTGGCCAAAGTCACCCATGCACACATCAAGATCTTTTCATATGCCGATGACCTGCAGCCCAGACTCTCCATCTCAGGCAAGACCGGCAACAAATAAAATAAGTTCACCATCTGCAAGAGCATAATCGCTAACTGGATGAAAGTAAACTGTCTCAAGCTCAAAACCGTCAAGACACATGTAATGATCTTCAGCAAGAACACCTCGCCATGGGACTTCAACTGGAGGCCAGTCAAACTCAGAACCACATCTAGCACCCACGCCAGGAATCTCAGAATCATTGGACATGACAGCACAAGTCAACGCCATCACTGCATTCTGTTTCTACACCCTGAAGATGCTGAGGAAGACCCGGGGGAACGCTGGGTGGTAGGAAATTTGTGTCAGCCCGGTGATGCCACAACTTTCCCACACAAAAATGTGTGAAAAAGGTGATTTTTTCAGCTAAATTTGAGGTTTGTAGGGCATTCTGGGTAAGGAAACGTTGGGGTATCCACGCAAGCCATACCTCCCTGGAATCCCCCGGGTGTCTAGTTTTCAGAAATGTGTGGGTCTGGTAGGTTTCCCTAGGTGGCCGCCGAGCACCGGGCCAAAAACCCAAGTGACCCCCCTTGCAAAACCAGGTCGTTTTGAGATAGGCAATTTTCATGTCGCCTCACTACGTTTTGGGTCCTTGCCTGTCGCGGGTACTTGGGCCTCCCACACGAGTGAGGCACCGTTTTTATCGGGAGACCTCGGGGGAACGCTGGGTGGTAGGAAATTTGTGTCAGCCCGGTGATGCCACAACTTTCCCACACAAAAATGTGTGAAAAAGGTGATTTTTTTCCAGCTAAATTTGAGGTTTGCAGGGCATTCTGGGTAAGGAAACGTTGGGGGATCCACGCAAGCCATACCTCCCTGGAATCCCCCGGGTGTCTAGTTTTCAGAAATGTGTGGGTTTGGTAGGTTTCCCTAGATAGCCGCCAAGCCCGGGGCCAAAAACTCATGGGACCTCCTTTGCAAAACCAGGTTGTTTTGTGATAGGTAAGTTTGATGTCTCCTCAATTGGTTTTGGGCCCTTGCCTGACGCGGACACTAGGCCGACCCACGCAAGTGAGGTACCATTTTTCTCGTAAGACTTTGGGGAACGCGGGGTGGGTGGAAATTTGTGGATCCACGCAGATTCCGGAACTTTCCACCACAGAAATGTGGGGAAAATGTGTTTTTTTTGACAATTTTTTAGGTTTGCAAGGGATTCTGGGTAGCAGACCCTGGTGGGAGGCAGTCAAGTCACCCCATCCTGGATTCCCCTGGGTGTCTAGTTTTCAAAAATGTATAGGTTTGCTAGGTTTCCCAAGGTGCCCGCAGAGCTAGGGTTCAAAACCTACAGCTAGACATTTTGCCAAAAAAGGGTCATTTTTCACTGCGAAATTGAGGTGTGACCACGTTGCGTTTTGTGCCGTTTCCTGTCGCGGGCACTAGGCCGACCCACACAAGTGAGGTACCGTTTTTCTCGTAAGACTTTGGGGAACGCGGGGTGGGTGGAAATTTGTGGATCCACGCAGATTCCGGAACTTTCCACCACAGAAATGTGGGGAAAATGTGTTTTTTTGGACAATTTTTTAGGTTTGCAAGGGATTCTGGGTAACAGACCCAGGTGGGAGGCAGTCAAGTCACCGCATCCTGGATTCCCCTGGGTGTCTAGTTTTAAAAAATGTATAGGTTTGCTAGGTTTCCCAAGGTGCCCGCAGAGCTAGGGTTCAAAACCTACAGCTAGACATTTTGCCAAAAAAGGGTCATTTTTCACTGCGAAATTGAGGTGTGACCACGTTGCGTTTTGTGCCGTTTCCTGTCGCGGGCACTAGGCCTACCCACACAAGTGAGGTACCATTTTTATCGGGAGACTTAGGGTAATTCAGATTTGTAAAGGAACTGTTATTATCTATTGACTTTCGATGCATTTCTGCCTTCCAAATGAAAGATATTGTGTAAAAAAGAAGTCATTCTAAAAAATGACTGATAATTCTCATGCTAGTATGAGTATTCCCAATTTCAGAAATGTGCAAATATCTATTGTTTCTAAACTCTATATTTTGTTCCCATTTCAGAAATACATAGGTGTCTTTCATACCGATTTTTCCATGTACACATTTTTACAGAGTAATTACTATATACCCGGTACATAATAAAAAACCATTGCAAGTTGCTGCTCAGTTTTTGGCTCTGGGTTCGTCGGGTTCTTGGTGAACCTACAAGTCCTATATATCCCCACAACCAGTAATGTCCAGCGGATGTAATGGTATATTGCTTTCAAAGGGCTGTCATAATTAGACGAAGTTACAGGTGAAAACGTTGACACAAAATGCTGTTTTTTTCAACTAATTTTCAATTTATCCTAGATTTAACTGTTAGTTTCTATAAGAAAAAAAACTTGATGGATCTACACAAATGACCCCTTGCTGAATTCAGAATTCTGTCTTCTTTTTGAAAATGTATAGCTTTCCAGGATCCATTATTGCTTTTGTACCCATTTCTGCCATTAACTGGAAGGAGGTCAAAAGCACAAAAAATAGCAAAAATAGGCTATGTCCTATGTTGGGTTTCTGACAAAAGTCTGGTATCCCCGAAAAGCTGGGAAAATGGCGATTTCAACCCCACAAACCCTTTTTCGATAACATTTGGAGGCAAAAACCCAGATGCTTTCAATTGCAGCCCTTTTTTTCCCATTTTTCCGAGAAAAAAAACAAAATGTTGCTGTATTTTGGCTCATTTCTGTAACCCTTCTAGGAGAATCCACAAACCCTGAGTACCTTTAGAATCCCCATGATGTTGGAAGAAAAGGACGCTAATTTGGCGTGGATACCTAATGTGGTCAAAAAGTTACAGGGGCCTAAGCGCACACTACTCCAAATAGCCAAAAAAAGGCTTGGCACAGGAGGGGGAAAAGGCCTGGCAGCGAAAGGGTTAAAGATAAAGTAAACAAACAAAAAAAAACATATCACTGAACTACAACTCCCATGAACATTAGGAGTAACCATGGCCACCAACAATCCAGTCACATTGCATTCCGCTAGTCCATATAATAATGCTGGTGTTGTAGTCCTTTCTCTTTCTTCACTGCTTCCCCGTCAGTTAAGTCACTTCACTCCTTCTTCCTGGGATAGTTTGGGGATTTGCTTGATGAACTACTGTATTTGTTGTATTAATTGTGATCGCTCTGCGAGTCTGGCTTAACGCTCTGCGAGCGCACTTTAGTCAGCGGCTTACCTCCGCTTCTTTTTTCCGCAGGGGAGGCTTTTCCGCTCTTTCATGCCTCCAATGCATCTCTTCGCACCACAGAGCTGCTAGAAGCGCTCCGGAGGTCACGTTTGCGCTGAGAGATTAGAGCGGCCTCCTGCACGTGCCTGAACCTCCCTGCAAACCCTTGCCTGACACCGCAAAGCGGTAAGGAATACGGGCTTAGCCCATTCTGCTGATTTCCTCTCACACATTGACGTTACTCCGGCTTCCCTTCTCACTGGCAGGTGGTGACTTGATCTGGAGAGCATCAGCGAGGAGGCTGCCCCCCTTAATTTTATTGGGGCGTATTTATATTTATATTCTGGGGCTCTTACCCTCCCTAACAATGCAGTCGCAGGGGGACCACGATTATGCACCTTCGCTTTCCTCAGAGGAGGAACGGCTCCCCCAACAGCGCATTCATGCAGGGGTGGACAAGCTCCTTTCTAGGGCCATTGCCCAGGCGCTGGCACCCCTGCACGAAAGCGTTGATAACTGTCTGCCCAGGTCTTCAAGGGCACGGAGATCCTGGGGGATGACGGGGCTGGGCCTAGTGGGGTGAACCCGGTTCACTCACTTAAGACTAATAAGCGTGACGCGTCGTACATTGAGGACCTCAGTCGGCTGACTGAAGTCTTCCACAAGCGTGCACGAACGCTTTGAGATGCACCCTACCAGGAGGAGGACATACCCGGTACTACCAGAGACGAGGTTGCCACAGATTTCGACACCAAAGAAGGGTTTCCAGACATGGGGGAGGGTGAATTTGACGAGGAAGAAGGCTCCTCTGACGAGATGCAGGACTGGCAGGTTTTGGCGCCCACAGTCTTCTAATTCAGAACTGGGGGAGGGTGCCCCTTCTGACATGTTCGACCCCGCGGGTATATTTAGACTGCGCACTACGGATTGGGTTCCAGACAGCAAAGTGGCTGAGTACGTGGCCAACAAAATTAGACAGCCTCTCAGCAAAGAGGTGAGAGCTCACCTCAGGTCGGAATGCCCTCGACCGTCCCTGGCTGACAAGGTTACAGCTACCCCAGAGATAGACTCCAAGCTGTGTACCTTCTTCAGTAAGTACATGAGGGACCCCAAGAAGGGGATTGATAGGTCCTGGAGAGCCTGCCAGGACAAGCTCCTGGACGTTGTGGGTCTGCTAACTAAGATCATTGAACTCGCTGAGCAGTCAAGAGTCAGGTCAACCCCTTCCCACAGATGATGTAGCGGGGTGGGCGCAGAGAGCGGTAGGTCTGCTGGGCACCCTCTCAGCAGAACGTTGTCATTCTCTCCTCCTGAAAATAGACCCTAAGTTGAGGGAACTCTCGTCATCTGAGGCAGGTCCCGTAGCCCAGGGATCCCTCTTCGGTGATCTGTTCGTCAAGGAGCTCGGGAAGTTTGTCTCGACGTTTTTGTCTCTTGACAAAGCCCAAGCGTCGATGAAAAAGATCTTCCCTGGGAAGGTTTTTGGCAGGGCCGGAAGAGGCAGGGGTCGCTCCTCCGGCCGCCAATCCTATCAAGGCCCTAGAAGAGTCCAGGCAAGACAAAACAATGGATAGAAGGACAGTCGCCAAGGAACCTTCTACCCCTCTCGGGGCAGGAAAGGAAAAAACAACAGAGGCCATGGAGGGGCCCACAACAACTCCGACGGATACAGTGGTAAGCACCAATCTGTGTTAAGACCTATTCGGTTGGGGGGGGGGGGGGGGTGTGGCGGGTATAACCTTGTTTTTTCACAAGTGGGCAGAGGTCACCTCAGACCCTTGGGTGCTGGAGACGGTAAAGGGGTACCGCATAGAGTTCTACGGAACCCCAGTTCAATCGGTCAAACCCCGTCCATTGGTTTTCTCCTCTCAGGAAGCATCTCTCATAGTCCTGGAGGTTCAAGACCTTCTGACCAAGGGCGCAATATGCCCTTCGGAGCTACACCCCAGGGGATTCTTAAACAACCTGTTCTTAGTAGAAAAGAAGGACAAGGGTTTTCGAACCGTCATCAACCTCAGGTCTTTCAACAAGTGGCTGGGTTACCGCCACTTCAAAATGGAGGGGATCCACCTCCTCAGGGACCTTCTGCTACAGGACGATTGGTTGGCGCGTCTCGACCTCAAAGACGCCTACCTGATGGTTCCCATTTTTCCCCCGCACTGCAGACTCCTCCAATTGGAGTGGAGGGAGCAGGTTTTCGAATTCTAGACCCTGCCATTTGGCCTGTCATCAGCAGCATGGTGCTTTACCAAACTCCTCAAACCAGTGGTGGAGCACCTACGGACCTTGTGCATCAGGCTGATCATTTATCTGGACGACATCCTGTTGATGGATCAGTCCAGAGTACAACTGATCACCCACTTGAATATCACGATAAATCTACTCCATCGTCTGGGGTTCACAATTAACCAACAGAAGTCGGACCTGGTCCCACAGCAGAGAATGATATTTTTGGGCTTCAGGACAGATTCCAGATCGGCGACTCAATTTTCCACAGCAAAATATCGTCAAGATCAAGGAAGAACTAAGCAAAGTCCTCAGGCAGGACAGAATCTCCTTGTGCCAGCTGGCCAGGATTGTTAGTTTATTATCTTCCTCGATACAGGCCATCTTCCCGGGACCGCTACACTACAGGGCCCTGCGGAGACTAAGAGCATCCCATCTACGGAAGGGACTCACTCACTCCGAACTAGTCTCTCCGACACAGGAAGTCAGGACAGACCTCCAGTGGTGGATCGACAGCTTGGAACGGACGTGCGATCTTTGGCTCTCAACCGGATCTGGTGATAGAGTCAGACCCCAGTCGCCTGGGCTGGGCTGCCAGATGCGGATCGACCTCCATGGGAGGCAGGTGGACAGAGGAGGAGCTTGCTCTCCATATCAATTTCCTAGAGCTTCTGGTGGGCTCTTTTGCTTTTTCGGTCTTTCACGAGGGACAGAGTGCCATGCTGCATCCTACAAATGGACAACACGACAGCGGTGCAATACATCAACCGCCTGGGTGGTAACCGATCCAGAGCCCTAGCGGAGCTTGCCAAGGACTTTTGGCACTACTGTCTCCACTGCCAAATCTCGGTGACGGCAGAGTATCTCCCCAGAACGCAGAACTCCATAGCGGACTGGAACTCCAGACACTCCAGAGACGCCAGTGACTGGAGACTCAACCCAACGGTCTTCCAGGCACTAATGACCATTTAGGGTCCTTGCCAGATAGACCTTTTTGCTTTCAGATGGAACACCCAGCTGCCCAGATACTTCAGCTGGAGACCGGATCCGAGAGTGAGGCAGTGGATGCCTTCCTCCAAAACTGGTTGACAGACCTAGCCTACGCCTTCCCACCTTTCCTATTTATCCAACGTGTGGCAGCACAAGCTCGTCGGAAGAGAGCCTCGATAATTCTGATCACCCCGATCTGGCGTTGGCAGGCATGGTTCCCTTCTCTCCTAGAACTATCTTGGGACGTCCCGATACGTCTTCCATGGTACGACGAACACCTGATGGTCCCCCTGGGCCATTCTCATTCTTTGGTTCTGGTTCTCCAGGGCCATCTCCATCTTATCAGCTAATTTGGCAATGCTGCTCTGCCTTATCTCGTGCAAAAGATCTTCAAAAAGGAGGGCCTTGGACCCATCTGCCAGAATTTTTACCCCGGAGGGGGTCACATTCAACATCTCAAGGAGAACAGAAACGAGTACCAGGTCAGTATCCTATCCAGCCTTTCCTGAATCTTCGAAGTTGTGTGTGGTCAGATGCCTAAAAGCCTACGGAGATATGACATTGGGGGTAGGGCCTCCCGGGGAATGGCAACTTCTGATTGGTATTAAAAAACCATTAAAGGCGGTGTCATCCCCGACCATTGCCAGGTGGGCGAGATGGATCAGGGCAGAGGCGGTCATCGATACTAGTGAGTTTGGGGCACATTCCACTCGGGGGGGCTATGGCTTCCAAAGCTATCCAGGTAGGGGGGAGATTGGAGGATATTATGAATGCGGCGGATTGGTCATCCAATTCAACTGTCAAAAAGTTTTATTTTAAACCAATCCATGATGCAGCCGCACTGGTGGTAAGTAAGCTTTAAAAATGCATAATCTTCGCCTCCGGTCCGGACTTAGAATGAAAAATGTTCTAGTTAACATGAAGGAAAGTTGCAATTCTATTAAGGACGCGGAGGCGAGGATTATCACCCCCTGGCATTCTCCACCTATGCCCCCCCCCCTCGGAGAGCTGACACAGTGACATTCATGGGGCTACAATGGACAAGTTCCGGTGATTGCCAGGAAAGTACTGCTTCTTGTTCTGATGTGACTTATGGCTACGACTGCATATCATGTATTGACATTGTTGGTTATGGTTCACAGTTTCTCTGTTATTCTTTAACGTCTACCATGAGACTGCAGTATTCCTTGCATTCTTTCGTTATTAATGCCATGTCTTATGATACTATTTGGTTGTACATTTCTTTGCTTTGTCTTTGGATTACACTGGTTAAAGGTTAAAAGAGAGTTCTTAATACCTTATCCATATCTTCCTAGGTTCAGATTCTAAGACACAATAGGATTCAACGGGCTAAACTTCCTCCAGCGAAGAAAGAGGAAGGACTACAACACCGGCATTATTATATGGACTAATGGAATGCAATGTGATTGGACTGTTGGTGGCCATGGTTACTTCTAATGTTCATGGGAGTTGTAGTTCAGTGATATGTTGTTTTTTACTTTATCTTTAAACATGCTGTTAATAAAGAGTGAAGAAAGTAATGCATAATCCTCGCCTCTGCGTCCTTAATAGAATTGTAACTTTCCTTCAGGTTAACAAGGAAATTTTTCATTAACCGCAATATTAGTGAAACCCAAGGACAGCCTCACTTCCATCGAGGCCTATATTTCTAAAATATGGCAGCAAATACTTATTGATTCATGCAGATACGTGCTTGGTTGTTTGGTTTCAAAGAATTGTTGGTGACGTTTTTTTCATTTTTTTTTTTAAATCTATTACACGAACAATAAATATACTATAAATTATGCTCAGGAGAGAGACATCATAAATGAGTTATTCTTGCTGAATGTGAACATGGGACAAAAAAAAAGAAAAAAAATGGTAATATTTTAGATTTCTTTTTTTAAGTACAGTACTCAACATTATGACGGCACTAAACAGAATTACCTTGGTGGGAGTTATGTAAAAGTGCCGAACCACAAAAATCTGTTTCGGCACTACTTCTGTTTAACACTTGAAGTAGCATGTGTACAATTTACAAATAATACATTTATCTTAGAGAAACTTAGCATGCCATGATTCTCAAGGTGGTGGTTAAAATGAACACAGCAAAGCAAAAAGGAGTCAGCAATACATAAGAAGTGTAGAGTGTGAAGTGTACTGCCAAACCATCATTGGAGGATCATATTAAGGATGGTTAAAAGAAAACATTGCAGGTAGATAGGAAGAAAGGCACATAACTGCAAAAAATGAAGTAAGAATGCCAACTGTCCACACCAATGGAAATACGCCTATAAACAGTGCCATGTGCAACTCTGTTGGCCACCTCTAAGGGAAAGGTCAACAAACCAGAGGAAGCACTCCACTCCAACAGCAACAAAGTGGATACGTTGATGCCTAAAACGTTACCCACGGGCAGGGTGGAAGTCTTTGTTTTACGGACTACTAAAACTATCCTTTTGGACCCGAAGAAGTGCCTCCTGTAATACTTCCATGAAGCAGCTTCTACCGAAGGCTTGTTTCATGAGTCTTAACATGAGCATATCTTTCTAAACTAACAGACATAGGAGCTCTGAAAATGTGCATATGTTATTAAACATTCAAGCAGCAAACTGGGCGAAAAGACAGGACATCTCATCATCACCACTAAACAGCACACCTGGCCACCAACAGGACAAAAACATTTGTATAAATAAAAAAGATACAACCACTACTGAGGTATGAGCATGTTGAACATCATTCTTCATACTACTAGCTCTTGCTTGAAGTATTGTTTCGAAAATAGTTGACAGTTGGTGGTGCTCGCTCTACTTTGACTGACATTAAGAACAAAAAAAAACAGCCTGAACAAACCGTAAAGCAACCCCGTCATGCCATAACAATACCTTATTATAAGATGTATCGGGTGGCTTGTTACTCAATAGCAAGTGTAGCAACTATTTGTTTACTACTCAGACGAGGAAGGCAGATAAAAAAACCAAAAAGAGGCAAGACAAAAAGTAACTTCAAAAGCACCAGCACACATTATGATCTTGACATTGGAAGTTACATAAACGTCAGATCGTATTTCGGTTATTTGAAGTGTCAGAGGGCATTTTAATACACCCCATTATTGAAATGCAGCGAACCTCTTTATCTTAAGCCATGTCAGTGGGAGTTCCTATTAGAGTAAACAGTACAACTATTTATTCTACTTATAATTGTATTGAGAGAAGAGACGGCGGTACAGTATACAACGTGGGAGGAGCCCAGAACAGATCCTTGCTTTAACTTTTACCTACTAAGCCGCATAATCTGCCCAGCAGGGAGCATTTCATGAGAGAAAGTCCAAAGATGCAAGAAAGAATGTAGGTAGACACACCCTAGAGACATGTCACAACCAAGAGATGGGGTGGATTCACGGGCAAAGGTCAAACTAACGTGCTCCAAAACAAGAATGACAGTAACATATTTACAACACATCGGCTTAACCTAAAAGGGACTGACAAGATATTGACACGTTTCTTTCTCCAGAGGTACTACTGAGCAAGCTTTGTTAACTTTTAGACTTCGCTAAATTTATTTGAAATATTAATAATGCGAACTCAAGGACCCAAATGAATTGGAATGAGCCAAAGCTGTTTTCTTGCTAGATATCCCTTCCTCTACAGAGACTGCTAAATCGTGTAGATTACTGTTCTTCTAAACAATTTGAAATGCTCAAAAGTTATTTAAGAGTATGATCACAAATTCAAAAAACACTACTGAGTTCTGATTGGCGAACCAGAACCCCTAGAGTCATGAAAAACGTTCTATATATAGCCACAAGGAAGGGGAGGCTGGGTCTTCCCAACATTCAACCTTACAGTCAAGCAGCCCATATCAGGCCGGCTCCCGACTGGAACCACAATCATGAAAGCAAACCACAGGTACAAGTGAAGCAGGCATTCTTCCAAATCCCACTTCAATCTCGCCATGCCGCCCCAGAGCCAGACCTAATGCCCGCTTGTTATTACAAGTCACATTGATTTTGCCAGAAGATTGGAAATCTATAGTAAGAAAGAAAGGTATTACATCATACCCCTCTCCCATGACATGAGTAACATACTACTCAACTTTTATGACAGAAATTCTACACCCAAGCTTCTGTAGGTGGAACCATCACTAGTTGACTGTAGTAGATTTCATTATTCAAATGTAGTAAGTAGTAACAATCTTTATTCGGTTAAAAAATATATACCAGAAATGATCGATAATCATACAATTTATGCTTGTTCCATATCAATAGGATAGGCATACAATAACCGATCCTGCATTCATCAAAGATATATACAGTATTACAATCGATAGAATTTGCGATGCAAGCCTATGTATATTGCATTCTTGTTACGTTTGGAAATGTTATGTGTCTGGCACGAGCTGAGCGCTCCAGCTCAACTCTATTGAATGTAATGATACATTTGTTATGGTTTGACCTTCCGCCTCAGCCTGCAGAATGTAATGATACATTTGTTATGGTTTGACCTTCCGCCTCAGCCTGCATTTATTACAGTGACATATACCGGCGAAGAACTTGCTACAAGACAAAATTAGAGACAACCTGAACCCGAAGCGAGAAGTGGAATATAGATTAACAAAACTACTACACTGGTTGAACAGACGGGAAGTAAAGGCCGTGGTAAAAAGAAAGATGATATGGACAGAGGCCATGTTCGTAAAAAAGCACAAGCAAAAGGGTATGAACTTGGCTGCGATGCCATATTAAAGATCTGTGTCCCACACTTAAACACAAATGTGTAAAACACTAAAAAAGAGACACTGGGGAAAATATGGACGAGGGCAGCTAAACCCTCTCTCTGCATAAAGCATAAAGAAAACGCTAACAAATGACTAGATTGTACCTCTCCCCTACTAAACTGCAGGCTACGTCTGGCGGCTCAGATGTGTGGTGAGAGGCACCTTTCTGCATGCATGGTGGTCCTGTATCCACATACAAACGTACTGGAAAGAGATTTGGGAGAAAAAAAATAGAGCAGTTACTGAGGTCTTTCTTCACTCCACTCCCTGCTTAAACTCGTTAGCCATCCAAAGTAAACAGCATATTCTCTTTGACGGCACCTATGGAGATACTACTGATCACACACTAATATTAGTAATCACCCAACTTTGGAAACTTTATATGACCCCCCCCACCCTCATGATCAATATGTGGTGGGGAAAGAGGTACTTGTTTTTAAAAGAGATAACAATGATTTTCTGTCAATCTATGGCATATTGTAAGTGAAATAACTGTTAGCATGGTTAAAATAAAAAATAAAGCAGTTTAAAAAAAATTGGTTTAAAAGTACACACGAAGGATATGGGTCTTGGGCCAGAGCATCACAGAGTGTGAAGTTTCCGCATGGACCGAAGGGAACCATTCATAGTCCTGCTGCGATATCAAATGACTCCACAAAAACTGAGCATGGCGACAGTTACAAAGTTTTGAACACTGGTAGAGTGGGTGAAACCAGAAGTCTCTGCTGATGCAAGTGTACCCGGAGGAGGCAGTCAGCAGTATGTACTTTCAGACTAAGTGGGAAAAGGTGAAAGATCCGGTGCCGAGCAAGCTACTGCCAAGTTACGAGCGAGATCCTCTGTGGCCAGAAAAAGTGCAGAAACACTGTTTAGTCAGGGTTTCAGCTGCCTGGCAGAAGTAGAGGTCGACGAGGTGACCAAAGTTACAATCACAGAACAGAGATAACCAAATAGGAATCCAAAATCCTAGTTTAAAAATTGATAAAGTCACTGAGATTGAGATTTCTGAAGTGCCACTTGTCTCACTTCTTTAGATGCCTGCCCTTGGAAAAAGCATGAGACAGGTACATCTCTGCCACCCAGGGAGGTGGGCATAACATACAAAAATGTTTTCCACATTCCAACACATTTTTTAAAAGGAAGCTCAGCTCCATTTACGGAGACACTTTTGAAACTCCTGCATGCTGTAGCACTAACACAAAACCAACCAGAGTCACTTGTATGGTTACTGGTAAAGGGCCCAGCCTCCACAACAAACAGGACCCCCAATACTCTGCTCAGAAGCATTTGGCTTCTTCTTATGTTTGGTTATAGAAATTAACTAAGCTGACCTAAAAACGCAAATGGCATATTTATTTAAGAACACAAACATAGTTAACCATAAAATCTACTTAGAAAGATGTGCTGTTAGCTCTGTTAAAAGATCAGACTGAATTGTTCTAAGATGTAGGTGAAAAACTAAGAGCAAACCTCGAAAGACAATGTGCTAAGACACGTTCCTTGGGGATATACTTTCAAAGAACAGGCAGTCTGTGAAAGGACACAGAAAGCAGCAAACATACAGCAAGTCTCATACTAAGCCGTTTCAATTGATCAATTTGTTTTATCATCAACTATATATCAATAGCCAAGTGGAAGAAATAGGATGGTATAATAACGTGTGAACCATTAGAGCACATCAAGGCATGCTGGGTAGATGTCTATTTTACTACACAAGACCACTTAAATAACACAATTCAGACACTGTTCCAGGCCTTCATGCTGTACATATTAACGATGGATTTAGGCCTAGATCTCTGACTGGGGCTGAGTGACATTGTTCAGCATTTCGTTCATCAATAATTCTTTTTGAATTTGTCACCAAAAGTTGGACAGTATGCCCAGACGTTAGTCCTGTGCTCGCCATGCCACTGGAGTCAAGCTATCCTGGCTGTTAAAGGGTGAAGCTCCGAAACCGGTCCCAGGATGCATGTTTCTGGTCCAGGGACAAATTGGTCAGGCAGTTCGAGCTGGACTGTTCCCATGGGGTGGAGGGTCAAAACTGATTTGCACATGGCTGGGTCCCAACTGGAATATAGCGTGGTGAGCAAAAGCAATGGATTTAGGCTGAGATCTCTGAATGAGGGGCGAGTGTGACATTGTTCTGCATTCCATCCATCAATTGATTTTTTTTTTTAGCACATATCAGTCTACTGAGATGCAACGAGTTTTTTATTACTAGTTCACCTTTTCATCAGTATATACAATTCTGTAAATCATTCATTATCTTGAACCACGCTTGATCAGTGTATAATATATAATTTTATGTTATGCTCTCAACGCATATTGGGACACCTGTCCTATCGTCAGGGAAACATTAATCAGTTAAAACACTAGAACTCAGTGTCTAGTTACCCTGGACATTGAGTCTCTCTACACGAATATCCCACAGAATGATACAGTCAATGTAATTAGGGAGATTCTTGTGGACCAAGATTTGGGCGGTGCAAATGCTGACTTTATTGTGGATTGCGTCAACCTGATCCAGAAAAATAACATATTTCTATTCAAAGATGAGTATTTTAAACAGCTGAAAGGGACCAGTATGGGGGCAACCTGTGCGCCGAGTCTGGCCTGTCTTTATGTTGGCCAGTTCGAAATCAGGCACATTTACAATGAGACAGCCCCTTTTTTCGAAAATGTAGCGGGCTGGTACCGCTACATTGACGATATCTTCTTTATTTGGGAAGGCACCATTGAGGATCTTGAATCATTCTTGGAATGGCTTAATCTAGGAGATCCCAATTTGAGATTTACGTCTCATTTTGGCAGGACTAGAGTTGATTTCTTGGATATCTCCATTAAAAATACCAATGGCCTTTTGGAAGTAGAGTTGTTCACCAAACCGATGGCTAAGAACACTCTTCTACACTTTTCGAGTTTTCACCCCAAATCTCAAAGGGATAGTATCCCTTTTAGTCAGTTTCTCCGTCTTCGGAGGAACTGTTCTGACTTACAAGATTTTTACAAACATGCTGCTGATTTGAAGCGTAAATTTAGAGACAGAGGGTACCCGAAAAAACTTTTGACCCACTCCCTTAAACGTGCCAGGTTTTACGATCGAGATGCTTTGGTAAATAAACCGGCAGTAAAGAAAGAACCACCTAGCAAAGTTGTCTTTGTTAGCAAATTCTGTAATATGAGTAACCAGATTAAGAATATTGTTAATAAAAATTGGCATATTCTAAATCATGAGGAAGAGGTAAAATTGGAAAGACCATTATTTGCCTTTAAAAAAAAACAATAACCTGAGAGATATTCTGGTACACACCTATCGGGAAGATGGGTCTAATAACCAAAAAACTATGATGAATGATCGGGCGACTGGTAACCACAGATGTGGAACCTGTAATATATGCCCTCAGTGCCTACAAACTAAAGAAATCAAACACAATGGCTTCACAGTCAGATCAAAGTCTTTGAATAACTGTAGGAGTAAGAACGTTGTGTATTTTCTCCAATGCCCATGTGGGCTAGGGTATGTGGGAGAGACGGGAAGAGAACTACGTGTTAGGCTACAAGAGCACAGATCAGCCATTAAAATGAAAAAAATTACTGCCCCCCTAGTGCCACACTTCATTGAATCTGGACATGGTGAGAGTGATTTCGGGTGGTTTATTTTAGAGAAGGTCAAGATAGATAGGAGAGGTGGAAATATGATAAATAAGCGAAAATCAAGGGAACAATGGTATATTTCCCACCTTAATACTGCGCAGAATGGTTTGAATTCAAGAGAGGAGTGGGAACGTTTGTTAGTGGCAAGATAAAGTATAAAATTCTTTCTTGTATACTGTGTGGTTTCTGACTATCCGTTCTTATATGACCAGTATAGAGATACCTTATGTGGATTGGACAACCGCCCATTGAGTAGGGGAGTCTTCCCTTGGCTATGATACACTGAAAATGAAATTCGCATTACTGATGGCATTGGCACAGTGGATGAAAGTATTTGTTTAGTGGCCTCTGTGAAAACAATCACATTGGATGAAACATCGCCACTTTGATCGTATGATCTGTTAATCTAACTAGTCATATTTTTAGTTTTATGGGATGGAATTATAATCTGTGTTCTCGGATGGGACATACAGATATATTCTTGGCGAAATTCGGAGACAGACCCGCCATGTCCCTACAAAATAAGTACTCCGGTTAGTGGAACAGAAACAGAACTGAAAGCCGGTTTTAAAAAGACCCCCGTTTTCCTTAAAATAGTTGTCTAATATCGTATCCTTCTTAAACTAACATGAGATTTGTTTGGCGTGACTGCTGATGAGGATTTGATTAGTTCCATTAGATGTATATTCATAACCGACTATTGTTTGACTCTTCCAAGATGGCGGCTTTCGTCGTGATACTTTAGACCAAGCTGACATGGAGTCATAACTGCACCGGAAGTGCTTGGTTGGCTACCGGTGGGTCACGAGAGGAGAAACAATATATAAAAAGCCGTTACTAAATACGAAAACAATTGGATTTGCACAGAGGGCGCATTGTGAACACCGGAATAGGCGTAGCAAAGGTATGGACTCAAATAGGTGGTTCGCGGTTTGAAATTTGATCTGGGAGTTAGGCTTTGTTTTTTTCAACTATGGGCCGCTACATGTTTAAACTAAGAGGAAATTTTTCCTTCTTCCCCCTGTAGTATTTTTACTTGCACTGAACCCTATGCAGGGACTTTTACATGCCCGCACCCGACGTGATATCGTGGTCAGTAGAGAAGCAAGCTTGACAAGGTAAACTAATAATACTCTACCGAAGTTAGCATATTTGGTTCTGCCGCGAGCGTGATACAGGGACTAGCGGGAGAGATTTTGACTGGTTTTGTACAATAGCCGTGATTAGGGTTGTTCTAAGCAAATAAATATAGGCACTTTAGTAATAGCTCTTTTTAACAAGTATGCTTGATAAGAGAACAATAGGGATCAATAGTGTAGATCCTGCCCATATGCTTGGTAGCCATCGCTGAACTCTCTTAGCACATAGACCTAATGTCGTAAACGGCCAGAGAACCATGATAGACTTTTGTTGTAGGTGTGAAAAAACATTATAGAATTCCGCTTGTATACTCCCATTTAATTGATGGTGAGATTCTATAAACTCTAAACGCTAGCTGTGAGACTAAATACAGGCTCAAATAAAAATAGTTGTTATATTTATTTTGCTTACAGGTTTCAGATCAAATAGTCATACGCCAGTAAGAGAAGGATTATTACCTTAATATTGAAGCTAATACCTGGAGGTCTTTTCAGACTCGGAGGAGATAATTTTAAGGTACATAAGATATTGTTCAGTCTCCTGAATAACTTTGTTGTCATTGAGAGATCACATAAAAAAATCTTTTGGGTTTTTACGTCTCATCTGAATAGGTGTCTACATACCCTATGTGAAGGGCTATTATTGGCCACAGAAAAGCAATTGAAGACCCTCTGATTGGAGATAGATTGGAACAAATTGCCAACTATTAAATGTGAGTCGTTATTATGACTATTTATGATGTCCTGATGAAATGGGTCATATATATTCTTGCCTAAAATAATAAGTCCCAATGGGGCAAGGAAGTATTATGGGAGCGCTAAAAGAATTAGACAATCGATACTGGAGCAATCTGGAATTCTTTTTTACGTGACTCCAGATATAATATTTGGATATTACAGCTTATGTGGAATCGTGTTAAGTAGGGGTTCCACTAACATCAAATATTTTCTAAAATATTAAAATTGGTTGAATGTATGTTTTGGTTGAAAAACATTTTTTATGTAGTAGGATGAGATATTCGGTTGGTGGAATGTATGATGACAATGAGAGAAGAAATAGTCTTTATTAGATTTTTTTTTTTTAATTTTTGTTATGTTATTTCTTTCAGATTTTCGTTTGTATTTGTAACGAAATTGGGACTTCATCTAATTTTTCCTGAAGAAGGTGTTGGCAGTTAATACAAGCCCACCGAAACGAGTTGATGCTTTTAAAAGAGAAAACCACATAAAATCATTGATTACTGGTTTGGTGACATGTACACCTGTAAACTATATCTTTAGGGTCACCTCTGATGAATCGTTGGTTTGGTGATTTTTCTCTAATCAATAGGACATAGCTGTCCTTTTTTACTGTGTTCCCAATTTGTACATTGTGTGATGTTTATCAATTTATAATGTGTGTAGTGTTTTTTAACAATATATGTATAGTTGACCAACAATGATTTATGAGACACTGATTTGACTAGATTGTTATTGCTTCATAATTAGCTATATAACAATAGATAACATATACTTTGTATAGTGTTTAGTACAAATTAAATAAATACAGTTTTTTATTGACATTTTTCTTCTTCTCAATTGTTTTGATTACATCTGTCCTGCCGGTTCCCATCCTACTAGTGTGCAAGGTGTATGGATTGTTATGTATCTCTGACAAGGAGGTTCTATTTGTTTGACTAAGGTCATTATTGGTGCCCCTCTCCTTTGTCTTTTGGGGTCCCTCTCCCTTTTTAGACTTACCTTTTCTTTATGACTGGGTCTAAAACCCAATATTGTTGCTACATGTCTTCAAATATTTGGATACGATCCAGCCACTTGCACTCATGGCTCAAATTATTTTACATCTCTAAGCGAGTTAAACATCCATAATTAAGATTAACTAATTAATTAGAGTAGGAGAGTAGGGTCTGCAATCCTATGATCACCCAGATTTTTTGCTTTTGCTTCATTGGTTTACGACTTTCCCTGGCTGCGGGCCTGCCAATCAGACCCACAGCCTAGCTGTTCTCTCTCGAAATTAACACACATGTACATTAGGTGCATCCACTAATTGGAACTGGGCCGCCTTATCAGTCCCTGTATCAGCATACCACAGGTATCCAGGGCATCGGTGTACCCAGGGCCTACCAGGGGCTGCAGCATGTATTATGCCACCCCTGGATGGCCGCCCAAATCTGACACAACTGGCTGCACGACAGCTGGGGCAAGGTGGTGTAATCACCCGTTGCTGTAGGTGTAGTATTCCTATACCTAACCCTAAAATGGACGCATGGATTCCTGTCAGTCACTCCTATGGCAGGCCTTATCAATCCTGAAGGCAGAGTGCTGGGAATCATGTGAGATGGTGCTCTGGCGCGAGCTGAGCCCGTCGACGGCTTGCGGAACCAAATCCTAATAGCCGTTCCATGGTGACGCGGGCCAACTACCTTAAAGTGCATTATAATCCTCGCGGTTATTTGCTAACTTTGGCATCGCATCACCCAAACATGTCGAGTAAGGTGTCATACGAATTGGAATACGAACCCCTCGCCAGTTCTGGCGACGGGGTTAGCATTCCACCCTTCTAGAGGGACACGACATGGAAGTAACCTTGAACCCCGGTTAAAGTTGACTCAAGCCTCAGCATCACAAAATGGATGCTGCCACCAGACACAAGTCTGACCTCCTGCTGCTGGGAGACCTTCCAGCGAGGGGAGCTTGGACAAAGGGTTTCCTGTCGAGGGCGGTGTTAGCACCATCCCAGACAGGGTTTGTGTATCCCAGGTAGGCAGGGCTGAAAGGAAGGTGATTGCAAGTGGCACCCCGGTGCTCACTGTGCATAGCCCGGCTCAAACCAGTTTCGGGGGCACACCAGCCCCTGAGCTGGGGCGAAGCCGGACAAAGGATAGGGGTGTAACCACCCCCCTCCTGGTCCCACCCATAGGTAGGACCTAGTCACGGGCCAGCCCCTTTTTCCTAGAATAAAGGTGGGAGCGGGTCCCCTTCCCAAATTGGATAATTCTGAATCTTGAACTACTTTCCACGAAAGGAACTCTTGACTATTTCTGAAGACTCTCCCTTGTGGCTAAGGAGTAGCCACCCTGCACCAGCAGGCACCACCTAAGCGCTTGCGGTTTGCTGTACGTCTCTCCCATGGATCAAGACTGCCCAGCTCGACGAGACCCGGGTTCCCTGCCATCTCTGACCTCTACCTACATCATCAGCCCAGCTGAGATTCGTAGGTGTGACGAGACCTGCGGGACCGGCCATCTTCAGAACCTGCACGACGCTTATCCAGCACGCCCACCGAGGGACCCTCGAGTGAGTGCACCTAGGGTTTGAGAAGCCCTAACCCTGAGCGGCTCCAGCACCGAAGTCTGCCTCCCCAGCATCCACGAGATCTGCGTGGGGGCCCTTCTGCTCCTTGCTGCTCACCGCGTTGTCCGGCCACTCGCCGACCGGCTGGTGGCCCTCTTCACGACGCACCACGACAGACTTTCATCACTGGTCTGGTTGCTCCAGACTGGCTCTTGCTCCCCTTCAACAGAGGAGTACCTCGGACCCTCCTGGTCCACTCCCGACGCCATCTTGACTCCACCGCGTGGGTTTGCCACTGCCAAGACCTGCTGCCCCATTCCTGGGCCCAGCATCATCGACAGCAGACACCTTCGTGGGACAGCTCGCCCTCCATCCTGGTCGCCGCCGCGCCTCCTGGTCCGAGGAACAGCCGAGACCGACGTCATCCACTCACCTGGTCGAGGTGACTTCAGCCGGTACCTTCCTGGTACCCACACGATCGCTGGCTAGCGGTTGAGAACTGAGTCCCCTCTGCTTTCAGGTTTCCTTCATCACCGATCCAGGCTTGGATCTCGCTGAACATCGACACTGGTCGCCTGCCAGCAACTTCTTCTTTCAGGCTCCTGAGACTACAACGAGGACTCCCGACATCTTGCTGAACCCCACGCAGCCGCAGCCTCTGGGCTAGGTAACTCGAGCATCTCGGTGCTCCACCGTAGGTTCACTCTACAAGTGTCCAGTTCCTTTTTCGTTTAGTCCCACTGATCGGATTCCTCCGGAATCAGTAACTTTAAACTTTCTAACCTGTCCCATTCCACTTGCAGTGTAAATGGTTTCGTGCCCTTCGGGCATTCGTGTAAATTGTGCAACCAGAAGTATTTTCCTAAGAGTTTTGTAGTGTGCTTAGCTCCCTGACTCATAAAGAGCCAGGGTAGACTTGTTATAAATAAATATCCTTTATTTTCATAACAACTTGTGTGGTGTCCTTTCACTTGGTGTTCAAGGGGTATATGTGATGGTAAACAGCTGGCTTAACACGCCCTCTAGAGTTTAGCCTGAAGACTGCTCTTGTCCACGCTACTAGGATAGCTGGTCTATAAGGTTGACTTACAACCAATCATCAATAAGGGTAGTTTGGAATGATACACAGTGATCACTAGAATAGTGAGCACTACATATCAGGCCAACTTCTCACAATTAGGATATAACAGTCATCAATTTTTACAATTATCTATTAGACTTTTTAATTTATTTTTATTGTGTTCATACTGGTCCGTCCTGAATGCAGGTCATTAATTCCCACATACTCTAGCAGATGGATCATCGCCTTCAGTTGTCTTCGTTTTAAGTAAGGTTTGTTCACCACTTGTTTGTAGCATAGAATGAATTGCAAACATCGTAGTCGCATTCGAAGATCTGTTCCTAATGCGCCTTTAGTCTCCCATTATATAGAGAAAAATCATACTGCCAATGAGTTTAGATGGCAGGTTATTGAAGTTGCCAGTCTACCAGTGAGAGGAGGAGATATTGTAAACGTACTGCAGGGCATTGAATGCAGATGGATAGAGAGGATTAACTCAATTGAGTTCGGCCTCAACTCCGCAGAGGACTGGAGAGGCTATGTGACCACCCTAAACTGAGAATATGAAGGGAATGAAAGGAACATCATTGGTCCCTCCATTTATAATGGATTGTCATCAGTCATGTGTCACCGTCTTGTGTAAAGTTTAAACATAAGAGTTTAGACGTCAGCTTTGACTATTGTGTTAATTAACTATTTTGCGCACTGTAGTAAAAATGTTCTTACTGTATGTATATTTGAATTGTAATGGCCAAGGAGTATTGTTACATCTGTGCGGTTGACGATATTATGTAGCAAACGCAAATGCACTGCATTAATGAAGGAGCACACTGCGAAGTTTCAGAATATACAGGGCCACTCCATGCTCTACATTGTTCTTTGTCTCCCCTAATATGTGTGCCAAGAGCCATACAAGCACTGTACATTATCCTAGTAATTACAGGTACAACATTAGAAACACCATCGACATCGATGCACTAGTCCCTTCTTTATTTTCATTCCCACGTCACTCGGAGCAACAGAGGGCATACAACTTCGGCGTTCCATTAATTATCCTGCAGAGCGTGAGGGGGTACGGTGTATGCATTATTCCTTGCCTCCCTTAATATGTGTGCTAAGAGCTATACACACACAATTCACATCCATGCACCAGTCCTTTCTTTACCTTCATTCCCACGTTACTCAGAGCAACAGAGTGCTCACAACTTCGGGGCTCTATTACTTATCCTACAGCACGTGAGGGGTTACGGTCTGCGTATTTACGCAACAGCGCAGCCGTTCGGTGTAACTGCATCAGTAACTAACCCAGATCCAGGGAGTTAGCAGCGTTATCCGCGGAGATTCGTCCGCCCGCATTATATATATTGAAGTAAGTGGGAATGCGATCCAGGTAGTAGACTTAATTTTTCCCGCCCTTTCAGCTCAGACTGTGTGCTTGACACAGTCTCTCACGCCTTATTATTCCTCCATTCTATAGCTATTCCACCATGATTTCACATACTGTGTACATGAGGCAACACTGAAGGAAGTTTTTATGGAAAGTCTGCGCATCGCAGCGCTAGCAAGACCCTAGACATCAAAGGGAAACCACGGTTCATCTCGTGAGGTATGCTTATTATTCATACGGAGCACTATGCCCTCTGTGCTCTACATTGTAATCAGTGGCAGTGTGTATTCATGCAGTATTATTATCTTTTTCTTCCCTTAATATATGAACCAAGAACCCGGCTGGGTACTCGCGTGAGTTCATTTCCTCTCCTTTTTCACTTTCTCACAAGGCACCACAACGTCACTAAGAATAATTTCATAACTCAGGTAATGAGTGCACATCCAAGTCCTTCTTTATAGTTTCTCGCATCAGTGCCGATATATGGGCCTTTTGCTAATTTCTATTTAATTCATTTTAGATGTCCCTGTATTGACAGTCCTGAAGAGACCCTACATTTGCAGAAGGGTCGAAACGCCGTCGACCAGTGTATAGGACGGACCATTACCCAGTCTGCATCATTGTATATGTGGAATGTCGTTAAATTGTATACAATTGGCCATTCTACATAATTTTATGGAAACCTTGTATCATGAAATTTGTTTCACAATGTACAGTCACTTTTTGGTTCCATGTTTCACTTGCGGACACTACGCACAAGTTTTGCGGTTTTGATTTAATGAAGTGTATATACTGATTGCGGTCTTTCATAAATAATTATTTGAATGTACCGTGTAGAGAATTTATTTTGCCCCCTGACACTATAGTCCTTACAGTGTTATTGCGATTGTGCAGTATTATCATTTATACTAATTCCCTATTATCCACTGGAACCTTTGTCTTTTTACATTACGTAATACCCTGGTTCCTTGTGAGTAGGGTTCCCCTGTTGTTAGTAATAACTACACAAGGAGCTTTTCTGGTTCATTATCAGACTTCCACCTTATTCAACAAAGTAAAGCAACCCAAAGTGGATTCCCGTCAACTGAAACAAAAGGAACAAATGATGGACGGAATGCTGACCAAAGCAAACATTCACCCACAGTCACAAAGATCGGGGTTTAAACCATCCTTCTTATGCTCACCACGACAGTTGGAAACCATGCAAATCAGTCTTGACCCTGTTCCTCATGGGAACTGAAGCCTGCTTTCCACCCCCATCATGAAGAACCTGCTCCATTATCAATGAAACGCTATTAACGTGTTAAATATTAGTAGAGGCTTACAAAATACACATGAATACACATGAGCTCTCCCAATCTGCAAATCCTGCAAAGTGCCAGGAACTCACTTCTGGGCACTGAGAAGAGCAGGGCACGGCCAGGACCAAACATCAGTCTACAGGTAATGTTGGCCCTGCGAGGAAAGCATCAAATAAACAGACGCGGGCACTGTTCGATTTGCAGTGCCCGGCTGATTCATTGCCAGCAGCGACCCAGGAACAGCTTCAGGCTCACAAAAGCCCTCTTCATGGGTCCCACAAGCAGGAGCGACCAGCACGTCTTGCCGAACCCGATCTGTTCCGAGCGGCTGCACAAGGGCAGTGGACGGGCCTTGCTGGCAGCTGGACAGGGCTGCGTGCAGGAATACCGCCAGGGCTCTGATGCCCTTGTGGAGAGGCACAGAGAGCTCCAGGGCTTCTGCAGGCTTCCAGGCTCGGCTCAGGCCTAGGGTACATGTTGTTGTGACCCCGCAGAGACCTGTCAAGGGCGGGGACCTCTTCTGCTAAGGGCTTCCATCTTCTAATGTAAACTCGCAGGTGCCCGCATATCCTGGGCGCTCGCCCGGATGGCAACGGCGGCTCTGTGCCAGCATGAGAGCTTCAGCCATGGCACTAACGAGGGCAGACAAATGTCTTCCATCCCACGAGTAGCCAGCGTCCTTACGGGGTGGGTGGGACTCGATTAAAAACAGGCTGAACATAAGAAACATAACACTTCTCACCATGCGGAGCTTCCATTGCCCTGGAGAGTTGGCCTTTTAAAACACGACACAAGCACGATCCATGATATAATTTTTGATCTGTCTCCTTGTACCTTGCAGCCGCTCCAAAGCCCTCCGAGGCATGCAGGTCTGCATACAGACCACTGTTCACCTTGACACTCTGCAGAGGTGCTGTCCGGGGGGTGGGGACTCCCTAAACGAGGGCTAACGGCCGGGAGAACGGAGCGGACATTAACTCGAGGGCACAGGTCACCTTCCATCAGCTCATGCGCTCGGCTGTCACATGGGCCGCCCGGGGCACCTGGGACGGTCCTCACACGTTAGCCTCCCTGGAAGGAGGTGTGAGCGGCGCTGCGCAGTTCTGACCTCAGCAGCCCTCACCCCCATACTACGTGCTTTCTGAAAGGTCTCTGATGGACTCTGAGGTCACGGCCTGAGTCGAGGCAAACAGCTCCCAGACCTGATGAGAAGGAAGCGCATTTCCGATATTCTATGTCTACCAGTGAGCTTCGCAGGGTGGACGTTTCCATCAGTTCGACCCACTGGTGAGCACTCCAAGCAAGTCCCATTCAATGGTTTTCAGATGCTCTTTGTACCGTCGACCATTACCAGGCAACTGCCGCTTGGTCCTGCGCAAAAAGGGCATCCCAAGTCAACAGCACATGCCCCTCTGAACGAGCACACAAGCAACCCAGCCCAGGGTTGGCCTCCTAGGGACTCGTCAGTGAGGTGCAATGTCCCAGGCCTCTCCATCCACCCCCCTTAGGGAGAGTGCCAGGCCCTGCGACTCCAGTAGGACATGGAGGCGATCCTGCAAGAAGAGAGGGGCCTGCCTGGCCCAGGCACAGACCAAGGAGAAGCTAGAAGGATGTCAAACAACAAGGCAAAGGGACTTCCAACCACCACTACATAGGACTGAAGGGAAAGAAGCTGGTCTCCTCCAGAGATCAAGGAGGAGTGACAAACCCCGAAGAGAGGTCACATTTAGCAGTACAAAAAGACTAGCACGCAGAGGAGGGTTTAGGAATGGAAGTGGGTGGAGGAACAGCTGAGTATGACTAAATACAAATCAGAGACGGTACTTAAGTATAGGTGATGGATAGATGAATTTTCGGTGGACCAATGAGGAGCAAAGTACCATATTCCAACCTAGAAAGAACAAGCAAAAGAAACTAACGTTTTTAATTCTTGACCTGCCACATATGTCAGACTAGCCTAAGCTGGTACCCTAAGCTATTGGCCAAAGCAGAGATTTGCCCTCGTAGGTTAAGGTAGTTACTGAGGATGAAACCACAGGATTTGGCATAGACAATAACAGGTGGTCTACAATTCAGGGGCTAAACAGCATTCAATCCATGACTGAATAGAGAGATTAATTTTTGAGGGGAGGCTAAGAGAAATTCTGTTTGAGAGCGTGAGTTTCAAGGGATGAAAAGATATCCATTGTTGCACATTTTTCAAGCTGTTAGAGAAAAAAAATCTCCATCAGAGGAGAAATCTTAAAATACGATGGGTGTGATCCGCATATTGGTGATACAGGACCCCAGAGTTCCTGAGGATAGCTTAGTGAGGTTTCAAATAGAGACTGGACTGAACGATATCTGTCCATAATCATCGCATGGGGTACTCACACAGGCTGATCACAGCACCTCCAAGCTGTTGGAATCAAAAGGTACAGATTTGGAGGTAGGGGATGTCAAACATGATTTATCCGAAGGTGATATATTGGGCTATAGATCTTACAAATGTTCATTTCAAAATCAACGGGATTTAAAAAAAAAAAAAATAATAATTAACATTAAGTATTTAAATATCCATGCAGCTGTTTCCATAACTTTTCTGGGCAGGTTTATGAGACACTGCCAAATAAAAGGCAACAGCACAACTGCGTAACATACACCCATAATAATGTTTATGCTAAGTAACATCCCATAGGTTTCCGTTTATAACAACAAATATAAAATTATGCTTCACTTGAAAGCAAAGAAATTGTTCCTCTCAGTAGCTAAAATGCATCCGAGACAGTGCAGTCAAAAGCATCAAACAATGAGCCCGGTCAGAGGAACCTGAAATACAGTTAAAAATATGCTTGGCTTAAACAAAGTATCCTACAGTTTGCTAGAGAAAGAGGCACAGTATAAATTGCTGTATGCATGGTATACGTATCTGGCAAAACTGCACCAGTGTTACTCTGGGGTACGCCCATTATGCTGCAGGGAGTGTGGTGAGATCAGCGACCTCCTTCGTGTCAGGTGTTCATGCCCACAAATAGACTTTTGTACGAGGAGGTACAGTCTGGGATTCCCTATGCTGGGGAAACCATCCTTAGTTTTGTTGTGAATGAGTTCACACAATATCTAAGAGAGACAAAGTGATTCTGTGGAACTGTTTAGGGGGCAGCCAAGACCACCACTACAGCAGCCATGAAAAAGAACGACCTATCAGGAACTAACCAATGGTACGTCCGACTTTGGATGCTTACGGCGATGGAGAAATGAACCGGGGGAATGCCGCATGATAAAGATTGAAGCAGCCTGGAAGCCCCTGTTGAATTATTGATGGAGGGGACCCCAGCACAGATTCTCGCCCTACGCATAGGGCCCTGAACTTCTTCTTAGTGTGTTGATCTCTAAGGTCAAGCATTGCACAACAGTTACTTTACACACAGAAACACCTGCGTTAATGTATATATGAGAGCTGTGTCATTACTATCCATTTTGTTCTGTATCTATGGCATTGTCTAAGCAACCATGGAACGTTCTATGTACCCTCTAGGGAGGGGAGAAGGCGGGGGAGGATTCAATGTAAACTTTATTACCTCAACTCGTGCTTAACCAATGATATTACAATCTTGGGAGGGGCAATAGCTGATTTCACTAAATATGTAAGAATAATATAATCCCCTTAATATAAAAGGATGCATCATTCCAACTGAAAACTAGAAAGGTTTTGGTTTTAAAAAGAAACTGCTCAGACTGTGGTTTAACAGAAACGAACAAGTTAACTCAAATCGGATACACTATTTGTTTTAAAAAAAAATGCAGTTACATAAGATTTCCACAATATCTAAAAAAAATACATCAACCTGACCCTCTGGCCGAACTGTCTCCAACTGTATTACATTGTTTTCATATATTTGCATTAAGTGTATTCAGCATGCTTAGGTCTAATTATCTACATAGCTTGTGTAACCCACTGAATGTCACACTTCTTAACCCACATAGTACAGCTACTGTGAAATACTCTGCAGTGAACACGAGATGGTGGACAACTGTGAATATCCGAAATATGTGCCAAAAATTATTACTACACACGTATACATCACTGCAAATACAGTACTTGTACTGGGATTCTTTTTAGGTAGTAACTGGAGGTCCAATAAGCTAACAAAATATTAATCTTGTAACATAAGAGTAGCTCCTTTCAAAATGTTTATTGCGTAACAGTTTTAATATCACCCCGGGCCAATGTTAAGTACTTAAACTCAAAATACAAAACTAAATATGTATCTGCAGCTAGAATAGACAAGATTAAGAAACACAACAGACATTGTTTTCAGTAAACATATCATTCAACTTACTATAATATGTACGGATCGGTGTGGTGCAATATGCAAGTTGGTTCTCAACTAAAATTTAATTCTGGTATTTTATATAGGACTTTAATTTCAAACATTAGCAGTGAAGCGCACTCTTCTTCGAGACCTCAAGCAACAGCTGTCAATATTGAAAATTAGCCATGAGGACAATTTGTGCTTTTTACCGAACAGAAGATGCAAATACCAGACTGTAAATTAAACACACTACCACATTAAGTGGATTCTCACATGCAAAACATGCAAGCGCATGATAAGCATCAGATGCCAAATCCATTAAAAAAAGCACAAAAGGTCCTTTTGCATATTTTGTCATGTAAATCCCAGCTTATTTTAACATCTTACTCATAGCATGATCTAATGACAATTGCAAAATGACATATTGCTGCAATAAGGCATGACGTGCTTATTTTTTTTTCTTCTCCTTCATTCTATGCATGTACATCAAAAGTGGTGATTATGTGCTATTGCCTACATGATGTGTATTAGTTTGATGCTTTTCTTGAGCTTTCAGCCTGTGTGTGCATTTTTATTAAGCTTCAGGCAATGTTTTTTTAAGGACATTGGGTGTGGCTTTAATACGTGCAACTCAAATTAAGTAAGCCACATCTCCTGCATACACAAATACTTCATATAGGAATCACATATGGATTTTGTAAAGGTATTGAAATTACATAGCATTGAACTTACATTTGGAGTTTAGTAGAACACTCTAAATGAGGCAGTGTGAACCACCACACAGAACACATGGTTCACTAACCTTGTTTACAGCAGTCAGACATGCGGACTCTTGCGCTCATCAGGTTCAAAATGATCTAAACTTGACATATTTAGGACATCCTCCTCCCAAAAGGGGATTTCTGTTTGTTCGGCCTCAGCTAATAACGTGCCTATTTGTATTCACTCACACCTCTGGTGGGTGGGTCCCCGAAGTTCGCCTTCATCCATACCTTGTTTTTATCATGTACCTAATCCCACTTTCATTCCTTTGGGTGCTGGTTTTATAACTAAGCTCACTGTGAAACTCTCACTAACAGAACCAGCACCAATGACTGAATAGGACCAAACCAGCTATCTGTTAAAAGTACACAATCGTACTGTTGAATTGCAACCAGATAGCTTGGAGATCTTTTTATTTTGGGGGGTACTGCAACAATGTCACAGATCTGTAATTGCTTCAGAAAAACCTTAATGTTAATACTCATGCCAAACTTTCTCCAAGCCCCAAATTCCACTTGGAAGCACAAACAAATTCCATCTATGAAGTCTACGATATTTTCCTATTCCTAGGAAATCAGTGGTACCTGCAGTGGTTTCCCTACTGCTGTTCTAGTAAAGTTAAGCAAAAAGCGGTTATATATTAAGTTTAATCTTTCTTCATTAACGGGTTCACAACCTCAGAAAGCTGCTGCTTTGCACTCTCTGATGTAGGGACCCCATTACTCGGTGTAAGATGTGACTTCAAGGTCCATTTATTGACCGCCAGGTTTACTATCTACACAACCCTCAAGCCCAGTCCTGTTACTTCTGACCTACTGTAACCCAATAACACATACCTGAGGTTCCAGTTTCTACCACCCAGAGATGCCTCTATGCAAGATCTGCAGGAATCATTCGTTCAATTTCAACATTGGAACCCCCCTGCTATTTACTTCTTTCTAAACAAAGCCAAAATATTCTTTGGGAGACTAAGAAAACCTGTTAATGTTGCACATTTCAAAGAAACTAGTCTTATGGTCCAATATGCTCACATCATTCTCGATGTTACTCTCTATGAGAATGTTCCTCCTTGTGCTTCCTATGGCCCACATGTGACGTTAGAAACCGTCACAGGTCACAACCTAAGTCCTGGTCAGTCAAAGAAATGTTTATTTACCCAAGTCCTTAAACTTTGATAGAAGTCAGTCCTGTAAACCAGTGACTGAAGGGGTTGGTTAATCCTTCAAGATGGCCTTGGTGGCCAAGACAAATACTAGTATTTTGTTAGCAACGCATAAATTCTGACTGCTACAGCGAGAAGGTGCAGCCTTGGATCCCTGTGTTTACTGGAGACCCGAGAGACAAGGTCAGCACCTCCAACAGCTGGACAACTTAGGCATTCTGAGTCTTCACTGAAACCAGCTTTTCAGATTTCACAACGAAAACGGCAGGGTTTGCCCTTGTATGCTGAAGGATAAGGTGGGGGATGGGAGAAGAGAGTCGTGGCATGTTTTATTAGAATTAGGTTGATTAAATATTTAGAACGCAGCGCAGAGAGTGGGAAATTGAATAGCACCCTATAAACCACGCGAGGAGCAAACAGTAAAATCCGACAGTAGGCAGCTAAGCAGAAAATCCGAGATTCAGAAATATAGATGCAATGCTTCTGATTGATACAAAACGGCCCACTAATTCTTATCTGTCACTCCATGGAAGGTGCGGATGCCAACACTCCTGTGGCCTGTCATCCATGGGTACTCAGACTGTCTGCAGTAAGAATGCAATCTCTCTTGAGGCATCAGGGGCTGCACTCACTGACACAAGCCCGCTGTCACGCACCGTCAGGTCGAGGATTCCACACTTGGGGGTGAGACGAGCTATCACGGCGGCGTCAGTGCTGGGACGCGCAACTTCTCTTGATGATCTAAGACTGGCACGGCGTGACTAATGCTGGCAGCATTCGTGCCCATGGGGCGGACACTGTCACTCCTTGGGGCGGACACTGTTACTCCTATGGGGGCACTGTCACTCCTTGGGGAGGAGAACCCGATCACGATCACAGAGATCGCTGCAGAGCAGGGCAATGAGCCGAGCGCTGAGCATTAAAGAGAGATTTGGTTACTTTCTTCCCGAAGGGCATGCGAGGTCATGTTATTCTCAAATCCACAGTAAAACAGCTTAGGGATGTAAAGGAAAGGAACTCCTGAATGCTTCAAGGGGGGAGGCAGCCCTGTTACTCCACTCGGGGGTGGGGAGATCCCTTAATGCCCCCACAGGACTCCTGTCACTGCGGGGGGGCATGCAGCCTCGGGGGAGGGGGCTCTGCATGCAGCCTCAGCGGGGCCCTGTCACTCCGGAAGGATTAAGGCCCCAGCTTGAGGATCTGAATGGCCACGTCTCTCCCGAAGCACAAACAGCCTCCACCTGAAATGTGCCATGTCACCCCTGGGGCACATCCCATCTCCCCAAAGCCTTAGAAGAGTCATATTTACTCCTGTGGGTCCAAGTCACTCCTTGAGTATACCGCTCCCCGTTCTGCTTAAAAGAGGTCAAGCACTACTCTGGGGTCTCATTTTAAGGCCCCTTCAGACTAACAGAGGTCACATCACTACTGTGGGGTCATGTCACTCCACTGGCGTCTTGTCACTTAAACTGGGGGTGGGATAGATAGGTGGGTTACTCACTGGGGGGAAACATCTGTCCACATCATCAGAGGGTCCTGTCAGTAGAACCCTCCCCTTCCTAAGTCTCTGCTTTCTAGAGGGGGCTTATCACTGTTCTGGAGGGGGGGGGGGGGGGCGGGTGCGTCAATCCTCTGGATGGCGGGGCCCCCAATCCTCTGGATGGCGGGGGCCCCGTCACTACTCTGGTATCTTGTCACTCTACAGTCGAACTCATTTTTACATCGCCAGTGGGTCCCGGCTGTGCTGGGGAAGCGCCTGGTCTCCATAGGTAGGGTCCTGTCACTCCTGGGAAGGGGACTTTATCCTTCAGTGGGGATCCCATTTTTCCTTCACACCCCTTCCCCAGTCACTTTGTTGGAGACTGTCAGCTTCGGTGAGGGGTCTAGGCAGTCCTGAGAGGGCATCCTGTCACGTCTGGGAAGGGGTTCTGGCCCTCATGGGTAAGGGTCCTGTTACTCCTTGGAATGGTACCTGTCACGTCTGGGAAGGGGTCTTGTTCTTTCTGGGGGTCCCATCTTTCCTACCACCCCCTGTCATGTTGTCGGAGGTTCTGTAAGCCTTGGGAAGGAAGGAGTAAGGTCCCTCCTGTGACGGGGTATTTTTCCTTCGGTGGGGGTAAGAGTCCCATCTTTCCTCCACACCCCTTCACCGGTCACTTTGCCGGATGTCCTGTCACGCCTGGGAAGGGGTTTCTGTCCCTCCAGTGAGAGAGTCATGTCACGCCTGTGAAGGAGTCCTGTTACGCCTGAGAAGGGGTCCTCTCACACCTGCGGAGGGAGGGGTCCCGTCATTCCAGTGAGGGAGTCTTGTTATGCCTGCGAAGGAAGGGGTCCTGTCACGCCAGGGAAGGAAGGGGTCCTGTCACTCCAATGAGTCCTGTCACGCCTGGGAAGGAAGGGGGCCTGTCACTCCAGTGAGTCATGTCACGCCTGTGAAGGGGACCTGTCACGCCTGAGAAGGGAGGGGTCCAGTCACTCTAGTGAGAGAGTCATGTAACGCCTGTGAAGGGGTCCTGTCACGCCTGGTTAGGGGTCTTATTCCTCAGGGTCGGAGGGATTTTATATTTTCTTCCTTTTATTTTGCCGGACGTTCTCTCAGCCCCCGTCAGGGGTCTCGTCACTCCCACCCCTCCCCACCAACCTCACTGTCAGCCCCGCCCGGCAACCCACCCCTCCTGCCCAGAGCATACTCCCGGTGACAGCGGCACTCACAGCTGCTTCCAGAGCCTTCTCAGCCAGGAGCTCCTGTCAGGGGTCGCGGCTGCTCCGGCTCCAGCGGCTCGCGGGGGCGGGGCGCACTCCTGGGACTTTGGGCTCCCGCCTCCCTCCCTCACTGGCTGCGCTCGCGCGAACTGCAACCGCCCTCCGAGGCCGAGCTGCGACAGCGAGGAGGGACTGCACGTGCCGGGGCATGGGCAGAGAGGATGGACTGAGGACCGCAGCGGCTAGACAGGGAGGCTGCAGCCTGGCGAGACGTGAACAGAGAGGACGGACTGAGGACCTCAGTGGCTAGACAGGGAGGCTGCCGCCTGACGAGACGTGGACAGAGAGGACGGACTAAGGACAGATGTGGCTAGACAGGGAGGCTGCCGCCTGGCGAGACGTGGGTTGAGAGGACGGACTAAGGACAGATGTGACTAGACAGGGAGGCTGCCGCCTGGCGAGACGTGGGCAGAGAGGACGGACTGGGTGCAGAGGCATGGGCAGAGAAGACGGGCTTCAGGTCAGCTACAGCGGCTTCAAAGACACTGCGGGACAGAAGGGGATATTTAAACAAGCATTTGCAATGTCACATGGCTCGCAATTGCGAGATTTTGAGCTATTGGCATTGTAAATGGCAATGCCTTTTATTTATGTGTTTAAAAAACCTGGAATAATAAAAAGGCATTGTCATTCACAATACTTATAGGTCAAAGTTTGGAAAAGGCGAGCCCTATTGCATTACAGAGTGCGGTGTCCCTGAAGTGGGCGCCACGCTCAGCATTAAAGTTTACAGTTATTTTTAAAAAAAGCTGAAACAGAGCGCAGTGTCCTGTAGTAACGAAATACACACAAATTGGATAATATTCAGGTTGATTTATTGACAACCTCAGGACAGCACAGGCAAGATGATCTTGACTCTTCCTCCGGCTACTCTCCTTCTCATTCCCCCAAGTTCCAACCCTGACACATAGAATATAGAATAAAGAACACTCTGTACCTCACGATCTATTAAAGAGGTATCACTACACATCCCCCTTCTTTGTTTAAACAGAACCTCTTCTCCTCTTTTTGTAAAGAGAAAAAAAATGAAAGGAGAGAAAGAGAGAAAAAAAAATAAAAAAATAAAAATCTAAACCTACGTAGTACAAGCATAGTCTTCCAATTTTTTGGGTTTTACAATTTTCCTTCCAAAACCACTCTTTTTTTCCAAACAATTTTGGTTTGTAGAAATAGAATTGTCAATCAAGGCTTCACTATCATTTAGTAATGTCTCGTCATTCATACTGACAGGTACATTAACAGTGTTATCACAATCTGTATTAATCCACCAATATTTGTCGTACCTTGAATTAGAATCAGAATCTACTTTCTTGTCATGAGATTTGACAATGGCAAGTTTACTCATGTGGTAAATGGACCCATCATCCAACTGAACTGTGTTTCTATTGACTTTAACAATTTGTTTTGGTTCGCTGATTCTATTTTCACCTTTCACAATTTTCCTGCTAGATTTTACCCTTACCCATTGCCCCACTTGAATATTTACTTCTTTTACTCCATACTTGTTATCAAAATACATGTTGTTTTTTTGTTGAGTTTTACTCATACATTGTCGAATTTCATTAATGTCCCAATCAATTTTTCCACCTTTATTCATCCAACCAGGATTAACCTTGGAATGAGGAATTCTACCCCTCATAATGATAAAAGGACTATTACCAATAGAATCATGTACGGTGGTTCTATGACTCCACAACATTTTCATAAGCTCTGAATGTAGATCTTTCACCTTCCTACTGTTCATTGACAGCTGTATAATACCTTTGATAACTCTATTCATTCTTTCGACTACAGCATTGCCTCTAGGATGATAAAGTGCAGTGAACTTTTGTTCAATTCCAGCATGCTCCAATTTTTTTTTCATTTCCGTGGATTTGAACTGAACACCATTGTCCGTGAGCAATGATTTGGGAAAACCTTCTCTCCAAAAAATATTTTCAAGGAATTTAATGACTGAACCCGTGTCTATCTTTGTGACGATTTCAATTTCTAGCCATTTTGAAAATAGATCCATCAAAACAATGATGTATTTGTGAGAACCATCATTCCACAACACAGGTCCCATAAAGTCTAAAGCTAAATCTTCCCATAGTAGGACAACTTAATGGACTAGACGGAGGGTTTAAGGTTTTCTGTGACTTATCAGCTGAAACGCATTCTGCACAAGATCTCACAAAACGCTCAGTTTCCAGGTCAACTTTAGGCCACCAATACATAGATTTTACCTTCAGTTTGGTACGTGCAATACCTGGATGACCCTTGTGACAAAGAGTTAATATTTTATTTCTTATGCTCGAAGGAGGAATAATTTTTTCTCCTCTCACTAAAAACAACCCTTCAATGCCAAGTTCATTACGCACTTCCCAAAATGCCTTGAGTTCACCTAGGAGGTCGTGTTTGTCATACCCAAACCAACCATTTTCAACACAATGTTTCACTTTTCCCAAAACAACATCATCAGTTTGTGCTTTAATCCATTAATTTTCTTGTAGACCATGACATTTCTCATCGGAGAAAATACCAGCGACACAAACATCATTCCAAGAGCTATTATCTATTTCCGTGAGAGGCAAAGACAATCTGCTTAAAAAATCAGCAGGAGTGTTTAATCTGCCAGGAACGTATTGCACCTTATAGATAAAATCTTGTAAACGCATAGAAAGTCTTGCAATTCTGGCCGAAGCTCTCGATAATACTTCTGTCGTCAAGACTTTCGTTAATGGTTTATGGTCTGTCTTAACTGTGAACTCCCTGCCCCAAATAAACTTCCTAAAGTGCTCTAAAGCCCATACGCATGCCAAGGTTTCCCTTTCTATCACTGAGTATTTCTCCTCCGTGGGCGATAGAGATCTAGATGCAAATGCTATAACATCTTCTCCCCCTTTTTCATTACTTTGGGAGAGAACTGCTCCTAATCCTTTACCACTTGCATCAGTAGTTACGAAGGTTGGGGCATGAGGATTAAATCCCTTTAATGTGGGAGCCTCCACAATAGCAGACTTAATATTCAAAAAGGAAAGTTGACACTTGTCTGACCACTCAAACTTGTTCTTGTTTTTAAGTAAAGCACGCATCTCATGAGTTTTGTCAGCAAACTTTTCTACAAATTTGGAGTAGTACTCCGCCAAACCTATAAAGGACCGGAGTTCATCTTTGTTGGATGGAGGAGGAGCTTTGGATATTGCCTCCACCAATTTGTTTTTTGGTTTTACCCCATCCCTACATATAACATGGCCAAGATATGTTACACTAGATTCAGCAAATTTACATTTACTGATCTCACCAGTTAAACCTTTATCTGCGAGTACCTGAAGAACATTTCTCAAAATTTCATCATGGCGTTTCTTGGATTTCCCCATAATTAGTATGTCATCCTGAAAGAACACTACATTTTTAATATGACCTAACAATTGTGTCATAAGTCTTTGAAAAACAACTGCTGCTGATGCCAATCCGAACGGCATTCGGCGGAATTGAAAACATCTAAAAGGAGTACAGAATGCTGTTAAATGCTTGCACTTAGGATCTAACGTGATTTGGTGGTATGCTGATGATAAATCTAATGTAGAGAACCATTTTGCATCCCTGGTTAGGGATAACATTTCATCAATGCGGGGCAAAGGAAACTGATCTACAATAATGTTGTTATTTTGACCTCTTAAATCTACACATAGCCGAACCTTGCCGTTAGCTCGTCTGGCAACAACCAACGGAGAAATCCATTCAGACGATTCAATGGGTTCGATGATATGGGCACTTAAGAGTTTGTCTAATTCTTGTTTAACTTCATCCCGCACTATAAATGGAATGTTCCTAGTTTTGTGAATTTTGGGGACAGCATCGTGTTTCAATTTTATGTAATGTGCGAAGCCTTTTAACTTCCCTACTTTACTGCTAAAGACAGATGGGAACTCACTAATAACCCATTTTTTAGTATCTTCAGCATCACAGGCTACTAAGACCTGTTCCGGGCTATTGGGATTTAAAATAATACTTAATTTACGTTGATCTTTCCATCCTAAGACAGATGGTCCGTCTTTGGCTACGTATAATTTACATAAAGCAGACCTGCCTTTGAAGCTGAACATTAATTCCCTGAACCCAATCATGTCAATTTTTTCTCCGGTATAACTTTCCGGATTAATGTCGGGTGGCTCTAAATGACTCCCAATAGCGGAACAAAAATGGCGTGTCCAAATGTTCTCAGCAATAATAGTGTAAGGCGAACCGGAATCCGCCGCAACTTGTAAAGAAATGCCTCCTAAAGACACCCAACACAAAGGTTTGCTGTCTCCTGTTTCACCCAAGATTTTCAGAATTTTCTTTCTCTCACCCTTGGGTTTGACATCACTATCACTGTCATCAGAGGAAGACTCCTCTATGTCACTTTCTTTCACACACGCAACTTTTTTGTTCTTTTTATACATTTTACGTCTACAGGCTTTCGCGAAATGGCCAATTAGTCCGCACTCTAAACATTTTGCTGTACGTGCAGGACATTTATAATACTGCGCAGAATGAGAGGTGCTATTACAACGGTAACAGGAATACTGTGATTGCTTAAATCTAGCCATATTAACACTCTTTTTAGAATCAACTTTATCAACTTTCTTTTTTTGTGTTTGATTCAATTTGTTATGACCTTCTGAAATTTTATTAACAGACTCGCTTCAATCTTTCTTTTCAGAGGAGAGCGTGGCTTTAGCACAACGTTCTGACAATTCTGCTTTTTTCACTATAGAGATCATTTCTTTTAGACTAGAAACCCCTTCTACCCACAGTCTATCTTCAATAGCTTTGTTTTTTGCATACATCACAATTTGGTCTCTAATGAGTTCTTCATGGAAATTACCAAATTTACATGTTATTGAAAGTTTTCGTAAAGCGGACACGTAATCCTCGATGGTTTCATGCTTCTCTTGTTTCCTTTGGAAGAAGGCATGACGCATGACGGCAACGCACACTGTGGGTGAATAATGTTCATCCAAATCCAATAAAGCTGCCTTAAAAACATCAATGTCTCCAGCTCTTTCTTTTTGTTGTTAATCCCCCAAAACACGAAGACCTTCAGGACCCAAACAGTACATTAAGAGTCTTTTTTTCCTTTCAGGTGAGTAGGTGCCACTACAATCTTCAAGATTAGCTATGTAATTCAAAAAATAATCTTTCCATTCTTTCCATTGAACAATAGGTTCACCGGGAGCAGAAAGAAATTCTTTGGGCGTGGACAGATGTAAAGCAGAGTCACTACGAGGGACTGCCTCTCTTTGAGAGGATGCTGTTGGAGTGGTCATTTTTAATGATTTCTGGGATTTGAATCAGATGAGAGATGTTTGTTCATAGAAAGCAATGAATACAGAAAACACACAACAAAAAAATGTTTTTTTAAAAATGTCTTTCTATGCTTTACCTTACTTCTTGGCTATTTGTGCCCACGCTGGCTTCCCAGCGAGATTTCTTATGCCAGAATAGTCGATCGGAACACTTCGTTACTTCAGGACGTCCGATCGGTCGGCGAAATTCACATAAAGTTATATATATATTTTTTTAAACGGAGTCACGTTGGGGTCGTGACCAGCGCGGTGACGTCGTAGCGCTCAGTCACGTACCCTAGTGATGCAGAAGGCAGAGCTTTGAAGATGTCAGCAGGGACGGCGTTCGAACGACGAACAGCTCGAGGATCAACACCCTTGGAAGTAAACAACGCACAAGCTCGCCGAACTGCCGTTACTTCGGTGGGAACTCTTCAGGTACATTTCCGTTTTGTTTAATTAAAATGTACCTCTTTCACTTGAATCCCCATCATGATAGGAAGGCATGAAACTCCTTAGGCTGTCGTCTGTTGACGCAAATCCTTTAACTGACGAAGAGGCTGTAACGATCTCTTGAGTGTGGTCCCTTGAGAGTAAGTCGCGTGGATTCTTTGAGGTTGCCAACTCGTCGCCAATTTGTAGTAACGAAATACACACAAATTGGATAATATTCAGGTTGATTTATTGACAACCTCAGGACAGCACAGGCAAGATGATCTTGACTCTTCCTCCGGCTACTCTCCTTCTCATTCCCCCAAGTTCCAACCCTGACACATAGAATATAGAATAAAGAACACTCTGTACCTCACGATCTATTAAAGAGGTATCACTACATGTCCCCTCAGCATTAAAGTAAAAAAAAAAAACTGTAACAGAGCACGGCGTCCCTGAAGTAGGCGCCGCACTCAGCATTAAAGTTTTTTTGTTTTTTTAAAAGCTGAAACTGATCGCAGTGTCCCCTGAAGTAATTTCCATGGGCGTAATCCCCACCTCTTGCAACATCACATCTCCTCTGAGTTTCCATCCATAGTCTGATAATGTTCTGCTTTTCACTGGATGGTTTATGCCTGTGATTTTTAGAGAGAAGATATTAAGTTTACCCATCATGCAAACATAAAATAATGCTGCCACTTGCACTTAACTCATTAGAGAATGCAGCAACGACTTCCTTAAACTGCCGACCACAAAAGGCTGTTAAGCTTAATAACACTCATCACCCTCTAACCCGCTACTGAGTACCACCTATCCTCACAGACTTGAACACTGAGGTAATAAAAGGAAAACAATAGAAAAGGGAGAAATGAAACAGCAGGTGCATAGCAGAGGCACCCCCTACTTAGTCGCCCCACCCGGATCCCAATAAATTCAGACCACACCAATTTCATGTTTATGGAAGAATTGAGGCCGCAGTTTATTAGGCATTTTTCAACGTACAAGCGATACTTTAACCTTTAAACACCATTTAACTTATTAGGTGAGCCTGTGTCCTTGACCCATAAACTCAGCACTGTGCCCTACATTCAGTGCCGGTCCATTTGACTTATCACCTCGGGACGCAACCTTTCACTTTCATTCCGGGCAAGTGTCTGCATCCAGCCCGACCGGGTAACCTTTTTACTTCCGGTAGCCACACACTCCCCTTGGTAAGCGTCTGTTTCCAACCCAACCGGGTGACCTTTCACTTCCGGTGTCCACACACTCCCCGAGTAAGCATCTGCTTCCGACCCGGCCGGGTGACCTTTCACTTCCGGTGTCCACACATCTCCTTCCGGGTAAGCGTTTGCTTCAAACCCGGCCAGGTGATTTTTACTTCCGGTGTTACCAAACTTTTGTTAAATGGGCAAGCATATGTGCTTCCAGCCCACCAGACCATGGGTGAACGATCCCCCACCCATCTCTGCGAAGGTGTCCCGGTACCCAACTATTTCCCTGCCACAGCCTCTGCCCTTAATTGTCTACTTAAGTGTTTGCTTCCGGTTCCCCTGAACAAGGTCATTGGGGGAGCTTGCCAGTACCCCCTGGGTCCTGACTGCCCAGTTTGTGGCTTGTTCCCATTTCGAAACCTGTTCCCAACTTTACTATAAAAGGACCTCCTGCAAGTCACCTATGCTTCTGCAACAAATGTTTCCTGTTATCTCCCCCCTCTACTTCTTGTTCCTAAGTGGGTGGGTCTTCTCTTGCAAAATTCCCCAGAGAAAGAGGGCCCTGTGCCAGGCGCCTGCACTTAAATACCCCCTACCTCTCTGCCGAATTCCTAAGATTAAATTTATGATCGAGCTGACCCAGCTCTGTGATCTGCTGGTCCAGCTCCTTCCCTGCCTCCATTCCCTTGTCCCCACCCAGTATATGTCCGGGTTCGCCTCCACTAAGGCCCCCGGTCCAGCCACTATCTCCCTCCCCTTGGGGAGTGGGGGGCCGAACCAAGGGGCACAGCAGAAAGTTTCTGTAAATCGCCATACATGGATAGAATCACAAACACCACCCTCCCAGATTACTCAGACTTTCCACCAACCATTTGCATGGCATTACAGAACAAAACAGCAGCCTCCCAAAGGGCCTTACCCGTTGAAATAACTAACAGTGAAAACAGTGTTCATCAGTGGTCCTCTGCAGATCAGTGTGCATCTTTGTATCGATTTGAAAAAGGGGAGAATAGTTTTAGGGACAATCTATATATCGCCCAAACCCATCGGTCTCAGGAGGGCTACTAGGCATGATACCAGGAGACTGCTTTATAGTCAAAACTGGAATAAGGAAACCCAGAAAAGCCCTCTCACAAAGCCTGTAAACCGTTGCATACCAGTGTGTAAAATGCATACCCATGTATGTAAACATCTATTTATCCAAAGGAACAGATAGAAAGGACCCTGTTGGCAGTGCAAGGTGATATGAAGTTAAGACACACTCTTTAGGAGTTAGAGTGGAAGGCGCAAACCCGAAATTCACTTGCCTCCGTTACTGCTCACGGGCGGGCCTGGTAAATTCGCTTTCGCCACTGACGTCATGAATCACCACAAACAGTGAAGTTTTTCTTTGTGTGGTTGCACCGAAGGAAGATGGCTACTGTACACATTGTGAGCAAGGAGGTTTATAAGATGCTCATAGTGAAGAGTATTTGCTGATCCTATGGCAACTTTTACTAAGGCCCACAAGAGATGACCATTTTTTTGTTGTTCGTGCCTGTGGCTGACTTTTTGAAACGGAAATCATGTTTGTCCTTTTTAAATTACTGTGGCTGCCCCTAGAAAAGACCTCCTTTTTTTCTCCCTGTTTTGTTTTAAATCAGTTACTTATTTGCAGTTTATAATTGGTGTCAGATTGTGGTGCAGCAGCGTTATGTGGGATGTCTGCTGTTGCATCGCTTGTGCCACTCCCAGGTTGTGAAAGAAACCACACAACTAGTTGTGATAATGTGTTTACTTATTTGACTGAGAGGTGAGGGATACGAAAGTGAGCATCGAGGCCAGAAAGATACATAATACTGGATGGAACATGAGGCATGCATTTTTTAATACCTTTTAGTTCTGATATCAGAAGGAAGGTAATTGCACTCAAATGTAAATACAGTTCCAGAGGTTTGATTTCATGTGTGTACTGTTTAAGTATTTATGCCATATCACTGGGAGTAATGTACGCTTCCTCTACAGCTCTCGCTTTTCTCTTTCCCCAAGCGAGGTAATTGATTCATATGATTGTAAATAGCATTAATCTGTATAAATTGGTTGTTCTTAAGTTTGTATATATATATATATGTATTACAAAGGAATATATCGTTTTTGATGGTGATTAGTAGTGTCTATATGTGTTGTTTGACATGGTGTATTAACTGTTTTCTTATATATAAGTTTGTGATCTACGTTTTAGTGCCATGAATGTGATTGGTTTATATTGTCTTTTCTTATCAAATGTTCTTGTCTGTATTTATGTCGTTATTTATACGTTGTTTTGTGTTGATTGCAGCCCTGATGAAGTTCCGTTAAAAAGGAACGAAACGCGTTGGCTGTTGCTTTTATATTTCATACAAAGAAGAATAAAGTATTACTTTGAACCAACTCGTTCTCACGAAATTGTGACTTCATACCTGGTGTCACCTCCATTTTTCTTCAGCTCTCGCAACAAGCAGCGTCCCGCGAATGGTGCAAGGAAAGCGGCACAGTTGCAGGAAGGCATGTCGTACCTGCAGAAGGAGAAACTCATTGAAGAAAATAGTGCTCACGGACTAAAAAAATACATACCGTGTAACAACCGAAGTAAAAGGTCCAGTCGTTATGGGAGGTAACAAATGCAGACAAGGCAGTACCAAGGAGGGACTAACAAGCCTAATAACGACACGGAATCCAGCGTTTACGAAGGACAATGACACAAGCCAATGAAAAATATGGGCGGAGAGTGGGCGGGGCTTCAAGTCCATACTCCAATACTCCATGCCTCTCAGCAGCGCATGCGCTGTCCAGACTCAACCTAAAAAAAAAATCCACTATACAGGTGCCACAGTCGCTGAGACATGGACAAGGAAAGAAGAATGACTTCAGCTACACTGGGTTATAGAAGACAAAGGAAACATGAAAACGAATGACCGAGCAGGACAATTGAAGTAAAGACTGCAGATTACCTCACAATGATGAGTCTTCATGTACACTTAGATCTTTTTTGATTCTAGGTCAGTACCAGAAGCTCTGATTATGCTTATCTCTCTCTATCTTTACAACAAAACTTAAAGCACCCAATAAAAACATACTAAAACACAAACTACATTTCCCACAAGCCCATCAACCAGTCAGGGGCCACTGACCCCTGTATGACAGACAACCCACAAGTTATCCTCCTTTTTCTTTAATGCCACCACCAAAGCTAAGTGTCTTTTCTCCCATTGCTGATTTTATGAAAGTCGTTAAGGGATACATGCAAAATATTAAGTGCTTAGTATTTTCTAGAAGTTTGCAGTAATTGTTTAATTTTGACTTGATGTTCTGCCTGTGTAACGCTCTAAAGTGCATCCAGTGTGCCTTCCAGCCCCCCCCCCCCAAAAGAGGCCAGCCTGTATACCGCATTCCACTTACTACACCATCCTCGGCCTCCTAATCTCCTCCCTTGCGCAGCCTTTTCCCTTTTAGGGGTCTCTGGCCCTCGGTGGTGACGGCCCCGGAACAATTGTTACCATGGGTATTGGCGCCGCTTCCCACTGGGGATAACTGACTTGGAGAGCCAACTGAGAAAGTCTAGGCCTTGACGGGGACCCCACCCCTTTGGACCACTCCCTGGTTCTCCTGGCATGGCAATGGCATTCCCTTTATTCTGACCGCACAGGACTCAAATTCATTGAAAAATTTCAAACCTATTTTATATTGTACTCTAAATTCAAATAATCAAGTTGAAGGTCATCATTCTACTCTGTTTATTGAAGTAGAAATTTTTTCATATGTGTTGATCTCTCTTAATCAAACAAAAAATGCAAATACATTCTGGTTTGAAACAACATAAAGTTCTTTCTGAGAAAAACATAAACAAGATGTCTTGTTTGAACATTATGCGGATTGGTTTTGAGAGGCTCATGTGCAGTTTGAACTGAAGAAGAATTACCGACCTCTATATTGGTTCAAGTCCATTGGTCTCGAAATTTTCGTCGCTTGTCCATGGAAAACAACACAAGATTATGATTGCGTTTATTCACTGAGTTAAGTTTTTAACAATTGGCAACAGGAGTTCTTTGGATATTTATGGACCCTGAAGAAGGGAATTCAATCCAGAAATGCATTGGGCATCTTCTAGGGAGTTTGAGGAATTTCTCCAGAATGTTCAAACAAGACATCTTGTTGATGTTTTTCTGAGAAAGAACTTTATGTTGTTTCAAACCAGAATGTATTTGCACTTGTTGTTTGATTAAGAGAGATCAAAACAAAAGGAAATAATTTCTACTTCAATAAACAGAGTAGAATGATGACCTTTGACCCTTTATATTCCCAGGGTGCACATATAGATCATTGCTTATGCTCAGCCATGGTTCAATCTATCTCTCAGGCCCCAGAGGAGTCCTATATTGCAGAGGAGTACAGAATGGGGGAGGAACTAGCTGAGGCATTAGACTCATTAGTCCAACACCCAGTAAATAGGGTCCTAGCTATTGCCATTAAACCCTTCACTAGCCAGCTTCGCATGATTGCAGAACATGTTCCTATTCCCCACCCCCAAATTCTGCCCCACCTCCGCGAGTCTACGCTAGGCCCATCCCAGGATCCCCCTCAGATCTAGGGGGATAAATTCCACATACTGATACTTTTGCCAGTCTTTCCCAATCCTTTTCAATGGTACACATTTACAGCACCCTTAAAGGCTCAAATCCCCCCTCTACACACACACACCCCAGCCCTCTTTCCCCAGGACGGCGATGCCCAGGCTGATCCTTCTCCATCCCCAGACAGTCCTGTCCTGGCCAACAGGAGTCAAGCCACCCCAGTGCAAGATCTGCGTCAGTCAGATCTGCTTGACTTTGACCCAGAGGACATTGTTCACCCCGAATCTAGCGCCTGGAAACCCACGCCACAAAGTAGCTGCATACTTGCTTGGCAACAAACGCAAAGGATACAACAGAGAGATACGAGCTAGGATTCGGACAGAATGTCTCTGCCCGACCTTGGGCGACAAGGTCTCTGACACTCATAAAATTGATAACAATATGAATAGAAAGTTCTCAAAGGACACTAAAAAAGGCATTGACAGAGCCTGGCTTTCATGCCAGAATCGTTTTCTGGAGGTCACTGGGCCGGTGGTAAAGATCGCAGGCTGGCAGTTGATGACAAGGAAACGGAGACTCTTATTGATTTCGAGGTCCTGGTGGGCTGACCGAGCCATTTGCCAGCTGGGCGATGCTAACTGCGCCATATCTACGGTACACAGAAAGTGAATCCTTTTGGGCATGGACCCCAAACTTTCAGAATTAGTCTCAGCGAAAGCCAGTTCTATAGCCAACAGCTTCTTATTTGGTGACCCTTTCGTCAAGGACCTAGCCAAGTTTGTCAATACTTTCACAGCCCTGGACAAGGTCCAATCCTCTTTCAAAAAAGTCTTCCACTCTGTCCTTTTTGGTGGGGCTGGGCATTTCAGAGGTCACTTCTCTGAGGCCTCAAACAAGGGTTTGACGATTGCTGGAGTAACACCTGGCAGGATTACAGCAGTCGCAACACATTCTACCCCACCAACTCCCACTTCCGCAGGGCCACACATGGCTCCCGATCTTTAGCGTGTGGTGGAGCGCAGCTTTCAATTACAGGTGAGACTGACTTTCCCCTCTCAGGTATCATAGGGGGTAGGGTACATCTCTTTTTACACAATTGGGCACAGATAACTCAAGATGCCTGGATCCTCCAATCCGTGCAGAGCTATCACATACAGTTTTACGGGACCCCGTCTCAACCTGCTCCTTCTCGCCCCCTGTCTCTTTCTTTTTTAGACCGGGCCATCATAGATGAGGAGATTCAGAGTCTTTTGACCATAGGTGCCATTTCCACCACATCTAAGTACGAGAGGTTTATGTGTACCAACTTGTTAGTTCCCCAAGCGGGGAGGGGATCACAGGCTGGTTCGGAAAGTCAAGGAATTGAACAACTGGGTTTCTTATTGCCATTTCAAACTGGAGGGCACTCCCCTCCTCAGAGAAGGCAACTGGATGGTCCGGTTGGACCTCAAGGACGCCTACCTCATGGTTCCAATTCCTTCCCTCATTTCTGCTACCTCCATTTCCAATGGCAGAACAACTGGTTTCAATATTCAGCTTTGCCATTTGGACTCTCTTCCCCCCTTGGATTTTCACCAAGTATATGAAATCTGTGGTGGAGTTTTTACAAGCTTGAGGTGTGTGTCTTATAATTTACCTGGCCAACCTACGTATTCTGGCCCAGGGGAGAGATCTCCTATCATACTTGAACATATCTCAACTTCTATAGCTGGGTTTCCTTTTTAATACGGAGGAGCCCATATTGATCCCCTCACAATGAATAGAATTCCTGGGCTTACAAATAATTCAGTGCTATTATTATTTACTCCCTCAGAAGGTCAAGTATATCAAGACAGAACTGAGGTCTCTTTTATCCAAGGAGGTGGTGGCTCGAATCGTGGAGTTGCTGGTCTCCTTAATTCAAGCCATTTTCCCGGGACCCCTTCATTATTGGGCTCGACACCGTGCCAAAATTCACCATCTCCAAAAAGGTCTGTCATATTCAGACTTGATTCCCCTGTCACAGGAAACCAGGGTAGAGATGGAATGGTGGCTTTGTCTGATGGAGGCCTGGAATGGCAGGGCGATTTTCGGTTCCCAGCCAGGCATCGTCATTGAGTCAGATGCGTGCAGGTGGGGCTGGAGATCCCATTGTAGTTCGGTCTCCACCGGGGGTCGCTGGTCAGAGGAAGAACTTCATCTCCATATCAATTGCCAAGAGCTCCTGGCGGGTTCTTTTGCCATCAGAGTGAGGTCTCCTCAGGAGTTCTCAGGTTGCATCCTTCTGAGGATGGACAATGTGTCAACAAATTGAGGGGTACAAGATCTTGCATGTTAGAGGAGATTGTCAAAGAATTTTGGCATTTGTGCCTGCAGCGCAAGGTCTCGTGATTGAGGAACATCTGCCAGGCCGATTGTATACTGGAACTTCAGATTTCTGAAAGATTTCCAAGGATTGGAGGTTATTTCCCCCCTCTTTCAGTGGCTTCAACATCTACAGGGTCCTTGCCAGGCAGATTTATTTGAGTCTCTTCTGAAATCTCATCTTCCCCAATTCTACAGTTGGAGGCCGGACCCTCTGGCCTTAGCGACCAATGCGTTCCTTCAGGACTGGATTCGCGGATTAGTGTTTGCCTTCCCTCATTTCTAATGATTCCTCGAGTGGCAGTTCAGATGAGGTATCAAAGAGCGTACCTGGTCCTTGTGACCCCATCTCTGGAGATCTCAATCCTAGTTCCAGACTCTAATGTATCTATCATGCGACCCTCCAGTACAGCTTCCTCTAGTGCGAGTACTACTGACGGACCCTTTGGGGAGTATGCACTCCCTAGTCCTGCAAGGGATACTTTCCTTTCATGGCCTGGTCTCTTTCAGGGGACACAGGAGCTTGCCAGGGCTTTTGCAGCAAGCTGAACTATATGTTGGCCTGTCATTGTCTTCCAGCATCCACAAGCAATATGCTTCAGCATGGTGTCGATGGGTCAGTTGGTGTGATCCACAAGGTATTGATCTTGTGGGGTCAGACTTACCCCATGTAGAGAATTTTCTGTCTACTCTCGCAGCAGATGGTATGGCTTATCGCTCTGTGAACAATTTTCGTGCAGCCATTTCCACCAGCCATAATCCAATGGATGGTTAACCCGTCGGAGAGCATCCTCTTGTTTGCAGGGTCATGCGTGGCATCCGAGTCTCAAAATCCAGAGGCCGCAATATTCTCTTTTTTGAGATGTAAATGTGGTGCTTCGATTCATACAAAGCTAACCAGAGAACTCCCTTCTATCGAGGAAGCAGTTGGCCAAATTGACCACCCTTCTTTGGCTTATCTCCTGCCGCAGAGTCTTGGATGGCAAAGCTCTCGACGTTGCAGGTAGAGTGTTTACTCCAGAAGTAGTATCTTTCCAACTTTCCAGGTGCACAAAAACATATTCTAAGTGTATTACCTATCCCAGCTTTCCTGGCAATCCGCAGTTGTGTGTCAACCAAACCTTAAAGCTTACCAGCTGATGATCAGTCGGGTTGTTGATTGCTCTATAGAAACCCTTTGGTCCAGTGGCCTCTGTCACCTTGTCATATTAGGTCAAATGGTTGCTGCCGGAAGAAGGAGTGGACGTGACCATGTTTGATGCCCACAAAATCAGGGGAGCTATGTCATTTAAGTCTTTTTCTTTGGGTTCTCGATTATTGGACATCATGAGAGCTGCCGATTAGTTATCAGATTCTACTTTTAAACGCATTTACTATAAACTTATTGTAAATGTTGCATCTGTGGTGGTGTATCGGGTTAAACAGGTATAATCTGAGCCTCTGGTCCCGACATAGAATGAAAAGTTTTCAAGCATTTGCGTCAAGAATTTTCAATTCTATTAAGAACACAGAGGCGAGGATTATCCCACCCATGCAATTAATTTATCAATGCATGAAATTGTGTTGTTGATGATCTTGTTCCCGCCCTGTGTGGTTAATTTGTGGTATATGGCAGAGGTTACTCCTCTCTTTTTCCTCGACAGGTTTAGACCAGGAGCAGAGTTGAGCGTATCCGAGGCTGTAGGTCCAAATTTTCCAGTTCTAATGTTAACGTCATTGTTCTTGATGTTTACAGTGTTTCTTCAGTTGCCTTTAATTTTTCCCAGAATTGGATCACATTCCAAAGGCCAGAGGATCAACTACCACATTATACTTGTTGAAATGTTCATGGTTAGCTGTATGAACTTTTGACTCACAAAGAAAGAGGAGTCCTTATGAGTTATGTGTAATATAGGGGATGGTGGTTCCTAATTGGTTGATGGACTTGTGAGAAATGTAGTTTGTGTTTTACTGTGTTTTTATAGGCTGCTGTAAGTTTTGCAGTAAAGACAGAAAAGCATAATCCTCACGTTCGTGTCCTTAATAGAATTGAAAAATCTTGACCCCAAGGCTTGAACATTTTTTTACTGTACGGTCTTCTCTTTTAAACTCAATAAAATCTTATTAAACTAAACAAAAAAACTGGGAGAACATAGAAGAAAGACTGCTCACAACAAGCTTCCTAATTTGACCTGTGCTGCCATGCCCTTATTTTATGGCAGGCCTGGAAGATCTGAATATGCTCAACTTTCTGTAATAACTTTTACAGCAGCCCCCCCAAAAAAATCCAATCATTCCAACAAGTATTTTTCCTAACACCAACCAATGCACTGTTCTGACCAGTGTATAATGATACCCTTTCAATCTGTCACACTCTTTATTTGCTCCTTCCATCATCTAGAGACGAGTGACCTTTCCTGTCTATCTAAAACCGTAATCATAATCTCTGATGTTGTGATTAACTTGTGTACCATTATTAAGGCTTGTTTAGGTCCTCCACGGTGCTGACACAGCGCTACATTGGCAGGAGGAGATGCGAGCTAGCAGTGTGTGAGGGAGGTGGGTGTTACTTTGGCGCATACATGACAACACTCCCCATGTTGGCAGGCAACTGTATGAGAAGTATTATGGGAATCCCGTAGTGCAAGCAAGGAAAATGGGACTCCTACCCCTGTTCGGCCAGTAGTAAAAGCGCACTATAATCGGGGTGAAGTGGGCCACACTCAACCATGGATCCTTGTGCCAATACAACTACTGCACTAATATTATTGGTGCATTTTCAATCACTGACAAGTTTGTGAACTACAAGGGACAGCCAAGTTAGGGAACAGCCAGGAGAGGTCCAACTGGATAAAAAGTACAGGCAGGCATGCCACCTATATCACCTGGCAAATCATTGCTGGATACCAAGAACGTATACACCTCAGACTGAGGTTGGAGACTCAAATAAAGAAATTTTAATTTGTCAAATTTCAAGCTTGCGGCTTTCCAGCAGACATTAGTAGGGGAATTAAAGTTCTCCAGTTTTGCTCTCTATATCTCCCCCTCATCGAAGTACTACGTTCCTGGGGCACTATGCCAAGTTCCATTGGTAGCCCAGAGTCATCATATACAAGTTCTCAAATATGTCCAAACAGATATGATCCCTTAGTCTACCAAAAAGGATATTTCAGCTCTACATCTCTTACAGCCTAACAGAAGTAGCAAGTAAAAAAACATTCTTGGATGCTACACCGACATAGAACCCCAAAAGTAAAACTTTAAATCATATAAACAATAAATGTGAAGACATTCTGACATAACACAAAATTTTGCATCGCATAAGGAACTACAGAAATATTTAGGCATAAAACAAATTAAAGACCAGCCAAATATACTAGTCATAGTGGCTAAATTAACACAACAAGAGTACAGAGTAACTTCCTAACTAACAAAATAAAATGCATTTATTAATACCATCTCTCCGAGCAATAGCTAACATGCCTAGATGACAAGCAAGAACCCATACTTTCTGCGGTCACCTGTAGCGGGATGCACCAAATTATTTTAAAGAAAACTATTCTTAAGCCAGTTTGATTTCATGAAGAACTCTTTTTTTTTTTGGGGGGGGGGGTTGCTGAACGAATTCATAATTCTTTAAATTCTAAATTATTTCACAGCCCGTTATTTAACCTATAGTGGCCTGGATACACGACAGCATGTCCACCACCACAATACCCAGACGGTAACACCAATGTGATGCTGTTCAGGGAACTGTGAATCAATCATAGCATAGATAGAAAGGAGCAGGTAGGAACCTCAAGATTAGAACAAAGTTGGGAAGCCAGAAACACTGCACATAAGTCAACTGCTTCCTAATTAAGGAAGAAGCCCAGCTTAGAAATCCGGATGATGAGTCAAGTATTTTTTTAATTTTTAAAAAAATAATTTTTATTGAGTTTTAGAGAGTGAAAAACATTATCAAACAAATGAACATGATACAAATATGATATACCAACCAATGTAAAGGAATAAAACAGGATCAAAAAATTTATGAAGAGAGAAAAAAGAAACAGAAAGATGAAGAAAAAAAGGGATTATAAAGCATGAAATTAATATACAATAGGAAAAAAGAAAATGAAGATCGAGATTAAGATGCAGGTGCAGAAGTAGAAAGATACAAAGTAAAAGGTTACCACGATAGATCAGATTTAATTTTTTGAGAAAGGGAAAGAGAAGAGACATGAACGATTCGGTGTTCATCACAAATAAAGTTCCACCAAATTAACGATTCTAATGATGAATCAAGTATAAGGAAGTCCGTATTGCTCAACACTATAAGTACGCCAAGGTTGTATCAGAAAGATCAAACGATCAAAAATAATACAGGCTCACGTGCACAACAGAATTAAATTAAACTATGACAGAAAGAGGGTCCACAAGGAAACAAAGTATTCACATTGGGAAGGCATCCGGCTTGGTCCGAAGTGCCTTTATAAGGTGCGATGAGCCTGTTGACACCGTCTGTGGACATGGCACGCGCTGAACTCTTTGGAGAGTCTTTCAACCAGTATGCCACAGTGAAAGAGAAGTGAGGCGTTTGCCGCAGCAGTTGGTTGGCATCTCATTCCTGTGATGGTGTTGGTGGGACGCCAAGTCACCAACCAGAAGCAGCTCATCCGAGTGCCTGTGGGTACCAGGTCAGATGCCTTACCCATGAGTCTTTACTGGTCTCTGCACTCACCTGAACAGGTATGGAGGCGTGGGCAGTAGGGTTAGAGACCTGCATGGTGACAGCTGACAAGGAACAGAACCCCTTTTCTGCCAAAATGGACTTGACCAGTTGAAACACTACCTTCAGCAATTCCCAACACCACCACATACAGGCTTATTTATAGAGTGCCTACAACCTTCAGCAATGCTCTGTGCCCTGTATGTACCAGGACACAGGTATACAGTCTAAGGCTTTGACAATCCCACATGTGATGCACATTTCATACAAAGCAAAAGCAGGGCCATATTAGTCAGGTTTTCCATATTGTTCTGGATTTTCCACATTCCCAATGTTTACTCATTGTATTTTCTCTGAGGGGAAGAAGGGTCTCTGAGCCCTGCAACCATGGCATTGGGCACAAAAGACAAGCAAAACTCACTATGAAAGCAAACAATCAAAATCATTAGCATTCACTGCTACTAAGGCGTGCTTAAAACTAAACAAAAATAAGGTGCATTTGTAGTCAGTCAGCTCCACGTGATAGGCTCATGACGCAAAAAGCATTTTTCTGCTATTCTTTCAACATAAGGCCGCTCCATTGAAAAATGCCTCTTTTTCTATGCAGCGAAAACAGAATTTTGTAGCAATCAATACTTGGTAAATACTTATCTTTAATATGTAGCATGTCCCACTTTTATACATTTAGTGACAGGCCGGTTGGGATAAGGAACACTTAGGTGTCACATAGCTAATATATAAAAGATTTGCAACTTGTCACCGGTTTCTTACAATGCATTATACATGTTTCTTTCAACTCAGTAATTTGGTTTCTTGGAATGCAACAACCAGTTTTTTAGGACGTAGAAATCAATTTTCTTAAAACACTGTAATGGGGGTTTTTAGAATGCAGTTACTAGGTTTCTTGGAACTACATAGAAACATTCCTAATTTTCCATACATTGAAAACATAATTTTAAAGCACTCAACACTTGGTAAATAGTTATCTTTAATATTTAGCATGCCCTACGTCTATACATTAACCAACCAGCCCGTTGGGACAAGGAATAGTTAGGGGTCACTTACTGAATGATTAAACAAAAATTATTGCTTCTTGTCAAAGAACTTTTGTTTGACATGAGAAAACGACAGGATTTGAAGCTCTAATGAGTGTCACAATGGTGACCCGGAAGCAGTGTTGTCCCAGTCACTTGTAAGGTGTAAATGTGCATTGTAACCCACACGTGGCACAACTTTCATGTAATTTAGCATTTACGGAACCAACTTACCATTACCATGATTTTATGAAAAGTGAAATAAGACAATTGGGGTAAGCCAATATAACTCATGTTTTAGGGACCAAGTTCATGTGCTGGCAAAAAGAAACAAAAGCTGAATAGACCAAGGGAGATCAAACAGAAAGGCAACATTGCTATACACACTGTTAAACGTTTTATAGAAAAGGGGAGGGGTTTTGTATCATCCAAAGGCCCACCTAAAAGGAAAAGCCCGATCTCCTTGGTTTGTCTCCAAAACTAGACTGGAAGCATAAAAAGCAAGCCGGGTGTACCAAAAGCCCTCATAATCTACCAATGTCATTCACAGATGGGTCTGCATGGGGAGACAACAGTCACTCACCAGAATTGTAATTTTCCTCCTTTTAGTCTTCAGCCCTGCGAGGGGCTAGCCTCAACCCAGATAAGCAAGTAGTAAACTGGGCCGCCATCTTAGTCTTATGAATGCCACTCAGGTCCCACGCCAGTATCTTTCAGGCTTGGTACTATAGTCTCCGGCTTCGCTAATATCGGTTGAGGAGGTGGGGTTGGTGGCTGTCGCGGGACTGCTGTGAATTTGGTGCATATCTTCTTACTTCCTGGAGCTGTAAATCACCTGTTTAGGTCTTGCATCCGCATTATCAACATGTCTAAAATGTAGGTGGGTTCTTTGATTATAAAGGCAGAGTATGTCGACTTTAGGAGGGCTGGGACACTGTGCAATCTTTACAGGTTTGAAAGCATGGGGGCCTTGTGACGAATGTGTGACTAAAGAGGACATCCTCCCCTCCCAAACCAGGGAGCTGGTTTCCCCTAAATTAGATTGCAATGTGCCTATGCCAAGGTAAGATTCACCTGGGTTTTTGGTTTCACCTAATGTTGCATTTGGCAATTAGGCCAGTCCACTAGGGATCCTTGTCGCTGAAGAATGCCCAAATATATATAACTATATAGGCTAACTATAGAGGCAGAAACATGTTGGATTAGGGAGATGGTTTGAACCATTGCTCTCACTTGCCATCTCATTGATATTTTTAGAAATACCTGAGGTCTCCATTATTAAAGGTGATATACCAGGGTACCATAAAGTATTTTTAATTAATCTTGATCCCGCCATTTGTCCAGTAGATCTTTATCTAGGAACTCCCTCCTTCATTTGAGTTCGTCAGGAGGTTGAGCCCGCCCTGGTGACGCCGTCCTACCAGAGTGGGGAGAGGTTGTTTTTTATAAACCTTGACACAAACTGTGTGTTAGGTTTCCCCTTCCTAAAGATTGGTCTTCCCATGTGACTTGACAGTATTCCTAAAACATCCAAATAGGGCTCAGACTGAAATTCCCAATTAGGAGAATACGTCCTTTTTCAACCAGAGCTACCATACCTTTTTAGGTGTCGCCTCGCCCAGTGCATGCGCTGGTCTGGCGAGACTTTTTGTGAGGGCTCAAAAAATGCTACCATGGCCAGCCTAGAGCTACAGTGCATGTTTGCGGGCTTAGACCTCGTCATGCTCATTAAGTGCCTGCGATCACTTTCGCGGCGCCCCTTTGATGTTCTCGTTCAAAGAACATCAAACAACAAAGAACATGTTGTTGTGTTATTGCTTTGCTGCGCCCGTTTGACTTACAATGTGCTTTCTCTTTCCACAAACTCGATGTTTGTGTTCCTTTATTTTGAGATGCTTTTAGTATTACTGTTTTGTGACTTAAAGAACATTAAGGAAATGTTACTGTGAAACTGGACAACGTTCACAGTGTTTATTTCTGATCGCAGCGGCTGCTTCATGTCCGTTGCACCATTCAGGGAGTCCTTTCGTTGGCGCTTTCATGAGGACATGATGAGGAAGCTGGAAACTTTTGGCACATTCTCTTTAAAAGCACAGCATGTTGGCGACTGGTTAATCGATTAGACCTATGTAGCGCTTTAGATCTCAACGCGCTATGGTGGGTGCAGCAGTTACAACTCATGAAATATGGGGTGCAACTCACAAGGAGGGGGCAGGTTTGAGTGCACATTGGCTGCAATCAAACTCTTAAGATGATGGGCTGTGTGTATCCATTATCAGCACTCAGTCTTCGCTAAGTGATCTTGTTTGTTTTGTTGTTGTGTTAATGCTTTGCTGTGCCCGTTTGACTTACAACGTCCTTTCTCTTTCCACAAACTCGATGTTTGTGTTCCTTTATTTTGAGATGCTTTTAGTATTACTGTCACACACACAACCACAACCACACACACACAACCACACACACACAACCACACACACAACCACACCCAACCACACCCACAACCACACCCAACCACACCCAACCACACCCACACAACCACACACACAATCACACCCAACCACAACCACACACAGCCACAATCACGCCCGACCACAACCACATACACACAGAACCACAACCACACACAACCACACACCACACACACACAACCACACACAGCCACAACCACACAACCACACACACAACACACACAAACAACCACACAACCACACACACAACACACACAACCACACACACAACCACACCCACACACACACACACAACATACACAACCACACCCACACACAACCACACACACCCACACACAACCACAACCACACATACAACCACACAGCCACACCCAACCACACACACACCCACCCACACAACCAAACACACACAACCACACCCACAATACCACACACACGCGCACAACCACACACTCAACCACACATCCCCACAAACACCCACACCCGCACCCACACACAACCACACACAACACCACAACCACACACACAACCACACACACACAACACAACCACACACACATCCACAAACCACACACACAACCACACACAACCACACCAAACCACACACACAACCACACACAACCACACCAAGCATTGGCATAGCCAATAGGTCTCGCCTTTGGGACCTTATAAGTGTTTAGCCACGCAACAGTTGATGTGGTTGCACCAAGGATATTGTGCTGCATAACTAAATACTTAGAAGGTCCCAAAAGCAAGACCTATTGGCTATGCCAATGCTTGTTGTGTTGTAGGATTTGATTTAGGGAGGACATACGGTAGCCTCACCTCCTCCTCTCCATTTGCGTGTTTAAAGTCCTTAGGAGGTCCCTTGATAACTAGGATACGATCTGTAGAATTCACTTTATGCTAGTTTGCAATCTAAAGACCCATCACAGAATGTGTTACAAATAGAAAACGTCATGAAATACAGGTGCACCAAAAGAAAAATGGGGAACACGCAAAATCTAGGCAGCAACCTTCACACACCCTTCCTGTATCCCCAAGCTTGATGCTCCTGATGCTCAGTGTATTTGAAGAAACCTCATGATTACAATCCTGTGTTGTGAAGAGAAAAAAAATTACAATCTAATGGGGTGACTGACAACCTGCGCAATCCCACCACCAACACAGCTTAATATAGATAGAAATGTGGTACGCTCAACTAATAAACATTCAAGTCGATAGTACCCACAGCAAGGCTGCTGGAATAATATGGGGTCGAGTTTTGGGACTCGGGGGGTTGGATTTGTACCTCAGCGAGAGCAGGTCAATAACCACACATTCATAATTTGCTTTTAAAGACTTGCATTTTCTCCCAATTTACAGATCTGTGACTAAACCAAAACCCAGAAAAAGGGTGAATCTGATATTCTCTGTAGCATTTATCATTTGAGATTAATCTCAGAGATCAGTCTTATGATCTTATTTTTTCATTAACGTACAGAAGGTCAAGGTAAATCTCGACTTGCCTTTAATTCATGGGATGTATCCTGAACTCTTTTTCTAATAATTGTTTATTTATGAATTCTACTTTATTGTTTTTTAAATATTTACGTTACTTTTCAATTATGGGGGTCTCGATGCCCCCTTTCCTTCCTCTCAAACATACCACTTCCTGTTGTCCTTAAAATCCATTACCCTGTTATACCATAGACTCAATTTAACCATCACCTATAGCATTCAATATTTAACTGGTTCCTTCCCAGTTTTTATGTCTCTCATGTTTTGTTGGCCAGTTTATTTTTCTATTTTAAGATTATAATACTAAAAAAAGACATCAAAGTAAAAAACTCAGTAGCATGTGCAGAAGTGACTCAATAGCCAAATTACTATTGAGAGTGGGAACTTGTTCATTGCCAACCAATGGAACAAAATCTCTGCATAGGCCATTTAGAGATCTGACCTAGTTTGAGGTGCAAGCGATTTAAGTAGGTCGACACAGTCAAACCTCCACAGCACAATATACTATTTCTGATGCAGATCATGTGACATTTACAGGCAGGAAACGAATCACAGGATTACACAACAGCCTCCCGGATTAAAATGCATCTCATGAGTGATTGAAACTCATTATTTCAGCTCACAAGACCAGCTGGCCAGACAGCGCCAAGTACTATGCTGGTAAGGTAGCTGATTGGGTCTCGCTTGCGCTGCAGCCAGATGAGTGTGTTCCACACGCAGCATGAGTAAAAATACAATACTGTGTATCAATTTAATTTGGTCAACAAAAGAGTATATTACCTACTGGCGGTCGCCAGTAGGTAGTTATAGTTAGGACCCCTTTTCCATAGGAAAACCTCAACATTCTATTTTGAATAACTTTGGCGCCGGTCGATGAATCCTCGCGAATTTCTCAAAATAGGTGGGGCGCTACGCTCCGCTCCTACCCTGAAAGTCTCGGGGGGATTCGTCAAGCGGGGGCTGAGATAAAAGGGGGGTCCCAAAACGCGTTTTTCCCATGCATTTTTCCATAGGACCTTTAGAACGAGCTACAGCCCGAACGGCTGAACAGAATTACTAGAAATTTGGCAGAGAGGTAGTCCCTAGGTCAAGGAAGTGCCTTTTGTAGGTTTGGTGTAAATCTGTTCAGTAGATTCTGAGAAAATAGCCTTTAAATCAATATATATATCTGAGCCCGCTTACGGTACGCTTACCGTACGCTTACCGTAAGCGTACGGTGGCGTGCGCGAGCGCGATTCTGATTGGCTCTTAGATCTTAGTAAACATTCGAATCGGCCGAAACCAGGAAGCGGCGTCCGCCATTTTGTCTCTCGCATTGAGAGTTATTTCTCAAACTTGATGCCCAAAAACATGTTATGGGGCATTTTTGACAACTCCCTCCCACACAGTCATGTTGAGGGAGTCCCCAAACATCCCCCAAGAGCAAAAACGGTTTTATTTTTTTTTCGGCAATTTCGCCGAGTACGCTTACCGTAAGCGTACGGTAAAAAAAAAAAAAAAAAAAAACCACTATCCACACTTACCCCACCCCCTGTGCTTTTGGTGGCCGGAGGCCACCAAATGTACAGGGCTTATTAATAGGTAAAAAAAACTAAATTTTGGCAACATGAAATTATAAAATCGAAATAAAAAAAACACTATCCACATTGACCCCACCCCCTGTGCTTTTGGTGGCCGAAGGCCACCAAATGTACAGGGCTTATTAAAGTTGATAAAAACCGTGCACGGAACGAACTGCGTTAAGTGGGCGCGCACGCCTCGAATGGCGTAAAGTAACTTAGCATTTAAAAAACCGTACAAATTCACTGAAAAAACCATAGGTTTCACACACGTTATAGTTAGGAATTAGCATTTAAAAAACCTTGCAAATTCACTGAAAAAACCATAGGTTTCACACATGTTATAGTTAGCGGAAATTTTACTGATAAAAAACCAGTGAAATTGCCCCGTTATAGTTAGTGCTGGCAACTATAACTCACGCGACCGCAATCTTCTGCTGATGACATATGTGTCTTTATGAAAAAAAAATATTTGTAATATATGTATAGCTAAAAATGTATGGAAGAAGACATGGGCAAATAAGTGTCTAAATACAGTATTAGCATCAGCAGAGGATTGCGGTCGCGTGAGTTATAGTTGCCAGCACTAACTATAACGGGGCAATTTCACTGGTTTTTTATCAGTAAAATTTCCGCTAACTATAACATGTGTGAAACCTATGGTTTTTTCAGTGAATTTGCAAGGTTTATTAAATGCTAATTCCTAACTATAACGTGTGTGAAACCTATGGTTTTTTCAGTGAATATATATATATATAGGCCTCAATTTTCCCACTTACGTGAAAGAATATAAATATATACACACATATATCTATCTATATATATATATATACACACACACACTATCTAAAACTCTTGATATATACAAACAACTACAACTAAATTGTTTTTATTCTCAGAAGGGGAAAAACAGTTGAAGATATTTCACAGTGCAGTTTACTTTTCCACAGCATTTCAAAGGTAAAGAAGCACTTGCTTTAATTCAAATATTGTATAAAATATGTTTACAACTATAAGTAACAGAGGATACTGGTTTAGACACTAGAAGAGAATTTCCGAAAGGTGGTAGAATCCAAAAGACTAGCAGGGCTAGGGTAGTGGGAATCACATGAAAGGCTTTCAGATGTTTACTCAAGGAAGAAGTAATACCCAAGTCCCCTCAAGATGGCAAACTCCTAAAAGGATGGCTGAGGGCATGAAAGTACAAGTTACTTACCTTCGGTAACGATGTATCTGGTAGAGACGATACTAGCCGCAGATTCCTTAACGTAGAATTATCCCCAGGCGTGAGACTGGAACCGGAAAACCTTCTTATCCAGCATATCTGCGCGCCGGGGGGCGGTACCACGTGACTCCACCCTGACGTCTTCCGCGGGCGTGACGTCAGTGAGGTCACATAAGCTCCACCCCGGCGCGCTGACGTCAATTTGCTTCGGAGAACTTTTCCGCGCCACAACGCGGAGCCATCACAACAAAACTGAGGAGAGCATGAGAACAGTGTGCGAAAAAACAAGAAAAAACAGAAAAGAAAAAGATGAGGAACAGCGCGAGTCGGCACCAAAGCACCAGGAGGCTACAGCAGCAAGGCCAGTGCAGGGAAAGAGCAAGGCACCATTGTGAGGAACAACTGTGCAAGCCAAGGCTATATCACCAGGTAGCACCAAAGCGCCAGAAGGCCATAGCAGCGTAAAGCGCAAAGCACCACTCCGTGGGACCCCCGCGCACGCCAAGGCGACAGCCATCCTGGAAGCACAAGCATGTGAAAGCGCCGTATCAGAAAAACAGAGAGCGAGAGAGAGAGAGAGAGAGTCTGTAACCACAAACCACACAGTGAAGTGCCACCAGCCCAGAACAGAGGAGCAACAGCAATCCACCCCCAGACCATACCCTCAAAGAGGGCCATATCCCCTGAAAGGAACAGGAGGCCACAGGACAAGCAAAAGAATCCCCAACAGAGAAGACCGCAAGGGGAGCAGAAACCCTAACAACAGAGGGAAAAAAGCAAAAGTAGGCCCCTACACTGGAGAGAAACCAGCTGGAGGAATGCCTGACCGGAAGAGAACGAAGAGGACACCCACAGAAGGCAAGCCACCCAGAGGGAGGCGAGCGCAGAAAACCCAAACTGAGGGTCCTCGCAGAACGGGAAGGAAGGGTGGGTCGTGAAGGAATCTGCGGCCAGAATCGTCTCTACCAGATACATCGTAACCGAAGGTAAGTAACTTGTACATCTGATAGAGACTGCTGGCCGACGATTCCTTAACGTAGAATAGATATGCTAGCCATACCCAGAAGGGAGGAGGGCCTGCAAGAGAGCCTCCCCACCAGGAGAGACACAGGGCCCCAGCAGGGAACATGTCACAGGGACAAGAAGGGAAAGGCCAACCAAGGGAGAACCGCCCAACACCCCGCAGGGGCAGACAGCACCCGAAAACCTCAAGGAACACAAGGACCACCTCAAACCCCAGGGAGAAGAGGTAGAGCCGGAGGTAGGGCCCACCGTAAGAAACACATACACAGTGATAGAAAATAGTGGAACACACATCGGCCACAAGCAGCGGACAAGGCAGGAACGGTTCCACTGCCAATAGCGCAGGCGGAAGAAGAAAGGCACAGTTGTGCAGAGCCTCAGCAGAACCAGAGGCAGGGGCACAAGGGAACATATCAAAGGCCACAACGGTGGATTAGAAGCAGCAGGCCTACACGGGCATGCGCAGCCAGCAGCAGGCAACACCACGGAATAGCGCACCCAGGACAAGCCAGACGCCAGCCGAAGGCAAAGGCCAGGGAGGGCCAAGACAAACCCCAAAGAAGGGGCCGGCCTAGAACACACACACTGACCACAAAGAAGAGAGATGGAGGACGGACAAAGCCGTCCACCAGAACACAGAGGCCAAGAAAAGCCATTCCCTCTGGAACACCAGACAGAGGACCAAGCCGAAACACCGGGCAGAAGTTCGGAACCATCAAAACACGACATCGCAGACAGCAGAACAGACTGGTCTAGCGACATAGCGAACAAGGAGAAGGACGGACCTGGGCGCAACACAAGCTGCTTCAAGAAAATCGGCAAGAAGATCGCACCTGCGACATACCGTGACACCAGGGAGAGCAAGGAGCCAGAAAAGGGCGACCACACCTCCCCAGCACATGACAGAGCTATGTTTTTTTGTTAAATATTTTTATTGGCATTTAAACACTCGGAAAGCAGTACAATCAACGACTATCCCCCACCTGGGCATGTCAATATACAATTCATGACAGAGCTATGTAATAGCTACAATTACCCACATAGGGTATGTTACGTCCCAATAAAACATGGGAACCCCTCTTAGGAAAAAAGTTCAGCAGCAGAGGACAAACAGAAAGACCTGCGGGTAGAACCGCAGACGGCTTGCCAATCAGCCAATAAAGAAGACACAGAAGGCTTAATCTCAGGACCTACACGGGCTTACCAACAGCCAAAACCACAAGTCAAACAAAGGCCGGACCAGCGTCCAACAGCACCGAAGGGCCAACTGAAGGACCCTGGAGGCACACCAACCAGACAGAACACGCAACCGGGGCTACCAAACGCTAGACCCCAGAATAACAAGGGGAGAACACCTCCCAGAACACAGCAGAGGACCGACAGCCAGGTTTACTGAGGGGGAGGAGGAGGAGGACGACGAAGTCCCGCAAGGAACCGCTGAATAGCATAATCCGCCGGGGCATGAAACAGAAGAGTGCCATCAAAAGGGAGGTCAACCAGACGCTCCCTAACATTTTCAGGAAAAACACTGTCCCTCAGCCAAGCATGGCGACGGATGGCCACCGAAGAAACCATAGTGCGACCAAGAGCTTTAGAGACATCCAGGGCCGAGCGAAGAATAAACACATCCAGCTCCCGGCCATTCAACACATGGTGCCGCATATCAGCGCACGCACCCTCTTGAGAAGACAGAGGGGACTCCGCGGAATTCTACACGCAGGAAGTGGCTCTGGTCAACACGCAAAGAGTGTTGAGCGCCCGCAAGACAGCACTGGAGGAAGCGAAGATGTTACGCTCCCACGAATCCAGCCACCGGGCCTCCCTCGAAGGAGGAGACAATACCGAGGGCAAAGAAGGGAAGGCAGTCTGCAGAAGAGGGCCCCTGGTAGAAGGGTGGAAGGAAAGGCAGACAGGATCATGCGGAGCAGGACGGTGGCGGTGCAGAAGCGACTGGTGCACCGGGTCCCCCGTGGCAGGACGCCCCCAGGCTCCCAAGAGAGAACTATGAAGCGAAGCTTCGAAAGGGAGAAGCAGCTCCCATCCACCAGAGCCCTGATGGAGAACCTCAAGTAAATGGTCCGCGGGGAAATGGGTAGCCGGGTCGCCTATGCGAAAAATCCCATCCGGCCGTGGAGACAGCCCGGGCGAAGGCAGCACTCGCTTCCGTAGGGCAACGCGGTGGGGAGAGCAATTCCTCTGTGGGGAAGGCTGTATGCTAACCCGGCCATCCCCCAGCCCAACCGGAGGAAGAAAAGGCCAAGCACGGACAGGAGAAGGCTGGACAGACGAGTGGGGAGCCTGAGGCGCCTCTGGGGAAGACTGTGGATGCAGGGACGGCGAAGAGCCCTCCTTGGAATACGCCTGGGAAAAAGTCACGACGCGGCGTCCCGTCTCCGGGGAAGAAGATACAAAAATTTGCCGAACCTCTATAGAAGAGGGGGCCTCCGAAGACGAATCAACGACCCGACGCCGGCACGGCGCTATGGAGTCCGCCACAGGTGCCGGCTCGGCGTCAACCGGCGCCGAAGGGGGCACTGAGATGACCTCCACCACAGCGGGGGAAAGGGACGGGTCAGAGCCGGGGCTAAAAGTCATGTAAAAATGCTAAACATATGGAGGTCACTTCAGTTTTTTTACCGGAGAATGCGAGTTTGGCTGTGCAGGTCTGTATAATGAAAATGCTCTGAGTGCAGGCATCATCAGGCATATACACTGAGAGTGAATGTCTGAGTGCAGGCCTGTATACTGACAGCGTTGTGTGCACTTGCACACAAGCCAGGTTTACTAAGTGCGTGTGTATGTGTGTGCAGGCGCTGCTCTGTACACTAACAATGTGTGTGCGATTCCAGGCCTATATACTGAGTGTTGAGTGTGTTGCGCATCTCTGATTTCCGGGGAATGTTTGAGGGCGTGTCAGGGTCTATATAGTTAGAAATGCCCCAGCCTACAAAACACAAAATCGTCGTTGACCACCATGGCTGTGTTGGGAGAAATTTGGTGATATTTTTTGCAACCAAAATATTGGGGGCGAGGCTATTTAAGGAACGCTTTAGAGGGGTGTCAATCTTGCTACACATAGACCCTTGCTTAAAGACTCAGCTGGAGCAGAGTTTATAAAAACGAAGCATGTGCAAGCATGAAGATCATACCTCCGTTATTGATGTGTTGTTATTAAGCGACACCCTGTTGCTTTATTGCCACTTGGGCTGCTACCTGACCAATTTGAAATGGAGGAGAGTGACCAACATAAAGCGGATAAGAAAGCAAAAGACAAGGGAGAGGATGTGGCATAACCACTAGAGCACCAAACTTTGAAGCTGGGAAGCCAGGCTTGAGTCTCAGCAGGAGGCTAAACATCGTATGTTTCTGGGTAACTCACTTAATCTCTGTGCCTAAAAATGAATGTGTCTATCTGTAATGTAACTGGGGCTCATCTAAAGAGCTCCAATATTGCTATACAAAAATGAGGAAAAAAAAACAAACAAAAAAAATGAATGAACGGGGAACTGCTTACAAGTTCAAGAGATGGGGGAGCAAAAAGGTGCCCTCTGCAACGATTTTAAACAAAACAACATGAGCACACCAGTGAAATAAATAAATCAGCCATAGTCTCCTACACTGACGACACTCCGCTCATCCTCTCCCTCACCAAGGATCCCATCATCACTAGACTCCGCTTCCAGGAAGGAATGAAGGACGTCGCATCCTGGATGAGCAGCAGCTACCTGAAGCTCAACTCAGAGAAGACGGAGGGCCTCGGACCCTCTCCCACCGCATGGGCCAGCACCTGGTGGGCAACCGCCCTCGGTAGCCCACCCACCCCACGGACCATGCCCGGAACCTCAGCATCGTACTCTACTCCTCCCTCTCCATGACCCAACAGGCCAACACTGTCGCCTCAACTTGCTTCAATACCCTCTGCATCCTTCGCAAGACCTTCAAATGGATCCACCCCCCCACCAAATCAACAAAGACCATCACCCACGCACTCATAACCAGCAGACTGGACTACGGAAACGCCCCCTACACCAGAATCAACAAGTCTCTGCTCCGCAAACTCTAGACCATACAGAACACCGCAGCCAGACTCGTCCTCCGCATCCCTCGACAAGAACACATCACCCAAAACCTGTGAGACCTCCACTGGCTCCCCGTCGAGAAGAGAGTAACGTTCAAGACACTCACCCACGCATACAAATGCCTCCACAACACCGGACCCCAATACCTCAACGAGAGAATCTTTCCACGTACCCAAGATAAACCTCCGATCTGCCGACCTCGCCCTCGCTAAAACCCCGCGCATCCGCAGAGCCAGAACCGGTGGAAGGGCCTTCTATATCGCAGCCAAGACCTGGAACGAGCTCCCGATTGACATTAGACATGCCCCTTCTCTGCACATCTTCAGGAAGACCCTCAAGACCTGGATCTTCCACTGTCCGGAGCTGCTTACACCCCCCCCCCCCCAGTGCCCCGAGACCCTCACTGATGTGTAGCAGACTTGACAATTCCCTGATTGATTGATTGAGCGTTCGGATGCAAGGGCGATTGGTCTGGGTTTGCGATGGGACGGGTGGGAGGGGGAAGAGCTGATTGAGGATGGAGAGAGTGAGAACACGAGCACTTGTGTGGAGTGCTGAAACGCACAGAAAAAAGTAGCTCCTAAAACAGGAGCAGTAGATAGACACAAGTAGTTGGTCCATGCTCTGGGAGAGGGCTTAACACAAGAAGAGGCATGACGCATGCATGCCATGTACAACTGGGGACAAAGGATATGAGAGCCACGATGGAGAGCGCAAACAGTAAACCTATGGGCAGGCTGAAGCCCACAGATTGAATACAACATATCTCTTCGAGTCAGCACATGCACTGTCTAGCCGAGACCTAAAAAGTAGCATAACAGGTGCAGGAGAGGAGTGGTCTACACCTGTCCAGTTCCAAGCTGGGCAGCAGGGACAGCAAATAGAAAAGTTTTATAAAACAAAATAAAAAACTTCAAGAGCTTTGCAAGAGCTATTCCCTTTTCTTCTAAAATCTTTTGTGACAAAATTAAATTATTTGTTCTAATAACTTTACTTTGCAGGAAGAACAATCTTCTATGCTTCCTTTTACAACCACTTCGTCTTAGTGGTTACACTTTACGACTCAACCAACTTAGGCGCTATACAAAGTCCAATAAATTATGAATGGATCAGACTGCAGCAAAACCCACCTTTCCATGGTTCAACAAAGGGGAGAATTGCAAGGAAGTGGTGCTTTTAGATGTATATAACTCATATCCACTGGAGCAACCCAGTACAAATTTCAGATCCCCAACTGTTTCCCACGTTCCCGTTTCCTTGCGTCACTGACAATGCTTTGGACAGTAATGCTACTACTAATACCCAATGAAGCAATACCATCATCTCTTTAATATAACTTTTCAAACCGAGGGAGGGAATCAACGCCTTGACATAAATGATCCCCCTAAAACCACAAAGTTGCAAAAGCTGACTTTTCAGCCTTCCTCTGAATGGCAAAAGTTCATGTTGACTTCTAAGCCCTTCAGGAAAGTTATTCCAGACTTTTCTCTGCTGGAGCTTTAAAGACTTTGCTTCCCACTTCAGCTCATCCCACTTCAGCAATGGTCATCAGATTTGGGTTGCTAGAAAGAAGTGCTTTGCAGGGCTGATAAGTTAAACAAACACACTTTGGTAGCCATGGTTAAATAATCTCACATCCAAAGCAACCAGTATATGAGTCAAGTAGGAAGTTTCAGCTAGTCGATCGTAACAAAAACAGTGATGCTCACATGGTATCCTACACCCTGCTACCAAAATTATTCACAATCTAACAACACAAAAGAAGTGATACTGAAGCGCACATAATGTGTAAATTATTTTGAATGAGTAGTCGTTCCTAATTAAGACCATAAATCCAAGCGTTTATTTGGTGAGTTATTTCAACTTTGGACCCCAATCAGCACCCACTGTGACTATCTTAGGATAGTTCTGTATGTACTGGTCCCCTTTCTCTTAAGCGTGCGCTGAACGAGTGCCTTTTAATATGCACCTCAGAAGTACCCGATGTGTTCTCTATACGTATCTTTATTCTTATCTCTATTTTTACATTACTCGCTCTGACACCAACTCCCTCGATAACGTATGGGATTTCTGAGCGAGTGCGCATATGTCCTCAAACCCTTGTGCCCCCTTTTTTTGCGTAAAACATAACCCGCAACCCAGCCTTTCAATACAGTTAAACTTAAATATCTATAGGAACTCTAAGCACTGAATAGCTTGTTCTATACATATTTCTTGGTGCTCTATTCATTATTTACTTACTCAAAATGACCGCTCGTGTTAAAGGGTTAGCAGTCTAGTGTTTTCACAATTTTGAGCAATTGAACGCCAATACGTCAGCGCGCTTCGCGCGCCGCCCTCCGTCTCCAAGCAGGACACTCCCTATATTACCCTCGCGGAGTGGGGATGCGTTAACATCCGAGTCCTCAGGAGGGAACAAGCAGGTGTCCCGCGGGCGGCAGGCTTTGATGTAGTAAGTAGGTGGAGAAGCTCAGTGCTACAATACAAGCTGAGCATGAAAGTCTTCATTTTTGAAACCTTCTCTAAACCTCCTCGCTTTCTTTCACTTAGAGTGTGACTACAAGTCCCGCCCCCCACCAGGACTCATGTCGTGATGTGCAATTCCACTCCACGTAAGCGTTAATAAAATCTCAGTTTTTTTCCCTTTTCTGCCATCACGATCGGATCTAGTATGATAAGCCCTACGTTTTTCCCTAGACTTTGTCTGCCATTTCGCCTCCTTTTTCTCAGTAAATTCAATTTACTCTGAGTGTTGTTGACGGCGTTCTTTTCTATTACAAAACAAAATCTCTTGTAAATAGATCTATTGACCTGAAAATTTCAAGTCCGGTTGCCTCTTAAGGTGTAAGAGTGTTTTGATTGAAAAAAAGCTGTTACCAAGTAGTGATACAGCTATTTACTGTTTTTCTACTAGCAAAGCACACTATTATCGACTGAGAACAGAGTACCTGCATGTTTGCATGTGATCCTATACACAATATCAATGGAGATCAATGTCGAGTACCTACAGGCATTTTTATCCTGCACACATTGTCTGTTTGTTGATATTTATGTTGTGAATTACTGTTTGTTTGTCCTTTTTATTATTATTTTTGTTCCTACAGAGATCAAAAGCTTTCAGAAATCCTGAAGGCCACATTTAAAACCGTAAGTTTAAGCGGTTCTAGACACCACAGGTTAGGGTGCGCCTTAGCGAGCGCATACCGCCGTGGTAGTCCACTAAGGTCTTGACGAATGCTTCGCTTAATGCCTCTAGAAGCAGAAACATGTTGACCACCTTTCACATATATTAGGATGTAGCTGGTCTAATAATCACCAGAGTTTATACGTCCAACTCACCCCTTTTAACTGTGTCCAGTTTTCCACCATTAAAACAATTTTTGGATAAAATTGCGACACCATTTTAAAATTACACTTTCCACTACTCACAATTTGCACTGATTTCACCAAATCCAGCTCCGCTGTAATCCAGGCGTCGCAGCACACCGGAGAGGCACTCGGCCTCTCTGGTGGGAACCCAATGATGAAGCATGTCACCAACCAGGTTGGTGAGTGAGGGTTCTTTTAAAACACAGTGACTCACTTTTTTGCTAGTTCTCAGTCATATTTGTAATTTACATTCGGAATTTACTTTAGGATACACTCTTTTGTTGAATTATTGTTTCAAACAAGGGCACGAATCTGGACTGTGAATTTGTGACACAAATTCACAATCAAGATCCATTTTTATTGTTTGGAACAACTCACCAAATAAACTCTTGTATTTATGGACCTAATATGGAACGACTGCTTATGTAAATTTATTGATTACACATCATGTGTGCTTTGGTATCACTTGTTCGTGCTGATAAGAAGTTAACAACTTTCATATACTGTAGTGAGTGTCTAGCCACGCGTTGGCTTTACAGACCACAGTCTTTTCACGTCTGCTTTCTAGGATTCCGCAAATGTGTAGAGCTGTTCAGTGTTCATGATGAAGAAGACCTGAAGTTGGAGAACTTATATTTGACTCTGCTCTTCACCTGGAGACGGCCTGAACATTTCACAAGCCAATAGGTACAGGCACAAGTGGAGTGCTACAGACCACCGTGTAGCATTATTTTACTTATCTTGTCACTTCCATGACAGTCTAACGTTTGCCACCAGCCTACAATCTAATTTAAAAACCACAATGGTACTAGCACTAATGGAGCAATGCTCTTCCTTGAGTAAAGGGATTGCACAGTGCAATTGTTTCAGATGGAAACAGATAGGTGAAACTAAGAATGCATCGCTAGGCCCCTGTTAGAATTCAGATTGGACAGAAACTAACATTAACTATTAAGATTACTTGAATTCTCGTACAACATAGTAACGCCTACATCCAAATCGTGGCTCCATGATCATTGCAACCCTCATGAAAAGCATTGCGTTCTTCAGTTATAGATGAAGCATATACATGCCAATGATACAACAGTTTTTATGTTCATTGAAAAACCACTGTTGTTGTCTCTCCAGGGTCTATTGTGGATGATCGTGGTCCCATGTTCCCTCTTAAGCATCAATTTCCTGCTCCTTCCACTGGTTAGCTGCTGTTCTCCCACCTGGCATTCAAACCTTCAGAAAGAATCTGTACTTCAGGTTAGCAGCCTGCAGCTAGGACTGCGAGTTATCAACTCATTGGTTTCATGGTAAATCCAAGGGCGGATTATCCCAAGAAGCACATTTATTAGTTTTTCAGACGTTTCTTTTCTATAACATCAGAATGCAGACTAGTTCAGAAATAGACCTTGAATGTTAGAGCAGTAGCTAGCATATAATGGGGGGGGGAGGGAGTTGTGAATAACCATGTCTGATATTCAATACAAACCATAAAGAAAGTCTGAAGCATTCAGGTTTCAGAAGTTTCCTGAATCCATGGGGTGACTAATAAAGCACTATGATAGTCTAAGAGTCAGCAAGGACGGGCAGTGTTTTTGCAATGGCCTTAAAATTGGTGATCATTCTGTTCCTAAGTGCTTCTCTTTTCGTTTTTACAAATAATGTAGGCAAGTGAGATCAATTTATTAGTCAACCATTTTTAATTGCAGCTGTCCCTTTCTCCCGCAATCTTTAAGAGAAATAGTACCAATTTTTAGACCCACAACTCATAACAAACATTCAAATTTGTAGCTCAAGAATACACTCTCAGCACAACATTTTACCGCAGGGAAAGACCCCGTCCTTTGTCCCAATCCACAATAGTCTTCTTTAGTACTTTTAAAAAGTTGGTAGGAATCTGGCAGAGGTGGTTAAACAGCCTGTTTATTAAGCAATATTAAATTATAATAGATGTAACATTCAGGAATAACACGCTTTTAATGATGCTAACAAGTCGGTCTCTGATTCAAACAATGGACAATCAGCATACACCCTGCTTAAATATCCATTTGTATACACGTCTTGTGCCCCAAGCTCGAGTAAACAAGCATGTAACCAAATCTTCAATACCGTCGCAAAAATATCTGTGCATCAAGGTTTAAATATTTTGTTTAAGTACAATTGTTTTTAAACCTAGAGCCTGATTTAGAGCTTGGCGGATGGAATAAAGGCAGACAGGACACAGAGACCATTACATATGCGACACGGCCTTTACTCCACCGAACACGTTTAGAGATGCCGCAGGCCACGGGGACCTCTCTATACCATGGCAGAAACAGCATGACGGCGGTTCCTCTCAAGAAGCAAAAGTATGACGGACAGCTCTATCAAACATGACGGCCTACCCTCAAACATTTCCATAGTTTTTATTTTTTTCAAAAGCAGACTACCAGGGTAAGAGTTTGTTTTTGAAAAATAAAAAGCTAAGCAATCCACACCATGAGAGTTTTCCCCCATTCTTTTTTAAGATATACCTGGTGGTGACGAACAGCAAAAAATAAAAAGCCTTGTAACTACCCACTTACGGTTTTTGCCAACGAAGTAAGTTTCACTCCATTAGAATTAATCTGGCGGTTCGCCCACGTTTACAGCGGACGGGATGACCAGAGTTTGGTAGAGAGGGTACTCTTTCACCACTGCGACCGAGTAACCTCTCTGTCCAACACTAAATCTGCTCTTAAGTTTAAACAAATTTCATTAGAAATACTCAAACCTGGTGAAAACTACACAGGGAATCCCAATAAATACACGGGGTGGTCTAGGTGTGTCAAGATCTCACAAACCATGAAAGATTTTTTTGTTTGTTGCTTTGCGTAGTTCTGAAGGTCCAACTGAATAGGCAACTCTAGATGTTCAGTGTCATGAGTGAGCAACTGATTCAGTCTTCTTCTTAACTTTAAGCTACGGTATTTAAAGTCCTGAACTCACTCCAAGTCCAGACTGCTATTCCCACCTGACATGGACTACTTGAAATATATGACTATATGGGCACTCTCAGATTGACAGATCGTGCCTGGGCATTTACCGCTGTGAGTTTACACCCGACACGGACTTCTTGAAATCTATCACAATATGCCGCTCTCAGATTCCTGTTCACACCTGGGCATTTATCTCCGTCTGTTTTTAGTATATTACATGATTTTGTTTTTTACTTTTCTTTTCACTAAAATGTTTTTGCCTCTCTTAAACTTGAAAGAGTTTCTGGATAGGGAATGAATGCACTGCAGAAAAGTCAGAACAGATTCCATTAGACTGGTTCCTCTGGCAGGATAACAGGGCTGGACAGCATTTCTTCCTTAAGACTCTGTGCCACAGTCCTACTTTAAAGAGGCAAGTGCAATTTCCCAACCAACTTGAAGGCCAGCGTTTCATTTTTTTATGGACATCACTGTGTCAGACTGCCCTTCTGCCCTGTCCAGAGCTCGCGCAGCTCCACGGTGCAGCCGAGGTCCCGCAACGCTGCTTTGGCCACATCACCGCAGTCTGTGTGTGTGGATTGAGCGTGAATAATCAGTGACTCAGCTCCCATCTCAAGAATTGGCTGTGCATAGTCCTGGTTACGGGACACCAGATTACGTATCAGCATGCATGCTTGCTTCTGTTGAAGAAAAGAAAAAAAACAAAAAAAGGAACACTGTCAGCACCAAATGGGCTGTGGACAAATCTCAAAAAGCCAATTAAAGAGCTGACACAAAAACATATCCCCACCAAACAAGGACATGCGTATGTAGAATGGTGGAAGCTTGGAAGGGATGCAGAGAAAGGGACATGATGGTTTCTAGGCTCTCGTGGGCTGGGGAGAGCACTTTTGCTTTGACTCTTTATAGTACGGAGTTACCCTTCAGAGCAGGTTTTAGGCAAATTCATATTCTGTTTGTTTGCCCAGTTTTAGTTGAGTTTTTTACAGATGGCTTCGACCAATGTTTTTGCAAAATAGCATAAAGAATGCATCTTCAGCTCATGAATTCCTTCTTTTTCCGAAAAATGAAATAGTATGTATAAAATTATTTTCTTTTTTAAGGGAGTTTATGGATATATATTTTAACCTTCATTACCCTTATTTTATGCTGGTCCCTATTTTAAATTGTTGTTTTAATTGCTGTTGCTAAGGGATTGTGAAACCTTAATGTTAAATTTGCCAATTTGCTCTTTGGAGCTATGTCGCTATACAACGCACCTTATCTAAAAACTGGTCCTATTGTAAAGCTGATACTGTATATCATCCTAAATGTTTACACACATTTCTGCTGCTATTTAAATGCACATTACATAAAATGGGATCATATCTTGCTGCTATTCGTCATTTCTAGGTAAAAACAGTTGTTAATCACAAATGTTACAGCTATCTATTTAGAATCTGTCGTGTTTATAATTTTCTGCTACTGCACGTTGCACTTTACTTAACTTAGATTTATTATGAAGTCGTTATTGTATTGTACCCTATTATCTACAAAACTGCATATGTAATTAAAGTTTTTTGCCAATTAATGAGTACCTTTGTTTCTTTTTGTATATCTGGGTCTACTAAAGGTTTTAATGTTTTCGTAGACCTTTTATATCTCAGTGATATGGAAAATTGAAAATTGGTTTTGAAGGGCAACGTTTTTTTGATGATGGGCTTTTTTTAATGTAATACTGCTGTTGCTACATAGTTATACATTCTGTGTTTCAGTGAACTTTAATGTAATTACGCTGGAATTTAATTTGTTTAGTATTTTATTCCATTTACGATGGCAATGAATTGAGTTTGTATTTTAATGAGTATCTATACAATAATTGTGTGCATTTTAAGTGGATCTCATTAGAGATCCAAATTCTTAATAAAATCGATTTAAATTGACAAATGGATGTATTTTGAGGAGGTTCAGTCAAAAAGAGACACTGCGATGAGTTTGTGGCACAAAGAGCATGTAACAATAATGGGCATATGGACACAGCAGTGACAGGAAAAGGCTGCCTGCATAATATGGGACATGGAGACAGGAAATCTAGACCTCAGGACAGCCAGTGAGGAGCTTTGGGCTCCTGGACAGATAGCAAGAGACACTTGAGAGTACACGCATAGACATGTTGAAGATCTTGGGTCATATGGATAAACAGCGAGGAGCATGACACATCTACAGGAGGCGCAAGAGTTGCGAAGCACGCAATTGCTGTGTGGGGAGCTTGGTGCATATGGTCAGCACACAATCAATATAGGGAATATGAACAAACATTGTACGTGTCTCAGTCTCTCCCTAACAGCAATGAGCATTAAACACACGAAGAAGCAATGCAAGGAGATGGGAGCACATGAACAGAGCATGGAAGGATCAGCGCATGTGGACATACGACATGTAGATGGTCAGACACATGGACTGACAGTACAAAGAGTTTAGGACTAATGGACATGAAATAAATCAGTTTGCAACTTGCACCACACACCACACTTCAAATTGACATGGCCCGGGTCCCTTAAGGAAATTTGCCTCGGTGTGAACTTTAGTGTACTTTATTACTTGCTGCAGCTGTACAGGGTGGTGACACTACAAAATAAATCAATGGAATCCCCATTAGCGGGATGCTTGCGTGAGCACATCATTTGAATGTAGAACTGTAAGAAGCAGGATTTAAATGGCAGGCAACCCTAAAACGTCCCGACACAGAGACCCACCTCAAACTGCTGCCCAGGACGACTCCAATCAGTTCTGGAAGTTGGAGATGATCCGCTAGATCCATCATGTCCAGAATGGAGACCAGTGGCAACTGGGTTCCGGTTACAGACACTTGACCATTAAGTGTGGTTCTAGTACAACAGGTCCGTCACTGCACCTCTGGATCAATGTGTGCGGTACTAGTGGTGTTTGAGGTACCCAAGTCCCGGGCACATATTCCTGTTTTGGATTAGCACAGCAAACTATCGTACAGGCAAGGTCAGTAATGGACCCCTTACACAAACTTGGTCTTGGGGCTAGTCATCTCTTGCACAGTGACATCATGGTAACTCTTAGTGCCAGGATACCCGTTGGGTGACAGTGCGCTATATAAATCCAGCTTACATTACATTACATTTACATTACAAACTAAAACCTAGGGTCTCACTGTGTCTGCCCAACCTATTCAGGTGACTGTGATACCTGAAATAGGCATACACCAAGGTCTACTGTCCAAGGCGTCAGAACGAAGCAAAGGAAGGCTGTGCCAATAGTCATTACGATTCTCCAATAATTATTTTGTTGTGCAGGAACAACAAATAGTTTAGAAGTTAGTATTTTAAACATGTGTTAGTGTCAGCAAAGACCTGGGGTAGGTGATGATACCGTTTAATGCCAACTGTCAGGGCATCACAGTGCATAAAGTCAAGCTCTGCATGAGCACACTATTAACTGATAGAGGATAATTAATGTATGCACCAATCATACCCCCCCCCCCCCACTAATCACATCCTATGAGAGGTTCTTGCCAAGAGCAGCAGAAGCAGGACAGGCTGCTGTCCAACACCCCCACCTGCCCAAGGAAATATTTTATGTTCTTTACATGAAAAAGCTTTTTCGCAAATAAATAAAAACAAAGAAATATGAATTAAAAAAGACTGGGTGAAAAAAAGGTAAAGAGGACCTTAAGAAGCGAGTGACAGTGAGAAGATAGGGTGATGCCAAATCATTTATATGGGATCAAAGAGTAGATATGAGTAAGGCGGCTTAGGGAGAATTAAGAGGCTCACAGCGTTGTCCAATACAACATCAGTGGTCCTTTGTCTCATGCAGTCTTGCACATAGTATAATCGGCAAGAGCCCTGGGGCACAGACCACAGCATGCCTGGCTGAATCGTGCCTCCATTTTAACACATAAGATGGCTGCGAGGTTCGCAGATCAGCCCAAAAAAACCTCTCCCTGAGAGCGAGGCTCACGGCTCAGCCTCGAATGACCTGTCCCTGAGAGCAAGGCTACCAGCTCGGCCCCAAATGACCTCTCCCTGAAAGTGAGGCTAACAGCTCAGCCCAGAATGACCTCTCCCTGAAAGTGAGGCTAATAGCTCAGCCCAGAATGACCTCTCCCTGAAAGGGAGGCTCACAGCTCGGCCCGAATGACCTCTCCCTGAAAGTGAGGCTCACAGCTCAGCCCAGAATGACCTCTCCTTGGAAGTGAGGCACACAGCTCGGCCCGAATGACCTCTCCCTGAAAGTGAGGCTCACAGCTCAGCCCAGAATGACCTCTCCTTGGAAGTGAGGCTCACAGCTCAGCTCTGAATGACCTCTCCTTGAAAGTGAAGGCTCACAGCTCAGCCCCGAATGACCTCTCCCTGAAAGTGAGGCTAATAGCTCAGCCCAGAATGACCTCTCCCTGAAAGGGAGGCTCACAGCTCGGCCCGAATGACCTCTCCCTGAAAGTGAGGCTCACAGCTCAGCCCAGAATGACCTCTCCTTGGAAGTGAGGCTCACAGCTCGGCCCGAATGACCTCTCCCTGAAAGTGAGGCTCACAGCTCATCCCCAAATGACCTCTCCCTGAAAGTGAGGCTAACAGCTCAGCCCAGAATGACCTCTCCCTGAAAGTAAAGCGAACAGCTCTGCCATGAATAACCTCTCCCTGAAAATGAAGGCTCACAGCTCAGCCTGAATGATCTCTCCCCGAAAGTGAGGCTCACATCTAGCCACGAATGACCTCCCCTTGAGAGCGAGGCTCACAGCTCAGCCCGAAAAATTAGAACTGTCCAGAAGGTGTGCCCATCTCTGCCAACTCTACCCCTCAGGTGGGGGAGGCGAGGTGAAGCCCACTTGAGTGCCCGCCATCTTGAAGATGGCAGGCATTCCCCAATCAGGATGGGGTGAGCACACCAAAAGTGTAGTCACCCTAAGGTCAGTAGCCCATTGGCTACTGACCTCGAGACCCCTAACAAAAAAACCTAAATACAGAATTTAGGGGACAGCCCTGAACCCAGGGAACAGATTCCCGCAACCTACGAAGAAGAAGGACAAAAGAAGCTGCCCAGCAGAGGAGACTACAGAGAAGAACTGACTTGGCCCCAGCCCTACCGGCCTCTCTGCAGTATCCAGAGATCGTGTGCCAAAAATCACCTTGTCCTGCAGCCAGCGACCTCCAGAAACCCAGAGAGGACCAACTGCCTTCAACAAAGACGGGATTTCCTGTGAACAGCAGCTCAGTTCCAAAGAATCACCAAAGAAAGACTACAAGCCTGCTGAGGACAAAGAAACCAGAAGCCTGGAACCACCACTGCACCCGTCGCCTACCTCCTGAGTCCAAGTGGCCCACTGAACTCCCTGATGTCACCTGCAGCCTCTGCACCGAGATGCCCCCCCCCCAACCGGGAGTGACCCGGTAAGGTGAAATCCGACCTCAAAAGCACCCCTGCATCTGGCCGCACTGTACCCTGGAGAATAGGACCTGAGGTGTACCTATGTCCCAAGCTCTCCAACTTATCCGCCCAGCTGTTGGGTCATCCCGGAAGATTTCCTGGACCAAGCCTGCAGCCAAAATCCAAAACAAGCAACTCTCATTGAAAACAACAGGGCACCCAACACCGAAACAGCAGCCTGCACACGGACGCCGCTGTGGGTGCACCTTGGATCCCCTTTTCCTGAGCTAAACCCTAGGACCTTTGCTCCCACATCCAAGTGGCTTGCACGTGAGCAGCCACCACACGGAGGCCCTTCACATTGAATAACACTGGGCCTCAGCACTCTGCACCCGGTCGCCCTAGTACCGCTGAGGGTGTTCTGAGAGTGCAACCTTGACCCTGGGGAACCCTTGTTCTAACGCCAGAAACTCACCCCTCAAGACAGGTTACTTACCTGCAAAACGATAACTCAATTTTTCTCCAAGATTTCATTGACTGTTTTCCTCTGAAAACTTCAGTGTTGAGGGTGTTTTGTATAGAAACCTAAGAAAATGTGTTTTGATAAAAACTGTTTTACTGACCTTTTATCCAGGAAATGTCCCAGTGTGATATCTAGGCATATCACACTTAGTAGAGAAAGTAATCTGAAAAGTAACTTAAAAATTATTCATAAAGTAATTACAAAGCAACTAAAAAGTCATTTAAACTGTTTCTGAAATTTTGATCTACCTGTGTCTACATTCAACTGCATTCAAATGTATTACCAGAAAAGTATGATTTTTACTTACCTGCACCAAGACTGGCTTGGTTCTAAAAATAAAATACAACAAAGAAATATTTTTATACAAAACAATTGGTCAGAGTTCAGTTTGAGTGTGTGAAATCATTTCTTGACTGAGTGTGTACAAAAAATGCTTAACACTACCCTCTGATAAAGCCTTACTGCTCGCCCACAGTACCACAAATAAAGAGTAAGGTATGATCTACTTTTACCTATGTAAGCCTTTGGGGATCCACTGGACTCTGTGCACACTATACCTTACTTTGGTACAGTATATACAGGGCCAGCTTCCTACCGGATGCACACAAAAGATATGCGGCAGTGGTATTATTAAGAGGTCTCCATGAGCCCTTTACTTACGAATGATGATCTGATCAGTTACTGATGATATATGCTGATTATCTGACATGTTTAAGCTAGGGATCTACAACGTTCCAAGTGCAATGAAGTAGAATGCTCCACTTCTTTTACGATATGCATGTCCCTTGACATCTGCGTACAGGACCTGCTGTTCGATCTATTTTCAACCAAGCTGCTTCAACTGTTAGATACGGCTTGATAAACTTGACAACTAAAATTATTAAAACGCCTTTAAAAAAAAGAACCCTGTTTCTGCTTTCCTAATCACCAACTGCAAACTCAACTCCCTTATATTTCATTGAGAGATTGTTGTTTGAGACCACTGCACTGCTCCCACACAAACACCCAAACTATTCTATAATGCAGCTCTCCATGGTCTATAACCCTTCAATTATTTTTTTCAGCTACAAAAGCAGGCAAGTAAAAGTCTGACCAGACAAAGCAACCTAGTGCATTGTCTGTCCCAAAAGAAAATGAAAAATGCTACGAAGCACGCAAGGCCTAATCTTCACTCTGCCAGGGATTGTCTAATCCTCTTAACTGAGCACCGAGTTATCAAGGCAGCTTCAGGCCTACTCATTATTGGATAAGGCAACAAGGCAGGCATGCACGCATGAACACAAGGGGATCCATACACGTCAAGCGCTGGCTTTCAGCACATTGTACAAGGTAACCAGACTTGCAAGCTCTACCTATCATCTGGTCAGACAAGGCCAATGTAATGCCACACCATACCTAAGAAATTACTCCAATAGGAATGAATATGCATTCTCTGATAAGAGCAATATTCACTCTAGTGACTCACCGTAGGACACACATTTGCATATGCACAGCATCATGCTGCACCAATAGGTGTGGAGCATATTTCAGTTCTTCAAATAAATTCAAACACAAAGGCCTCCCATGTACTCCAGCCACATCACCCCCACAACAATCATGCATGTAAGCTCCAGCTTGCAACAAAGGAGCCAATCAGGCTTTGCATAAAAGCAAACGTTTGCCCCAAATCAGACTTTCCAACCAGTCATCATGATCAGACAGGCACCTACACTATTAAAGTAATCACTCCTCCCAGGTCCAGCCAATCAATCAATCAATCAGGGGGCTTGTATAGCGCGCTACTCACCCGTGTGGGTCTCAGGGCGCTGAGGGGTGGGGGCGGCTCCGGAATCAGTTGAAGAGCCAGGTCTTGAGGTATTTCCTGAACGTGTGCAGGGTCGGGGAGCGTCTGATGTTCACAGGGAGCTTGTTCCACGTCTTTGCTGCGATGTAGGCGAAAGCTCTCCCGCCGGTTCTGTGTCTGCGGATGCGTGGGGCCTCTGCCATAGAGAGGTCGGCGGAGCCTGGGTACGTGGAAGGATAGTCTCTCATTGAGGTATTTGGGTCCGATGTTGTGTAGGGATTTGTAGGCGTGGGTGAGGAGTTTGAAGGTGACCCTCTTCTCGACAGGGAGCCAGTGGAGGCCTCGTAGGTGTTGGGTCATGTGCTCATGGCGCGGTGTCCCGAGGACGAGTCTGGCTGAGGCGTTCTGGATGGTCTGGAGTCTACGCAGGAGGGTTTTGTTGATTCCAGCATAGAGGGCATTGCCGTAGTCTAGTCTGCTGGTGATGAGTGCATGGGTGACGGTCCTTCTGCAGTCTGGGGGGGATCCACTTGAAAGTCTGACGCAGGATGCGAAGGCAGTTGAAGCTGGTGGAGGCGACAGCTTTGATCTGGCGCTTCATGGAGAGGAAGGAGTTGAGGATGAGGCCGGGGTTCCTGGCGTGGTCTGTAGGGGTGGGTGGGCTTCCGAGGGCAGAGGGTCACCAGGTGCTGTCCCAGGCGGAGGTGCAGAGACAGAGGATGAGGACCTTGGTCTTCTCTGAGTTTAGCTTCAGGCAGCGGTCCTTTATCCAGGCTGCCACGTTCTTCATTCCTTCCTGGAAACAGAGTCTGGTGTCTTTGGGATTCTTCGTGAGCAAGAGAACGAGCTGGGTGTCGTAGGCATAGGAAACGATGCTGAGCCCATGCTGTCTGGCGATGGCAGCGAGGGGGGCCATGTAGATGTTGAAGAGCGTGGGGTACTCCGTAGTTGATTTCTGTTGGTTCGGAGAGGAAGGTGGGGAGTCGGATTCTCTGGTTTCTGCCGGAGAGGAACGATTGGATCCAGCCGAGTGCGGTTCCTTGAATTCCTGCGTCAGGTAGTCTGGATGCTGGAGTGAGATGTGAAACGGTGTTGAAGGCTGCAGAGAGGTCTAGAAGGATGAGGGCTGCAATGTGCCCCTGGTCGAGTAGCATGTAGATATCATCTGAGGCGGCGAGGAGAGCTGTCTCGGTGCTGTGGTTGCTGCGGAATCCCGACTGGGAGGCGTCCAGGATGGAGTTCTCTTCTATGAAGGCAGTCAGCTGGGTGTTTACGAGTCTCTCTGTGACTTTGGCCACAAAGGGGAGGAGAGAGATGGGCCGGTAGTTCTTCATGTCTGTAGGTTCCGCTGATCATGCAAGGCCAAGTAAGGGTTATAGATCCACACCAGTGCAGCAACATGCAACACCAGAACAGTTCAATACAATATAACGTACATTATGGCAAACAACCATGTTTTAAAATGTAAACTTCATTGTCTACGTCTTAAAAACACAGGGGGTACAACACTGCTGCTTCAAAACTTTCTCCAAGGTTCCATCTCATTTGCTGAAGAAGGGCATGTGAAAAAGAGCCCAAAAATACCTGCACAGCCAACTCCCTTGGATGAGTCTTCATCGCCTGCAGGGCTGCTAAGGCACCGCCCCCCTCCATGATCACTCGACAGTTCTCCGGCTTGCGCAAAGCCAGCATGCATAGGGCTGCACAGCCCTGTTCACAAATCTGAAAACGAAACAGTGCCAAAGTTATTTACCATCAGAGGTAGGAGAACGAATGTCTTCGGTAGAGGGAACATCACAGGTATCAAACTGAAATGTTTGTTGCTCTGGTTCTCTGAGCATAATCAAATCTTCTTCAGAAGTGAAAGGTTATATACAATATGCATGCAGCTTGCTTTTGTTAAAGCTTTTAATAATTCTTTAAGGAAAACATATCGTACAACTTGACAATTAGTATATTCCAGCTTCACCAGATTCAATTTGTATATTTAATTGTACATTTTAAAAACTAATTAAGCCAACTGGTCTTTCGTTTGACAATTTTAAAATGTTTTCCAATACATAGAATTAAAATTTCCCTTAATCCATATGTTCATTAGTGAAAATAGAAGATATTGTCTCAATGACAGCCTTAAAAGTAAAAGAATACTGCTGGAGAGTGTTGCAACAGTACCTCTTAATGTCCTTACTCAGTCCACAACAAAACAAGGCAAGAGTCAGTTGCCATTTAGGATGACAATATTTAGAGCACGGTGTCAAACACTTTCTTGGAAGAGACAACCAGAACTGCTCTTAAGCTTCCTGCTAGTCTGAGCCAGCAGCTTCTGCTGGGAAGATGCTAAGCCTTCTTCCACAACAGAGCAACTATCGTTACAGCTGCAACTAAGATCCGTGTTCTAAGCCGCCTCCTAGGATTCGACGCAGCATCGACAGGCGGAGTGAAGGGTTCCAACAGTACTCACCTTCTGTTTGCAGACAAAGTGCACCATGTGATCAGGGTTTTATTGTGTTCAGCAAGAGCCTATAAAATAGTCACAGATAACATCCGAGGCCATCTCCCCCACACCCTAGATGCGACCCCTTTTTACAGATGCCACTGCATCTCATTGCGTGAGGCTACTCACATTCGCGGATGGGTTCAGATCAGGGTATACTATTGTAACAATCAGTTGCCTGGCCAAAGACTTTACCATGTTCCACTTGCTAGGTCTGCTCGTGGGATGCGAAGCACAAACAATAAGACTAGGGAATGGCCTGATAAACTTTCAGATGTGGACTTCCTTCCAAGGAAATCATTTCACAGAAGGACAAGGACTCAAAGTCTGGTAGAGATGACAAGGGGCCTCTTCAACTGTAGTGAATGCCAGAGAGCTGCCTCTTCCAGACATGCGACAGACTCCGTCACAGCACCTGCTTACATTCGTGGGGGCGGCACTGCTCATTTTCAAAGAGTCATCAGCACTGCACAAGCCCCTAGGCCTGGCAAAACAAACTGCATATATACCAACTACCAAAATACTGTAAGGGTAAAGCATACATAGGAATGTGCGGATTTATTATTCTTAACATCAAATCTACCTACCATCACGATTCATTGTCGATGCTGTCGAGTCAATACAAGTGCAGGTCGATATTGAAAACTTGATATTTAGACAGTACACGTCTACGAGTGTAAAATGGCAAATTGAAGACAGACAAACCTGTGGGTTGGAGAGGTGGCGGTTCATAGCCAGAATGACCAAATCTGTGCCTCCTGTGTTGACAATCGCATCTTTCACATCGTCGTTCCCAGCAACAGCTTTAATTCCGCTCAGCACCTGCTTTACCAAATCCTGTTCCCAACATAAAACAATTCAAGTTGCTTATTAGAGATTTACAAAATAGTTACAGTACAGATTTCTGGTGCTTTTAGGTAACCTAAACCTCAGCCACCACCACCCCCGCTGCACAACCCGTAACCTCCACCTTTCAGGCTCATGCAGTAAGTCTCCACTTGCCATTAACACTAAATTGAGTTCATCTGCCGCACTTTTTATAGGCTGCACAGGTTGGTGTAGCTTCCACTAAACTAGAAAGACCCAGAAGCTCTATTTCTTACCAGCTACAAGAACATGAAAGCTCACATGGCAGGTAAGGCATACAACTTCCTTCCATGTATAGCCTGTCTGGCTAGGTTCACCATACCCAGAACAACTGGCACTAGAGTGGGTAAGATTCCTAGAATGCCTCCAAGGTTGGTTTCTTTCGGCCTAAATGTGTAGAACTGGCACCAGTAGCCATTTAACCTCCAAGGAATGCCCTGGCACAGGCAACACCCTCCTTTAGCTCGCCTGCTACAATGACCAGACATTCCCATCGCAGAGGTACAAATACCTCTCCCAAAAATGTCTCTGGTGGTGTTTTTTCCAGACAGTTCAGATGTTCAATCAAAAAGAGGTCCCCTCTTGTGCTCTTAGTTGGGAATTCTTTTGCAATTAAATTCCACGCAGTCTAAGGCCATGCTATCATGATTTAATGCAATTTCCCCCTGAAGCAGTCAGTAGCTTCCTGTGTCCCCACCCACGCGCCAGTTCACCCAGCGGGCAGCATTCTCCTACAATGGGCCAGTCTTAACAAAATACAGTGTAAGAACAAAGCAACCAATTAAAAACACTCATCAGTGACTACCCATTCTCCCTTCCCGGCAGGCATCCCATACACCCATGAGGGTGTGGTCATTTTTACAGCTCATAAACATCATCTTTTTTTATAACTTTTCTGCATAAATCATGATTAGCCTCAGGGCTGGGCACAACCAACTACAAAGCAGTAAACTCCATCTCGATTTGCAGAATAATTAATAGACAGGCAACTCTCCTCAAACTCAACATGTGCCATTTTCTCTTGAAACACACGTATCATGGAAAGATCTTGAAATGTAAACTGCATGTCACTTAAAGGCAGATCAACCGGTCCAGCTCCAAAATGATTGACACAATCTTGACATCACCACTTTTCACCATGGTACTGCAGGCCAATGTGAAAAGGGGGCACTCCTAGACTGTGTCAGATGCTGGCACTGAAAGCATTGTGGGCAGTGTAAGAAAGTGGCACTAAGTGATAGGGGGAGAAGCTGGTACTGTGAGCAGTGCGGCACCAGTTGGCAATTTGAGATTCTGCCATTGGTAGACAGGATGCAATATTTGTGGGTGCATACGAACAAGTTACTTACCTTCGGTAACGCTTTTTCTGGTGGATACAGTATCTGCCTGTGGATTCCTCACCTTGTGAATATCCCCTGCGCCAGCATTCCACGGAACTTTTCTTCCCCAGCATTCCACGTCGACGTGGACAACGTCATAATACACCGGCTCCGCTCGCGACTCCGATCGACGTCACCGGAGCCATAAGAAGTCCACGTCGGCGTGATGACGTCAGTTCCACCCATTTTTTCCCCGTGCCTTCGAGGCGAACAGGTGGACTAACGACAGACTCAAAGTATACACAGTATACAATACACCAACACATATGCATAGCATACAAAGGAAAAGAATGCTAAATAAACAAGCATTTCCTACAATTGCACAACAAAGCATAAAAGCATATCAACAAGACCTATTTCATGGTATACAAAGGTGGACAACGGGGAGGCGGGTGGGTCAGTGAGGAATCCACAGGCAGATACTGTATCCACCAGAAAAAGCGTTACCGAAGGTAAGTAACTTGTTCTTCTGATGGATACATCTGCCAGTGGATTCCTCACCTTGTGAATAGATTCCCACAGCAGTCCCCACTCCCGGAGGAGGGTGTCCACCTTCCTATACCAGAAAGTCCTGTAATACAGAGCGCGCGAAGTGGCCCTCCCTCCTCATCTCAGAGTCCAAGCAATAATGCTTTGCGAAAGTATGGAGGGAGGCCCAAGTCACGGCTTTACAAATATCTGCCACAGGAACACCCCGGGCCAAAGCAGATGTAGAGGCTTTAGCTCTAGTTGAATGCGCTCTAATACCATCAGGAGGAGTCTTACCAGCCAGGGCGTAGCAGATCTTGATGGTCAGAATTATCCATCTTGACAGCGTGCGCTTGTGCACCGCCTTCCCCTTAGAACGACCAATGTAGCCAATAAAGAGCTGGTCATCAAGGCGAAAGTCCTTGGTTCTATCCAGATAAAAACTAACAGCCCTCTTCGGGTCCAAACGATGGAGTCTTTACTCCTCTTTGGAAGGGTGAGGAGGAGGGTAGAAAACAGGGAGAGTAATGGACTGCCCCAAATGAAACGGAGTGACTACCTTTGGCAGGAAAGCAGCCCTGGTCCTGAGAACCATCCTTACAGCATGCAAGGTAAGGAAAGGAGGATTGGAACTAAGAGCCTGAAGCTCACTCACCCTCCTTGCCGAGGTTATGGCCACAAGAAAAACCACCTTAAATGATAACAGCCTCAAAGGACAAGTATGAAGAGGCTCAAAAGGGGACCCCATTAGAAAGGTTAAAACAAGATTAAGGTCCCACTGAGGCATTACAAATGGAGAGGGAGGAAACATGTTTGTAAGGCCCTTGATGAACCTCAGAACAACCGGGGACTTGAAAAGTGATGGTTGATCCGGAAGGCACAGAAAAGCCGATAAGGCCGAAAGATAGCCCTTAACCGTAGCCACAGCACAGCCCTGCTGAGCCAAGGAAAGAGCAAACTGGAGAACATCAGAAAGATGGGCTTTTAAAGGGTCAACGGACCTCTCTCCACACCATTTTACAAATTTAGACCACCTGTAGGAGTAAACGGACTTGGTGGAGTGTCGCCTGGCCGATAAAATAACATCCACCACATCAGGTGGGAGAGAGAAGGAACTCAGGTTGCCCCGTTCAATCTCCAGGCATGAAGGTGTAAGCTCTGGAGGTGGGGGTGTAGAACCTGCCCCTCCGACTGCGAGAGGAGGTCTGCCCTCAGAGGGAGACGGAGCGGAGGGCACGAGGAGAGGTGGAGAAGATCCGTATACCACACCCTTCTTGGCCAATCCGGGGCGACCAATATGACTTGGGCCCGGTCTTGGCGAATCTTCCTCAGAACACGAGGAATCAAGGGTATGGGAGGAAACGCGTAAAGGAGTCGTGAGCCCCAACTCAACTGAAACGCGTCCCCCAACGCCCCCTGCATCGGATACTGGAGACTGCAGATTGACGGGCAGTGCGTGTTCTCGAAAGTGGCAAACAGATCCACCCGAGGAGATCCCCACGTCCGAAAGACGTGACGAACTACCTCCGGATGGAGCCTCCACTCGTGGTCGGCGGAGAACTGCCGACTGAGACTGTCCGCACGCACGTTCAGCACCCCGGCCAGATGATTTGCCATCAGACAAATCTGATGGTCCTGAGCCCAGGACCATAGACGTAAGGCCTCTCTGCATAGACAAAGAGACCCCACACCTCCCTGCTTGTTGACATACCACATCGCGGTCGTGTTGTCTGTCAGGACTTGAATCGACTGACCGCGAAGGGAAGGGAGGAAGGCCTTGAGCGCCAAACGAATCGCCCGCAATTCAAGAAGGTTGATGTGAAGCAACCTTTCCTCCGGAGACCACACACCCTTGATCTCCAGGTCCCCCAGATGCGCACCCCACCCTAAGGTGGATGCATCCGTTATCACTGTGGCCACCGATGGAGATAGATGGAAGGGCTTTCCCTGCGACAGATTGCCCTCTACACTCCACCAAGACAGATCCGCTGCAGCTTCTCTGGAGATCTTGACTGACTCCCTGAGATCCCCGTTGTGCTGACACCACTGCTTGCGGAGGCACCACTGGAGCGCCCTCATGTGCCAGCGTGCATGGTTGACCAACAGAATGCAGGAAGCGAACAGACCGAGCAGACGAAGGACCTTCAGAACTGGAACAACCGCTCCACTGTGGAATAAAGGGACCATCTCCTGAATGTCGAGAATCCTTTGAGGAGGAGGGAATGCTCGACACACAGTAGTGTCCAGTACTGCCCCTATAAACAGGTTGCGTTGAGAGGGCACCAGGTGAGATTTGGGCACATTGATTGAAAAACCCAAGTCGAACAACAGCTGAGTTGTCACCTGCAGATGACGCCGCACCATCTCTGGGGACTCTGCCTTCAGAAGCCAGTCGTCCAGGTAGGGAAAAACCGGAATCCCCGACCTCCTGAGATGAGCAGCCACCCCTGCCATCACCTATGTGAAGACTCGAGGTGCGGTAGTAAGACCAAACGGGAGGACCGCAAACTGGTAATGTTGCGACCCAACCGTAAAACGGAGATACTTCCTGTGCGACTTCAGGATTGGGACATGGAAGTACGCGTCCTGCAAGTCGAGCGACACCATCCAGTCTCCTTGCTGCAACGCTTGAAGAACCTGCGCAAGGGTCAGCATCTTGAATTTCTCCTGTCTCAGGTAAAAGTTCAAGATTCTGAGGTCCAGTATAGGACGCAATCTGCCGTCCTTTTTGGGAATCAGGAAATAACGGGAGTAGCATCCCTGACCCCTTTCCTGCTCTGGAACCACCTCTATCGCACCCTTTTGAAGCAAGGCTAGAACTTCTTTCTGCAGGAGAAGCAGATGGTCTTCCGAGCAATAACCTTGGCAAGGAGGGTAAGGGGGAGGAAACTCCCGAAAGGGAAGGGCGTACCCAGTCTCCACGAGGTTCAAAACCCAAAGGTCTGTTGTAACCGATTTCCAACCCCGCAGAAAGTAGGACACCCGACCCCCCACAGGTCTTACATGATCCGGGATGGGGGATCTAGGGCTGCTTCCCTGAGGCCTCATTGGGAGCAGAGGAGGAGGAAGAAGAGGGGTTGCGTCCAGAACCTCTCCGACCCCTTTGCCTCCCTCTATAGGACCTATAGAGGGGATTCTGCTGCTGCTGCTGCTGCTGCTGGGGCTGCCGGTAAGAGCGAAAAGACGATCGCCCAAAGCCCCTAAATTTTCGAAAGGTCGAACCCTTTGCCGGTACTTGCAGGCCCAAGGATTTTGCAGTCAACCGGCTGTCCTTAAAACGCTGAAGGGCAGAGTCCGCTTTCTCCCCAAACAGCTTCTGACCATCAAATGGAAGATCGACCAGCGTAGCTTGAACATCCGCTGAGAAACCAGAGTTACGGAGCCAAGCCTGCCTTCTTACAGCAACAGAAGACCCCATGATCCTTGCCACGGAGTCCGCAGTATCCAACCCTGACTGGATAACTTGCCTGGCAGCCGCCTGAGTGTCCGCTACAACCTCCATGAAGGATGACTTATCCCCTTCAGGCAACTTAGGAGCCAAGGACTTAATGGAATCCATTAGAGCGTGCACGTAACGTCCCAGCAGGCATGTAGCATTAGTCGACTTTAACGCCATGCTTCCTGTCGAAAAGGTCTTCTTGGCTGCCTGATCAGCCTTTTTAGACTCCCTGTCAGCTGGAGACTGAGGAAAGGCACTGGAAGCATGCTTGGAGCATGAAGCCTGCACAACCAAACTGTCCGGGGACGGATGAGCGGATAAAAAGTCAGGATCCCCTGGTGCAACCTTGTACCTTCTTGCCACCTGTCTACACACTGCAGGAGAAGAAAGAGGCTTCTTCCATACCTCTAATACCGGCTCCAATATGGCCTCATTGAAAGGCAACAAGGGCTCCGATGTCGAAGACGGAGAATGTAACACCTCTGTGAGCAGATTGGATTTGTACTCTACAGAAGGCAGCTGTAAATCCAGAAGCTCCGCTGCTTTCTTAATCACTACGTGATAGGGAGCCAACTCATGAGGTGGAGAAGACGTGGCAGATGTATGTTCCCACTCTGGGGTCGTATCCAGCCCACTGGCTTCCTCAATGCCCTCGAATTCGTCCGAAGAAGAATCAACCTCACCTTTTTCCACCTCTCGAAATCTTCTTTCCTCCAACACCCTCTGGGCTTCCCTCCTCGACCGGATTCGAGGTACCGACGTCGGCGACGTCGTACGCGGCGTCGGAGGAACCAGAGGAACCGGCGTCGACGGCGCCAGACACGGCGCAGATGGAGTCAGCCTCGACGTCGATGGAGTCGGCTTCGGCGTCGATGGAGCCAGTCTCGGCGTCGAAGGAGGCTCCGAAGCCTGCCGAACCTTCCGAGGTCGAATCGGATCCCCAGACGGCGCCGGAAACTGCCAAGAAGGCGCCATCGGCATAAAGGGCATAAAGGGGGCCTGAGCATACTGCTGAGGCACCCCCATCGTAAAGGCCATCGGACCCACGGGACCAGCTGGTGCTCCGGATGGGTAGGCCGCCCTATTAAAAATGCCATACATAGCATTCAAGAAATTTGCCGAATCCGTACCTGGGGCCGGGAACTGAGGCAAAGGAACCTCTTGTGGGGCCTCCGGCACCGGCTCCGCAATATCCTCCACTGGAGCCTCAGAATCTTCAGGTACTGAAACCGACTCTTCCTGCTCCTCATGCATAGAAGCATCCGACTCCACACGAACCGGAGTCGACGTCTTAGACGGAGCCGAAGACCTCGTCGGAGACTGATTCGAAGTCTGCTTCCTCGAAGGAGAACCCTCCGGAGACCTTGAAGGTGAAGGAGACAAACCTTTACTCCGACGTCGATGAGACGAAGCCGACCTCGACCTCGACTTCGACTTCTTGGACTTCGAGGATCGACGTCTAGAATGTTTACTCTTTTTATGGTGTTTCTTCGACCTCGACGACCTCGAAGTCGATGACTCTCTCTTCGATCTCTCCTTCTTCCTCCCTCTTTTTTCCTCACCAATCTTCTTCATGAAGAGCTTGGTCTTCCTTTCCTTGAGTGCCTTCGGGTTCATGCTCCTACAGCATCCGCACTCCTCCATATCATGTTCCGAGGAGAGGCACCATAAACAATTCTGTTGAGGATCCGTTATCGACATCAAGCCTCCACACTCCCTACAGGGCTTAAAGCCCGACTTCCTAGTCGAAGACATAGTCGAATAAACAGAGGTACACGACCAAACTACAAAGTAGCACTGGAGAAAAAACCGTTGCGCGTCGAAGGCGCGGAAAAAAGGGAACTGACGTCATCACGCCGACGTGGGCTTCTTATGGCTCCGGTGACGTCGATCGGAGTCGCGAGCGGAGCCGGTGTATTATGACATCGTCCACGTCAACGTGGAATGCTGGGGAAGAAAAGTTCCGTGGAATGCTGGCGCAGGGGATATTCACAAGGTGAGGAATCCACTGGCAGATGTATCCATCAGAAGTAGCTAGCACAGGTGGGCCCTTGGTTAGGCATGAAGTTTGAGGAGTAGACAGTGTGACCAACTTGAAAATCTGGCACTGGGAGGCAGACTTGGGAGCTACCAAGGGCGGCCTAATGAGAAATGACAATGCTGGGCGGTGTAAAGTGAGGAGCTGTGGCGGGGGGTGACGAGTGATGTCAGTGATGATTACCAATGGACAGCAGAGAAACTGACACTGGTAGACATTAAAAGGATCCGGCACTGTTGGGCAATATGAAGGCGGTGCTTAGCGTTGGATGCGGACACAAGGGTTTAATGAGAAGCTTTTGCCTACAGGCAGTCCCAGCTGCTGGTGAGCAGTGCAAAATATCTGGTGGCAGATCGTGCAAAGTATGAGGAGCTTTCCTTCCTGTGAAGAACAGCCTCTATCCAGAACATTTCTCAGCACAAAATCAACATCTATGGTCAACCTGGAAAAGGAATCATGTCACAGTGTCCACAAAATTTAAACTAGGTCACCCCAATCCATGTGCCTTTTAAACAGCGGATTCAGGCTAAGTTTTTTATGGGTTGAAATAAGACAATATGATAACTCTGGGGCAGGAGATAAATGCTCCCATCTCATAAGTACACTGCAGCGGGCTGTCTTGGAAACAATGACTTGTGGTGCTTCTCATGTGGGGTAGATCTGGGGACCTCTTATGTGCAGCAACTAGGTAGAAGGGCAAACGGTAAACTGAATACTTGACCCAAGGAGCATAGCATTCTAGCTTACAGATGGCTAGCGCTCACAGATGACATCTGGCTAGAAACAGAAAAGGCTGCAAGGGCCACGATGCTGGGAGCAGGACAAAGGCCCGCATCAAGGACCACAAGCTGGTGGTGGGAATGGAAAGGAGCACTTCTCTTTTGGGGTGTCCTTAGTGTATCTACGTGTTCCCTTGTTAATCATACTCACTGCATTCTAGATCCCTGAAACATGTCATTCCATACCTTGTGATCTATGCAGTCTGCCAGTAAGGCCACCATGAAATTTAGGCCTCCAAGGTCAACCACTTCCTGGCAAAATTCATTGCGCACCACGAGGCGGGCCAATGTGGCACACAGCTCGCTCAGTACGCTGGGGTTGTCCATAAACGCTGAGAACAAGTAGAAGGAAGGAGAAAAAATAAAGAACATTACCAAACAAAAATATCGAAAGACACAGGGTACTATGCACTAATCTTACCATGTAAGAGAAGTCCTGTCTAATATTTTCCAAGATATTTCCATCTACAATAATGTGGTAATTAACATTAATTTCACTCATTTAATCTGAATTTCTGTGCTGGTGTCTTTCAGTCTCTGGTATTTGTCTTTAGGTGTGGCTTTTTGCAATACATATGCTATGTTTTCCCTCCCCATTATCCGCCCACATAACCATGGCGATGAGACGTACAATGCTGTAAGAGTTCATAATACCTTTTGCAGCATCAATGATGACCTTTAACCCATTATTCTCTGTTACGATCATCTTGGCATGGTCATGGGCATTGCCAAAGGGAACCCTTATGTCATCATCGAAAGTCAAGATCCTCAGCGCTGATGCAGCCTCCCGAACCACATCCGCCTCTGTGATGTGCTGCACCAGTGCCCCAGTCAATAGTGGGAGGATGCCAGCCTTCACTAGGCTCTGGCGATTGTTCTCGTGCTTAAGGGACACATGGCGAACCAATCGAATCCCCACTAATGTCAGCTCTGCATCATGAGTATTTTCACTCAGTGTTGAAAGCAGCAGTTTCTGCCCTACCGGCTCTAGCAGGTCAGGCTGCCCATCCGTCAGGGAGGAGAGTGCGCACAGGGCTTTCAGTGAAAAGTCCCGATCCACTGGAGACAACTTCCAGGCTGCCAGCACTACAGGGTATGCGTTCTTGTCGGCAACCAGACAACGGTGGGCCAACCCCTGCCGGCACTCGTCACTGAAGTTAATAAGATTTTCTCCAATCTCAATGAGATCTTCGGAATCTACAGACTTCTTCAGGGCCTCCAAAGTCTAAAAAAGGAGAAAAACAAATTAGCTACAAACGGTGTATTCAATAACTGCCATACAGACTCTCCAGTAACCACCGGTATCCACCTGACACATTTCATAGTCCAATGACAGCTTTGGAATGTTATCAATTTCACTAAAAAAGTTCTCGTAGAAGCACTAGGTGGTAGCTTGAATGGGTGTCTCAGCAGGTTGACAAACTATCAAACACCCACTGAGTCAGTCATTCACTCTCACCAGAGCTCAGAACAAGCCTGATACACAGTAGGGGACAGTGGGAAAAGCATGCTGCACACCGAAGGGCTTTTGTTCAGTGTGCTTTTAATGCAGCTTCTTCTGCAAGCAGTCGAGAGACATTTACTCGGCAGCAGCATGCGCACTACAAAAGTTCACATGGATAATTTATAATCAAACCTCATCCCAATACACATCAGAAGTAGCACTATAAATCTATTCTAATAAACACCTACATAGTTCTCACTCACGTTAGAAAATTCAACCTAACCCATACTGATTTTTAGGTCTGGCTGCACACAACTTTAGCCAGTTTGCAAGTGAACAACCTAAATCAACATACACAGGAGGTGCTCTGGGTGAGTCTCATGGAGTATTTGATTTATTTGGGTAAGCCCTCTTATTCTATTGTCTCAGTGGAATGTCAATCAAATCTTGGCTCAATCCAGGGAAGCAGGTCTCCTTCACCGGCACACTGCGGTTCGAGTGGCAATGGGCTGTGTCATCTGGCAGGAGGCAAAGGGGTCTATTTTTAGGTCTCGCCTGGCTATCGCGTAAGCGATCGCACAGCGAGACTTATGTAGGGGCTTCAGGAAATGCTCCCAAAGGCTTCCCAGGCGGATCGGGTGGCAGTTACGCACACAACCACGCGCATTCCATTTGCCACCAGCTACTTCCTGTGTGTGCGCCGCCTCACGCATTCAGAGAGATTTAGTAAGGGGCACAAAACCTTAGGAATGCAGTTTATGGCCAGTGCGGTTTATGGCCAGTGCATGTGAGGCATTCAAGCGCGAAGCTGGCATCGGACTTGAAAGCAGCAGACTGCTTTCGCCAGCGCGCGCTCAGCCTCACTTCCTGCATCCCCTCTTACAACAATTAACTTTCGTTATAACTCACACCCCATATGCTCGTTCCCTCCCACCCTTCCTTTGATGTCTGCTTTTCTTGTTGTTTACAAACCACGCCACACACTGCTGCACGCCACACACTGCTGCACGCCGCACACTGCTGCATGCCGCACACTACCGCACGCCACACACTGCTGCGCACACTGCTGCATTACACACTGCTGCACGCCGCACACTGCTACACGAAGACACTGCTGCACGCCTCACACTGCTGCACGCCTCACACTGCTGCACGCCGCACACTGCTGCACGCCGCACACTGCTGCACGCCGCACACTGCTGCACGCTGCTGCATTACTCACTGCTGCATGCTGCACACTGCTGCATGCCGCACACTGCTGCACGCCGCACACTGCTGCACGCCTCACACTGCTGCATGCCCTCACACTGCTGCACGCCTCACACTGCTGCACGCCACACACTGCTGCACGCCGCACACTGCTGCACGCCGCACACTGCTACACGAAACACTGCTGCACGCCACACACTGCTGCACGCCACACACTGCTGCACGCCACACACTGCTGCACGCCGCACAATGCTACACGAAACACTGCTGCACGCCACACACTGCTGCACGCCACACACTGCTGCACGCCACACACTGCTGCACGCCACACACTGATGCACACTGCTGCATTACTGCATTACTAGTGGAGAAGTGTGGCTCAATGGTTAGAGCGGCAGACCCAGATGCAGAGGTCTGGCCCGGACCACGGTTCAATTCCCGCCTTGGCGGGTCTTGGGCTCAATTTCCCGGGACCCAATAATTCTCGCCCGGTGCCTATTCTAATCATGGGTACCACTCTGCAACTCTGGGCAATAGCTTGCTTAATCTCCACAACGGCCCCAAAAGCACTAGGATGCCTGGCTTCACCTTGGGGGTGCCCAGGAGTGGGCACTTCACAGGGAAAGGTCAGGAAGGGTTCCACAGCGGTATGTGCAGAGCGCCTGAGAGACCCTTTCGGGGTGGTGCGGAGCGCTATATAAATGCACTACATTTACATTACTCACTGCTGCATGCTGCACGACACTGCAGCACACTGCTGCACGCCACCCACTACTGCACGCCGCACACTGCTGCACGCCGCACACTGCTGCACGCCGCACACTGGTACACGTAACGCTGCACGCCACACACTGCTGCACGCCACACACTGCTGCACGGCACACTGCTGCATGCCACACACTGCTGCATGCCACACACTGCTGCATTACTCACTGCTGCATGACACTGCTGCACGCCGCTGCATGCCACAAAGTGCTGCATGCCTCACACTGCTACACGAAACACTGCTGCACGCCACACACTGCTGCACGCCACACACTGCTGCACGCCACACAATGCTACACGAAACACTGCTGCACGGCACACACTGCTGCACGCCGCACACTGCTGCACGCCGCACACTGCTGCACGCCGCACACTGCTGCATTACTCACTGCTGCATGCTGCACGACACTGCTGCACGCAGCACAATGCTGCACGCAGCACACTTCTGCACGCCTCACACTGCTGCACGCCTCACACTGCTGCACGCCTCACACTGCTGCACGCCTCACACTGCTGTACGCCTCACACTGCTGCACGCCTCACACTGCTGCACGCCGCACACTGTTGCACGCCACACATTGCTGCATGCCACACACTGCTGCATGCCCCTGCACGCCACACACTGCTGCACGCCGCACACTGCTGCACACCGTACACTGCTGCACACCGCACACTGCTGCACGCCGCACACTGCTACACGAAACACTGCTGCACGCCACACACTGCTGCACGCCACACACTGCACTGCTGCACGCCACACACTGTTGCACGCCACACACTGCTGCACGCCGCACAATGCTACACGAAACACTGCTGCACGCCACACACTGCGGCACGCCACACACTGCTGCACGCCACACACTGCTGCACGCCACACACTGCTGCACGAAATACTGCTGCACGCCACACACTGCTGCACGCCACACACTGCTGCACGCCACACACTGCTGCATTACTCACTGCTGCATGCTGCACGACACTGCTGCACGCTGCACGCCGCACACGGCTGCACGCCACACAGTGCTGCACGCCACACAGTGCTGCATGCCCCACACTGCTACACGCAACACTGCTGCACGCCTCAAACTGCTGCATGCCACACACTGCTGCACGCCACACACTGCTGCACGCCACACACTGCTGCACGCCGCACACTGTTGCACGCCACACACTGCTGCATGCCGCTGCACGCCACACACTGCTGCATGCCACACACTGCTGCTCGCCACACACTGCTGCACGCCGCACACTGCTGCACGCCGCACACTGCTGCACACTGCAGCACGAAACACTGCTGCACTCCACACACTACTGCACTCCACACACTGCTGCACGGCACACACTGCTGCACGCCGCACACTGCTGCACACTGCTGCATTACTCACTAGTGCATGCTGCACGACACTGCTGCACGCAGCACACTGCTGCACGCCGCACACTGCTGCACGCCACACACTGCTGCACGCCACACACTGCTGCATTACTCACTGCTGCATGCTGCACACTGCTGCACGCCACACACTGCTGCACGCCACACACTGCTGCACGCCACACACTGCTACACGAAACACTGCTGCACTCCACACACTACTGCACTCCACACACTGCTGCACGGCACACACTGCTGCACGCCGCACACTGCTGCACACTGCTGCATTACTCACTAGTGCATGCTGCACGACACTGCTGCACGCAGCACACTGCTGCACGCCGCACACTGCTGCACGCCACACACTGCTGCACGCCACACACTGCTGCATTACTCACTGCTGCATGCTGCACACTGCTGCACGCCACACACTGCTGCACGCCACACACTGCTGCACGCCACACACTGCTACACGAAACACTGCTGCACTCCACACACTGCTGCACGGCACACACTGCTGCATGCTGCACGCCACACACTGCTGCACACTGCTGCATTACTCACTGCTGCATGCTGCACTACACTGCTGCACGCAGCACACTGCTGCACGCCGCACACTGCTGCACGCAGCACACTGCTGCACGCAGCACACTGCTGCACGCCACACAGTGCTGCATGCCTACCACTGCTACACGAAACACTGCTGCACGCCACACACTGCTACACGCCGCACACTGCTGCACGCCACACACTGCTGCACGCCGCACACTGCTGCACGTCTCACTCTGCTGCACGCCGCACACTGCTGCATGCCGCACACTGCTGCACGCCACACACTGCTGCACGCCGCACAATGCTGCACTCCACACACTGCTTTTATGCGAGTTTGTGCTACTGACATTGTAAATGACAATGCCTTTCATTTGTTTTAAAACCAAAACATAAATGAAAGGCATTGTAATTTTACAATGCCAATAGCTCAAACTCTTATAAATGCGAGACCTATTGCATTGCAAATGCTTGTTTGTCTTGTGTGCGTCTGTAGAAGTTAAAGACAAGTCACTTCGTCGCCTGCTGTTTGTGGAAGTAGTTAATGCCACAGTGAGGTGCTTCTCTATTCCTCAAGAAAAGAATACAGAGGTGTCCGTGAATACAAGGTAATTGGAAATTTCTCATGTGCCGGACAGTCTATCATTGCTCAGCTGGTCCCAGCAGTTGTGAGTGTCGGTAGAAGCAGACTGTCAGGATAAGTGCTCAAAGGTGGAGAGGCTCACCAACATATACTCAAAGTGGAGGCAGACTGGGCAGTGCAGGCCTCCTCTGCAAACAACAACAGCTTTGTGAAATCTGGCTGTGCTCCCCCTCAGTTTCTCTAGGACTAGATACATTGGGAGTCTGGAACACAATGTCGTTATTGCTCATTTTAGTTGCTGAATCATTTACGAGTATTACAATTATGACATCCGTCCACTTGGTAGCAACCTTTGAATTTCATAGTGAAATGGGGGCACTTTAATATAGAAACCGCTCCTATACCAGAGTGTTCCTGATCTTTGTATTAGGTGTATGACCTTGTGGTTCTAGAAAGCAGGCTCGCTGAGGCTGACACGTGGATTTTTCATCTTGTACAAAGAGCACTCTTACAGGGAAAGCGCTATTTTGGCAGATGTGCTTTACAGGGTGCCAACTCTTCCTATAAGGTGCTTGGCCACCTTACTCCAAAAAGGAAGGACAGGTGGGTCACAACCCAAAACTTAATTTTCAATAGGTTTTGTGGGAAAAAACTAATAGGGAACAGCTATTTTGCTAGGAGCTCTTAAAGGGATATCTGATGTTCATAAATAGCGCAAGGCCTCCACCCTTACATGGAAAGAAGTTCACAAAGGCTGAAGCAATAGCCAAAACATTGACTTAGTTGTTTATCAGGGGCGTAACACAGGCCCCTGCAGACCCCGAGGTGCGGGGGCCCCCATGCTCCAGGGGCCCCCTGCAGCACAGCACTCTGGCCAGAAAGCTCCTGATTGAGCCCGGAGAAAGCTCTGTTAGAGATCACTGTTTATCCTAGTATTCTGATCATTTGCAGTACTGTATTTCGAACAATCTTTTTTTTTTATGGACTCTACCTGAAGAATGGGATGGGTTGGGCCGCCTTCATTCTCGCCTGTGGACGTCCGTACAGCCTTGACAATATTACTCAAATCCACTCCTGGAACAAAACAGGGAAAAGGTACCAGGCTAGGAGTTAAAACATGGAGATTTAATTACATATTAATCAAAAGACAAGGAAATACAGGTATCAGAATAGCCGGTGCAGTTAAATTCCAAAAGGTATTTATGTGGTTCTTACATCTAACATATTATTCAGAGCGCTCCGAAGTGGCCGGAGTGCAGTAAGAAACACTGTGGAAAAAACAAATGTACAGTGTGGCGTCCACTTACACAATTCTGCGCAAAACAATTATTCATTTTATCAATTCAGAAACACCACTTAAGAGTAAGTGCTTCCCTCAGAAAGAACAGGATCTGCTTGGAACATCATGAAAAGATATTGGCAAAGCAACACACCCAAGGCATCGGGCTTAATGAGATCACAAACTAATACATACGTCACACGATATATGACAAGAGGTACATTTAGGATCCTGCTCTCTGGCAATGTTATACAGCCTGGTGGAAATAATCAGATTCCTTCCAGGCTGGTTTGTGTTTGCAGATCTCCCTGTCAGCTGTCATTTTGCAAACCTTCATAAATAAAACAGCATGAACCATTCTAGTTACAGCCATCACAGGAGCAAAAGTGATGTATGACAATATCTTATACCAGGGACTACTTTCAGAGGCTCTGGCATGTCAGGAAATCTCCAAATAGGCCCCAATGGTTTATTTTGCATTTTGATTTAAATTACTGTACTATTTCGATGACAAGTAGGATGGTCAGTATGAAAATCTGGTAGCCTTATTGACTGTCTTGTGTATTTCAATAATGTTTAATACAGATTCACTGTAGAACACAAGCTACAATCAGACTTATTGCCGGCCCTTAATCAGTTTGTCAGCCAACTCAATAGCAGACACCATTGGAAAACTCAATGAGAGTGTAGTAAGGACTCCCTTAATACGTATATGCATTGTTAAGTTAGCATAACCACGTTAGATGTTAGAAAGCCATCGTGCTGCTTTTGCACACGACACTGCGTCTACATGTTATTGTTTAAACAAACTGCTGACTCGCGCTTTGCCTCACACGGAAGCAATCTGTTGTTACCATCCCGAGCTCTGCGCAGCGACCTTGGTCTGTACAGGGTGTAACAAACAGTCTGGGTTGTTAGACAATGCATGTTTTCACTCTAGGTTGATCGACCCACTATTTAGCCATAACACACGGGCAGCTGCGAATACCTGAAAGTTGGTGCTTTTAATATTGCAGACATCATGTTTAATATTCAGACCGAAGACGAGCCTTCCTGCGAGAAGACTCCTGATGCTCCTGTGATGTGATTTCACTAAGCTGATCTTTGAGGTATGGGGTCCCCCCTTCAAGCCTAAGAGACCTTTTATTAGCATAATAATAATATTAGCTTCTTAGTAAAGGGAAGGTGGTAGCATCCACTGTCATTTATAACATGATCACTCCTTTTATATTCTATGGTATTGTAACGATGCTGATGGTTTTGATTATAATAATTTGTCTGCTTGTATTAGCCAAAGTACTGCATATTAGGACACGTGGTCTATAAAAATAAATTCTTTTTATTTTCACCGTGTCTCATTTGATTCTTGTTGTGGACTGATGTGAGAATAATATACGAACAGGTATTTCCGATTCCCACCATTCCTGAGAGTACACTGAGTCGCTTGTTCTGGGTTGTCTTTTCATTGGGACCGCCGAGCCAAATCTCGGATAACGAATGGGACACTTATGCTAGCCGGATACTGGGTTCTGGGGTGAGTTTCTGGTACACCACAATTCACTGAGGTCCTGGGGTTCTACGCATAGTTCTGTGTATAAGCAGAATCCCTGCAACATGGCGCACCTAACGTTTGGTCTATGAGTTGAAACGCCTTAGTAGTGCTTATATTAGTCCACAGCGCCCTCATTCTTGTTTCCGGATAACAAGTCTGACGGATTTAAACCTACCTATTTCTGTTGATATAGGTTTCTTCAAGCTTGATCATTAAAAAGGTTATTGAACCCTTGTGCTACTGATTGCTTCGAGTGTAGCTTGTCCTTATGGCGGTAGATATAGCGGCGCATAGCCGTGCAGCTCTGAAACGTCATTTGACGCAGTATGGGGTGCCGGACACTGGTATGAACGTCATCTTTGTGGTAGGAGCCGATGCGGCTCATCCCTATGAGTTGTTCTACTCTTGGGTGACGCTTCCGGCAGTGAGTGAGGACGATAACTCCTTTCATTATTACACTGCCACTGCCGTGCCAGCGAACTATATACCGTATAGGACACAGGAAATACCAATATCTGCTTGGCAGCATCTTATTTGGTTTAATGGCGCCCTTCCCCATGCGGTTATACCGCCGAGAATGGGCCCCTAATCAATTGCAGGGGCCACTTGGCCGATACTAGCCGGATTTACGCCTCATCCCCGTTACCTGACGGTGACGGTGGCTGAATTGCGTGTACTACACACTGCCCTTATTACAGTATATAGGGCTTTAGTGCAGTACGTGTCTCGCAATGTGCAGGCGGGGGCACCTGCTGTTGCGGGACAACCTACTGACCACCACGCGGTGGTCATTAGTCCTGTTATGGTTAATTCTGTTATGGGCAAGCGCCCCCAAACTAGGGATGTTTTCCCTTTTTGGCTTGCTGAAAAATTTGACCAAATAGAAGCGGTATACCCGAATACATCTCCTGTGGAGAAACACAGGATCCTTACCATTAGTTTGCCTAAAGACTTGGTCCCCGACATTGATGATTGTGTAAACTGGGGCAAGGTCTTTGCAGCGACGTACTCGCAGTGCTTTGGCACTCCGTCTATGTCGGTACTGCCCTCCGTTATTAAGCGTGTTCAAGATAATCACGGTGCGGAATCTGCGATAGAATTAGGAATGCGACTCCTCGGACAGTTTGACCTGGTGGCTACCATGATAATGTGTAACCTTAAGGGTGATGCTATGCAGTTCCAAGTTCGTAATGAACTGAAGAAAGTTGCTGATGAGGATAAGCCGCGGGAATTTGCGAAAATAATCTCGTCAGCGTACAGAGATTTGGGTCGTAGCTCTTTAGGAGTTAAACCTGTGATCAAAACTCCCGAAATTAAGCAGCAGGGTAAGGCAGAAGCCTCTGGTAAGGATGACCGTCCAAACTTTCCGAAACAGAATTGGCGGTCAAAACAACAGGGAAAGCAGCAGCAGAAACAGGGCTCTCGGCCTGCCTCTCCCGTTCAGTCAGGTAGTGAACGCACTTATGATCTACGTGATCGTGCTACTATTAAGTCTCCTGATAGATTTCAGGTTTCTGAACAACGTTCTCCTCGTTCTTCACAGGAAACATCGGCTTCACAGTCCGGTGGCGGAGGCGGTGGCAAAGGTCGGGGTGCTCCACAAACACGTGACCAGCCCCGACAGACTGAGGGTAAAGGCAAGCAGGACGAATTTGCACGACAAAGACCCCCGTTTCAGAAGAAGAAAGTGGCTGCTCTGACGGCAAGGTATGCCTCAGATAGTGCGGACACAGCTTCGGAACCGGACATGGGCGCTGACGCTACTGGACAGCGCAGCGGAAATTACCATAGTCCGTCAAGCTCTGCGTCCATTTCTGGCGGCGACAGCAACTGATATATTGGTTACTGTTGAAACAGCTGACACCAGAGTGGCTCCCCCTGATAGACTTTATGAAATAGTCTTACTAATAGAGGGTGACATACAACGTACAATTAAGGGGATTTTTTGGGATAATCTGACTACCACCTAGGATATCCTCCTAGCGGAGGCAGATTGGCCCCCAGCTTTCATTTTAGAAGCTCCTAGAGGGGAGGAGGTAATCCTCCCGTCCTTTGCGCACACAGTGCCTAAGGACCAGGCTGAAGTGTACGCTGAGGAGTGGGCGCTGGCGCTTGCGCCGGCGGTGTATCGTACTCAGGTGGGATGGGACCGGTTGTCCCCCTGCCATGAGATTCCATTGCGGTCTATGCCCCAGCCTCAACCCCAATATCCCATGCGTCGTGAAGCTAGACCGCACATCGCGGCAATCCTTGAACAATTGGAATATCAGGGTGTTATTGAAACTTGTGTGTCCCCTATGAATAACCCTTTATTCACTGTGACGAAGCCCGACGGGTCGTACCGTTTAGTTTTGGATTACCGGCACTTAAACTCACATTGCCGGACCTGCGCGGTACAGAATACTCACAGCTCGGCTCTAGTCGACAGTCTCGTGCGTAAGAGATTTAAAACGACACTTGACATCTCCAATGGCTTTTTTAGCCATAACCTGTCCACGCTGAGAAGCCAGTGGACGGCGTTTACTTCGGGCGGCAAACAAAAACAGTTCACAAGATTAGCCATGGGCTATAAAAACAGCCCTGGCGTCTTTTCCGCTCGCGTGGTCTCTCTCTTAGAGAGAATAGACCCCGACGCATACTCCTATGTTGACGATATCTACCTCACGGATGATGAGCTGATGCCACATCTGTCTCGAGTCGACAATATTATTGTGAGTTTTGCAGACTATGGCTACAAATTTAATTTTGCGAAGTCTCACATCGCGGAATACACAGTGTTATTTTTGGGCTACGAGCTCAACAATGAAGGTAAGGGTTTGGCTCCCCACTTTCTGGAGAAGTGCGCATGCTTGCGTGCTCCTACAACGCTGAAAAAATTACAATCTCTGCTGGGCTTTCTGAATTTCGGACGTACGTATATTCCTGATTATGCCCAGCGTATCAAGCCGCTTTACGCCTTGGTACAACCTTCTTTTGCGAAGTCTAGCTGGCAGCTAGAACATTCTGCTATTTTACAGTCTTTACAGGCTGATCTTCTTGCTTCACAATACTTGCTGACGCGTGATAACCGCACTAACCTGGTAATAAGAATAGTACCAGGCGCCGTGGGTTTCACGTATTTGACGTTCAATGAGGGCGATACCGTCCCCATTGCGTATAAATCCCACTTGTACACCTCTGCTGAATTACGTTTTTCCACGGTCGAGAAAGTTCTGACAGCAGTACAGATGGCGATCCTTAAGGAACGCGCACTGTCGCATGGAAAACAGATTCTGGTTGTAACACCGTATCCTGCCCTAGAGGCAGTGACTAAAGCAAGTGTACCAAATTCTAAAGCTTTGCATCCACGGTGGATACAATGGGCCACAACTCTGACATCACCAGATGTCACTTATATCTTTGACGCCTCTTTACAGACTCAGGAGTACTTGCAGTACGAATTCGTTCATCCGGCTCCTCTGTCTTTGCGCCCGCTCGAAGAATACCATTGTGTCATCTACACTGACGGCTCGGCGCAGCCGGCGATTGGATCGAAGCATGCCTATTCTGCGGCTTGCGCAATTGTCGTGGGTACATTCGTAAATGGTGAATTCCAATCTGATGCCGTGCATACGCAGTCATTGGGTGATTGTACCGCGCAATTGGCGGAGCTCCGGGCTCTGGTGCTTACACTGGAGTTTGCTGATCCCCGAGTCACGACTCTTATAGTAAGTGACTCCTTTTACTGTGTCCAGTCCTACAATGACAACTTACACTTTTGGTCTCAAAACGATTATCGAGATACCAAAGGTAGCACAATTAAGCATAAACTGCTTTGGGTTCGAGTGGCAGACTTTAAAGACCGTCTCCCTCTCGTGAATGTTATTCACACTCTTGGTCACCAACGACTTGGTGTCCATGCTGTCGGTAACACCTTGGCTGACGAGGCAGCAAAAACCGCAGTGGCTACATACTTAGTGGCAGCAGTTACAAGATCCAAAAGTAAGATTGATGATGACATCTTGGCAGCTATTGCTGCTACAGAGAAGGGAAGTGATTACCCGAAGGGTTTTCCTTCTCGTTATATTTATCACTTAAGTCCTGATAACGTACCGTTAGTGAGGATTAACGACGTTGGTGACAGAATTATTCCCAACGCGGACTGCAGACCAGCTTTGATACTAGCAGCGCACGAGGGGTTGGCGTCAGCCCACGCCGGCGTGTCCGCTACTATATCTCTGTTACAACAACGTTACTGGTGGTTTGGTTTATATAAACAAGCGCGCGTTTATGTTCTTGATTGTGACATTTGCCAACAGATTAAACCTTCCACTGTTGCGCGCCCACCACAAACACAGTTGTACATCTCTAATAAACCATTTGGTTGTGTTTATCTAGATCACTGCGGTCCTTTTTCTTCTGATACTGCGTACAAGTATATCTTGGTTGCAGTGGATTCGTGCACACGTTTTCTCTGGGTATGGCCACAAAGGAGTGCTGACTCGCGGACTGTCATCAGGGATTGCCTGTCTTTGTGGGAACCTTTGCGTGTGGTACCTTCCATTCTGATCAGGGCCCTGCGTTCGCCTCTAAGGCTTACAAGGAGGCTATGAGAAATTTGGGGGTCCAAGTCAAATTTTCGTCCCCCTACCGACCTGAGGGTAATAGTGTGGTGGAGCGAATGAACCGTGACTTAAAGCAATCTTTGACAGCACGTGTTTTAGGAACAGGCCGGAACTGGCTAGCCCATTTGTATAACGTCCAACGTGCACTTAATAATCTCCCTAGAAGGTCTCTGGGTGGGCGGACCCCGTACATGATGCTCTTCGGAATCAGAATGTTTGTCCCAGACCTTGATGGTCTAGACACGGCGGCGTCGACCGCACCCTTTGACGTAGATGATCACTGTGCTGTTTTGCAGACCCTACAAGAAGCCAGAGACACTCTTTCGAAGGAACACTTGCCCTCCACATCTGAAGCTGAGGTTCAGATTCCAGTAGTCGGCTGGCTACCCCGAGTTGGAGACCTGGTCCGTGAGAAGGTGGAGAACAAGAAGGAGTTCGGTCCCTCTTATCGTGCACCAGTTCCAGTGCTTGGAGTGCAGGGTACAAGAACAGTCATTTTACCTCCACTTCCTGGTCGCAAAGAAAACAGGTACATCTCTATTGACAATGTCAAACTTTAGCGAGTGGCCGATACTTCTTAGTCTTACTCCAGCAGTTTCCTGCCAGACAATGCAAAGAAATTCAGTGTTGGTTCCTGCTTCTACCACCTTGTCTGATGTTGCCATCGAGATGCAGTCAGTTACTGATCCCTTGTTAATACCGCCGGCTGGTGGTCTGCCCGAAGAGACTGAGTATGCTTATCCTACAAATGGTCACTCGCCTGTTTTACAATCTACGGCGGTTGACCAGTCACGTTTCTCCTTTGACACTAACTCATTGCCTCATACTTCCCCTTCAAACATTGCTATTTTTGCTAGCTGGTTCAAAAGACATTTTTTGATTCCCCCTTGGACATATATCTGGCTGGTGCTTATAAGTATTTTTTTGTTTATGTCCATTGGATTTGTAATAGTGTTTTTCCGTCTGGTGAATGGACACTATCTTAAAGAAAGATCTACAATTTGACTTATCAATGGAACTTTGGCCCCCCACTCATCGTCCCACATCATGAAAAGGGACCAGACTTTTGTGAATATTACTGCCTGGCCCGTTTTGGATGGAATTGCGTGGGATGCTGTTAAATTCCAAATTCATGGTCCTACAGAGGTCATCAATGTACCTAATGTATTTCGTGATTCTATGGGTGATGTGGTTAAGCAGAACATTCGTTCTGATGATTGGGATGTTCATGCCATTGAAGCACTGTTTTCTGATTTGAAATATTATGCCGCTTTTGATGCAGAAGATTTGTATGAGAATGCGGCTAACTATGCGGAACAGTATTGTTTTCAGCATTATGGCAATCAATTCCAGCATAAAGCAAACACTTTTCGTAATTTTGTAAATTTTACCCAATGGGAACACTGTCCCACCCCCTCTTTCGGCAGCTCCCCTACATTAGTTGATAAGTATACTTATTTTACTGATTTCAGTGTTTCCGACCCGGCATCCTTTTATTTTAAAGTTATGCCTGAGTCTGCCTCGAAGGTTAGATTGACACACACCAAATTACTCTATTCTTAGTCCTTTATGGATGAGTTGTCAATCAAAGGTTATGATCTGTGGAAGGCTACTATTGATCTAAAATCGGTTTGGGGTTCCAAACCGTGGCAGGTTCAGGGAACTGAAGCTTTACATCGTGCCTGTCTTGTACCAAATCATATGTTGTTTTTAAATTCAACCATTTTCCAGACCACCTGTTTCGGATTGGCCACTTCTAAAAAACTAAATTTCCCTTCTGTTCCAGATCTGGGCGCTTACCCAAATTGGGATAACCACACAGATCTGTCCCTTCCTGCTTTGCAGTCATTGGTTTCTAATACATCTTTCAATATTTCGAAATTTAGTAGTGAAGGATGGTTAATTTGGCAAAGCAGTTCAGATACCTGTCAACGTCGTTTTCTAGGTCTGAAGCCGGGGTATACGCAGCAACGCGTAGACCCTCGGTTTGAGTCATCTCATACAGTAACTACCTACTCTGTAGGGAAATTATGTCAGTCCTGGCTGCGACATTCCACCTTGGCATCTGTCAAAGTTCATTTATCAAGATTACATGACAAAATAGATTTGAATGATTTTGTTAAAGGTCCTGTGGGTGGCAGATCCAAAAGGTAGGCGTATGCTATTTACAACGAAGTATGGAAATTGTCGCAAATTGAGGCGGCTTCTAGATTGAGAGCTATTGATCAAGCGAATATGGAAAAGGTATTGGCAGTTATTGATAACAGCATTAACACTCTTTCTTCCAGAATTTATACATTAGATAATATTGTTTCTTCAATTGTTGATATTGTACATGATGATATGTCTGTATTGTACCATGGTCAAAACCAGTTACGTTCTGTTATGCAGTTTGCATGGACTTTACAAACGTTAAAGGCAGGAAAGGTCCCCTGGGACTATCTGAATACGACATCATTATTCCTTCCCTTTAACCTTAGTGTAAAGCAACAGTTCATGTCCATGAAGGATGCTACGTATTCATTGTTACACATTGAAAAATTGGAGCCGTTACCTTTCTCTGTGGCGGAATTAAATTCGGCCGTGTGGTTAGTACATGGGTTGATCACGCTACCTTTCGCGCTTTTTAAGTTTACGTCCTGTATGAAACACTATGCTCTGGGTAGATATGAATAGCTGGGTACCGCTTTCATACATGAGGTTTGGTCCCTCCCTTTTACGTATAGATGTACAAGAGACGGTACTGAGGTTTATCTGAAAGGTGAGGAATGTACCACGACACCTGATCATTCTGTCGTATGTAGGCACATTCAGTTGCACGGTGCTTGCAATGTACACGCCCCGAATTTGGCCTGCGTCCTCAAAGGTATCCCAGTGCCAGTGATTACACCATCTTTCACGCTGCTTGCAAACGGTAGTTATTTGATTTTGAATAATGAAGCTTGCTGCGGGATGTTAGTGGGAATCCCATATATAGTAACTGTATCGCAGAGAGTAGTCTGCTGCAATAATGTTCTATTTCCTCCCCCGCATGGGCGGCTGGATGTTTCCATCTGGCCTTCGATTCCGACCTTGAAAACAGAGTTCAACAAGATGAGCAGAATAAGAGCTCTATTGTCCCAAAAGGAGGTGCCATTGACTTCCTCCCGAGAAACATTTGTCCTTCACGTAGCAAATACGCGCACGGAGGTACAGGCGCTTTTGAATACTTACCTCCCCCTGCATTTTGGAGCTTTGATCCAAACAATTTTCAATGCCTCGTCCACAACGGGCCTGGCTCATTTTTTTTAACTTGTGGGCTCAGGCCTCGTGACCTCCTTCCAAACTATTTTTGGTGTGATTCCGGCATTTTTACATTCTATTTTCTCGAGCGTCTTTGGTGGTGTTCCGCTGATTCTGGCGCTGGTGGCAGGTGTGCTGTTTTTACTTTTCGTACTAAGAAATGGCTGCTCTTTCTGTGCCACACGACAACATGTCCCGTCTGCATCTTCTTCGTGACAGGATGCTTGAATATTATGGTACGCTGCCGTTGGCGACTTTGAGCCTGGCGTATGGATTATCCTTCCGGTATTCCTACTTCACCTGCGTGCAACCTGTTTTTCACTGCCTAGATTGTCCCTTTGAATGGCCTCTGGATTTGTGCTTAACAAACACGGTGTCTCCGGTGCCGGATTATGATCGACTGATGAGGCCCTTAGTGTCGAACGAGTTTGCCTGTTCTGGTGTTCGGATTATGGCCTGTGGTGCGGCGCATGGTATCCTGGGTAATTGGGACATCGCAAGGGCTGCCTATGACTTCTTGGATATGAGCTATCTGGAGGAACACGTCGGTTGCCCTCTGATCGTGCTAGAGGCTCCGCTTCTGGAAGAACATGTATGTTCCTTTTCTTTGCTAAACTGGATGGCTGAAACTTTTAGTGGCTCTGCAAACGATTTTCTGTTGGAAGCAGTTGCCACGTATGCTGCATACACGTTCATGGATTGAGTGAACTGTTGTTCGCTGTTTTTTTTTTTTGTTGTTGTGTGCTCCCTGTGCCTTTGGATTGCTGGCCAGCGCAGCATTTTTTAATTTTTTTTTCTCCCTTCTACTTTTGTACTTTTTCGAACTTTAACTAAACCGATAATTGGTTTCACATTGAATACGCCTTGTTCTGCTCTGTCGATACTGAACTCTGCGTTCTCTCATTTCTTCCCTACTGGTTAGTGCTTCGATCAAGGGGGCATGTAGTAAGGACTCCCTTAATACGTATATGCATTGTTAAGTTAGCATAACCACGTTAGATGTTAGAAAGCCATCTTGCTGCTTTTGCACACGACACTGCGTCTACTTGTTATTGTTTAAACAAACTGCTGACTCGCGCTTTGCCTCACACGGAAGCAATCTGTTGTTACCATCCCGAGCTCTGCGCAGCGACCTTGGTCTGTACAGGGTGTAACAAACAGTCTGGGTTGTTAGACAATCCATGTTTTCACTCTAGGTTGATCGACCCACTATTTAGCCATAACACACGGGCAGCTGCGAATACCTGAAAGTTGGTGCTTTTAATATTGCAGACATCATGTTTAATATTCAGACCGAAGACGAGCCTTCCTGCGAGAAGACTCCTGATGCTCCTGTGATGTGATTTCACTAAGCTGATCTTTGAGGTATGGGGTCCCCCCTTCAAGCCTAAGAGACCTTTTATTAGCATAATAATAATATTAGCTTCTTAGTAAAGGGAAGGTGGTAGCATCCACTGTCATTTATAACATGATCACTCCTTTTATATTCTATGGTATTGTAACGATGCTGATGGTTTTGATTATAATCATTTGTCTGCTTGTATTAGCCAAAGTACTGCATATTAGGACACATGGTCTATAAAAATAAATTCTTTTTATTTTCACCGTGTCTCATTTGATTCTTGTTGTGGACTGATGTGAGAATAATATACGAACAGGTATTTCCGATTCCCACCATTCCTGAGAGTACACTGAGTCGCTTGTTCTGGGTTGTCTTTTCATTGGGACCGCCGAGCCAAATCTCGGATAACGAATGGGACACTTATGCTAGCCGGATACTGGGTTCTGGGTTCTGAGGTGAGTTTCTGGTACACCACAATTCACTGAGGTCCTGGGGTTCTACGCATAGTTCTGTGTATAAGCAGAATCCCTGCAACAAGAGACTTCCTTTTTACTTTGCAATTTCCATTCCTCCTTAAGATTTCTTGTTCCAATGTTATTAATGAGTCCAAAAGCAACAATGGGTAGCCATGAACCAGCCTGAACACTAATTGAAGCCTAGAAAACACATACTAAAATAATGCAGAGTCCACTTTAGTCTGTATAGTTCTCCTAAGTAGCATAACTCTTCAAAATGCATTTCTGTACGTCAACATTAACTTACAAATAATTTTCAGAGTGTATTTATTTAAATTTAGAAGGATTTCCAGCTCATACTGAAAGATAAGTCGATGCTTAGAAGCAAAATAACATGCTAGGTATTAAACAGTTTAAAAAGAATGGTGTAGGTTCAGATACTTTTAATCAGTTTTATAGCAAGACATTCTAAACGCAGCAAAACCATTTTCAAGAATATTTATTACGCAATAGAAATGTATCACTAAACAGGTTCATTAACTTTAAAGCCTGAATTTAAAAGCAGGAGAAAAAAGTAACGTATTTCTTTTAAAGCTCCTGCTTGAAAATAAATCTGCATGCCTCGTGTTTTATGAAGTGACTGCCCTCTACTTAAAACAACTTTCCAAAAGGCATTGGATTTATTTTGCATGCTTTTACAATTATAAAGTTCGAGTTTAAAAGCCAGAAAACATGGTGGATTATACAGTGTAAAGTGTACTGGATTTAAATTTTTACATGTATAAAAAAGAAAATAAGCAAGAAACTTTTACCACCCATTCCAAAGATCGACCACCAACCTGCCCAAAATCAGTTCTAGAGCAACTTTCTATAGATTTTGAATGCCTCTTTTCACAGGCATTCGCTTTATCAACCCTGGAAACATCAATTACATCCTGTCCCATCAATAGGGTTGTGGAGAGCCAAACCTATAACAACCTAGAAACCTATAACAAAACCCGAACCAGGGCTGCATCTGTCAAACACACCCCCTTTCAAAATGGCCGCAAGATTCATGATGGTTGTATTACCTTGAGATTCGAACTGCTGTATAGTATCTGTCACAGCCTCTTCCGGGTCCATCTCAAATTCGGCCATGTTTTCTTCCACCACAGCATCAAAGGTCTCCTGTGTTATTCGAGTGGAAGCCATTTTGGATGTATATGAATAAACTGGGATGACTATCCTGCAATTGGGGGAACTGGGATTACACAAAGTTCCAGAAACATACACAAATCAACAATCACTTGTGCTCGCTGTGGGAAGCTGGTAGCCTCACTAATAAGGCTATTATCCTATACATCTACAATATGATACCCGTGTTATCCTGATCTGTGCCATTCTGCTGGTCTGAGCTCTGTAACACACAGGCACCCTTGATAAAACTGGCCCACAACCAATGATGTTAGCAATATGGATGTTGACACCCCGAGCCTGACTCAAGAAATTAGATATAATTGGTAGTTTTTGTAGCAGTGCTTGTCCTTAGTTGTTGATATGCTTCAATTATAGTCATCCGGGTGTAGGCTTGAAAATCCCTGTAGAAAAGAGCCCCTTTTTGACATGGTCACTCCACTTTTTGCCTGGTATTTGATGTGATTTCAACTGGAACTGCACTGGGTTCCTGCTAATCAGGTCACAGTGCCAGTTCTTTTTTCCAAAACTGTACAAATGTTACCCCAATTGGCAATACCTTTAGCACTCTCTGTAAGACCCTAGTAAATAGTACCCCCTGGTACCTAGGGCATGAGGTACTAAAGAAGAGTCTCTAAGGGCTGCAGCTCAAATGTTGCCACCCTAAGAGACCACTCACCAGACTTATCCAAGACTGCCATTGCAGGCTGCGTGTTTAGGTGCAGACCAAAGTGAAACCACGACATGACACACATCCCTGTGTGCCATGTCCCCTAACACTGCATGTAGTATTTGTAAGTCACCCATACAGCGCTAAGGCCGGTTGCTTAAATTACATGTGAGGGCATACCTGCATGAGCAGATATGCCCCTGTGCTGCTCAGTTCCATTAATATTACTGCCCATGCAAGTGAACTGGGAAACAATTTTAAAACACGTGCTGGACACTCGTAAAAACGAGTTCCCCTGCTTTCATGATGGCTTCACTGAAAATAGAGATTATCCAAATGGGAATTGGCCCGTCGCACTCCTTGGTAAAAGTTTGAACTATGTAGTAAAACGATAGATGGGTTCATCAATTTCGTTGGTGCCAATGGGTAAATCATCCTGAGTATGAGGATGAAATAACTGTAGGAACAAGCGCTATCCCCAGTTGGGGAAGTGTCTCCCAATTGCACACAGATGCAAGATGTTCAATAAATTCATACGAACTGTTTGCGAGACATTTTCTGAATTAGTTATTTATTTATATATTCTTTTTCATTATTCTATTCTTTGATTCATTGGATTTTACTTTCCTCAGTAACATCCGTTCAATACATCAATTTGCGACCAAAGCATTGCGGGCATTACCCTTCGTCAGGGACTTATTGAGGTCTTCAATAATTTCAATATTCCGGTCCGGTGGGACAGTTCAGAATAAATTAAGACCTTGACAGAGGACTATCCACGCAGGACGAAATCACGGGAAATTCGATTACTTCGTTTTCGATAGTCAAGGTCTTAATTTATTGTGAACTGTCCCACGGGACCGGAATATTTAAATTATTGAAGTGTCTGTCAGGCCGACCTTTCCGCAGCCTGACAGACACTGTTCTTGAGGGACAAAAAGTGAGGGGCATGGCCCCTCAGCCCCAATGGACCAGCCGTGGCTGCTGAGGGGACTTCAAGACTGCGAAAACCCGACACCTTAGGACACTACTGCACCCGCTGCTCATAGCCAGAGCTGATGTGGGCGAATGGTGTCAGCGTGGTCCCTCAGCCATCCAGAGACCGAGTACACTGTGGTTTCGCCTCTCGTGGACTCCCCGACGTCAGCTGCAGCCTCTGCACACAGGCCCCCTCTACAGTGACTGCTCCTGATAAGGTAAACCCAATGCCTAAAGACACCTCTGCACCAGTCCCCCCTGGGCCATGGAGAAGAGGATCAAAGGTGTCCCTACGTCCCCAAGCATCGTGAAGTCTGAGCGACCCTCTTGGGTAAACCCAACTGGCCTCCCCATCAAGACATGCAGGCAATTTATGCCAAGACCAATCCCTATAGCGTAACATTGGGCACCCAACGTTGTTTGCACCCATATATACCCGGCCGCTCTAGAGCCGCTGGTGGTGTTCTGCTGGCGCGGCCTTGGACCTTGTCCACCACTCACCTTAACTCCTGGAGATTGTCCCATGAGTCACTGTACTCTACCTAAATGCTGTACTTGTTCTTACTCCCATAGGATAACATTGCAGCTTCTAAAAATTGCACTGAGTCTACTTTTAAAATACAAAAGTATTTCTATTGGAAAACCTACTTACCTGATCAAATTGGTTCAGGTGCGTACATATATATAAAGATAACTGTTATTTTATAAGCTGGTGTTGATCTCATTTTTGAGTTGTGTGCATCATTTATTGACCCTTGTTTGTATTTTCAGATGTCTTGCACTCCTCTGTGCTAAGACTAAGACTGCTCGGTCACACTAAACCCTAGGGTTCCTTGGGATTGCCAGAGCAAGCCCTCTGTCCACTCATATGGGAACCCCCAGACTCTTTGCAAGATTTGTCTCATTTTGAAATATCATATAAAGAGACAGCTTCCTACAATTCCTGATTGCAAAGCACCATGTGGTGAAAAATTAGGACTAGCAAAAGTGTCAGGCCTCATATGAGGACTTTTGGCATCCAGGTAGGAGGATCAGCATCACTGTTTGTGCTTGCATCTCAGCAGGCTATGTGTAACGGGCCATCTGTGAAAGCTTCAATCAGATAAGTCTAATGCTCGTCGATCAACCTGGACTGCATCCTACCTAGTAGCTCCTTTGGCGTTCCAAAGTTATACTAAAAGGTGCAAGCATGCTGTATAAATGGCTCACAGGTGATATAAACCTCTAATCTACTCTACATAACCCTACTGTAACTCAACTCTGCCCTTTTCTACTGAAGGGCTTAGTAACACACTGTCAGATGCATGGATATTCGTTCACCTCTGTAACTTGGCAGTCCCCATGCACTACAAATTGAGGCAGGGATCCATCTTACGAAAAAGTAGAATTTTAGCCGCCCCCTCTCAGAACTGCATGTCAACCAGGATGATGTTTCTCCTAACCTTCGTCTAAGCTGTTCCCAAATATTGGCATGTAGGTGTCTCATAGCAAACAACAAAACACATAAACGAAAACAAATGCCTTGGCGGGTCACACTTAAAGTAGTCATTCATTCATTCACTGAAGGCGCACATGAACAATAAGGTGAGGTTACAGCGCTTGGCGGCCACCCCGTGGCAGTAATGCGCTATGTAAATAGAAAAAATACATGCCAGCTGCACCAATGACGCCGAAAACGTTTACAAAGACCGTATCCAGTGACAACGCCTACCTATAACCGCCGGCTTCCCGGAAGTAGTGTCCGAGACGAATCATAGAAGTAGAAGAAGGACCAACAAGGCAACGGCTAGAGCGTTCCGCAGACAGAGCTGTCGGCCACGTTAAAAAAGTGTTTCTGCAATGCTGTTTATATGGAACACGACTTCTGACGCCCGTTTCAAGATGGCTGCCGCGCATGAGCCTGCTTTGGAGGCTATGCTCTGGTACAAAAATAAACAAGCACTTGCAATGCAATAGGTTTGGCTTTCACGCGAGTTTGAGCTATTGATATTGCAAATAATGCCTTTTATTTTTGTTCTGGTTTTAAAAACATAAATAAAAGGCATTGTCATTTACAATGCCAATAGCTTAAACTCGCATAAATGCGAGACCTATTGCATTGCAAATGCTTGTTATTGAGAGCCATGTGGGAGCACAGAATAGTCGAACATTTATCATCAATTCAATTTCTTAGAAGGTCAGCCTTATGAATGTAAGTTAGTGTGTAAGAAAGAAGACATTTTGCAAAGTGCCCCCTGAATCACATGCTTGTGTCCCATGGGTACCCACAAATAATTCAGAGGTGTACAAATTACTGCAGCTTCTAAATTCAGTATCTGGTGTGCATTTTACAAATACAGAGGTTTCTGTAATACCCACACTCTTTTTCATACCTATTTTCCCCTCTTTACATTTTACCATGAATTGCTCTATATTCTGTACACAATAAAAAAGGTAAGGTGCAACTCAGTTGTTGGCTCTGGGTACCTCAGGCTCTTGAAGAACCTATAAACCCTCTATATTCCCACCATCAGCAGTGTCTAGCAGGTGTACCGGTGCATTGCTTTTGTAAATCAGCCACCATTTACCTTATTTCTAACCCATCCTGTGCGTGAGGGCCCAAGCTATGTGCACCCCATATTCCTTGAGGGCAACATACCCACCCTGTTTAATCCACACTCAGTGCTTTGAGATACCCTAGATGTAGACCACCCACCCACCCTTAGCAAACCCACTCATAATCCGTGTAACCCATCCACTCTGTGTGTGAGCCATTCCCCTCTGTTTAAGCTTTCCACCGAGTGAACCACCCCACCCCGTGTGCACCTCAAATACAATGTATGTAACTAATTTGCTCACCGTGTGTGTAACATGTTCATACAGTGTGTAAACAACCCACCCTGTGTGTGTCCTGCTCCCCCTCTGCCATGTTCCCAACCCTTCCTTTATCTGCCACGCCCACCCTCGGTGTTGCCAAAGCTCTCTGTGTGCCACTTCGCCTCTATACCCCTCCCTCTCCCCCGCCACTACTTTCCTGAAGAAAGTGTATAACAATGTAGATTTTCCTAATAAGTTATGACGGAAAGTCTTAATTTTATTAAAGACACGGAGGCGAGTATTATGCTTTCTTTTCTTGCATTTATTCCAATAGCAGCAAGATAAGTAGAAAAACTACACTCCCCAGAAGGCTGTAGGAGAAAACTACTGGCCAATAGGGAGAATGATAACACAAAATAAACCAATCAGGTCAGGCCAACCATATAAGGACCTATCTGACCGCAAGCAGTCCTCTTTTCTTGTGCGAGTTAGGAAGAAGGCGAAAATAAAGGAACCAAAAATAACAGTAGTTAAACAGTCAAAATCCAGGTAAACAGTTCTTGAATCAGGAACACTATGGACGAAACATCCTGAGGAAACCACGTTGGCAGACAGATGGACATCGACGCCAAGAACTCCGGTGAGGTAGGACCATTCTTACTAGGAAGGCGGTGGTAGTGCTGGAGTACCTAAAAAGGGGGGGAAAAAACAGAACAAATAAGAGCTGTAGTGGAGGGATAATACTCGCCTCCGTGTCTTTAATAAAATTAAGACTTTCCATCATAACTTATTAGGAAAATCTACATTTTATGGCAAGACCGGAGGCTCCTATTATGCTAGTTCAAAGCATATCAACAACCAGAGAAGAAGCAGTAATCACAGGTTTACAATAGAAGGTCTTAAAAACATTATCATTAGACCAATCTGCTGACTTAAGGATATCCTCTAGGCGCGAGCGGTAGAATGAGCACCAAACACAGAAGCATCAATGCCCGCAAGAGACATGATCCAACGGACCCAACGGGCCAGGGTAGCAGAAGAAACGGGGAGATGAGGTTTGCGGAAAGAAATGAGCAATTGCGTATGGGAAGAAGTCCTAAAGTCAGCAGATTTATGTTCATAGGCTTTTAAACAACAACCTACACATAATTTCGGTTGAGCTGGAAAGTAAGGATAAAACACTGACTGTAAATTTGTTTTTGTGCGTCTCCGCACTTGAAACAGCACTCCAGTAGGAGAAAACTGCCTTGAAGAAAGGTATAAAGCCCTAACATCAGAAACACGTTTAATGGAGACTAAACACAACAACATAGTGAGCTTTGCAGACAACATTTTCAGGGAGAGAGCAGCATTATCAGGCCAATCCATAAACAATTTAAAAACCAAATTAACGTCCCATAAAGAAGAATACTTAGCCAACGGAGATTTGGAAAAGCGAACTCCTCTTAACAAACGGCAAACCAGCGGATGAGATCCGACCGGTTTATTGTCGATGGGATGATAATTAAGTGAAATAGCTGATCCATACAGGTTCACTGTGCGATAAGACTTGCCAGCGCTGGCCTCCGAGGCCAGAAAATTAACCACAAAAGTCACAGAGGCTGAAAAGGGATCGATAGACCGCTCCACACACCAGCTTGACCAAAGAGACCAAGCGGATTTGTATGCTCTGGAAGTTCCGGGAGCCCAGGCCCGGCTGATAAAGATTGAAGCTTCTTGAGAAAGGAGTTGGTCAGAAGAGAGAGGCCGGACAGCTTCCAGGCCGATAGAGTCAGGGACCGATCCAGAATGAGGTTGTGAGGGGAACCTCGAGGGTCCAGGAGAAGGTCCGTGGAATGAGGGAGAAGGACCGGAAAGTCCATTGCCAGTTCCAAAAGAGAGGGAAACCATATCCGAGATAGCCAAAAGTGCACCACCATGACCAGAGACGTCTGTTGGCGTCGAATCTGGGAAAGGACCCTGTTGATCATAAGAAAGGGAGGAAAAGCGTAATTGAGGTGAAGTGACCAATCTTGAAGGAACGCATCGGTCACTAGTGCTAGCAGATCCGGGCGCCAACTGTAGAAACGAGGTAACTGGGAATTGAGGCAAGACGCAAATAGGTCGATGAAGAAAGGGCCCCACTTGAGAGAGAAAGAATGAAACACGGAGGGAAGTAATCTCCAGTAGCTGGAATCCCGTAGATACCGAGAGTGCCAATCCGCGATGGAATTGAGTTCGCCTGGGAGATATTCGGCTTGGAGAGAGAGATTGTGAAGGAGACAGTAATGCCACAGACTCTTGGCGAGTTCCGCAAGGGGTTTGGATCTTGTGCCACCGAGACGGTTGATATAACGGACCGCAGAAACATTGTCCATCCTGAGAAGAATGGAACAACTTACCTTGTTCTTTGCGAGACTGCGGATTGCAAAGGAGCCTGCAAGCATCTCTAAACAGTTGATGTGCAATGACGACTCCTCTAGAGACCATGTACCTCCAGTCGAGATTGGTCCACAACAGGCGCCCCAACCCGCCATACTGGCATCTGATTCTAATACAAGATCTGGGGCCGTGGCGAAGATAGTCCTTCCGTTCCACGCATCTAAATGGTCTATCCACCATTGCAGTTCGGAACGCGAGTCTCGGTCTAGAAGGATAAGATCTGAATAAGCCAGCCCCTGACGTAGATGTCTCATCTTTAAGCGCTGAAGGGCTCGATAATGTAGAGGGCCTGGAAAGATGGCTTGAATGGAGGCGGAGAGAAGCCCCACAATCCTTGCGAGGGAACGAAGGGAAATTTGGGATAGGGAAAGAACTTGAGAAATTTCTGAACGAATAGCTGCGATCTTTTCGGTAGGAAGGAAGAGAGACGCGGAGGGAGAATCCACGAGGCCTCCACCTTGGGGGTGCCCAGGAGTGGACGCCTCACAGGATAAGCCAGGATGGGTTCCACAGCGGTATTCATACAAGCGCCTTGAGACCCTTGCGGGTGAGTAGTGCGCTATACAAGTATCAATTTACATTTACGCGAAACCCCAGAAACTCTACACTTTGAGAGGGAATCAACATGGACTTCTCCGGATTGATGAGAAAACCGAGATCGAGAAGAAGGGATTGGGTCACCTGAAGATCCTGCAAAAGACCTGATTTGCTTGCATTCATAAGAAGAATATCGTCCAGATAGATGATCAGACGAATTCCCAAGGCTCGAAGATAAGCCACCACAGGCTTCATGATTTTGGTGAAACAAAGTTTTTCTGACTGACTGACTGACTGAAACACCAAGGAGCCGAAGAAAGCCCGAAGGGGAGCGAACAAAACCGATAAGTGACGTCCAGCCATTGAAACTGGAGGAACTTGGAATGCGAGGGGTGGATAGGAACTGTTAGATACGCATCTTGAAGATCCAAGCGGACCATCCAGTCGCTGGCTCGCAGAGTGTCTCTTAAATGGATAATGGTCTCCATTTTGAAATGCCTGTAAACAACAAACTGATTGAAAACTTTCAGGTTGATAACAGGTCGCATCTTTTTGTTCTTTTTGCGAACCAGAAACAACGTGCTCAGAAAGCCCGAGGGATCGAATGGGAGCCTTTGGATAGTTTTCTTTGCCAACAGGGAAAGAATTTCCTGAGAGATCAAGAGCGAAACGTCGGCGGAAAAAACCAGAGGAGGAGGCAAAGTATCCTGGAAAGGAGGAGCGTAAACCTCTATGAGAAAGCCTTGGACAGAACTGAGAACCCAAGGGTCTGAGGTTAAAGTTTGCCATTTGCTTAGAAAGAGAGCTAAACGCCCTCCTACGGGAGGGCCAGAAGACAGGCTTACCTTGTTGGGGGTAGCTGGAGTTGTTGTTGTTGCCTCTGTGGCCCGTCTGTCCACGACCCCGGAAGCCACGGCCACGTTGGGGGTAAAACTGAGGCTTGTACTCTTGATAGCCGGTGTTGGAGGCGCCTCTGGAACCTTGTTAGGAGGAAAAACGGCCGGAAGAGCGGCTCCTGCCTCTGCCGGCCCTGCCAGAAACCAGAGGGGCAAAAACGTTTTTGATGGAAAGTTGTGCCTTGTCCAGAGAGGCGAAAGTTGTAACAAATTTAGACAGGTCTTTGACTAAAGAGTCACCAAAGAGTAGACCGTCCGCCTTTACTCCAGGATCCTGGGATGCCAAATTGGCTAACTTAGGGTCTAGCTTGATTAGGAAGCCTTTGCGCCTCTGATGAGTAATGGCTGCATTGGCGTTGCCCAATAAACAAAAAGTACGTTGGGCCCAAAGTGAAACATCTTCAGCATTTAAAACTAACTCCTCTGAACGCGCCGTCTCTGCCAGATCCAGAATGCGTGCAAGAGGGCCCACCATATCCAAGAGTTTGTCCTCACAAGAGGACCATGCTCTGTCCACCCCCTTACGAGGGTCCTTTCCAAACTTAGAGAAAAAGGTGAGGAGCGGTTGGTCAATAGCGGGAGTGACCGTAATGTTAGAGGCCAAAGAAGGTTTGGGGCATTCAGATTTCAATGTAGCTCTAACCGATTTATCCAGAGGTTGTCGCAGTTTGGAAGAGATATACTCTCCCACATGGGGAATGGGAAACCATTCCGTAGAATTCGGATGTCTAATTAATGCAGGATCAAACATAGGCATGCCCTTCGAGTCCAGGATAGGTTCGGACTCAAAAGGTGATAATTTCTGCTTTTTGGGCGAAGAATCGCCAACTCCAAAAAGATCAAAAAGACTGTCTTCGTCCGTGTCACACAAATCATCATCCGTATCATGGATAGCATTAATGACCTGCTTCTTAGGAACCTCCACATTTTTTAGCTTGGCTTTACTTTTGCCAAATGTCAAAGTAGACCCCTCCTTTGACTGAGGCCTGGGAGGAATAGCATCCTCAGTCTTGCGCGAGGAAACCTCGCTAACCACATGTGACACTTTTTTAGATAAAAGAGTGGTAGGAACCAGTTTTCGTTTTCTGCTTTCCCCCGCAGACTGGGCCAAAGCTTTGGTCATTAAACTGATTAAGGAATTTTCCATAGTTTTTGAAACTCTCTGCATGGAGTGTTCTACTGCAGCCTCCACAGAGGAATTAATAAAGTGGCTCAAATCCGATTTAAAATTAGTACTTTCCTCATTGTCAAGCTCAGGAGAGCTGGGAATCTCCATTGTTACAAACTGGGAAACAAGGGGTTAACCCAGACAGAAGAACCCAAGGGGGCATGTACAAACGAGCTTGTCGGTGAAGAAAGAGCTTGAGAGGAGGTGTGTCAAAGAAGCAGGCAGACGAGCGCTGAGCAGACCGTGTGGGCGAAGCTACGATGCAGAGGCAGGCAGCGCTGACAACGGCAGAAAAGCGAGGCGTCAGCTGAGGCAGCGAGCGTGAGGGGAAAACCGGTAAAAGTAAACAAAGCGCGCGCGCAAGCAGACGCGCTGAACTTGAAGCCGAGGGGAAATTAAATACGAAGTCGACAGCGAAGCCGTAATCACAGCGACCTAGCGTGTGAAACGCGTGTGAGACAATGCTTAACCAAAGCGACAGTCATACATTTAATTTGCCCAAAACAATTGGAAACGCAGAATTTTAAACAGGAGAATAAAATAATCGACTTATCTGACTGCGAGCAGCAAGAAAAGAGGACTGCTTGCGGTCAGATAGGTCCTTATATGGTTGGCCTGACCTGATTGGTTTATTTTGTGTTATCATTCTCCCCATTGGCCAGTAGTTTTCTCCTACAGCCTTCTGGGGAGTGTAGTTTTTCTACTTATTTTGCTGCTATTGGAATAAATGCAAGAAAAGAAAGCATAATAGGAGCCTCCGGTCTTGCCATAAAATTACACGGCACAAAAGAAGGCCGGAGGATAAGTGAAAGAGTCAAAAGACAAACCAGAACATAATCTGTTTTCCAATCAGTTAAGCCCTCTCGAATGTGTAACATAACCATGCAGCCCCCCTGTGCCACGTCATTAGTTATCTCTCTGCATCACTTCGAGGCGAGCTGTATGTACCTTTCGTCTGTTGTCAGCACTGCACACCTCAACACTGCTGCACCCCGATAAAAACGTGTGGTGTCTGGAGGGGGTAAACACTGCTCACATATACAATGTCACGTTTGAAAGAACAAACTCTGGGGATGAGCACCGAAATGCCTGGAGGTGTACACCGTTGTGTGTAGGGGGTTGGAGGGACAGGAAGGCTGCGCAGGAAGTTGGCTGAAGAACCCCAGGCTGCATTACTCTGCATTATTCCCGCCTTCCCGTGTGTTTCGTACGCGGACAGACTGCATGATATCGTGCGTGTATCTACCCGTGGTATTTTCGGCATACAAGTCGACCTGTCTCCTTAATTCGAGCCTGGCGTTGATTTGTGGGGGTGCGAATGTGCCTGGCTTAGCTGTCGACACAATTTTACACCTGCCTTCGGTGGCGGAATTCAAATGTGTTTCCACTGAGCATCCAAATCGTTTCCGCAAACAGAGGAGCGTTTGCAGCTGAGTCAATGCACATGTATTCTGAGATGACTGTAAATTAAAAGATGACATTGTGGTCATATTTTAATATATGTATTTATGTTTATAGATTTTAAAAGAACGGGAGTAACAATACCACTGTCTTGAAAAAGAAGGTGTTATGCGACCATACGTTCGAAACGCGTCGACGCTCTAATTGTAGCCACACATCCATTTTTCTGAACATTACCTTAGATGTATATGATGTGTAATGCAACAAGGTGTTTGTGGTAAAATTCTGATTTTTGATTGTGTCAATCAATGACAAAGGTTATTGTCTGTTTTTAAACTCTCGTGCAATAGATTTTTCTGTATCTTTTGTATTTTTAATTAGGATCAATCAGCTTTTATATTGAATGTATTGTAATTGTCTTATTGTGATATTTTTGACAAAATTGTTTTTATTGTGTAATGTTTTGAAAAACATTCTTTTTTAATACATTTCAACCATTACTTTACTAACTACAGGTTTTTTGTGCCAATAGTTAGCAGACTCAAGGTTTGGATGGGGTCGGTATGATTGAATATAAATATATGTGATTTGGATCAGAAGTGCAAATTAAAGTTTTGATCTAATAAATTTCTCGCAGAGGACGTCTTTGTTAAAGAGTTCCTGTTCCCATCAGGCACAGGGTCAGACTGATTTGCATATGGCCATGTCTGAACTGGGGTGGCAGAGTGAGCTAAAGAATGATGATGGATTAAAGTCAGATCAGTTGACTGGGGGTGAGTGCTTGCAATGTTCAAAACTCCGTCCATCATTCCCTTTTGTTCTGGAATGTCTGGGGAAGGGCAGCGAAAACGCCCCAGTCTATTAAGGAGCCGTTAATTCTGAGCGCGTTCATTAAGCGGCAGCCTCTGAAGTAGAAAGAAGCAAGCGTGGTCCCGAAAGCAAAAGAGGACCGCGCTGCAGCTGGAGCATGGGGATTTCTTGTCTTTATGGGGCCATGTGTTTCAAACACATGGCCCCATAAAGATAAGAAAGTGCTTCACGACAGCCGTGACGCTGGCAACCCAGTCCGGATCGCAGGCCAAAGGGCGGCAACCAAAAACCCTCATTTCCAATGGCAGGCCACCGTTTAGCATAAACAGTGATGCTGGCCAATGGAAATGAGGGGCGGGGCTTAAAGCCCTTTTCGAAAAGTACTCATTAGCAATAAATCTCGCCGAGCGAGCTGGGCATGTGCGAGGCAACACTAGGCGAGACCTAAAAACTGTGTTTATTTAATAAACTAGATACATATTATAAGTAGGAATATTGATTGATAAGTAGAAAGTGTACACAGCACAACTACGAGGATTTTCAAACTGCAATTTGTTATGTATAATTCTGTACATTTAAATATTGAAGTAACACTTTAACTAAACTTTCGAATATAATTAGTGGGTGGCTTTTAATAGAAGTAATTCAAGTTGGTTAAAAAAAAACCTCCAGAAAAGAATACAGTAAAAAACACAACATTAAAAATGTTAAACAGTAAAATCAGTATGCTAAAATAAGCTCTACTGAATCCCATTACTATTAGACTGAAACATCAGTATGAAGCTTAGTTCACAAATCGAAATTTAAATAAATCTTTTATGGAATTCCAAGTCTGGAGAATACTTAGTTCATAAGGAAGTGCAAGCCAATATTGCATTGTAATGGTAGTCATACAAGATGTCCATTTCCCAAGTATGCCTAAAGAGCTTTCTTGATTATCAAGTGCATACCATACATGATGACAACATGTTGAAACTAGAAATAGGAAGATTTTGAAAGAAAAAATTGTGGTACTTAATTATCATTAAAAACTGCACGGGCTAAAGTTTTAGCTTGTTGTCCACGATAATAACTCTGATCACCAAAAATATTATTATTTCCTTTAATAATGTTGGCAGATGTAAAAAATGGTCCAAACTTATGGGAATGAGCATCCGTAAAGATTTAAGATACCATCATACACAACGATGGGCAGCAAGCTTACCGAAACCTAACAAAGATGAATATGAACATTCTTAAGTTTGTGCTAAAAATGAGCTTTAAATGAATAGCATCAAATTGCTTGTTTTAATTTAGATTTACATTCTTTGGATGTAATACAAGCTCTCAGATATTCCCATGGTGAGTACATTTTTGTAATTGGTTAAAATCCCGAGCCAACAATATGAGTTTATTGTCATAAGAGGAGTGTTTAAAGAGTACAGTCCCCACCACAAATTGAGATTTGCCAAATTAAAAAATCTAAATTTTATCCAGATTTATTTTTAATTTCTTTAGATTCTTGTACGGTGCACGTTTGGTCATGGCACGCTGTAAATCAAAAGAAGCCTGTAGAGCATCAGTAAATCCCCTGCATAATAGATAGCAATAACATGCTTCCCACCCAACATCTGTGGATTTATGTTCGCATGAGTAAAAAATGAAATCGAAATCCCTAAGAATATTAAATAAATACGGGGCAAGAATGCAGGTCTAATGAACAGCAGTGTAACCAAAGGAGCTCCCCAGTCCATTTTCTGTTTTCTGGACCAACAATTTAGATCAATGGTCTTGGAATATTTATTATTTTGAATAAATCCCGAAATAATTTTAGCTGAGGGATCAACAGTACTATTACACACACAAATCGCAGCTCTGCTCGAGCACAACAATCTTGAAGTTTAATAAGGGCTAATACGTGATCTGGCCTAGTGCTTCCATCCGCCAGGATTTTTCCAGCAGTGCTAGTATTTTTTTGTAAATACCAGTAATAAAAAGTATGAAAAGTCAGTAAAATCCTGGATTTTTTTTTTTACATTTGATATAAAAAGTAAAACAATTATTACAAACAGAGCAGCAATCACTTCAAAGCAGGTTATAACTGTCAATACAATCCATAAAGGAGGTGTCTAATATATATTGGTTGCAACTCACAGCTTTTGGATGGACCTTATGCACCATTTATTGAGGTGTAAGAGACTTTGTGTGGGTGGAAACATTAGCTACTCTGGGTTGACCCCATATATCTTCACTGAATTGAACTGCGCGTTAAAAGCTTGTGGGTGCAATCCATACTTGGGTTTTCTTTTCAGCGGTGCCTTCAGATCTCCTGGAGGAGAAACCTTACTTAGGTGTCTTGGGTTTCCTCTGTGTTGCACCTTCAGCTTTCTGGTAGGATTTAATACACCATTTACTGAGGTTCTGTAGTCTCCTCCTGTTACGAGAACCGCATAGCACAACAAACATGCAAATACACTGCAATCAAAGTATGTAGAAAATTTGTAGCATAAAGGTTCAATTTCTCTCCCATACCTGTATTGCACATTGCCTGACCATCAGCAGCGACAAGTTCACTGCAAAATGACCAGACCATGTTTATCCTCCTGTATCTCAATTAACTCTTTCCACTCACGCCATATTACAACCTGTGCCTCTTCCACCAAACATTTGGGTGTGCATGAAATTGCTTCGCAAAGTTAAGTGCCAAGATTGTACACTAGTGACAGTTGTGCACTATACCAGTGCCATATAACACAACACCATTATAGCAACCAGAGATGGAACTGCCATGTAAAAATTTGCACAGCATGTTAATCAAGGACCATCTCATGGCACCTCCAGAATATCAAAATGTATATCAACGGCCAGTGTTTTTTCCAGAGAAAAGTGCATTTGTTGATTAATATTACTCTACAACAGTCAACTGATATTGTTCTTGGCTTGTAGTTCATGCATACTCTCTGCACACAAACTGTGCATCATTGTTTGATCTGTTAATATCTACCACCCCTCACTATTAACTGAATTTTACATTCTATGTCAGGACTGGAGGCGAGGATTAGGCATCATATTTCTTCTTCATTGGCTCAGCAGACGACACAATGTTAAACAGTAACAAACATTTGAAACTATATTTCCAAATGACCCTAGGGAAAATGTAACAGCTGGTCTCAGTAACTACCCACCACAGTCCACAAACTCCTAAGGAGATCTAGCTCATTCCAATTTCTTCGCTGCTCAGTAGCCGTTATAAGTGGCTTCTTTTCTGGGTTTGTTCATAACTTTCATGGTAAGAATGGATACCAAACATAAAGTTAGTGCTGTTTCTTTCTGATAGGAGCACTTTCTGTTTGGGGTACTTGCTCCATTCACGGAGACAGCTGCGGGGTACCCCCAGCCTTCAAGAGTGGGCCACTGGAGTGAGTTATTGCACACACGAGGCTCTGCAAGGCCATGACTTCTGGTCAGGTGCCTGGGTGGAGCTGCAGCACAACCAATGTGTGTGAGCGATTCCCTCTTTTATCTCCGCAATGCTTGACGTCAGTGCACTAAGTTTGCCCACTATTAGAGAACTGACAAAAAGCTGCTGTGGTAATTCTTTCAAGGCTTCTGTATTAGGCCGACCACAGGTTCTACTCTGCCCAAACTCCTGCTTGTCACCGCAAGGCTATTACAGATAGAAGTACAAGAATAAAGTGAGACACACAATGGGTGTTTGAATAATTTCCCTTGGGAACAGTTTCTGTGGATGTTTTGTGCCGTCCCTTCCTGCTATAAGGCAGAGTATGGCCTCCATGGTAAACCACCAGAATTCCCAATGTGGACAGGTGGAAGATGGAGAGTTTGTTCCGAAGGAATATCTCTTCCTGGGGGTAGACTTGTTGGTGTCAAGGGCTGTGAGTGAGACCTTGAATCACTTGAACAGGCAAATCCTGACTGTCAGTGGTTTTCTAAACCCCTTCTTGCAGGGGAAGAAGAATATACGAACCAAGAAGCTCCAGCCATGAGGGTGAAGGCAGTAGCAATCCTTTCGATCTAACATGGCACCCGGAAAGTGTGACGCGCCTTCATCATAAGTAAGTAAAAGTGTCTGCATGTTAAGATCTGTATCTGCCAACCAGGAGGCTGCCAACCCCTGTGCTGATAACAAATTGGTTTTCTTTAATCTATCTCCCTTTGAGTGCAATCCCTTTGGAGGGAAGGGAGGAACAGAAGATGGGGAAATGTCAGAGGATGATGTGGATGGGAACAACAGCAGTTTAAGAAACTAGGGTATTATTTGGGGAATAATGAAATTACCTTGTCAGGGTGAACCCCAAAGTCAGTAAATTAACTTGAGCTAAACCCCCTGGTTGCTATAGTACAGGTTTGACAGCAGATTTTTAGGCTACTGCAGTCAGGCCTGAAGCCATGTTTTACAGGCTCCCTGTGTGGATGGTACAATAGGTGCTGCAGGCCATAGGTGGCGCTTAACGTTTGAGCATTCAGTGTATATACTAGGGCCTTACAGTCTAGTTAAATATGTCAGTTACGGGAAAGGCAAATTAACCATGCTTAAAGGGGAGAGCAGGCACTTTACTCCTGTTTAGGAGAGGTAAAGAGCAAAAAGTTCAAAAACTAGCCAAAATAGGGTCTAGAAAAATTTGGAATATCTGGTGTGACCATGCAAAATAGATGGATTTGCCTCGGGCAGTAAAGCCCTTCAAGCAGAACCTGTCTGCGGCCTGGTAGTATGCCTGCCACTATTTGCAATAATAACCATAGTTGTAGCTGAAGCGACATATCAGTTCACCAACCTGGTCTTGGTGACTCAGATTTTGAGGTAGCATGTGTGGTTTCCAGCACTTCTGGAGGTATCACAGGACTGACCGGTTCCCTTCCCCTGCTTTTACTCTATCCTGAAGGATTGTCAGGAATTATCTTACTTTTGGTGCTTGAACGCCCTTTGGGCCACATGTATCAAAATTGGAATTTGAGATTACCTATTTGCGATTTCCTGAGAATCGCAATTATGTAATCCCAATGTCCAATGTATGAAACTCCATGAGTTTCATATACCGATTCATAGTGGGTTGCAAACCAACCTACCTCGTTAATATTATTGAGGTAGATCGCAATTTGCAACCCCCTTCGAATCGCAAAAATCACAGGGATGGTGGCCTGACGAGGTCAGCAGACCACCATGTCTGTGATTGCTTTTTAATAAATAAACCTTTGTTTTTGTAAAGCAGCCCGTGTTCCTTAAAGGAAAACGTGTTGCGTTTTGAAAAAAAAAGAAAAGTTTTCCATTCATTTTTTAAGAGCAGGCAGTGGTCTGTGAGACCACTGCCTGCTCTTAAAAAATGCTTTAAAAACATTCACAAAGGGGAAGGGGTCCCTTGGGGACCCCTTCCCATTTACACATGGGTTACCACCTACTTGACGTAGGTGCAAACTTTTGCAACCGCATTTCGGTCGCAAAACATTCATACATACCGATGCAATTCGGTATTAAGAAGGGACGCCCTAAACACGCCCCTTCCTAATACTGAATCGCAAAACCCAATTTGCAATTCGGTAACAGGTTACTGAATCGCAATTTGGGTTTGATACATGTGCAATCCCTTTTTTGGGTTCACGAACGGGCCGATTCTGCCCATTGGCCCATTTGCGAACTCAAAAAGGCTTCATACATGTGGCCCTTTGAATCCGAGGGCATGGTGGATCTCTGGTGACGGTGGACAGTCTTAGGAAGTTCAGGAGTTGCTTCATCCCTTATACACCGAGCAAAGGCAGAGGGTACTGTCAAAAGATAGCATCCTCCATGAGGAAGTCAAGTTGGAGTGTTACAGGGAAACCTGGATCATGGAAACTGTATTTTTTGTCTGAACTGCTGGAAGCAGGCTTAGCATTCAGGACTGGCAATACTTTTCAGCTCTGCTATTTAGGTGGGCGAGTTTAGTGTAAATGAGGTCCAAGTAGGGATCACCCTTGGGTGTGTCAACTCATCAGAGGGGCTGAATTATCCAGTTCTCTGGAAACTCCCTATTCCTGCGTCTGGGGTGCAATTTAGCCTTCAAGCCCTTCCTGGTTTGACAAGACAATGGATTTGTGTCTACACAGGAACTCTCTGCAAAGCTGGCCCCCACTCCTCTGTTTAATTTCATGGAGATGGGTATCGGGTATGAAGATGTTGGTTGTTTCTTGCAGGATGCAATAGTGTTAGCAGTCTCTTCTTCTCCCCATGGTATACTACTGCAAAAGGGGTAGGTGAGAGTGCAGGACATTGTGGCAAGTGGTATTGTGGATGAGATCTGGCACCACTGACAGAAATGTCGATTCAAGCACATAATTAGGCGGAGCCAAAAACAGAATGCTGCTCGCACCCTGCCATTGCGACGCTAGTGCTGTTCAGCCAACTGGTTGACCCAGCGACAGCGGCGTCAAGATGGAGAAAGTGGATTAGGCGGTTCCAACACTATTTTTGTGAAACGGATGTTGCACGTGGGAGGGGAGGAACTCTATGAACTATTTTAGGACTTACTGGGGCTGATGGTGACTTTGAAGCAGCAGTGAGGATGCCGAATAAACATTTCGACCCTCAATTAAATCCGGATTACGAACATTTCAAATTGCGACAGGCACACGAACAGGAAGGCGAATCCATTGACATGTTTTTCGTGTGACTGTGCAAGTTGGTCAGCACATGCACTGGCGCGCCAAAGGCAAGCCCGTCTGTGCCTGTCCGTGCCCGGAACGCGTCCAGCACCAGAAATGCTGGCCATTTTTGACCAGGTAACTATATCACAAGAGACTCTCTTCTGGCCCTTAATAACAACCCTCAAAACTGTAACAACTCTCTTGATGCTGCAAACTGGAAGCGTCCAATCTGCTGTATGCACTGCAAAACAATCCTTAAGACCACACAGGACACATTGATCAGCAACTGTCCTAACCTGACCCACCTGCAAGGTGGTCTTATTAATGCTTGATCATTATGCAAACATGCCCGAAACATCTATGACCTAATCCTAAACGACAACCTAGATTGCCTCTTCCTAACAGAAACCTGGCTCAAAGCCTGGTGCAATCCAGAGATCATCCGTGCCCTCCCTCCTGGCTAACATATTTATAGACTAGATAGACCAGTGCAACGAGGAGGGGGCCTAGCGATTATCTATCACAGCTCACTGAAATGCTCAGTATTTGAAATATCGGACCTCAGAGGTGCAGAAAGTATCGGTTTCTGTTTCTGCATAGAGGACTCCTTAGCCTTTGCAGGAGCCCTACTCTACTGCCCACCAGGCCCCTATAAAACTTTTCCGGATAGTATTGGAGATATTAAGATCTCATGGACTCTCAGATTCTCTAATTTCACCCTGCTAGGAGATATTAACATCCACCTAGACATACTAAACGACCCGGTGCAATACATTTCAGGGAAATTATGGATACACTCGGCCAGGAACAACAGATACTCCCCCCCACCCATAACGCAGGCACACACTGGATGGTATCTGCTCCAATCTCACGTCCCTTACAGTCAAGGCGCCAGTTAGCCTAATCTGGTCTGATCACAAGCTGATACACTTAGAAAATCAGATACCAGCGCATGAAAATCTGCAAGGGACGCACCCTCACCACTCATAACACCAAGCCCAGGTGGAAGGATATGGCAGGCTTGCCCGATCTTATTTGAGAAGCATTAGTTTGAGGACCTAAGTTGTCAGGGGATCCTGTAGTAGACAATCAACACTTTACGCAAAGGATGTCCATCGTGAGGGACCGCTTTGCGTCCTCTGGCTCACAAAACAACCGACCGCTCAAGAAACCCCCCGCCCCATGGTACACCCAAAACTTGAAAGAAATACATAGCCACTGCAGGATCCTGGAAAGTAGATGGCGACAAAATTTTGAACAGGCTGAATTAACCAAGTTCAAAACAGCTCTTAAAAACTACCACCAACAAATTAAAGCAGCCTAAAAATATTACTTTACCAAAATGCTCAAGTTGGCACACTCAAATCAAAAAACTATCTTGAAGATAGTCAACTCCTTCAATAATCCCATATTCCTAAAACAAGAGATCCCCCCATCACAGTCTCTCTGCTACCATATAGCTGATTATTTTGAACAGAAGGTCCAGTCACTACAACAAGATAGCCCAGCACCCCCTGTCTTCTCCATTAACAATAATGTTGTTTTAGATTAAAACAGACCGGCCCTCAAAAGTTTGGGTCTTTTAGCATTGATCAAACTCGCCAGGCGACTCTTGCTGTCAAATCAGGGTCACCTTTCGACCCTTGTCCCTCCCTCATTTCTACATGTAATGATAGACACTGTCAATCCAGTCATAAATAAGATAATAAATGCTTCCCTGTCACTTGCCAAAGTTCCTAATGATTGGAAGCTGGCAGCGGTTGAAACCGCTCCAAAAAAAACAACTCACCGATCCCACCACCCTTACCAACCTCGACCCATCTCCCTACTCCCATGTCTAAGCAAAATCACTGAAAAGCAAGTTAATTCCCAACTTATGACTTACCTGGAAGGAGCCAATATCTTACACCCTAACCAATCAGGTTTTAGGCCTCAGCACTCTACGGAATCAGCCCTCTGGTACGCTGCTGAATCCCTTAAAGCCGCCCTTGATCAAGGAAAGAATGCTGATTTGGTCTTATTAGACCTATCGGCCGTATTCGACTCAGCCTCACATGCCATCCTCTTGGAGCGTCTTGAATCCTACGGCAGCTCTCATCTTGCCCTGGCCTGGCTCAAATTGTTTCTACAAAACCGCAGACAAGTCATCACCCTTGGGCAATATCAATCAGCAGAAAACCCCTGCTCTCTGGGGTTCCACATGGGTCCATCCTCAGCCCATTGCTCTTTAATGCCTATACGGCCCCATTGATTAGTCTGATATCGTCCTTTAACATCGAGACCATCTCATATGCAGACGACACACAGCTCGTCTTGGTTCTAAAAAAAACACCACACTGGCGGAAGAAAACCTCTGTCAATGTCATGCAGCGGTTTATCACTGGATGAAAGCCAACCACCTAAAATGCAATTCAGAAAAGACAGAAATCATGCCTGTGGGGAAAGGGAACACCTTCTCCACCAGTTTATGGTGGCCATTTGACATCCCCCCTCCGCCTAATACAGTAAAGGTAGCCAGAAATTTGGGAGTCAAATTTGATGCAACACTATCTTTCCACCAGCAATGATTAGCAGTAGCTGGGACCTGCTTTCACATGATGAAATCACTTAAAAAGTTATTTGACTTACTACCGACCAGGGCAAGACAGGCAGTCCCAGTGACCCTAATTACATCTAGATTGGACTACTGCAACAGCCTCCATGCGGGCGCCAAAATGTTGGTCCTACACAAACTCCAGATGGTACAACACACAGCTACCTGCCTAGTACTAAAATGGCCTAAGAGATTATCAGCATTGGCTGCTTTGGAAGCATTACACTGGCTATCAATTCACACAAGAATCCTGTTCAAGATCATTATAATCGCCTTCAGAATCTTCCATTCCTCGGGTCCTCTCTACCTCCGGCCCAGGTTTGCGCGCTAGGTACCTCACCATATTCTTAGATCATCTAACGCCAATCTGCTAAAACCCCCAATGTTTAGATGTGTCTCAAAAGGGGGTAAATCTCTTGCAGTAATCAGCTCCAAAGCCTGGAACCAACTCCCCTACTACCTTCGTTTTATCCAATCAGAAACTCTTTTAAGAAATGCCCTGAAAACCTGTATTTTCACAGCCCCTGATGCACCATGCAATGCACTCATCTAAATCACTTCTCCACCTTGTTTACCCTGTCTATCTAGTGAGTCACTTAGCGCCATGATGCTCCTCAGAGTGATAGCTGCGCTTTACAAATGCCTGTTCACATAACATAACATAACAACATAACAAATAGAGATCAAAGCACAACTCATACATGGATGCCGCTCTGCCAACCTCAGAAAGTTGATTCTAAAGAAACCTATAATTTCGCTGGATGACATACTTATCCTAGGATGACCTCATGAGTTGGCTAACACCAGGGCTGGTGAATAGGAGTCAGTTGGCTAATGCCAGGGTTGACGAAATGGAGTCCGCACTAGCCTGGGACACTGCGGTCCTGTCTACGTCAGGTCACGTGAAAGTCAAGGTGGAACGCATGGATGCTATAAGAAAGTGGCCAGGGAGAGGGCAAGGGGGAGACAGTGCCCAACAAGGAGAGAAGATGTGTGGAAACTGTGGGCTCACCAGTCATCTGCCGAAAGGGTTCCCAGCAAGAAAGAACCCCTGACTGAGGTGTGGACAGCCAAACCACTTTGCAAAAGTGTGCTAGAGTGCAAGTCGACCGCTGGGTGAAGGCTCAAAAAGCAAGAAACATGGCATGGTAAAGCACCTATCGGATGATGAGGAGTAAATTGACCCGACACAGGTGGTGCGACAGCAGATGAAGATGGTAGAAGAATCCTGTTGATATATAACAACTTTTTCGACACATGTGAGTCTGCAACGGTTTAAGAAACTCAGGTTTGGGATTTCCTTGGCAGCTGAGGTATTCCAGAACACCTTACGGGAAGTCCTCTCCGGACTAATTGGAGTCATAAATGTCAGTGATGACATGTTGATTTTCTCGCACACACTGGAAGAGCATCATCTATGTTTGAGAGCAACCATGCAGCGCTTGGTGGAGCAAGGACTGACACTGCACAAAAACAGATGCTCTTTTTATGCCAATTAAGTGGTATTCTTTGGATACCGGTTCTCCAAGGATGGACTACAGGTAGATCCACTGAAGGTTGAGGCCATCAGAGCTGCTGCCATCGCACAGAATCAGACGGAAGTCTGCAGCTTTCTGGGGATGGCCAACTATTGTGGTAGGTTAATTCCCCAGCTAGCGACCATTTCAGAACCGGTGAGAGCATTGACCAAGGAGGACACTCCCAGGGAGTGGTCCTCCGTGGCACCGCGAGCATTCAATGAAGTCAAGAAGGAATAGTTACAAGGGGCCACAATGGCCAATTTTAGCCCAAGAAGCAAAACAGAGCTCATCGTGGACACCAGTCTGGTGGGGCTTAGGGCAGTCCTACTACAACTGAATGCATAAGGAGAGTGGGTACCTATTGCATATAAATGCAAAAACTAGGAGTCATTGTTCCTAACTAGGAAAGGAGAAGAGGAGCTCTATCAAAACTGGACAGATCGAGAGAAACAGTCAACAAGGGATGTCATGCTTCATCATAAGGTGGTTGCTCCTCATCAGGCCGGCGCTGCAATGCCCTATGCGAAGGGCCACTTTAGCAGAGATCTTTTGTTTTTTTGCTGTTTGATGAGTGTAAGTAATATCTAAGTGGGGTGGTGTTGGGTGTGCTATGATGTGAATTAAAACTGATTGGGGACATCACCAAAACATTTAATACCTTGACACCCCGGTCAGATAAAAAAACCTCATAGGTTAGTGCTACTAATGGAGTAATGATGTACTCTAGTAGTGTGACGTTTGCACCCATGCCAGGGTCAAACTCCGGTCAACATGTTTTGCGCCCCTAGTGGTCAAAAAGGATGCATGACGCTTCTTCAGGCATAAAATAATGGGTGAATTTTCCTACCCCCCAATTGTTTCGATACAAGTACCCTATGAGTGGTACCACTTGTCTTGGTGTTGGCTGGCCAACCTATTTGGAAAGAAGGAAATAATGCATAAATAAATAACAACAAAGTCATCATGTTTCTTGCATAAGACCATCCTATTAACCAGAATGTCCCTTATCATGGACCAGAATGTGTGTCTGGAGCTGAAGTGGCCACCAGACACATGCAGACAAACAGAATACAAATACAACTTACAAGGAGGTAAAGCAAATGACATTGTGTGACATGTATAAAGGTACAACTCATATTATCATGTTGTCTCTTCCAATAAGGTGTTATATTCCATATAGGTACTATAATATAGGCCTCAGTAAACTCGTTAACCTTCACCTTTATTCTCTCCCTACATTACACTTGTCACGGTTTACAGGGACTGAGCTTTTACCTAGATATTACACTGCATTCAGAACATGGGTTTTCCCTAGTTTGAAATCTCGAAAGGGTTCTTGGAAGCACAGCAGGACTACCATCTCCTGTATAAAATCTACGTACAAAGTTCTGGCCCGACATCATCCTTAGGCCGACACAGTAACACAGCAAGGTAGGACCCCTGGGGAGACCTATGGGTATATCTACATCACATCTTGCTAAGATAGCTAGAGGAGATCGAGACTTCCCGGCCGACACACTGACCAGAGACGCTGAGGTTCCTGTATGCAAACACTCCAGCTCGCAGTGGTCTAACATCCCTCGTGGGGTGTCCAGCTCGATACCAGGACGGGGTCCCACACTCTTACTTAAGGTAATGAGGTTGACTAAATTCCAGAGGGATTCTTTGCTTAACACCTACACCCATGCTAGGTACATTTAGGTACATCATGGTTCCGGTGGGGTCCCTGCCCCCGATTGTCTGCTGTGTGTGTGTGCTCCTTCAACCATGCGGAAATGAGTATTCCTCAATTCCGATATACATGCGGTTAGCGGTCCAGTTCTCCGCTACCGGAAACCATCGCTACTTCATTCAGCGCTTCCGGGGGGGAACCGCATAACCGCAGAGGTTCCCGCCGGCTCAGCGCTTCGGATTAACGCCTTTGCCCTCTTCGGGTGCCCGAATCTGCGTCGGACGCCGCTTTTAGGTATCCCGAGGCCGCGCTGGAGCACTGCCTCGTTTCCCTTTCGACATTGCTACTGTTTCCCTGCTAGCGCACACTACTTTGCCAAAGCCTTGGTTTTCCATCCATTGCTGGCGCGCAGGGCTGTGAATTTGACAGTGTTCTTGACCCTGGATTGTTCACACGTTCTTTTGGGATTAGGTTATTTGGTATAGAAATGCTCAGGAGCGCCTGGTCTGTTTCCTGCTGCACCGCGCAGGAGCGCTTGTTATTTTGTATGTACCGCGCTGGAACGCTTTTGTCTGTATCCCTTTGCACCGCACAGGAGCGCTTATTATGTTGCACTGCACCGTGGTGGAGCGCTTTAGTCTTGTTGGTCTGTAAATGCGCAGGAGCGCTTGTTACTTTGTACTGTACCACGCTGGAGCGCTTTATTTTCGTTTAGGCTTGACCGCGCAAGAGCGCTATTTCATGCTCTGTTTATGCAGATGACCTCTATATATGGTGTTTCTAATTGCAAGGTAATTACTGTTTCCGCATGTGTGTAAGGAATGAACAAGAGGAGGGTTTGTCTGTGCCCGTTGTAACAAGGTCTCCCCTTATCTTCCCTACCAGCCGGATTCACTGTCACTCCCCGAATAGAGAGAGGTCCTCTTCTGGTCTTCTGGACACCATTCCCATCATCTCTAGCTTCCTTCCCCTAGCCCATCTCCATCCTGGTTTGTGTACACGTCTCAGCTGGGGTAAGGTGGGTACGGGGACGATAGCTCATGTCGTCTCTGCGAGATTACTTCGCAAGCAGCAGGTAAGACTTGTGGGGTACACGACAATAGGGAGGCATCGTAGGAGTACGCATCTTTTATCATGTGTTTTATAACTTGAATGTATTCATGATTTTAGTAAGATGGTAGAACTATACCATCCTTTCACTTTCATAGTACTGTTAATCATTTATATCTTATACTGTCTAACGGTTGTTGCAGTACATCTAGTCTACACCAGAATGAAAACTGTTCAATAAATGATTATTGAAAACGCCCAGCTTCTTCTATTCAGTCTATCTCTCTGAGAGAAACTAGGTAAGCACTTGTGACTGGGCGAAAGGTAGTACATTGTTTCCATTGTCCTGAGGGATCTGTGTTGTCATGTTCTGAGGTTGCCAGAATCTATTCTTTCCTTAGTAAGAGGAGATTATATAAGGCACTGTGAGCTAGCTGATACAGACAGGCTAACATAACCGGTGGGGGTGCACGGAATCAGTCTGCCACCAGTCCCACAGTTTATGTTATCCAAACGTGCAGATCCTGCATAGGTCATATAGGAACTACACAACATGGCGCCGCCAATGTTGGTTGGGTACATATTTAACAGTAGAATCAGAGAAGTTCAGTCGTGCTATTCTCAGAAATCCCTATTTACAAAATACCAGACGTCTGGAGTGGGTACGCTAAATTCCGCCACTTGTGAGTAGGCAAACATCCTATTTATTGGCTGTTGGTTAATCAAGCTTAAAGGACACAAAGTTCCTAAAATTGTGCAAACACCTTATCTTGAACTTCCTGGAATAGTTATTCGCCTCTAAAACAATGACTGAGGACACGGATAATGACCTCTGTTACAGCATGTCTTGCCTGTCGGGATCGGGGATGTTACATGCTGTAACAGAGGTTGTTCACAGATTGGCCTCGACCACATTCCTTGTCAATAGAGACCGCGGACGTGGCCCACAGGTTACTAGCTTGCCGTCCCTGATCTACAGCAGCTCACTGCAATAGGCCACTCTGATTTCGAGACCGCTCCACGGCACAAACATTTCAATCGCCTCCTTGAAGAGGTTACATCCTTTAGTAGGTCGACTCTGACCCAACATCCAACTGTACAGACCTCGGCCGCGACTGTCTGCACCCTTTACTCTCCTTGTACTTGGGCTGGACTTCTACTCGATCTTCGCCTGAAACAAACCTCCTCCAAGTCACTCTGACCTGGATCTAGGCAAAATGTATACAGGCATACCATTGTTAATGTCCTGATGATGATCCTATATCCTTTGTTAGGATCAAAACGCCATCGACTTGTTGTACGCCATGTACACTTCTTTATTTAATACTTATTATGTGTAATGGTGTCTCCACTATAATTTGTTTGTCCTACCAAAATGTGTCTCATACAAACAATTTACTCTGCCTTAGCCTTATTTTTTCATGTTGTGCGTCCTTCCCACCAAGTTGGATACAGGCTTGTGTCCCACTTTATTTGTTTCTTGCTGAATTTTGTGTATATTTTAGCAACTATATATTAAAAACACCTGTCCGACTGGACAGCTGTAAAATATAGTACTGATTGGGTCTATATTTATTGTTTGCTCTCATTAATCCTTGTCTAGGGACCACTGTCTTTAGAAATAGATGCTAGACAGTGCGGCAGAAGTAACAATAGCTCGCCAGAATCTGATGGAATTTCTTGTGACAGCGGACTTGAATGATTATATCACGGTGGAAACACCTGATACTAGGGTGAGTGTCCCACATAAATTGTATGAAAAACACTCCAGATGGAGGGGGACAAATGTACTACAGTTAGAGGTCTATTTTGGGAGAACCTGACGTTTGGCTATGATATTTTGTTAGCTGAACAAGTTTGGCCGCCAGCATTTGTCATGGATTGCCCATGGGGAGAAACAGTAATCTTACTAGCATTTTCTGACCACGTTCAAAAACACTTAAAATATACATATGCGCTGGAGTGGGCGGTAGCCCAGGCTCCAGCGTTATACAAAAACCATGTTGGATGAGATGAGGATTCAACCCACCACAATATTACACTAAAAACCCTCCAACTGCACAAAGGCAGTATCCTATAAAGCAAGAAGCAAAAAAACAGGTCAGGGAGATCTTAGATCAACTTGAATATCAGAGGGGGGATTGAAATATGCACCTCTCAAATTAATAACCCATTGTTTTCAGTATCAAAACCAGACAATTCATATCTTCTAGTTTTAGATTACAGACATTTAAACACTTGCACTAAGACATTTGCAGTTCAATATGCACACTGTGCCGCATTCATGAATAACATAGTGTGGAAAAAATACAAAACAACAATAGATATCTCAAATGGATTATTTTGCCAAAATATAGTGCCTGAGAGCAGATATTGACAGCATTCTCAGCGCTAGGGTCACAGCGGCAATTTTATTGAATCCCCCAGGGGTACAAGAACAGCCCGGGGTTGTTTTTAGCCAGATTTCATTACAAGACAATTATGCTTACACTTTTAATTGCGTCACCAAGCAGCCGCATACGTCACAAAGGAAGTATTCCAAATAGAACATTAACAACAATAAAAGGCATGAGCCCACAGTATTCTGCCTCTTTTAAATGCGGCTCCAGGCAGATAAGTTATCCTTTACATTCCTTCTCTTACTACATTTTAACTGTATTTTACTGATATTTTACTGATATTGTATTGATATTTTATACCTATTTGTTCTTGTTCTATGTATCTGATCTTTTACATAGCCTGTTGTATTACGACTCTTTTACATAGCTTATCCTAACATATTTCTCATATTATTACTGAGATTGTACTGGTTTTATTCACCATTTTAGCACGCACTGCGGACGTTCTCCTTTTACATAAACTCAGTTTTTTGGGACTTACCCCCATTTCCCTTCCCTTCGTTTCGGTCTCCCTTCCTCCAATTTATGGAGGTGGGATGATGATCACGCGACCTTCCGATCGTTCCCTACCCGATTTGGTTTAGTTAAATTTCGACACAACCTAAGTGCGTTTTTTAACTCACTTTGCCGATCGTACCGTCGCATTGAAATCTAAGGAATGAACCTTGGCAACGCGACGCTAGCGTCGTCGCGTTGCCAGGGAACATTCCTCAAATCCTCCGGCTGTCCCTGCTTCAGCCTCCTACGCGTCTAAGCTCCATGGCAACCAACAAGGAAATAACCTTCGGTGATCGCGCTCGAGCGCATTTCAATCACCGGAGGAGGACGGTTGACCACTGGCACAGTTTCTTTATGTTTTCTTGCCTGCCTCTAGCAGAAAGGCAGTTATAAGCATAGGAATAATTATTCCTCATTTACCAAATTATTATTTCAACTTTATACCTTTACTTTATAGCTTTATCCTAATATATAAAAAAAAAAGGAGAGAGTGAAATTAGATTTATTTATTAACCTATATATAAAAAAAAAAAAAAGGTGAATAATAATTTACTTTTACCATGTCTGACTTTGACTCAGACAAAGCTGAGGCTAGCGCTCCTACCCCCAATTTTAATAATGAGACTTTTAAAGACATCATCCATGAGGAGATGAGATCCTGTATGTTGGAAACCTTGTCCAAAGTTATCACTGCTAAAAGATCTTTCCTATCCGATGAGGACAATACTACAGACCAACATACTAACGAAGATCTCACTAATATAAAGGGAAAAAGAGCAAATAAATGTAATAACATAGAGTTTTTCCCGAAGAGAACTGGAGGTCCTAGTACCTCTACTTTTACAAGAGGCCACCATACCTCTTTTTCCATGGGTGTCCCGAGCGGCACAACATATAAAGGTGTCCCCAGCGGCACAACGCATAAAGGTGTCCCAAGCGGCACACAATATCAAGGTGTCCACCGCGGCACAAAATATCTAAGTGCTCAAAATGACTTCTCTGATACCAATAATGATGATGATGATCTTTACTTTGATGATGCCTCTAATTCACCTGACGAATATGTCCTAGACTTAGACCATGATGATTTAGAGTTTAGTTCTCTTGACGACGACCTCACTCTCTCTTCCAAAGATGCCATCCTTGACCCTCTAGGGCAAGAGATGTTCTCTCCTCTTAACATCAAACATCCGAGGAGCTCAGAATGGATCCCTCACGACCATGTGAGTAAATTCATCATTAAATGGCTTAGAAACCCGCTTGACAGGAACGCTAGAAACCTGCTAAGAGCGGAATGTTGCCGACCCAACATCGGAGATAAAGCTTCTCAAACCCCAAATCTCGACCCAGAACTTATAAAGTACCTTTTCAAGCTCGGAAGAGACCCTAGGACGGGTATGGAGAGATCTCTAAAAGGCTGCCAAGATAGGGTCCTGGACATCCTGGGCCCCCTGGCAAGAATCATTGATATTTCGGAAGAAAGCCATATTAATGGCACTCCCCTCGACCAGGGGCGGCTGGTGACATTTTAAAGTGGTGGGGCGTAATCTGATTGGTATACTTCACCGTTGCGAGCGAGCGTAGCTTGCGAGCCCGAACCCCTATAAGGAGGGTTCGGGGGGGTTCTCCCCCCGAGAAAATTCTGAAAAAAGAGAAGAGAAATGGTGCATTTTCAAGCAAATTTGAGAAAGCAGGAAGGTTAATAAAGCAATTGTGAAAGTGCAGTTATAACATTAATAAAGAGATGTCATATAACATAGGTAGCTGCTTATTCAGTGTATAACCACAGAGCTTCATAACAGACTTCGAGATACAATGCATTTCTGAGTACCTCACTCACAGATGTTTTTTATTTAACAAACTAAACTGGTTGCAAAGTAGCAGCATTCAACATTGTTTACTTTTTGTAAATGAAATCAGCACGTCTCTCTCTAAGAGCAGCAAACTTTTCAATAACTTTAGTGTTAAAGTCCGGGATTTTGTGAACTAGCTTGCTCTCTACAGAGAGCATTGCCAAAGCATTGAGTCTTTCCTCAAGCATGGTGTTTCTCAGGAATGTCTTAATCCTCTTTAAGGCTGAAAAACATCGTTCTGCCTCGACTGTTGTCATAGGAGTGGTTATGACAATTTTAAGTCAAGCCACTGTCTCTCCAAGTGACTTTTCCATATTAAGTTTATGGATTAAAGCCAGCAAAGACAAGGCACTTGTGGCCTTCTGGTACACAGGCATTCCGTACAGTACAGTCAACTCAGTTCTCAGCTCTTCTTTATTGAGCATAGGATAAGCTCCCACAGCCTCATTCAGAGCACGCTCCGGGAAGGATTCATCATATTTGGCAAACTGTTGACTTTGCAATAATGTGGCACTCACCAAATGTTTAGTGAAAGAAAAACGCTCTCGTGCCTGCACAATTACAATGTCACAGATCTCCTTTGCAATTCGGACCATAGTGGTGATGTTTTTCCTGCGGTTTGTGAAAAAAGATTTCTCTGGCAGTTTGCTGTCTAAATTGTCAACCCCATCTCTCACTTTGCTTATGCTTTGTACAAACATAGTAGTATATACTTGCACTTTGACAGTATCTATCTCTCGTGCTTGTAACTGATTGTATAACAGGTCGACAGCTACCATTATATCATGAAATAAATACAGTAAGAACTGAAACTCTCTGTCTTGTAGTGTTCTACCAAAGCCATGGGCTTCAATCTGACTTTTGTAATCAAACTCATCATTGGCTTCTATGGCTTCAAAACATTTCAGAAGGTCCTCTCTATGTTCATAGATTAGGTTGACTGTACGGATGTTAAAGTTCCAACGAGTTGAGGATCCCCTTGGAACGCTTTTGTCTACAATGTCATGAAGTGCTTCTGTTCTTTTGGGGGAACGCGAGAAGAATGCTGCCATGCCTCCTATATCCTGAAAGAAAATTCGTGTCTCGGTGATCTTTGATACTGCCTGTTGCATAATAAGATTAAGTTGGTGAGCGTAACAGTGCACATAATGAGCATTAGGGTACACATCTCGAATTCTCTTCTGAACTCCACTAAGGCTTCCACTCATTACGGACGCACCATCATAGCTTTGCGCAATAAGTTTTTTTTTTTGAGGCAGCTCTGGAAAAATTAAGCTCAGTTGACGCAGTATAGCTGCAGTAATGGTTTCTGCACTAGAGTCTCTTAAATGTGTGAAACCATAGAACCTCTCCACAACTTGTCTGTCATTGTCAATGTATCGAAACACTAATACGGACTGTGTTTTAGTGGCCACATCAGTGGTGTCATCAGCCTGAATAGCCACAAAGTCTGTGTTTTGCAATTCTTGCACAATATGGCTTCTCATAATTTCGAGCATACACTCAAGAAGTTCATTTTGTATTGTTTTAGAGGTGCCCTTAAAGACTGTAGCACGTGCTAAATGTGCTTCCATATCCTTGTCTATGCTTGCTATTAAATCCACAAGGCCTTTGAATATTCCAGGATTTGGGGAACCTTCCGATTCATCATGACCTCGTAATGCCAGTTCAAAAGCACCACAGAAACGAATGCAATCAATTATTTTGGATAGAATCTGTCTGTTCCTATCAACTGCTTCATTGTGTTTCTGTATTGCTTTGCGGTATGCATCACTTATCTGCTGCTCAATCGGAGCATCTTCCCCCAACATCCCCAGTCTAGTCAGGTTTTCCATATGCTTTCTTGTGCGTGAATGCTTCTTTATTTTTTCAGACAAATGCTTCAAGTCTGTTACTCCTTGATTTGTCCAAGTAAACTCACCACCAAACAGCAAGCAGGGGAAGCAGAACAGAGAATTTCTTAATGGGCACCCTGTAAGCCAATCAGCTTTTGTGTACCAGGCGTTTGAGAATGTACGTGTGGACATTTTTCCTCTGTCCTGGGAAGTTTGCTGTAGTTTTAGGTCAGGCCGATGAGGTCCCAATTGCTTTAAATCTATTTTCTCTTGAAGTGGCCGTGCCTGGAATGACCTTGTAATCAGCTCTTGTACTGTATTCATGATGACGATGCTGGCCTTACCAATATATATTAAAGAAACCTGCCAATAATCAAAGTACAACATATAAGGTGCGGTGCAATAATATAAAATTGCAGTATAAATACATATATCTTGTGCAGTATCGCAATAAATCTCCAACAGCTCCCCTTTGCACAACATGACTGCTAAAAATACAGCCTTACTGTCTGCTGCCTCTGTGTGCCATAGTGGTTGCTGAAGGCACTGAAACAGACACTGCTTGAGGGCTTTGAACAAGGCAAGGGATAGATAGTGCTGTTAACAACCGTTATTGCCCAAATCACAGGGCTAAGGGTGTTAGTAAATTCCATCCACTGAGGGTACAATGTTCAGAATGTGTGCCTACCCCAACCACCATGTACAGTGACCACACACATACCTCTAACTCCACTCTAAAAAAAAAATAGCTTCAGTTTCCTTACCTTTAACTCTGGTGTTTGCTGGGTCGTAGCCGGGGTGAAAGAGCAGCAAAGGAGGTCTTGTTCTTCGCCGGAAATATGACCAAAAATTTGGTAAGGGTTGTCAAGCTTTGGAAGGTGCTGAAAATAAAAATAACGTGCTGTAACTAGACAAGCATTGCTTTTCAAATACAAGTAATCCCAATGAATTTTACCAGCGTCAGTTCTTCAAGTTAACATAAAATAACTACAGTGTTCTTAAAATATTTATTTTGTTTGATGTTCGGGGAAACCAGACTTTTTTTAGTCTGCTACGTTAAAATTATCCATTGGAATCTGCTTACATTTAAATGTAATAATGATATGATTTTTAGCTTTCAGTATCTTTATGGAATATAATAGATCACAATTTTAAATTCAAATTATCCTTTAATCAATACATTAAGAAGTGCAGCAGAGAACCATAACTAGTGAAATAGTGTAAATATGTGCAAGAACCTATTCAGTCTCCGCTCCAGCAGTGTAGGCGGATCTACAGAACCCAGGCAGCGAGTGTATTGTGTAAGTGTGTTTGCGTCAGTAAATTCCTCTGTGCCTGAAACAAATAGAACACCGGGCTTAACTAATTGAGGCTAGTAGTCTGATTGCCGACTTTGGGGCTGGAAACCAGGGTTCGAGCCTCGGGTTCGCGTCCACATCCTGTGATTCTGGGCAAATCACTTAACCTCCCCGTGCCTGAATGTGTCCTTGTGTAATGTAACCGGTGCGTATGTACAGCGCCCCAATACCTTCGGGTCGAGTTCACGCTATATAAATCTGCATAAAAACAAAAGTGTGCAGTACCATGGGTTTATTTTTCCACAGAAAGCTTGGTCACTGACAGATAACACAAAACAGAGCCTTGAACCCACCCAAGAAACTGCACCTTGACGCAGCCTTACAGAAAAATGTAAGCTAAAGAATCTGAACAGTAGGAAAATCGGCGTGCTAATTTTGGTATCAAAGCTGAAGCGGAGCATAATTTACGTGCACAGTTGCCACCTTCTTAACCCCCCCCCCCCCATATACTGTGTCCATCTCATGCAGGCTACAGTTAAGAATACAAAGTATGAGCGAGCAATGAGAAAGGTTTTCACACGTGATACTAGACAACTTGCTAGCACTGTGTTTTAGTGCCCAGGTAGAGAAGCCCAAGGGAACTGCCTCACAGCCAGCTGTACCCCATTTCCTCAGACCCAGAGCAATAACTCGTACCGGCCAGCAAAGCTCTCTCCGAACCGAACGTCATATTCATAAAGAGCACGGCCCGGGCTGCAAATTCAGCATCTCACTTTTGAAAGCCGCAGGGATCCGTGCAGCGACAACAACGCCATTCCGTGCCACTGCCAACCCTAAAATGGCGGACGCCTCTGCGCACCGCCACTGCGTGAAGAGTGTCACCCGTGCAGTCAGTGAAAAGTGTCACCCGTGCAGTCAGTGAAGTGTCAAGCGTGCAGGTAGTAAACAGAGTCAGTTGCAGACAGTGAAGAGTGACACGCGTGCAGACAGTGAACGCATGCAGGCAGTGAAGAGTGACACGCGTGTAGTCATTGAAGAGTGTCACCGTGCAGGCAGTGAAGAGCGACGAGCGTGCAGACAGTGAAGGGTGTCACCCCTGCAGTCAGTGAAGAGTGTCAAGCGTGCAGTCAGTAAACAGTGTTACCCGTGCAGGCAGTGGTCGGAGTGTCACGCGTGCAGGCAGTGAACAGTGTCACGCGTGCAGTGACCACGAGACCAGGATGTCGCCAGTTCTCTGAATTTGCATTTCAAGGACAGAAGAAGTATTTTGTGTGAAAGGTGATGAGGGGCACGCGTGACGTTATATCTCATTATAAACAAGCCAGCCTGGAAACTGGCCTGTTAGCACATGCTGGGACTCGGAGGTTGGCCTAAGCAGTCAGTGAACCCCTATTAATTATCTGAACGCCACAACACCCCCTCCCCCCCCACACACACACACGCACTTCTCTTGTACTGGTGACAGTGTGCACGGAGATGTCACACCACCTCAGTTTGCCTTCTTTGAGGAGTGCGCAGTCACCACATAAGCTTCTGGAAAAGCCTCCCATTCATGGTTTTTTTTGGGGGGGGGGAAATGATACACGGCGCATAAACCTGGGTGAAACAGTCTTCGCCGGTGCACTCAGTGCTGTGCAGCCGTGCACGCCTCGCCTCGGTTGGGAAATGCACGGCACATCCCTTGATTAAAATAAAGTGACGTATGGATTTTCACAGACACGGGACAGGAAGGCAAGAGTGCAGCGGGCATTATGCAGATCCGAGAGTATTGCAGACCCGGGGCATCACTGCACTAGTACTCACCACCAATGGACAAGTCCGGAACAGTAGAGTACGCAAGGTGACAAGAGTTAATTGTCAGTCACCACACCACGACAGTGACGAGTCCGACACACGAGGCACTCAGTCACACGACGGATCCTGACTCCTGTACGCACCGCCGCCACGAGGTTATGCAGACACAGACAGTGTGGCACCACCGCGTGCGTGATGACGCGACCGACTGCTGGAGTGCGCACCTCATGGCCAATCACTGTCACTGTGTTCAGACATAAGCCACAGTGATTGGCCATAGTTGCGCGGCACCCAATTAGCGGTTACTCGTAGGCTGCCATAAGGGGTTGTTTGGACTGATACAAGGTGCCCACTAGAACTAGTGGACAGCATATATCAGGCCAACTTCTCACATTGGTGTGCAGCGTGTGGGATTCCAGCTTGCTATTGTTTTACCATAGAATCTCAATTTGAATTGATCAACTGAAAACCACTAAAGGTACCTTAGGTACATATAATATCAAGTTTAGTATTCAATAAGTTCTACTGAACTTAGAGTTGTTTGTTAAGGGATAGCACACCCTTTCTACAACTCAAGAGAGTTTAGTAGGCCACACTAGTGTAGGTAGTACAATACACCACACCACATTAGTAATGTCTAGTCAGCCAGGAACCAGAGAGTCCCTGCCGGAAGCCAGTGGGCTTCTCCCCTATAAATATGTTAGGTTATGTTATGTTAAAAAGTACTTATACAGCGCACGTTCACCAGACGGTTTCTTGGCGCTAAGTGGAGTCAGACAATTGCATAACACAGAAAGAGAAAAGGAAAAGTTCAGTTGTGAGCTTGGATGAACAGCCAGGTCTTAAGGGAGGACCTAAACTGGGCGTAAGAAGAGGATAGTCGTAGATCAGGAGGAAAAGAATTCCAAAGCTGAGGAGCCAAAAATGAAAAGCAAAGACCCCCGTGTTTTTTACGCTTAAACGGGCGAGGGGTTAATAGATTCATGTTTGAAGAGCGCAACACTCGAGAAGGAATATAGCGTAACAATCTAGACATAATGAAAGCCGGGCCGTGGTCCGAGAGGGCTTTAAAGACGGTGCAGCCTAATTTAAAGTGGCTGCATTGAAATACGGGGGAGCCAATGAAGATTTTTTAGTAGGGGTTTCACATGATGAGATTTAGGTTGACCATAAACAAGCCAAGCGGTTTGATTCTGTACCAGTTGGAGTCGATGTAATTGGTAGACCGAGATACCGGCGTACAGAGAGTTAGCGTAATCAATACGCGACATCACCAGTGCAAGAACAGCTTGAATCCGAGCCTCAAAGGTCAAGTATCTGCTTATTTTACGAATTCTTCGAAGGTGAAAAAAACAAGCAGAGACCACAGAATTAATCTGCCGTTTCATCGTAAGATCGTTACTGATTACAATTCCCAGACTTTTAACCGACTTTGCAGGGGATGGAGGGCGTCCCAGAGAATGGGGCCAGAAGTTGGAATTCCAGGGATTCCCTAAGCCACCCGTAAGGATCAGCTCGGTTTTGTCTGGGTTTAACTTGAGATGGTTGGCACTCATCCAGTTGCTGATAAATAACATTGTTGACTGAAAGCTTTCAGTAGAAGAGAGAGAGGAGTCGATGTGGAAAACTAATTGAAGATCATCGGCATAATTAAATATAACCACATCTCTCTTTTGAAGGGCCGAAATTAAAGGAAGAATGTATAAATTAAAAAGAAGAGGAGAGAGTGCAGAACCCTGAGGGACCCCACACATCAGTCTCTTTTTCTGAGCCAGAAAACTGGCGAGACGGACTGCTTGAAAGCGGTCACAGAGAAATGAGGAGATCCAGTCCAGCGGAGGGCCCCGAATCCCGGCGCTCTCGACCCGGTCAACCAAAAGATCATGGTCAACCGTGTCGAAAGCGGCCGAGAGGTCTAGAAGTACCAGGGCTTGCGTGGAACTCAAATCAGCCCCTCTGCGCAATTCATCAAGGACTGCCAAAGTGACAGACTCCGTGGAGTGTTTGGGTCTAAACCCCGCTTGATGAGGGTCTAAGTAGAGTGACTGCTCAACAAAGGTGCTGAGACAGTCAGCCACATGGGTTTCCAAAATATTATCCAGAAAAGGCAGCAGTGAAATGGGGCGACAATTGCTGAGAGTGAAAGGGTCAGAGCCTGGTTTTTTAGGTCTCGCTGGCGTTGCAGCGCTTCGCGCTGCCGCCAACGAGTACTATTGTTGCCGTGTTTCCTCCCAAGGGAGACAGACCTGGGCACGAGCAGATTCTGCTCCGGGCACGAGCTGATTCTGCTCTGTGAACGCGCTTCACAGTGGAACAGCTTGTGCGCGTTAATTGACAGGCGCGCCCTCCAATCGGCTTCCCAAACGATGGTGATTGACTAGCGCAGCTGCCACAGACTCGTGACGCTATTACACTGCGTGCGCTGTGTTGGGGGGTGACGCACTTGTATCCCTCGATTTCCGCCACTGGCTTTATGTATCTGGTTGCGCTGTTCAGCTTCGCGATTGTGCTAGAAATATCAGGCGGCAGCTCCAGTCCAGTTTTTCAAGTTGCGTATGTCCATGCATCTGTCTCGCAGCAGCTGTCTGACTCACCCTTACTCGAGTGTCCCACACAGCCGTGACATCTGTGGGACCCAGGTAAGTTGAAAGGGACGTTACATAATTGTAATACAATTGTAGTAAGAAAACACCTTTGGTGTTTTGAACAAACAGCGCTTTGAAGGCCCGAGACAGCGCTGCGAGCGACACTATACACACCCGATGGATGACGTCACCTTGGTGCTGCTAATTGACCCTGGCCCTCATAGACTTTCTCAGATTCCGTGCCAGGTTAACATAAAAAAGCAGCAGTAAAGTCAAGGGCCTTTTGCTGGGGCCACCATGAACACTTCTTATTTGTTTTCATTGGATCTGGCGCTCGTAAGTGTTTTTAAGTACTTATATTAGGTCACTTGATGTTCGCTGTTGTTTTTGTTATCCGAAAAAGAATGCTGGTGAACCTCTGGGGTTCAAGGTCGAGGGGGGCAGGTGGTGGGAGCACAGAGCCGTTTCCCAAGTTTAGATACAAATACTCTGAACTGGCGCGGCCTCATAGAAAACATCTCAGGGAAGACATTGCTTTTAAAAATTCCCGAGCGCAAACTGTATTTTGAGCAACAAGCGAAAACAGGCATAGAAGGTATGACGATGCGAACATCTCAAATCAAAAAAGTTAGCCACAGTCACAAACAGCATAAAAACACCCATAGAGCATCAGAAAAAAAATGGTAGGTGGAACCAAACGTATTTTTATTGTAGTTTTATATCGCAAACATGGCCGAAGGGCATTAAACACTTTAAATTTTACAAACATTTTACATGAGAACTAAACGTTGCACTGAGGTGAAGTTATTTGCCCAGAGTGACCAGAAACAGACATTAGGCAATACGTTTCTGCCCTGATCCATCAGTATATCTGGATCTAAACACTAACAAGCATTTGCAATGCAATAGGTCTCGCATTTGCGAGAGTTTAAGCTATTAGCATTGTAAATGACAGTGCCTTTTATTTATGTTTTTAAAAAACCAAACTTAAATAAAAAGCATTGTCATTTACAATGCCAATAGCTCAAACTCGTATAAATGCGAGACCTATTGCATTGCAAATGCTTGTTTAGAATAGGGACCACTTCAGCAGACTTGAAAAGATTGGGAACAATGCCCAAAGAGAGGGAATTATTAAGGAGAGTCATAGGGGGCACAGGGCAGGAGAGAAAGACTTCCCGAAGGATGGAAGGAGGGCAACTATCGGAGGGAGAACCTGACTTAACCCTATTGAGTAATGAGAAGAAGGCTTCTTGCGTGATAAGAGGAAAACAGTCCAAGCAATGAGGATTGAGGTTAGGGCCACAAAAAACCTCAGAAGCAGTAGGCGGACTAATGCTTAGTTCAATGTTGACAATTTTCTCAATGAAATAGTTATTGAGTGAGTCACATAGAGATTGAGAGGGAGTGGGTTTGACGGCAATACGATCAGGTTTGACGAGTTCATCCACTATTGAGAAAATGTCTTTGGCCCAGTTAGTGGATGCCAAGATTTTAGAAGAGAAGTATTCGGATTTAGTTTTGATAATAGCATTTTTGTAGTCTTTAAGTGCGGCAGTAAATGTGAGCTGCTTGTGGGGACAGTAATCCTGTCTCCACTTCCGCTCAGTTTGACGTAGAGCCAGTTTCATGGCCTTCAAATTATCCGAAAACCAGCGCTGCGCTCCATGGGATCTTTTATTTTTAATTGTCCGTAACGGGGCAATACTATCTCTGGCAGATTCTAACCAGATATTGATATTTTCTGCCTGGGAGTGAAGGGAGGCCACTGTGCTAGGAGGTTGGGATGCTGTTAAAATAGTACTGTATTCTTTAGTGTTGGCCCGACTCCAAATATGAGGATCTCTCCTTTGCACAGCTTAGGGCCTTATGTTCCATTGGGAAGCTGAAGACAGGCAAAAGCCCATCCACCCAGCATCTCATAAAGATACTTAAGCTGGATGATAACTCAGGGCCTAGTGGGTCTGATGGGGTAGGCAGTGTGGGTGAGGGTGGGCCTGGGGGTAGCAATTCCCCTGACCCTACCTCTAATGCTGACCAGACTGATGACAATGATCAGGATCTGGTGGACCCAACTTCCCTGGATGAGGATGAGGAGGATGACAACAATGCTCCCTCCTTTATTCCTCCAGGAAGAGTTGAACATAGGGCAAGAAGGGATAGATCTCACTCAGGGGGATCTATCCAGTCTACCTCATCTGTAGGGACCTCTGTTTCTTCTCATAGAGGGAGGGAAACCTCCGAGGAGAGGAGAAAGAGACTGCTGAAGTATGAGCAAGTCAAGTTCAAACTCAGAAAGCAGCAGAGGGCCTTAGATAGGGAAGCCCTAGAGCTCTACAGAGCTAGTAAAAAGGAGGGGCTAGAGTCCCTTGGTGACAGCAATTTCCCTAGAGACAGGGAGAGGTCTTATGACCATAGAAACCTAAGTAAGATTGTCCCTCCCTACCAGAGTGGGGATGACATCCACAAATGGATAACTGCCTTGGAGAGGGCCTGTAAAGTACAGAAGGTCCCTCAAGGTCAGTGGGCAGCAATCTTATGCCTCTCCGTTGCAGACAAAGGTAGAGATAAGCTCCTCACTGTACGAGAAGAGGATGCTGATGATTACCAGGTCTTGAAAAGTGCACTATTAGATGGGTTTGGCCTAACCACTGAACAATACAGGTTAAGGTTCAGAGACACCCAAAAAGCACAAAATCAGGACTGGGTTGACTTTGTAGACTGTGCTGCTAAGGCTCTGGAAGGTTGGTTACTGGGCAGTAAAGTGTGTGACTTCAAAGGATTGCGCAATCTGATAATAAGGGAGCAGACCCTTAATAAGTGTCAAAATCAGCTGTTGCACCAGTACCTGGTAGACTCTGATCTGACCTAAAGAAGCAGGATTCTAAGAACTCTGACAAGGGTGGGGACAAGGGTAAATACCAGAAGTCTTCTCAAGGGCCCCAACATCTTCTTCTAATGGGGAGTCACAGTCAAGTAAGGGTAAAGGCCAAAAGAAACCTTGGTGCGAAATCAGTAAACAGAAAACTCACTGGACCAGTGAATGCACCAAGTCCAAAGAATCTACTCCAGCCACCATTGCCCCTAAGGCAACTGTTTCCCCTAGTACAGCTACAATAGGTGGTGGCAATGTTCAGAATAAGGGTGTAGTAGGGTTGATCCTGGGTTCTGAGATGGACTCTGGCCTAGTCAGAGTTGCAACTCAGGCTGTGCTTGTCTGTGATGGGGGCCTGGATATGTCCCCCTTTGTGAGTCCCAGTAACCTGGACAAATACAGACAACAGCCGTTGATAAATGGAGTAGAGGCTTGGGCATTCAGGGTGTAGGAGAGTAGGATCTGAACTTATGTTGCCCCCACTTTTTTTCTGATGTTAACACTGGTTTCTGGCTATAGTCTGGCTGGGTCCCTGCTAATCAGGGCCCCAGTCTCTCTGTTCTCTCTAAACAACTTGGAGTGCATATTTGATGCACTAGTGATTGGATACTGTGGTACCTTATGAGCCCCTAGTATATGGTACCCTTTGTCGGGATCCCACTGGTTCCGCTCCTCAGGATGACGCTGAAGCTTAAAGGGGTCCACCTCTCATCTGCCCCTAGTCCGGCGGATGTGTAATACACTCGGACGAAAGGGGTAGGTGAGCGAGGGAAGGACGGAAAGGGACGGCTGGGCGCGAAACCTGTGAATAGACAAACACACAATGAGTGATGGCTCCCTTCACCCGGCCCCCAGGCTCCCCCTTGGTGTTACTCTCTTACCGGTCGTCTCTTTCCGGGGGAGGAACGAGAGGGGTGTCTTCTCCTCTTTTCTGAGCGCACGAAGTTCTCCAGCACCGTTACGTCACGGAACTGTAAAGAACCTAGCAGTGGCGATCAGAGTCGCGGAGATGAGTTGTGTCAAGAGTCTGCGCTGCTACTCTAGGCTCAGCAAGGTCTCGAGCCGAGGAGCGCGATTCTGTGGGAATGCTGGGGCCCGGAAATCCGTGGGCACTGCCTGCGGCGTTTTGCTGCGACTCTATGCTCCAGGAGGAGCCGGGAGCAGAGGAGCGAAACCCCCAGGTGGAGATGCCCGGAAATCCTTGGGCGTTGCCTGTGGCGTTGCGCTGCTACTCAATGCTCCAGGAGGAGCCGGGAGCAGAGGAGCGAAACCCCCAGGTGGAGATGCCCGGAAATCCGTGGGCGTTGTCTGCCTCAATACTCACAAGCTGTCGAGCGAGGAACAAGGAGGCGTCGAGGCGTAGTCGGCGTCTCTCGTGGTCTGGAGGTCAAGTCGCTGAGGAGGACCTTCCGCTCTGGTCTGGCGTTACCGAAGGCTTCTGAGAATCATCGGCACTGCTTCTCCGGGATTGGCTGCTTTTCAACGTTTCCGGCAGCGTGAACTGTCACGTGGGACGTGAACTACCGGGAGCTCTGGGGGATGTAGTTCTTGCGGTCGCCGAGTTGCTCGGTCGTAGTCCAGGGGTCGAGGAGATGCGTCACTCAGCGCCACCCGAGCGCGGATCGTGACAGCACATCCCTCCTCACCCGTCACGGGGCGCTGAGGACAGGACCCGGCTTGCCAGGACACCGGCGATGGAAAGCCGCCACCAGGCGAGCAGCATGGATGGAGGAAGCGGGCTCCCAGGAGTTCTCCTCCGGGCCATACCCCTTCCAAGCCAGAAGGTACCAAAGCCTACCCCGAACAGTCTTGGAGTCCAGCACGCGTTGCACCACGTACTCGCGTTCGTGGTGAACCCATACGGGAGCGGGTAGCTTACGCACCGGACTGAACGAGGGCTTAAGCAAGGAGACATGGAAGACTGGGTGAATGCGTAGCTGGTTCGGGAGCTTCAGTTGCACCGATACCGGGTTGATGTGCTTCACCACGGGATAAGGACCTATGAACTTCGGATTAAAGACGCTGGGACGTTTGAAGTGGATGTTTTTTGTGGATAGCCATACCCTATCCCCTTTATGGTACACAGGATCGGGTCTGCGACGTTTGTCTGCCTGAAGTTTGTATCGGGCCTTGGCCAGTCGCAGGTACGGGCCTTGGTGAAGGTTAGGCGAATCGCCGAAAGCCTTTCCTGTACCTCAGGAACGCTGAGATTCGTGTGAGGGAGTTTAAATGGGGAGAATCGAGGATGGTACCCTGAGGAAAGAAAGAAAGGTGTGTGTCGCGTGGATGTATGGACGGAGTCGTTGTAGGCGATCTCGGCAACCCATAACCAGTCCACCCAGGCATTCGACGCCTTGTCCACATAACACCGGAGAAATTGTTTCAGGGTTTGGTTAAGTCTCTCGGTCTGCCCGTCGGTCTGGGGATGGAAACTGGTGGACAAGGATGACTGAATGCCCAGTTCGGCACACCAGACCTTCCAAAACCGCGCCGTAAACTGGGACCCTCTGTCTGAAACAATGCTGCTAGGGAGGCCATGGAGTCGCACCACATTCACCAACAGGAGTTTTGCCAATGCCCCTGCCGTGGGTACCTGCTTACACGGTAGAAAGTGTCCCATTTTGGTAAGGTAGTCGATCACCACCACGATAGCGGTACAGTTCTGGTCTTTGGGCAACCCAACGATGAAGTCCACCGAGATTCTTTCCCATGGTGTCTGGGGTGTAGGAAGGGGTCGTAGGAGGCCTTGTGGTTTACGATGGTCTGATTTCATTTGGGAACAGACGTCACAGCGTTTTACCCATAGTAACACATCTGGTCTTACTGATGGCCACCAGAACTGCCTCAATACCTTCTCCAGGGTTTTCGTTCCTCCCGTATGCCCTGCACAGGGTAGTTCGTGGCACCAATGGAAAACGAGCTTCCGCAGAGGAAGCGTGGGGATTAGCATTCTGGGGCCACACATGGGGACGCCTTGTCGGAGGCTCCATTCTTTGTGTCCTTTTAACCAAGATCTCCAAGCGAATGTGGCGAGTCCGCGCTTCACAGCTTTCAGAAAGGTGTCTGTTGTCACCCCTCCTACCACTTGACTTGGGGACAGGATAGCCCGTTGTGGTTCCGTTGTCGGCATGTTGGTCGTACCTTGCCGGGAAAGGGCATCGGCTTTTTGGTTTTGTGAGCCAGGCTGGTAGGTGACTATAAAGTGGTATTCTGCGAAGAACAACATCCATCTACGTTGCCGGGGAGAGAGATGTCGAGCAGATCGCAGGAACTGGAGGTTTCTGTGGTCCGTGAAAACCGTGACTTGGTGCTGAGCTCCCATGAGCCAGTGTCGCCATTCCACAAACGCCTCCCGGATCGCAAGTAGTTCTTTTTCGGACACAGAGTAGTTGTGTTCAGCAGGGTTCAATTTCCGGGACATGTAGGCCACTGGGTGTAGGTGGCCGGTATCTGGATGGCGTTGGGATAGGACCGCTCCCACGGCGACGTCGGACGCATCTGCCTCCACTATGAAGGGGAGCTCGGGCCGGGCGTGTCTCAGGATGGGTGCGGATGTAAAGGCCGTTTTGAGCTGGTCGAACGAGTGTTGGGCCTCGGGAGACCAGTGGAACGACACGTTCTTTCGTGTTAGTCTGGTGAGAGGTGATACCAGGTGAGAAAAGTGGTGAATGAACCGGCGGTAAAAATTTGCAAAGCCAAGGAAGCTTTGGACTTCCTTGACTGACTGGGGCTGGGGCCATTGTTCCACCGCCTGCACCTTTCGGACGGACATGACCTGTCCTGTAGGGGTTAGGTGAACTCCAAGAAACTCCACTGTTGTAACATGGAACTCGCATTTGGTGAGTTTACAAAAGAGGCGGTTGGTTTTCAATGCTTGTAGCACGAGCCTGACATGAACGATGTGCTCCTCCGGGGTGGTGGAAAATATCAGGATGTCGTCGATGTACACCACGACGAACCTATCCAGGAATTCACGTAGTACCTCGTTGAGGAAAAACTGGAAGGCCGCCGGGGCGTTACATAGTCCAAACGGCATCACTAAGTACTCGAAGAGTCCGAACCGTGTTTTGAAGGCGGTTTTCCACTCATCGCCCTCTCTCATTCTCACCAGATGATACGCCCCTCGGAGGTCCAGCTTGGTGTAGATGTGCGCTTCGCGGACTTGTTCCAGGAGAACCGGAATCAGTGGCAAGGGGTATCTGTTCTTAATCGTCAGCGCGTTGAGGGCGCGGTAGTCGATGCAACATCTCAGCTCACCACTGGTCTTCGGGATGAAGAAGAGCGGGGACGCTGCGGGAGACCGGGAGGGACGGATGAACCCTAACCGGAGGTAGGTGTCTAGATACTCCTTCAAATGGAGAGTTTCTGGCCCGGTGAGGGCGTATATCCTACCACACGGAACAACCGCGCCTGGCACCAGATCAATGCGGCAGTCATACTCTCGGTGCGGGGGTAGCTCTTCCGCCATCTGCACGTTGAACACCTCTTTATAGGGTAGATACCAAGTAGGGAGCACCACGTCCTTTTCCGCGGCAGTTGCCACATGTTGGGCAGAGGTTCGTGTTTTCGTAACCACGGCAAGCCTAGGATCAGATTGCATCGGGGAGCTTGTATGATGTTCAACTGCAGCCACTCGCCATGGTCCCCTCCTATGGTTATCCAGAGAAACGGGGTGACGAATCGGATGGGTCCCGACTCCAGTTCCTTCCCGTCGACCGCAAAAACGAGTTCGGGCTGTTCTTTGGGCGTTAGTTGAATCCCCAGCCTTTCAGCTTCCTGTTGGTCCAGGAAACATCCGGTAGCCCCGGAGTCTATCATGGCTCTTATGGTTTGTGGTTGCTGGTTGATCACTGCTTCCAGGGAGATGAAGAAGTGATCGGGTTCTCGAGAGGTGTCGGATTCCATGGAAGGGATGGAGTGGTGGCTTGGAGGCTTCCCTTCCGGTACCTTCAAGCTCTGGAGTTTCCCGCGATGCCTTCTTCTGCGGCCATAGCTGACTGTCCGGGGCGTGTTCTGCTCGTCTTGGGCCTTACCGGACATTCTCGAAGGAAGTGCCCCTTCTTCCCACAGTACAAACACAGGCCTTGTTTACGGCGGTGATCACGTTCGCTCAGGGTTAACGCGGCTCTCACCGTTCCGATTTCCATGGCCTCGGACTTGGAGGCCGTCTGTTCCGAAGCTCGAGCATGGTCATAGGGGAACGGAGTTTTATCTTTCCGCCTCTGGTCCCCTTTTCGTTCTCCGAGCCGATGCTCCAAACGGGCGGCCAATTCCACCATCGCCGAACAGGTCTGGGGTTGGGGATCGATTTGGGCGATGACGTCCTTGAGTTCGTTCGTTAACCCTCCGTAGAAGATGGCAGACTGTTTAGTTTCTGGCCAGTCGGTTTCTGCCACCAACCGACGAAAGTTGTTGAGGTAGCCTAGAAAGTCATTGGGGTGTTGCCGTAGTTTCAGCAGGTCTCGGTCCGCCGAGAAGGTATCAGCTCTGCGGTCAAAGGTTCTTTCAAAGGCGGTGCGGAAGGCATCCCAATCGTATAACAGGGCTTCGTCGCGACGGACTATGGGAACCGCCCATTGAGCCGCATCCCCTGCCAAGTAGGAAATGAGAAAGGCTACCCGGGCTTGGTTGGTATGGAAGAGTTTTGGCTTACAATGGAAATGCAACAGGACTTGGGTCATGAAGACTTGTACCTTCTGTATGTCCCCATGAAAGCGTTCAGGAGGGGCCAACGGGACGTGTGTGGGCATTTCTACCACTACTGGTTGGGTCGCAGACGGGAACGGGGTCCCTGCATCGAAGGGGTTCCTTTGGAGCCGATCTATCCGTGTATGTAGAGCGGCTGTGTCTGAACGGGAAGCAGCTAATTCTGCTTGCACTAGGGCAAGAGCGGCTACCACGTCCTCTAAGGTAGTCATGGTCTACGACAGCGTGATCGGGAGGAGATAATTCGTGGGCCGATGATTCTGTCGGGATCCCACTGGTTCCGCTCCTCAGGATGACGCTGAAGCTTAAAGGGGTCCACCTCTCATCTGCCCCTAGTCCGGCGGATGTGTAATACACTCGGACGAAAGGGGTAGGTGAGCGAGGGAAGGACGGAAAGGGACGGCTGGGCGCGAAACCTGTGAATAGACAAACACACAATGAGTGATGGCTCCCTTCACCCGGCCCCCAGGCTCCCCCTTGGTGTTACTCTCTTACCGGTCGTCTCTTTCCGGGGGAGGAACGAGAGGGGTGTCTTCTCCTCTTTTCTGAGCGCACGAAGTTCTCCAGCACCGTTACGTCACGGAACTGTAAAGAACCTAGCAGTGGCGATCAGAGTCGCGGAGATGAGTTGTGTCAAGAGTCTGCGCTGCTACTCTAGGCTCAGCAAGGTCTCGAGCCGAGGAGCGCGATTCTGTGGGAATGCTGGGGCCCGGAAATCCGTGGGCACTGCCTGCGGCGTTTCGCTGCGACTCTATGCTCCAGGAGGAGCCGGGAGCAGAGGAGCGAAACCCCCAGGTGGAGATGCCCGGAAATCCTTGGGCGTTGCCTGTGGCGTTGCGCTGCTACTCAATGCTCCAGGAGGAGCCGTGAGCAGAGGAGCGAAACCCCCAGGTGGAGATGCCCGGAAATCCGTGGGCGTTGTCTGCCTCAATACTCACAAGCTGTCGAGCGAGGAACAAGGAGGCGTCGAGGCGTAGTCGGCGTCTCTCGTGGTCTGGAGGTCAAGTCGCTGAGGAGGACCTTCCGCTCTGGTCTGGCGTTACCGAAGGCTTCTGAGAATCATCGGCACTGCTTCTCCGGGATTGGCTGCTTTTCAACGTTTCCGGCAGCGTGAACTGTCACGTGGGACGTGAACTACCGGGAGCTCTGGGGGATGTAGTTCTTGCGGTCGCCGAGTTGCTCGGTCGTAGTCCAGGGGTCGAGGAGATGCGTCACTCAGCGCCACCCGAGCGCGGATCGTGACACCCTTGGTACCAAGGGCATAGGTACTTCACAGGCCTACCAGGGGCTGAAGCATGTATTATGCCACCCCTTGGAAGCAGACTAAATCTGACACCACAGGCCTGCTAGTGCAGCCTGGGTGAGGTAGTGTTAGCACTCCTCACTGAGGTATAGGTTCCTATATCTCACCATACACAAACATATAAACCTATCAGTCACCCCTAAGGCAGGCCCTATCAATCCTGAGGGCAGGGTGCTTGGTTTACAATGTGAGGGGGTGCCTCTGCATGAGCAGGACCCCTCTGCAGCTGGCAGAGTCTATTCTCTGTGGCTGTTTGTGGATGAGGTTAAACCATATACTCTTAAGTGCATTATAACCTACCGGTAAATGCTAACTTTGGAATGACTGCATCAAAACATGTCGTGTTTGGTGTCAAACAACTTGGAATCAAACCCCCACACCAGTAACTGGTGTGGGAGTATGATCCCACCCTTCTAGAGGGGACGACATGTACCTACTTTGGTAACACGGTAGAAATCTGAAAGAGCCCCGGCATAACAAAATGGATGCCACCAGCACAGACACTGGGCTGCCCTCCTGCTGCTGACTGAAACTCGCAGTGGAGGAGGCCCAACAATAGGCATCCTGTCACAGGGAGGTGTCACCACCTTCCAGACAGGATTTAGAGTATTGGGGCTGGGTGGGTGCACTCCAAGAGTGCTTTGAAGTCCCGCACTGGGGGAGCAGTAGGCTCCTCTGTGCATATGCCAGCTCAAACCGGTTCAGGGGATACCTGTCCCTGCTCTGGCACCAAACTGGACAAAGGGAAGTGGGTGTAACCACCCCTTACCCTGACCCTCCCAGAGGAGTGGTCATAAAGCTAGTCCCTCCCTTTCTTTTAGTATAAGATAGGGAACCCTTGCCATTACAAACTAGATATCCCTGGCTGACGCTTTACAAGAAGAATCCTGGTCCTTCGACGTTCCACTAGCTTTGGAAGACGGAAGAATCTCCCTTGGAGTCAAGGAGTGACTCCCCTGCTTGGCAGGTACCAAAAACTCTAATCAACGGTCGCAAACTTTCCCGCTCCCGCTGGAGTCCGAAGTCCCTGCAGCCCCGGATGTGGATTTCCTGACTTCTCGACGGCCATTGTGGGTCCCCAGCAGAGGTGAGGCGAGTGGACCCCACGAGTGACGAGGAACAGCAATACCCGGGTACTGTGCACTATATTCAAGTGCAACCCCTTCATGACGTTCTACGAACTTGTGCATTGAATCATTTATGGCCCAAGCCTCCTGCAGGTTGTGCACCGAAAATCAGAGGTCTAGCCCATCCCGAGTGACCGTGGGCTTCTGTAAAGCATTTCCTCATGAGGCGTCTTCGTGATCCCTTGCCCGTTGGCTTGTGGGTCCCCTGAAGACTTCCTGATCAAAGAAAAGGGCTCCTCTGGTTGCTCCAGGCCTGCCCTCACTCACCCTTGCTGGGTGAGTCCCTCAGACCTTGCTGGTCTGCACCATTGACTTTATTCACTTTCCACAAGACTTGCAGTTGCCAAGGCTTGTTGGCTCCAATCTGGTTGCCGACAACTCATTAAGCTGCAGACGTTGTGGGACACTCCAAGTCCAGCTGCTGGTCATCGTCAATGCCTCCTGGTCCTCGTGAGCAAAGAGTCAAAACACCCTTGATCACCTGAAATCACCCGACTTCCGTGGGTATCCATCTACCTGGCCCCGGGTCACTGGTAAGTGACTGTGAATAATGTCCCTTCTGCTTTCAGGTCATCTTCATCCTGAATCCAGCCTTGGATTCCACCGGACGCTTCTCCAGTCTTCGCAAGCAGCAAATCTTCTTTGGCTTCCATAGAAAACAGCGACGCGACCCGACACCAAAAGACACCTATGCACCCGGCTTTCCTGGGTGAGGTAACTCGTGCACTCCGGTGCCCTAGTGTGTGTTGGCCCTCGAATTACTTACCTTGTAAGTGGCTTGCTTGTAGACTTCCTCGAAGTACCTTAAAACTTTAAAAATCCAACCGCGACTTGCTCCATTGAAATCAATAGGGAACCCGCGGCTGTGTTCTCACACTGCACGCGTCTCCCGTGGGTCTTTTACTTACCTGCCTTGGGTGGATTAGTGAAGCCCCAGCGATTCTACAGGCCCTAGGCCTTGTCCCCTTGCAAGTCGACTTTCCTAAACCTATTTTTTAGACTATGGTCTGGTACGCCCCTAGGGCCCCTGCCATATTTGTGCTTAACTTATTATGAAACGTTGATATTTGAATGTGTTCCTGACTTCTAATCTCATAAAGAGATTAGTACAGTGTGTCTAGTAATAAATACATATGTATTTGATATGTATACGGGGGCGTGGCTTCGGCAGCCACGATGGCGGACATGACTCTCTGAGGCTCCTGTCTCGGGCGCCTATGTCGTGGTCCTGAGAGCGGCGCCGGGACTGCTAACCGGTCATGGATCCGGTGGAACCCATGCAGCTGGGGGTGCGGCGCCAGCGGAGACCCGCAAACGCCGGAGAGACTTCTTCGGTACGGAGCCGCGGCGCGGGGAGCCTCCTGCGCCGCGACATCTAAGATGGCGCCGGTGGCACAGTTAGCGATCTGCCAACGACACGGGAGCACAACGGCGGGAGTTTGAGAGCCGCGCCTGCCCGCAACGGAGCCCGGACCCCTCGGACCTTGAAACACCCGGCGGAGGTGCAGGGGTGTGCCGGCCCCCTCACGCAAGTGGTCATTGCGCGGGGACTGGGAGCGGACCTGGCCGTCTCCCCTCCCCCACCTCCTCTTCTCCCCCGCTGGCCGGCCCCAGGAGCCTTCTGTAACTACGACCACAGTGGAGTGGTGGCACGGCACATCGGTGAGGGCCCCGGACTTCCCCGGATGGGGGCGAGAGGCGCTGCCTGACCTTCCTATGGCCGCCTGAGCGACTCGTCGACCCGCGGTGAGAGCTCCTGCATTGTGGGGCGCTGCGGTGAGGAGGCCCCCCCCCCTCCAGCGGAAGACGCAGCGGGAGGCCCCCAAGACGCTACTGGTCCGCAGAGCATAAGGTGCGTGGTGTGGGGGCAACGGAGACCGGGGCCGGGGCTGGAGTCCCTGGGACCCCAAACTACATTGCCGATCGGGCGCACCCCCTCTCTAACCTGGGTGGGGCCGCCTGTGCTGGCGTGACATTGCTGTGTTCCCCCCACGGGCCCCCACGAGGACGACAGCTACAAGAGGTATCCGTGACGTAACACACACTGACCCGGCTGTATAGCTGGCACGGAGACGCCATAGCGGAGGGGTGATTCGTCGACCAAAACGCTCCTGTGAGGACTCTTTCCCCCCCCCCCCCCTCCGCCTGACTCCGCGGACACTGCCTCGCGCCTGGACCACTAGGCGTACAAGAATCCAGCTCCTATCTGAGACCTTTCCCCCCTCCTCCTGCTGGGGGACCATCCCCGTCTTCTACACCCGATCAGGCACCGAGGCCAGCCGGGCCCACGGGTCCCGCCCCTGGGGGGCCCGCCTCCCCAGTACCACCCAGCCATGGGGAAACCAAGGTCCACACAACAGTGTGCGGTGCCGGAGACCGCGCCGGAAAAGATGCCAAAAACTTCTACTTGGTCCCCTAACACCGGGCCCTCGTCGGACCTCTCCATCTCGGACAAACTAGACAAAGTCCTCGCAGCTATCGAACTCTCCCGGATCTCGATGGAGGAACGGCTCGGCACGTTGACGACGGAAGTTAATCTGCTCCGGGATGACCATCGCAAGCTGGCGGATCGGGTACGGGCGGAGGAACGGACAATAGAGGAAATGCAGCCCGCACTGAAAGAACAACAGTTGACAATCCAGGGCGTCCTCACCCGCTTGACAGCAGTGGAGGAAAAGACTCAGGACTTGGAAGGCCGCTCGAGACGCTGCAATATTCGGGTGGTGGGGCTCCCGGAGGGGATCGAAGGAGCAGACCCCATAGACTATCTGGACACTTGGATCAAATCCTTTACCCCGGCGGCGGACCGCACCGCGTTTTTCTCGATCGAACGAGCCCACAGGGTGCCGGCCCGGAGGCCCATTCCCGGAGCGCCCCCTCGACCACTGCTCGCTAAGTTCCTGCACTTTCGAGATCGAGACGTGGTGCTCCGAGCGGCACGGCAGGCGGCGCCTCTCCGAATTGAGGACAAACAGGTGATGATTTTCCCAGACTATGCTCGAGCGGTGCAGCAGCAACGATCCACTTTTCTGGCCGTCAAGCGGAAATTGCGGGACAACAACATGCAGTATGCGTTACTCTATCCAGCTCGCCTCAAGGTCCTCTACAAGGGCGCTTCAGTCTTTTTCACAACCGCCGAGGCGGCGCACGAATGGGCGGAACAACACTGCACACGGACGCCCGATACCCGCCCCAGAACCGGCTCACCCTACAACACCTTCCGAGCAACGAAAAAGCGCCCCACGAAGCCTCGCCACACAGAAATGAAAGCAACCCCTGGCACCCATGACTCGCCGGATCTGGAGCAGATCATGAAGGAGAGACGGGAAGCATTACAGGCGGTCATAGACCTCAGATCCACCCAGCGGACCGACTCCATTGATCGTCCTCCGCACATCTTCTCCTCCGAGGGTGAAAATGGCAGTGACGACACCGCATCCGGGGTGGGCTCCGTGGTGCCCTCTGGGATCACCCCTCAAACGGCAGAGGGACTGTTGGATGGGCAGGTGTCCCCCTCTTCACCATGATGCTCTTAAGAACAATGGACTGCCTACTTTGTATCCTTACAAGTTATAGCCAATATGCACCCACCATTGCAGAGGCCGAGCTTGGCACATCCCTAGCGCCGCGCAATGATCCTCTTGCATGCCTGCTAGACACATAAGCGCTCAGCTTCAGGTCGCTACCCCCCAACATATAGAACAGGTTCACTCCCCCGGCGTTACAGGGAGAAGTTTGGACACATCGTCCCTCGGATGTTGAGTCCTTTGCATTGGGACTGTTTCCCGTACCCCAGCATACCGTTTGTTTCCCAGTTCTTCCACACCCCACACGTCATGGCACCATACATCCGCCCGACCAAATGCCCCAGAGGCCGGGATCACTGGTTCATATACAGGCAGCGGCGCAGGGAACCCCCTAGGTCCCCATACACGACATACCACCCATGGCACAGAGGACGGGAGTAACGGACGTTAACATACTCACGCTAAATGCGCGCGGCCTTCACACCCCCCGCAAGCGCTATGCGATCTACGCCTATGCGAAGCGCCAAGCAGCATCCATACTCCTATTGCAAGAAACCCATTTTTGTGCAGCGGAGGTAAGCAGGGTGCAGGCAAAATGGCGGGGCCTTGTTTGCGCTACAACCTACTCATCATTTGCCCGCGGCGCGCTGATCTGGGTTAGACCGGGTACCCCGTTCCGGGAACTCCAGCGGGTGGTAGACAGGGAGAGTAGGTTTGTCTTGTTGGAGGGACTACTTGACGGACAGGCCGTCCTATTGGGAAGTATATACACTCCGAATGTGGACCAGGATACATTTTGGGACAGACTTACGAAAACCCTGGCCCAATTTACACATGTGCCCTGGATTCTCGGGGGAGACTACAATTGTATCCTGGATCCCGACTTAGATCGCTCCGACCTCCCACTGCCACGCTCCCCTGCGTACAGACAAATCGATAGATTTAAGGCATGGGTGGCACACTGGTCACTTACGGACGCGTGGCGCTTACATTACCCTCATACACGCATGTACTCCTTCTACTCTGCCCCTCACAATCTCCGGGTCCGGCTGGACCGGTTCTTATGCACGGCAGCAGTGCTCCCTCAGATCCGTCACACGGATTACCTGGGTAGAGTTATATCCGACCATGATGCACATGTACTCGGTCTTCAATGGAGACCCCCACACCCACCCGTCCCCACATGGCGCCTCCCGCGCGATTGTCTGGCGGATCCGGTCTTCACCCACGAACAGGAGTGTAGTATCCGAGAATACTTCGCCCGAAACGCGGGGTCGGCATCCTCCACCCTGAACGAGTGGGACAGCTTTAAGGTGGTGGCCAGGGGAGACTGCATCCGACAGCGAGCCGGGGTGAAACGTACCCTGGAACAGGCCCTCGAGAAAGCTGAGATACGGCTTGCTAACGCTACAAAACTCACCGACCAATCGGTGGCAACGGTAACACAATTGGCCCATGCTAAATTGGAATATCAGGGAGCGTGTACGGATATGCGGCGATACAACTTTCGGACGTATGCGACTCGGATGCACAAAGACCGCGACAAGACGGGCTCGCTGCTAGCGTGGCTAGCAAAACAAGACACGGAGGTTCGACCCATCACGTCCATACGCACGCAACACGGCGTCTTGGTACACTCCCAGGACGAGATTCTGCAAGAATTTCGTCAATATTACTCGGAGGTCTATGACCGCCCCAGAGCATGGAATCAGGGGGCGATCGATCGCTTCCTCGACCCTCTCCCTCTCCCGCAGATCTCCGCTGCGGAGAAAACGGACCTAGACACAGCCATCCATACCTCAGAGATCACACACGCCATACGTACATTGGCCCGAAACAAAGCCCCGGGCTTGGACGGGTTCCCGCTAGAATACTATGTCACCTTCGCTCCCCTACTGACCCCCCGTCTATCGACGGTACTGGACACGGCACTACGTGCAGGCGAATTACCCAGATCCATGAGAGAATCGGTAATTGTCACCTTCCCGAAGCCCAACCGCGACCCACAGCTGTTAGCTTCTTACCGACCTATAACGCTCCTTACGGCCGACTGCAAAATTCTAGGGAAAATACTGGCAGAAAGATACTCCCGGGTGGTGTGTGCCCTAGTACACGCTGACCAATGCGGATTCGTACCGGGCAGGAATACCTCCCAGAACATACGACGTCTGTTCCATATCCAGGACCAGATTGGCGACCGATTCCCCAGAGCGGCGTGCCTGATCTTGGACCTCGAGAAGGCCTTCGACACACTGACGTGGCAGTACCTGTTCTCGGTTCTCCGACGTGCGGGACTCGGCCCCAAGCTGGTAGCCTACACCCGCCTTCTATACACTAAACTCACCTCCCGAATCCGCATTGGGCGTTGTATCTCTTCGGCATTCGCGATACACAGGGGTACCAGACAGGGCTGCCCCCTCTCACCCCTGTTATTTGCGCTGGCTGTGGAGCCCCTGGCTATCCGTCTCCGGAGAGAGGGACAGGACTGGGGCATACCGCTCGCGGACACCACGCACTGTGTCTCGTTATATGCGGACGATCTCCTCCTGTATATACGGGACGTCACTACGGACCTAACCTCCCTCGGGCTCACCTTGACCGAGTTCGCAGAAGCTTCCGGCTTGAAGGTGAACTGGGAGAAATCTGTGGTATATCCCCTGCACCCCGACTCTGCCCCTCAAGAGGTGTGGATCGGGGATCAGAGACTAAACTGGACGGCGGAGGCTCCCCGTTATCTAGGGATTCGCCTATATCACTCACCCTCTGACCTTTTCGAGGGTAACCATCGTAGGGCCCTCGCCTCTATACGTTCCACCATCGGGTTTTGGCGGCAACTCCCGCTAGCCCCGATTGGCCGCGTGGCCCTAGCGAAAATGGTTCTGGTCCCACGTCTACTCTATTATTTTACTAATCTTCCTGTGATACCACCTCGCTCCTTCTTTAGAGATTTGGATACCCTACTAGGATCCTTAATATGGGGCAAGGGACGACATAGAATCGCACTGGCGAAACTGAAATTGCCCACGACACAAGGCGATCTTGGAGCCCCCTCGTTCGAAGCCTATTTCCTAGCGGCGCAGCTCCAATGGCTCTCCTATTGGACAGCCGGCAGGCACACGTCCGAAACATACACGGCCACGGGTCGGATAACGACACCGGAACTATGTCGTATGCTTGTGCCGGGATCCCGCCCGGCGGGGACTTACCCACTCCAAGTGGAGGTGGCCCGGGGATGCATCCGGCGCATACACCGGCTTGCACCTGACAGGCCCTCGTATTCACCGTTGCTTCCGCTGGTGGGCTGGCCCAAAGATACCCAGTTCTTCACCCCTGCCATGCTTCGAGAGTGGACATCTAGGGAGGTCACCGAGGCAGAAATGCTTTTCGCGGAGGGACACCTCCGACCATTTCAGCAACTCATTGATGAACATGATCTCCCCCCGGGACAATTCCTGCGGCACCGCCAGCTCCTCAGCCATTTTCGACCACACTATGATCTCACGCTAGGGGAGCCTCCCACGCATCCGGTCCTTCACATGATACTGCGAATGGGATGGGGTCGCCACCTCACAACCTGGTTGTACAAGTCCATCCGGGAGTTGATACCCTCATCATTGACGCCCCTAAGGACCATTTGGGAGGAGGAGGTGGGGCGGGCGTTTCACGACAATGAGTGGGACAGAGCACTCGAATTCCCCAAAAAAGTGTCTCGAAATGCTCGTTTCAAAAACATACAATATCACATTCTTCACAGGGCCTATTTGACCCCAGCGCGCCTCCAGCGTTTTTACCCCGACACACTCTTCCTTTGCCCCCGCTGCCAGGCGCAAGACGCAGATTTCCTCCATATGTTTTGGTCGTGCCCGGGGATCCGGGCCTACTGGTCGACTATCCACGAGACCCTCCGGGATCTTACGGGGTTGTCCCATCTAGATACCTGGGAGTACTGCGCACTAGGAATAATGGGCCGGAAGAAGCGGCATAAAGTGCCCATACGATTTGTCTCCTTAGCACACCTCCTGGCTAAACGATGCATAGCTATGCATTGGCGTTCCCCCACGGGTCCCCCGCTGGCGGCATGGAGGGGGGCGGTACTCAAATGGTCTGCGGCTGAGGAGGATACCCTGCGGGAAGAGGAGGCGAAGGGCACACGTAAAACCCCGATTTCCCTGGAATGGGCGCTGTTGATGCATCAGTTTAAACAAGTCCCGCCCCTAACTGATCGGAACGCAACTGTGACCACCCCTACTGCCACGCGGCAGAGCGCAACGCCCACCCACCCGGAGGACACTCCCCCCTAATACTGTACACCCACCCTGGAGTGATTAGGTTCCTATCCCCGCTGCCCCGAGGTCTGCGCCTTTGCTGTATGTCCGCCTGCTTCGTCGTACTGCGGCCAGGGGTTCCCAATGCGCAGCTCCACCGGTCACCTTACGGATCACCGGTGATATAGTCTAGCTGACCCTTCTCTAATAGTCCATGACTGCTCCTAGTTTTCTCCCCCTCTCCCTGGTTTGATCTTTTATTCGGCAAACACCTGTTACCTTACACACAACTGCAGTAAAGATAATTATAAATGTCAAGATTGATTCTACCTGACTGAAAACATGTGCTTAATGATATTGTGATCCAATACTGATATGTAACGAAAGAACAAACAAATGCCAATAAAAATAAGTTTCAAAAAAAATATTTGATATGTATACCTGTGTGGTGTCCTTTCATTTGGTAATTCAAGAGATTATAAGGTAAAACAAACTGCTTTACATTTCTCAGAGACTTAGCCTGAAGGCTGCTCTCCACAGCTACCACTAGGATAGCTTTCTTTAAAGGGTTGTCTTAAACCAATCTACCATAAGAATCGAATTGGACTGGTGCATGGTGGCCACTATAACTAGTGACCAGCATATGCCAGGCCAACTTCTCTCTCACACAGGGACACAGGAACAAGTGTCACAATGGTGACAAAAGATCTTGTGGATCCTGGGTAGATTATACTTGGTGAAATGTACCAAGTGACCAATGCTAGCAATGTCAGAACAGACCATTCTCTGGCAGTTGTTAACTTCTCCTGGGGAGGGGTAACTGGCCTTAAGAAGGTTGTGGTAAGTGCAGACCTACCAGTGCAGTGCTTGCTTGGCAATGATCTAGAGACTTCAGATTGGGCTGAAGTGGAGCTCAGGACACATGTAGAAATGTTAGGGATCCCTGCTCATGCCTTTGCTGTGACTAGGTCACAGGCCAAAATGTCTAAAGCTGAACAGGCCCTAGATTCCGGAAAAATGGACCAGGTGCCTCACAAGAGGAGGAGCAGTAGGGTTAAGGCAGAGCCTGCCCCTCTCTCGAACCCCTCAGACAGCAAGCTGCTGATGAGGCTGCTGGGAATGCTAGTGGCACCCATAAAGTTTATTGGGATGATGGACTCCTTTACTCAGAGAGTAGAGACCCCAAGCCTGGTGCATCCAGGAGGTTGGTTATACCTCTGAAGTTTAGGGGTTTCCTATTGACACTAGCCCATGATATTCCCCTAGCAGGACACCTGGGCCAGAACAAGACTTGGGACAGAATTGTCCCTCACTTTCACTGGCCCCACATGTCTGAAGACACCAAGGAGTTGTGTCGCTCCGGTGTAACCTGCCAAGCCAGTGGCAAAGCAGGTGGCACTACAAAGGCCCCCCTGATACCACTACCTGTGGTGGGGTGCCCTTTGAAAGGGTGGGGATTGACATTGTTGGTCCCATGGATCCCCAAACAGCATCTGGGCACAGATTTATACTGGTGGTAGTGGATCACGCCACCAGGTACCCAGAGGCAATTCCCCTAAGGACCACTACAGCACCTGTAGTGGCAAGAGCTCTCTTGACCGGGCAGACATGGGCTTGCTCATGGCTACTGATGAAGGACAGGAGGAAGAGAGTGACCCACTCCCTGACCTGCTTTCTCAGAACCCTGATGATGGGTCAGTTGATGGTGTAGCCTTGGCAGGCAGCCTCACTGCCCAGCAGCAAACTGACTGCAGAAACCTTCTCAGCCAGTTCAGACATATGTTTTCTCTGATTCCAAGTCAGACCACCTGGTGCACTCATGAAGTGGACACTGGGGACAGTCTACCTGTGAGGAATAAGATCTACAGGCAACTTGACCATGTCAGGGACTGTATAAGGACAGAAGTCCAAAAGATGTTGGATTTGGGTGTGATTGAACCCTGTCGTGATCTGTTAGTAGCACAAGATAAGAAGATGCCACTAACCTTGAGGATCAGCCAGCGGGGACGATGACCGATGAGGAGCCCCCCACTTCCCCTGAGCGCAATCTCCCACAGAGTACCAGAAACACTCCTGCGCAAGGGAGCACCCTGGGGAAAAGGGAAGTGGAGAAAATAAGAAATACTGTCGCTCTGATTGTTCCTCGTCACCCTATGCCTGTTCTAGGGTTTTGGAAGTCTTCAATACTCTACCCATTGGGATACTGTACAAAAGAGAAAAGAGAGGGATTAGGGCAGGGACTACATGGATTAGATTCACATAACAGACCCCCAGGTCTAATACATACTCACAATAATATCAGCAGCAAGGGTAATGAATGATGGCAGAGTTCACTTATTCCCAAATGGAATGAATGTTCAAGTCAGATAGAAAAAGTGCTCCTCCATACCATGGCTTCGGAAATAAACAGGTCAGATAAGGACCTAGATAACCTAGAATGCAGGCAAAAAAATGTATCTTGCACCAAACAATAATTCCAGGAGGGTAACGAACAGCCAGTAACTTGAGGTGTATCCCCAAACACTGTTTTTTGTCACAGCGGGAAAGGACGCAAGTTGTTCGCTGCAGCCCACACAAAGTATGTACTCTAAGTCTCACTGTTTCCTTCACAGCGAGTTTGGAACTATTCCAGAAAGGAACCGGGAGATCTCAGCACGTGAAACGGAAACAACAAACGAAAGTCTTGAAATGAGGGAGACGCGGTTCCGGCGTCTCTCTCCTTGTCTCTCTGGTCGGGGCCTAAATACCTGTTAATCCAGCCCTGGGGCTCAATGGAATGCGGACGAAAATGCGGCTGCAATGACGAGCGCCGTTCCGCAACTTCATCTTGCTGCAGCGCGTCAGCGTTTAAGTATCAGCTCAGACAATGTCGAAAAACAGCATACAAGGAAAACAGATCCAGCGGGGAATACCATCTGCCCTCAACCTAAATCCGAACGGACGAGATTGTCAAGCAACTCCTCTTCCGGGAGGAGGTGCTTTATAGGATCAAAGGACAGACATGTGCCAGTTCTTTAACCGGCGACCCAGGGGATTCTGGGAAACGTAGTTTTCTGTGCGCCGATCACCTCTTGTGAGAAAGTGCCATCTTTCTTGCATGGTATGCCCCCACTTTTAGCTGAATTGCTGAATGTACTTTGACTGAGTGTGCCCTGGACTCCTGCCAATCAGGTGCCCAGGGCCTATGTTCCTTCCCTAAAAACCTCAAACCTAAATTGGCAAACCCTGGCCACATGTCAGCCCCTGGTAAATGGTACCCTAGGTACCCAGGGCCTTGTGACCAGGGAAGGCCTCTAAGGGCTGCAGCACTCATTGTGCCACCCTTAGAGGCCCTGTACCCTAACACACACACACTGCCCTTGCAGGCTGAGTGTCTGGGTACAAGACAAAACAAAGAGTCGACATGGCACACATCCCTGTGCGCCATGCCTACCACCTACACTGCCCTGGCATACATCAGCCACCCCTCTAGCTGGGTGCCCTATGCCAGTGGTGTGGGCACAGGAGCATGAGCCCTGTGCCCCTACTGTACCCAGGTCCATTCCTGGACACTGTAAGTGCAGTGCTGCCATTTAAGAGTACATGGTGCTGAGAGATCGTCAAACACGAACACCACAGCACCATAATCGCAACACTGAAGACTGAGAAGTTTGGTATCAAACTTCTCAGCACATTAAACCTGCACTGATGCCAGTGTGGGATTTAATGTACAAAGCACCACAGAGGGCATCATAGAGATGCCCCCTGAAACCTACAATCCACGTCTGGTCTTGGAGGCTGCCTAGGCTGCCACACAGCAGATATGTTGCTGGACCCCTGGGTAGGAGAGCCCCCGCTCTCCTGGGCCTGCTACAATGCACATCCTGGGTGAGGTGCTAGGTCTCCTCCCCCAGCATGGACAGGGGGAAGCTTCAAAGGCATGCTGCCTCTGTGAGATTCCCCAGGCCACTTGCTGTACCCAGCAAACTGGCCCCACCGGTTCTAACCCCCACTCTGGCGGGAAGACTGGCCGGAAACCCCAAATAAGGACAGGGGATGTGCCAGCCTGCCAACCCCACCCCTCAGGTGGGGGAGGCGAGGTGAAGCCCATCTCCGGGCACTCGCCATCTTGAAGATGAAAGGCCCTGCCCAATCAGGACTAGGCTACTGCCCCCCTCCCACAGGAGAGTGGCAGGATAGGGGGTGTACCCACCACAGGGCAGGGACCCATTAGTTCCTGCCCTTTACCTACCTGTAACACCCCTAAATCTAGTATTTAGGGGCACCCTGAAACTTCCTTCCTTAGATTCCAGATTCCGAAAAACAAAGAAGAAGAAGACCTGCCATGCAGCTGCTAAGAAGAGGAAGACACCAACTGCTTTGGCCCCAGCCCTACCGGCCTGTCGACCCTCGAACCTGCTCCTGCTACATCCTGGAACCTCTTGTGGCCAGCAACCTCACAAACCCCAGAGGACCTGGCTACCTTTTGACTCTAAGCACCTGGGACTCCCATGAGCAGTGGCTCTGCTCAAAACCAGCTTTTAACCCTTGGCATCAGCATGGAACCGCGAACCCTGCACACTCTGCACCCGCCAAGCCTGGCCTGTGCCGGAGTGAATAAAGACCCCGAGGACGTCCCCCCGGCGACTGTGACCCCGAATCCGGCACCCAAGGACTCACCTCGACACTTCTGACGACGCCTGCAGCCTCAGAACCAGGTACCCCCCCAACCGCGATCAACAGAGTGTAAGATTTCCCGACACCAAAAGGCACCCCTGCACCCGGCGCCCTGCGCCCCCCTGTGCCCAACTCCTGGGTACCTACTTATCCTCCAACTAGCCAACATACCTCTCGAAGTGGTGGTGGCACCTGAAGAATCTTCGTCCCCGAGCTTGCAGCCTTTGTTCATCCAGGAGCTTTCCCATTGAAATCCATTGAGTGCCCGAAGGCTCAAAAGCACCCTGCACCCTGCCGCCCGAGTGGCCCTGGCAGTGTAACCTCTACTCCTATCTACTTCCCCATTTGCCCTGAGCAAGTGACCAGGAGCCCAGCTCCCACAGCCGCGTGGCCTGCTAGTCAGCAGCCACCAACCAAGCCCCCCTGCCTCCCATAGGATAACATTGGGCCTAACTCACTCTGCACCCGGCTGCCCCTTTGCCGCTGAGGGTGTAACAACTGTACTTACCAGACCCTGGGAGACCCCTGATTCTGTGCCCAGAACCTTAACTCTGCCAGTCGAGTACTTACCCAATAGCCGATAACCCAATTTTCCTCCATAGAGTAACATTGACTGGTTTCTTCTGAAATTTCTTCTAAGTGCGGAGTTTCTAAAACTTAAAATATTCACCTAAAATCAACCGAGTAATGAAAACGAAAATACTCACCTGCTATTAGGAGAGATCCCAGTGCTGGATCTTGGTGCCCAGCACTGACCCTGAAAAGTACTCACAACCGTACTTACCATTAACCCAATTTTCTTCCATAACAAATCATTGACTGTTTTTCTGTGAAATTTCTTCTATCAATTTTTGCAAACTACAAATATTCTTTAAAAATCGTACCAACTCTGAAAACGTAATTGTTTACCTGTTTTAGATTGGGGTCCCAGTACTGAGCCTAGGAGCCCAGTACTGGATTACAAAAGTAACGAGAACATACCATACCTGTAACTTGAATTTTCTCCCATAGGGAATCATTGTCGGTTTTTCTATGAAATTTCTTCTAAGTGTCAACTTTTAAAATAGCAAAATATTGCCACAAAATCACAACAGTAACTAAGTCGACTTTACTCACTTGTTTCCAAGAACTGTCCCAGGACTGAATCTAGGATCCAGTCCTGGAGTTATAAAAGTAATCCTGAAAGTAATGTATTGTAAATAACTTAAAATGTCCATTGAACTCAATGCATTATTGTGTTCTTCATTTCAGCGGAGGAGCATTGCCTAACTTAAAAATCCCCCCAAAGATGAAAAATAAAATGGTAATTAATTACCATTTTAATTTTCATTCCCCGGTCCCAAGCGCTAGGATGGTGCGGGGCCGATGCTGAGTGACAGAAGCATGTCACTCAGCAGGCAAGAGGGTGGGCTGGTATGGCACTGTTTATAGTGTGCATGTCTTAAAACAGCTGGGTTAGAGAAAGCCAAAGTCTCCAGAGCGATGTGGAACGCTGAGTGAGGCCGCTCCTACCAATCCTAGTGCTGCTCTCATTCTCGTGAGAGCAGCCCTACGGATTGGCCGAGGGAGTTGCTGCTTTCGGTTCCTGTGTGGAAAGAAGAGGTCTGGAGTGAAGACGTCGCCAAGTTCAGGTAAGTTTTGTTTTAGGTATATATTATTTTAAGCACCCCCTCCCATAGATGCAAGCAGCCGCAGCATGTACAAATGTATTATTGATATATATTCTGGCTTCATTGTGAACCACTCTGATGTCTACGGCAATGTCCGCAATGTATAAAATCACCAAAAATTATGAATGATTACTGGTTTATGTCACCCATGCATACATGCCAACCCTGCCGATTCAGGCGGGAGACTACCAATTTCAAGGCTAATCTCCTCCTCCTGACTCCTGCATGCAGAAACCAGATTCCTCGGTGGGTTTCAGATGGTCTTGTGTGACTCGGATTATGCACTGGCAGTAACCTGGTCATGCAAGCAAGTGCACACATTTTTGTCACGCTTTATCTGCCAGCCATAGCTATTTCACCGTGCTCCTTACAGGTATGGAAAAAAATTATATTTGGATTTCTGACATCCAATCCTGCAGCAGCACCCTTTTTTTTTGCATATATAGCGCAAACTTGACCCAAACGTATTAGTGCGGTTTAGATGAGCACCGGTTATGTTACACAAAGGACACGTTCATTTTTAGGTCTCACCTAGGCAGCGCTTGCGCTGTCTCTTCAAGACATGCTCTATACAGGATATGTGCATAAAGTTCTGCCTACTTCCCGCCCATCTTTGTAATTGGCTCCTGTCCCTGTCCTTTGGAAATGTTGGCTTTTCATTGGTCATTATGCTTTGTAGTCCCTCCTTAGTACCCCCTGTCTCATTTTGTAACCTCCCATGAGGACACCCCTTATTACATGTGTTGTTACGCCCTAGGTTTTAATTAGAGCCTCAAGGCACTATTTTCTTAAAGGCCTTCAGACAGGAAACTCACTTGGTCCTAAACAAGGTTGGCAGTGGTTACTTTACTCGCTAGCACATCTCACATTTATATTAGACCTTCTATACATTTCCCTTCATCAGCTCCACATTGAGGACAATCTAATCCGTAATTAATGTAATAATTTTTTTGTCACAATTCAAAGCTACTAATTGTATATATTGAATGTACTGTGGTACTGTCTTGCCTGCAATGCATTATGGGTAGGGTGGATTTACTGGGTGGATTTACCGTACCTTCAAAGTTTATGATGCTCACTAGGGACCTCTAGGCGCAGATTGTGGTACTGCACCTACATATCTCACATTTATATTAGACCTGCTATAAATTTCTCTTCATCAGCTTCACATAGAGTACAATCTAATACGGAATTAATGTAATAATTCTTTTGTCACATTTCAAAGCTATTAATAGTATATATGGACATAACTGTTTGAATGTACCCGTGGTATTGTCTTGCAATTTTAATGTACTCGTGGTACTGTCTTGCATGCAATGTATTATGGGAGGTTTTTTCTCTTGTCAGGGCACCGTTTCTGGTTCAGATACATCAATTATCACCTTCCACAACACCCTATTTATTCGTCAGTCGTTGGTAACAAACTTGGCAACAAGTGCGCAAGCTATCCCATTGACCTTTTAGCTGTGAAGGGAAAAGGTCATGTTAGTCAAATACATACAGTAAATAACTACATTTACTCCACCCGTCTTCATCTGCCTTCTCCTCTCCCCTGTCGCCAATCATTTCTTGGGTTAAAGAAAAAAGGACAAAAACAGGTTAGTGGCTCCTCCAGGGTTCCCCTCGTGCAAGGGTACAAGGGTACCCCTTTGGGTCCTCAGTTGTCATCGTTGTCATCATCTGATTCGTCCAGAGCTGCATAGTCGCGCAGGAGGCTGTGGATAATCTTATGGCATGCCAGGCTCGATGTCTCCTTCTTCCCTTCTACCAGGCGGTTTCTGTAAAGCAGACGAACATCTTTAAAACAACACAGGAGTCTCCAGCAGTTCAGGGGGTCACAAAGTGTGTGTGTCCCTGGGAACAAACCATACATAACAGAGTCAACAGTGATGCAGGGCGTAGGTATACAAGCCCTAAGCTCTGTGCCTAGTGTCTTCAGCAGCTCGTGTTCATATGCGCACTCCCAGAAGAGATTGTATGTCGTCTCATCTGCGACGCACCCTCTTGGGCAGGACTTGTATCGGTTGAGTCCTCTTGCGTGCATGAAGGCTCTCACAGGAAGTCCTCTTTGGATGGCCATCCAGGCGATGTCTTTGTGCTAGTGTGGTACTGTCTTGCAATTTTAATGTACTTGTGGTACTGTCATGCATGCAATGACTTATGGGGGTTTGTTTTTTTCTCTTGTCAGGGCGCTGTTTCTGGTTTAGATACATCAATCGTCACCTTCCACGACACCCTATTTATTTGTCAGTCGCTGGTAACAAACTTGCCAACAAGTGCGCAAGCTATCCCATTGATCTTTTAGCTGTGAAGGGAAAAGGTTACGTTAGCCAAATACATTCAGTAAATAACTACATTTAGTCCACCAGTCTTCATCCGCCTTATACTCTCCCCTGTCGCCAACTGGTTCCAGGGTTAAAGAAAAAAGGATAAAAACAGGTTAGTAGCCCCTCCAGGGTCCCCCCCCCGTGCAAAGGTACAATGGGATCCTTTTGGGTCCTCAGTCGTCGTCTTCATCTGATGGGTCCAGAGTTGCGTAGTTGCGCAGGAGGCTATGGATCATCTTATGGCGTGCCAGGGTCGATGTCTCCCTCTTTCCTACTACCAGGCGGTTTCTTGAAAACAGAAGAACATCTTTAAAACAGCACAGGAGCCTCCAGCAGTTCAGAGGGTCACAAAGTGTGTGTGTCCCTAGCAACAAACCATACATCACAGAGTTAACGGTGATGCAGGGTGTAGATATCCGGGCCCTAAGCTCTGTGCCTAGGGCCTTCAGTAGGTCTTGTGCATATGTGCACTTCCAGAAGAGATGGTATGGCGTCTGGTCCACGATGCACCCTCTTGGGCAGGACTTGTATCGTTTGAGTCCTCTTGCGTGCATGAAGGCTCTCACAGGAAGTCCTCCTTGGATGGCCATCCAGGCGATGTCTTTGTGCTAGTTGGTCAGGCTCTTGGATGCAACGTTTCCCCACACATGGTCTGCTGTGGCAGAGGAGAGGGTGCTGATCAGTTCGCTGAAGTCCTTTGCTCGTACCTGCCTTTGGACAAGCTTCGGGGTCCATGTGGTGGGGGCAGCCTGAACTCCTTCACAAACCTCTCTACTTCCTTGTAGAACTACGGGGTCTCCCAGTTGTACAGGACGGCGCGCACCCACTCTGCCCATCCGAGGCGCCTCCACGTTGGCAACAGGAAGAATATTGCCATCAGAAAGTCGACGTGGCTCTCGTCTTTGGTTCTCAGGGTGTTCCTCACACAGTGGCTCACGAAGATTCCCGTCAGGAATACAGAAAGTATGAGTTATTGGCGTTGCATTATTATTTGCAATGCCAATACCTCAATTTATCAGTAATGCGAGTCCTATTGCATTGAAAATGCTTGTTTTAACAAGCAGCTACTTTGGAACAGGTGTAATTTATACACATTGCTGAGGGTGGGGTAGGTCTAACCTGCAGAACTGTCCTGGCTATATATGCTCCTCACCCAAGCAAGGGATGTGATATCCACGTCCCCTCCTGCCAGTAATCTTGCTCATCAACATGTAGAGCCCTATTCAGCAAAAAAAAAAAAAAACATTTACAATGCAACAGGTCTCGCATTACTGAAAGTTTGAGTTATTGCCATTGCAAATAATAATGCAAGCCAAACTTTTAGCAATGAGAGACCAATTGCATTGCAAATGCTTGTTTTGGAAGGCACAGGGAGATTAAAGGATTTGCCCAGAATCACAGGATGTTGAGCAAATGCTGAGACTTGAACCTGGTTCCCCAGCTCCAAAGTAGGCAGCTATGGTCCTAAGGCCACTTCCTCTCCCCTTGCAAGTTCCATACATGCAACATGCCATAGACACGATGCAGGCCGCAAAATGGGAGGGATCCATTCTCCCGATTTTTAGGTCGAGCCTAGCGCAGGGCGCATGCGCCTCTCTAGAAGAGGGCCTCTTGGAATCACTCCAGACTTTCATAAAACTCGTGCGTGTGGCTTTAGTTTTGCCACACATTCTATTGGCCTTTGCGTGTGGCTTTCAAAAATTGAAAGCCCGCAATTGGCCAAAGACGGGTGCATGTCCCGCCTTCTCTCTAAACGTGAACTCCCATGGCCTAGGGGTCTTGGGAGCGAGCAGCAGCACGGCCTGGTGTCAGCTGTAGACCTTACAGTCCTTGCAGTGCGCGCACACCCCACACGGTCTTGTTTATTTACCTGCTCGGCCACCGCTGTAAAGCGGCAGGAACCATCCTTTGCAACTTTCTTCCAGTAGAGCCCATGGGAAGCCAGGTACTGGTCCATCAGTGCCTCCCCTGTCAGTTGCTCCTTTCCCCCTCCAGTGATCTCCCGGCTAGCCCCACCGGACCACCCCCATCTGTGCCCTGGGCTTCACAGACTTCCGCTCGCATGGATGGACGGAGGCGAACGCACTACTAGACCTGCATACCGCCTCCCATGGTTGACCGGTGCTAGGGTGCCGTTCTCCCCGTCTAACACCGTCTGCGCACTGCAATTAGTTACATGAGTACCCCGGTGGAAACTAGGCTGCCCAGCCCTGAGCCACTCCTTGCCTCATATCCCGAAGTACCATTCGGGATTTATGAACCCACAGAAGCGAAGACACTGCCCGCAGCTGCCTAGAACGAGGAGAGGCCGGAGGTTGGGAGGAGACACACGCCGATCAGGGAAACACAAACAGGAAAGTTTATTTTCACTTTCACAGACACAGGCAGATGGCACCATGGGAACTGTAGTCCAGAGGAAAGGGAAGATCTGTGCTTACGCACGTAGAGGTAGGACTTACCTGAGGCCTAAACCCTCTTGTGTTGTTACTGGTGTGTGGGAGCTGATTCGCTTAGATAAACATATGATAACCTTTCTAGGTGACGTTACATAATATTATCTGATACCATTAAATGCATTCGAAAGTTGAAACAATAAGTGTTATTTTGTTGTACATCTTCTTTACTGGAGGAGCCAGTGTCGTTTGTTGAAGACTGATCACAGTAACACTTTTGGCTAATATTAATATATGGTTTTGTTGACGTTAATAGATTCTTGCGTCTGAAGATCTAAACTCCCTAGCTCGCAACTTTGAGATGCCACTTCTCCAATATGTTTTAGCAAGAGTGGCAAAATGTGCAAGATGTCCATCGGAAATGCATGGGACAAACAGCGGTCTGGTTGCAGGATAGACATATTCTAAGGACTTAAAATATGAACTTGACTATCTGTCCCAGGCCTGAACGTATCCTCAGGATCGAATTGATGCTCTAGGGGGTCCACCTCTCAACAGCCCCAAGTCTGGATACAAATAATACGCAGACTAAAGGGTGGTTAAGCGGGGGAAGGGAAGGATGGGGGTGGGGACAGCAGGGAGGGAGACCTGTTATGAGACACAAAGATGAACAAGGATTATTACAAGAACCTTACACCTCTTCTCCTTCTCTCTCTATTGTTCTCTAGTACCCATACTTCCACTAACCTGTAAAGGAAAATAACGATGACCAGCCAACAGAGGTGCTGTGCGTGAATCCTCTAAGCATGTGTGAAGCTGCAAAAATACAAAGGTACACTTGAACACACCTTTCCTGCGGGAGAGCACCTAAATATAAACGGTTCAGCCACCAGGTATATACCTTGGAATGTGAGGGAAACACCTTGGCTCTGTAAGTCACCCCTGTGGAAAATGAAAGGATATCACAAACAACGTGTTTTTTGGCTGCGATAGTCAAAATGAGGCAAGTAGTACAGCGATGCACACAATGTATAACTATAATAGTTTGCCAATGTCATCCTGTAGAAACAGGTACAATACCAGTAGAGTTACGTCACTCATACATATTGCAATGTCACATGACATAGCTGTGGTTTTGAGGGCGACCCCATATTTGTAAAGGATCTGGTTGTAATTTCCCTCGCATGAACTCTTTAATCGGATTCAGAGAAGAGTTCGCCAACGCAGGGAAAGACACACCAAAAACCTCAAAGTAGTTCAGTTATTATCACCAACAGGGCGAACACCCCTGATCCCCCATAAGAGCTTCTGGCAAGGTAGGTTAAGAACTCTCATGAGGAATGACATGGGATGCACAGCGCGCTTCTCTTCGTACACGACATCCCCAGCATAAGAGAAATGCTGCCCAGGAACTCACAGATTCCTATGAATGCTTATAATGGAACGAGCGGTGCCAAGGGCACCCTTACCAGACCTCAGGAACAAGGATACAGCCAGCGAGGATCATGACTCCGGCGGAATAATCGGCAGCGTTTCTTCCTGCTGCCTCGCCATATCACCGCTTCCGCATCACTTGGGTCGCAGTGATCGGCGCGGCATCCGACGTCAGGCGGCGTGCCAAGGCTGCTGGGAAATGTAGTCTTTCCCGGCCTTAGCGCCTGCCAGCGCGAACGGAGCTTCCGTGACCCCAGACAGTACATCCCCCTCCCGGGGAGCACCGGCAGGTGCACGGCTTATTGGGGTGTCGCCTGAAAAATGCAGCAACCAGTCTAGGGGGATGCACAGATGATTCGGGCTCCCAGGAGTTTTCATCAGTGCCATACCCTTTCCAGGCGATCAGGAACCAAAGCTTGTTACGGCAGATCTTAGAATCGAGAATTCTCTCCACCTCGTATTCCTCCTCCTGATCCACCCAAACAGGCGCCGGTCGAGCAGGCGCAGGACCGTGTGCAGGCTTCAACAAAGAGATGTGGAACACAGGGTGGATTCTCATGTGAGAGGGTAGTGCTATCTTCACAGCTACTGGGTTGATAAGTCACACCACTCTGTAGGGGCCTATGTACCTGGGATTGAACACACTACATCTCTTGAAACGGATATTACGTGTCGAAAGCCACACTAGATCTCCCTTCTGGTAAACAGGCCCTGGTCTGCGATGTTTGTCAGCCTGCCTTTTATACAACGCCTTAGCCTGTAGCAAATGTTTCCTCGTGTGCTGTAGTATTCCCTGTATTTGCCCTATCCTATCCTGCACTTCTGGAATACGCTCACACCTGCCAGGCGCGCTGAATGGTAGAAAACGAGGGTGAAAACCATATGTGCTGTAGAAAGGAGTATGTTTAGTGGAACTGTGTAGGGCATTGTTGTATGCGATTTCTGCTAACCATAACCACTCCACCCAGGTGTCGGTGTTATAGTCAACATAACTCCTTAAATACTGCTTTAAGGTACGGTTTAGTCTTTCAGTCTGCCCATCTGTTTGTGGGTGAAAGCTGGTTGACAGGGCTGACGAGATATGTAACGAGGAACACCACACCTTCCAGAATTTGGCTGTGAATTGAGGTTCACGGTCCGACACAATCACTCTGGGCAAGCCGTGAAGTCTTACTACATGCTGCATCAGAAGTTTGGCTAGATGTCCTGCTGTGGGAAGAGCCTTGGAGGCCACGAAATGTCCCATTTTCATTAAATAGTCAATGATGACCAGAATCACTGTATGTCCTTTGTCAGCTGGAAGCCCCACTATGAAATCCAATGAAAATCTTTCCCATGGAACGTCTGGAGTAGGTAGGGGTTGCAATAGACCTTGTGGTTTCCCCTGTAGGGTCTTGGTTTGAGCGCACACCACACAAGCCATTATCCATTCAGGTATGTCTTTTCTAAGAGAAGGCCACCAGCACTGACGCAGGATTTTTTCACAAGTTTTTTCCTTGCCTTGATGACCCGCGCTAGGGTCTATGTGGCACCATTGGAAGACCCTTTGTCTTAATTTAACAGTGGGTATGAGAACATTAGCCCCTTTCATAACCACTCCTTGTTTCTTTCTCCATTCTGGATGGTGTTTCAGCCACTCTCTCCATTGCAATGTCTGAAGTCCTCTTCCGACTTCTTGTAGGAACTGGTCGATATGCACAACCCGATAACCTTTTGCGGGTCAAGGATAGATCGTTCCAGCTGGGTACAGAGTGCGGCTGTGGATTCCTGTCTGGATAAAGCATCTGCTTTTTTGTTCTGGCTTCCAGAGCGGAACGTTATGATTACGTCGTATTCTTCAAAAAACGTCATCAATCTGAGTAATCAAGGGGTAAGTTGACGAGCAGTTTTTAAAAACTGGAGATTACGGTGATCAGTGTATACCGTGACTGTATGATTCGCTCCCAACAGCCAGTGCCTCCACTCTCCAAATGCTTCTTTGATGGCAAGCAATTCTTTTTATGTGATGGTGTAATTTTGTTCTGCTCCGTTCAACTTCTTGGACATGAAGGCCACTGGGTGCAGTTGGCCTGTGGTGGTGTCTCGCTGGGACAGCACAGCTCCAATTGCCACTTCAGAGGCATCCGCTTCCAGAATAAAAGGTAAGATGGGATTGGCGTGCACCAAAATGGGAGCAGTTATGAATGCTTCCTTCAGGATATCAAAGGCTTTCTGTGTCTCCTGTGTCCATTGAAACCTCACATTCTTCTTCGTTAGGCGAGTAAACGGCCCTGCTTTGTTGGAGAATTGGAATATAAAACGCCTATAGAAATTTGCAAATCCCATGAAGCACTGGATGTTTTTAACGTTTTTTGGACAAGGCCATTCGGTGATTGCTTTCACTTTGCGCTTCGCCATTTCCTGACCTGAGGGAGTGAGCATGACACCCAGAAACTCGACCGTGGAGACATGGAACTCGCATTTGCTTATTTTGCAGAAAAGATGGTTTTCTCGCAAAGCCTGTAGGATCAAACTCACATGCTTCACGTGTTCTTCTTCATGCGTAGAGTAAATTAAGATGTCATTGATGTATACTACGATTATCCGGTCTAGGTATTCCCTTAATTCGTCGTTAAGGAAGAATTGGAAGGCCGCAGGCGCATTACATAGGGCGAAAAGCATTACTAGGTATTCGTATAGTCCATACCGCGTCTTGAATGCCGTCTTCCATTCATCTCCTTGACGCATCCTTACCAGATGGTATGCCCCACGAAGATCCAGCTTGGTGAAAATCACAGCTCCCTTTACCTGCTCCAAGAGCACCGAAATCAGCGGGAGAGGATACTGATTACGTATAGTGATGGAGTTCAAGGCGCGAAAGTCAATGCAGGTCCTTAAATCCCCATTCGCTTTGGGTATGAAAAATAGAGGGGAAGCTGCAGGAGAACTGTATGGACGGATAAATCCCAAAGCCAAATACTTGCCCAGGTACAGGCGCAGATGTTTGTTTTCTGGCTCTGTTAAAGCGTACACTCTGCCACAGGGTACCACGGAACCCGGCTCCAAATCGATCCTACAATCATAGGGCCTGTGGGGAGGCAGCTCTTCCGCCTTCTGATCATCAAAGACTTCCTGGAACTGTCGATAGCATGACGGCAGTTCAGTCTCCTTTTCTGCAGCGGTGGCGATATGGAGATGGGTTTCTTTGATGAGAGTGAGAGATTTCCAGCAATGTGCCTTACAAAACTCAGAATCCAAACTCATAGTTCTCTGACTCCAATTGATTTCTGGATTGTGAATGGAGAGCCAAGGTAATCCCAATATCACCCCGTATAACGGAGCTTGAATGATGTTAAAAGACCAGAGTTCTTGGTGTCCTTGTAGGCATTCAACGATACATGATTCGGTGACTTGACATATGGGACCTGACTCTAGTGGTTTGCCTTCTACTGCAAATACCATAACCGGTATTGCTTTGGACACCAGTTGGACCCCTAATCTGTGGGTTTCGGTACTGTCCATAAAACACCCTGTGGCTCCATAATCCACCATGGCTCGTGTGGTATGGGCTTCTTTGTTGAGATGCAGCCATAAAGTTATGAAGAAATGTTCCTTCTTAACGCCAGGTTCATTCTTAATGGAAGGGATTCACAGTGCACTCGAAGACTCCCCTTCGATAAGCTTCGAGCTCTTCAGTTTTCCGTCAGTGTCTTTGGAGTATTCAACATAGATGCCCCTGCACGTGAGCGACTGAACTTGGGTTTTATCGGACACTCCTTCAGAAAATGGCCCTTCTTCCCACAGTATAAGCACAATCCGTTTTTTCTCCTATGGTCTCTTTCCTCCACTGTCAATGGGGCTCGCACCGTTCTGATTTCCATTGGTCCCGGAGAAGACGCACCCGAGTCTACGGATCTTGTGCTCTCAAAACGAACAGGATATCTTTCTTTCTTCTTGCCTTCCCCTCTGCATTCCCTCAATCTGTGATCCAATTGCATGGTCAAGTCAATCAAAGCAGCACATGACTGAGGTTGAGGATCCACTTGTGCGATCACGTCTTTTAATTCATCTCTCAGACCTTGATAGAAGATAGCAGATCGTTTACTTTCGGGCCACTGAGTTTCTGCTATCAACCGTCAGAAGGTGTTGAGGCACCCTAATAGGTCTTTGTTCCCTTGCTTCAGCTCCAATAATTCTCGGTCTGCAGAAAAGGTGTCGGCTCTGCGGTCGAAGGTTTTTTCGAATTCCTCCTTAAAAGCGTCCCAATCATGTAACATCGGATCATCTTGTCTGACCAAAGGGACTGCCCATTGAGCTGCGTCTCCAGCTAGGTACGAAATCAGAAACGATACGCGAGCCTGGTTGATTGAAAACAGCTTAGGCTTGCAGTTGAAGTGTAAGAGAATCAGAGTTAAAAACACTTGTACCTTATATATGTCCCCTGTGAATCGTTCAGGGGGGGCCAGAGGGATAGGGGTAGGAATTTCCACTACCATAAAACTAGTTGTGGGTTGTGAAGGATTGCCAAAGTCAAACGGGTTATGCTGCAGTCTGTCTACCCTTGCTTGTAATGCCGCGGTTTCATTCCGTGAAGCCGTGAGTTCTACCTGTACTGAAGCAAGGGCCGCCATGATGTCATCTAACGTGGCCATCGTAGAATCAAGTCGACCGGGAGGATAAATGTATCCGTGGGCCAATTATTCTGTCCCAGGCCTGAACGTATCCTCAGGATCGAATTGGTGCTCTAAGGGATCCACCTCTCAACAGTCCCAAGTCTGGATACAGATAATACACAGACTAAAGGGTGGTTAAGCGGGGGAAGGGAAGGATGGGGACAGCAGGGAGGGAGACCTGTTATGAGACACAAAGATGAACAAGGATTATTACAAGAACCTTACACCTCTTCTCCCTCTCTCTCTATTGTTCGCTAGTACCCATACTCCCACTAATCTGTAAAGGAAAATAACGATGACCAGCCAACAAGGGTGCTGAGCGTGAATCCTCTAAGCATGTGTGAACCTGCAAAAATACAAAGGTACACTTGAACACACCTTTCCTGCGGGAGAGCACCTAAATATAAACGGTTCAGCCGCCAGGTATATACCTTAGAATGTGAGGGAAACACCTTGGCTCTGTAAGTCACCCCTGTGGAAAATGAAAGGATATCACAAACAACGTGTTTTTTGGCTGCGATACTCAAAATGAGGCAAGTAGTACAGCGATGCACACAATGTATAACTATAATAGTTTGCCAATGTCATCCTGTAGAAACAGGTACAATACCAGTAGAGTTACGCCACTCATACATATTGCAATGTCACGAGATAGCTGTGGTTTTGACGGCGACCCCATATTTGTAAAGGATTGTACACGGGGGGTGTCCCAAGGGGTCGACACACGCAAGTAACGACCACGATGGAATGCTTTAGACAGTCTTTTTATTTGGTTCAACAGTTTGTGTTGAGGAGGGGGAAGCGAAAACAATGTCTTTAACGGGTCGCAGCGGATTTATAGGGTACAGGAAAATATGCGATTTTCTCTTCTCTGGTAGGGATACGGTGTTTCTGTGGTCTCTGGCCGGATGGATCGGTGACACAGGCCCTCTGGTGCTGGGCCCCTTCGATTTGCGTTGTTTTTCCTCCCCCGGGTGTCCGCAGCGACGGGGTGTTGACATAGAGAGAACAGAAAAAAAAGAAAGATTCAGCTCTTCGGTTCTGATTTGTTTCCCGTATAGCCCAAGGGCAGGGAGTGCGTGAGGGGTTCACCACAGTGTGACTCGGACTGTCTCTAGGGTTGGGGGAGTGCTCGTGATATGAGGAGGTGAGGGGCAAGGCGCGGGTGCAGCGCTTTGACTCTTAGGGCTTTCTGTGCTCCTCGCATTCCCCTCGGCTACCTCCCGACCCAGCCCGCCACACGGCTCCGTACCTGAGCGAGCCAGACCCCTCCAGAGGTGTGGCTGGGCGATACGGGGTAACGTTGGCCTCCAGGCTCTCCTTCCTCAAGGCTGGATCCTCGTTGTGGCTCCTCTCGTCCGTCTTCTTTTCCCGATGCTCCGTCTGTTCTCGTCTCTTCGTTGTCCTTCTCGCCTTCCGGGTTTCCCGCTTGCCGTTGTTCCGGTCTGTCTTTTCTTTCTCTTCTCCATCGCCTGATAGGCTCCTCATCCTAGACGTCTCCTTCGGGTGCGTGGTTTCCTGAGAAAGAGCTCCAGTTAAAGGAACAGGAGTCTCTACTGGAGTCACTGGGCATCCTAACGTCTCCGCCCATAAAAGGTGGAGACGCACGCTGTAAAGGAAATAAATCAGGGCTGTCAGGGGTAGGTGTCCACCATTCTTCGTTTTCCCCTTCTTTTCTCGGGCATATGAGAGGGGTTTTGGTTGCCTCCCGGTGGCAAGGATCTGGTTGTAATTTCCCTCGCATGAACTCTTTAATTGGATTCAGGGAAGAGTTCGCCAACGCAGGGAAAGACACACCAAAAACCTCAAAGCAGTTCAGTTAATATCACCAACAGGGCGAACATCCCTGATCCCCCATAAGAGCTTCTGGCAAGGTAGGTTAAGAACTCTCATGAGGAATGATATGGGATGCACAGCACGCTTCTCTTCGTACACGACATCCCCAGCGTAAGAGAAATGCTGCCCAGGAACTCACAGACTCCTATGAATGCTTATAATGGAACGAGCGGTGCCAAGGGCACCCTTACCAGACCTCAGACCACAGCCAGCGAGAATCATGACTCCGGCGGAATAATCGGCAGCGTTTCTTCCTGCTGCCTCGCCATATCACCGCTTCCGCATCACGTGGGTCGCAGTGATCGGCTCGGCGTCCGACGTCAGGCGGCGTGCCAAGGCTGCTGGGAAATGTAGTCTTTCCCGGCCTTAGCGCCTGCCAGCGCGAATGGAGCTGCCGTGACCCCTGACACTATCAAACATTCATCTCCATTTGATGTGATGTTTCTATTGCGAAGAGTACCTTAAACTGTGATAAGTTAGGCATAGGCATGTTACTTTAAATATAAACAAAAGTAAATAATGATAACTGAAGGGTTAAATATCTGCTTATTTTTGTTTATTTATGCCAAGTAGGTTAACAGTCTTATTTTAAGACGACAGTTTACTTTACAGGTATTTAGGTTTTTGTTTGAACCGAAATTAATTGCATGGATATCAAAAGGTTAAAGACAAAAGTACTTAATTCATTCCACTAAGTTCCCTGCCTTCTTTGACTTCAAGTAAACAGGTAATGGTATCACCACGTTTAACTGTTCTCGGCAGTGATACGTTTGCCCCTTTTCTCTTTCGATACCCTTTTCCGGAGAATGCCGTTAGAGATGGGATAGGCTGATAGTGTGTGAGAAATTGTTATTGTATGTACTACGAAGTACTTTTTTATTGAATTAATCTTAAATGTTTTTAATGCTTTATATACTTGAGAAAAGGTTGAACACTGCACATGACAACGGATGCAGAGAGAATTGCAGGTAATGGAGTAGTTGCTAATTTCCTTATCTCTGACATTTCTATGTGTTTGGTAAGCTTAGATGCAACATTCTATTATCTCCTGTTTGACACTTTTAGTGACTTTTCACAGTGAGTAGAAAAAAACAGACACTTCCATGTAACGATATTAGAAATAATAAATGATAAAATAGAAATGTGCTCCAAAGGACCCTAATGCAATCTAGACCAGCCTAAAGTTGCCAGTTGCACAAAACTCAGACTGCTGGGAGTTATATTTGCAAACCTTCAACTGTTTTACAAGACTACCGGAAAAAAACTGCATGTGGGAGTCTGCTTCTGGTTCTCCATCTTGGATTGTTCTTTAGTTGAGGCAACTTTCTTTTCTCGTGGCAACAAACCCCCAAGAAGATTGATCTGAAAATGTGACTGCACACATTAAAATGCAACGCGGAGATTACGCATTCTTGTTTTCTCGCCATTTTCCCAGCCTCTATGAAATTATACCAACTTTATGAAATGTACCTTTTTATGGTCAGCTGTCTGCATGTGGGTTTGGCACTGCCAGGCTGTGAGAAGTTTGGTCACATATGAATGTGGGCCGCCTCTACGGGCATTAATGAAGCTCGTCAGCTAATTTGATTTAATTATGGTGGAATGTGTATGTGAGTCTGAGCACTGTTATATGTTTGTTAAAAAAAATAAAGTGAAAACGCTTGTATTGAAGGGTGTGTATCTTGGAGGATGTTTGGTTTTTTATTTGTCCCACTGCTACAGAAACAAAACTCTATGCCAATTGAAAAACGATAACAGAGGGATGTCAGTGGAATAAGGTTGGCATTATTTAACCCTGCTGATGTTGATCTAAATAATGTGCTATAGTTCGTTTTCTGTACTAAGTCTGGAGTCATTTCGAGGGCAAGGCAGTACCGGAAGTTCACAAGGCAGTTGTTGTATAGCCCACAATGGATTTGAGTCCCATCAAACAAGAAAACGGATAAGCTTGTTGCTATGGCGCCACTTGCTGCATGGATCTTTTAGGGCGGCTTCCTTTATTGTCTATTGGATAGACTGAGAACAGCCAATGGCCCATAACTCCCCCTATCGCAGAATCTTTACATACTCAGGAATCCTGAGAGTTCACTTGGTGGAAGTAAGATCAGGGCTTTAAGTGGGCCGGGTCTTGTCGGTGCTCAGCACCAGCAGTTCTATAAAGCAGGTGCCAAACAGAGTCTTTATCGAGCTCTCCATTTTTGCCCTCAGGGTGAAATTAAATCTTACCTCTGCAGCAGTACCACCCTTCACTGCCTGACTTGCTATAGTACTTTCACAGTCTCGTCATTTCAGAACTGAAGCATTTTCAATATTCTATAGAACGAAGCCATAGTTGTTTTTGATTTATCTTACACAAACAACAACCACTGGCAAAGCCAATAGCCCTAGCTTGTTGTACGTGTAATGTTACTTGTTGTATCAGTATTATATATCTGTATGCAAAGACAGAAGCAGCAAAATACTAGTTGGGCGGCACATTATGCTAAGTGCAGATTTGTAGCCTGCATATATTTAAGCCATGCCCTTAATTACATCTTCTCCCCACTCACCCTTTTGCTTCTCCCCTGCAATATTGGCAAAATGTTGAGTGTGTGGGCATGCTAATAGGGGGTAATCTGCTGCATGGCTAAACTTATAAGGTCCCAAAGACGAGACCCATTGGCTATGCCAATGCTTGTTTTTTATCTTCCACTTTCCTCTTCCAAAATGTTGGCATGTATGGCCATATGTGATTGCTAGTTTCAGATATTGTTCATGGTTATTGTAGTTTCTGATTCTGACTGATGTTTCAATAAAGAATGACAGGCAGATTTTGGCCTCAGTGCCCTTAAAGGAAATTAGACTTTTCTTCACCATAGGTAGAACATTTATTTTACATCCATATTGGTGTACATGATTAATGAAAGGCATTGTACCCGTAACCATCTTAAAACGTCTGCCGGCGTGCCTGGCACCAGGCAGCCATAGGAATTAGTCCTCTTTCTAGCCACGTAGAATATGCGAGCAGGGGCTGCAGACAGAGCGCTGATTGGTTGAGAGGAGGCTGTTGACGCAGTGAGGGGAGAAGTGGCACGAGGAGTGCAGTGCGCAGCGTTAAACCGTGACGCCTTGCGCGCGCCCACTACCAGTTCGTCGTGAAGGGATTCCGTCAAGCGGCCGCGCCGACAAGGGGAACCGTCGGAGGGTATTTGAAGCACTGATAAATGGTAAGCTTTCAAATTCGCGCGGGTGGGGTGTACGAGTCAGTCTTTGATGTATACTACAGTACTATCCCGTTGACGTAGGCCCCTTCGGTCTCTTAGTCCCTTGCTAGGGTCTCGAGCGGGGCAGGCGCCCTCGCCTGACGTTGTAACCGACGCCTTGCCCACCGCGGTTCCGTTGGCACGTGGTTATGGACGTCGCTCGCGTTTGTAGCTTCTAACGCCCGCGACCTCGCCATTGTTGCACATAGCGTTGGGCGCTCGCGCATGTGAGGCCCAGAGTTGCGGCGCCAAGCGCACCCGAGGTGGTTGCACGCCCAGGAAAATGGCGGCCTATCCTGCAGAGAAAATGGTTTCTGGCGCAGCAGGGGCTCGCCCGTTTTTCTTGCCTTGCACCGTGCGCCCTCAGCGGTCGAGGCAGCCACTGGAGGGTCTAAATTGCTATTTTTATTCTATTACAGGACCAGAGGCTTCGGATTATGCTTCTCTTTCTAATTTATTGTCACTCACAGCAGCCGAACAAAACGTTTTGTATGCAATAAAAACTACATTTCCCAAGATGCTCTTATCCATACATCACTTCCTGTATGATCCTATAAGAGCCACCATGCCCATTAGTTGAACCTCTGCGATAAAACTTGCTGACACTTCCGCAAACCAAATTGACCTCAACCCGCGGCCTATCACAGCGCTGACCTTGTGATCCAACCTCAACTGTGACAAAGCGTCACACATCAATAAGACAACCTAAACGACTAAAAAACTCAAAGTGAATGTGGAGTAATGAGGCTATCTCCTCAGTATTCTAAAATTCACCACTGCCGGATGGAATCTGACAGACGAAAACAAGACAAACGGAGCTGAGCCTCTTTCTTTGCTGCTCACGCAGGAAGTTAAGTGCATTCATCTTGTAATTATATGTATACGTATTTGTTTAATGACACGTTTTATGAGGCATGCCCCGCAAATTTAATATGTATTATTAGCTCTACTCGGGCTTTGCTTTATTTGCTTGCTTTGCCTTGTTTAACGCGCGTCTCCCGTTGTGCTCGGGAGCTTGGTTTGTGTGCCGGAGGGCTGCGCTGCCTTTAGCGGCATCGCGCGCCTTTCATTTACTCAAAAGCCCGCTACGGCGGGAATGACACCCTTTGTTGCGGCCGCTCAGCCACGTCTTCTACAGATTCCCGCTACCGCGCTGAGCTAGAGTTATATATAGTTAGCGCATCGCGCTTTTCAATATCTGACCTCCGGGCGTTGTGAGAGGCTCCCGCGGTGATTGCAGTGTGGTGCACTCCCGCTGAGAGCGGTGAATAAATTATCGCGTCCTGGGAGGGGGGGGGTTCCGTTTTAAAACGCGTGTAACTTGCTAATGTTATGTTTCTTTAATTCAAAGTTGTAGGCAATAGTAATTTATTGAGGTTGTTGTGTCTGATGTTCGATTCTATGCCATAGTACGTCTCATGTATATCTATTGCCGCTTTAACACATTATTAGACTCTTCCCGCTCGCGCTCTTATTTTTTGTTCCGTCGCCGGCGTGAGCTAGCGGTGTGGTCAGGCCTCCGGCTTCTGAAGCGCGTGGGTGTCTCCCGCGCTACGGTGGTGACACGCGCGTGCGGGCGGCCCGCTTGGGCTTGACAGCATGCTGCTTGGGCTCCATGTTCTGTGCTGCCGTCCGCAGCTGAATGCCTTCTTGCACAATTGTTTGCCTTTTATGGCCGCAGGGTTAATTCCTTGGCTCTAGCGCGTGGTTCTCGCTGTGCTGTTTTTAAGCGCTAGCAACTCCTCATTCCCCGCGTGGCGGCGAATGTATTAATTCTATGTTGTTGATCATAGATTTCTTCGTGCCAGATTGGGGTCGCGCGCTCCCGCTATGGTTTTTGCTGTTGGCCCGCTCGGGCATGATTATTGCTGGCACGACGGATGCCCACTTGTTGGGATTCGCACTATGCGCATTGTGCTGTTGTTCATGTGTGGATTCGCAACGGGCGCTTCATTACTCCACGGCACTACTGTTGGTGCGTGCGCGATAACGCTAAGGAGTTTGGCTCGAAGAGGTGCAAAATGAGGACGCGCGCTGCTACATATTCGCGGCATATCTAAATGGAAGCATGCGTGCGTTAACCCTTGCTCAGGTTGGCCCCTCTGGGTGCAGAATTGGGACGCTCCTACGCGAGCGGAGGTATTATGCTGTCGTTTGCAGCGTTCATCGTGAGCCGCTGTGACCTGGTGGTCAGGGTCACCGACTGTTCTTCAACAGGTTTTGTGATTTAATGAACGTGGTTTTTGACTTTATCATCAACCCTGGTGTTGCCATAATGGTTGTCTCTGCTAACTGCGCGGTCTCGCGCTTTACCGTCTAAGGCTTTCCCTAGTTGCAGAGTGCGGGATGGAGCTGATAACGCTCCAATGTGCGTAGCTCAGCTGGCCTACGCACATCGCACGCGTCCCGTTTGCTCCGAGGTTCATAGTACCTCGTAATTTTTCACTGAGCTGTTTTTTCTTACTCCTTCCCGGCTGCAACAATGGGCTGGCCCTTGGAGTGCGCACACGCTTCTGGTATTTGGAGATGGCTCTGACGACCTTGGGGCTGGAATAATTCAGACTACAGCTTTGCTGAGGGGCTAGGTACATTGTTTCTCACTCTCGTGTGCATGGGTTAGCTCCCTCTCAGACTCCTCCGCTGTTTTGTGCCTTGCACTACAGTATCACATATAGATACACCTGGGCATTGAATGGGCGAGATATAAAGAGGATGGAATCTTTTATCATGAGCGCAGAACTCTCCTAGAAAAACTTTGACGCCCGGGATCTTCCATCCACGAGTTCGTCAACGGGGCCGCAAGAATGACAGTCCCAAGTACTGTGTGGCACGCAGTGATAGTTGCCCATCATTTTAATCCACACCCTCTGGGCGTGAATTTCTCTCCTCCAATGCTGGTGTGATAAAACGAGCCATACGATAGATGCACATCAGAGGAGACTCCTCCCAAGACAAGTTTACGACGGTTGTGCCCAATACACCAGATCACTTTACTTTGTTTGTCCTACATCCACACTGACTGAGAGAGTCACTGAGGCTTAATGGTTTAGGTCTTAGACTCTTACTGTCAAGGTTAAGTTCTATTCCTGGTGGTTATTATCTCTCTCTTTGTTTAATCATGTAGGCCATAGTTCTTTAAACGCAGTAGACTACCTTTGAGTGCCGTGGCAGGCTTTTCCACACCTGAGGTTCACACCTCTCCTAGTGGTGAACACCACAGGGGAAACTTCAACCGTACCTGGCGGAAGGCCAGGACACGCTCCTAGTCAAAGCAGGACATTTGGCCTCATCCTGGAGATGGCTCTGGTTGCAGAGGTATCGGCCACTCCTGTGGCTTTGGACATATTGGAGCACAGGCCACAATGTGCGTTATGGTTTCTCGTTATGTTTTTTCGTGAGACTCGACTGCGCTCTGTCTATCGCGAGACGCAAAATCCTCTCATGGGGATGGACAACTTGCCGATACAACGGCGGCGGAGCCTGGCCCTCTGCGGGAGGTATCCCTGGAAACAGTTTTCGTTGCAAGACGTCTCTAACTGGGCATTTTTTGTCTTCTAGCCCACACCCTCTGAAATCATGAGGGTCTTCATGGTACAGGTCTGTTACAGATCACTTGGGGATTATTCCTAGAGTTTACCAATTCCTTTTTTCCAAGATATTCAACATAGTTGTGGGACTCAGTGATTGCTCACTCAAAGGAACGGGGCATCCTCTGGATCGTGTTTCGGGATATGTTTTTTTTTTTTTTTTCCCCCGGAAGTTATCACGGTCCCTTGTCCGTCTCGGGGCGGTGGACTTCTGGTTTGATTATAACGCCCCGGACAGCTCTGTCTTGAGAGATCTCATATCGGTGTTACCAATACAGACTGTTTCCCTTGGGGTGCTTACCAAAGTAATGGTGCTATCGCATCATTTATCAAATAACTTTCCCTGTCCCTTCATTCATTTTCGGGACCCTCAGTCATTTTTTTTTCAATGGGCCTGTCTTACAGATCTGATGCCCCATAGCGAGTAGGTGGTTTTGGCAGCTGTTATATCTTTGAATCAATTGCCTGGAGCGGTCGGTGGGGTTGCGTGCGATCCGCTCTCTCTCCCCCTCAGGTCTCTTGTCACATCCTGCTCAAACGTGCAATATCTTGGCAGTGAGTTATCAACAAGTTGGTAGGTACATGATCAAATCTACCAGTGGGGGTAGTTAAGGACTTTTGGCTTCTGCCTGAGTCATCACCTTTATCAGACATCCTGTCATGGGATTGACGTATAGTTCGGTTCGAAAATGCCGTTTGGCCGTTTCTGCAGCTCATTCTCAGGTAGAGGGCAGACCGGTGGGCTTACGCCAGTAACCTGTTAGTTATTGAAAGGTATTACGGTAGCACAGTTATCTCGAACCCAGATATTCCCCTCTGTGGGATGTTTTTATGGTTCTTTCCTTATTTTGATGTAAGGCCAGCTAGTGATATCTTGACAGAACTTATCGTACAGGCGGTTATTAGACCTATCTACCTGTTTTGTATATACAACATTAAAGCCCTGGATTTTACAGGTACAGTACCTTCATTTAGTATTACTGTCAGGTCTACGGCTTGTCAAGAATTGTTCCATATTATTCTTTCCAGCTATTGCAAAATGTATGGGGTTCAATGCATTAAGGCTTACGGGGAATGTAATCGATTTTTATGACTGGATGTTCGACTTAATTGATGTTCACGTTATAGTCCTTTGTTAAAACCTGTGTCTACGGCTCTATAGCCGGGTGATTAACGGCAATTTTACTAAAAAACAGGTCTTCATATCCGAATGTTTGGGGCTCCTGCTGTTTTGTGGTGCCATGGCGTATCTACGCTTTGTTAATAATAATAAAAAATAATAATGATGGTTTCTACTGTCCAAGACGTTTTGAGATCTGCTGATTGGTGTTTCTCAGTCTGTTTAAACAGTTTATTATAAACCGGTGGGTGATAGCTGTAAGTTGTGTTCTGATGTGCATTAAACTAGCATAACCCGAAGCCTCCGGTCCTGTAATAGAATAAAAAATTAGCTAGCATTCGCGCCAAGAATTTTCAATTCTATTAAGGACACGGAGGCGAGGATTATCCCACCCTGTTATATTACAATGCTTGTAATGTTTGCCCATCCGTATATATTTATATTCTGTTTTTAGCAGAAATTACGGGTTGCCTATGTTTCATTACTTTTAGGTTCTGAAAGAAGATGGAATAGATGTACTTCTGGTGAAGACGATATCTACGTTCCGGTTGACTCCGTTTTCTCCACGTTAGAGGCTGTTTGATTGGACTTGAATTCATGCTATTGGACTAAAACTGTTCGAGCAAAGAAAGAGGCAAAGCTAATGGGCATGGTGACTTTATAGGATCATACAGGAAGTGATGTATGGATAAAAGCATCTTGGGAAATGTAGTTTTTATTGCATACAAAACGTTTTGATTGGCTGCTGTGAGTGGCAATAAAATAGAAAGAGAAGCATAATCCTCACCTCCGTGTCCTTAATAGAATTGAACCTTTTTGTGCGCGAATGCTAATTTTTTATTCCATTCCTAGAATGTATGAAGAAAGAGCTACTTGTCCACAAATTTTCTAGGAGGCTTAATTAGTATGTCAACTCAAGTCCTTGAATATTTTTTTTTTTTTTTTTTAAGGAATGGTTTAAAAGTAGTCATTTTGATTGTCTGAAAGTGAGGGTGCATTGGGGCAAAACATTAGGAATACAGTAGGAGGGCCTCTTCTAAGGGCATAGCAATTGCTACCTATGTTGGACCTAATGCAGCGCAGAGGACAACATTTACATATTCTCCTTATGGCACAGATCCTTAATCACAACAGCTCATTCATGCACTCATTCATTGGTGGGGCCCATGACACCAACACACATTACTTTCACACGAACACACCCAAATCTGTACACAGGAGAAAGGCTGCGACATGTGAGTACCTTATTACCTATCCGGATTAATTTTCTTTTATATTATATACACATTCTATATACATCTCAGAATCCTGACTTTAACATCAAGGCACTACACCACTTGGTCGATGGACCAATTAGTTGGACTAGTTGATGGTGAATTAGAACCAGCTAAAACACAAATTCTAGAAATCATTTATTCTCATTTTATTTTTTGAAGAATCACAAACTCCTTCTCATTATATCAGTTGTTGTTTATCTAATTATTAAAATTTCTTACGTTTGCATTTATTGACTAAAGTTCATAATCTCTAATCTTTAGTTTTATTAAAGTGAAATCAAACATTTAGAAATTAGACATGAATTTTTAAAAATGCAATCAATCAATTAGCAAACGACGATGGCTTCAGATCAGAGTTATCCGCATTCTCAAGTAAACTCCCTGGACAGGCTGTCTGACCCACACCGAGGGGTCAAAACCATCAGGCAAAATATGATGTACCGCAAATTTCTTCTCCCAAACGCCAACAAGCCCAATGCAACCCAACGCCTCAACGAGCGAAACAAAAACAAAATAACATTAACCCAACGGCAGATTAGGGGCCTTTTTCATACCCTTTTTTCCCTTACTTCATACAAATATGGCGACTTTTAGGGGCAGAGAAAATGTTCTGATTGGACAGTTCGGGGTTATCATCAGTTCATTTCATTTTTCCCAGTGTAAACTGGTTCTTCGTGGTAACTTGGCATAGGAAGGCATAAATTGAAAATGTTACTCCTATTCTCATGCGAAAGCAGCGAATATATCTTCTCAAGGTGAAAGACATATTTCACAGGTTTCTTTATTGTACTTTCCGCTGTTCCCACATAGTCATCTATTGGCTTGCGGTCAAGACCTTAAATTTCTGTCTTTGGCAGGGAACACGATGTCAGGAGTTCATGTCACTTGGCGATATCCAGAGCCATCTGGACATGCGCAGAAATCATCATGCTCACATGGAGGCATCTGCTTCAGAGAACGCCATCTTGGGTACTGCGGCCTAGTAGGCCCGAATGCCAATTTAAGCAGAAATAGACATAACCACAATTAAAATATAGAAATGAAAGTTCTGATGTTGAAACCCATACTAATCCCAATATATATTAGTATCTTCCTAGCTGTAGCAACATTTAAAGCAATAATACTTGCCACTCGATAATTTGAAGCCACAAAACAGTCGCAAAGCAACATAAATCATGCAATTTTACTATTTCGCCACAATCTAAGGTTAGTTTGCTTACCATAGTTAGTTAATGAATTGTTCTGCCATGCAATTAGCAATTTAGTCCCACGTGTATTTCGTGTTTATCAAGGTGCAAAGGTTGATTAGTAAATTTCCACTGTAAACATGTTATTTTAAATTAATTTTAGAATGATTACGTAATTAATTAGAGGAGGTATACAAAATATTGTTTTACCTGCTCCATCAGACCCGCAATATCCACTATCCTCCCAACCGCTTTCAGAAGTGAAGCCATGTAAGGCTTTTAATTTAAGATCACAAACTATCTTGGCTGGCACTTTAAAACATACCATTGTCGAACAAAGGTTAGACGTAGTGGCTTCCCCTGTGATATATAGACCTGCTGCACAGCATCAGTTACTCTGTTTAAATGTATTTTAACGATTTTTTTTTTGTTTAAAACCTCATTACAATTGATAAACAAGCCAATTCAGTACAAGTACCATAGTACATAGCATCGTTGGCAACCACTGTTACTTTTACATAGTGCAGAAAAACTGAGTGACAAGCTTAACCTCCCAGCTATCGTATGCCCCGGCTGCGAGTCCTCAACCCGTAACCTATTGTTGATCGTCGTGGGGGGGGGTGGTCGTCATCTACTGATGGAGCGTGTATGTGTCACTATTCTATGATCATGATGGTGGGGGAGTGGGTAATAAGTCTGGGGTAACTGAGACTTAACTCGGTTAGGGTGTAGGTTGGTGTCGCACCTCCTTGCGGCCAGAGCAATAGTCGCTGGGTTGTGTGAATTGCTGGGGCTGTTGGGTGTTCATTTGCGGGGCGTGTATGCTCTGCCTGTTGTACCTTTTAGTGTCTTCCTCTATAGGCGCTGCGCTTGGGTATCGCATGTGTGAAAGGTTGTTTCAAGGCGTGTGTAGAGGCTCCCTTTGCTAGTTGTTTGCTATTGGTTCTGCTTCAGGTTCTGGGTTCTCGATCCCACCCAGGAATTCATGCAGTATTGCATCCCAGCACTCTGCTATTGGGACTTTACGTAGGCCCAGTGCATCTTTTCTGCGCAGTGTTACGCGCTCTGCTGTGGCCCACACCTGCAAAGAGCGTTGCCGAGCACCCTACGGCCGGGGGCTCGTGTGAGCACCATCTTTGTGATCAGCCTCCTTACAACAATCAGCCCTAGGGCTAGAAACCATGAGGTGACTCTTGTTCGTTTGGTGTTTGTGTAGAATACAGGTCTCCCTATTCAGGGGTATTGTTTGGTCTGTGCAGTCGGCTGCACAGCATCAGTGATGCTGTGGGAGACATAGACAAAAGAGGTGCCCACCAGTTAATAAAGAGTGTCATATGAGAGGAAAAAGTAGTCTACCGAAAGCAAGTATAGATGCTTGTCAAGTGGACACCATGAAGAGGAAATGCCCTATTGGAGGGACAAACAAAAGGTTGGCAAGTTGGGGCACAAATAAGAATCTGGGATGAGAGGGACCTGAAAGGTACCCAGTGGTAAGCTGGGTCTGGTGGCAGGGAAGACTAAGGCATCCATTGTAGGGGCCTGTGTTTGACCTCATGGTCACTGGTTCAAATCCAGGAGGTGAGGAGGAGCTAGGGAAGTGGGGTGGTTCACTCAGCCTTTCATCCTTCTGATGTTGATGGGTACAGTTGGGTGACAGTTAACAAGTTTTATTTAGCGCTAAGATGCCAAGGGTTAACATGCCCTTGTTAGGGGTGGGCTCCAAGCCCTTTTACGATATTGGTCAATTAGAATATACCTTGCAGCAGATGGAACAGGTGCTTGACCTAAAAAGTACGCTAATAACCTCCTATCCTTTGGCAATATTGATGCCAACTGGTTGCTGCCCTAGGCCCAACAAACTCTGACCACAACAGTTAGCTTTATTAAGAATTAAGGCTGCAGTTTATTGGTCAATTCTCAACCTTCAAATGCACCTAGATGGCCATTGAGAATGTTATAAATAACACGGGAACCTGCTCAGGCTTTGCTAATGCAGAACCAATGTAATGGGTGTTTCCTTTCTACACCCACACCCCCATCAAACATTCTCCCATGATCAGCTTTTTGCAACATAACCTGAGGTGCCGTCACTCCCTCCTGTCCCCTGCACTTGGGAGGTCTTAGCTTTTCCCATATTCCAGCAAGGTGCCAGAGCGCATCATTCAGCCATTTGGGGAGGCTCTTATTTGAGCAAAAGAGGCAGCTGACACTAATCCAATGCTAAACCCTCCCTCCCCACCCCGAAAACATTCTGAGCCTGTTCTGACTCCTCCTTACCATCACTCCACGTCATGTAGTAATAACACCCTTTCCCTTTGTTGAATCCTAGGAGTACTATCCCCAAGGTCAAACACAGTCTGGATTTGTGAATGGACATGAACTGATATCTAGCTAGCCAGAACATATGCTTTACGTAAATTTGTCGATCTGTCCCTTTGACCAATCCAGGCTCTACTTCCTTGTGTGCTCTGCTCCTCCAACCAGGCCCTCACTCCAGCCATATCACCAGCTCTTTTGGTAGGAGTGCAGATTCAAGAGCCATTTTTTACGCCATACACTGTTTATCCCAGACATCAAGAATTCATGTCCATTGAATTTGGTTTGAGATCCAAGCTTGATGAAGTGAAAACACTGTAGACTCTTACTTATTACCTTGACTGCTCGGCCTTCGTTATCAAACACTGTATTTATTGTAAAAGGTTGCTAAAAGCCTTGTCTTCTTTGGGCGTTTTTAAGGTCAAACATCCAACCTGTTTTCTGGTGCATTTAAATTCATATTTTGGCGTATTTTAGTCTGGCAGGTGACCTTTTTAGGTTGAGCATGCGCTGCTCTGCGAGGCATGCTCTAATCTAGACTGTGGCTTGGAGCCCCTCCTATCTTTTCCATTAGTTCCTCCCCTTCATAAATGCATGCTTAGTTAGTCCCTCCTTTATTTCTTTCAAACATTACCAGAATACCCATTACACGTGGTCTTATGCTTTGTTTTATATTGGTTTACAAACAACAAGGGCAACCCTAGAACAAGAACCAAGGGTAGTATCGGCTATATTCCAAACAATGGTTCGAGAGCTAAAATAACAAACTGTAAACCAATTGGTGTGAAAAAAGACTGCAAAAAGGAAAGAAACTTATGCTAACATAATTTTCAAATAACCATGTACATAAATAATATTTAATATAAAGTCAATATAATACAAAAGAAAACTACAATGAGAATGAAGAGGGCTCTCGGACATTTTACAGTGACAATAACAAAATTATAGACATTGTCAAGTGTAAATTAAACACTGTGGCAGAGAAAAAACATACAAATGCATCAATTGACACAATGTAACAATAGTGTCTTCTTAGTTAGGCCATGTTTTTTTAAGTGTCGACGGCGTTTCGACCCATGATTGCTTTAACCCCTTCGACGCGCATGACGGAACGGTTCCGTCATGCACGTCGGTTGGGCTGTGCTTATGACGGAACCGTTCCGTCATGGCCCTGCCCGCGCTCAGAACCTTCAGCGTGGCGCGGAAATCCGCGCCGCGCTGATGGGGTTAAGGGTCATTATCAGGACAGAAGACTTCAAGAGTGAAAGCGACCACTTTTTGTTCTCAATAGATTTCCTTCATGCACACAAGGAGGCGACGCCACTCATCCTGTGTGGGGCCATATTGCCAGAATTCGAAGGGCAATCCTACAACTGTAGGTATGCCGAACCGGAATCCAACTAAATAGCTGGTATTGGAAGAAAACTAAACCGACTCCGGTTGCCAAGTTTTAAAAGAGAAGATCAGGATCTGAGTGTACCCCTCAATCTGGTCACAAAATCACAGGCAGGGTTTGTAATTAATTTATCCGAAATCCCCGTGTGCAGCGTCCCGTCGCAGTTACGACTCCCGGAAATAGTTGTTTTATATTAGGTCGGTTGTGCGCGCTATTTTTAGGTCTCCGAGACATCCAGTAATTAGTATCAGTTGTGAAACTCCAATGATTGCCTTTTTATTGGTTTGTTCGCTTGTCGTTTAAAAACGCTTTGTGTTGACAGGTTAATATGTGTGTAAGTTCCTCCTTTTTTGGGGGGGGGGGGGGTAACGCCTATACTGCACCGCCTAACTATGGTAAACATGCTCTTAGTGGGATGAAGTATTTGTGTTGGACCTTTTTTTCTTTAGTTGCTTGCTTAATTTTGTCGTGGATGGTTTGGTAGCTTGCTGTCGCTTGAAGCGCGATTTATTTACAATCATGGGCTCGGTCTGCCCTCCAGATCTGTATGCACCCCTGCCGTCTACATCACGCACACCGGTCTTTCATCTGAAAAACTTTCCCAGAAGATTTCTGTTCAAAGATTTAAATCTGTTCAAGACCTTTGTCGTTTGTTTGTCGTCGTTTCGTTTATTTAAATGTGAATGCTGTTTTAGTTTTTGGGACTGTTACAACAAATGTTGTTGTTTCCTTTTGTTGCGTAAGTTCAACATGCATGCAGTGTACTTTAGCAGATTAGCAGTGATTAGCCTTGTTGTCTGTGAGCTCGCTCAAAAGCCAGTGACCATCACCACCCGTGTTTATAATATAAAGGGGATGTGATTTAAAGGCCACAACTGCTAACGTGAGAGCTTGGAAACTACTTACAAGTCTTGGCTCTTGATTAATAGCCTGTGATTCTGGACAAATGGCTTAATCTCACTATATCCTTCGAAAATAAATGTGCCCTGAACTGGAGCTCAAGCACTAATGCAGATTATTATGTCCTGCCGCTGAGCACCGGAAACTACTGGCGAATATTTAGCACTATACTGTCTCTATATGTAAAACATCATTACACAATGTTAAGTCCAGTAACCTGCATTAAATCTCGGTTTCCCTATTTCAGGTAGCATGTAGTTTCTGTTTTTCATCTGTGAGTTAGCTACTTAATATCTATTCACAATTCCTTACCTGTGAGGCGGGCTGTGCTTGGGGCCCATGTCAGCACTTGAGTGCTTCCTGCAAAGGGAATCCAGGCCGGAGCATGATTCATAGGCGGTGTCCTCGCCGCCGGGAGTGCACCATCCCAATAGGACTGGGGGCCACCGGGGATAGCATTCAGCATCCTTGACACATGAAGTGTCTGGCACAGGATGAGGGAGCGTTTTCTGGACTGAGGATCACACGTGGGCTATAAACATTCAGCAGCAATTTGCACGCACCTTACCTGGACTGCATCTCCCAGCATGAAATGCGCAGTCTTATGCTAAGCATCCCATAGAGGGCGCGCAATAATGAAAATGCCGAGAAACAGCGTGGTGATGTGCGTGGTTCTTCTCTGCACTATGAGCCTTTGAGAAAGAATTAATTTCGAAACGTGTCAGGCCAGAGTTGTATGGAGCTGTGAAAGGCATCGGTGAGAAACGTTTCCATACCTGTGAGGCGGGCTGTGCTTGGGGCCAATGTCATCACTCTTGTGCTTCCTGTTAAGAGAATCCAGGCCAGAACATGAGATATATATATATATATATATATATATATATATATATATATATATATATATATATATATATATATATATATATATATATATATATATATATATATATATACCTTACGTTTGGTGTGGTTTAAAGTGTGTGTGTGTGTGTGTGTATGTATGTGTGTATATATATATATATATATATATATATATATATATATATATATTCACTGAAAAAACCATAGGTTTCACACACGTTATAGTTAGGAATTAGCATTTAAAAAACCTTGCAAATTCACTTAACCATAGGTTTCACTCAAGTTATAGTTAGCTGTACATTTCACTCGTAAAAAAACAATGAAATTCCACGTTATAGTTAGATCAGGTAACTATAATTTGCGCGACCGCAATGCACTGCTGATGACGTCACATATTACATCACTTATGACATGGTCAGTGACGTCACTCATGACATCAATGATGACATCTGAAATGACACATTGTGCATTGCGGTCGCGCAAGTTATAGTTACCTGATCTAACTATAACGTGGAATTTCATTGTTTTTTTACGAGTGAAATGTACAGCTAACTTTAACTTGTGTGAAACCTATGGTTTTTTAAGTGAATTTGCTAGGTTTTTTAAATGCTAATTCCTAACTATAACGTGTGTGAAACCTATGGTTTTTCAGTGAATTTGTACGTTTTTTTAAATGCTAAGTTATGTATTTATTTTTAATTTTTGCGCGCGCGGTGCGCTTCGCGCACCGTGCGCGCGCTGTGGGCACTCGGTGCGCCCACGTTGCGCATTTCGTACCGTGCACGCCTCCATTTTTTACAAAATATCAATTTTTTTTTTTCTGCCTTGGGGGTCCTTGGATTTATATATTAAATGTGATTTTTAATTCTCTTTTTTTTTTTTTTTTTTTTTTTTTTTTTACCGTACGCGCACTCAGCGATTTTTTTTAAAAAAATTTATTAAATTTATTTTTCAAACTTTTTGGTCTTTCGTGAACCCCCTGACGAACGCTAGGGGGTCTGCAACTCTCTTCATTGCCCCCTTTTCATGTTATCAACCTTTGTTTTTTAGTGCACGGAGCGCGCTTACAGATATATATATTGATTTAAATGCTATTTTCTCAGGACCTACTGAACAGATTTACACCAGACCTGCAAAAGGCACATCCCTGACCTGGGGACTACCGCTCTGCCCAATTTCTAGTAATTCTGTTCAGCCGTTAGGGCTGTAGCTCGGACTAAAGGTCCTATGGGAAAATGCATGGGGAAAACGCGTTTTGGCACCCCCCTTTTTTCGCAGCCCCCGCTTGACGAATCCCCCCGAGACTTTCAGGGTAGGAGCTGAGCGGAGCGCCCCAATAGTTTTGAAAAATTCGCGAGGGTTCGTCAACCGGCGCCAAAGTTATTCCAAATAGAATGTTGCGGATTTCCTATGGAAACACGGTCCTAACTATAACTATCTACTGGCGACCGCCAGTAGATTATATATATATATATATATATATATATATATATATATATATATATTACCTACTGGCGGTCGCCAGTAGGTAGTTATAGTTAGGACCCCTTTTCCATAGGAAATCCGCAACATTCTATTTTGAATAACTTTGGCGCCGGTCGACGAATCCTCGCGAATTTCTCAAAATAGGTGGGGCGCTACGCTCCGCTCCTACCCTGAAAGTCTCGGGGGGGATTCGTCAAGCGGGGGCTGAGATAAAAGGGGGGTCCCAAAACGCGTTTTTCCCATGCATTTTTCCATAGGACATTTAGACAGGGCTACAGCCCGAACGGCTGAACAGAATTACTAGAAATTTGGCAGAGAGGTAGTCCTCAGGTCAAGGAAGTGCCTTTTGTAGGTTTGGTGTAAATCTGTTCAGTAGATTCTGAGAAAATAGCCTTTAAATCAATATATATATCTGAGCCAGCTTACGGTACGCTTACCGTAAGCTTACCGTACGCGTGCGGTGGCGAGCGCGATTCTGATTGGCTGTTACATCTAAGTAAACATTCGAATCGGTCGAAACCAGGAAGCGGCGGCCGCCATTTTCTCTCTCGCACTCTGAGGGGGGGGCTGTAAATAAAGGCAAAAAACATAAAGGGGCTGTTTAGACAGCGCCCATGCACATAGCCATGTTAGTTGAGTCCTCAAAGGGCAAAAACGGTAAATTTTTATTTTTTGAAAATTTCGCCGATTACGCTTACCGTACGCGTACGGTGCGCTTACGCTAAAAATTTTAATAAAAAAAAAAAACACTCTCTGTGCATGGCATATTATTGTCATCACTTACAAATTAAATTTAACAGATTACCTATCACAAGGAAGCGCAGAATATGTCCTCCATGTGCGCACGGTGCGTAACGCGGGCACGCGGTGCGCGTAGCGCACTGCGTGCCCACCTTGCGTGTATGGCACTAACTGCGTAAAGTGGGCGCGCGGTGCGCCAAGCGCACCGCGTGCTCACCATGCGCGCACGGAACGAACTGCGTTAAGTGGGCGTGCACGCCACGAATGGCGTAAAGTAACTTAGCATTTAAAAAACCGTACAAATTCACTGAAAAAACCATAGGTTTCACACACGTTATAGTTGGGAATTAGCATTTAAAAAACCTTGCAAATTCACTGAAAAAACCATAGGTTTCACACACGTTATAGTTAGGAATTAGCATTTAAAAAACCTTGCAAATTCACTGAAAAAACCATAGGTTTCAGACATGTTATAGTTAGCGGAAATTTTACTGATAAAAAACCAATGAAATTCCCCCGTTATAGTTAGTGCAGGCAACTATAACTCACGCGACCGCAATCTTCTGCTGATGACATATGTGTCTTTATGAAAAAAAAATATTTCTAATATATGTATAGCAAAAAATTTATGGAAGAAGACATGGGCAAATAAGTGTCTAAATACAGTATTAGCATCAGCAGAGGATTGCGGTCGCGTGAGTTATAGTTGCCTGCACTAACTATAACGGGGGAATTTCATTGGTTTTTTATCAGTAAAATTTCCGCTAACTATAACATGTCTGAAACCTATGGTTTTTTCAGTGAATATATATATATATATATATATATATATATATATATATATATATATATATTGGTATGTGGAACTTAACATTTGTGTTGTATTTGGTGTACACTATTTGAACTTGTTTGTCATGTATGTATGCTTGGGTGATCTTTTATATATACCTACACTGCACTAATAACTCATATTACACTACCAACAACATCAAACAACAACCAACACACTACTCTTATCCTTATCACTAACAGTCCTTCTGCATCACACTACTCTTCTCCTACTCCTACAATCTCCCTCACAGTGCTCTTCTGCACTTCTCTTCCTTATACCTAATGCTAATAAAATAATCTTAGCGGTACAAAAGGGGGTGGTGATGGACGGAGCATCAGAACCAATCAAACACTCACACCCAGTCAACAGATCTGGGTTTGATCCATCACCGTTCTTTAGCCCACTCTGCCACCCCAGTTCAGACTGTTTTGCATATGGCCATGTCTGAACTGGGGTGGCGTGGAGAACAAAATAACGATGGATTAAACCCAGATTTGTGACTGGGGGTGAATGTTTTGCCAATGTGCAACATTCCGTCCATCACCTTGTGCGTTTTGCTGTTCACCCTGTGTGTGAAGGGTATGCCCAGACGTGGGTCCCGTGCTCACTACACCACTGGAGTCAAGCTATCCTGGCTGATGACGGCTGATAGCCAGAAACCGGTCCTAGGATGCTTGATTCCGGTCCAGGGAAGACATGGCTTGGCAGTTCGGGCTGGACTGTTCCCATGAGGCACAGGGTCAAGACTGATTTGCATATGGCCATGTCTGAACTGGGGTGGCGTGGTGAGCAAAAGAACGATGGATTAAACCCAGATCTGTGACAGGGGGTGAATGTTTTGCCAATGTGTAACATTCCGTCCATCACCTTGTGTGTTTTGCAATAAAATAATCTTACCTTGCTTCAACCTCACACTATTCTTCTACATCTCACAGTCCGTTCTTATCACACCTTCTACTCTATCCTTCCTTATGCATCATACTACTCTCCACACTGTTCAACATTCAAAACCACACTACAATCTTCCACACTTTCTTCCTTCTCCCTATTTACTCTCCCCCCACACCTTTATTCTGCATCAAAGTTTTCTACTCCTCACTATACTTCATTAACCCTCATGCTATTCTTCGAATCATTCTCCTTCCCAAATAAACACTGCTCCTCTCCTACTAAAGTATGCTTTAAAGTACTACACAGCTAACAAATACAATTCTAACAACATAAAATCACAACATATCACAAACCTACACTAATTAATACAAAGCTATAAAACAATACCATTCGCAAAGTAAATTGCTTTAACTTAAATAAAGGCGAGACTATTGCATTTCCAATGCTTGTTTTTAACATGTTACCAGATGGAGGCATTTATAACTAAGGCTTCCTGTTTTCCATTTTACTGATTTTTTTCAGATAAATACAGACCGAAAACAATGTGTTTCCTGTCTGTATTTATTTTTAAAAGCGGAAAAATACAGAAAATGATGCTTCTGGTGAGACAATCTCCATGCTGTATTTCGTGAATCCCAGACAAATGCTGAGCGGATAGACCGCATGGAGAGTTAAAAAACAAGCATTTGCAATGCAATAGGTCTCGCATTTATGCGAGTTTGAGCTATTGGCATTGTAAATGAGTCTTTTATTAATGTTTTGGTTTTTAAAACCTAAATATAATGCATTGTCATTTACAATGCCAATAGCATAAACTCGCATAAATGCGAGACCTATTGCATTGCAAATGCTTGTTTTTACCTGCTGTGCTGCTGCCATAAACACTGGGGAACTGAAGACAGTGGCCCTCAACTGCCAAACCCGGCCTCTGAAGGCTCCAGGCTCCAGACTCCAGGAAATGCCCAGTGTCATAAATGGCCAAGTCGACCCTCTTTACAATCCTCCACACACAAACATTGTCCCTCATGGGTGCGTGCGGTCTGTGCAATGGTGGGAAGTTATTGTCACAATCTCTGGGAGCAGTGCAGGCAACTCCCTCTACTGTCTGGACAGATCTGTGAAAGAAGCTTGCAGTAAATCTCAGGCACACTTAAATCACAGCATCAGCGCTGTGAAGACTAAAGCATGTATAGTGCAGTGAAAAGAATCCGCGTCCATCTGCCACTGGAGCAGGTGCTCGCCTGGGTGAGTTCGGTCGCCTTTCTCCCTCATGGTGGTTCAGAGAGGAGCCCACCCCCCAGCAGAGCAAGGTGGGATAGGAGCATCGCAGGTTTGTAGTATACAAACAAGTCAGTGCTAGCATGCTGTCAGAAATGTGTTCTGTGGAATGGGATACTGTTTGTGGTCATCAGTGCCAGGCTTAGATTTTGGAAGGTTGTGCGGGTACACATGCCGCAGGAGTGGTGTATGTCTATCTGATTTAGATACAGTATGTGTGCCACCGGCTGAACTTGCCACGAGCGCTTAAAGAGCCATGACTGAAAGCCGTGCGCGGGGACGCGGGAGTCTGCTCTTTTTTACAAAGCACATAGTCGTGGCGCGTGGCTGCCAAACCACATACTCGTGCTTGTGCACACTCCCGCAAGCCGTATGCCGCCACAAGCACGAGTATGTGCTTTGTAAAAAGAGCTGCACGATGGCTAAAGGTCTCCTATGCAGTGCATGCGCACTGCGTAGGCGAGACCTAAAAATGGATGAGGTTTCCTAAAATACAGGCATATGTTAACAATTATTTGTAGTATAATGCTAATATCTACCTGTGAGTGTAGTCTTCTGATATACGTGCTGCTTAATTTGCTAAAATGTGAAGGAATTCATGTATGAGTGCACTTCCAAGAGTTAAATAAACGTGGAAATATACCATTTTATAACCCCCTTTATTCTCGAAACACAAAATAAATATGGATAAATACCAATAAGTTGGCCACAAATAAATATGAATAAATACAGGCGGAAATGTTAAAAATTAAAAACAATAAAACCGGGAGCCCTATTTATAAAATCAAATGCTGTTCAAGTCGGATTGCGTGCTGTTTCTCCTCACCGATTTCATTTTCGCTATTGCGTCTTGTTTTCTTGCTCATAGCAGCCTGCTCCCTCTGTGCCATCTCTCCCTATCCCTTCACCCTGACCTCACCACCAGTCCAAGATTGCTACTGTTATTGTAAGTTATTTTCCCTAAATCACAGGACACTACTTCCTCATCAGAGACTCGGCTCCCTGAAAGTTCTGAGGCCGCCTAATATTCTGCATTACTAAATCCTTATATGGTCCCAAAGGCGAGAGCTTATTGCATTCAAGGAAACCTTTAATACGTTTCTGGGAACAGGCCCTTGTATGTTAAACTAAGTATGGTAGTTTTTATTTTTTATTAAGCCTATGCAAACTGTCTCTTCTCTTGTGTAGGCCCAGAAATGGCAGCTAAACGAATGACAAGGGAGATATTTGATGCCGTTGTGCAGGAGAAAGCCCGTAAATATCGGCTCACCAGAGACGAAGCCATTGAAGAAACACTGCATGAGTTGAAATTACAAGGTGACTTTAGTATCATTTGTATTTTTGAAGAGTGAGTTTGTCATTGGTGTAAAAACAAAACAAAGTGGTGGCTGCTGTGAGGTACTATATAGATAGATATATTTGTATTCTATAGAAGTGACACGTTTGCAGCAATAGGGTAGCTTTCAATTACTGTATCATGTCAACCTGTTACAACAAATCTGCACTCCTAGAATCTTGTCCCACCTTTTGATGTCTAAGTGTTGGGAATTGAAAAGTCCTCACTGTAGCCCGGTATTCTTACGACTGGTGACAAATACATTACAATATACATTGAAATATACTACAGCATGCATATTATAGTCCAAAACTCTGTGCGTTTATAGAAACAAACTATTTTCTGTACATTAAAACATGTTTTTTTTTTTTTTTCTTTTTTAGCTGGTGTCACTAGACCGAGTTCCAGGACTGAGAGGTATGATGATTTTCTGGAAGCTAAAAGATATGGCCGTGACGGACCAGGACGCAGCAGGCATGAAGATCCAATTCGTGATGGTCCTATGCGCAGTCCACATAAGGCTCCCCTACGAAGTCCTCGTGATAGTGGGAGCAGGAGAGCAGATTCTAGAAGGGACTCGTACACCAGTCGTCCAGTGCAAGATTATGAAAGCAGCCCATTTGATCCTCTCGCTGAACGCAGGAGATCTAGAAGCCCTCCACCTAAATCTAAGGATAACTTAACAGAACGTGCAGTTCGTTCTAAGTTTGACAGAGATGACCTTCCCGGGTCTCGAGATGCATCCTATTCTCGTGAGCGGTTTGATCACCCAGGGCCTATAGCTCATGAACTGGGATCTCCGAGAGATGAGGTACCAATGCGAGAACGTGGGGCACCGCGGGGTGGAGTTTCCCGACGTAAAAAGGGAATAATTCCAAATTGGTGGGGGTCAAAGATTGGACCACCAGGTCGAGGGGGAACCTTGCGGGTCAAAAGAGGCAGGGGAGCAGCTGGTGCACCTAATGCTAAAATACCACCTATAAATGACCCTATAATCGATTTCAATGACAACCACAGCATTTTTCACAAGTTTGGTAATGAGTTGATACAATGGTCTGGGTTTGACTCTATTCGAAAGAATAATCATTACATGAAGGAACAGACTATGTTGTTTCAACATAAGACAGAAGCATGTTCAAAAGCAGTTCTAGCTTTCAAACTCCTTCTCACAAAAACATATAGACGTTACTGCTTTTTATTGGTAAAGGATTTGAAAACCTCAAAGCTACAATGTCCTATGATAGACCATGAACTGCTGAACATTCTGCTAGACAAAAATGCTGTGAAAACACAGAACTGCTTTTTCGAAATAATAAAGCCCTATGATGCAGGAATGAGGAAGATGCAGGCTGGGATTCTGAAGAGCATTGTACCTCTACTTATGGCTTGCAACAACTATGAGCTGAGACAAAAAGTGGGCTATGATGGACCAGAAGATATATCGGATGCCTTTGAGAAGACTGTTTCTTTATGCCGCATGTCCCTTGTCCTTTTTGGGCAAACCTTTGCCTTAGCAACATCAATCCGGCAGGAAAACATTTTGGAATCAATGGGTCTCCAGGGCGTGGCACCAAAACCCAGCAATCACCCAAACCTCAATAACTCAAATCTGTTTGGGAAGGAGTATATGTCCCACTTGGCAGGTTGGCTATCAAAGAGTGGTTATCCAATCCGCATGGCCCCTTTACCTGTGAAAGCCCCAGAAGTTAAGATTAAAAAAGAAAACAAAGGTATATAACATGATTTCAAATATGAGTTTTCTTTTGTGTTCTCTCTGAACTTTTTTGCACAGGAGCTGGATCCCGATGTTTGTATATGTGTTTATTTGGCTGGTAACGTGCCTAAGATCTATAGAATCCCCTCAGTGTCTGAACTATGCAAGGACACTTTCAGTATGTGAGTGTGTAGTTCTTGCATTTTAGCCAGATCCACTGGGATTATGCGATTTTGCAGTATTTCAGTATATTTATGTATTTGCTGCATTTGCCACATACGCCATCTGCTGCACAATCTGCAGATCTTAAAAAAAAAAAACAATTACTATGTAAAACGGATCCTAATTTTGTAAAAACTCAGCAATGCATGTTGCTGTGCAGGGGAAGGGCCTTGGCAAAGGGTGACAAATCTTTGTTTCGCTTATTGATGTATTTGGCTGCTCAACTGGTACTAACCAGATGAACCTTTCCTCAGCAAGTGATCACTTGTAAAAATGACAATGAACCAATACTATCACAGTGTGCAGCATCATTTGCCCTTTATTCCCACTTAAGTTAGTGAAACCTGCCACATCGTTTGGTCCTCCCCGCTGCGTAATTCCAGTAGGGCTGGACTGAGAAACGTGTAGCTTGACAACGAATTGTAAGATCTCAAATGCTAACCGTTCTTTGTTCTGCCTTAGACAAAAAACCCGCAGATTCCAAAATTGTTGAGACCATAGACAAGCTTGCGGAACACTGCATAAATCTATTTAAAGGGGAAAAGACTGAAAAGCAACCTGAGTTCTGGTAAGTTACGGTGTCCAGTTAGTAGAAGCCAATAGATTACAGTAAGCGCAAGGAACTATGAAGACATTGGTAATTATCAATTTGTGTTGCAGGTTCTTGTTCGACGAGAAGAGCCCAGAGTACCAATATTATCGTACAAAACTGTTAGAGACCCAGGAGGTGCGCCAAATTGTAAAGGATGTAAGACAACAGACTGCCAAACCAACCGCAGTAGAAGCTGCTGTCGAGTGTATGAAAGCTATAGCGTTTACACGGAGCGTAAGAGAAATGAAGACCAAGCTATTCAAGAAAGTAGCACTTGCGAAGCGCCGGAGGCTGAGGGCAGCTTCTGAGCCGCTGCAAGCACCCAAAGTCTCAGAGCGTGCTGCACCTGAGGAAACAAGTCGTCAGAGCGCAGAAGGTAGGCGATGATTGGACTTCATCCTATTGCGGTTACACCGTAAAGGGGTTGTCTTTCGACTATCTGTGTATATGAGCCTCACAATCCATTTTGTAGAGGACAACCATGGCTGATAGATTTTAGTTGATGATATTGTGAAATGAAAACTTGTGCACATTATTACTCTACAACTACAGTGGTACAGAACAGATTCCATTGTTGGTGTGTTTAGCAGCGAACATGAAAGGGGCCTTTGTCATGGCACTGAGTCGTGCTTGCACTATTTGATGCATTTTGTGTAGTTCTAGTGCCCATCACTGGAAGCGACACTCTTGCTGTAGTGGACCGTTGCTGCCTTGGCGTAAAACTTCTAATGTTATCCATTCACTTTCATATTTGGGCAGTGCAGAATGTTGCTCCCTTGTGCACGGCTGCATAGGTGGGCAAGCTTCTCAGGTTCCTAAAATTTTCTGTTGCAGTGTAGCCCTATTTCTTGTTTTGCTTTTGTTCAGTTACTTCACCTATTGCCCCACATGATCTAAGGCACGAGAACAAACTTTTCATTTCTGGTCCTTGAGATCTGTTCTGAATTGCCCGCTGGGCCACATGAGCCTTGTGGTTGACTGTTTAATGATTTAAATCCGTATTCTGGGTGAACAAGCAGCTTCTCCTGGTGGCAATGTGCATGTTTGCCCATAAGATGTCTAAGCTGACCTCTTCCTGCTGTTTCAGTTGAACTCTGCTTAATTTTGCACTTAGTTGATGCCAAAACGAAGGATACAGCTGAGAAACTCGCCAAATTTGTTGCTGAGATGGGACCAGAAGTTGAGCAGTTCAGCAAGGAGAACATTGAGAGCAATCCAGAGTTTTGGTATGCATTTTATTTTGGCTGTGCTTGATATGGTAATTGTGAAAATTAATCTACTTTTTTAAGCAGATCAGGCCATTCAGTAGTTTGTATATAACCTATATATGACCTAAAACAAGGTGAAGAACTCCTATCAGACAACACCCAGGATATTGTTTGCCATCAAGAGCAAAACTTTTCAGGTTTTTGTCCTCTGTCCAAGTAGGCCCAATCACCAGCACTTGCCTGCCATTGTGCAATACCACAGTTTGGGTCTGCGAAAGGCAGATTCTTGCTTTTACGGAAAAGTGTCAGTCCATATGTGTAAGTTGCTCAGAAATGTACACACGGTTCATTAATGCAAAAGTCTTTGCTGTCAGGTTGAGCGCCCTAAGGAAATGCAGGGAGCACAGCTTGTGGCATTGGCAGTAGTCCACCATAACAGTGTCTACAAACATTTGCAAAATGGTACTATTTGGGGGTGCTTAACCTCCAGGAGGCTTTCTTTTTGTATAACAATACTTGTAGAAGCTTACCATAATAGTGGCCCCTGTGCTCCCGAAAAGCACAAGTGCCAAAGGGCTTCTAAATCGTCTGTCCAAGGCCACCATGCATTGACTTAGTGATCTAGCTGCGGTAATTTTACCTTCATTGTGAAGAAAATGCTGCTATCTTTGGTCACCTCACTGCATTGAACCAAAAGGGACAATGGGAGCATTCCATGCCTTGGAAAGATGTGTAATAACCCCCCCACACCCCCCCCACCTTTCACAAATAATGCTTGTTCAACTTTGCTTGTGAAGTGTTCTTCTAACAACCGTTTTTCTTTATATTTAGGTTCTTAAAAGAAAAAGACAGCGCTGCTTACAAATATTATCAGGGAAAGGTAGCTGAATTGCGGAAAACTGAAACAAAAGAAAAAACAAGTGACTCCAAGAAGGACCAACAACCAGAAGTGGAAGCTGACTCTGCAGATGGCGACAGTGTTGAGGCTGCAATGGAATGTGAAATTTCTCCCGAGGCAGCAAGCCAAGATGATGTCGCAAAGAAAGCTCCTGTTCGTACACTCCCTCGTAAAAGAGTCACTGCTCTTAAAGTTGGGATGCTTCCCGCCAAGAGAGTATGTCATGTAGAAGACCCGAAAGGTGGGTGCTTTTTTAATCTTATCAATTTGTTTTGCTCTTGGCATTTTATACCCTTTACATTCTCTGGTTGCATCTAGTGTTGGCAGCTGGTTACTTTCCAGAGTACGGGGGTGGAATACTATTCCAGCAAACCCCACTTCTTCTGGGAGGGTTTTAGTGTGTTCTTTCCTCCCTCACCCTTTGAAAAACGGTTGGGGGGGGGGGGGGGTGTGAATGTTTAAATGTTGCATTTCAAAACATAATTTTCGCAGATTTGCTGTAGTCCTGGCCTTTGAAAGAGCCGTCCTTAAATATCCGAGTACCTCATTGATGTGCAAACCGATGAAACCCGACACTCCCATAGGGTTGGTTGGTCACCCCTCTTCTCCTCCTCCCCCCCCCCCCCCCCCCCCTCTTTGCGCCCTCCCACTCACACACTTGTTTCGAAGCAAATTCTGGACGCACCCATTTGTCCCCGGGATAGCATTGTCATGGGTGCTCCTGTATGCCAATATGCCAAAAATGACATGCAATAGTCCAGTAGCAGGCTTGTTATTGATGCTCTCCATATATCATGGCGACCATTGCTACCAGCATTTTGTCATGGTTGCCTTCTTCCCAGATGTAATGGTCGTATGCCTAAAACTACGTACAATGTGACCGCACCTGCATTTTGTCAAAATCGCCCCATATACGAAGAACTACTTCCAGTGTCAGTTCCAATTTTTTTTCCATGGATAAGGCTCAATATGGCACAAAATTTCTCCAGTGCCGATGTTTTGCCACAGGTGTCCCATGTGGCAAGTTTAATATGTACCAAGCTTACTTCTAGCGTGCCAGTGATTTTTCCTGTGCCTTTATGCTATAAATTACCTCGGATATACCAGCACTAGGATTGAGCAATCTTTGTCTCTAAGCCCCGAATTGCCTTCAGTATGCCAGGGACAACTGTAAACTTAATACGCACTCGTAGACATTGTCTTACTCGCTCATGGGTACTCTCCTTTACCTGCTCTCATTCACATTTGAACTCCCTTTTACTCATACTTTGTCTTTAAGTTTTACTCATTTATACTCTTGCTTACTCTGCCACTTTCTCTCTAGCACACATGTACACAAACACTGTGAGAGCACTATTTTAGTTTTGTACCCTGATCAGTTCTCCTTTTGGTTTCTGCTGCTTCATTTGTCCTTGTGGTACAAAAGGGGGTGGTGATGGACGGAGCATCAGAACCAATCAAACACTCACACCCAGTCAACAGATCTGGGTTTGATCCATCACCGTTCTTTAGCCCACTCTGCCACCTCAGTTCAGACATGGCCATATGCAAATCAGTCTGACCCTGTGCCTCATGGGACCAGTCCAGCCCGAACTGCCAAGCCATGTCTTCCCTGGACCGGAAACAAGCTTCCTAGGACCGGTTTCTGGCATTTCAGCCGTCTTCAGCCAGGCTTGCTTGAATCCAGTGGCAAAGTGAGCAAGGGACTCAACGTCTGAGCATACCCTGCCAACTTATGGCGAACAAAGCGGTACAAAAGGGGGTGGTGATGGACAGAGCATCAGAACCAATCAAACACTAACACCCAGTCAACAGATCTGGGTTTGATCCATCACCGTTCTTTAGCCCACTCTGCCACCCCATTTCAGACATGGCCATATGCAAAACAGTCTGACCCTGTGCCTCATGGGACCAGTCCAGCCCGAACTGCCAAGCCATGTCTTCCCTGGACCGGAAACAAGCTTCCTAGGACCGGTTTCTGGCATTTCAGCCGTCTTCAGCCAGGCCTGCTTGAATCCAGTGGCAGATCCGGTCCTAGGAAGCTTGTTTCCGGTCCAGGGAAGGCATGGCTTGGAAGTTCGGGCTGGACTGTTCCCATGAGGCACAGGGTCAGACTGATTTGCATATGGCCATGTCTGAACTGGGGTGGCAGAGTGGGCTAAAGAACGGTGATGGATCAAACCCAGATCTGTTGACTGGGTGTGAGTGTTTGTTTGGTTCTGATGCTCCGTCCATCACCACCCCCTTTTGTACCTCATTTGTCCTTGTGGCGGCCACCCAGTTGCTTTCCTTTTCAGGCAGCACTGGAGTATGAAACTGAAACCTCAAACGTGCGCAATCTCTAGTTGTAACTAGTTGGGAAGTGGTGGGGTGACAGACTGCTATTTTTCCTGGGCCCTGAAAAAAAAATCTGATTGGTGTAGGCACCTTGGTGTGCTTGAAGTCTGCCCTTGCTGCTGGCTGTCTCAGGCTGCTGCTGAACCCAAAGATCTGCATTTTCTTTCTGTCATACTAATAATGAAGAATAAAGAAATTATTAATCACTCTGTAATGATTATAACTGTGAACCCACATAAGTGTGATCCGCTACTGACTAGCAGCCTTCTCTGGGTATTTTGCTTGTAGTAGGTTTAATTATTATTATTTTTTTTAACTTTTATGATTCTCTGTAGTGTGAATACTCGGTTTATGCAGTGTGTAATACCCTGCCTCACTGTAGCCTGAGATAGCCAGAGCAAATGGAGTATATTGTGCTTACATGTTTCTAGAGTGCTGTGAAGGGGCTAGATCAAAGGCGCTGTAGCTCAGTCTTGGGTTTTTTAATTCTCTTGGTCTAATAAAGTAATCAGGCCCCGCCGGCTGAAGTATATTCTGATTTGCTTATGGGATAATCTAAATGGCATCTGCATTAGCGATTCCACAGCAGTAGAATAACAACTTCATGTTTTCTTTCCCCCAGTTCATGACCCTGTTAGGATTGCTTATGAGAGGCCAAAGGGAAGGCCAGTACAAAAGAAGGTAATGCCTGCTTTTCCCTATGTTCTATTATTAGGCTAATGTCAAAGATCACAGCACATGTCAAAGATCACAGCACAAAGTAAAAGCCAATTTGAATAACTTTTTTCCTTGGTTATTGTTTGATCACTTACGTAAAATATAAATGACAAACGGAGGGGAAGGAGACGCATTGTTCATTTTCTGCATGTTATCATTTCCTCTCCCCTTCAGAATTGTTTACTTATGTAGTGATTTGTGATGTTCACTGCTCTGAGCCATGCCACAGGCCTGGCCAAATACGCCTTTCAAGGGCCACATCCCTCGCAGTTCCTTTTAAGCCCATGAATGAAAACTGGTTTTGGGAAACTTCAAAAGCTTTTTTTTTTTTTTTCTTCCACCCACCCACTAGAACTATATAATATGACGAATTCAATGGGATGATTTGTTTCCTTATTTTGAGGTCGTCTGCTGAGGTTTTATTTTTGTTACGTTACAGGATGACTATTCCTGGCTTAATTTGTGAATTTTAAAACGGGAGTGGTTGCCTGTTTTTATAATCTGTAGATTTCTTTTGAGGGTTTTAGGTAACGTGTTTTCTAAGCGATTACCAATTATTTTTTTCTGCAATCTAGAAACCAGAAAAAAGAGATTTGGAGTACGCCAACAAGAAACTAACTGACAAGAATGTGGGCTTCCAGATGCTGAGTAAAATGGGCTGGAAGGAGGGCGAAGGCCTCGGCTCTGAAGGCGCTGGGATCAAAGACCCGGTCAAAGTGTATGTTGTGGCAATGTCTTGATGTCGCTCAGGGTTTCTGTGTGTTTTTTGGGGGACATGGTACACGTTTGGGGGATATGAAGGAAAGCAATTGCTGCATAGTTTGGTTTTTCAACTTAAAGGTAAGTTGGATTGTGTTACTGTGTTCATGAAACAACTTTATAGAATATGGTGTTGCATGCAGTGCTCTTGCATGATGCAAGTTGTCTCCAGAACTGCTACTGGAGGGGGTGTAAATTTGCCTCTTCTCTTTGGGTGGGTATGTTAGGAGGGTGCCAGGTGCAGGGGCTTCTGGGGTTATATTGACTATATTACTTTCCCTCTATTCATAGTTGCTCATGTCTATGAATGTGATTCTAAATTGCCTAACTTTCTTCAATTTATTCTGCAGGGGTACAACTTCAAGAGGGGAGGGCTTGGGTGAAGCGAGTGTAAAGAAGGAAGATACGTTTGATTCTTTCCGTCAAAGAATGATGCAGATGCACAAGCAGAAACAAACTAATTAGGTAGGTTCAAAGGTGGTAGAGGCGGTCTTCTAAATTTCTTCCTACTTCAGTTAAGTTTTCACAAGTTTGACATGGCTGAAAGTGGGGCCAAAATGAGCAGATTCTGCTATCTGTGTTTCAGTTGCAGGAAATGTTGCTCCTCACCAAAAATGGATTACACTTGAAAATCATGGTTTTCTTCTTTCACCCCAGATCCTGTGACTTTAATCCTGCCTAATAACTTTCCTGGAAGTAGTCAATTTTGAGCAGCAAGCATAGTAATTAAGGCAGTCCACATTTGTCTTGGTGTTACAATTGTGGATTTTAAAAAAAGTGGATAATTCCTAGGCCATACTTTGTATTTCCTCTTTTCTACACTTACTTGCTGATATCCCTGTTAGAATAGATTATGCTAATGGCATTAGCTTTGCCAGTAGAGCGTACACTGCTGTGCTGGAACCTCTTCTTACAACATTAGATGCAAAATCTGTCTTTGACACGTTTTGCAGGCTATGGACTGTAAGTTTGTAGCTCAGATTGGTTGGTTTTCCAGTAGACAGGAGTCATCCCTCTTCCCTTTTTAGTCCTCTCCTAGCGTTAAAGTGCAAATGCGCTACCATCGCTTTGCGAGGCATGCAGTATATACTATAATGTGGAGGCTCCGCCCACTCTCTGCCTATTGGCTTTTGTCTTAAATGCTGCCTTCCGATTGGTTTGGGGCTTGTTAATCCCTCCTCATTCATCATTTGTATCCTTTCACGGCTATTGGCCCCTTTACTCCTAACACTATTGTCTTCCCTGTCTCCCCACCGCCCAGTCTGTGACTACTCACCCCCCACCCCTCCCGTTTGTGTTTTCTTGGCTTCCGGCACTTCCGTTTTCATCTTTATTATTGCCACCTTGAAATATGCGAGTTCAAGATGCATGCTGTACAGAAGTCTCGTGTTTAATGAACTAGATTTTAATGTTACTCTAAATATATTAAGACTCTAGGCAACATGGCAACTAACGCTTCTTAGTTCACAAATGGCATTGTTGTCAGGCAGGAGGAGCGGCAGTGTTTTAACTCCTACTTAAAACGAGCACTGTAATAACTTCCTCTCAATTCAGTGCTATAATCTTGTGTGCTGAGCTGACGCGCTAAAGAAATGTACTTTTTTGAATTCTGTAGAGACATTATCACACATTTACATCATGTTTACTGTCTGATTAACATGCAGATCATTTTCACGGCTCGCCCACTGGCTCTTATACGCTTGGCTCATCTCCGGCTGGGTCTACCTGTTAATTAATATATTGGCTCGCGCACCTCTAACAAAGAGAGATGAATGGATACATGACAGTAAGCCCGGTAGATGGTAGAGAAATAGACTGGTGCAGACAAAGTCAGTCTCCATTGCCTCACGTCAGAATCATCACTTTCAATAACATGAAAATCTGCCGGCAACTCCTGCATGCCCTAACCTCATCCCCTCACCTATTCTTAGCAAAAAAGGTAGATTCTGAGCTGTGCCCTGCTGGTGCAGAGGAGCACGGCAGAGTCTGTAGAAGCGCTGGGATCCCTAGCCTCTCCGGGCGGGCACCTAAGCCTTCCGGGTGCCTTCACACTCAGGATAAATGAATACATTTTGTTCTGTGCTTTAGTCGCCTCTCTGTGAGCACTGTCTGGTAGATGAAGCTCTGTGTTAATAAACCCATTCAGAGAGGTGGTTGTGTACAAACAAACAGCCACAATACCGTACGTTTTGAACGTGTAGTTAAATACCTGCTCATCGAGTACCTCATTGGCTGATCATTCCATGGCACTACCAAAATTGCATTTGGACACATTTGCTTAACTGTTAAACACTCCCTTCTATGGGTCATTTAACAACTCGGGGCTTTGGGGTTAGGTCACCTACTTTGGATGCTGTGTAAAAGAGTAAATACAAAAATGAATGCAATGAAACTAAGCAACCAGTACTGTCTAAAACACTGTGAAAACTGACACGCATTCTGGCATTTTGTTTAGTTAATGTCGATTTTCTCATAGATGTGAGTAAAGTACTCTTAATATCTTAATGAAATCTGCACACTTTTAACTTAGCACCGGGCGACCTTTGACAACTAGGCAATGAATACATTTTCATGTACCCCCGAAGCCCCCCAGGCAAACTTCATTGCCTCCCAGTGTTTGGGGATAACCAAGATGCAGGAGAGTGAGTCAAATAGTCTAGAAAATGAAAGAGAAGCCGGGATTTGGATTCACATGCTCCGATCGCGTTGGTTAGTCTGTAAGCACTACTTCTATTAATGAGTTTCGCATTAGTAAAGTACCACGGTGTGCATGTGTGGTGACACTTCACCCATGAGGTACGTGCCAAGCAATTGTTGACACAATCCACACTTTGCGTCTTTTTCAATATATTCATTACAAAGTGCAGGACCTTTCCAAGGGATTTTGCACACTACATACATTTACTCCAAAAATAAAACGTGTAGGTAAAAAACATTGCCAATAGCTCTAACTCACAAATGCGAGACCTATTTGCATTGCAAATGCTTGTTGATTCAGCCAGGGACTCTGACACAGGAGCCATAAGTGCTCTTTATCTTGTCAGCTGAACGTTCAAGATGATGCAGAAAGTAAATGGCTGTACCAAACATGGTCTTGCTCGTGAACTTTGGAGGCTACTCGCTTCAATTTTTTTAGATTCTACTTCAGCAAATACAAAAAAAGGAAATTCTTAGCGGTGCGGAGAAAGTTGCGATCTTGAAAGTAGTGAGTTTGTGCCTCTGGTGATTACCAGGCCGACTTGGTGTCTCAGAGACCAGAAATATCATAGATTGTTGAGGGATTGGTGGTGATACTGTGCTGCAGGTGTTGTGTTTGTTTTACACACACAGACTGATAGAGCAGGTGAGATAAATAGGCTATCGAGAGGTAGAAGGTAATGCTCAATTTACGGTACAGCAGTCTTCGAGGAAAGCGGAATGGTCATAATCCGATCAGATGCAAGATTTCTCTTGAAGCAGTGGAGGTGCCTTTTGCAGGGTCGGACTGGGACAGAAAATGGGGCCAGGTACCAAAATACGTGGCAAACGCTTGATAATAGAGGCAGTTTTGAACTTTTGAACTTGTAAAGATACGCTGTCTAGGTGTTTTGCAAGGCATGTGAAACTGTAGGTATTCTGCAGGCAATGAATGATATCGGAAATCAGCAATTACAACAGGTTCCAAAACATTCCTAAAACCCACACACTGACCTGTCCGACCAGCTGTCTGACACTACCCGATTGCCTTGTAAGCCATTCCAACAATTGGCTTTATAATAAAGAGGCTTGTTGCAGGTCATTTATTTTCCAAGCAGTTTTCCCAGGAGCACACTGCTCCGCTGACAGCATAAGAGAGACTAACCCGCATTTCTTGTCACTGCCAGTACTTTCTGACATTGTACCAGGGTCAGTCCAGTCTAACAGTGGTTGTGGGAGTGGCAGCTAGTCGTCTTCAGACAGCTTCATGGTGTAAGTTTAGCACCGTTAACTGGTTTTTGGAGGGAATCCCACTGTGTACTTGTACCTTCTACCAATGTCCATGAAGGAAATGTGCCTACCTGAACATCTACATCGTGAGGACATTGTCCTATGTGTAACTAACCCATGCCTGGGAGCACACTTTCATTGGTGTTTGAGGTTTCAAAGCTGTCTTGACTGGGGCATTTTGAAACTCTGGATCAGGAATTGGGCTTTGGAGGGACTTGCCTTGATTAATAGTGAAGGTGTTGACTAGACCAGACCTAGCTGCATTACTATTGAAGGTGACACCCTACATCCCTGTACCTTCAGTCCAGTTTGGTTTGCGGAACCACTCTATATACCACTATGAGCTGTTTAGATTTTGGGTTTCTACCTTGACAGCAAGCTGTCAATAAACGCCCAGATAATTTTGGTAGTGGCTACCTGTTTCGGAATGCTAAGCAAGATTTTAGATTGCCTTCCAATGCCAGCCCAAAGAATATTGATGCAGGCTTTGATCCGGTCATGACTACTATGGCAGGATTCTGTTTCTGGGTGTTAAGTGTTCTCTCAAGCGACTGCAGCTAGTACAAAAAGCAGCCACTAGGCTGCTTCTAAAGGTTCCGTCTTTGGTCTTGCACTATCACTCCCGTTAGCAAATGACAGCAAATTTCAATATTGGCATCGCACATAGGACTAACCGTGTGTCTGTCATCTTGTCTATAAGGTTACGTGCACCAAAACAGCTTCTTTGGTGCTGCCATGACCTGAAATAGAAGCAGTGTACATCTTAAGAGCCAGGTTTTTTGCTTTTTGGGAAATATGAAGCTCTAATCAAAGCTTCTGATGAATACAGGGGCTTGTGCAAAACAAGATACTGTCTTGTAATGATGCCACATGTGCTAATTGAGTGGAAGGAGGTGCAGTGACTTCACTTTGAAAACCGGAAAAGAACGCATGCTGGGTAAGACCCACGTCTGGTCACTAAAAGCAAAAATAAACTAGTGCACTTGTGGAGGCCTTGAGATGACTGGAATTGTTTGTGATTAATTGGCAGTCTACAAACTACGCTTCCGTATCTGCGACCAGGGTATGCTGAACACTGGAAAAAGTAGTGCAAAACCCTATTTAACAGAGGGCAGACTTTTAAAACTTTAAATATTTGTGTAAGACTCTTGCATTTAAAATGCGTTGCTACCTTTCTATAGGCACTGAACATAAAGGCCTGCTTTGGTGTATTAGAGTATCCATGTTCTAATAAATGAGAAGAAATTACTGTGCGCTTCTTGGCGTTCAGAAAATAGTGACATGGCAAAGCAATTTGTACTTTAAATGTGAAAGAGAACGCCGCATCATAGATTTTAATTCCTGCTGCCAAGCAGGCCGCCAGTGATTTAAGCCTAGCACCTGCATTGAACTCTTTCTTTCACCGCTATTATGAGGGATTTTTAAATTGGATCAGATGCTTTAAACTTGAATTTGGTGCTATTAGGTGCTTGCATAGCTAAAAGCGCACAAATCTCCGTGTAGTCCTGCCCTCTCTCGTTAAGAGCCTCATAATTGAGGTGTAAGCCAGTACAAGTGATGGTCAAATTCTCTAAAACGTCAATTAAAAAAGGTCTGTTTTTAATGTATCCGCCTAGAAAACCTTTTCTGGGTTAACCTTAAAGCTGTCAAGTCCCAGCCTTTAAAATCATGTGATACCTAGTGTGTTGTGATTGCCTTAGCGAATTTGGTGATTCTTTCACTGTGGCAAAATTTGCACTGCAGTCTTCTAGCTCCCGTACCTGGAATGAACCCCACTTCAGCAAATTCGCGATGATTAGGGCTGTGACCATTCCCTCAATTACAGTTGTTGGGTCTGACTCAGTGAGGCCTTTTATTTTAAGACTGCTTAGTGGCATTGCTGCAGTACGTGATACTAGGCTTGACAAATTGGATATCCAGTACTTTCCTGGGCAACCTGTAGATGGGCACGACTACTAGCCAAGAGTGGATGACTGCCCTTTTGATATTTATCTGAAGCAGCCAGTTGTACTTGTCTCTCGATGTTACATTCATTTGGAGTTTGTTTACCCTTTCAATGGCTCTTCTATCCTTTGCTCTAAATGTGCTCCGACATGCAACTGCAAATGTTTGGAAGAGTCTTCAGTGAATGCAGTTCCTCCAATACATTTTTGTGTGCTGTTCACCAAGCCCATTACTTAGTACTTCTAATAGCGTTTGTGAGATGTTACTCCGTGGAAGTGTCACCATGGTTTTTAGTAAGCCCACTAGTAAGTTTTTTTATCTTTTCGTTTTAGCCACGTTATACAGGCACAATGGGACCTTCTAAATTGCTAGGCAATTCTGGCATTTACTAATTGAATAGTGAGTACCTTCACCCCCCCCCCCAAAAAAATAGTCCTCGTGCTGCCACATGCCCAAAACTTGGCTCTTCAGATTGGCCCAGTGTTACAAACTTTCCTTTCTCTGTTAGTTCTAGTGGATCCTCTTGTTGGAGGGTGTTGGGGGCCTGATTGCCATGGGCTTGCACTTAGAGGATGGTCCTGGGGAGATAGAAGGCCCGTTTTTACTCTCATTTTCAGCAGAGCTCAACCTCATCACTGTAGCTAGTTTCTGTTCTTAGAGCAACCGTTAATTGGTGGCTTCAGTTTACTTTTAACTTGCATGCCAGTTAAACACAGAACACAGGTTCCATAATTTTGCCAAGAGCTTTGGAGATAACTGGCTGTTGAATTTGATATGCTTATTCTTCTAATTCTGAAATGCTGGGAATAGGCAGACTCGACAGTGAGTTGCGCACAGGTTGTGGGATTTCCACCCTCTGCAGCTGAATTTATTCCATTTGGGTATTTGAGTCACTGAGAATTTGCTCTAGGCATAACCATTTCGCGCCCTACAGTGGAAGAATTCAAGATGTGCTGCACCATTACATGTTTTATACCAAACCGTAGACCAGGGTATCTGCACAGTACCAGTGGGGCAACAAAAGGCTTCCTATTTGCCATGTAACCCCTTTTGTTCTGCAGAAAAAACAGTTCCCTGCGTTTGCAGGTACTGAAGCACTAGTTTGAATTTTAAATACATGTAAGTCCATGAAATATTAATGCAAATGTGATGTCTTGACACAAAATGACAGGCTTCTTTTATCTTAGTTTGCAGGTTTCCTGACTTGAGGACTTCAAGCATCCGTGTTGTATTAAGTCTGTTTTTAAAGTCTGTTTCCAGGTCAAGTTTTATACATTTTGGTTGCTAAACGTTTAGTGTTAGACGTGGACGGATTCTACATGTGTTCCATGCATCTACTACAAGCAATAGTTTGTGCAAAGTATTATTTGTAATCATTCTATATGATTTTAATAAAATGTTATTGGACTCCGGTTCAGTTGTCTGTCTGTAGTTTGAGCTTTGGGCACCAAGTTGTGCTTGGGACAGTTTTCATATTGCCTGGAAAAAGTGAGCCAACGCTCTTTTGTCTGGCTCTCAAACGAGCACAGATTATACCCTAGCTTTTCCAACAACAGAGTGAAAACACAGATTTCTGTGTAGAAACCTGGCTGCATAACTACTGGGCCATAAAGCGATTTTGTCCAGTTTGTACTTGGAATTTACAAAATGTTTGGCTAGACTTGTGCACAAAATGACCTTTATCAAACTCAAATAGTGCACTGGTGAAAAAATTCTTCTTTTCAACCCATCGGGAACTGAGTTTGTGGAGCCATAAGCGGGGCCTCCTAATATACATGGTTTGTGTTTTATTAAACCATAAAACCATAATGCACTCTTACTTGAAACTGCTGCAGTTTGTAGTAATTGCTTGTCTTCGAGTGGAAATAATCTCGTGGACCTCACACTGCTTTTAGCATGCACTCTATGCAATTCTCCTTTGTGGTGTGCACTGGCAATTGCTTCTACTAACAAATTGTTTCGTTTTGTCTTACATGACTCGTTAAAACAATTCTGCTTCCTGTTAAGTCAGGCATTCCCTAACAAAGGGTCTTTCTTGGGAGTACTGGAAACCTATCGGATGTTAAACAGTTTACATGGGAACATTTAAAGAACTGTAGTAGTTTGCTAGGTACTTGGATTTCAGGTCGTTTGTCTTTTCCTGAGACAGAAAACTGTTTTGGCCGCAAGACTCTGGAACACCGTGAGTTCAATAATTTGCTGGGAGCAGAGTATTGAGATGTCTCTTACCATGGGTGTCCAAACAGTAATGTCCTTATTTAGCTGTAAATGTTCCTGCTGTAAATTAGCAAACAAGCGTTGTTGTATTCCACAGGAGACCATATTTACAATATTTGTAACATCCGGTGGTATTTGAATAAACAATTTAATTGCAATGGATTCCTGTTTTTATTTTTAAAACTTTATTAAATGTCTCAACCTGGAAATTTCTAATAATATTCGAGTGATTAGTCTGGAAAGTCCTGACACCTTTCAGTTTGATTCTGTCCCGTGTGCCCAGCAGGAACGTTCTGTGCGTCTGAAACATGCACTATATAACCGTGTCCACATACAGGTTTGCGGGTGTCGATGAACCCACTAGAACAACAAACCTACCATATTTCCACGCAAACCATCATTCACTGTTGTAAAGCAAAAGAATAGCCCATTCGATTTAGGACTCTTGAGACATAGAAAAAGTTATAGACCGTATTAAAAAAAAAAAGAAATCCGTCATCCGACATATTTTGTAGCAGTGCAGTATATACTCCAAGCAAGTTGACCTTTCACATAGTTTTGCTTGTAAAGACTATATTTTCATCTATACTTCAGGTATGTTATAAATGTAACAAGAATGTTAGGGAAATACTCCGCGAATCATCCAAGTTGGCATAACTAAAAACCTATTTCAGCCAATGAAGTATTTTGTAAATTCGCAACACAATTATTTTGGTTTTACTAGATAATTTTGCACATGAGAAGTTTCAGCCCAACCACATGTCCGAACAAGCTTTTCCAAAGTAATCCTTCTTCCATTAGTGAAAGTTAGAGCTATCTGCTTTTCTATGACACTGCTTTGGTACCTTATTATTATTTTGCAACGCAGCACATTAGTGTACACTACTGCTTATTAAAAGCTATGTTTTTGGAGCTGGTAGCTTAGGTTTACATACACTGGATGGTGGAGCCGAAACACACACAGAGTAGCACAGACAAGATTGTTGTCAGTAATGCGGTCTGCACCAGATCAGCTAGTCTATAAAATTGCTTAAAGAGCTATGCGATGTTGATAACGCTTGTACAAGTTATGCCCTGGCGAATCAGCTGTAGAAAAGGTTTAAATGCTGCCCCCCACGCCTCCAGATAATTACACTGATGGTGCCCCACTTGATACAGAGGGAAAGCAATAAAGCACAGCATGAGATTGACCGATTTTTAAGCTCCGAGGTGGCCTAATAAAAATGTTAAAGCAGCGCGCACTGAAGAAAAGGAAAGGCAGCCATCCGATGAGGGCGAGTGCTTGGCGATCATGATAAAAAATAAAAAAATAAACTTACTCCATGCACACGGAAAGAGTAGTGGGAGGGGTGACGTGAAAAGCTGGGATTTACCAAGGACCTATTCTGAACACTGCATGTCTCAAGACCGCATAAGCGCTGCCTAGTTGAAACCTAAAAACTGCTTGGGCCCCACATTTCTGCAGAACTCCATATGAGCAACATTGACCAGTCAGCAGAAAGATGAGCATTGCCTTGCTGCCTACTTTCAAAGGAGGCACAGTAGCAGGCTTCCACGTAATGAAATAATATATTTGTAATGTGCACGGATACTCACAAGGAGTGTCCCGGCACTAATCTCGTAACGGTAGACCTCAGCCCATACTCCCCTCGCCCATAGTTACTGTTGGAATAACCAAGTTTTCAGTTGTTTCCTGAAAGACAACAGGTCCGGTAGTTGCCTCAAATGTAGGGGTAGCTCATTCCATATACGCGCAGCATGCACCTGAAATGCCCTTCTTCCAATCCGGGATTTTTTGAATTTAGGGATCACCATGAGCGATTGCTTAGCGGATCTAAGGACCCGTTGTGGCTGGTAGCATTGAATCCTGTTCCTCAGATACACAGCACCCGTATCATGGAAAGCTCGGTAGGCAAGAACTAAGGCCTTAAACTGAACCCTTTTCCTCACCGGGAGCCAGTGAAGGGTTTCCAGGAGGGGCGACATACGTGTTCTGGTGTTAACCCTGAGAACCGCTCTGGCTGCCGCGTTCTGCACAACCTGCAGCCGATTAAGCAAGTACTCGGGCAGCCCCAGATACAGGATGTTCACATAGTCCAGCCTTGATGTAATCAAGGCTTGCACCACAATCTTTTGAGATTCTAACGGTAGGAGAGGGAGAAAGTTCTTCACCATTCTTATCAGGCCGAAACAGGTGACGGCGACTGATTGAATTTGGGCTTTCATCTTAAGACCCGAGTCCAACTTACCTCCTAAATTTTTGACCATGCTAACGGGTGCTGCGGGAGGGGACATATCACTGGGTCACCATTCCGTCCAGTCCTCATTGGGGGAGCAACCGAAAAAAATGATTTCCGATTTTTCCGAGTTGCATTTCAATTGGTTCTGTCGTAGCCACGTAAAGACCTCAGTGAGACATTTTTTATCTCCAGCCCGCGAAAGCACGCTCCCTTATCACAGGTGAACAGGAGTTGAGTGTCGTCGGCATAGGAGATAATTTTTGCTCCATGACGCTCCGCTAAAAGAGCGAGAGGGGCCATATATATATTAAAAAGGGTAGGGTTCAAGATAGAGCCCTGCGGGACTCCCACATGCATTGAGGTAATGTTCGCTGAAAATGGCGGAGACCAGATTTCTTGTTGCCTCTCTGAAAGAAAAGAGGAAAACCATTGGTACACCGTACCCCCGACCCCACACTCTGCCAGCCTACGCAGAAGCCTGTCGTGGGGCACGGTGTCAAAGGCCGCAGACAGATCCAGTAGTATTAAAACCGCACTTCCCCCTTTATCCAGCTGAGCTTTGATAGTTTCAGAGACCTCCAATTAGGCTGTTTCTGTACTAAGAGAGGCTCTGAAACCTGACTGGCTCTCATGCAGCACATAGTTGACCTCAATGATGTCGGTTAGTACGAAGTTGACGTACTTCTCCAAGGTCTTTGAATAAAAAAACAGCAGGGAGATGGGCCTGCAGTTGGATGCCTACTGTCATTCCATGCCTACTCTTTTAAAGGCCCTGCGTGGCATTTAACAGCTGCCTGCAATCTTTTTATTTTTTATTTAAAAAAAAATCTTTTTATTAACAAAAGCTCGAGAAACCACATCATACAGAGACAATGTCATGAGTACGTTAAATGCCATGAACAGAGAATCATAAGCAATACTTTCTCGGGTTAAGCAGGCCCCCATGTTGCCCTTCTTCATATTACTAATATTCTGCCCCCCACAGCCCTCTATACCTTCTCCACGGCATCCACACCTTTTCCCATTTCTTAGCACACCCCCTACTCTTATATACTGTTTCCTCCGCCCTCTGACACCAATCAAGATCTCGTTTCCATTCCTCAACCTGTGGGAGTGCTAACGCCCCCCAACACCTGGCAATGTTATGCTTTGCCACCCCCGCTGACCGTGCCAGCCATATACCCACATACCTGGACCAATCTGCATCCCCTCTAATCATTAGGAGAAGCCATTTTGGGTTGAGTGGAGCAGGCGCGCCCACCACATCCGACATGACTTACGTAACCTTCCGCCAGAATATGGAAATCTCGGGACACTCCCACAAGATATGTATGAAGGTACATTCCTCCCGCACTCCTTAACGGACAGCACCGACGGCATGACCCCAGTAAAAAAGGTGAATGCGAGGATAGTAGGTGCGCAGCAGGATCTTGAGCTGCACCAGCCTAAATCTGACGCGCATAGCCACTTCTCTAGGGTTCTGGAGCGCCTCCTGCCAGTTCTCATCATCCAGAGCCGCTAGATCACCAGCCCAAGCTTCCCTAAGGGAGACCAAGGGATCCGGGAGGTTGTTAATCAGTTTGCGGTTAATCATAGAGGTTGATTTTCCCTGTATGGGGGTCCAGCAGTAGCTGATCCTCCATCGGGGAATAGTCTGGAATGGAGACCCCTTGCTGGATGTGAGTGTGCAGAGTATGTAAAAGCTGCAGATGCGTGCGTGTATCGCTGTGAATTGTGCATGTTCTAGTCTTTCTGCAGGTACTCAAAGGTGCCGGGGTTGTCCCCCTTCCACACGTCGCCCAAATATCCAATGCCTATTCAGCGCCAACCCCTGAATCCCGTCCGCGCAGCCACCTTCCTGAGAGAATCCCCCGTCCAGAGCGGGGTTCTGCCAGACAGCCTCTCCGCCCATCAGTTTATTGGCGTCTCTCAAGCATTGGACCACCACTTTAGAATGCTCCGGCCAGGTCGGGCCCATCCGCCAGGAGTACAAAAGCGATTCGCAATTGCCCCGCGCCATCGTTGCCCTATCCACTCTGTAGGCTGGTTCATCCATCCCAATGTATGCTCAATCATTAATCACCTGCATTTGGGAGGCCTAGTAGTACAACTTGACATCCGGAACAGCAATCCCTCCATCAAAGACCCCCCCCTATGTAACTTGTGTAGGGGGAAATCTCAGCGACCCCACAGCAGAGATCGCACCTCCTGTGCTCTGCGCTTAAAAATATTCTGTGGTATCTGATAGGGAGTGTTCTGTAATATATAAAGAAGCCGCGGTAGCATCAGCATCTTATACAGGGCCGCCCTTCCCATAAGTGAGAGCGGGAGCGAGCGCCAGTGGCTAACATCAGCAGTGAGACACCTCAAGTATTTAAACCTGTCCACCGCCACCGGAGCCGCGCAGCACTGCGGGACCCTGGGGGAGGAGGACCCGAGAGAGGAAAGATCACCGACTTTGACCAGTTGATATTGTATCCCGAATAGCTATCGAACAACAAAAAAATATGAAGGACCCGCGCTATGGAGTAATATGGCCATGCTGGGGATAGTACAATGTCATCAGCGTACAGAGAAATATGCTCCTCCCAATCTTACGGCACCTGCAACCCCCAAATCTCAGGATCTCTCCTGATCCAATGAGCCAGAAGCTCCAACACCATGGCAAACGGGAGCGGGGAAAGAGGGCACCCCTGCTGAATGCCCCTCCGAAGCTGAAAGGATCTGGACAGGGCTCCATTCACCCGCACTCGTGCCGTAGGCCCCTCATCTAGGAGTCTGACCCAGCTACAAAAGGATGGGCCGAAACCCAGCTGCTGAAGGACCATAAATAGGTATGGCCATTCAATACTGTCGAAGGCCATGGAGTCAACAAGCAACATCAATGCCGTCTGCTGAGATACGTTCCCACCCGTCATATGCAGTACCCCATAAAGCCTCCGCAGCTTGTGCCTAGTGCTTCTACCAGGCATAAACCCTGACTGGTCCACATGTACCAGGTCTTTGATTACTGACAGCATCCTGTCTGCCAACACCTTTGCCAGGACCTTAGCCTCCACGTTGATGAGGGAAATAGGCCTATAGGAACTGCACTGATCAGCCGGGTTGCCCTCCTTGTAGATCACCACGATTGTGGCTGCCATTTGGTCTGCTGGGAGATGCCCCACCTCATGCGCCTCCTGTAGCATCGCTAAGAGTGGGGGGAGGATGATCGTTGCCTGCTTCTGGTAGGTTTCTACCGGGAGCCCATTGGGCCCGGAAGCCTTCCCCGGCCGAAGCGAACCCAGTGCCTTACCCAGCTCTTCTACCGTAATGTCCTCCTCCAGGTCCTCATATTTTCTCGGGGGCACCATTGGCAAATTAAAATCCCAGAGAAATTGTTCACAGTGCATTGCGGACCTCGTGCTTACTATGACGTATACGCGCTCGAAGGGTGTCGCAAATGCCTCTGCGATGTCAGAACTGGTGGACCGAAGCATCCCCTTCGCATCTCGGATCCCCACCACCCAGGACCTGTCCCTATCGTGCCTCTCCAGCCACGCTAGGAGTTTGAGGCACAGTTATATCTGACACTGGTAAGAAATACCCAAACACAGATTCTATTTAACAAGGCTAAGGCTCGGCACACTATTTATTAGCATTCCCTAGATTGGAAAAATGGTGTCTTAAACTCCCGAATTGCCCGTGTGACGGAAAGTTGCACCTTATACTCTTCTGCAGTTTTTACAAGGACATCCGGAACCAGGATTGGTCCCTTACCACCCAATTCTATTTCTTGGTGGGGAGTTTGTCTCATTTCCCCGGGCACCTCGTCCTTACCGGCATCTTCAACAACCGGTGGATGAAGGGGAGTACTGGGAGGGGTCTGAAGACCCTCTTGAAGCTCAGTGCGAGGATGAGCCTGAATGGGAAGGCGACATGGAGGGTCCAGTGGATCTGGATTTCTTTCCACACCCTCGTACACTGTCCCCTTCTTCCGTGGCTATGGAGGAGGTTGGGACTTTTTCAGTGGTGTTGCGTAGGGCGGCTGAGGCTCTTAACCTCGAACTCCCTTCCGTGCCTATCAGGACCAATCTCCTGACCGAAGTGCTGCAGCCAGCGACCTCCTCCGCGGAGCTGCTGCTGCCCTTCAACAATGCACTTACTGACATCCTTTTGAGCACCTGGAACAAACCTAACACAGGTGTTCATGTAGATAAGGGTGTGGCACGCCGCCATCGCCCGGCGCCGGGCGACCCTAGCTTTCTCACACAACACCCGACACCTGAGAGTCTGGTTGTCCAGGCTGCTGCCTCGCCGAGCGCATTCCCTTCTGCTCCTCCGGACAAGGAAACTAAAACTGGAGCAGTTTGGGAAAAAGATTTTCACTTCTGCCAGTTCCGGGTTGCGAGCGGTGAATACTGCGTGCCTGTTGTGCGCTATTCACATTCTGTGTGGGACACCGTGGCACAGGTGCTGCCTCAGTTCCCTGTGGAAGCTCTGACGGTGCTTTCCCAGGCCATTACTGAAGGGAGAGATGCTGCTAAATTTACTATCCGTTGTGGGCTTGACACAACAGATTTCCCTCGGCAGGGCACTTTCCACAATGGTGGCGCTCCGCTGTTACGCTTGGCTCAGAACTACTGGCTTCTCCGGGGATGTCCAGAACACTTTGTTGGAAATGACCTTTGATGGCACACGCCTCTTTGGTGACAAGGCGGATAGCATCCTGAAACGCTTTAAGGACTCTCGGGTTACGGCCCAGTCCTTCGGTCTCGCCACCACGCGCACCCCCTCGGGATCTGCTTTTCACTCCTTTCGAGGTCAGGGTCGAGGCGCCCAAGCGCGTTCCTTTCAGAACCGCCGGCCAGCGCAGCCGCAGTGTCGGCGCAGCTGCGGTCGTGGGGCCTGCTCTGGTGGGTCCCGAGCGTTACAACAAACAAATGATGGACGGAATGCTGACAATGCAGACATTCTCCCCCAGTCAAGAGATCTGGGTTAAATCCATCGTTCTTTTGCCCACTACACCACCCCAGTTTAGACATGGCCATATGCAAATCAGTCTTGACCCTGTGCCTCATGGGAACAGTCCAGCCCGAACTGCCAAGCCATGTCTTCCCTGGACCGGAATCAAGCATCCTAGGACCGGTTTCTGGCTATCAGCCGTCATCAGCCAGGATAGCTTGACTCCAGTGGCGTAGTGAGCACGGGTCCCACGTCTGGGAATACCCATCCCACTTAGGGCGAAAAGCGTTACAACAAATAAATGATGGACGGAATGCTGACAATGCAGACATTCTCCCCCAGTCAAGAGATCTGGGTTAAATCCATCGTTCTTTTGCTCACTACGCCACTGGAGTCAAGCTATCCTGGCTGATGACGGCTGATAGCCAGAAACCGGTCCTAGGATGCTTGATTCCGGTCCAGGGAAGACATGGCTTAGCAGTTCGGGCTGGACTGTTCCCATGAGGCACAGGGTCAAGACTGATTTGCATATGGCCATGTCTAAACTGGGGTGGCATGGTGAGCAAAAGAATGATGGATTTAACCCAGATCTCTTGACTGGGGGTGAATGTTTTGATTTGTTCTGCACCCGAACCTGTCCAACCTCCACCTGAACCTGTCCAGCCTCCACCTCCTTGCGTAGAGATTGAGCGGCGACAGCTGATTCCATTTGACTTGCCTCCTGAAGTCTGTAATGTGATTCTGGCAGCCAGGCGTCCCTCCACTAAAACAGTATACGCCTGTCGGTGGAAAAACTTTGTGGCATGGTGCACAGCGAAAGCTGTTGATCCTTTTTCTGAAGTCCTATTGTTCCTTCTCTCTTTGGCCCAGCAGGGCTCTGCTCTGGGCACTATCATGGGCTACCTTTCTGCTCTTTCAACCTTTCTTAGGCTGCCTGATCAGCCTTCTCTTTTCAAGTCCCCAGTTGTCAATAGATTTCTCAAAGGCATTGCTCACCTTTTCCCTCCTATTCCTTTTGTGATACCTCCGTGGGACTTGAACCTGGTTCTCACATACTTAATGTGTGCTCCCTTTGAGCCTCTCCATAACTGTCCTTTGAGGTTACTAACTTTAAAAACTGTCTTCCTGGTGGCCATCACCTCCGCTCGGTGAGTGAGTGAGCTCCATGTTCTTTCCTGTAAACCTCCTTTCCTGGCTATTCATCCGGACAAGGTTGTGCTTCGACTGCGTCCCTCCTTTCTACCAAAAGTAGTCTCTGCCTTTCATCTCGGGCAAACTGTCACTCTGACCACTTTTTTTCCGTCTCCGCACCCTTCAAGAGAAGAGGAGTGGCTCCACCGTCAGGACCTAAAACGTGCACTTTCGTTCAATCTCAACCGCACACAACAGTTCCGGGTGGATGACCAGCTCTTTGTTGGCTACGTGGGCGCCAAGAAAGGCTGGGCTGTGCACAAGCGAACTGTTTCCCGATGGGTTGTCTTGTGCATTAAAGCTTGTTACTCTCTGGCTAAAAAGGAACCTCCGGTTGGGCTGCGTGCCCATTCTACCAGGGCGACAGCAGCTACTACAGCATTGGGACGTGGTGTCCCCCTGCAAGACCTCTGTCAGGCCTTGTTGCATACTTTCACTAAGCACTATTGCCTTGACAATCCGGTCTGGAGAGACGGCTTCTTTAGCCATTCATTTCTCTGTGACTTTCTGGTGTAATCTCACTTCGCAGACCCACGGCCGGGGTTGGTATTGCTTGGGTATGTATTCTAAGGTAAGGAATCTATCACTAACGTGTCTCTTTCAGATGCACAAGTTACTTGTGTAAGAGACATTAGTTAGAGATCGATTCCTTACCGCCCACTCATCCTCCCTGTTCTGCAAACTGTTCTGTAGGGTTCAGGTCATCCCTTTCAGGGTCCTAGTTTTATTGCACCAGTAGTCGGTCTCTGACTTGGCTCTGCGCTCCTGTCGCAGAAAAGTTGTGTACTGAACTGACGTCAGCGCGATCCGACGTCATCTCGGTGGCTACGACACCAGCGACGTATGTGGAGCCGTACGACGACGCCGGCCGACGCACAGGGGTACTGCTGACGAAAACTTTCCGGATCCAGTCTGACGCCTGGGAATATTCTAAGGTAAGGAATCTATCACTAACTAATGTCTCTTACAGATAAATGGTTACACAAGTAAGGGAATTTGGCCCAGACATGGGAGATAATCATATCCGCTTGGCATACCACTTGCTCATTAATGGAATGGAAATGTTTCCTGTTCCGGTAGATGTGCTCACGTGCCTGTGGTGGAACTAGGCCAACATGTGTGCAGTCAATGGCGCCAACAACATTAGGTATGTGTCCAAGATCATAAAAATCATCCTTCACACCTGTCATTTCATGGCTCTTTGGGAAGTGGATGTAGCGGTCCTTGTATGTCCTCATTGGGGACAGGACATCACGTAGCACCATGCTGAACATAGCTTGAGACATCCCACTAGCGATGGCCACTGTGTACTGAAACGAACCAGTTGCAAAGAAATGCAGGGCCGCCATCACCTTAACGGTTTGTGTCCAAGCATTCAAATAGGTTTTGTGAGGCCTCAGATGGGGCTCCAACTGACCACATAGGTCTTGAAGGGTAAGGCGATCTAGACCGAATTTCCTTATGATGTCCCCATCCTGCATGTTCACCAGCACTCGGAACAGATGATGCACATTTGGTCGTCTCCTACATAATATGAAAGAGGACACATGACAATTTAATTCCCTATTAGATGTGTCAAACATCTTACATCTTGACTGACGCAGCGCCAACAATGACTGGACTGTAACAGCTTAATGCACAAGTCACATGCATAGACTATGTGAATGGTAAATGGTACACTCCTACATCTTGTGTCCCCAGCCCTGGGAGTAGTTTACACAGCACATGTTGGAAACAGCAACACTGCTGACTTCTACATAGCTGCTGTACCTGCCACACCTTCTTGCTTAAGTTGCACAGTGAGCACAGTGTGTGTAAGCTGATCAACTATCAGAATCAATACAGCAATGTGCACAGTGAAATAGGCACATATGTGGTCAGTCCATCATTACTGTGTGTTGATTAGCCATCTCACACATTGACATGTTCACAAATATGAGACTCCGTTACCCACCAAATCTGTGTACAAGCACACAATTATCATAGGTGACATGTGAGTAAGTACATGCCAATGCATGTGATCATGTGCACTGACATACATGTGTAGGCATCAGTGAGTTGAATGTCACACTAGCATTCAATTTTGCAAACAGGTGCTGTAATACATTGTGAAGGTATAGTGTTCAATGATGAAAATTGGCTATTGCCATTGCTAGAGCATAATGTGTCCATAGGTGCGGTATGCGTGCTCCACCACAGCGATCACAGTCATTGGCCACAACTGAATGATGCAGGATTGCGGTAGCGCCCGCCTGCCCCCCACGGTGTGCCACCGCAAATGACCATGCCATTGCAGCCAATGGGGACTGCAATCGCTGTGGTGAAATACAATTTTGAAACCCGCGGTAGGCGTGCTCCGCCACCACAATCACGGTCATTGGCCACAATTGAAAGATGCAGGATTGCGGTACCGAATGGGGACCACAATCGCTGTGGTGAAATACAATTTTGAAACCCGCGGTAGGCGTGCTCCGCCACCGCAATCACGGTCATTGGCCACAATTGAAAGATGCAGGATTGCGGTACCGACCGCCTGGCCCCCGCTGTGTGCCACTGTCAATGCCCATGCCATTGTAGCCAATGGGAACCGCAATCGCTGTGGTGAAATACAATTTTGAAACCCGTGGTAGGCGTGCTCCGCCACCGCGATCACGGTTATTGGCCACAATTGAAAGATGCAGGATTGCGGTAGCGACCACCTGGCTCCCGCGCTGTGCCACGGCCAATGCCCATGCCATTGCTGCCAATAGGATCCGCGATCGCGGTAGTGAAATACAATTTTGAAACCCGCGTTGGCGTGCTCCGCTAACGCGGGCCCGGTCATTAGTTACAGTTGAAATATGCCAAATCGCAGTAGCGACTGCCTGGCCCCCGCGTGTGCCAATGTCCATGCCATTGCAGCCAATGGGAACCGCAATCGCTGTGGTTAAATACAATTTTGAAATCTATGGTAGGCATGCTCAGTCACTGCGACTACGGTGATTGGCCACAAATGAAAGATGCAGGATTGTGGTAGCGACCGCCTGGCCCCCCGGTGTGCCAGTGCCCATGCCATTGCAGCCAATGAGAACCACTATTGTGGTAGTGAAATACAATTTTGAAACCGGCGGTAGGCGTGCCTCACTATCGCGGGCCCGGTCATTGGTTACAATTGAAAGATGCAGGATTGCAGTAGAGACTGCCTTCCTCCCCCCCCCCCCCCTCTCCCCCCAACCCCCCTTCCCCGGTGTGACAGTGCCCATGCCATTGCAGCCAATGGGAACCGCGATCGGGGTTGTGAAATACAATTTTGAAACTCGCGGTAGGCGTGCTCCGTTTCCGTGGTCCCGTTTATTGGATACAATTGAAAAATGTTAACCAGGCAGACCAATTAAAGCAGATGAGTACTAATCAGAGTAAAAGTTTGAGATTGCTCAGAATGCTCACATGATGTTGCTCTGCAGTAGTATGTGCCTGTGATTGCAAGTTAATGTGCATGCATCCTTATTTTTCCTATGGCATGCTCCATATATGCTCCATATATGCTCCATATATGCTCTATTAAGAATTGCATTTGAGTATGTGGGGAGGATGGCAACATAGACATTTCTACAGCCCTTCTTCAGCAAAAAAGAGACATGCGTTGGTCTGAGACTGGGTAATGTAAATGTGTGATGCACTGCCTAGCATGCTGACTTCATGTGAATGGGGTGTGTAGCCTTATTTCCACAGATCCATGGCTGCATTGAAGGATGGGAGTGACATGCAGTGTTTTTGCAGCCATGCAGTTACACTGCTGGTTTGAGTCGAAGTCTGAACAAACATTGCCTCTGCTATGTGATGCCATAGTCCATTAAGTCTTCACATGCTCATTTGTGACATTACAAAAGTATTTTGTCCAGAGGGGACTGTGTGTACAGTTCTCAAATTGCCCCTATGGTGATGTGTGCATTATGAACAAGAGTACGATGCCTGAGTGTAACACTCTTGGTGGTAATTTACCTATGACACATCAGATAAATGTAAGTTGAAGATGTCATCCTTCTATTGGTTTAATTATGTGTTCAGTCTCGCATGTGTAGGCTCTGTTTGCCCTCTCATATTGTACATGCGTGTGATTTCTCTAATGACCCACGTTTAACCTCAGTGTGAGTCCCTCTGGCCTGCACAGAAACTGTCCAATGTTACAAGGACCCATCACTAAATGGACTGAGTGAAATATATGTGTTGTGCACCACCCTGTTTCTCAATGAGCTATCTTAGGCCTTAGGATTGCACAAGACAGGACTACTCCTTGTGAGAAGAGCGTGAGAATGTAAGATAATGGCCCTAAATGTGACCTCCATGACACATGTAGCCATTCACTGGTCAAGGACATTGAGGGGTGTGTAATGTTGGGCACAGTGAGTCTGCCCCGACACATCATTTCCAATGTTTTGTATGTCATGCTCCCTCACATACCGCATCGCAGATGAGGGTCATTTTCACATTGCTTGCTGTGCTGGCACTTTGCATGTGTATGAAATGGCCATGTACTGTGTCCATCATCATACATGTATACATTTCTATGAGATTATTCGATGCAAGTGTACTACGTGTTGTGCTGTATGGCCTCTGCTCAACATTTATATATTAGTGTGCTATATATTTTCATGCTCATGTACTGACACACAGTGGTGCATAAAACCGTGTCACTGAAACTTCATCTTCTTGTCTCCCATGCCTGCAGCTTAAGGTCCACCAGCGTAAGGCACAATAGAGGGCCATTGCACACAAGGTGTGGGCTCTGGTTGTCTCCAACAGACGGCACACACACTGTTATAAAAGGTGGGATGACATCTGCCGGCTGAGCAAACATGTGGCAGAGAGGATGCTGGGGGTACTCCCTCGGAGTGGCAGGCAGGCGCGCAGGAGCATGACACCACTAATGGCCCGCATCTTGGCAGTGACGCAGCCTGAGCTGGATGGACGCTTGAGGGCCCATCAGCAGCACGTTGGGGGTGAGTATGCAGCTAAGTGTGACTTTGGGTGTGAGTGACTGCATGAATCTCAAACCTGAGCCAGTGCTGAGCTCTGTGATGTCTCTAGCGTGATGCAATGTCTATTAAGTGGCCTCAGTGTTAAGTGCAGCTGTTCTGCATTTGTACAACATGTAGTTTCTCATGCGTTTTAAATCATGACCCTTGTCAGTGACAGATGAGATGTGGCCTTGTGACATATGCTGGAGTATGAGTGTCATAGACATCACCTGGCAGTGAACAGCAGTGAGCATCATGTTAGTGTGCATTCATAGATGTGTGCTGTGCACAACAGATAATTTGTGACATCTACACCGCTGACACCAATGTAACACTATAGTTGTGCTTCGAAGCACAACATGGTGGATATCGGGAGCTTGTAGCCATTGCAAAAGGACATTTTGGAGTTTGTATCTGTGGTGTTCCCTTAAAGTGACTCCATATTTGACAGACAACATGTTTTGATGTATAGTTATCTCACCTACAGGAACGTCGGCATGTTTACAGAGAATAGTATGTGTGTTTACAGGGAGGCACCGGACCAGCTAGTTGGCTGTGTCAACGCCACATGGAGCATGACTATCAACTATGCATGTTTCCATGCATCTTCTGATGATTGCATAAATGTAGCACATGCTGAATGTACATGGAGGAGTCCAACATGGGAGTATTATTTTAACGTTTTGTGCTTTGCTTGCATATGATGTTTGTGAGTATGGCACTATACTGAACCTATGTCTCTGTCTCTTGCAGCATCTACAGAGGGCAGGGAAGGACGGGGGACGGACACCAGTGGGGAAGCTTCTGGCACAACTGCTATACATGAGTTCACTGACACTGATGTGACCAGCGCCTCGGAGGGGGACAGGAGTGCCCTGGATGATTCCCGCCCGGAAACACCAACCTCCACTTTTTCAGACTCCAGCGGTGACTTCGCGATTTTGGCGGGCACAGGAAGTTCCAGATCTGCCTCTTTTTCAACCACACATCATCCAGTGCCCTCCCTCCCGGATGCTCCCACAAGTGCTGTCCATGCACACAGCCCTAGGAAGGGTAGAGTCTCTGTCCCCCCTATACACCGCTGCCCCTGCACCAGTCTCCCCTGCTGCCCTCAGTGTGGAGGCGGTAGACCTTTTGCGCCAGCTGTGTGTGGGTCAGACTGCTCTCCTGAATGCCTTCCAGGATCATGACAAGAAGTTGGCACAGGTAGTTGCCTTCATGGAGGGCATTCATTCTGACGTGGGTGGCCTACACTGAACTGTTCAGTCTTTGTCCTCCACAGTGATGGCAGGCATTCAGCAGTCACAGGCACAGGCTCCCAGTCCAGCTCCTGTTCCTTCAGCAACCACCCTGCCAGTGGCACCACCTGACGAGAGTGACCACACGCTAGAGCCCTCAGGTACCAAGTCCTCCACACACAGCACACCACAGCAGCACTCGAAGCGTACCAGACCACAGACACCATCACAACAACACAGAAGGGGCACACATGAGCGCAAAACTAAAAGCCCATCACATGACACTCGGGGGCATCAGGCCAAGAAGCAGGCATCAACATCACATTCATCAAAATCACCACCTTCCAAGGGCTGATGCTGACTGCTAGGATAGACCGTACGTGGGCAATGCGCTCTTTACTTCATTAAACGAGATCCACAGGATAAACCTCCAGACAAAACGGGACATTTGCCTGTTCCTAAAGATTACGATGCGCCCGGAGGAAGCCCCAGGCCGCTTGGACATTTAAATGTGCGAAACACGAGTTGGCTGTTACTTTGTGGTGTTCACCTGAGAGAAAGTCTCAGTCTCACAGAAACTGCATAAAACAAGGTTGCAAAAGATTAAAAATTGCCTTTTGGAATTTTTGCCACAAGAAACCACAAATAACCTAGATCTGTCCTGACACTCCATTGGAACACGGCCATCCCCACACCTGCTCCCAAAGACCCACAAACACTTGCTCTGTCTGCTGTGAACCTGGTGCCTGCAACGACTAACCCCAAACACATTTCAAAGGCAGATTCACCCACAACGTCAACTCCCACCCACACCCCTGTGAAGCAGGATCTGATAGACTAGTAGCCACAGATTCCTTAATGTAGAATTTTCCCCAGGCGTGAGACTGGACCCGGAAAACTTTCTTGCCCAGCATCTCTACGTGCCGGGGGCGGTACCTCGCGACTCCGCTCCAACGTCATCCGTGGGCGTGACGTCAGCGAGGTCACATAAGCCTCACCCAAGCGCGCTGATGTCAGTTTTCTTCTTTTTCACGTGCAACGCGGATCCGAATCGTGTTCCTGGCCTGTTTCAGGCTTGCTTTTTAAGCTTAGTGTTTTCTTGGGTACAGTGTGCGAATGCCTTCGGGCTTCAAGACGTGCTTCTCTTGCGTGCGCCAGATGTCAGCGACGGATCCTCACCCCATCTGTATGTGGTGTTTGAGGGAGCACCACGACTCCACGGACTGCTCGGCGTGTCAGCAAATGAAGCCGAAGTCCTGGCGGGAGCTCCGGATGAAACTCCTTTCGGCACGCATGTCCAGGTTGGCGTCGCCGCGTCCGTCCCCCGCGGACGGCTCCAAGAACCGCAGCTTCCGTCTCTGACATCGTCCTTCTCCCAGGCTGCAAGGGCGTCGCTGACCTGTTGCTAAGTGTCGCAGTTTGTCCCCAAGGACCGGTCCCCGGCCTGTTGGGGGCGCGGGTTCTCCGCGGGTGGTACGGCCCCGCGCGTCGCCACCCTATCCACCGTTCCCCGGCGCGGGGGCGACTAGAGCCCAGATGGAGGCCTATGTGGCGGCCTTGCAGGCCTCTTTGGCTCTTCCTTCTTCTTCTTCTCTTCCTGAGACATCTGCGGATCACTTGCCACGTGCGGGGACTTCAGCTCTGGCTCCGGCGCCGACCGGTTCGGATCTAGGTTCGGAGGATGTGGTTCCGTCGGGATGCGGCCCTTCAGGGTTCCCTCCTTCGGACCACGGCACCTCTGCCTTGCCACAAACCCCCGCGGGGGTCCCTGTGGTGTCGCAGGAGATTGCCGTGGCTCGGGCGTGTCCTCGAGTCCCCCTCGGTCTTCTGGGCAGGTGGCGGCCTTGTCCGAGGCCGAGATGATGCCACTTAGTCGCCGGTGGCGCCGCAGGGGCCGACTAGGGATCGGGGCGTGTCCACGGGCCCCCCTCGTCCCTCCACGGAAGCGGCTGCCTCGTCGGATGTCGAGTCCATGCCTTTTCGGCGCCGTTCCTTGGCCGCCCAGGCTCCGCCCAGCCCCGGTCTCCCGCGCCATGCGTTGTGGCAGAGGTCGTTCCGGGGTCCCCTTCGGCGTCGGTCGACGTTGACCTGATGCCGGTGGTGGACTCTACGGCGCCGGGCTGATGTCGGGTCAGGATTAGTCTTCGGACGCCCCCTCTTCTCCAGAGGTTTGGCAGCTGTTTGTTTCATCTTCTCCGGAGACGGGTCACCGCGTCGTGGCTTTTTCCCCAGTGTCTTCTAAGCACGGCTCTTTGCCGTCACCGTGCCCGCAGTCTTCGCCTGAGGTGCTTCAGGTAACCCATTCATCGGTCCACCTTACCCCTTTTCGAGCTTGGCCTTTTCTTCCTCCGGTTGGGCTGGGGGATGGCCACCTTAGCTTGCAACCGTTGCCCACGGAGGAACTGCTTTCCCCACTGCGGGGTCCTACAGAGAAGAGTGCTGCCTTCAGTCGGGCTGTTTCCACGGCTGCAGGAATCTTGCGCATGGGCGATCCAGCTGCCCATTTCCCCACGGGTCATCTGCTGGAGGTTCTCCATCAGGGCTCTGGTGGACGGGAGATGCTTCTTTCCTTCGAGGCTACGCTCCACAATTCTCTTTTGGGGGCCTGGGGGCGTCCTGCCACGCGGGATTCGGTGCCCCAGCCACTTCTGCACCACCACCATCCTGCTCCGCATGATCCTGTCTGTCTTTCCCTCCACCCTTCTACCAGGGGCCCTCTTTTACAGACTGCCTTTCCCTACTTGCCATCGGTGTTGTCTCCCCAGTCACAGGAGGCCCGCTGGTTAGATTCCTGGGGGCGCAACATCTTCGACTCCTCCAGTGCTGCTTTGTGGGCCCTTAACACTCTTTGTGTGTTGGCCAGAGCCACTTCTTGCTTATGGGATTCGGCGGAGTCCCTTATGTCTTACGCTTCTCAGGAGGGTGCCTGCGTTGATCTGCGGCACCATGTGTTGGATGGCTGGGAGCTGGCGCAGGGCCGAACTGGGAACAGAATCCGGCCCTGGCAAACTGCTCAGCTGCCCTCCCCCCGGTTTCGGGTGATTTTGTTACAGGGGGCCGATTTTGCCGACCCCCGGTAACAAAAACAGGCCCTCGGGGGCCCAAAACCAGCACCCACCCTAGCGGCCTACCAGGGAAACGCCCGGTGCCCGCTATGGCCAGTCCGGCCCAGAGCTGGTGGCGTTTATTCTTCGCTCTGCTCTGGAAGTTTCGGAGGTGCTTGGTCGTACCATGGCTACTTCGGTGGCCCTTCGTCGCCATGCCTGGCTACGGGATTGTGTTTTCTCTGAGAACGTTAGAGAACGGCTGGTTGACCTCCCCTTTGATGGCGCTCTGTTCCACGCCCCTGCGGATTCTGCTATTCAGAGGTTTCTTGCGGGGCTTCGTCCTTCTCCTCCCCCTCCCCCTCAGTGACCTGGATGTCAGTCTGTGTTATGGGAGGTGTTCTCCCGTTGTTTTCCTGGGGCCTTGTAACAAGTAGCCCCGGTTGTGTGTTCTGTGCGGTTGGTGTGCCTTTAGGGTCCTTTTGTTGGGCCTTTGGTGCTGTTGGCTGCTGGTTCGGCCCTTTTTAGGTATCGCCTACGCAGTGCGCATGTACTGCATAGGAGACCATTAGCCGTCGTGCAGCTCTTTTTCAAAGCACATACTCGTGCTTGTGGCGGCATACAGCTTGCGGGAGTGCGCAGCAGCGCACCACAAGCACGAGTATGTGCTTTGAAAAAGAGCTGAATGCGCACGCACACACGTGTGTTCGCTTTTACTTTCGCGGCCAATGCTTGTTTGTTTACCCTCAGCTTCGTCTCAGCCCCTACACCACCTCCCGCCCATTGATGTCTTTCAGGGTTGTTTCGCGGCCGCCGGCCAGCACTTGTTTACCATAGCGTCATAGCGCCTGGTATATGACTTTTTAGATTACAGCGCTTTCACTTCAACAAAACGGGGCACTATATACTCAGGTATGTAAAATTTTAGATATCTTGCACTTACACTTTAGCAAACCGCAGCGCTACACACTACTGTGTGTGACTTCATAAATCCCCATGGCACTTATATTTACCAAATCGTGGCGCTTCATTCACCCTATGGGACTTTTTATATCTTCACGTCACATTCACTTTAGCAACACCAGATATTATTTCAAGTTTATTCATGGTCGATTACTGCCTGGTGATATCTGCCTCACCTACCTATAAAGGCCGCAATCGGCAACGGTGTGTATTTGTGTATGCTTGATAACTTATGGAACATGTGTGCGTGCACGACAAAAAAATCGCTAAACAGCTGGAAAGCTTCTGTGTACCTATTGCAATGTTTTAGAGTCTCGGGTTTGTTTTTTGCCACGGAGCCAATACGCTGGGGATAGATCATGGCTGTGCTTCTTATTAATACAGCACTGACATAATTACCATGCTTTCTAGTTGTTGCGGCGCTTCATACGCCGCTATATGACTTTTCCAATTTACATAGCGCTTTCACTTCAACAAATCACACCTTTGTCTGATATATAACTTCTTAATTATCCTTTGCGTAATCAGTTTACCAAAAGCTGTGCTACATTCCCGGTATGTGACTTATTCCGTCTTCATGGCGCTTCCCTTTAACAAACCGCGGTGCTTTATTCTCTGGTATGGGGCTTTTTGAATCTCCATGCTGCTTTTCATTAGCAAATTGCAGCATTTCCATTAGTGGTATGTGACTTGTTGCATCTTCACCGGCTTTACCTTTAACAACACCAGGCAGCAAAGTAAGGGACAAAAGAAGCCTTGGCCGGCCACTAACCTATTGCTCCGCATCATTGTATCAGGGCTGTGCCTATGCCAAAGTAACACTTAAATAAAATATGCTTCCTTGTTGTTGAAATCTTTAGGAAGCTCGTTGTGACGCTGCATTCACCGTTATGTAACTACTTAAATTTACATAGCGCTTTCACATTAACAAAACACGCCACATTATTCTCTAGTATATGACTTCACAAATTACTTAGGCTTGCACTTTTACAAAATGCAGCTCATTTTCTTTGGTACATCACTTCTTACACCTTCTTGGCGATTTCACTTTAACAAACCACAACGCTACACTTTCCGGTGTGTGCCTTTTAAGATCTCCATAGTGCTATCACTTTAACAAACCGCAGATCTTCATACTCCAATATCTGACCTTTTACATCTTCACGACGCTTTCACTTTAACAACGTCCGCCATTATTTCAAGTTAATTCATGGTCGAGTACTGCCTGGTGATAATTGCCTCAACTACCTATATATAACGCCCTTTAATATAATAATAATAATAATCCACATTTTTAAAGCGCGAACAATCACCCGTAAGGGTCTCTAGGCGCTGGCGGCCGTCAGGAAGATTAAGCAAGCTATTGCCCAGAGTCACATGGTGCTGGGCTAATCTGCCTCCTGCGCCGGGGATCGCACCAGATTCCGGAGTCAGTCGCCCTGGCCGCGGCGCCACACATACATATGCAATCGCTGCCTAACCACGTACAAACAAGCATTGGCATAGCCAACAGGTCTCGCCTTTGGGACCTTATAAGTGTTTAGCCTTGTAGCAGTTGATGTTGTTGCACCAAGGATATTGTGCTGCATAACTAAATACTTATAAGGTCCCAAAAGCGAGACCTATTGGCTATGCCAATGCTTGTTTGACTTGTGGTTTTGGCCATTGGTAAGAGCCCCGTAGGTCCTGAGATTAGGCCTTCTCTGTCTTCTTTATTGGCTGCTTGATAAGCCGTCTGCGGGGTTTTTCTGCAGGTCTTTCTGTTTTGTCCTCTGCTGCGGAATTTGTTTCCTAAGAGGTGTTCCCATGGTTCTTTGGGACGTAACCTACCGTATGTTCGGTACGAACAATTGTTACTTACCTGTAAACAGGTGGTTCTCCAGTATTGGTGTCTTTCATAGATTCACATGCTTGAATATTCCCCGTCGTCGGAGTGGGAGTCCCACGGTAAATAATATAGCAATATATACAGTCATAAAAATATATATATATATATATATATATATATATATATATATACATAAGTAATCATATAAAAACAGAGATATAAGTAAGTGATAAACATCAAGAATGTCCCTGTATGAAATCTCCATAGAGATACATGGAAAGAGAAAAAAGACATTCGCAGTCTATCTCTGTCATTATGTTAGTCCAAACTACGGCCAATCAGGCGCCAGCTCCTCTCTAGAACCTTCTCCTCAGAGCTCCTCACCTCAGATTTTTGTAGCACCAAAGTGACTTTAGAGTGTATGAGGAGAAGAGAGCCTCTGAAGGGAGGAGGGAGGGTCGCATGTGAATCTATGAAAGACACCAATACTGGAGAACCACCTGTTTACAGGTAAGTAACAATTGTTCTTCTCCAGTATTGGGGTGTCTTTCATAGATTCACATGCTTGAATATAGAATAGCCAGCAGTAACAATTATCATTGTTTCCATAGTCATAACAGCACTAAACAATTGTAATGCCAATCAATATCCTTATATATATGATATTACTGAATATCTATATAAGTGTAAGTGAACCATTATTTCAACGGTACATGGAAACAATATGGAGGCGGGAAGGAAGAGGCTCACCTTATTTAAAAAGATTGCGAAGCACTGCCTGCGCAACTGCAGCATCCTCCTCGTTTAAAGTTGCCAAGCAGTAATGTCTTGTAAACGTATGTCTACTTGACCACGTAGCTGCTCTGCAGATCTGATGTAAAGGCACTCCATCAAATAATGCGGTTGAAGAAGACATCGCTCTAGTGGAGTGAGCCCTCACTGGTGATTGCAATGGCTTGTTTGCCTTTTGATGGCAGAAGACGATGGCTGCTGAAACCCAACGTGCAATAGTTGGTTTTGCAACTGGACGTCCCTTGTGATAGCGTCCATAAGCTATGAAGAGTTGATCAGTCTTTCGTAAAGAAGCTGTTCTGCTGATGTAGAACTTTAAACATTGTTTCACATCCAGAGAATGTAATCTTTGCTCCGCAGGAGTTTGAGGATTAGCAAAGAAGGTTTTCAAAATCACTGGTTCGTTAATATGAAAGTCTGAAGGCACCTTCGGCAAGAAAGTTGGATTTGTACGCAACACTACAGAATCTGGTTTGAACTGTAGGAAAGGTGGATTTATGGTAAATGCATGAATGTCACTGACGCAACGTGAAGACGTTAGTGCCAGAAGAAGAGCCACCTTCCAAGTTAGATACTTCAACTCGACCTCGTGAATAGGTTCAAACGGTGGCCTCATTAGTTGTGCCAATACGATGTTTAGATGCCACAATGGAGGCGGGCGTCTAACAGGAGGAAATTTGCGAAATAACCCTTTGAAGAATTGATGGATAATCCTTGAAGAACAAAGGGACGTCGAACCATCCTGACGGAAACGGGAAATTGCCGCCAGAAAAACCCTCAAGGTTGCATGAGACAATCCGGAGTTAGCTAAATGCAAGAAGAAAGGTAACAATTGTTGTGGCGTGGAGTGAAACGGGTGAACCCCATTAGCTGCACACCAGTGGCAGAATCTTTTCCACTTTAATTTGTACGTTTTTACCGTAGAAAGAGCCCTCGCCTGAGCCAAGATGTCTCTACAGTCCTGTGGAATGTCTAAATGGGCAAATTCACAGTGCTCAGGTTCCAAGCTGATAAGCTCAGTGAGGAGGGATTCGGATGACAAATTTTCCCCTTGCTCATTGTAAGTAGATCTGTACAAGGATGTAGAAGGATTGGTTCGCATTGAGACAGTAGGAGTAACTCTGAGAACCATGCCTGCCGAGGCCAACGGGGGGCTATTAGAAGTAGATGGCAACGTTGCCTCCGCATCTTCCACAGGACACGAAGTATGAGTGGGATTGGAGGAAAAGCGTAGGCAAACCGATAGTACCAGTTCATCAAAAGGGCATTGCCCCGTGATCCTTGGTGGGGATGCCAGCTTGCATAATCTCGGCATTTCCGGTTCTCTGGTGTGGCAAAGAGATCCAACTGTGGACGACCCCATCGTCGAAATATCATCTCTAGAGTTGGCTCATGTAACTCCCATTCGTGGGTCGAGGAGGAGGACCTGCTCAGGGAATCCGCTAGAATATTGGATACCCCCGGTAGATGAACTGCTGCAATCGTGATGTGATGGTCGAGAGATCAATCCCAGATCGACTGAGCTAGTCGAGACAGTTTCGGAGATTTTGTTCCGCCCTGCTTGTTGATGTAGGGCATGCAGGTTGTGTTGTCCATCTGTATTAGGACTGTTTCTCCTTGGATTAAAGGGAGAAAGGATTTGAGAGCCAGAAATATAGCCATGAGCTCCAACCTGTTGATGTGCCAGGCTTTTTGGCATATTGTCCATTTTCCCTTGATTGATAGATCCTCCAAATGAGCACCCCATCCTTCTAGAGAGGCGTCTGTTGTTATTGTCATGTCTGGTACTATTGACAGAAATGAAATGCCTTCCATTAGATTTAACGGTTGTGTCCACCACTTCAGCGCCGATTTCATCTGATCTGTGACGGTTACGAGATCGTTGAAAGAACCCGGAACCTGACGCCATTGAACATCCAGCTCTTCTTGGATGGGGCGTGTCCGTAACCTGCAATGAGGGATCAATGCAATGCATGATGACGCCATTCCCAGAAATGACTTTAACAGTCTTACAGAAACTGATCTTTTTGATCTGATAAGGGTTACCAGACGGAGAATCCTCTGAAGACGGTCTTGGGAGAGAAATGCCCTTGCTGACACTGTCTCCAAAGTTGCCCCCAGAAAATCCTTGTGATGAGAAGGCTGTAGATGGGACTTCGTGGCATTTATGGAGAGCCCTAAGGCGCGAAACACCTCCTTGCAAAGACGTGTGTGCTGTCGAAGTTGCACTTCTGATTTTGATTTTAGGAGACAGTCGTCCAGATATGGGAAGATCTGGACACCCTGGAGACGTAGGAACGCTACCACAGGGGCTAGCACCTTTGTAAACACTTGCGGGGCCGAACGTAGGCCGAATGGTAGTACCTTGAACTGGAAATCGTTCTGACCCACTCGAAAACGAAGAAATTTCCGATGTTGTCGTAGTATGGGGATATGAAAATATGCATCTTGGAGATCGATTGTTGCCATGAAATCTCCTTTTGAGAGTAATCGCAAGATCTCTACAAGCGTCAACATGCGAAAGGATTGTTTCTTCAGAAACCTGTTGAGAGCCCTCAGATCTAGAATGGGCCTCCATTCCCCGTTCTTTTTGGTGATCAGAAAAAATCGGGAATAAAATCCTTTTCCTCTTTGAGATCTTGGTACTACCTCTATAGCTCCTTTGTCTAGTAGAAGTTGAACTTGATGTAACAGTTCCTTGATATGTGCCGGTGGTGGTCCGGTAGGTGGTGTGGGTGGAGGGAATTCGGTGAACTCTAAAGTGTGACCTCTTTCTACAATGTCCAAAACCCAACGATCCCTTGTTATGGAGGACCATTGAGAAGAGTACAGAGAGATTCGACCTCCAATTTTCTGGGACTGATACAAGTCATTGTCTCTTAGAGGTAGAACCCCTATAAGAGGATTTTCCTCTGTAAGTCTTGGAAGACTGCTGTCGAGAGGTTTGCTGTTGGTTATAGGAATAACGGTTGGAACCCTGGTTATATGGTCTATACTGGTTGTTTCCCCGTCGAAAATTAGAGGAGGTGCCGCGTCCGCGTGCACCCTGAAAGGACTGTTTCCGAAATTGTAATGTGCCCAGAGAGCGAGCAGTCTCAGTATCATTCTTTATCGATGGGAGAGCTTCATCCACATGATCTCCGAACAAAGCCTCTCCGTCATATGCCATGTCCAATATTCTTGCCTGTACTTCCTGACGAAAGGATGTTGAGCGCAACCAACCTTGCCTGCGCAATACCGCTGCTCCAGCAAGTTGACGAAATCCCATACAGGCGATATCAACTGTACAGTCTATCATCTCTGCAGATGTACTCTCACCCTCCTGGAGTAGCTTTAGGGCTTCACTCTTCGATGGTTCCGGCAGTTGTTCAACTAGCGTTGATATATCCGCCCATACTTGACGATCGTAACGGCCTAAGATGGCTAAAGCATTAGCCGCTCTCACAGTGGTGGAAGCCATTGAAGAAAATTTCCGCCCTATGGCGTCCAAACGACGTCCATCACGATCAGGTGGTGTAGTGATCGTTGACGCAGGGTTTCTAGCCCGACGTTGCGCTGCCTGTGTCACCACAGAATCTGCCTTTGCTTGACCAGTAAGACACGCTGGCGCTCCCGAAGGCGACTTGTACTTTTTTTCCAATCTGGGCACCTGTGCCGGAAGACTATTTGGGGTCTTCATAATCTTTTTGCCTTCCTCCCAAATAAATTCGATTATAGGGATTGTATGTGTTTGTTTAAAAGGCTCATTTTTGAAATCGTAAAGGAAACAATCCTCTTCCTTATGTTCCGTTGTCAATTTGAATCTTTGTGCTGCCCTATCCATTAACTGGTGAAAACTTGCAATATCCACCGGTGGTGAGTCACCAGGTATCACTGGAGAGGGAGATGGTGTTTGAGCATGATAATCATCCCACTCCGCCATACCATCATCCTCATCATCATCATCGCCACCATAATCGAGAATCTCACCATCCTCTCTTTCTTGAGGAATTTCTTCTTCTTCTTCAGTAACATGAGAAGGTACTGTCCGAGTTGAAGAATGTCGCAGCGGTAGTGAAGGTGTTACCACAGATGGAATTGGAGCTGGCACCGGTTCCGATATAGTTGTTGGCACCACTGGAGGAGGCGGGACCACAGATTCTTGTGGTGATAAAGGAAACCGCCGATTATAATCGTCCAACATGAGTTGAAGATTTGTTATCAGGGACAGTGGTAGCGTCGCAGTTTGCCTTTCTGTATGAATTTGTTCCTAGTAAAATTGTTCCTCATCTTCACTACTAACCTCTTGGCATTTTATTATTAAATCTGAGGGACTGCGTGCCGTCCCAAACGATTCAGGTAAACCTTCTTCTGAATCTTGATCAGAATCCGTGGCAAACAATGGAGAAGGAAGGTGGGAATCCTCCAACAATATAACTTCACCCGACATATCTGGTTGAGAACTCGGTGGCAATGGTACCAAAGGAGCAGCGGCAAAAGACGAAGTAGGTGCTGTAGACGTGGAAGAAATTTGATCTTTTAAGGACCTCTGAGCAGAAGTCGTCCTTTTAATCTTTATTTTCACTGAAGAGACTGCGGTCGACGGGATCGGAGACATAGAAGGTACTGAGGACATCTTTGTAGATGGACTTGTCAACGGAACCATCGTCGACGGGACTATCGTCGACGGAAGCATAGTCGATGGAATTGGCGTCGGCGGAACCATCGTCGACGGAATCATCGTCGACGGGACCTTCGTCGACGGAAACGACGACGAGGTCTTCGTCGACGGGACACTCGTTGACGAGTCAATCGACGACGTAATCGTCGACTAGGACGATTTCACAACCTTTGACGACGACGATGTCAATGTCGACGAGATCTTTTCCTTCTTCGTCGACGACGATGCAATAGGTAATATAGATGATACAGTCTTGATGGTACTGAGTATCATCGTCGACGCCGACAACGTCGACGGGACCGTCGTCGACGATGTTGATGCTGACGTCGTCGTCAGAGTCACCGTCGACGAGCAGGAAATTGCGGATTTCGTCGTCTGAAGCTTCGTCGACGAAGCCAGTTTTTTCCCTGAAAACTGGGAAGTGTAAGCCTCAGCAGCCTGAGACCTATGTCTCGTGGGCGACAAAGCAGTAGTCAAGGAAGAAGAAGTGGCAGATGTCATAGTCAAAGACATTTTCTTTTTTTTCAGAAAAGGAGAAGGTAAATCTTGTATACTACTGCGCTTTGAGGCTGTGTGGGAACGGCCAGAAGTAAGGCGTTCTACCTCAGAAACCACTTCATCTTTATCCTTAAGTCTCTGGAGCCACAGCAAGAGACGGCCTTCCCTGTCTTTCAGAGTTTTTGTAGAAAAAGTTCTACAGAACTTACATTTAGCCACTTCATGGTCTGGGTAAAGACAGTAAATACACTTACTGTGTGGATCTTCTGAGAATAAACGTAGCTTTCCACAAGAAAAACAAGGTCTAAACAAAGACTTCTTACTTGAAGACATGCTGAAGAGAACAAAACTGAGCAGGGCTCAGGGAGACTCCCTTTCACACGACGTGCGGTAGAAAATCTGAGGTGAGGAGCTCTGAGGAGAAGGTTCTAGAGAGGAGCTGGCGCCTGATTGGCCGTAGTTTGGACTAACATAATGACAGAGATAGACTGCAAATGTCTTTTTTCTCTTTCCATGTATCTCTATGGAGATTTCATATAGGGACATTCTTGATGTTTATCACTTACTTGTATCTCTGTTTTTATATGATTACTTATGTATATATATATATATATATATTATGACTGTATATATTGCTATATTATTTACCGTGGGACTCCCACTCCGACGACGGGGAATATTCAAGCATGTGTATCTATGAAAGACACCCCAATACTGGAGAATTGTAGCTATTACATAGCTCTGTCATGTGCTGGGGAGGTGTGGTCACCATTTTCGGGCTCCTTGCTTTCCGTGGCGTCACGGTATGTCGTAGGGTCGATCTTCTTGCCAAATTGTCTTGGAGCAGCTTGCGCTAGGTCCGTCCTTCTCCTTGTCGCTACGTCGCTCGGCCGGTCTGGCCTGCTGTCTGCGGCATCGTGTTGTGGCAGTTCTGCACTTTGGTCCTGTGTTTCGGCTTGGTCTTCTGTCTGATGCTCCAAAGGGTTTGGTGTTCCTTGGCCTCTGTGTTCTGGTTGCCGTCTTGGGCCTGTCCTCCGCCTCTTTCTTTCTTTCTGCTGGTTCCTCCACTTCATCGTGGGTCAGTGTGTGTGTTTCTGGCCGGCCCCTCCTTTGGGGTGTGTCCTGGCCCTCCCTGGCCTCTACCTTCGGTGGGTGTGCTGTTCCGTGATTGCCGGCTGCTGGCGGCGCATGCCCGTGCAGGACTGCTTGTTCTATTCCACCGTTGTGATCTTGCTGTGTTCCCTTGCGCCCCTGCCTCTGGTTCCGCTAGGGCTTTGTGCAACGGTGCTTTTCTTCTTCCGCCTGTACTGTTGGCGGTGGAGCCATTCCGGCCTTGCCCGCTGCTTGAGGGCGAGGTGTATTCAGCTCTTTTCTATCTCTGTGCATGTGTTGCTTACGGTGGGGCCTGCCTCTGGTTGTACCTTTTCTCACTGGGTTCGAGGTGCCCTTGTGTTCCTTGAGGCTTTTGGGGTGCTGTCTGCCCCTGCGGGGTGTTGGGCAATTGCCCTTGGTTGGGCTTAGGATATCCTGGCCTTTTCCTTCTTGTTCTTGTCCCATGTCCCCTACTGGGGCCCTGGTCTCTCCTGGTGGGGAGGCACTCTCGCAGGCCCTCCTCCCTTCTGGGGATGGCTAGGGTATCTATTCTACGTTCAGGAATCTGCGGCTAGTAGTCTCTATCAGATGTACAAGTTACTTGCCTTCGGTAACGATGTATCTGGTAGAGACGATTCCAGCCGCAGATTCCTTCACGACCCACCCTTCCTCCCTGTTCTGCGAGGACCCTCAGCTTGGTTTTCTGCGCTCGCTTCCCTCTGGGTGGCTTGTCTTCTGTGGAAGTCCTTTTCGTTTTCTGCCCGTCGGGCTTCCCTCCAGCTGGGTTCTCTCCAGTGTAGGGGCCAACTTTTGCTCTTTTTCTCTTGTTACAATTTCTGATCCCCTTGCGGTCTTCTACGCTGGGGGTTTTTTGCCTGTCCTTGGCCGCCTGCTCCTTTCAGAGGCTCTGGCCCTCCTTGACTGTGTAGTCTGGGGGTGGATTGCTGTTGCTACTCTGTTACGGGCTTGTGGTCCTTGGGTGTGTGGTGTGTGGTTGAAGTCTCTCTCTCTTTCTCTTATGGCGCTTTCCACTGCTTGTGCCTCCAGCCTGGCTATCGCCTTGGCTTGCACGGTGGTTCCAAGGAGGGGTGCTTTACGCTTTCCCTGCTGTGGCTTTACTGATGTGACCTTCTGGCACTTTTGTGCTGCCTGGTGCCATCCCCTGGCTTGCACAGTTGTTCCTCAGAGGTGGTCTGCTCTTTTCCTGTTGTAGCCTCCTAGTTACTCGGTGCCACCTGGTGCTGTTCCTCACCTTTTGTGTCTCTTTTGTTGTTCTTGTTTTTTCGCACACTGTTCTCACGCTGTCCTCAGTTTTGTTGTGATGGCGCCGTGTTGTGGCGCGGAAAAGTTCTCCGAAGCAAACTGACGTCAGCATGCCGGGGTGGAGCTGATGTGACCTCGCTGACGTCACGCCCGCGGAGGAGTCGTGAGGTACGGCCCCCCAGCACACACAGATGCTGGGCAAGAAAGTTTTCTGGGTCCAATCTCACGCCTGGGGATAATTCTACGTTAAGGAATCTGCGGCTAAAATTGTCTCTACCAGATACATCGTTACCGAAGGTCACTAACTTGTACGGCGGGAGCAAAGTGGGGGGCTTACTTCTACAACAGGGGATGCAGGGGAAGAGGCAAGGCCACCCCAAGCGTACCACCAGGTCCAGCAAATCCCCACGGGGAGAGCCTCCTGCACCTGATACACAGGAGAGTGAGGCTGGTGTGCCCACTTCACTTACCACTCCAGCCAAGACACTTGTGGGCTATTGAATCCCAAAGCAGTTGATACCCAGCCCTCAACATTCACCCTTAACCACTGTGCCTCTACGCAGCATGTCTCCACCTCCCCATGCCACCACTCCACCCAGTCCAAGCAGCCCTGCGGCTCCCACAGCTACGGATGCCTCTACCTCAGCCGCTTCTCTCTCTCCCAGTTCCAGTCCTCCAACTGGCCCTGACAATCAGCCCCCTCCTAGTTTAACTTGAAGCCAAATATTTAAGCCAAGTCCTCCTTCCCACACCATTTTTCCAACAGCGGTGCCTGGACTGCCCATATGTAGCCCCTGAGCTGTGTTGATTCCCATGGCAGTGGACGGTGTTACCCATTTCCTGTGCAGTTTCTCATGCACACATGTGCGGACCGGAAATATGGACTGGCCAATGGCCTTGCTGTTTGTTACTTTTGATGCCCACGTCCTGTGCAGTTTCTCATGCACACGTGCATACTAGGAATTTGTACTGGCCAATGGCCTTGATGGTTTGCACTTTTGATGCCTATCTGGATATTATGTAATAAAGACTGTTTCTCATGTTGTCTGCTTTGTCGCTGCCCTTGCTAAATAAAAGGTTTGATGTATGGGTATTGGTTCATGTGACACATGCTCTGTATGCCACTTTCAAATTGGCAAATACTTGATTTACTTTTTCAGAGGTTTCCAGAGGTGACAGACACTTTTGTTCTTCTTGAGTCGGAGGCTTGAGGGTGCAATGATGGTTGTTTGTGAGGATCTGCTCTTATCCTAATAATTGTGTGCTCAGGTTTGCTAAATTGTACACGTCATGTTAGGATGCAATACCACAACAGAGGTGAATTCTATCCACAGGATTACGTGCGGGGTGGGCTGGGTCCCTCATATCTTTGGGATTTTTCTTGATGTGTGAACAGCAGTGTTGATGTGTAGTCATCTTGTGTAGGCCTGGCTTCATAGTCGCATGGGTACATTTGAATGTGAGCACTTGAGTAGTCATACAGTGCAATTGGCCTGTCATTGTCAGTAGTGTTTGTGTATGTGCCCCTGCACATGCCAACTACACACATATATGATCCAGGTACTGAGTGCTTGTTTGGTTACATTGTCAGACATGTGCTTCAGATTGTGGGCACATGGATGAGTTGTAGGTTATGCACTGTGCAGTGTGTCGGTGTGTTCTTGCACTCCTGGGGGACACCTACTTGTTGTGGCTGTCAGTTGTGAGTATGCCGAGTATGTCACTGCAAAAACTGTTATGTTTTGTTGATCAGCCATATGTCTTGGTAAAGTTTGTGCTCACTGTGCTGATCTACTCAGCCACACTGACATTATCTGTTTGTTTTCTCATGCATTGCTGTCACGTGACACTTTTTTGGGACAAGTATAGTATGTGGTATGAGGAGTCATACCATCCCCTATAGGTGCTTCTGATGCCTGCACATTGTGAGTTACTCCTGTGTTTGTGGACTGTACACTCCTCACCTGTCCAATACTGATGTACACACGACTTCAGTCTCATGCCTTCCACCCCATGCCTTGCCAGTGTGTGACCCTCCCGAACATTTCATTGTGTGACACTATACTGTGGGAGGATGATCTGTGTACAGGACCAATGTGCCACTCAGGACAGTTTCACAATTAGTTATGTGTTATTTTCTTCTACTTGGTTACAGTCATGGTTGCTCATGTGCAGTGGATATGCTTGAGCAGCACAGTCCTCTAGTCATGTTGTTTACATCTGGGTTTTCCTGAGTTGTGCAGCTGTGGGTGATGGCTAAGCTGTATGTGTGTTTTCTGAGGTACTGCTACCCTTCATGAGTGTGACGTGTGCTGTGATGATTTGTGGTGTGGAAGTTCATGGTGGAGCACTCCGACATGTGTGCTACTGGTTTTGTTGGTGTGTACACACTGCTTACTGTGCATGCAGTGCTGTCATTGTATGTTGCCTTGTACATGCCTGGTGTGCATCCCCCTGATGTCCAGCTGAGTTGACTATGTGATGAATTGTTTTTGGCATATGTTGTTTTTTTGTTGTTTATGGATGCAGTGTTTGGCCTGTGTTGGCTCTTTCTACTGACAGGTGCATTTGTGTGTGTGATGTTCTATTTGCATGACATTGTGTGAGAGTAGTTTGTACAAAGTAATACATTCAAATGTGTGTTGAATGTGTAGTGTGCATTTCTTGTGTGAATGTTACATGCAGCAATGTGAAGTCTTGGTCATGAGCTTGTTTTGAGTGCACAACAGTGCTATGTCCTCCTATATTTGACTTGTCACTTGTCAGGATTGTGCATGTGCATGCTTGTGGTACACATTGAGACAATGCTCACTTGATAACTGGTGTGGTGTCTGTCTGTGTTAGCTGATTTGTACCATTGATCACAGTTATTCTTCATGATTGGGTTTTGATGATGCAATTCTTGTTTGTGTTGGGGTATGGTGTCTGTGCATTTGTCCAGAGTGAAAATGTTGTGTATTCCTGTTCTGTCTAGGCTCACATTGCCTATCCACGGTTTCCCTGCACATGGCTGAGCTTATTGAACTTCTTTGGATGTTGTTTGGGAGATTTGTGTTTGGCTACTGGTTTTTGATCAGCATTGGTTCAGACATTCCTTAGTCTGAGTCTGACATTTGTATATACACTCCAGACAAACCTCGCACTCAGCCCACCCACCAACCCCGACGCCACCGCCCACAATCTCAGACGATGGATGGATGACTGCGCCAGCACCTTAGCCCCGCTGAAAAAACCAACCTACAAAAACACCAGCAAGAGAGCCAGCTGGTTCACCCCGGAACTCCTAGCATCCAAGTGCACCTGCCGGAAACTGGAGAACAAATGGCACAGCGAGAAGACGCCGCACAGCCCACAAAAACACCATCCGCAACCACCACCACCACCTCATCAGGTCCGCCAAGAGGACCTCCTTCAAAGACCGCCTCGACAACAACGCACACAACAGCAAGGAGCTCTTCAGCATCGTGAAGGTACTCTCCAACCCCAGCTGCAACGACATCCTTGCGACGCAAGCCCTGTGTGATTCCCTCGCCACCTTCTTCCACTGCAAGATCACCGACATCCACGACAGCTTCGACTCCTGGACAAACCCAACAGGCCCCGACACATCAGACCCGCCGCACCCCATCGACCACGACCCCCTGACAGCCTGGGTCAACGTGAACACCAAGGACACAATCAAGACCATGGGCACAATCCACTCCGGCTCCCCATCAGACCCTTTTCCACACCACATCTTCAACAAAGCTGACAGCTCCATCGCACCCCACCTGCGCAATGTCATCAACCTCTCCTTCGAGACTGCGACCTTGCCAGAGAGCTGGAAGCACACCGAGATCAACGCCCTACTCAAAAAAAAAAACAAGGCGGACCCGAGCGAACTCAAGAACTTCCGGCCCATCTCCCTGCTTCCATTCCCAGCTAAGGTCATCGAGAAGATTGTCAACAGACAGCTCACCCGTTACCTCGAAGATAACAGCATCCTGGACCCCTCCCAGTCAGGATTCCGCAGCAACCACAGCACCGAGACCGCCCTTAACGCCACCACAGACTACATCAGGATCCTGCTGGACAACGGCGAGACGGCGGCCATCATCCTCCTGGACCTCTCCGCCGCCTTCGACACGGTCTACCACCGCACACTACGCACACGCCTCCACGACGCAGGGATCAGAGACAAGGCCCTGGATTGGACCACCTCCTTCCTCTCTAGCAGAACCCAGAGCGTCCGCCTCCCCCTATTCCGATCCGAAGCCTCCGAGATCATCTGCGGCGTACCCCAGGGATCTTCCCTCAGCCCGACACTGTTCAACATCTACATGGCTCCACTCGCATGCATCGCCCGGCATCACGACCTCAACATAATCTCCTATGCCGACGATACTCAACTGATCCTCTCCCTCACCAAGGACCCCCTCACTGCCAAATCCAACCTCCACGAAGGAATGAAAGCCGTCGCCGACTGGAGGAAGTGCAGCCGACTTAAGCTGAACACAGACAAGACGGAGATCCTCATCCTCGGCTCCAACCCATCAGGCTGGGACGACTCCTGGTGTCCCTCGTCACTAGGGGCACCCCCGACACCAACCAACCGACCACGCACGCAACCTGGGAGTCATCCTCGACTCAACACTCACCATGACCAAGCAAGTCAATGCAGTCTCCTCCTCCTGCTTCAACACCCTCTGCAAGATCTACAGGTGGATCCCGACAGACACGAGAAGAACTGTCACCCAGACCGGCCCAGCCTAACTCAACAGCCGACTCTCCTTCTACGTTCCCAACCGTCACCTCCGCTCCGCCGACCTCTCCCTGGCCACCGTCCCACGCATCCGGAGAACCACCACCGGAGGCAGATCCTTCTCCCACCTCGCCGCCAAGATCTGGAACACCCTTCCCCCTCAACCTACGACAGACCCAAGACCTGCTGACCTTCATGAGACAACTCAAGACCTGGCTATTGATCAGTAGCGGCAACCTCCCCCCTCCTCTCCCTCAGCACCTTGAGACCCTCGTGGTTAAATAGTGCGCTTTACAAATCTTGTGATTGGTTGTCAGGAAACTCACAGGACCTTATTCGCACCTATATGTGTGTTTCTCACAGGTGTTGAGTAGTGAAGGTGTGAGATGGGTAGGTGAGGGGTATGTGTGAAGGTCCTACTTGGGTTTGAAAGTCAGTGAGTGTGACAAGCTATGTGTGTTGTGCTGGTGCCAAACATGTCAAGGTAGTTGACATCGATGTGGGGCTGGTCACTGTGAGAAAGTGCCATCTTTCTTGCATGGTATTCCCCCACTTTTTGCTGAATTGCTGAATGTGCTTTGACTGAGTGTGTCCTGGACTCCTGCCAACCAGGTGCCCAGGGCCTATGTTCCTTCCCTAAAACACACAAAACCCAAATTGGCAAACCCTGGCCACATGTCAGCCCCTGGGAAATGGTACCCAGGGCCTTGTGACCAGGGAAGGCTTCTAAGGGCTGCAGCACTCATTGTGCCACCCTTAGAGGCCCTGTACCCTTACACACACACACTGCCTTTGCAGGCTGAGTGTCTGGGTGCAAGACAAAACAAAGTCGACATGACACACATCCCTGTGTGCCATGCCCATCACCTACACTGCCATGGCATACATCAGCCACCCCTCTAGTTGGGTGCCTTATGCCAATGGTGTGGGCACTGGAGCAGGAGCCCTGTGCCCCTACAGTACCCAGGTCCATTCCTGGGCCCTGTAAGTGCAGTGCTGCCATTTAAGAGTACATGGTGCTGAGAGCTCGTCAAACATGAACTCCACAGCACCATAATGGCAACACTAAAGACTGAGAAGTTTGGTATCACACTTCTCAGCACATTAAACCCACACTGAAGCCAGTGTGGGATTTAATGTACCAAGCACCCCAGAGGGCATCTTAGAGATGCCCCCTTAAACCTAACCTACAATCCACGTCTGCTCTCTGAGGCTGCCTAGGCGGCCACACAGCAGACAGGTTGCTGGACCCCTGGGTGGGAGAGCCCCTGCTCTCCTGGGCCTGCAACAATGCACATCCTGGGCGAGGTGATAAATCTCCTCCCCCAGGATGGGCAGGGGGAAGCTTCAAAGGCATGCCACCTCTGTGAGCTACCCCAGGCCACTGCAACCCCCCACTCTGGCGGGAAGCTTTGGCCAGAAACCCCAAATAAGGACAGGGGATGTGCCAACCCCACCCCTCAGGTGGGGGAGGCGAGGTGAAGCACATCTCCGGGCTCTCGCCATCTTGAAGATGGGAATCCCTACCCTATCAGGACAAGGCTACTGCCCCCCTCCCACAGGAGAGAGGCAGGATAGGGGGTGTACCCACCCCAGGACAGGGACCCATTGGTCCCTGCTCTTCACCTACCTGTAACGCCCCTAAATCTAGAATTTAGGGGCACCCTGAACCTTCCTTCCTCAGATTCCAGATTCCAAAATACAAAGAAGAGCAAGAAGAAAGAAGACCTGCCCTGCAGCTGCTAAGAAGAGGAAGACACCAACTGCTTTGGCCCCAGCCCTACAGGCCTGTCGAACCTCGCCCCTGCTCCAACCCGGCATCTCTTGTGGCCAGCAACCTCACAAACCCCGGAGGACCTGGCTACCTTTTGGCTCTAAGCCCCTGGGACTCCCATGAGTAGAGGCTCTACTCAAAACCTACCTCTAATCCCTGGCAGCAGCCTGGAACTGCGAACCCAGAACACTCTGCACCAGCCAAGCCTGGCCAGTGCCAGAGTGAACAAAGACCACGAGGACGACCCCACGGTGACTGTGACCCCGAGTCCGGCACCCAAGGACTTCCCTCGACACTCCTGAAGAAGCCTGCAGCCTCAGAACCAGGTGCCCCCCCCTACCGCGATCAACAGAGGGTAAGATTTCCCGACACCAAAAGGCACCCCTGCATGCGGCGCCCCGCGGCCCCCTGTGCCCAATCCCGGGGTACCTACCTATCCTCCAACTACCCAACTTACCACTCGAAGTGGTGGTGGCACCTGAAGAATCCTTGTCCCCGAGCTTGCAGTCTTTTTCTAAACCGGAGATTTCCCATTGAAATCAATTGAGCGCCCGAAGGCTCAAAAGCCTCAGCGTCTCATTACACCCGGCCGCCATAGAGTCGCTGAGGGTGAACCAACTGTACCTACCTGACCCTGGGGGACCCCTGAGTCTATGCTCAGAACCTCATTGATTCTAAGTACTGACCCAGGACTGAATCTAGGATCCAGTCCTGGAATTCCAAAAGTAATCCTAAAAGTAATCTGTTGCAAATAACTTGAAATTTCCATTGAGCTCAATGCATTGTTGTGTTTAAAATAGAGTTGCCTATTGCAACCACTTGTAACTGTCAATTGCATATTGCAAAAGTATTTATATAAAGCATCTCATTCTGAGAAAGTATATTTTAAATCCAATTGTTGGTTCTAAAATAAAACAAGCATATATTTTTTATATATAAACCATTGGCCTAGAGTTCAGTCATTGAGTGTGTGAGACCATTTGCTGACTAAGTGTGTACAACAAGTGCTTTACACTGTCCTCTGATACTGCCTTACTGCTCGACCAAGCTACCACTTTAGAGAGTAAAGGTTATATATAACTTTAGCCTCTGCCAAACCTCTGGGGACTGTGGACTCTGTACACCTTGTACCTATTAAGGAACAGTATATACAGAGCCACTTTCTCACAGTCACTGTATGGCTTCTGACACTTCGTATTATTCCTGTGCCTATGCATAGCTTGCATTGCTGTATCCCAGAGATATTCAATCAATCAATCAATCAAAACAGTCTTTATTTCGAGTATTTCATCTTAAAAGACATTTAAAATTCATCAAATACAATTAAAAAGTTAATGTATTATTTATAACAATTGAGACTAAAAACTATTTAATAAATAACAGGTTAAGATCAATAAAAAAGTATTAAACATACATAGACTTTGACTTGAAATTAATTCTACAGTTGGGGGTAATGCTACGCTATAGTATGTATAACCAGTGGTAAAATTTCACCTTTTCCGTATAAGCCACGCCCAACTAATATATTTGGCTAGACCGATGACCACAAGAGAGGATGTATCAGTCTTTAGGATCCTTCTAGCGGCCCGGGCTGATCTGACACCTAGTTCACGACACACAGGTCGCAGCCAGGCTCGCCTAGGTTGGTAATATGCCGGGCATAAAAAAAAATGATCTTCTGTTTCGACCAAATTTTTACAGAATGGGCATTTATCAGTGCCATTTAAGGACCAGCTAGAAGTAAAGGAACCTAAAGGAAGGGTACCAATTCTGAATTGGTGGTATAATTTCCGATCCAGCTTTTTGGTTATTACGTCCCAATATACTTCTAAAGATGATTGATCCTTAATAGACAAATAAATTGAGGTCAGGGAACCACCAGTAGAAGGAGTAAATCGTTTTTGTGAAGCCCAAAGCCAGTAGGCATCCCTATATATTTTTTTAGGGGGAAACACAGCTGACACAGGGTTGGACCACAAGTCACCCATGCCCATTTCTGACAGAATAAGTTTGATTTCTGTGAGCCAACGAATTCTATGGGAGCCTCTCATATCCTTTACCTCATGCAGCGCTTTAGCATAAATGGATAGCTCCGGGGTAGTCCATAGGCGTCGCCAAAACGCCAGGGGCCTATACCGGATCATATCCTCTATGGGTTGGCAGCCCAGATCGAATAACAAGGGGATACGTGGGGTGGAGGGGGGTAGCCCTATCGATGATCTCAAGAAGTTGTTTTGGGCCACCCTCAAGGAGTCAAGATTACTAAACCCCCATAGCTCGGCGCCATACATGACTGCAGGGAGGATTTTAGAACCATAAATTTGTATCACAGGTGCAATGGGTTTAGTGCAGGAATGCATATGTTCCTTTAATAAGGCACCACCAAGTTGGGAGTGCTTTAACCTAAGCAATTCTATCTGGGGCCCCCAACTTAGGTTATCACTAAAGGTGACCCCCAAATATGTAAATGTAGAGGTCTGTTCCAGCCTTGCACCACCCATTTCAACCCTAGCTTTAACGGGGCGTGGGCCACGAAGAACCATACATTTGGTTTTCCCCACGTTGACCTCGAGCTCATGTTCGCGGCAGAATAACTCAAACCTAGAGAGGGCCAATTGAAGCCCCTGTCGGGTTTTAGAAATGAGGAGCGTATCGTCCGCGAACATGAGCAGGGGCACTTTCATTCCTGCCAACGAGGGGGCATCAGTCGGGCAGTCAGAAAAGTATCTAATTACTCCATTGATGAACAAGGAGAACAGTGTAGAGGCCAGGACACACCCTTGCCTGACCCCTTTAGACACTTTGAATCTCGTAGTCACTTCCCCAGGCTTACCCCATCTAACCTGTGCATATGTGTTAGTGTGCAATTTAACTAAAAGCCTCAGATATTCGGCAGGCATGCCCATCTCCCGAAGAGCCTCCCACAGTTTTGGTCTAGGCACCAAGTCGAATGCGGACCTTAGGTCGACAAATGCTGCAAAGAGCATACCCCCCCCCTCTAAATAGACTTCCTTCCAATATAAAAGTGTAAACCTAAGGGCTTGGTCTAAGGTTCCAACATGTGACCGAAACCCGGCCTGAAGGGGCGTCAGGACATTATTATCAGTGATCCAACTAGTGATGCGGCCCAACAACAACCGCGCAGTAATTTTTTGGGCCGCATCTATTAAGCTAATTGGGCGATAATTGGCGGGGACTGAACGATCGCCCTTCTTATAAATTGGCAAAATTTCAGCCCCGAACCAAGATTCCCGTGCCGACGCACCACAGGCCAGGGCATTAGCTAGGTTCTTTAGATAGGGGACCCATAGATCCAAGTCCTGTTTAAGTAGATCAGCAGGTATGCAGTCAGGACCTGGGGCCTTACCGTTGGGGAGAGATTTTAGTATTAGTCACCTCACTACAGGTAAACTCTAACACACCTGCATCACTGAGATGCAGCGAGGCATTAAGTGAGGCATTAGTGGACTTAAACTGATTTTCAAAGTAACTAACCCACTGGTCGGGTACAACATGGTTGGCCGGGGTCATAGCCTGCGGGTTACTGCCCCATTTCAAAAGGTGCCAAAAATGGCACATGTTTCTGCCCACACAAGCCTCAAATAACTCACGCCAGCGAGATTCATCCCAGTTTAACTTAGCTGCCCTTTGGGCGGATTTATATGCGGCTCTACAGCTCCTGATCAATATCGGCTCCCTGAATTTGATTGCTTGAATTAGGGCTTTACGTGACTTTCTGCACCCTGCATCAAATCACGTGTTTTCCCGCTGGCTAATGGGTTTAACAGTGGCTGGGACATTTTTAGTGAAAAAGATTTTAAGAGCAGTAAATAATTCACAATGTATGTCTGGGGTGCAGTTAATAATCTCTTCCTTTGAGTCACAATTAGACAACTTAGACAGAGCATCATTAACCAGTACCCTAATAGCAGCCCTAGCAGTAGGATCAGGGGCAATCTTAGGCCAAAGGACCCTTCTCAAATCGTTTGACATGGTGACTTGGACCTGAAAGGAGCATACATCATCCGTAGCACCTCCTGAAAAACTGCTATCGGAAAGGGTCAGCATCAGGGGATTGTGATCACTCTCTAGCCTGTCCGTCACAACCATGTCAATGACATCTGCCCATAGCTCACAATTAACTAAAATGTAGTCGATTCTGCTCCTACTTCTTCCGTTATCAAAGGTGAACTTGCCAACCCTATCCGATGGTGTTCTTCCATTGACAGCACGCAACCCCATTTCCAAACAGAGCCCTTTTAGGAACAGGGCTATTTGTGACCATGTGCCTATGGGGTTTAATTCTAATTGGGGAATGCCCCACACGGAATCCTCAGCCTCTGAAAGAAGCCCATCATCGAAGCCAAGCGGTTCGAAACAGGCATTAAAGTCACCTGCCACTATCCTGTGGCCAGTTCTAGGCAAAATTCGTAGAGTTTGGTCCAATACAAAGATGGGGGGAGGGCATTTTCCACCTGGAACACCCCTAAGGTAGGTGTTAAATATATAAACGTTGAGGCCCCTAGTAGAGGAAATATGTATGGCCAATATATCAGGGCTATCCGTGGGGACTTCCCTTACTTCTATACCTTCACGTTGGCATACCCATATTGACAAGCCACCCACCGGTCTGCCTCTGATACCCCTCGTAGCTGCTTTATAAAAGTTTAGGTACCCTTCTCGATAAATCGGGTCAACTGCCCATGTTTCTTGGAAGCACCAAATGTCCACCCGATCTACAAACGCCACCCAGTCAGGAGAAGCCAGTTTAGAATGAAGTCCGGCTATATTCCAGGAAGAAATTGATGAGCAGGCATTAATATTTGACGAATTTACTAACTGTGCCTCCGAGACGGGGGATACACTCATGGGTACAGGTGTAGCAGAAGGGGCCAGTTCGTTGTCTTGTGACAAGGGTTGTAGGGGAAGAACTGGCTCCCTACAGACCCGCAATAAGCTCCCGTTTAACACAGGACAGGTCGACACTAAATTATCCCCCTGTCAATCGTTGTCCTCCAGAGTGGATAGTGCAGCAAAGCGATTAGTTAACCTAATTGGACGAGGTCCCAATAAAGGGCCACAATGGGACCCACGTAGTGACATATGGGTCAATACCCCTACTGGCCTGTAGAAGTAACCTAGGGGTAGGATTAGAATCTCTTCTTGGGAGGGAGCAAGGTGTGTTGCCTGCTCCAGGATACGTTCTACCAGTAGGGGAGACCTGAAACTTAATACAACACAATCGCCTCTTATGGCCTTTTGATCATGCCCAACCCAGGGCACACGCCTGACCATTTTAAACTCTTCAAAAAGTGGTTGGGTCGCCCCAAACTTCCTACCTAGGAAGTACAAAGCTTTATTTTTTAAATTAGACCAATGCTCACTAGACCCCTCCGCCAGATGTGGGACATTGGCTAAGATGATTGTATAGGGTGTGGCTTCTGGGGGGAAATGAAGACTCCTTGGTTCTTCCAAAGCCACTAAGTTTGGTGGTACAGGCCTTGTCAATTTCTCGGTAGGCTGATGATTGGTCAGAGGACTTCTCACAACATTATGAGCTGTGGGAGGTCTGAGAGGTTGAGCCCTTGGAGCAGTTATGGTTGCAGAATTATTTGTGTAGGATCCTGTAGCATTTTGTGCCATCATAGGCCTAGCACTAGTACTGCTGGTCCCTTCCACAGTAAGCTGCGCGGATGTAGTTACTGCTAGCAATTGGAGTTTCGCCAAGTTATCTTCTATGTGGTTAAGTCTAGTTACCACAGTATCAAGCTTGGCAAGGACTGGTTGGATCAGTAACGTTAATTGGTCCCGCAATAAGGAGTTTAAACTTTCAAAGCTCTGTTGGCCTGGACACTGTAAGTTACTTGTACTTATAGGAGCAATGAATTGGGTTGGGGGCTGCGTATCCAGTGGGCCTGTGGGAACTCTAGAAGTGGGAAGTTTAGATTGTACCCTGCTCTTCCTCTTTTTACAAGGGGGTTCTCTGGCTTTAGAACCAGCTGCTCTATTATTCGCACGTGTGGATACCATTACAGGAGTGGGAGGGAGACTAGAAGGAGGAGATAGATCAATATGACCAGTACATGAGGTCGTATTAGACAAGCCCCCCAATAAACAGGGAGCCGAGCACGCGTCCGGCAGGATGTCATTAGTGGCAACAGGGGCAACGCTGGTCAAGGTTGCCAATGGATCCAATGACAGCCTCCGTTCCACAGCTAGGATTTTTTCAGTTATTTCTAATTCAACCCTTGTAAGGTAATCATCCAGAGTACCCGCTATCCTTCCCTCCAACTTCCTTTTACTCATGTTGAGGGGGGCACTACACAACAAACAGCCCACCAATAGCGCTGTACCCTAATACCAAGTAAAGCCTCCGGGCCCCAATACAATTTACTATACAATAAACTCAAAATCCAAGAGAAGGAGCCCAGCCCTGGCGGCCTAAGTAGTGGACCGGCGCTGCCAGGTGACGTCACCGCCACTCACCAAGGATGCTGGGGGCTGAAGTCCGGGTGAGCCGTTCCCCTCACGGCAATGATTGAAGCGTCCACAGTCAAAACGGAAGCACCCCACTGAAGAGAGCCGTTCCCCTCACGGCAGGTGAGTGATTTTAACAGGAGCCAGGCAGGTCACCGGAAGAAGCGTCCCCGTTTGAACAGCAGGCAGGCAGATCACAGGAAAGAGCGTCCCCTTTATCCACGTGTTGGCTTTCTGCTCCACAGGGTTCTGAGGCTCGCTGCTGTACAGGCAGCACAGACACCAGATCAGAGACCTCTGGCTCTCGTCAGATGCAACAAAAACTGTATTCCAGCATAGTCTTCCGAGCAGCTGGCCAATTAAAGGGAACCTCTTGATTGCTGCTGTGAAATTCTGATATCCGCTCCTGTAACAGCCATACCAAACGACCATGCCCCTACGTCAGCCCGATTCCTCTGCCATCTCCCTCCTCCGTTAAAATGCGGGTCCGATCGAGGTGTTGGTCTTCTAGGAGGAGGTGGTCTACGGTAACGGCGGTTCCAAGACAGGTTCCGAGGTAGTTTCCGAGGCACCGCGGGGATGGAAACCCGGTGGGAAACCGCTTGCTTCAGCCGCTGCCTCTGCTGCCGCTCTGCTCCTCCCTGCTCCTCAGCTGCCAGACACGACCAATCGATCCCCAGGGAATTGGCGGCGGGCGGCACTGGGACACCTTGCATTGCTGTATCCCAGAGATATTGCACAGATGTCACTTTGGTTTAATTTCAATCACTGTGCCACCCATGTCTGATTTGATGGCCTAAGGGTAGTGTGAGATTGTTCCTCCTTTTGGATGTCATGTACAAATGCTATCTGGCTTGCTCCATGGTTTTACAGACTTTGGACTAGTCCATTTATTGTCATACATTGCTGCTGACCGGTGGTATGTGTATGTGGCAGAGTGTCAGTGTGGGATCTTTTTGAGGGACTTGACATGCAGTGTGAACAGTTCAATGGTTGTTAATATGCAGAGTGAGTCTTCATTTCTTGATTTACTCAGTTTGATTCAGATGAGTGGAAGGCAGGTGTGAGGAGGAGGGTTGTCCAGCCCCTGAGCTTCTGTGCAGGATGTTAATCTTCACCCCCACCTTCCCAGTCAATCTACCTTGTCCTTTTATGTGTGAGGTGCGAGGTCGAGCCACACCTGGCTGATAAATGGTGCATTGATGGGGGGGAAGGGGCACACGAGGGGCACATGAGGGGCACACAGCATGTGCAAAAATGGATGTGGGAAGCGTGCTGTGGGCTATGGCCAACTGATGCGGCCCACCATGTGGGTAGGGTGAAGGTGGATCCCTGGGCAGCTGCCCAGACTGCCCATGCCTGGCGCCGGCCCTGCCTACTACATTGTGCGCAGGTTTTTCTGCGTCTTCACTGCTGCAGTGACGAGACCGGGAGATTGCAGTGATTTTGCTGTTGATGGGTGACCCCGATGCTGAGGTGTGGATTTCTAGCAAGCAGGACATGTGTGAGTACACTGGGGGATATGTTCATGTCTCCACCAGAGTGTCTGATGTGGACAGGAACTGTAATTCAGCAGAGGAGTTGTGTGTTGTGGTTGTATGCGGTTATGTGTAATTTACGTTCCTGCGGTGTTGACCGGGGCGACGTCTTATCTGCTGGTAGTGGATCAGGTACAGCAGCAGAAGGGCTTGAAGAGCTGGATCCATAGCGGTCAGAAACGCGTGGAGATGCCTGGGATTCGAGTTTCGATCTCTGCAGAAGTGCTTCCGCCGTCTCCGAGGGGCTGGTTTCTCCGCTGCGTTGTGATGGGCTGTTTATGGCATCGTGATTTGTCCTGCGGGCGTAACGTCATTCCGCTTGGCGGTTTTTCTCTATTGGCTCCCTCCGCCACCGTTGTGGAAGGAAATTCCTGGCGGATCCCGAAACTCCACAGCAGACAGGAAATGGGCTATCTTTGCCCATTGTAATATGGTGGCTGTGAGGACAGCCTCTGCAGTGTGGAAAAAAAGTTTTCCGCCAGCACCGTTGATGTGCCAAAAACCGACATCCTAATGAGCCCCTAAGTTTGCCCACTATTAGAGAACTGAAAAAGAGATGCGGTAGCATCACAGTGATAATTCTTTCAAGGCTTCTGTATTAGGCCGACCATAGGTTCTACTCTGCCCAAACTCCTGCTTGTCACCGCAAGGCTATTACAGATAAAAGTAAAAGACTAAAGTGAGACACACAATGGGTGTTTGAATTATTTCCCTTGGGAACAGTTTCTGGGGATGTTTTGTGCCGTCCCTTCCTGCTATAAGGCAGAGTATGGCCTTCATGGTAAACCACCAGCATTCCCAATGTGGACAGGTAGAAGATGGAGAGTTTGTTCCGAAGGAATATCTCTTCCTGGGGGTAGACTTGTTGGTGTCAAGGGCTGTGAGTAAGACCTTGAATCTCTTGAACAGGCAAATCCTGACTGTCAGTGGTTTTCTAAACCCCTTCTTGCAGGGGAAGAAGAATATACGAACCAAGAAGCTCCAGCCATGAGGGTGAAGGCAGTAGCAATCCTTTCGATCTAACATGGCACCCGGAAAGTGTTACGCGCCTTCATCAAAAGTAAGTAAAAGTTCCTGCGTGTTAAGATCTGTATCTGCCAACCAGGAGGCTGCCAACCCCTGTGCTGATAACAAATTGGTTTTCTTTAATCTATCTCCCTTTGAGTACAATCCCTTTGGAGGGAAGGAAGGAACAGAAGATGGGGAAATGTCAGAGGATGATGTGGATGGGAACAACAGCAGTTTAAGAAACTAGGGTATTATTTGGGGAATAATGAAATTACCTTGTCAGGGTGAACCCCAAAGTCAGTAAATTAACTTGAGCTAAACCCCCTGGTTGCTATAGTACAGGTTTGACAGCAGATTTTTAGGCTACTGCAGTCAGGCCTGAAGCCATGTTTTACAGGCTCCCTGTGTGGATGGTACAATAGGTGCTGCAGGCCATAGGTGGCGCTTAACGTTTGAGCATTCAGTGTATATACTAGGGCCTTACAGTCTAGTTAAATGTGTCAGTTACGGGAAAGGCAAATTAACCATGCTTAAAGAGCAGGCACTTTACTCCTGTTTAGGAGAGGTAAAGAGCAAAAAGTTCAAAAACTAGCTAAAATAGGGTCCAGAAAAATGTGAAATATCTGGTGTGACCATGCAGAATAGATGGATTTGCCTCGGGCAGTAAAGCCCTTCAAGCAGAACCTGTATGCATGCCACTATTTGCAATCATAACCATAGTTGTAGCTGAAGCGACATATCAGTTCACCAACCTGGTGACTCAGATTTGAGGTAGCATGTGTGACGCAGCGGCCAGGGCAACTGACTCCGAAACCCGGGGGCTCACAGTTCGATCCCTGGCGCCGTGGCAGATCAGCCCTGCACCATGTGACTCTAGGCAATAGCTTGCTTAATCTTCCCGACAGCCCCCAGCGCCTTGATACCCTTGGGTAATTGTTCGCGCTTTACACTTACTGGAAATTTACATTTCCAGCACTTCTGGAGGTATCACAGGACTGACCGGTTCCCTTCCCCTGGTTTTACTCTATCCTGAAGGATTGTCAGCAATTATCTTACTTTTGGTGCTTGAACGCTCTCTGGGCCACATGTATCAAAATTGGAAATTGCGATTATCTAATTGTGATTTCCTGAGAATCGCAATTATGTAATCGCATTGTCCAATGTATGAAACTCCATGAGTTTCATATACTGATTCGTTGTGGGTTGCAAACCAACCTACCTCGTTAATATTATTACGGTAGATCGCAATTTGTGACCCCCTAGGAGTGGCAAAAATCACAGGGATGGTGGCCTGCTGAGGTCAGACCACCATGTATGGGATTGCTTTTAAATAAAGCAATCTTTTTTTTTTGTAAAGCAGCCCGTTTTCCTTAAAGGAAAACGGGTTGGTTAGAAAAAGAGAAAAAAAAAGTTTTCCGTGTATTTTTAAAAGCAGGCAGTGGTCCGTGGGACCACTGCCTGCTCTTAAAAATGCTTTAAAAACATTCACAAAGGGGAAGGGGTTCCTTGCGAATGGGATACCACCTACTTGAAGTAGGTGGTAAAATGTGAATGTTTTGTGGCCACGGTTCGGTCGCAAAACATTCATACATACTGATGCGATTCGGTATTAAAGCCAATTTGGGTTTGATACATGTGAAATGCCTTTTTTGGGTTCGCAAACTGCCCGATTCTGTGAATCTGCCCATTTGCAAACTCAAAAAGGCTTCATACATGTGGCCCTTTGAATCCGAGGGCATGGTGGATCTCTGGTGATGGTGGACAGTCTTAGGACGTTCAGGAGTTGCTTCATCCCTTATACACCGAGCAAAGGCAGAGGGTACTGTCAAAAGATACCATTCTCCATGAGGAAGTCAAGTTGGAGTGTTACAGGGAAACCTGGATCATGGAAACTGTATTTTTTGTCTGAACTGCTGGAAGCAGGATTAGCATTCAGGACTGGCAATAATTTTCAGCTCTGCTATTTAGGTGCAGAGTTTAGTGTAAATGAGGTCCAAGTAGGGATCACCCTTGGGTGCGTCAACTCATCAGAGGGGCTGAATTATCCAGTTCTCTGGAAACTCCCTATTCCTGCGTCTGGGGTGCAATTTAGCTTTCAAGCCCTTCCTGGTTTGACAAGACAATGGATTTGTGTCTACACAGGAACTCTCTGCAAAGCTGGCCCCCACTCCTCTGTTTAATTTCATGGAGATGGGTATCGGGTATGAAGATGTTGGTTGTTTCCTGCAGGATGTTTACTAAAGGTTGAGTAAAGTTTACTGTTAGGAGAACGAAGACCAACATCCGTTCTATCTGTCTTTTCTGGAGAACCGCAACTTTTGCACGGTAAGATGTATCAAGGCCTAATTGTACATGACAGTGGAAGTGAGACAGGTGGAAGTCTACCAACTACTGATATTGCTCAAGAAACCTTTGAAAGCAGTCTCCTCTCCATTCCATTCGAAATGGGTGGATTAGGTTATGCAGGAACATGATAATAATGTTTCCAACTTTGGGGCGTATTCAGCCAAAGGGACAATGGTGTCCAAAGCCTTTTTTCTAGAGGGCTGTTTGGAGGATATAATGAATGCGGCTGACTAGTCGTTGGAATATACCTTTAAACAAAATCCCACTTTAAGTCACTCGTGGGATTGGCCTTCCTGGTTGTGAGTAAGATTTGAACATGCATAATTCTCATCTTTGGTTGTGACATAGAATGAATAAATAAAATGAGGATATGTAAAGCACACTGACACCCAATGAACAGTGTCCGGCGCTAAATGGAGTATGACTCTGCACAGAAGAGTTACAAGGAGCAGAAATAAATAAGGTTTTGAGCTTTTTCTACACCTGTACATGACCTGAAATGAGTCGGAGGAGAGCAGGGAGTTGATATCATAGTGTGGCAGCCGGGAAGGAAAACGTGCGACCACTAGAGAAACTCCAAGAGATACGAGGAACCACTAACAGGATGGCTGAGGATGAGCGAAGAGTTTGAGCTTGCAAATAAGGATTAAGTTACTGTCTCAGATAGGATCAGTAATCTGGCTGGCACGATGAACGATGCAGATGGATTTTAAAGGCAATGAGTTTCTGCACTGAGAGCCAGGGAAGAACTTTAAGGGTAGAAGAACTGATGATTGAAGTGAAAGCTTGAGAATTAATTACGCTGAGGAATTCTAAACTAATTGAAATGTCTGGATTAAGGCTTGTGAGATTTCCAGACAGAGTGGATTTTCATAGCTATTGAGAATTAAAGTTGAAATTCTATTAAGGAAATGAAGGCAACGATTTTCCCACTGATCATTTTATTTGCCTGGAACTGAACCTTCAGCAGCAACGTTACATAAGTAACTCATTTCCAGGTTCAATGTGCATTGCTGTGGTTCACATACTGTTATTATTTTTTATTTCAGATAGATTTTGGGGTCACTAGCAGGGCCTGATAGTGGCTTGCTTTTGTTTTGCTTTTACTGCATTGGTGTGGAGTAGAATCAGGAATAACTTTGCAAAGAGAATGAGCTTTGCGCAAAGATCGAGGAAGGGGATCGATTTCCTCAAAAGTTAGTTGTGTCCCTAAGGCAGCCGTAAGTGTGACCGACTGTGAGAAGTAAACTGTACTATTCTAATTACGGTCCAAGAACATTTGTGGAAAGTTACACTTGTTTTCAATTCTAACTCTAGTCCTGGAACGGAGAAAGTTATTCCCTAATTATTTTTCAAAAGTGTTGAAATGTGGTGTTGCGCAAACTGGAGTAGGAATAGTAAATAATACTATTCCTAAGTCTAGCGCCCCCCCTACAGCCAGTAATTGTAATGACTTGCGATGTAAAGGGATTGCATACTAAAAACACGGTCGTTGTAACAACCGTGTTGTAATAGTATGCGATGTATTTGCATGCGTTGTAACATGCTATATTCATCCATGGACGGAAGTGGCTGGTAATTGGAGGAAGCAGGTTTAATTTTCCTAGGGTCCATGGGAAATGTAGTTTGATATATTTGTTACTGTTTAAATTGCTGACAAGCTTCTATGTCAATAAAGAGGAAAAATGATACATACTCCTCACCATGGTGTCCTTAATAGAATTAAAACTTTCAGATGCATAAGCTATTATGGTTTGTACTTACTATTCTTGATCTAGTCCTAAAATATTTTTGGAAAGTGCAACTTCCCATAAGTAGTCAGAGGAGCATTTTTAGTATTCTAGCCCTGGAATATTTAGGGAAACGTTACAAATTCTCTAAGTATTTTAAGAAAAGGTTAACATAGTAATTTTGCTTCCGCCAAAGGCCTGCCCTGAGGGCACGGTTCAAGGCACAAAACTAGCAAGAATGCAGTTTATTGACTATAGTGGATAATGATTGGTGGACTGATAATTTATATTTCTTGGGGTCCCAGTAAAAATGTCGTTTGATATGATGCCATCAATTCATTGAGTATGAAATGTTAACATTTGACACCAACAACCAATAAAGAATGTCCATGGAGGTACATGATAGCCCTCCATCCCCTTGTCCTCTTTCTTAGCTGCTTAGGCAGCCAGAGTTAAGTGACCCCTACTTGTTAATTCACGCTATTGTAACAAAGTTGATTCTTAATATATAGTTGCATACTTCATTGTATTTCTAAACGGGGATTTGAATAAAACAATGAGCCTCCATTCCTTACACAGAATTATGCTATAATTGTTTATAAGTAATTTGACTGTAAATCGTAAGGATGTTAAATGCAGAATGTGACCTCCTGTGAGGGCTGGAACTCTATTACAGTTAGATTTGCAGTTTCAGCAGAGAAAAAAGCTTGATGGGGTATTGCAGTGAGCCACCCAGCCACTATCCCTAAATTTTGCAGTTCGCACCCTGGGGGCTGGGCTCAGCCCACAAGCTATAAATAAAGGTGCGTACGCCACTCATGGCCAGTGCATGTACTAAGCCAATTAGTGTGTTGTGAAGTTATTTATGCCAGAGGCATCTAGGCCCATACTCCCTGCCCACAATGCTAGGATATTGCCACGCTACGTTGGCGACGAGGGGGTCTTACCCTGATGCTGGTAGATGCCCCATAAGGTACCTGCAGTTGGTGTGTGTTTCTGCCCAGGGTGCTCAACGGCACCCATCGAGGTGGTCAGCTCTCGTGGCCCGAATGAAGACCAGAGGGATGTGGGCCGTGAGGAAGGTCCTGGCAAGCACTCCAGTGAAGTCCTGGGCCTAGGGCTACCCCTGCGGATCGCTGGAGTGTCTCGCCTGCAGAGGGTGTGATGTGAGGCTTGGCACGGCCTGGGTAACTTGCCAGAGACAGATCAGAGGTTGGTGGGCGTGGTAATGGTAATGGCAAAGAAGAGAGCAACTGGGATTTCTGTACCCCTGATGGCCGAGGACAGAGCGGGCTGCCAGGTGAGGAGGTGAGCTGCTGCTGGCGACCTGGGGTGGTGGAGGATTGCCCCCCCCCCCCTTGTGGCAGTGTGAGGGAGTGCAAGCAGTCTATTCGGCTGTTTGAGATAAAAGGCCCGAGGAGCATGTGAGGGAGCTGACAACTAAGGAAGTCTGCCTGGGCAATAGTGTTAGCAGTCTCTTCTTCTCCCCATGGTATACTACTGCAAAAGGGGTAGGTGAGAGTGCAGGACATTGTGGCAAGTGGTATTGTGGATGATATCTGGCACCACTGACAGAAATGTCGATTCAAGCACATAATTAGGCGGAGCCAAAAACAGAATGCTGCTCACACCCTGCCATTGCGACGGTAGTGCTGTTCAGCCAACTGGTTGACCCAGCGACAGCGGTGCCAAGATGGAGAAAGTGGATTAGGCGGTTGCAACACTATTTTTGTGAAACGGATGTTGCACGTGGGCGGGGATGAATTCTATAAACTATTTGAGGACTTACTGGGGCTGATGATGACTTTGAAGCATCGGTGAGTATGCCGAATAAACATTTCGACCTTCAATTAAATCCGGATTACGAACATTTCAAATTGTGACAGGCACACCAACAGGCGGCAAATCCATTGACCTGTATTTTTACGTGACTGCGCAAGTTGGCCAGCACATGCACTGGCGCGCCAAAGGCAAGCCCGTCTGCGCCTATCCGTGCCCGGAACGCGTCCAGAAGCAGAAATGCTGCCCATTTTTGATCAGGTAAATGTTTCACCAGAGACTCTCATCTGGCCCTTAATAACAACCCTCAAAACTGTAAGAACTCTCTTGATGCTGCAAATTGGAAGGGTCCAATCTGCTGTAGGTACTGCAAACCAAAAGCTCACACAGGACACATTGATCAGCAACTGTCCTAACCTGACTCGGCTGCGAGGTGGTCTTATTAATGTTCGATAATTTTGCAAACATGCCCAAAATATCTATGACCTAATCCTAAACGACAACCTTAAAGCCTGGTGTAATCCAGATATCTGTGCCCTCCCTCCTGGCTAACATATTTATAGACTAGATAGACCAGTGCAACGAGGAGGGGGCCTAGTGATTATCTATCACAGCTCACTGAAATGCTCAGTATTTGAAATATCAGACCTCAGAGGTGCAGAAAGTAGTGGTTTCTGTTTCCGATTAGAGGACTCCTTAGCCTTTGCAGGAGCCCTACTCTACTGCCCACCAGGCCCCTATAAAACCTTTCTGGATAGTATTGGAGATATCGTGGGCTCAATCACGCTCAGATTCTATAATTTCACCCTGCTAGGAGATATTAACGTCCACCTAGACGTACTAAACTACCTGGGCGCAATACATTTCAGGGAAATTATGGATACACTCGGCCTGGAACAACAGATACTCACCCCGACCCATAACGCAGGCCACACACTGGCTGGTACCTGCTCCAATCTCACGTCCCTTACAGTCAAGGACCCAGTTAGCCTAACCTGGTCTGATCACAAATTGATATCCTTAGAAATCAGATACCAGCGCATGAAAAACTGCAAGGGACGCACCCTCACCACTCATAACACCAAGCCCAGGTGGAAGGATATGGCAGGCTTGCCCAATCTTAATCGGGAAGCATCAGTTTGCAGACCTAACTACTTGTCAGGGGATCCAGTAGTAGAGACCAACGCTTTACGCAATGGATGTCCATCCTGAGGGACCGCTTTGTGTCCCCTGGCTCACAAAACAACCGACCTCTCAAGAAACCCTCCGCCCCATGGTACAGCCAAAACTTGAAAGAAATACATAGCCACTGCAGGATCCTGGAATGTAGATGGCTATAGAATTATGAACAGGCTGAATTATCAAGGAGGCGTGTGCGGCCTTTGCCCGGGCTATTTCCACGGCTGCTGGCATTTTGCACGTGGGCGACCCAACCGTCCCGTTCCCTACGGTTCATTTGTTGGAGGTACTCCATCAGGGCACTGGTGGATGGGAGCTGCTTCTTCCCTTCGAAGCTTCGCTACATAATTCTCTTCTGGGGGCATCCTGCCACAGGGGATCCGGTCTCCCAGTCGCTCTTCCACAGCCACCGTCCTGCTCCGCACGACCCAGTCTGCCTTTCTTTCCACCCTTCTACCCAGGGCCCTCTTCTGCAGACTGCTTTTTCTTCTCTGCCTTTGGTGTTGTTGGATTCATGGGGGCGGAACCTCTTCGCTTCCTCTAGTGCTACTTTGTGAGCGCTCAACGCGCTTTGTGTGTTGGCCAGGGCTACTTCCAGCTTGTGGGATTCCGTGGAGTCCCTTCTGTCTTCTGCCTCTCCGGACGATATCTCCGACACCATGTGCTGGATGGCCGGGAGCTGGCCGTGTTCATTCTTCTTTCGGCCCTGGGTGTTTCTGATGCTCTTGGCCGCACAATAGCAAGTTCGGTGGCTCTCCGTTGCCATGCTTGGCTGAGGGATAGCATTTTTCCTGAGAATGTGAGGGAGCGTCTTGTTGACCTGCCCTTTGATGGGGTGCTTTTGTTTAACACCCATGCGGATGCTGCCATTCAGCGGCTCCTTGCGGGGCTCCGTCCTCCTCCCCCTCCGTAAACTTAGCTTGTCGGTCCTCTGCTGCTTTATGGGCGGTGTTGCTTGGTTGGACCGTCTGTCTGTTCTGGTGGGTTGGTATGCCTTCGGGTCCCTAGGTTGACCCCTTTTGTGCTGTTGGCTGCTGGTACAGCCCCTTCTGATTTTGTGGTTCTTTGGTTGTGGTCCACTCATATGTGTCCTCAGGTTGGGCCTTCTGTGTGTTTTTTGATAGGCTGATTGACAAGCCATCTGTGGTTGTATCTGCAGGTCCTTTATGTTCTGTCCTGTGCTGCGGTATTTTTCCCTCAGAGGTGTTCCCATGTTTTCTTGGGACATATCATACTATAACCTTATGTTCTGGTCCTCTGCTGTGGGTTTTTCCCTAAGAGGTGTTCCCATGTCCATCAAAAGAACTATTGATTGACAGAACGCAGAACAATGTCATATATTCACCCCAGTACAGAGATCTGGACCTAAATCCATTGTTTTTTTGCTCACCATGCCATTCCAGTTTGGACCCAGCCATATGCAAATCAGTCTTGACCCTGTGCCCTATGGGAACAGTCCAGCCCGAACTGTCAGGCCAGGTCCTCCCTGGACTGGAAACAAGCATCCTAGGACCGCCAGTGACACAACGAGGACATCCCTATCATCTGAGGGCCAATCCTCATCCCAGCCAGAGACTTTGTCTGCTGAGCAATGTGCGGAACATGTGAGAGTTATCCACCATGAGGACTAATGTATTCTATATGTCTTTTTCTTTGTTATTCTCAATCAAAGGTTTTGAGGGACTTAGTGAGCCATCCAGCCACTATCCCTAAATGTTGAAGTTTGCACCCTGGGGGCTGGTTTTGGCCCACAGGTTATACATAAAGGTGTGCGCACCCATCATGGCCAGTGCACGTACTAAGACACTCAGTGTGTTGTACAGTAATTTATGCCAGAGGCCTCTAGGCCCATACTCCCTGCCCCGGATGCTATGGTATTGCTCCACTACAGGTATGAGTGAAGACCAATCCGGCAAGACCATGAGCTTAACTTCATCCAAAAAGTATGAGGCACTGGAACACGCATTTTTAATTGGGCAGACATGCTAACCCAGCAACCACTCCACCTTTAATGTACATGTATATTTTTGATTTGCATACAACCCAACATTTTGGAAGAGTTAAGTGGGAGATTATGGAAGCAGAGGCAATTTCAGACGGGAGGCAGCCAAAATAAAGCCATTTTTTGGATTACCAAATCGGGAGTCTACTGCCAGCATTGGATCTATTGCAGGGGCAGCTTCTTCATTTCAGCGGAGGAGCATCGCCCAACTTACAAATCCACCCCAAAGATGAAAAATAAAATGGTAATTAATTGCCATTTTATTTTTCATCCCCTGTCTCGAGCGTTCGGACGGGGCGGGGCCGCTGCGGAGTGACAGAAGCATGTCACTCAGCAGGCAAGAGGGTGGGCTGGTATGGCACTGTTTAAAGTCTGCATGTGTTAAGACAGCTGGGTTAGAGAAAGCCAAAGTCTCCAGAGTGCCGTGGAACGCTGAGGGAGGCCGCTCCTACCAATCCTAGGGATGCTCTCATTCTGGTGAGCAAAGCAAACACAAGGAGATGATGGACGGAGTGCTGAAACTTTTTAAACACTCACCCCCCAGTCATAGATCTGGGTTGAATCCATCAGCATTCTTTAGCTCACTCTGCCACCCCAGTTCAGACACAGGTATATGCAAATCTGTCTTGACCCTGTGCCTCATGGGAACAGTCCAGCCCGAACTGCCAAGCCATGTCTTCCCTGGACCGGCAACAAGCATCCTGCAAGCAAGTGCACACATTTTTGTCATGCTTTCTCTGCCTGCCACAGCTATTTCGCTATGTTCCTGAAAGATATGGAAAAAACTTATATTTGAATTCTAACATCCAATCATGCAGCAGCACACTTTTTTTGGTGCAGATTTATAAAGCGCAAACTCGACTCAAACGTATTTGAGCGCTTTACATGAGCACCAGTTACGTTACACAAGGACACACTCATTTTTAGGTCTCGCCTAGTCTCTTCGAGACATGCTGTATTCAGGATATGTGCATAAAGCTCCGCCTAATTCCCACCCATGAATTGGCTCCTGTCCCTGTTTTTTGTCAATTGTGTTTTTTTATTGGTCATTAGGCTTTCTAGTACCTCCTTAGTACCGCCCTGTCTCTTTTTAGTAACCCCCATGAGGACACCCCCTATTACATGTGTTGTTACGCCCTAGGTTTTAATTACCGCCTCAAGGCACTATTTTCTTAAAGGCCTTCAGACAGGACACTCACTTGGTCCTAAACAAGGTTGCCAGTGATTGCTTTACTCGCTAGCACACCTCACGTTTATATTAGACCTATAAATTTCCCTTCATCAGCTCCACATAGAGTGCAATCTAATCCAGAATTAATGTAATTATTGTTTTGTCACATTTCAAAGCTACTAATTGAATATATTGAATGTACTGTGGTACTGTCTTGCATGCAATGCATTATGGGTAGGGTGGGTTTACCATATCTTCAAAATTTATGATGCTCACTAGGGACATCTAGGTGCAGCTTGCGGTACTGTACCTACACATCTCACATTTATATTAGACCTTCTGTAAATTTCCCTTTATCAGCTCCACATAGAGTACAACCTATTTGGAATATAATATAATAATTGTTTTGTCACATTTCAATGTACTCGTGGTACTGTCTTGCATGCAATGCATTATGGGAGGTTTTTTTTTTCCTCTTGTCAGGGCGCAGTTTCTGGTTCAGATACATCAAGTGTCACCTTCCAAAACACCCTATTTATTCGTCAGTCGTTGGTAACAAACTTGGCAACAAGTGCGCAAGCAATCCCATTAACCTTTTAGCTGTGAAGGGAAAAGGTTACGTTAGTAAATAACTACATTTACTCCACCTCTCTTCACCCGCCTTCTCCACTCTCTGTCGCCAACCGGTTCCTGGGTTAAAGAAAAAAGACTAAAAACAGGTTAGTGGCCCCTCCAGGGTCCCCCCGTGCAAGGGTACAAAGGGACCCTTTTGGGTCCTCAGTCGTCGTCTTCATCTGATTGGTCCAGAGATGCGTAGTCGCGCAGAAAGCTGTGGATCATCTTATGGCATGCCAGGGTCGATGTCTCCTTCTTCCCTACTACCAGGCGGATTTTGGAAAACAGAAGAACATCTTTAAAACAGTACAGGAGCCTCCAGCAGTTCTGGAGGTCACTCAGTGTGTGTGTCCCTGGGAACAAACCATACATCACAGAGTTAATGGTGATGCAACGTGTAGGTATCCAGGCCCTAAGCTCTGTGCCTAGGGCCTTCAGCAGGTCTTGCGCGTAGGTGCACTCCCAGAAGGGATGGTATGTCATCTCGTCCGCGATGTACCATCTTGGGCGGGACTTGTATCGGTTGAGTCCTCTTGCGTGCATGAAGGCTCTCAAGGGAAGTCCTCCTTGGATGGCCATCCAGGCGATGTCTTTGTGCTGGTTGGTCAGGCTCTTGAATGCAACGTTTCCGCACACATGGCCTGCTGTGGCAGAGGGGAGTGCACCGATCAGTTTGCTGATGTCCTTTGCTTGTATCTGATAAACTATCAGTAATGAGAGTCCTATTGCCATTGCAAATGTTTGTATAAACAAGCAGCTACTTCGGAACGGGTGTAATTTGTACACATTGCTGAGAGTGGGGTAGGTCTAACCTGCAGAAGTGCCCTGGCAATATATGCTCCTCACCTAAGCAAAGTATGTGATATCCATGCCCCGCAGCCGCCAGTAATCTTGTCCATCAACATGTAGAGCCCGATTCAGCAAAATAAATCCATTTACAATGCAATAGGTCTCGCATTACTTAAAGGTTGAGTAATTGCCATTACACATAATAATAATGCAAGGCCAATAGCTCAAACTTTTAGTAGAGACCTATTGCATTGCAAATTCTTGTTTTATTAGGCACAGGGAGATTAAAGGATTTTCCCAGAATCATTTTGAGCAAATGCTGAGACTTGAACCTGGCTCCCCAGCTCCAAAGTAGGCAGCTCTGGCCCTAAGGGCACTTCCTCTCCCCTTGCAAGATCCATACATGTCCAGGGATGGACTTGCCGTAGTGGGCACGGGCATTTCCCCAGTGGGATGCCAGGGTGGGTGGCAGTTTTGGGCTCCTGGGGGAACATTTTTCTTGCAGTGCCGTTTTTGCAGCATCGCAAAATTGGCCGAAACCGGCCCTGGAAAACAGCTTGGACACATCCCCAATCCCCAGGGGAGGGTGGAGGAGGCAGCTAAGCACTTTGCCAGGGTAGGTTTTGGTTCCCAGTCCGGCCCCAAAAAGCTATAGACCCAATGCAGGCCACAAAATGGGAGAAATCCATTATCCCGATTTTTTTTTTTTTTTATCTCCCACTTTCCTCTTCAAACGTTGCCATGTAGGACCACATATGATCTCTGGTTTCAGATACTGTTTATGGTTATTGTAGTTTCTGATTCTGACTGGTGTTTCAATAAAGAATGACACGCAGATTTTCACCTCAGTGACCGTGAAGGAAATTAGACGTTTCTTCGCCATAGGTAGAACATTTTAAATCCATATTGGTCTACATGATTAATGAATGGCATTGTATCCGCAACCATCTTAAAATGTCTGCCGGCGTGCCTGCCACCAGGCAGCCATAAGAATTAGTCCTCTTTCTAGCCACGTAGAATATGCGAGCAGGGGCTGCAGACAGAGCGCTGATTGGTTGAGAGGAGGCTGTTGACGCAGTGAGGGGAGAGGTGGCACGAGGAGTGCAGTGCGCAGCGTTTAAACCGTGACGCCTCGCGCGTGCCCACTACCAGTTTGTCGAGAAGGGATTCCATCAAGCGGCCGCGCGGAGAAGGGGAACCGTCGGAGGGCAGTTGAGGCACTGTTAACCGGTAAACTTTCAATTTCGCGCGGGTGGGGTTTACGAGTCAGTCGTTGATGTATACTACAGTACTATCCCGTTAACTTAGGCCCCTTCGGTCTCTTAGTCCATTGCTAGGGTCTCGAGCGGGGCAGGCGCCCTCGCCTGACGTTGTAACCGGCGCCTTGCCGGTTCCGTTTGCGCGTGGTTATGGACGTCGCTCGCGTTTGTAGCCTCTAGCGCGCGACCTCGCCATTGTTGCACATAGGGTTGGGCGCTCGCGCATGTGAGGCCCAGAGCTGCGGCGCGCGCCTCTTGGCTTGTGAGAGCCCCGTTTTCAGTTGCTCCCGAGCGTGCAACGGCGCGCGACTTTTCGCGCCAAGCGCACCGTGGCTGCACGTCTCACGCACAGTTGGTTGCACGCCCGTGTAAAATGGCGGCACCGCAGAGAAAATGGTTTCCGGCGCAGCAGGGCCTCGCCCGATTTTCTTGCCCTGCACATTGCGCCCTCAGCGGGCGTGGCAGCCACTGGAGGATCCAAATTGCTATTTTAATTCCATTGCTAGAATGTTAGGAGAAAGTTAATTTTCCACAAATTTTCTAGGAGGCTTAAATAGTATTTCAACTAAAGACCTGGAATATTTTGCGGAAAGTTATACATTCCCAAAGTATTTTTTTTTAGGAATGGTTGAAAAGTAGTAATTTTGATTGTCAGAAAGTGAGGGTGCATTGGGGAAAAACATTTGGAATACAGTAGGAGGGCCTCTGCCACGGGCCTAACAATTGCTACATATGTTGGACCCTCAATATGCACTATCCTCCCAACTCCACATTCAAGCAGTGAAGCCATGTAAGGCTTTTAATTTAAGATCGTAAACTAACTTGGCTGGCACGTTCAAACAAACCATTGTCGAACAAAGGTTAGACATAGTGGCTTCCCCTGTGATTTATAGACCTGCGGCACAGCATCAGTGATTTTGTTTAAATCTATTTTATTTCATTTTTTTTCTGTTTAAAATCTCATTACAATTGATGAGCAAATTCAGTAAAAGTATCGCAGTACATAGCATCGCTGGCAACCACTGTTACTTTTACATAGTGCATCAAAACTGAGTGACAAGCTTAACCTCCCAGCTATCGTATGCCCCGGCCGCGAGTCCTTAACCCGTAACCCATTGTTGATCGTCGGGGGGGGGGGGGGTCATCTACTGATGGAGCGTGTATGTGTCACTATTATATGATCATGATGGTGGGGGGTGGGTAATAAGTCGGGGGTAACTGAGACTTAACTGGGTTAGGGTGTAGGTTCGTGTCGCACCTCCTTGCGGCCAGAGCAATAGTCGCTGGGTTGTGATGCTTGCTGGGGCTGTTGGGTGTTCATTTGCGGGGCGTGTATGCAATGCCTGTTGTTGCTTTTAGTGTTTTCCTCTATAGTCGCTGCGCTTGGGTATCGCATGTGTGAAAGGTTGTTTCAAGGCGTGTGTAGAGGCTCCCTTTGCTAGTTGTTTGCTATTGGTTCTGGGTTCTCGATCCCGCCCAGGAATTCGTGCAGTATTGCATCCGAACCCTGCGATTGGGACTTTACGTAAGCCCAGTGCATCTTTTCTGCGCAGTGCTACGCGCTCTGTCGTGGCCCACACCTGCAAAGAACGTCCCCGAGCACCCTACGGCCGGGGGCTCGTGTGACCACCATCTCTTTGTGATCAGCCTCTTTACAACAATCAGCCCTAGTGCTAGAAACTAGGAGGTGACTCTTGTTCGTTTGGTGTTTGTGTAGAGTACAGGTCTCCCTATTCATCGGTATTGTTTGGTCTGTGCAGTCGGCTTCACAGCAGGGAGACATAGACAAAAGAGGTGCCCACCAGTTAATAAAGTGTCATATGATAGGAAAAAGTAGTTTGCCGAAAGCAAGTATAGATGCTTGTCAATTGGACACCATGAAGAGAAAATGCCCTATTGGAGGCACAAACAAAAGATTGGCAAGTTGGGGCACAAATAAGAATCTGGGATGGGAGTGACCTGAAAGGTACCCAGTGGTAAGTTGGGTCTGGTGCAAGGGAAGACTAAGGCATCCACTGTAGGTGGCTGTGTTTGACCTCATGGTCACTGGTTCAAATCCAGGAGGTGGGGAGGAGCTAGGGAAGTGGGGTGGTTCACTCAGCCTTTCATCCTTCTGATGTTGATAAAATAAGTACCGTTGGGTAACAGTTAACAAAATCTTTTTTTTCAGCGCCAAGGGGTGGGCTCCAAGCCTTTTTATGATATTGGTCAATTAGAATATACCTTGCAGCAGATGGAACATGTGCTTGACCTAAAAAGTACGATAATAACCTCCTATCCTTTGGCATTAGTGATGCCAACTGGTTGCTGCCCCAGGCCCAACAAACTCTGACCACAACAGTTACCTTTATTAAGAATTAAGGCTGCAGTTTATTGGGCAATTTTCAACCTTCAAATGCACCTAGATGGCCATTGAAAATGTTATAAATAACAAGGGAACCTGCTCAGGCTTTGCTAATGCAGTACCAATGCAATGTAATGGGAGCTTCCTTTCTACACCCCCATCAAACATTCTCCCAATGAGCATCTTTTTGCAGCACAACCTTTCATCCGTTTCTGGGAACAGGGCCTCATATGTTAAACTAAGTATGGTAGTTTTTATTTTTTATTAAGCCTATGCAAACTGTCTCTTCTCTTGTGTAGGCCCAGAAATGGCAGCAAAACGAATGACAAGGGAGATATTTGATGCCGTTGTGCAGGAGAAAGCCCGTAAATATCGGCTCACCAGAGACGAAGCCATTGAAGAAACACTGCATGAGTTGAAATTACAAGGTGACTTTAGTATCATTTGTATTTTTGAAGAGTGAGTTTGTCATTGGTGTAAAAACAAAGTGGTGGCTGCTGTGAGGTACTATATAGATATATATTTATTCTATAGAAGTGACACATTTGCAGCAATAGGGTAGCTTTTATTTAATGTATCATGTCAACCTGTTACAACAAATCTGCACTGCTACAATCTTGTCCCACCTTTTGATGCTAAGTGTTGGGAATTGAAAAGTCCTCACTGTAGCCCGGTATTCTTACTACTGTGGTGACAAATACATTACAATATACATTGAAATATCCAACAGCATGCATATTATAGTCCGAAACTGTGTGCGTTTATAGAAACAAAACTATTTTCTGTACATTAAAACATGTTTTTTTTTTTCTTTTTTAGCTGGTGTCACTAGACCGAGTTCCAGGACTGAGAGGTATGATGATTATCTGGAAGCTGAAAGATATGGCCGTGACGGACCAGGACGCAGCGGGCATGAAGTTCCAATTCGTGATGTTCCTATGCGCAGTCCACATGATGCTCCCCTACGAAGTCCTCGTGATAGTGGGAGCTGGCGAGAAGATTCTAGAAGGGACTCGTTCACCAGTCCTCCAGTGCGAGAATATGAAAGCAGCCCTTTTGATCCTTTCGCTGAACGCAGGAGATCTAGAAGCCCTCAACCTATAGCTAAGGATTACTTAACAGAACGTGCAGTTCGTTCTAAGTTTGACAGAGATGACCTTCCCAGGTCTCGAGATAAATCCTATTCTCGTGAACCGGAGTTTCGCGAACCTCATGACCCCCCTCCACGTCGTGACTATAGTCCACGAAGGTCACCTCTACGTGATTTCGTGCCGCCTCCAGTGTACGATGAATTTCGCCCCCGGGGTCCCAGAGAAGAATTTGTTGATCGGGTACCTGAGCGGTTTGATCACCCAGGGCCTATAGCTCATGAATTCAGATCTCCGAGAGATGAGGTACCAATGCGAGGACGTGGGGCACCGCGGGGTAGAGCTCCTCTACGAGGAGATGGAATGATCCCACGTGGGCGGGGGTCAAAGATTGGACCACCAGGTCGAGGGGGAACCTTTGGAGTCATAAGAGGCAGGGGAGCAGCTGGTGCAGCTAATGCTACAAGGCCACCTATAAAAGACCCTATAATCGATTTCAATGACAATCACAACATTTTTCACAGGTATGGTAATCAGTTGATACGATGGGCTGGGTTTGACTCTATTCGAATGAGCATTCATTACACGGATGAACAGGAACTATTGTTTCAACATGAGACAGAAGCATGTTCGAAAGCAGTTGCAGCTTTCAAACTCTTTCTCACACAAACGTACAGAGATTACTGCTTCTTCTTGGCAAAGGATTTGAAACACCCAGCGCTAAAAAGTCCTAGAATAGACAATGAACTGCTGAACATGCTGATAGACAAAAATGCTGTGAAAACAAAGAACTGCTTTTTCGAAATAATAAAGCCCTATGATGCAGGAATGAGGAAGATGCAGACTGGGATTCTGAAGAGCATTATACCTCTACTTATGGCTTGCAACAACTATGAGCTGAAACAAAAAGTGGGCTATGGTGGACCAGGAGATGTGTCGAGTGCCTTTGAGAAGAATATTTCTTTATGCCGCCAGTCCCTTGTCCTCCTTGGGCAAACCTTTGCGCTAGCAACATCAATCCGGCAGGAAAAAATTTTGGAATCAATGGGTCTCCAGGGCGTGGCACCAAATCCCAGCGATCACCCAAACCTCAAGGACTCGTTTCTGTTTGGGAAGGAGTATATGTTCCATTTGAAAGGTTGGCTATCAAAGAGTAGTTATCCAATCAGCATGGCCCCTTTACCTGTGAAAGAAGTGAAAGCCCCAGAAGTTAAGATTAAAAAGGAAAACAAAGGTAAATAACTTGATTTCAAATATGGGTTTTCTTTTGTGTTCTGTCCGAACTTTTTTGCACAGGAGCTGGATCCAGATGTTTGTATATTGGCTGGTGACGTGCCTAAGATCTATAGAATCCCCTCAGTGTCTGAACTATGCAAGGACACTTTCAGTATGTCAGTGTGTAGTTCTTGCATCTTAGCCAGATCCACTGGGATTATGTGATTTTGCAGTATTTCAGTATATTTATGTATTTGCTGCATTTGCCACATAAGCCATCTGCTGCGCAATCTGCAGATCTTTAAAAAAAACCTATGTAAAACGGATCCTCATTTTGCAAAAACTCAGCAATGCATGTTGCTGTGCAGTGGAAGGGCCTTGGCAAAGGGTGAGAAATCTTTGTTTCGCTTATTGATGTATTTGGCTGCTCAACTGGTACTAACCAGATGAACCTTTCCTCAGCAAGTCATCACTTGTAAAAATGACAATGAACCAATACTATCACAGTGTGCAGCATCATTTGCCCTTTATTGCCACTTAAGTTAGTGTGCCACATCATTTGGTCCTTCCCGCTGCGTAATTCCAGTAGGGCTGGACTGTGAAACTTGTAGCAAGACCACTAAATGTAAGATCTCAAATGCTAACAGTTCTTTGTTCTGCCTTAGACAAAAAACCCGCAGATTCCAAAATTGTTGAGACCATAGACAAGCTTGCGGAACACTGCATAAATCTATTTAAAGGGAAAAATACTGATAAGCAACCTGAGTTATGGTAAGTTACGGTGTCCAGTTAGAATAAAACAAAAATTACAGTAAGCACAAGGAACTATGATGACATTGGTAATTATCAATTTGTTTTGCAGGTTCTTCTTCGACGAGAAGAGCCCAGAGTACCAGTATTATCGTTCAAAACTGTTAGAGACTCAGAAGGTGCGCCAAATTGTAAAGGATGGAAGACAACAGACAGCCAAACCAACCGCAGAAGAAGCTGCTGCCGAGTCTGTGAAAGCTATAGAGTTTTCACGGAAAGTAAGAGAAATGAAGACCAAGCTATTCAAGAAAGTAGCACTTGCGAAGCGCCGGAGGCTGAGGGCAGCTTCTGAGCCACTGCAAGCAACCAAAGTCTCAGAGCGTGCTGCACCTGAGGAAACAAGTCGTCAGAGCGCAGAAGGTAGGCGATCATTGGACTTCATCCTATTGCGGTTACACCGTAAAGGGTTTGTCTTTCGACTATCTGTGTATATGAGCCTCACAATCCATTTTGTAGAGGACAACCATGGCTGATAGATTTTAGTTGATGATATTGTGAAATGAAAACCTGTGCACATTATTACTCTACAACTACAGTGGTACAGAACAGATTCCATTGTTGGTGTGTTTAGCAGCTACCACGAAAGGGGCATTTGTCATGGCACTGAGCCGTGCTTGCACTATTCGATGCATTTTGTGTAGTTCTACTGCCCATCACTGGGAGCGACACTCTTGCTTTAGTAGACTGTTGCTGCCTTGGCAAACTGCCTTGGCATAAAACTTCGAATGTTATCCATTCACTTTCATAATTGGGCAGTACAGACTCCTTCTTCCTTGTGCACAGCTGCATAGGCAGGCAAGTTTAGTAGCTTCTCAGTCCTAAAATGTAATGGTGCAATGTAGCCCTCGTTAGGTCTCGCCTATCGCAGCGCGCATGCACTGCTGTATTGGAGGGCCTCTTGTAATCACTCCACACATTCGAAAGCTTTGAGAAAGCTCGTGCATGTGGTTCTTACATTAATTGGCCTTTGCGTGTGGTTTACAAGAAATGAAAGCCGCAATTGGACAAAGACGGCAGCATGTCCCGCCTTTTCTTTTCAGGTTAACTCCCCTGGCCTAGGGAGCTCGGGAGCGAGCAGGGTGCGTGTTGTGCATACTTTCCTTATTGGGATCTCGACTCATGTTCCAAAGTAAACAACCCCGCTCGCTTTCGCGCCCCGCTTCTTGTGTTAATGCTGCATACCATTTACTTTCACAGGCAGCGTGTTACAGCTTGCTTTGTATGCTTTTGTTTACATATTTCTTATGCGTGCAATCCGTCTATTGTTAAACTGTTTGTGTGCTTTTTGTTTAACAAGATTAATGTTTATAATGCGTTCTAGTGTGAGCCTCGGTCTCTCGTTTCTGCAACTTTCCTTTATTCCAGTGGGTTCGGAACGCCACTTTCAAGCCTCGCTTTCTGGCTAGGCGCACCCCCCCGCCCCCCCCCCCCCCCTTTACCACATGTCAATTGTGGCAGTCTCTGGCGCTCATCTGAAATGATAAATAAACCATAGACTCCACCTCCTTTCATCTTCCCTTCACAGATAAATAGTAATCATGGAAAAAAGGCTCAACTCCAGTCAAATGCACAGAACATAAGATATGTTGCAAAATTCCCTTTCGGTGGCAGTAAATGCTATGGCTACCATTAAGTGCCCACCCCACAGTGTCTACCAAAGCACATCAGATTACTTGCGGGGTCCTAAGGTTTTAACTAGTCGCAAAACGCGTCATTCAGAATCCCACCGGCTCAGATCTCTGTGAACCGTGTCAATCAGTTTGTTGCACTAGATTTATTGTCACCTTTACTTGTATGTCCTGCACGAGGTGGGATGTTAGATTGATGGTGGAAAACGGTGTGCACACAAACTAAGCCAGACACAATGAATTGCTTCCTCAGTAACTGAGTTTGAATTTATTCAAATTATTAAAGGCTTCGTTCAAATAGGAGCCACTTCTTATCTGCCTCCAGCCCGCCCGTTCTCCGTTCCAACTGTGCCCCTTCTGCACCTGCGCCTCATTCCAGAATGTTTGGAAGCTCGTGCTTAGAACACTGCATGGGACACACACGAGTAATAAATGTTCTATGCAGCCATTAGTTATACGTCAGACAGTCATATCCTTGGTGACAGTGCGCTGACAAAACCTGGCAGTGACTCGAGAAATGGCAGCAGCCTGCCGCAAGCTTATGATGAATCGCTATCCGGGAAATAGATTGCACTGGCAGTTTATATTTGTGGCTGTGATATGGAGCAGAAGTGGAGCTCTCTGATCAGGGTTAAGTATATGGCTACAAGGCATTTCACAAAGTATTGGAAAACACGTGTGATCTATGCTTATTTTACGCCTGTGCTCCGTCTAGTTTATAAGTGTTGCAGGTATCTCACGCATTTCTCTGCTACACAAATGGTGTAATGCTTGTACATCTGGTTGTATATGGTGTATGTGTCCATTATTTTAAAACTGTAGAAAAGCGACCTGTTAAACAAAATCTTTTGATTTTTAATTTCTTTTTCGTTTTTTTAATATAACATTACGTTGCCTTTCACAACTACATAAAAAAGCTCAACGAAGAAAAACATAAATGCCATTACATAGTCTCATTAACACTCTTGTTGTTGGGGATGCAGCATTACTTAAAACGTTTATATTCATCACAGCCAAAGTGTCCCAACACCAAACCCAGTATCAGTATGAAGGTATTTTAGCTTCCCATGCACGACATGCGATTTAGTGAAGAAGTGTCATTGATGGCAAGGGACAGACATACTCCAGAGATCCAGGCTGCATTTGCTGTTCCTGCTCTTGTTATAAAAGCTGCATATGAGATCAGAGACAAGAGGCGAGCGGCGATGGAGTAGACAAGCAGCTGTTTGGCCAATACTGTCACTTGCTTTCAAGGGCTGGAAGAACAGAGGAAGCATGGAAAATGCTGGAACTCTTAAATTATTTAATAGAATACCCAGCAACAAAGTGATAGTTGAGTTTTCGAACTGCACCAAGCAGAGTGGTAACAAAGAGCAAGCAGTTAAGCTTGTTCAGCTGGCAGCTGGTTTTGGTTTGCCATCTGCAGGGACCTTAGCGGAAAAAGTAATGCAAAATGTCTCTCTGAGGAACAAAAACATTTTAGAATAAGCATTCGTCATAGCCAATAAGTCTAGCTTTGGGACCTTGTAAGTATTTAGTCATGCAGCACAATATCCTTGGTGCAACAACATCAACTGTTGCATGGCTAAACACTTAAAAGGTCCCAAAGGCGAGACCTATTGGCTATGCCAATGCTTGTTTTTGTTTTGCTATCGTTCAGTTACTTCATCTATTGTCCCACATGATCTAAGGCACGAGAACAAACTTTTCTGTTTGAACATGCAGCTTCTTTCTGGTTGTAATGTGCATGTTTGCCCATAAGATGTCTAAGCCGACCTCTTCCTGCTGTTTCAGTTGACCTCTGCTTAATTTTGTACTTAGTTGATGCCAAAACGAAGGATACAGCTGAGAAACTCGCCAAATTTGTTGCTCAGATGGGACCTGAAGTTGAGCAGTTCAGCAAGGAGAACAGTGAGAGCAATCCAGAGTTTTGGTATGCATTTTATTTTGGCTGTGCTTGATATGGTAATAGTGAAAATTAATCTACTTTTTAAAGCAGATCAGGCCATTCAGTAGTTGGTATATAACCTATATATGACCTAAAACAAGGTAAAGAATTCCTATCAGTCAACACCCAGGATATTGTTTGCCATCAAGAGCAAAACTTTTCAAGTTTTTGTCCTCTGTCCAAGTAGGCCCGATCACCAGCACTTGGCTGCCATTGTGCAATACCACAGTTTGGGTCTGCGAAAGGCAGATTCTTGCTTTTACGGAAAAGTATCAGTCCATATGTGTAAGTTGCTCAGAAATGTACACACGGTTCATTAATGCAAAAGTCTTTGCTGTCAGGTTGAGCGCCCTAAGGAAATGCAGGGAGCACAGCTTGTGGCATTGGCAGTAGTCCACATAACAGTGTGTACAAACAGTTGCAAAATGGTACTATTTGGGGGTGCTTAACCTCCAGGAGGCTTTCTTTTTGTATAACAATACTTGTAGAAGCTTACCATAATAGTGACCCCTGTGCTCCCGAAAAGCACAAGTGCCAAAGGGCTTCATACATCGTCTGTCCAAGGCCACCATGCATTGACTTAGTGATCTAGCTGCGGTAATTTTACCTTCATTGTGAAGAAAATGCTGCTATCCTTGGTCACTTCACTGCATTGAACCAAAAGGGACAATGGGAGCATTCCATCCCTTGGAAAGATGTTTAATAGCCCCCCCCCCCCCCCCACCTTTCACAAATAATGCTTGTTTAACTTTGCTTGTGAAGTGTTTGTCTAACAACCTTTTTCTTTATATTTAGGTTCTTAAAAGAAAAAGACAGCGCTGCTTACAAATATTATCAGGGAAAGGTAGCTGAATTGCGGAAAACTGAAACAAAAGAAAAAACAAGTGACTCCAAGAAGGACCAACAACCAGAAGTGGAAGCTGACTCTGCAGATGGCGACAGTGTTGAGGCTGCAATGGAATGTGAAATTTCTCCCGAGGCAGCAAGCCAAGATGATGTCGCAAAGAAAGCTCCTGTTCGTACACTCCCTCGTAAAAGAGTCACTGCTCTTAAAGTTGGGATGCTTCCCGCCAAGAGAGTATGTCATGTAGAAGACCCGAAAGGTGGGTGCTTTTTTAATCTTATCAATTTGTTTTGCTCTTGGCATTTTATACCCTTTACATTCTCTGGTTGCATTTAGTGTTGGCAGCTGGTTACTTTCCAGAGTACGGGGCTGGAATACTATTCCAGCAAACCCCACTTCTGGGAGGGTTTTAGTGTGTTCTTTCCTCCCTCACCCTTTGAAAAACTGTTGGGGGGGGGATGCTTAAATGTTGCATTTCTAAACATAATTTTCGCATATTTGCTCAAATCATGGGCTTTGAAAGAGCCGTTCTTAAATATCCATGAACCTCATTGATGTGCAATCAGAAGAAACTTGACACTCCCATAGGGTTGGTTGGTTGGTTACCCCCCCCCCCCTCCTTGCGCCCTCACACTCGCACACTTGTTTCGAAGCAAATTATGGGCACACCCATTTGCTAAACATTGTCCCCGGGATAGCATTGTCATGGGTGCTCCTGTATGACAAAAATGACATGCAATAGTCCAGTAGCAGGCTTGTTATTGATGCTCTCCATATATCATGGCGACCATTGCTACCAGCATTTTGTCATGGTTGCCTTCTTCCCAGATGTAATGGTCGTATGCCTAAAACTACGTACAATGTGACCGCACCTGCATTTTGTCAAAATTGCCCCATATACGAAGAACTACTTCCAGTGTGTCAGTTCCAATTTTTTTTTTCCATGGCCTTCAGTATGCCAGGGACAACTGTGAACTTAATACGTTCTCTCACTCGTGCTCGCTTACATTCCCGCACTCATAGACATTGTCTTACTCATGGGTACTCTCCCTTACCTGCTCCCATTGACATTTGAACTCACTTTTACTCCTACTTTGTCTTTAAGTTTTACTCATTTATACTCTTGCTTACTCTGCCACTTTCTCTCTAGCAAACATGTACACAAACACTGTGAGAGCACTATTTTTAGTTTTGTACCCTTCTCAGTTCTTCTTTTGGTTTCTGCTGCTTCATTTGTCCTTGTGGCGGCCACCCAGTTGCTTTCCTTTTCAGGCAGCACTGGAGTATGAAACTGAAACCTCAAACCTGCGCAATCTCTAGTTGGGAAGTGGTGGGGTAACAGACTGCCATTTTTCATGGGCCCTGAAAAAAAATCTGATTGGTGTAGGCACCTTGGTGTGCTTGAAGTCAGCCCTTGCTGCTGGCTGTCTCAGGCTGCTGCTGAACCCAAAGATCTGCATTTTTTTCTGTCATACTAATAATGAAGAATAAAGGAATTATTAATCACTCTGTGTAATAATTATAACTGTGAACCCACATAAGTGTGATCCGCTACTGACTAGCAGCCTTCTCTGGGTATTTTGCTTGTAGTAGGTTTAATATATATATTTTTTACTTTTAATTGTTTTAGAATCCTATTCGATAAGGAGATAACGAAGAAGAAAAAAGTGTTTGGGAAAGTGTCAGTAAAAGGGAAAGCTGATACAGAAAAAAGCCAAATGTCCTCAATGTATTTTGCCTACCTTCAGAACTGTTTGGCCACGGTGCATAGATGCCACTAAATCAAGCTATGAAGTACACTGAGCATAGGAAAATATAGTAGTGAAATATGAAGGTGAAGGTTTGTGTGTGCCTGCATTCTTTTCTAAAGTGCTTTCCAGAACTTTAAAGAAGCAGATCTCTGGTTTATTTCAAATGTAAAGGTATGAGGGTATCGGTGAATAAGCATATTGTGTAAGGAGAATGCGTTCACGAAACAGTTTTCAAGATTGGGAAATTAAAGAAGGCTTTTTGACCACCTGATTGATATGAGAAATATTAATATATCGATCTACTGAGCGCACTAGGCACTGATAATTGGTTTGAAAGTCATAATTAAGTGTCATTTATACTTTGAATGTTTGCATGTATTCTGAAATATCCAACATTACTCACACGTTTTATTGCTTCCTAAATTGATTTCATAATAACATACACCTCAAAGTATTAATAACTTTTATATATCTCTGGTATGCATGCAGAATTATATCATAAATGCATTGGGTGTTGATTTTTTAATCTCAAGTAGAATGTGATTTTCATATCTTTTATCACTGTATGATAGTGTGAATACTGTTTATGCAGTCTGTAATACCCTGCCCCACTGTAGCCTGAGATAGTCAGAGCAAATGGAGTATATTGTGCTTACATGTTTCTAGAGTGCTGTGAAGGGGCTAGAACAAAGGCGCTGTAGCTCAGTCTTGGGTTGTTTAATTCTCTTGGTCTAATAAAGTAATCAGGCCCCACCGGCTGAAGTATATTCTGATTTGCTTATGGGATAATCTAAATGGCATCTGCATTAGCGATTCCACAGCAGTAGAATAACAACTTCATGTTTTCTTTCCCCCAGTTCATGACCCTGTTAGGATTGCTTATGAGAGGCCAAAGGGAAGGCCAGTACAAAAGAAGGTAATGCCTGCTTTTCCCTATGTTCTATTATTAGGCTAATGTCAAAGATCACAGCACAAAGTAAAAGCCAATTTGATTAACTTTTTTCCTTGGTTATTGTTTGATCACTTACGTAAAAAATAAATGACAAACGGAGGGGAAGGAGACGCATTGTTCATTTTCTGCATGTTATCATTTCCTCTCCCCTTCAGAATTGTTTACTTGTGTAGTGATTTGTGATGTTCACTGCCCTGAGCCATGCCACAGGCCTGGCCAAATACGCCTTTCAAGGGCCACATCCCTCGCAGTCCCTTTTAAGCCCATGAATGAAAACTGGTTTTGGGAAACTTCAAAAGTGTTTTTTTTTTTTTTGTTTTTTTTTTTGTCTCCTTCCACCCACCCACTAGAACTATATAATATAACTAATTCAAGGTGATGATTTGTTTCCTTATTTTGAGGTCTGACCATTCGTCTGCTGAGGTTTTATTTTAGTTTTGTTACAGGATGACTATTCCTGGCTTAGTTTGTGAATTTTAAAACGGGAGTGGTTGCCTGTTTTTATAATCTGTAGATTTCTTTTGAGGGTTTTAAGTAACGTGTTTTCTAAGCGATTACCAATTTTTTTTTTTTCCTGCAATCCAGAAACCAGAAAAAAGAGATTTGGAGTACGCCAACAAGAAACTAACTGAGAAGAATGTGGGCTTCCAGATGCTGAGTAAAATGGGCTGGAAGGAGGGCGAAGGCCTTGGCTCTGAAGGCGCTGGGATCAAAGACCCGGTCAAAGTGTATGTTGTGGCAATGTCTTGATGTCGCTCAGGGTTTCTGTGTGTTTTTTGGGGGACATGGTACACGTTTGGGGGATATGAAGGAAAGTAATTGCTGCATAGTTTGGTTTTTCAGCTTAAAGGTAAGTTGGATTGTGTTACTGTGTTCATGAAACTACTTTATAGAATATGGTGTTGCATGTAGTGCTCTTGCATGATGCAAGTTGTCTCTAGAACTGCTACTGGAGGGGGTGTAAATTTGTCTCTTCTCTTTGGGTGGGTATGTTAGGAGGGTGCCAGGTGCAGGGGCTTCTGGGGTTATATTGACTATTACTTTCCCTCTATTCATAGTTTCTCATGTCTATGAATGTGATTCTAAATTGCCTAACTCTTTCTTAAATTTATTCTGCAGGGGTACAACTTCAAGAGGGGAGGGCTTGGGTGAAGCGAGTGTAAAGAAGGAAGATACGTTTGATTCTTTCCGTCAAAGAATGATGCAGATGTACAAGCAGAAACAAACTAATTAGGTAGGTTCAAAGGTGGTAGAGGCGGTCTTCTAAATTTCTTCCTACTTCAGTTAAGTTTTCGTAAGTTTGACATGGCTGAAAGTGGGGCCATAATTAGCAGATTCTGCTATATGTGTTTCAGTTGCAGGACATTTTGCTCCTGATAAATCATGGTTTTCTTCTTTCACCTCAGATCCTGTGACTTTAATCCTGCCTAATAACTTTCCTGGAAGTAGTCCATTTTGAGCAGCAAACTTAGTAATTCAGGCTGTCCACATTTGTCTCGGTGTTTAAAATTGTGGATTTTAAAAAAGTGGATAATTCCTAGGCCATACTTTGTATTTCCTCTTTTCTACAATTACTTGCTGATATCCCTGTTGGAATAGATTATGCTAAAGGCATTAGCTTGGCCAGTAGAGCGTACACTGCTCTGCTGGAACCTCTTCTTACAACACTAGATGTAAAATCTGTCTGACACACTTTTTGCAGGCTACTGACTATAAGGTTGTAGCTCAGATTGGTCCGTTTTCCACTAGACAGCGTGTTTGGAACACGAGTCATCCGTCTTCCCTTTTTGATTCAGTCAGGGACTCTTGACGCATGAGCCATAAGAGCTTTTTATCTTGTCAGCTGAACGGTCAAGATGCTGCAGAAGGTAAATATGCCTGTACCAAACATGGTCTTGCACGTAAACTTTGGAGGCTGCTCGCTTCAATTTTTTAGATTCTACTTCAGCAAATACAAAAAAAAGGAAATTCTTACCGGTGCGGAGAATGTTGCAATCTTGGGAAGTTGTAAGTTTGTGCCTCTGGTGATTACCAGGTCGACTTGGTGTCTCAGGAACCCGAAATATCATTGACTTTTGAGGGATGGGTAGTGATACTGTGCTGCAGGTGTTGTGTGTGTTTTACACACACAGACTGATTAGCAGGTGAGATAAATAGGTTATCGAGAGGTAGAAGGTAATGCTCAATTTACGGTACAGCAGTCTTCGAGTAAAGCGGAATGGTCATAATCCAACCAGATTTAAGATTTCTTTTGAAGCAGTGGAGGTGCCTTTTGCACGGTTGGACTGGGACAGAAAATGGGGCCAGGTACCAAAATAAGTGGCAAACACTTGATAATAGGGGCAGTTTTGAACTTAAAGATAAGCTGTCTAGGTGTCTGAGACTGTAGGTATTCTGCAGGCAATGTATGATAGCGGGGGAATCCGCCATGGAGTCTGGAGACTATCCAACAGGTCCTAAAACATTCATAAAACTCACACACTGACCTGTCAGACCAGCTGTCTGACACTACCCGATTTGCCTTGTAAGCCATTCGAACCCATGACTTTATTATAAAGTGGCTTGTTGCAGGTTATTTATTTTCCAAGCAGTTTTCCTAGGAGCACACTGCTCCGCTGACAGTATAAGAGAGACTAACCCGCATTTCTTGTCACTGCCAGTACTTTGACATTGTACCAGGGTCAGTCCAGTCTAACAGTGGTTGTGGGAGTAGCAGCTAGTCCTCTTCAGACAGCTTCATGGTGTAAGTTTAGCACCTTTAACTGGTTTTTGGAGGGAATCCCACTCTTGTGTACTTGTACATTCTACCTATGTCCATGAAGGAAATGTGCCTACCTGAACAGCTACATCGTGAGGACATTGCCCTATGTGTAACTAACCCATGCCTGGGAACACACTTTCATTGGTGTTTGAGGTTTCAAAGCTGTCTTGACTGGGGCATTTTGAAGCTCGGGATCAGGAATTAGGCTTTGTGGGGGGACTGGCCTTGATTAATAGTGAAGGTGTTGACTAGACCAGACCTAGCTGCATTACTATTGAAGGCAACACCCTACATCCCTGTACCTTAAGTCCAGATTGGTTTGCGGAACCACTCTATATACCACTATGAGCTGTTAAGAGTTTGGGTTTCTAGCTTGACAGCAAGCTGTCAATAAACGCCAAGATCATTTTGGTAGTGGCTACCTGTTTCGGAATGCTGAGCAAGATTTTAGATTGCCTTCCAATGCCAGCCCAAAGAATATTGATGCAGGCTTTGATCCTGTCACGACTACTAAAGCAGCATTCTGTTTCTGGGTGTTAAGTGTTATCTCAAGCGACTGCAGCTTCTAAAGGCATCTCAATTTACCACTACAGCTAAGCTTTTGCACGAGCTCCACTGCTGCCTGTGGAAAAAAGAATAAACTTCAAACATTGTTATATGTACAAGCTGCTATTGAACACAGGCCCTCAGTATCTCAGACACCTGGTATCGCCATACAAACCACATTGCTCCCTGCTGTCTAGCAACTCCAACTTTTCCTCAGTTTCTTTAGTAAAAGTAACACACCAAGGAGGCTGTGCATTGAACTACCTAGGGCCCAAACTATAGAATGAAACTTCAGTGAATGAGATCTCATCAGTCTTTCTATTTTTGAAAAACAACTAAAAACCTGGCTGTTTTGAATGAAGGATCCAAACATTCTCTGAGAGTCTGTGTGGAGGCATAGTGCTGGGGAACCCGTTGCAGGTAGCTGTATATTTTTCCAACAGTAATAATAATTGTGTAGGCATTCCTTTTAAGGGAAGTAGACTTTCAAGGGATTCTTACTGGTGGCTGTGTGTAGATCTGCATCAAATACTGTGGATCGCAGCTTATTAAAAGGACTTGCATTGAAGATGGGATTTCCTTATTTTTTTTAGCTGAAATAAGTTCAAGTTTGAAAGAAATAAGTTATTTTTCTTCCACTGGCAGTGTTGTTGGATCCTGCACAGCTGACCATATTCTAAAGTTCGATGATGAATTGAGAGCTATGCTACTGAAACCGGGTTCAAAGTAGTTGATCAGAGAATGGGTTCACTCTAGATGGGAGTGCAGCACAAGTGATGGTGGCAGAAATGGATGAGCTTAAGATGTAGTGGAATGGGTTGCTGCACAAGTTCCCTCCCTAACCGTTGTTTCACTAAAACAACCCTAGTTTGTGGTGGGTGGGGGGGGGGGGAAATCCTATAGCAGTCACACTGGCATTAGAGTGCTAGTAAAATTCTAGCAAAGACCAAAACCCTGTTGTGGCTGCATCTGTCAAAGGACCAGTATTCAAGCTTACAGCTAATGCCTGTGGTTCGTTACTTGGCTCTCCTCGTTTATTACAACATGGGTTCTTGTGGTTTGGAGTCCTCTGGCTGATTCTTCCTTACGATGTAGTTTGGAGAGGATGTTAAAGGTGAGTAACTTGCACTGGTATTTGGCTTTCAATTAAACAGCAAAGCTCAATCTTGTGACCCCTTGTTGGGGAGTTGATTGTCTTACTTTAGTAACTGAACACAGGCAAAATACTTGATATGGATGATTACCACTGCTTGCACTGAACACTCCTCATTTCACATTATATTGCGTCTCTAGAAACCAGAGTACAAAAGATTTATGGATTACTTGAAGACCGTGGCTGCTTTCATCTCCTGCATCACAATAAATAGGGTTCCGTCTTTGGTCTTGCACTATCACTCCCGTTAGCAAATGACAGCAAATTTCAATATTGGCATCGCACATAGGACTAACCGTGTGTCTGTCATCTTGTCTATAAGGTTACGTGCACCAAAACAGCTTCTTTGGTGCTGCCATGACCTGAAATAGAAGCAGTGTACATCTTAAGAGCCAGGTTTTTTGCTTTTTGGGAAATATGAAGCTCTAATCAAAGCTTCTGATGAATACAGGGGCTTGTGCAAAACAAGATACTGTCTTGTAATGATGCTACATGTGCTAATTGAGTGGAAGGAGGTGCAGTGTCTTCACTTTGAAAACCAGGAAAGAACGCATGCTGGGTAAGACCCACGGCTGGTCACTGAAAGCAAAAATAAACTAGTGCACTTGTGGAGGCCTTGAGATGACTGGAATTGTTTGTGATTAATTGGCAGTCTACAAACTACGCTTTCGTATCTACGACCAGGGTATGGTGAACACTGGAAAAGTGGTGCAAAACCCTATTTAACAGAGGGCAGACTTGTATAACTTTAAATATTTGTGTAAGACTCTTGCATTTAAAATGCGTTGCTACCTTTCTATAGGCACTGAACATAAAGGCCTGCTTTGGTGTCTTGGAGTATCCATGTTCTAATAAATGAGCAAGAAATTACTGTGCGCTTCTTGGCGTTCAGAAAATAGTGACATGGCAAAGCAATTTGAACTTTAAATGTGAAAGAACTCCGCATCATAGATTTTAATTCCTGCTGCCAAGCAGGCCGCCAGTGATTTAAGCCTTGCACCTGCATTGAACTCTTTCTTTCACCGCTATTATGAGGGATTTTCAAATTGGATCAGATGCTTTAAACTTTAATTTGGTGCTATTAGGTGCTTGCATAGCTAAAAGCGCACAAATCTCCGTGTAGTCCTGCCCTCTCTCGTTAAGAGCCTCATAATTGAGGTGTAAGCCAGTACAAGTGATGGTCAATTTCTCTAAAACTTCAGTTAAAAAAGGTCTGTTTTTAATGTATCCGCCTAGAAAACCTTTTCTGGGTTGACCTTAAAACTGTCAAGTCCCAGCCTTTAAAATCATGTGATATGTAGTGTGTTGTGATTGCCTTTTGAATTTGGTGATTCTTTCACCGTGGCAAAATTTGCACTGCAGTCTTCTAGCTCCCGTACCTGGAATGAACCCCACTTCAGCAAATTCGCGATGATTAGGGTTGTGACCATTACCTCAATTACAGTTGTTGGGTCTGACTCAGTGAGGCCTTTTATTTTAAGACTGCTTAGTGGCATTGCTGCAGTACTTGATACTAGGCTTGACAAATTGGATACCTAGTACTTTCCTGGGCAACCTGTAGATGGGCACGACTACTAGCCAAGAGTGGATGACCGCCCTTTTGATATTTATCTGAAGCAGCCAGTTGTACTTGTCTCTCGATGTTACATTCATTTGGAGTTTGTTTACCCTTTCACTGGCTCTTCTATCCTTTGCTCTAAATGTGCTCCGACATGCAACTGCAAATGTTTGGAAGAGTCTTCAGTGAATGCAGTTCCTCCAATACATTTTTGTGTGCTGTTCACCAAGCCCATTACTTAGTACTTCTAATAGCGTTTGTGAGATGTTACTCAGTGGAAGTGTCACCATGGTTTTTAGTAAGCCCACTAGTAAGTTTTTTTTATCTTTTCGTTTTAGCCACGTTATACAGGCACAATGGGACCTTCTAAATTGCTAGGCAATTCTGGCATTTACTAATTGAATAGTGAGTACCTTCACCCCCCCCCCAAAAAAATAGTCCTCGTGCTGCCACATGCCCAAAACTTGGCTCTTCAGATTGGCCCAGTGTTACAAACTTTCCTTTCTCTGTTAGTTCTAGTGGATCCTCTTGTTGGAGGGTGTTGGGGGCCTGATTGCCATGGGCTTGCACATAGAGGATGGTCCTGGGGAGATAGAAGGCCCGTTTTTACTGTCATTTCCAGCAGAGCACAACCTCATCACTGTAGCTGGTTTCTGTTCTTAGAGCAACCGTTAATTGGTGGCTTCAGTTTACTTTTAACTTGCATGCCAGTTAAACACAGAACACAGGTTCCATATTTTTGCCAAGAGCTTTGGAGATAACTGGCTGTTGAATTTGATATGCTTATTCTTCTAATTCTGAAATGTTGGGAATAGGCAGACTCTGCAGTTGCGCACAGGTTGTGGGATTTCCACCCTCTGCAGCTGAATTTATTCCATTTGGGTATTTGAGTCACTGAGACTATCCTGTGAATTTGCTCTAGGCATAACCATTTCGCGCCCTACAGTGGAAGAATTCAAGATGTGCTGAACCATTACATGTTTTATACCAAACAGTAGACCAGGGTATCTGCACAGTACCAGTGGGGCAACAAAAGGCTTCCTATTTGCCATGTAACCCCTTTTGTTCTGCCGAAAAACCAGTTCCCTGCGTTTGCAGGTACTGAAGCACCAGTTTGAATTTTAAATACATGTAAGTCCATGAAATATTAATGCAAATGTGATGTCTTGACACAAAATGACAGGCTTCTTTTATCTTAGTTTGCAGGTTTCCTGACTTGAGGACTTCAAGCATCCGTGTTGTATTAAGTCTGTTTTTAAAGTCTGTTTCCAGGTCAAGTTTTATACATTTTGGTTGCTAAACGTTTAGTGTTAGACGTGGACAGATTCTACATGTATTCCATGCATCTACTACAAGAAATAGTTTGTGCAAAGTTGTATTTGTAATCATTCTATATGATTTTAATAAAATGTTATTGGACACAGGTTCAGTTGTCTGTCTGTAGTTTAAACTTTGGGCACAAAGTTGTGCTGAAGATTAACCCCTTGGGTGCCAGGCCTTTTCCCCCTCCTGTGCCTGGCGCTTCCTTAGCGGGTGGGTTTCATGACGAGATAGTCGCGCTGTGCCCATGACGAGACTATCTAGTCATGGGCACAGAAGAGGTTAAAGGACTTGGGACAGTTTTCATGTTGCCTGGGGAAAAAAAGTGAGCCAACGCTCTTTTGTCTGGCTCTCAAATGAGCACACATACCCTAGCTTTTCCAACAACCGAGTGAAAACACAGATTTTCTGTGTAGAAACCTGGCTGCATAACTACTAGGCCATAAAGCGATTTTGTCCAGTTTGTACTTGGAATTTACAAAATGTTTGGCTAGACTTGTGCACAAAATGACCTTTATCAAACTCAAATAGTGCACTGGTGAAAAAATTCTTCTTTTCAACCCATCGGGAACTGAGTTTGTGGAACCATAAGCCGGGCCTCTTAATATACATGGTTTGTGTTTTATTGCACATTAAAACCATAATGCACTCTTACTTGAAACTGCTGCAGTTTGTAGTAATTGCTTGTCTTCGAGTGGAAATAATCTCGTGGACCTCACACTACTTTTAGCATGCACTCTATGCAATTCTCCTTTGTGGTGTGCACTGGCAATTGCTTCTACTAACATTGTTTCGTTTTCTCTTACATGACTCGTGAAAACAATTCTGCTTCCTGTTAAGTTAGGCATTCCCTAACAAAGGGTCTTTCTTGGGAGTACTGAAAACCTATTGGGGAGTTTAACAGTATACATGGGAACATTTAAAGAACTGTAGTAGTATTGCTAGGTACTTGGATTCCAGGTCGTTTGCCTTTTCCTGAGACAGAAAAACTGTTTTGGCCGCAAGACTGGAACACCGGGAGTTCAATAATTTGCTGGGAGCAGAGTATGGAGATGTCTCTTACCATGGGTGTCCAAACAGTAATGTCCTTATTTAGCTGTAAATGTTCCTACTGTAAATTAGCAAACAAGCGTTGTTGTATTACACAGGAGACCATATTTGTAACATCCGGTGGTATTTGAATAAACAATTTAATTGTAATGGATTACTGTTTTTATTTTTAAAGCTTTATTAATTGTCTTGGTCTGGAAAGTCCTGACACCGTTCAGTTTGATTCTGTCCCTTGTGCCCAGTAGGAACGTTCTGTGCTACTGAAACATGCACTATATAACAGTGTTGACATACAGGTTTGCGGGTGTCGATGAACCCACTAGAACTACAAACAACCATATTTCCACGCAAACCATCATTCTCTGTTGTAAAGCAAAAGACTAGCCCATTCGATTGATGACTCTTGAGACATAGTAAAAGTAATAGACCGTATTAAAAAAACCAAAAAAGTCATCTGACATATTTTGTAACAGTGCAGTATATACTCCAAGCAAGTTGCCCTTTCACTTAGTTTTGCGTGTAAGAACTATATTTTCATCTGTACTTCAGGTGTGTGATAAATGTAACAAGGATGTAAGGGAAATTCTCCACTAATCATCCAAGTTGGCATAACCAAAAACCTATTCCAGCCAATGAAATATTTAGTAAATTCACAACACCATTGGTTTGGTTTTACTTGATAATTTTCACAACACCATTGGTTTGGTTTTACTCGATAATTTTGCACATGAGCAGTTTCAGCCCACCCACATGTCCGAACAAGCTTTTCCAAAGTAATCCTTCTTCCATTAGTGAAAGTTGGAGCTATTGGCTTTTCTATGACACAGCTTTGGTACCTTATTAGTATTTTGCGATGCAGTACATTATTGCACATGACTGCTTATTAAAAGCTGTGTTCGATGCATATGAGCTGCAGATCACACACTTAGGATAGTAGATCGCCATCTGGTGTTGGGCTCGGATGCTTGCAGGTTGTTGTTGTCTTTGGGAAGGAGTCTTTGGTCACGAGATAGGTGACTCCTCCCTTGGACTACAGTGCGCATGGGCATCCACTCCATCCTCCGATTGTTTTTTTCCGCCATTGGGTTCGGATGTAACTTTTCCAACTCTGGTTGAAAATCTCAAATACAAGCTTTTCGAAGCGAAAAAACTTCTACAACTACATTGAAGCACCTTCACTCGACATCGAATTCATCGGCTCAAATCCGGACGTCGACGCGGGCTGCTGGGCCTATCCACGCCGTGAGGCCTACGGCTCATGGAAAGGACGTAGTTTAAAAAATGCCCCCAGTGTGGAGCAAAATTTCCGCACAGTGACCATCACAAAGTCTGCAACCTGTGCCTATCACCGGAACACGACGAATCCAGCTGTCTAGCCTGCTCAGCATTTTGATCCAAAAAGACCATTCAGGATCGAAGAGCTTGACGCCATATCATGGCACACAGACCAGCCCCGGAACCAGTAAACCTGTTCGATGAGGGTCCCGATGTCCCGGAAGAGGATTCCGAGAAACTTCAAATCATCTCGGAAGCAGACGACCCCATTACTCTGGGGCAATGCGTGAGTACCACTGCCCCTGCCCCAACCCCTCCAAAACCAAAGGCATTGGTCAAGACTTCGCCAGCTTGCCTCAGTCAAGACCGAAAACATCCTTCAGAAGCCCCGCCTCCGGGCTCGGTTCCGAAGAAACATAAGCCTTCTGGTGGCTCGGGCCCGAGTAAGCCGCATGTCATTGTACCTTCGGCACCAAAGACAAAAGAATTCTCGGCACCGAAATCGGATCCAACCCTTTCGGCACCGAAAACATCGAGGTCCATAGATAAACCGGCACCGAAAGTTCCAAAGCCGAAAGACTCAACTTGGGCACCGAAACCTTCATCGGCACCGAAACCACTGGCTAAGGACTATAATAAACCTCCTAAAGCCAAAGACTCCACCGATCAATCTAAACCTCGATCGGAACCATAAAAATCGGCGCCAAAATCTGTTCCTGAAGAACAAGAACTTTTCCATCCAGATACAACACAAAAAAAATCTATATTAATCCAAAGACTGGACAGGTCACTGCAGTGCCATGTAAGAAACGGAAACTGGACACAACACCTGCCACAGTTCCTATAAAAAAGGACTCTGCAACATCACTTATTCCTCCTTCCTCTCCCATACGACCTTCTACACCACCCTTACCTCTACCATCGCCATCACATACACCACCTCCACAGGATGATGACGACCTAGGGGGAGGGGGTGATCCTTATAAATCTAATGAACAGTTCACGGATCCAGATACCACACCATTGGATGATTGGGTTTACCCTCTACCAGATATACCTGACCCTACACCATATCCCTCCAAACCATCACCTCCAGATGACCACCTGGGGTTTGGACAACTAGTAAACAGAGCAGCACTTTACCATGGCATCACCATGCACTGTCATGCACCCGAGGAAGACTTCCTCTTAGACCCTTTCGAACAGTCTCAGAAGTCGGTACAAATTTTACCTATGCTTAATGGGGTGATAAAACACGCCACCGAAGTATTTAAAGACCCAGTCCGTGCCAGGGTGCTAAACCCAATAATTGAGAAAAAATATAGACCTGCCCCAGAAGATCCTTGTTACATCAAAGGGTAGCTCCCTCTGGATTCTTTGGTAGTTTCCAACGCAAGGAAACGTGCCAACTCCCAAACCACGGGAGATACACCACCCCCTGACAAAGAATCCAAACTATTAAAAGCCTCGGGCAAACGAGTAGCAGCACAAGCTGCTAATCATTGGCGTATTGCCAACACCCAAGCCCTATTAGCACGCTACAAACGGGCTCACTACGATCAGTTGGAGAATCTGCTACAACAGCTGCCAGACCAATACAAGACCCAGGCAAATGACCTTGTACAAGAGGGAAAACTTATCTCAAATGCGTCAATTAAATGTGCACTTGACGCCGCAGACACTGCCTCTCGAGCACTAAACATGTGTACTCCTTAGACGCCATGCCTGGCTACGCATTTCAGGCTTTAAGCCAGAAGTACAAAGTACCATACTTAGCCAACCTTTTAACCAAGAACAGCTGTTTGGACCAGCAGTTGACACTGCACTAGAAAAAATGAAAAAAGACACCGAGACTGCTAAGTCCATGGGAGCATTGCAGTCTCCACAACCATGCGGCTCCTTTCGATGCTCCTTCTACAGAGGAGCCTCCAAGAATATGGGAGCAGACACCTCCTCTACGTTCAAAACCTCTACACAAACATCCCCCAGTAGAGGATATTTTAGAGGAGGATATAGAGGAAACAACAAGGGACGAGGTCGAGGCAATGCCAACACTCGTACCTCCCCCGCCACAAAACTTTCCTCCACTCCCCCCAGACCATTCCACTCCAGTCGGGGGAAGACTCAAACAGTTCCTACCTTTCTGGAACTCCATCACAACATACAAGTTGGTAAGACAAATTATCCAGTGTGGTTACTGCCTGGAACTTACCACTACCCCTCCACACCTACCACCCAAGCAGCGTTCCATGTCACCAGACCATCTTACGCTCCTCAAAAAAGAAGTTCTCTCATTGCTTCAAAAACACGCACTAGAACCAGTTCCCTTACAACATCAGGGTACAGGGGTATACTCACTGTACTTCCTAATCCCCAAAAAGGACGAGACGCTCAGACCAATACTCGACCTCAGACTCCAAAAGCTGTACATAAACTCAGATCATTTCCATATGATCACTCTTCAACAAGTGCTCCCACTACTACAACAAGGCGATTTCCTTGCCACACTAGATCTCAAGGACACTTATTTCCACATTCCCATACATCCTGCTCACAGGAAGTACCTAAGGTTTGTGGTGGACGGACAACACTATCAGTTTACAGACCTTCCATTCAGGGTAACAACTGCGCCCAGAGTATTCACCAAATGTCTAGCAATAGTAGCAGCGCATCTCAGAAGACAACAAATTCATGTCTTCCCGTATCTAGACTACTGGCTAATAAAAGCCAACTGCGTTCTACACACTCACCGAACTATTCAAACCTTACACGACTTGGGATTCACAATAAACTATCACAAATCTCATCTCCAACCCTCCCACATACATAAATATCTGGGAGCCACCATAAATACCGCCAAAGCCCTAGCATATCCCAGCCCAGTCAGGATAGCCAATATACAAGCTCTCATCGCAAAATTTCAAACCCAGCACTCTCTTCCAGCAAGAGTGTTCATGCAACTCATAGGCACGATGGCGTCATGCATCTTCATTGTGCCTTCTGCAAGACTTCAAATGCGTCCCTTGCAAGAGTGTCTAGCACGTCAGTGGAATCAGGCTCACGGACAACTAACAGATCTGGTGTTGGTGGACAGCTGCTCACATCGCTCTCTAAAATGGTGCAACACAACAAACCTGTCCAAAGGGCGGCCGTTCGTCGTGCCTCGTCCACAAATAGTGCTAACAACGGACATATCACTCACGGGATGGGGAGCCCATCGCCTAGGACAACCTAGGACACACCACTCGGGGCAAATGGACCACTCAACAGAAAGTGCTCCATATCAATTACCTGGAACTGCTGGCAGTATTCCTAGCACTAAAATCATTCCAAATACATCTCCAGAACAAAACTCTCCTCATCCGGACGGACAACATGACAGCCATGTATTATACAAAAACAAGGAGGCACACATTCTCTCCAGCTGTCCCAGAACACAGAACATTTGGAGATGGGCCATTCCCCAGAAAATACATCTACTTGCAGAACACCTTCCAGGGGTTCACAATCAAATTGCCGACCTGTTAAGTCGACAGACTCAACAGATCCACGAATGGGAATTACATCCACAAGTCCTACTTCCCTTTTTCCAAAAATGGGGCCAACTAGACCTAGATCTGTTCGCCACACACAAACGCAAAATGCCCAACCTTCGCCGCCAGGTTTCCCCACCCACAGTCGAAGGGCAATGCGATATGGCTGAACTGGTCAGGCAGATTTGCGTACGCTTTTCCGCCTCTACCACTCATTCCATTCGTGGTACCGCAAACTCAGGCAACAGTCTCTCAAACTGATCCTAGTAGCCCCCACATGGGCACGCCAGCCCTGGTTCACAACACTGCTGGAACTCTCTCTAGTTCCACACCAAAAACTGCATCTCCCCGTCCTTACTAACCCAGAACCATGGAGAAATAAGACACCCAGATCCAGGTCAACTGAATCAAGTGATCTGGCTCCTGAAGTCCTAGAGTTCGGTTACCTCAACCTACCACCAGACTGCATGAAGATTATAAAAGAGGCCAGGCGACCTACCACTAGAGCCTGCTACGCTGCAAAATGGAAAAGATTTACCATTTACTGCACTAACCATGATATACGCCCAATGGATGCATCCATACACAACATCATTTGCTAATTACTACACTTGCAAAGATGTAAGTTCGAGGCATAAGAGCTGCAGATTATACACTTTTGCATAGATCGCCATCTGGTGTTGGGCCCGGATGTTTGCAGTTTGTTTTTCTTCTTGGACAGTCTTTGGAAGTCACGAGTTCGGTGACTCCTCCTTCGGTCCGTACTGCGCATGGGCTTCGGCTCCATCCTCAGATTGTTTTTTTCCGCCATCGGGCTCGGATGTGATACTTCGTGCTCCGGCTTCAAACTTTTCCAGTTCGACCTTCGACGGAAAATCCTCGTCCATCGAGATTCTTAAGACAAAAATCATCTTCTCATCTCATCTCTCTCGGCGGCACTTCTCGATTCCAGACATCGGCACCGGCCTTCGGGCCTCCCTCGACTCAGGTCCCGGCCGATGGAAAGGACTCCCTTCAAAAAGTGCCCAAAATGTGGGTCTAAATTTCCCCACACCGACCTGCATCAGGTGTGTAACCTCTGCCTCTCTCCCGAACACGAGGCCCGAGACTGCCCCGCCTACAAGTCTTTTTGATCGAAAAAGATCATCCGGGATCGAAGAGCTCGACGCACCATGGCGCACTCATCGTCTTCGGGTCCACCTGCCATCTTCGGAGACGACACCGGAGCTTCGGGGCAGCAGCACACCGAGCAGGAGGAAGATATCGTCAGCGCTTCAGAGGCCGACGACTCCGACCTGGGGGAGATAACACCGGCGCAGAGGGTCGTGAGTACTCTACCCCCTCCCACTCCCGTACCCACACCGAAAGACTCCGGTTACACCTTCGCCTCCGGGCCTAGGGAAAACCATACATACAGCTTCTATCACCCCACCTTCGGGCCCGGTGTCAAAGCATCATAAGTCTCCCGGCGGCTCTGGCTCGAGCCAGCCTACTCCTGGTGCCAAAAAACACCGTTCGGCACCGAAGAAAACTACACCCAGCTCGGCTCCGAAGCCATCGGGCTCGCAACCTGCACTCTCGGTGCCGACAAAACATAAACATAAATCCCTCGGCACCGACGCTCCGGCGCCGAAGCCTGCCTCGGCACCGAAGAAATCGGAGGCCCCGAAAAAGCATGGCATGGAGAAACCATCGAAGCCCTCGGCTCCGAAAACATCGGCACCGACAGACGATTCGGTGCCAGGAGAACTATTTAGGCCAGATCCTTATCAAAAAACTTTAACAAAGGATCCAAAGACTGGGCATTTAACTTTGTCTTCCAAAAAAAATACATTTAAACAAGCCAGATCCTCCTCCACCGCCAAAACGGAAGGACTCTGCCACATCTCCCTTCAGAGTACCCTCCCCACCGCCGCCTCCACCTCCCATATCTCCGCCACCTTTGCCTCACCGCTCTCCAACCCCATCTCCAGACCCTGATTATGGGGATCCAGATTATGATCCAGCTGACGCCCCAATAGACCCCACACCTCCAGGGACACCAGGCCCATGGGAGGATTACCACAACCCCGATGTACCAGATATGCCTCAGGATGACATTTATCCATCCAGACCATCTCCTCCAGAGGACTCCCTGGGGTTCCACCACTTAATACAGTGGGCGGCACATTACCACGGGGTAGAATTACACAGTGAGCCAGTTGTGGACGATTTCCTACTGGACACTTTTGACATACAAGATAAGGCCACAGCAATATTGCCCATGCTAAAAGGAGTAACCAAACATGCTGCAGAGGTGTTCAAGGACCCAGTCAGAGCTAGGGTATTAAACCCCAGGATAGAGAAGAAATATAAAGCAGCCCTCACAGATCCTGCATATATTAACCCCTTCAGCGCTGCGCGGATTCCCCCGCGGTGCTGAAGGGTTCTAGCGCGGGCGGGGCCATGACGGAACGGTTCCGTCATGAGCACAGCTCAACCGATGCTCATGACGGAACCGTTCCGTCATGAGCATTGAAGGGGTTAAAGGACCTGCTCCCTTAGACTCATTAGTGATATCCACAGCTAGGAAGCGGTCTAACTCTCAATCATCAGGGGAGGTTCCACCACCAGATAAGGAGTCAAAGCTCTTAGATGCGTCTGGTAAACGCACTGCCTCGCAAGCTGCAAATATGTGGCGCATCGCCAACACGCAAGCACTGCTTGCACGTTATGATGGAGCACATTACGATGAGCTGGAGGCTATCATGCAACACCTCCCAGACAAACATAAACACAGGGCTCATGAGCTAATACTGGAGGGAAAGCTCATTACCAACACCTCAATTAAATGTGCCCTCGACGCAGCAGACACAGCTTCTAGAGCTATAAACACCAGTGTTTTGCTTCGTCGTCATGCCTGGCTCAGAATCTCAGGGTTTAAGCCAGAAGTCCAGGCATCTATATTAAATCACCTCTTTGACCAACAACACCTATTTGGTCTAAAGGTTGACGAAGCATTGGAGAAAATGAAAAAGGACACGGATACAGCAAAGTCAATGGGGGCATTACAATCCCATACCCCTAGACGTTCATTTCGTCGTTCCTCCTTTCATGGCACAGGCAGAGGTTACTCTGCCGATAGCGCCTCTACTTCCTACAAGTCCCCTCCTCAGACTACCTTCTCGAAGGGCTATCAAAGAGGTGGATATAGAGGAAACAATAAGTGTAGGGGCAAAACCAACACCACCCGTTCTGCCACACCGCCCGCCCAATGACTTTCCCCCGCTCCCCCCAGACCATTCCACTCCAGTCGGGGGCAGACTACGGCCTTTTCTTCCCACCTGGGAGACCATAACATCAGACAAATGGGTGACAAAAATTGTTCCGTCAGGCTACTGTCTCGAACTAACATCTACCCCACCCAATATTCCACCCAGGCACCGTACAATGTCGCAAGAACACACCACACTGCTCAAACAGGAGGTAATCTCCCACCTGCAAAAACAAGCTATAGAGCAGGTCCCCGTCAATCAGCAAAATTTAGGGGTCTACTCTGTATTTTCTAATACCAAAGAGAGACGAGACCCTACGGCCCATTCTAGACCTCCGGCCTCTAAATGCATACATACATTCGGACCATTTCCACATGGTAACCCTCCAACAAGTTCTCCCACTCCTCTGCCAGGGAGACTTTCTCACTACACTGGACTTGAAAGACGCATACTTTCATATTCCAATACACCCTTCTCACAGGAAGTACCTCAGGTTTGTGGTGGACGGTCAGCATTACCAATTCAGGGTTCTCCCCTTCGGGGTCACAACCGCACCACGGGTGTTTACCAAATGCCTAGCGGTAGTAGCAGCACACCTCAGAAGACAACACATTCATGTCTTCCCTTACTTGGACGACTGGCTAATAAAAGCCGCGTCCTACAACCAGTGTGTGCAACATACAAACAGCACCATCCAACTGCTCCACCAGCTAGGCTTCACGGTGAATCATCAAAAGTCCCACCTCCTGCCATCTCACACAAAGCAATATCTCGGGGCCACTATAGACACCTCCAAAGCTATAGCCTATCCCAATTCAGCCAGAATCGCAAGCATACAAGCCTTGCGCCAAACATTCATTCTTCAGCACACTCTCCCAGCAAGAGTGTTTATGAAGCTAATAGGGATGATGGCATCTTGCATCTTCATAGTGCCCCATGCAAGACTCCACATGCGTCCACTCCAAGAGTGCCTAGCACGGCAGTGGAACCAGGCCCAGGGACAGCTGACGGATCTGGTGTTGTTGGACGGCCGCACCCATCACTCTCTGCAGTGGTGGAACACCACAAACCTTTCCAAAGGGCGGCCGTTCCTGGACCCGGTTCCGCAGGTGATTCTAACAACTGACGCATCGCTCTCCGGCTGGGGAGCGCACCTTCTACACCTCACAGTGCAAGGTCTATGGACGCCACAGCAAAAATTACTCCACATCAACCATCTGGAGCTATTGGCGATCTTTCTAGCCCTGAAATCCTTTCAGAAACAAATTTCAGCCAAAGCAGTCCTCATTCGCACAGACAATATGACTGCAATGTATTATATTAAAAAACGGGGGGGGGGGGACACTCTCCCTAGCTCTCCCGCTTAGCACAGAGCATATGGAGATGGGCAATTCCACAAAAAATCTTTCTCCTGGCACAACACGTCCCAGGCATACAAAACACCATGGCAGATCTGCTCAGCAGACAAACGCAGCAAATGCACGAATGGGAACTGCATCCACAAGTTCTTCGCCCATTCTTCCACAAGTGGGGGCATCCTCAGATAGACCTCTTCGCCACCCACGAAAACAAAAAATGCCCAAGCTTCGCCGCCAGATACCCACACCCATTGTCCAAAGGCAATGCGATCTGGATGAACTGGTCAGGCAAATTTGCATACGCCTTTCCACCTCTCCCGCTAATTCCATTAGTGGTAAGGAAGCTACACCAGCCCTCCCTCACACTCATTCTGGTAGCCCCAACATGGGCCAGGCAGCCGTAGTACACCACACTACTACAGCTATCGGTGGTACCACATCAAAAACTGCACCTGTCTCCATGCCTCCTAACCCAGAACCATGGAGAAATCAGGCACCCGGACCCAGCTCAGCTCAACCTTGCGATCTGGCTCCTGAAATCTTAGAATTTGGATACCTTAACCCTCCCCCCCGATTGCATGGACATTATCAAGGAAGCCAGACGTCCTACCACTCCAGCATGCTATGCCGCAAAGTGGAAGAGATTTGTTGTTTACTGCCGTAACAATACAATCAACCCTTTAGATGCATCCATACAGCACATCATTTGCTATCTGCTCCATCTTCAAAGGTGTAACCTGGCATATTCATCCATACGTCTACACCTAGCAGCAATTGCTGCTTACCTACAGAACAGACAGCATTTATCACTGTTCAGAGTGCCCGCTATTAAAGCCTTTATGGAAGGCCTTAAACGAGTAATTCCACCCAGGGCACCACCTTCCCCTGTATGGAATCTAAACGTAGTTCTTACAAGGCTAATGGGTCCGCCTTTCGAACCAATGCATAAATGGGAGCTACAGTTCCTCACTTGTAAAACAGCTTTCCTCGTAGCCATCACTTCCCTTAGAAGGGTTAGCGAGATACAAGCGTTCACTATACAAGAACCCTTTTTACAGATGCATCACAGCAAGGTGATACTTCGCACAAATCCAAAATTTCTGCCCAAGGTCATTTCCCCCTTCCATCTTAATCAATCGTTGGAATTACCGTTTTTTTTCTCGCAACCTCCATCTGTTGCGGAAAGGGCTCTACATACACTTGATGTTAAAAGGGCTTTACTGTACTACATACAAAGAACGCAACCTTTCAGAAAGACTAAACAATTGTTTGTCTCCTCTTCACCGCATAAAGGCAACCCCATCTCTAAATCAGGGATAGCTAGGTGGATTGTAAAGTGCATACAAATTTGCTATCACAAAGCAAAAAGAACATTATCTGTTCCACCTAAAGCCCACTCTACAAGAAAGATAGGGGCTTCTATGGCTTTTCTAGGGAACATACCCTTAGATGATATCTGCAAAGCAGCCACATGGTCAACACCGCACACCTTCACAAAACATTACTGTGTAGACGTGCACTCCAAACAACAAGCTAGTGTGGGCCAGGCTGTACTAAAAACACTATTTCAAACCACTGCAACGGATACCGGTGATCGCCGCTAGGGCTGGGTACTGCTATATAATCTATGCAAAAGTGTATAATCTGCAGCTCATATGCCTCGAACGGAATATGCTACTTACCAGTATACATCTGTTCTTGGCATGTAGAGCTGCAGATCTATACACGCCCACCCGCCTCCCCGGCTACCTGTATCCGTTCCAGTCTATCTTATTTAGATACAACACACATGGGTTTCTTACTATTATCACTACGCTCCATCTTTTCCCTGCTGGCGAAAAACAATCTGAGGATGGAGCCGAAGCCCATGCGCAGTACGGACCGAAGGAGGAGTCACCGAACTCGTGACTTCCAAAGACTGTCCAAGAAGAAAAACAAACTGCAAACATCCGGGCCCAACACCAGATGGCGATCTATGCAAAAGTGTATAGATCTGCAGCTCTACATGCCAAGAACAGATGCATACTGGTAAGTAGCATATTCCTTTAGCATACTCATCCATACGTCTCCACCGAGCAGCATTAGCAGCCTACTTGCAAAATCGACAACACTTGCCACTATTTAGAGTACCTGCGATCAAAGCCTTCATGGAAGGCCTTAAAAGGATTATTCGTCCCAGATTACCACCCTCTCCAGTGTGGAATCTAAACATTGTTCTTACACGGCTCATGTGACCCCCCATTTGAACCTCTGCATAAATGCGAACTACAGTTCCTCACATGGAAAGTGGCTTTCCTTATTGCTATCACATCCCGTAAGTGAGATCCAGGCTTTAACCATACAAGAACCATTCCTACAATTACACCGCAATAAAGTGGTTCTCAGAACAAATCCGAAATTCCTGCCAAAAGTCATATCTCTGTTCCATCTTAACCAATCAGTAGAGCTACCAGTGTTCTTCCGAAATCCGGACTCGGTAGCTGAAAGGGCTCTTCATACCTTAGACGTTAAAAGAGCCCTACTTTACTACATTGACAGAACCAAATCATTCCGCAAAACCAAACAATTGTTTGTTGCTTTCTCTCCACCACATAAAGGCAACCCCATTTCCAAATCCGGGATAGCCAGGTGGATAGTTAAATGTATCCAAATATGCTACCACAAGGCTAAACGCACACTAACAGTTCCCCCTGGAGCGCATTCCACACGCAAAATAGGGGCTTCCATGGCATTCTTAGGAAACATTCCCTTAGAAGATATCTGTAAGGCAGCCACATGGTCTACAACACACACCTTCACTAAACATTACTGTGTTGACGTGCAAGCAAAACAACAAGCGTCTGTAGGTCAGGCTGTCCTTAAAAAGTGTGTGGCTCTGCAGCTCTACATGCCAGGAACAGATGCATACTGGTAAGTAGCATATTCCTTTTGGAGTTGGTAGCTTAGGTTTAGATGCACTGGATGGTGGAGCCGAAACACACACAGAGCAGCACAGATAAGATTGTTGTCAGTAATGCTCTAGTGGTCTGCACCAGATAAGCTAGTCTATAAAATTGCTTAACCCCTTGCATGCCCGCCCCTTTCCCCGCCCAGTGCCGCGCCTTTCATTAGCGGGCGGAGTTCATGACGAGCTGGACTCGTCATGGGCACAGCGCCACCGCAGCCCATGACGAGTCCAGCTCGTCATGGGCATTGAAGGGGTTAAAGAGCTATGAGATGTCGATAATGTTTGTACAAGTTATGCCCTTGCGAATCACTTGTAGAAGAGGTTTAAATGATGCCCCCCCACCCCTCCAGATAATGACACTGATGGTGCCTCACTTCATACAGAGGGAAAGCAATAAAGCATAACATGAGACTGACCGATTTTGAAGCTCCGAGGTGGCCTAATAAAAATGTTGAAGCAGCGCACACTGAAGGAAAGGTAGCCATCAGATGAGGGCGAGTGCTTGGGGAAAAAAAAATAAACTCCATGCACATGGAAAGAGTGGTGGGAGGGGTTAACATGAAAAGCTGGTATTTACCAATGACCTATTCTGAACACGGCATGTCCCTTCACATCTTCTCCCCAGTCTACATCATGCCCCGTCTGTATAGCTGACCTATGTTCTCTACTCACTCTCATGGGGATTACCTACCCAGCAGCAGCAGGCATTTGTTGTACCACTTGTTAGTAGATTTGAGCCCTCGGACCATTTTTTTCCTGGGCCTTTTACCTTTTATTATTAGTATGAGGCAGTTCCCCCCCCTTTGTGAAAAACCTTCATTATGCTCCATTGATAGTACTGCATTTCCATGCTTGTTCTAAAGCTTAGGGACTCGTCAGCTATTTCTCATACTCCCAAAAGGTACGGTAAAGGATTCCACCTATTTTGGAACATCTACAGTGGGATTGGAACATCTCGTAGGCTATGTTTTACACTGTAACAGTACTGGATGGCACAATATGTGCTCCAGTCCACTAGTTACTCCGGGTACTCTTTCTATCATGTTGTAATGAAAGTAAAGTATAATTTTCTAGCAATATGCCAATTTAACCATGTGCTAAGGGTACCCCTGACACTTTACCACTGATTAGCAGGGTGAAAGTGCAGATAGTTGATAAGCCAACATAAATATAGTGTCCAACAAAATATGAAAAATACGGAGTGACCATATAGAAAAGATGGACTTTTCACAGATGTTGAAAAGAAATGCCAATAAAGAACATGTTCGCTGCTCATAAATACTGGTAACATTTAAATAATCTCCTAATACTCTTTAAAAGTAAGCCAGTTCATAATCTAAGAGCTTCCCAGGTAGTTGTTTCACAGGTCAACTGTGGCACCTTGATAATCCTCCAGCTTTTTCAGCTCCAAAAAACGTTGCTAGCATAGAACCAGTCAATCTGATTAGATATCCCTGTACGTCAGCATACAACACTTGAAACTACTTTCCTGTCTACAATATTTTTTCCTTATCATTAATACAATTACTTTGTTAAATTTTTCTGTTTGGCCATTTGCCTTGAGATAAATGTCTTTCCATGTGACACTGTTCTCTAGGAGTTCTCTTGCAAATATATCTTCAAGGAATTTCTATAACCACTTAAGAAGTCACTTTTTCCCAACACCATTACTATAGGCCATTTTGAAAAATAATCCTGTTAAAACTGTACCAAATAACGTTAAAAAAAAAAAAAACGCAGACTGCCCTAAAATACCCATGCCAAGTTGTCTAGAAGGACCTAATGGAACTTCCACTGGTCTCCCTTTGCTAACTTCTGTAGGAAGCTGAGTTCCTGTTGCAGTACACCCACCCTCCCCCCAGCCCACACTTCTTGCTATATTTCTGATGCACTTTGACTTGATGTGCCCTGGGTCCCTGCCAGTCAGGTTTCCCAGGGCCTGTGTTCTTTCCAAAAACGGTACCTTGTACCCCCAATTGGCTCGTCTGTGGCCACATTTAAATCCCTTGTAAAAGTTACCAAGGGCACTGTGACCAGGGGAGGCCTCTAAGGGCTGCAGCACATATTGTGCCACTTTTTAAGGTCCTGTACCTTAAAACGCACAAATTGCCATTGCAGGCTGCGTGTTTTGGTGCAGAGAAAAGTGAAGAGTCTACATTGCACACATACCTGTGAGCCTTGGCTGCAACCCACAGCCTATAGTTTAGTTAAGACACCCCTTTAGCTGGGTGCACTATACCACTGGTGAGGGTACAGTTGCATGAGCACTGTACCCCTATAGCTATTATGTCCATTCTTGGATATTGTACTTGCAGTAAAGCCATGAAAAAGAGTATATGGTCTGGGAGTTTGTCATTACAAACTTCACAGCACCATAATGGCTTTACTGAATTCTGGGAAGTTTGGTATCAAACTTCTCAGCATAATAAATCCACACTGATACCAGTGTGGGATTTATTATACAATGCACTCAGAGGGCATCTTAGAGATGTCCCCTGAAAATCGACTTGCCTCTGGTGGGTCCCCTGACTGGTAAACACCAGCCTGTCACCACAAGACCTGCTTCTGGACCCAAAGTCTTTCCTGGGTGGAGGTTGTCACATATCCCCCAGGCCATGAACAGCTATCTGTGGCAGGGGAGCTTCAAAGGCTTTGCCGACTTTGTAACGTGACCCCCCCAGCCTCTCCTGCATTCAGTAGCAGGCCCCCTTCCGGTCTCCCCTCGTTTTTGTCAGGAAAAATTAGAATAGCCCTGAAGGTGTACCCACCTCTCGGGTGGGGGGGAGGCGAGGTGAAGCCCACTTTTCAGTGCCCACCATCTTGCAGATAGCAGGCACTCTTCAATCGGGAATGTGCCTTCCCCCCCTACGTGGGGAGAGCACACCAAGGGTGTAGTCACCTTAAGGTCAGTAGCCAATAACTACACCCTCAAGACCTCTTAAACAGTATTTAGGGGGCAGCCCTGAACCAAGAAGAGAGATTCCCGCAACCTAAGAAGGATGAAAGAAGACGCCCAGCAGAGGAGAGTGCGGAAAAGAACTGACTTGGCCCCTGGCCCGTCTGCGGTTTCCAGAGATCCTGCACCAAAAGTTGCCTTTTCCTGCAGCCAGCGGCCTCCAGAACCCCTTGGAGGGCGGACTGCCTTCCACAAAGACTGGATCTCCTGTGAACAGCAGCTCTGTTGAAAAGAAACAGCCAAGAAAGACTCTGAGCCTGCTGACGACAAAGCAAACTGACACCTGGAACCACCACTGCACGACGCCTACGGTCCGACGAACCATGCGTATAGTCCTCAACAGTTTACACACCATGGTATGTTCTATTGGTTTACTATCAACTGGACTATGTGAAAATTGTTAACCATTCTGTACGCCATAGATGTCAACGCCAGGGAATATAAAGTGTTTTATCACCAGACAGACATCTGCTTCAACTGGATTGGCATCCCATTCACTGCACCAGCCACACCAACATTTCCAGGCAGAAATGCATTGCTTACCACGGGTAGGTCCCGCACTGGGAACCTCGTGGTCACAAATTGATCCCCCTCGTGATTTGAGCGAGCCCTCCGGTTTGTCCCTGCTGGGGCATTACTACCTCACTCTTTGGTGCACCTATCTCCGGAAGGTATAATTGTACCTCATTATTATTTTTTTTCTCTTTTCACACACACCAGGACGACTAAGGTATCCTGACATAAGGGGATGCGACTTTGTCCTCCGTCTTACACTATCTGCCGCCCCCTTTAGAGTAGACGAGGATTACAGGTCCTGATGAATTGCCAAGATCCTGTTGTACTTCTTAAATAGGCAAGAAACATGTCGACCCTTTTGCACAGCTCACTAGAACTGACACCGGTCTAATTTTCCCTCTCAGTTCACAACTTTTTCAAGCTGTTTTTACTAATGGCCCCCGCTACTCCGCAAATAAATGCCCCTTGGAGAATCCAGGATCCATTTTTAAATCACACCAACACACTCCCACCTCTACTCCACATAGGTTCGCCTTCACATAATATCATCTAACTTCACAATTGCAAAACCGAGAAGACCTCTGGCAAAGAGCCCCCTGTGGGGCCTGTTGGGCATTGCAGTGCCCACCCAACGAGGAACTGCCCCTCAGGTGTGTGAGGGCCCTTGCTCCTAATTGGAGCTATCCCTGGACGAGCAGAAACTCTTGCTCTCTCTAGCACCTACTTATACCTGCCACTACTGACGTGGCTTCACTCCTCCCCTCCCTTTTGTTGATTTAGTTTTCCCGCTTCCCCCACTAGCCCCCTAGGAACAGCATACCCGATGTCTTCAACTGCCGAATGGGGCCTGTTTGCTGGACAAATCAAGCCCACCGTCCCTCCCGGTGAGATTTTACCCCATTCACTGCACCAGCTACACCAACGTTTCCAGGCAGAAGTGCATTGCTTGTAAGTGCTGTAGGACCAGGCCTGACTGATGAAGTCATTAGCCTCTTTCAAAAGTCCTAGGTCCGACTATCTGGGCCTGAAACCTTTCAAGCTACCAGCAAAAGATGTTGAGACAATATCAGCAGGTGGGGGGGACACGCTGGGTCCAAAAGGAGATTCCAACTAAACGGAATCAGTATCTGACTTGCACAGGTAGTTTCTAGGAGAACCAGGAACCATGCCTGCGCTATCCAAAATCGGGTCACCAACACCTGTTCCTCTCATTGATGGCGCAGTTGAGATGGCACCCTGGAGAATAACAAGAATGGGGGGAAGGCATAACACTAGTTGGGAGTACAATCCTGGAAGAAAGCATCCGTGGCTTGTGTAGGAGAGTAGGGTCTGCAATCCTATGATCACCCAGATTTTTTGCTTTTGCTTCATTGGTTTACGACTTTCCCTGGCTGTGGGTCTGCCAATCAGACCCACAGCCTAGCTGTTCTCTCTCGAAATTAACACACATGTACATTAGGTGCATCCACTAATTGGAACTTGGTCGCCCTGTCAGTCCCTGTCTCAGCATACCACAGGTATCCAGGGCATCGGTGCACCCAGGGCCTACCAGGGGCTGCAGCATGTATTATGCCACCCCTGGATGGCCGCCCAAACCTGACACAACTGGCTGCACGACAGCTGGGGCAAAGTGGTGTAATCACCCGTTGCTGTAGGTGTAGTATTCCTACACCTAACCCTAAAATGGACACATGGATTCCTATCAGTCACTCCTATGGCAGGCCTTATCAATCCTGAAGGCAGAGTGCAGGGAATCATGTGGGACGGTGCTCTGGCGCGAGCTGAGCCCGTCGACGGCTTGCGGAACCAAGTCCTAATAGCCGTTCCATGGTGACGCGGGCCAACTACTTTTAAATGCATTATAATCCTTGCGGTTATTTGCTAACTTTGGCATCGCATCACCTACACATGTCGAGTAAGGTGTCATACGAATTGGAATACGAACCCCTCGCCAGTTCTGGCGACGGGGTTAGCATTCCCCCCTTTTAGAGGGGCACGACATGGAAGTAACCTTGAACCCCGGTTAAAGTTGACTCAAGCCTCAGCATCACAAAATGGATGCTGCCACCAGACACAAGTCTGACCTCCTGCTGCTGGGAGACCTTCCAGCGAGGGGAGCTTGGACAAAGGGTTTCCTGTCGGGGGCGGTGTTAGCACCATCCCAGACAGGGTTTGTGTATCGCAGGTAGGCAGGGCTGAAAGGAAGGTGATAGCAAGTGGCACCCCGGTGCTCACTGTGCATAGCCCGGCTCAAACCAGTTTCGGGGGCACACCAGCCCCTGAGCTGGGGCGAAGCCGGACAAAGGATAGGGGTGTAACCACCCCCCTCCTGGCTCCACCCATAGGTAGGACCTGGTCACGGGCCAGCCCCTTTTCTTAGAATAAAGGTAGGAGCGAGTCCCCTTCCCAAATTGGATAATTCTGAATCTTGAACTACTTTCCACGAAAGGAACTCTTGACTATTTCTGAAGACTCTCCCTTGTGGCTAAGGAGTAGCCACCCTGCACCAGCAGGCACCACCTAAGCGCTTGCGGTTTGCTGTAAGTCTCTCCTACGGATCAAGACTGCCCAGCTCGACGAGACCCGAGTTCCCTGCCATCTCTGACCTTTTACCTACCTCATCAGCCCAGCTGAGAGTCGTAGGTGTGACGAGACCTGCGGGACCGGCCATCTTCAGAACCTGCACGACGCTTATCTAGCACGCCCACCGAGGGAGCCTCGAGTGAGTGCACCTAGGGTTTGAGAAGCCCTAACCCTGAGCAGCTCCAGCACCGAAGTCTGCCTCCCCAGCATCCACGAGATCTGCGTGGGGGCCCTTCCGCTCCTTGCTGTTCACCGCGTTGTCCGACCACTTGCCGCCCGGCTTGTGGCCCTCTTCACGACGCACCACGATTGTTTCATCACTAGTCTGGTTGCTCCAGACTGGCCCTTGCTCCCCTACAACAGAGGAGTACCACGGACCCTCCTGGTCCACTCCAGACACCATCTTGACTCCACCGCGTGGGCTTGCCACTGCCAAGATCCGCTGCCCCATTCCTGGGCCCAGCATCATCAACAGCAGACACCTTCGTGGGACAGCTCGCCCTCCATCCTGGTCGCCGCCGCGCCTCCTGGTCTGAGGAACAGCCGAATCCGACGTCATCCACTCACCTGGTCGAGGTGACTTCAGCCGGTACCCTCATGGTGCCCACACGATCGCTGGCTAGCGGTTGAGAACTGAGTCCCCTCTGCTTTCAGGTTTCCTTCATCACCGATCCAGGCTTGGATCTCGCTGAACATCGACACTGGTCGCCTGCCAGCAACTCTTCTTTCAGGCTCCTGAGACTACAACGAGGACTCCCGACATCTTACCGAACCTTCCACAGCCGCAGCCTCTGGGCTAGGTAACTCGAGCATTTCGGTGCTCCATCGCAGGTTCGCTTTACAAGTGTCCAGTTCCTTTTTCGTTTAGTCCCACTGATCGGATCACTCCGGAATCAGTAACTTTAGACTTTCTAACCTCCCCCCTTCCACTTGCAGTGTAATGGTTTCGTGCCCTCGGGCATTTGTGTAAATTGTGCAACCAGAAGTATTTTCCTAAGAGTTTTGTATTGTGCTTAGCTCCCTGACTCATAAAGAGCCAGGGTAGTCCTGTTCTAAATAAATATCCTTTATTTTCATAACAACTTGTGTGGTGTCCTTTCACTCGGTGTTCAAGGGGTATATGTGATGGTAAACAGCTGGCTTAACACGCCCTCTAGAGTTTAGCCTAAGACTGCTCGTATCCACGCTACTAGGATAGCTGGCTATAAGGTTGACTTACAACCAATCATCAATAAGGGTCGTTTGGAATGATACACAGTGATCACTAGAATAGTGAGCACTACATATCAGGCCAACTTCTCACATTGGTGAGCAGCGGGTGGGATTTGAGCTTGCTGTTGTTTTACCACACACGTATCCTAAGAATATCGAAGTGAAAGATCACATAAGTACCCAGGTACATATAACTTAACTTAGAATACTCCGAGTTCTACTGAACCGGCTGTTGTAGTGTAACAGGGCTTAGCACACCCTGACTACAACTCTTAGCAAGGGATCAGTAGGTAAACACATAGTGTAGGTAGGTGCATCACTTACACCTCACTAGAAAAGCATGTCGGTCCACGGAGAGTCTGCGTAGACTCCCTTAGTGGTCAGTGACCCTCCACAGGTCGTGTCACGATATGCAGCTCTTAGCTTCAAGGAGATGAGACAACTGTGTGCCTCCAGGAAGCTAAACCAGGGTTCTAACCCTACCATCGCAATTCTGATAGGTCTCTTAGAGGCGTACGATGCTAGGAGGTCCTCTAACACAGGTCCCCCCAGTGCTGATGGGAACATGCCTCCCTTAGAGGGAACCCTCGGTGACCCAGACCTCGACCTCCACACAGAGGAGGAGGACGAGGAGGAGTTATCAGAAGACGAGGCAGACAAAGGTCCAGTGGTAGTCAGCAGGCTTACAAGGACCAACTTAAGCAGGCATGAGAATGGAACTGGGGGAGCCCCGGGCCCACGCTCAAGCAGGCCTAACCTTGGGAACGGACGAGCTAGGTCTCTCTCCAGAGGCTCTGGCAGATCGGTTCATACACATGTCTCTCAGGCATCTTCTCAGAGAAGAATGACGTCCCCCCAGAGAAGGGAGCATGAAGCGAAGATGAGGGAAGTCAATCGGAGGATCGAGCGGGAAGAACTTGCCCTCGCCAAAGAAAGACTTGCCCTGGCCCGAGAGCAGAAGTTAAGTGGGTTAGATTTCACTGGTGGCAGCATTCTCAATACAGAGAAAGACAGGGGTATAGACACTAGACACCTGAGTAAAATAGTGCCCCCCTTTAAACAAGGGGACGACATCCACAAGTGGATAACTGCCTTGGAGAGGGCCTGCACTGTCCAGTGCGTCCCCCCAAGTCAGTGGGCAGCTATACTGTGGCTTTCCTTTGAAGGTAAAGGAAGGGACAAGCTCCTCACTACGAGAGCTGAGGATGCTAACAACTACCAGGTCCTGAAGAACACACTGATTGATGGGTTCGGCTTAACCACGGAACAGTACCGGGTGCTGTTCCGGGACACCCAGAAAATTCAGTCTCAGGATTGGACTGACTTTGTCGATTGTGCCACTAAGGCTTTGGAAGGCTGGTTGCTGGGTAGCAAGGTTACTGATTACACAGGATTGTACAATCTTATCATGCGAGAACAGATTTTAAACAACTGTCAGAACCAATTGTTGCATCAGCACCTTGTCGACTCGGATCTGACCTCTCCCCAAGAATTGGGAAAGAAGGCAGACAGATGGGTCAGAACAAGGGTCAAGCAGAACCAGGGTGGTCAGAAGAAAGCAGACCAAAAGGGTAGTAACAAGAACGAACAAAATGACCAGAAGTCTTCGACAGGTCCCCAACAAACCAAAGAGGGTGGGGGTCAGGCTTCACAGAAGAAGAAGACTCAAGAAGGCCAGTCAAAAAGGTGGTGCCAATACTGTAAAAGTAAGACTCACTGGTTTAGTGAGTGCACCAAGAAAGGAGGGCAAACTCCTGCCACTGCAGCCCCTAAGGCACCTGCAACCCCTAGTACAGTCAGCAGTGGTAGTGCGCCTCCCAAGGCATTAGTTGGGTTAACCTTGGGAACCGAGGGGAGTGACGACTTAGTCAGCACGCTCACTCAGGCCGTCCTTGTCTGTACAGGGGATATGGATATGTCCCCTGATGCCAGTCCCAATACTTTGGGCAAATACAGACAGACACCTTTGATTAATGGAAAAGTGGCTCAGGCCTACAGGGACACTTGTGCCAGTGTCACCATGGTGACGCCTAACTTTGTGGACCCTGGACAGATCATGCTAGGTACCAATTACCTAGTGACCAATGCCAGCAACGTCACTACCAATCACAGTATGGCAGTTGTTGATTTCTCCTGGGGAGGGGTAAGTGGCCCGAAAAAGGTTGTGGTTAGTTCAGACCTCCCCGTAGAATGTCTGTTGGGCAATGATTTGGAAACGTCACAATGGTCAGAAGTGGAGCAGAAGACTCACATGGAAATGTTAGGCTTGCCAGCACATGTCCTTGCTGTGACCAGGTCACAGGCCAGAAGATGCCCCACTGAACAGGTGCTGGATCCTGGAAGAACGGACCAGACACCTTCCAAGAAGAGGAGCAGTAAGGGTAAGGCTTCGCCTTCCCCCTTGCCCCAGGTCGTGGATCAAGTCTCTGAGGAGGCTGACCTTAAAGAACTGAGGGAAACTGAGCCGAAAGAGCTTGAACCTGGTCAGGTTGAGTTTCTGGGCTCAGGGGGACCCTCCAGGGAAGACCTGGGGAAGGCACAGTTAGACTGCCCCTCGCTTGAACCCCTCAGACAGCAGGCCGCTGCTGAGGCTGCAGGGAACGCCACAGGTACCCACAAAGTATACTGGGACGATGGACTCCTGTACTCCGAGGCAAGAGACCCCAAACCTGGTGCGACCAGGAGGCTGGTCATCCCCTTGTCTCTCAGAGGTTTCCTTCTTACCTTGGCCCACGAGATTCCCCTTGCAGGTCACTTAGGCCAGAATAAGACTTGGGACAGAATTGTTCCACACTTTCACTGGCCCCACATGTCCGAAGATACGAAGGAGTTTTGCCGCTCCTGTGTCACTTGCCAAGCCAGTGGTAAGTCAGGTGGCACGACAAAGGCCCCCCTCATACCACTACCGGTGGTGGGGGTACCCTTTGAACGAGTGGGGATCGACATTGTCGGACCAATGGAACCCCAGACAGCATCAGGGCACAAGTTTATACTGGTGGTGGTGGACCACGCCACTAGGTATCCTGAAGCTATTCCACTTAGGACCACTACAGCACCTGTGGTGGCACGGGCCCTACTTGGAGTGTTCTCCAGAGTGGGCTTCCCTAAGGAGCTCGTCTCAGACAGAGGTGCAAACTTCATGTCGGGATATCTGACTGCAATGTGGAAGGAGTGTGGTGTCAACTACAAGTTCACCACACCCTATCACCCACAATGCAATGGGCTTGTTGAGAGATTCAACAGGACCCTAAAAGGGATGATTCACGGACTACCTGAAAAGCTTCGGCGGAGATGGGATGTCCTGATACCCTGCCTCTTGTTCGCCTACAGAGAGGTCCCGCAGAAGGGGGTTGGCTACAGCCCTTTTGAGCTTCTGTTCGGACACCCTGTAAGGGGACCCCTTTGTTTGGTAAAGGAAGGATGGGAGAGACCTCTCAGAAAGCCGGCATCGAACATTGTGGACTATGTGCTCGGTCTCCGCTCGCGGATGGCGGAGTACATGGAAAAGGCGTCTAAAACCTTGAGGCGAGCCAAGAATTACAGAAAGCTTGGCACGACCAAAAGGCTGTCCTGACTGTGTACCAGCCTGGACAGAAGGTGTGGGTGCTGGAGCCAGTGGCCCCAGCAGCACTCAAAGACAAATGGTCTGGGCCCCACACGATCATTGAGCAAAAGGGAGAGGTCACCTACCTGGTAGACCTGGGAACTCCCCGGAGCCCCCACAGGGTGCTCCATGTAAACAGGCTCAAGGCATATGTCGACAGGGAGGGCATGGGCTTGCTCATGGCCACAGATAAGGGACAGGAGGAGGAGAGTGACCCTCTCCCGGACCTGCTCTCTCAGAACCCTGACGATGGGTCAGTAGATGGTGTTGTCTTTTGTGGCAGCCTCTCTGGACATCAACAAAAGGATTGTAAACAGGTTCTTCAATCCTTTCGACATATGTTCTCTCTGACGCCCAGTCAGACCAATTGGTGTACCCATGAGGTCGACACTGGGGACAGTCTGCCCGTAAGGAGTAAAATCTATCGGCAACCTGATCATGTCAGAGACTGCATCAAGACGGAGGTGCAGAAAATGTTGGAGCTGGGAGTCATTGAACCCTCGGACAGCCCCTGGGCTAGTCCCGTAGTTCTCGTGCCGAAACCTCACACCCAGGGCGGTAAGAAAGAGATGAGGTTTTGCGTGGACTACAGAGGTCTCAATGCAGTCACTAAGACTGACGCCCACCCAATACCAAGAGCAGTCGAACTTATCGACCGGTTGGCTTCGGCCAGCTACTTAAGTACGTTTGACCTGACAGCTGGGTATTGGCAAATCAGGTTAGCTGAGGAGGCCAAGCCCAAAACAGCATTTTCTACCCCGGGTGGGCATTATCAGTTCGTGGTAATGCCCTTTGGTTTGAAAAATGCACCTGCCACCTTCCAAAGGCTGGTGAATCGAGTTCTCACTGGGTTGGACGACTTCTGCGCGGCGTATCTAGACGATATCGCTGTCTTTAGCTCCACCTGGGAGGATCACCTGGTCCACCTGAGGAAAGTGTTAGAGGCCCTGCAAAAGGCAGGCCTCACTATCAAGGCCACTAAGTGCCAGATAGGGCAAACACAGGTTGTATACCTGGGCCACCTTGTAGGTGGAGGCCAGGTTCAGCCATTGGAGAGCAAAATACAGGCCATCCAGGACTGGGCTCCTCCAACCACCCAGACTCAGGTTCGAGCTTTCTTGGGCCTGACTGGTTATTACCGGAAATTTGTCAGAAATTATGGATCCATTGTGACCCCGCTAAACGACCTGACAAGTAAAAAGATGCCAAAAAAAGTTCAGTGGACAGCAAGCTGTCAAAAGGCATTCGATGACCTAAAGCAGGCCATGTGCACAGCGCCTATCCTAAAGAGTCCAGACTACTCCAAACCATTCATTGTCCAAACAGACGCTTCGGAGTTAGGTGTGGGAGCTGTTCTATCTCAACTGAATTTTGATGGTCATGACCAGCCCATAGCTTTTATTAGCAGGAGGCTGACCCCCAGAGAGAAGAATTGGTCAGCTATTGAGAGGGAGGCCTTTGCTGTGGTTTGGGCCCTGAAGAAGCTGAGGCCATACTTGTTTGGCACTCACTTCAAGATTCAGACCGACCATAAGCCCCTCTTGTGGCTAAATCAAATGAAGGGTGAAAACCCCAAACTACTTAGGTGGTCCATTTCCCTACAGGGGATGGACTTCACAGTGGAGCATAGACCTGGCACTGATCATGGCAATGCAGATGGGCTCTCCAGGTATTTCCACTTAGAGCAAGAAGACTCACCTGGTCAAGGTTAGCTTATTGTCCCAAAGTTTGGGGGGGGGGGTCATGTAGGAGAGTAGGGTCTGCAATCCTATGATCACCCAGATTTTTTGCTTTTGCTTCATTGGTTTACGACTTTCCCTGGCTGTGGGTCTGCCAATCAGACCCACAGCCTAGCTGTTCTCTCTCGAAATTAACACACATGTACATTAGGTGCATCCACTAATTGGAACTGGGTCGCCCTGTCAGTCCCTGTCTCAGCATACCACAGGTATCCAGGGCATCGGTGCACCCAGGGCCTACCAGGGGCTGCAGCATGTATTATGCCACCCCTGGATGGCCGCCCAAACCTGACACAACTGGCTGCACGACAGCTGGGGCAAAGTGGTGTAATCACCCGTTGCTGTAGGTGTAGTATTCCTACACCTAACCCTAAAATGGACACATGGATTCCTATCAGTCACTCCTATGGCAGGCCTTATCAATCCTGAAGGCAGAGTGCAGGGAATCATGTGGGACGGTGCTCTGGCGCGAGCTGAGCCCGTCGACGGCTTGCGGAACCAAGTCCTAATAGCCGTTCCATGGTGACGCGGGCCAACTACTTTTAAATGCATTATAATCCTTGCGGTTATTTGCTAACTTTGGCATCGCATCACCTACACATGTCGAGTAAGGTGTCATACGAATTGGAATACGAACCCCTCGCCAGTTCTGGCGACGGGGTTAGCATTCCCCCCTTTTAGAGGGGCACGACATGGAAGTAACCTTGAACCCCGGTTAAAGTTGACTCAAGCCTCAGCATCACAAAATGGATGCTGCCACCAGACACAAGTCTGACCTCCTGCTGCTGGGAGACCTTCCAGCGAGGGAAGCTTGGACAAAGGGTTTCCTGTCGGGGGCGGTGTTAGCACCATCCCAGACAGGGTTTGTGTATCGCAGGTAGGCAGGGCTGAAAGGAAGGTGATTGCAAGTGGCACCCCGGTGCTCACTGTGCATAGCCCGGCTCAAACCAGTTTCGGGGGCACACCAGCCCCTGAGCTGGGGCGAAGCCGGACAAAGGATAGGGGTGTAACCACCCCCCTCCTGGCTCCACCCATAGGTAGGACCTGGTCACGGGCCAGCCCCTTTTCTTAGAATAAAGGTAGGAGCGAGTCCCCTTCCCAAATTGGATAATTCTGAATCTTGAACTACTTTCCATGAAAGGAACTCTTGACTATTTCTGAAGACTCTCCCTTGTGGCTAAGGAGTAGCCACCCTGCACCAGCGGGCACCACCTAAGCGCTTGCGGTTTGCTGTAAGTCTCTCCTACGGATCAAGACTGCCCAGCTCGACGAGACCCGAGTTCCCTGCCATCTCTGACCTTTTACCTACCTCATCAGCCCAGCTGACAGTCGTAGGTGTGACGAGACCTGCGGGACCGGCCATCTTCAGAACCTGCACGACGCTTATCTAGCACGCCCACCGAGGGACCCTGTCAAGAATTCCTGTCATACGAGGGGAGGAAAACGGTAACCAGCGAAAACGGACTACATCTCCCAGGATGCTTAGCGGTTGAGAGGTTATGTAAACAGGAGAGCTGTTACATAACTCAAGGGAAACACGCCCTTATGTAAACAGGAGAGCTGTTACATAACTCAAGGGAAACACGCCCTTATGTAAACAGGAGAGCTGTTACATAACTCAAGGAAAACACGCCCTATAAAGGGAGGAACCGGGAGGTACAAGGCTGTCGGATATTGTGTTTACACCGACGTACCTGCTTCGTGAAGAGCAGTGTTCCGGAGTGGTGCTCCAGTAAGGCAAGAACGGAGGTAGGTCGAGTCGTTACTCCCTGGGCCGTGTCTTGCCCCATCGTCACCTGTGAAGGACCCGGAAGCTCTACCGGTCAACCATTGAGCTTCGCTTTTTGACTCGGCTGAGTCCAAGCGCAGTGGCGCTTTTGCTGGTTGGAGTCGTAACTCCCAGCCCGACCAGAGACACAGGGACTGCCAGCTGTAACGCACACCAGGAGGTGTTTGCCGCGTTACAGACTCGGAAGTCCACAGGATCGATCGAGCGGCTGCTCTCGGTTCAGTCTTCTTGCTTGTGATTGGGGTATCGGTGACGCATCACCAGGAGGTGACTCCGCGTCCCGGTGCAGTCTGAGGAAGAGGTTGAGCGGCTGCTCCCTTCAGGTAGAGACCCCGGCTGGGTGTTTCCCTGACTCCTCGATTCTCCCCAACACTCTTCGTGCCCCTCACAGCCTACCGATTGGCATTGTCGGCCATTTCATTTCTGCCCTCTGTTGGCATACGCCGGGATCGGCGTATATGCAGAGGACGGTTAGGACCATCCGTGCTGTGGGCTGGTAACGTACTTAGCCTGGAGGATTCCAGTGACTATAACTTTTGTTTGTTCTTTGTATTTTATTTGCCTTCATTAAAAGAACTAACCCTTCACAAGTGGTTGCGTCCTCATTGTCGTGTCTGTTAAACGATCCTGAGACGTTCAGGGCGTTACAGACCCTCGAGTGAGTGCACATAGGGTTTGAGAAGCCCTAACCCTGAGCAGCTCCAGCACCGAAGTCTGCCTCCCCAGCATCCACGAGATCTGCGTGGGGGCCCTTCCGCTCCTTGCTGTTCACCGCGTTGTCCGACCACTTGCCGCCCGGCTTGTGGCCCTCTTCACGACGCACCACGATTGTTTCATCACTAGTCTGGTTGCTCCAGCCTGGCCCTTGCTCCCCTACAACAGAGGAGTACCACGGACCCTCCTGGTCCACTCCAGACGCCATCTTGACTCCACCGCGTGGGCTTGCCACTGCCAAGATCCGCTGCCCCATTCCTGGGCCCAGCATCATCAACAGCAGACACCTTCGTGGGACAGCTCGCCCTCCATCCTGGTCGCCGCCGCGCCTTCTGGTCCGAGGAACAGCCGAGTCCGACGTCATCCACTCACCTGGTCGAGGTGACTTCAGCCGGTACCCTCCTGGTGCCCACACGATCGCTGGCTAGCGGTTGAGAACTGAGTCCCCTCTGCTTTCAGGTTTCCTTCATCACCGATCCAGGCTTGGATCTCGCTGAACATCGACACTGGTCGCCTGCCAGCAACTCTTCTTTCAGGCTCCTGAGACTACAACGAGGACTCCCGACATCTTACCGAACCTTCCACAGCCGCAGCCTCTGGGCTAGGTAACTCGAGCATTTCGGTGCTCCATCGCAGGTTCGCTTTACAAGTGTCCAGTTCCTTTTTCGTTTAGTCCCACTGATCGGATCACTCCGGAATCAGTAACTTTAGACTTTCTAACCTCCCCCCTTCCACTTGCAGTGTAATGGTTTCGTGCCCTCGGGCATTTGTGTAAATTGTGCAACCAGAAGTATTTTCCTAAGAGTTTTGTATTGTTCTTAGCTCCCTGACTCATAAAGAGCCAGGGTAGTCCTGTTATAAATAAATATCCTTTATTTTCATAACAACTTGTGTGGTGTCCTTTCACTCGGTGTTCAAGGGGTATATGTGATGGTAAACAGCTGGCTTAACACGCCCTCTAGAGTTGAGCCTAAGACTGCTCGTATCCACGCTACTAGGATAGCTGGTCTATAAGGTTGACTTACAACCAATCATCAATAAGGGTCGTTTGGAATGATACACAGTGATCACTAGAATAGTGAGCACTACATATCAGGCCAACTTCTCACAGCTTGGGCTTCCGGATCTGGAAGCCAACTGAAGAACGTTGAAAGTTCGCAATTGGGTCGAGAAGCAAAGAGGTCTCTCAAACAAGGGCCCCATAATCGATTCAGGGCCTGGAAGACTCTTGTATGTAGTCTGCAGTCGCTGAAATCTCGGAGATACTGAGATTGGCAATCCGCCACAGTATTGCTGCGACCCCAAAGGTATTTCGCCACCACTGATATCCCATGCTGTGGGCAAAACTGCCAGAAATCCTTGGCAATCTCTGCCAGGATGCGGGATTTTGTCCTGCCCAGTTCACGTAGCGGACAGCCAAAATGTCCAAACGAGGAAGTATGCAACAATCCGACCTCTCCGGTAAAAGACTGCAAATTGCAAAGGATCTCGCTAGGAACTCCAAGCAATTGATGTTGAGGTACTCTTGAGACCAACGACCCCCGGTGGAATTCAGGCCGCATCATGCTCCCTATCCCAAATGGCTGGCATCCGATTGAATCACAATCTCTGGAGTTGAGCTGAATATCGCTTTGCCGTTCCAGTCCGTGTTCCAGCCATCACAACATCTGACCTTGCTTCCTCTGTGAGGGGAATCTGTTCGGCATAAGAGAGGCCTTTCCGGAGATGTCTAATTTTGAGCCTCTAAAGCGCACAGTAGTGCTGTGGACTGGGGAAGATGGCCTGTATCGACCAGGCTAAAAGACAGACCGTACGAGCAATCGACTTTAAGGATACAGTCTGCTCTGAATAGACTTCTACTCCTACTTGATCTTCTTGACGTTTTGGGGAGAAAGAATCAGTTGGTGCAGGAGAGAGTCTATCTGAAACCCCAGGAATTCTATGTGCTGGGATGGTATTTGGATCTATTTCTGAACGTTTACTATGAATCCCAATTTCTGGAGAAGGGTGATCGTCCAATCCAGATAAGTAATAACTAATCAAGGGCATTGTGCCAAGAAGATGATGTCGTCTAGATAAATAATCAGACGCACCCCTCTTGCCCTTGCGGATTCTACCACTGGCCGAAGGAGCTTCGTACAGCACCATGGGGTAGAAAAGGGGCCGAATGGGAGTATCTTGTACTCCTAGCAAACGGCCTGCCAAAGGAATTGCAGAAAACGTCTGGGGCGGAAAGATGGAGACTGAAAGGTAAGCGTCCTTCAAATCTAGGTGAACCATCCAGTCCCCTTCCTGGAGAATGTCCCGTAGAAGATGGATGCCCTCCATCTTGATGTGGGTGTACACCACCCAGCCATTGAAGTCCTTGAGATTCACCACTAGGTGAGAACCACCCCCTTTCTATTCCACCATGAAAATGCAACTGAGAAACGTGCGGATGAGGAGTTTAAACCACCATAGCCCCTTTCTGAAAGAGGAAGTGAACCTCTGAGGAGATAAAATCTTGCTCTTGATGGGGAAAAATAAATCTCTGGAGGGGGAGGATTGCCTGAGGGAGCTGGAGAGTTTCAGCTTGTAACCCTGGAAAGTCTCCAGAACCCAGGCATCTTTTCTAATCTCCTTTCAAGCTTGAAGAAAAACCTGATTCCTGCCCCGCCAAAACCACTTCTGAAAACGGAATTACTCTCACCTGTGGTACCAGAGTCCTTGGAAGAGCCTCCACAGTGTCCTTTTCTGAAGCTTATTCCTGTTGGATTTGCAAGAGGTGTAGAAGGTGGGATTGTTAGGGTCCTGATTTCCCCGCCGTGTTGCTTTGTGGGCTTTGCTGGTACCCCCGGCTGAACGTGCGCCCTCTGAAACGTCTGGCCCTGCCAAAAACCTGTCTAAATAGCTTACTGAGGCATGTTTAAGCCTTGTCCAGGCAACTAAATGGTTGCCACAAACATGTACAGTTCCTTAAGGGACGGTTGGCCTAATATTAGGCCTTGCGCTATGGGAATTGCCTCTGAAGACGCCAGCTCTGTAAGTTTGGGGTCCAGCTTCAAAAGGATGGATCTGCGCTGCTCACTGGACATGGCGTGGTTTGCATTGCCCAGATGGCAAATTGCTTGTTTCGCCCAGCCGATCAATTAGTCCGGATCGATCGATAAGCAAACTCCTTTTCCCGAAAGCCCAGCTCCAAGATTTTAGTGAGGGGTCCAGTCATATCTAGAAATTTGTCCTGGCATGAGCGCCAGGCCCTATCGATCCCTTTCTTCGGTCCTTTGAATACTTCTTAAGATAAGTAGTAAGAGTGGGATCTACTTCTGGAGTTTCTGCTACTTTCCTTTGGAGGTCTGGCCCCGGGCATTCGGAGTGCAGCCTAGCGCATATGTCTTTATCAATGTCCTGGGGAAAATAAGCTTGTACGTAATCGGCCACTTCCTGGGGAACATCCAGGCTGTGGATATCTGAAAGAAACACGTTAGTTAGATTCCTCACCTTAGAATATCCCCAGGCGTCAGACTGGATCCGGAAGATTTTTCGTCAGCAATACCCCTTGCGCGTCGCTAGGCGTCGTCTGCGGCTCCGCGTCCGTCGTCGGCGCCGTGCGCCGGAATGACGTCGTCGGAGTACTTAGACGCCGCCCTCGCGCGCTGACGTCAGTTCTTCTTTTTTCCGCGCCAGTAAGCGCAGATCCGGGAGAGCTACCCCTTTAGTCAATTTTTGACTAACTTTTTTGATCCTTTTTGATCCTGCCTCGACTCCGGTGCCGGTAGGATGCCTGGTTTTAAAGCCTGTGCTGACTGTAGCCGCTTGATGTCGGTTACGGACCATCACCGCCGGTGCCTTTACTGCTTGGGCCTCGATCATGACGCGGAGTCGTGCTCGGACTGCAAGGCCCTGACCTCGAAGGCTAGACGGGAGCGGTCCCGTAAGCTTCTCGAGATTCGCCACTCGGCTCCCGGTCCAGGAGGAGGTCCAATGATCGGTCGCGGAGCGGCAGCCGACGTCACCATCGGTCGTCGGGATCCAAGTCTTCGGGTAAGTCGAAGCATTCCAAGAAGTCCAAGAGGCGACACCGCTCTTCGGACTCCCCTCGCCGGTCGCGCGACTCGGCCGAGGGTCAGGGTGGTTCCACCCCCGCGGCTCGGGCGGAGCCGCAGGCGCCACGCACGTCCCCATACCCTCCGGTCCCTGGGACTAACGCGACGCCGGCGGAAGTCAGTGCCTTCCTCTCGGCCATGAGGAACCTGGCTCCGCCGTCGGCGCCCGCTGGCGCGCCTTCGGGCCCCGCAGACCCGACTGGGCTGCCTTGCCTGCCGGTGGCTCTGGCCCCGGCGCCGTTGACGGCTCCGGCCTCGACGCCGCAAGCGCCCGAGAGACCCGTTCTCGAGTCCCCGCCGACGCCGGTCGACCTCGTCACGCCTCCTCCGCCGGCGTCGACACCGGTACCACCCCCGACGTCGACTCCGCTCGACGTCGAGCCCCAGTTCAGTCCCACTCCGGGCCCGGCGCCGGTACGGCGTCGATGGACGCCGCGATCGGCGCCGCTAGAGACACATTATGTCTACCACCCGGCTCCGTTACTTTCTCCTGTATACCAGGAATCGGATGATGGGGACAACTGGGAGGGATCCGAGGATCCTATGGCCGTTCAGGCTCAACTGTCCCAGGACTGGGCAGATGAACTGGGGGAGGCCAGTGGCCTGGATACCTCTCCAGACACTGGATTTGTCTCTCCTCCGACTGTGGCTTCGGAGGAGGGCGCTGCTTTCTCTGTGGTGCTGCGCAAGGCGGCCGCAGCCCTTGTGCTCGAGCTGCCTGCCGTGGCTGTGAGGGCTAACGTCCTTACTGAGGTGCTTCAGTCTGCAGCAAGCTCCACTGAGCCTCTGCTGCAATTCAATGAGGCCCTCATTGACGTTCTGCAGGGCACCTGGTCCAAGCCCTCCACAGTTCCTCCTGTGGACAGGAACGTCGCCAGGCGCCACTGCCCTGCTCCGGGCGACCCCAGTTTTCTGTCCCAACACCCTACCCCTGAGAGCCTGGTTATCCAGGCTTCCACCTCCCAATCCTCTTTCCCGACCGCCCCGCCGGACCGGGATTCCAAGAGACTGGAACAGTTTGGCAAGAAGCTGTTCTCCTCCCTTAGTTTGGGCCTGCGGTCTTTGAATACCGCTTGTCTCTTGGACCGTTATTCCCACTCTCTGTGGGATGCGGTGGAGGACGCGCTGCCCCTGTGTCCGGAGGAGGTCCGGACACGACTTACCCAGGCTCTGGCCGATGGGAGGGATGCCGCGCGACATGCTATACGGTGTGGGCTTGACACCACGGACTCGCTGGGTAGGGCCATTTCTACCACAGTGGCGCTTAGACGTCACGCCTGGCTGCGGTCCACGTCATTTTTGGGCGATGTCCAGAGCACTCTCATGGCCATGCCCTTTGATGGCACTCGCCTTTTTGGCGAGAAAGCGGACAGTGCGCTGAATCGCTTTAAGGACTCCCGGGCTACGGCCAAGTTCTTGGGCCTCTCGGCCCCGCGGTCGCAAACTTCCGCCTTTCGCCCCTTTCGTGGCCAAGGAAGGGGTGCCTCCTCACGTGCGCCTAGCCACCAGCCGCAGAACCAACCTGCGCGCGGACGTGGTTTCCGCCGAGGTGGTTCTGGAGGACGACGAGGTCAGCCCACATCCATCCCGGCAGCATCCGCCTCAAAGCCTTCCTAGTCTGAGCTTTCAGGCCCATTCCACGCCAGTGGGCGGCAGAGTTCGCCATCACCTGCTCCACTGGCGGTCCATCACATCGGACAGGTGGGTGCTGCAAATCGTCCGAAGGGGCTACTCCCTCCCCTTCGAGACGACCCCTCCAGCCATGCCACCGCAGCACCACCGTATCTCGGGGGATCATTTGAATCTTCTCCACGAGGAAGTTTCGGCCCTCATGGCCAAGGGGGCCGTCGAGCGCGTTCCGAGCCCAGAAGTAGGTCGTGGTTGTTATTCCCACTACTTTCTGGTTCCCAAGAAGGGCAAAGGGGGCCTACGTCCTATCTTGGACCTCCAGAACGTCAATGCCTTCCTCCGGAAGGAAAGGTTCAAGATGTTAACTTTGGCTCAGGTTCTAGCTGCCCTAGACCCCGGAGACTGGATGGTAGCGTTGGACTTGCAGGACGCATATTTCCACATCCCCGTCCTGCCGGCCCACCGGCGTTACCTGCGGTTCACGGTGGGCCCAGAGCACTTTCAGTTTACCGTGCTCCCCTTCGGCCTCACCAGTGCCCCTCGGGTGTTCACGAAAGTGATGGCGGTGGTCGCAGCTCATCTGCGCAGATCAGGGGTTCCAGTCTTCCCCTATCTCGACGACTAGTTGTTGAAGGCGGGCTCGCCCCAGACAGTCGTCTCCCACCTCCAGACTACGGCGGATCTCCTGCATTTGCTGGGATTTTCCATCAACGTGCCGAAGTCACACCTGAGTCCCTCTCAGAAGCTCCTCTTCATCGGAGCGGTTCTCGATTCGGCGCAGTTCCGGGTCCATCCACCGGAACAGCGGGTCCGGGATATACAGGCCCTGATTATCATCTTTCGGCCTCTATCCTGGGTTTCGGTCAGGCTAGTGTTGCGGCTTCTGGCCTCCTGCATCCTACTAGTGCATCACGCCAGGCGGCGCATGCGGGCTCTGCAGTGGGACCTGAAGTTTCAGTGGGCCCAGCATCACGGCAACCTGTCCGACCATGTCTTGATCTCGGAGGGCACTGCACAGCAGTTGCAGTGGTGGCTCACGGACCGCGATTGGGTCAAGGGCAAGAGCCTCTCCCTTCCCAACCGGAGCATGTCGTAGTGACGGATGCGTCCCTCCTGGGATGGGGTGGCCATATGGGAGAGCCGGAGATCAGAGGCCTCTGGTCTCCGGCGGAGTCTCGTCTCCACATCAACCGGTTGGAGTTGAGAGCGATCCGACTTGCACTGAAAGCCTTCCTTCCCTCTGTCAGGGGAAGTGTCGTGCAGGTGTTCACGGACAACACCACTGCCATGTGGTATTGCAACAAACAGGGCGGGGTGGGGTCGTGGACCCTTTGTCAGGAGGCTCTGCGCCTCTGGACGTGGCTGGAACACCAGGGCGTCACCCTAGTGGTTCAACATCTGGCGGGCTCTCTGAACGCCAGAGCAGACGAACTCAGCCGCCGGTGCATGATGGATCACGAATGGCGTCTGAACTCCGAAGTGGCGCAAGGTCTCTTTCAGCAGTGGGGAGAGCCTTGGTTAGATCTATTCGCCACCGAAGAGAACGTGCAATGTCAGCAGTTCTGCGCGTTGGAATTTCCAAGGCGGCACTCGCTCGGCGACGCTTTTCGTCACGAGTGGAGTTGCGGTCTGTTGTACGTCTTTCCGCCTATACCACTTCTGCCCAGAGTGCTGAAGAAGATCAGGCACGACCGGGCCCAAGTCATCTTGGTGGCTCCGGATTGGGCACGAAGGTACTGGTATCCCGAGCTACTCAGTATGTTGACCGATCCTCCGATACGTCTGCCCCTTCGGGAGGATCTTCTGTCGCAGCAGCAGGGGACTGTCCTCCACCCGAACCTGTCCAGCCTCCACCTCCATGCGTGGAGATTGAGCGGCGGCAGTTGATGCCATTTGACTTGCCTCCTGAAGTCTGTGATATCATTCTGGCAGCCAGGCGTCCCTCCACAAAGACGGTATACGCCTGCCGGTGGAACAAATTTGTGGCATGGTGCACAGCAAAGGCTGTGGATCCCCTTTCCGCCCCTCTTTCTGAGGTTCTACTGTTTCTTCTTTCTTTGGCCCGGCAGGGCTCTGCCCTGGGCACCCTAAAAGGTTATCTTGCTGCCATCTCTGCCTTCTTGCGGCTTCCTGATCAGCCTTCTCTTTTCAAGTCCCCTGTAGTTACACGCTTTCTAAAGGGCATTACTCACACGTTCCCTCCTGTCCCTTTTGTAATGCCTCAGTGGGACTTGAATCTTGTTCTCACATTTCTAATGTGCGCTCCCTTTGAGCCTCTTCATAATTGTCCTCTTCGTCTGCTGACGCTTAAGACTGCTTTTCTGGTAGCCATCACCTCGGCTAGACGGGTGAGTGAGCTCCAGGCTTTATCATCAAAGCCTCCTTTTCTCTCTGTTCATCCGGACATGGTTGTCCTTCGGCCTCGTCCCTCCTTTCTTCCGAAAGTGGTGACTCCATTTCATCTTGGGCAGTCTGTCACCTTGCCCACCTTCTTTCCGCCTCCGCATCCTTCCAAAGAGGAAGAGAGGCTCCACCGTCTGGACCCAAAACGTGCGCTCTCCTTTTATCTGGACCGCACAAAGCAGTTCCGGGTGGACGACCAACTTTTCGTTGGATACGTGGGTGCTAAGAAGGGGAAAGCTGTGCACAAACGGACCATCTCTCGGTGGGTCGTTTTGTGCATCAAAATTTGTTATTCCTTGGCAAAAAAGGACCCTCCTGTTGGGCTGCGCGCCCATTCTACTCGGGCCACAGCGGCTACTACTGCTTTGGGACGGGGTGTCCCTTTGCAGGACATCTGTCAGGCGGCGACGTGGGCTTCGCTACACACGTTTGCCAGGCATTATTGCCTTGACAGCCAAGTCCGGAGGGATGGCTTCTTTGGCCGTTCTGTCCTCCAGGACTTACTGGTGTGATCTTGGTTCGCAGACCCACCACCAGGGATGGTATTGCTTGGGTATCTATTCTAAGGTGAGGAATCTAACTAACGTGTTTCTTTCAGATGAACAAGTTACTTACCTTCGGTAACGATGTATCTGTAAGAAACGTTAGTTAGTTAGATTCCTCACCGACCCACCCATCCTCCCCGTTCTGCGAACTGACATCTAGGGTTAAGGTTGTCCTTTTCAGGCCCCTAGATTTTATTTTTGGCGCCAGTGTCGGTCTTTGCATGGCTCTGCGTTCCTAGCGCGGAAAGCTATGTACAAGAACTGACGTCAGCGCGCGAGGGCGGCGTCTAAGTACTCCGACGACGTCATTCCGGCGCACGACGCCGACGACGGACGCGGAGCCGCAGACGACGCCTAGCGACGCGCAAGGGGTATTGCTGACGAAAAATCTTCCGGATCCAATCTGACGCCTGGGGATATTCTAAGGTGAGGAATCTAACTAACTAATGTTTCTTACAGATACATCGTTACCGAAGGTAAGTAACTTGTTCTTTAGGTGCACAATTTCCGGGGGCTCAAAGGTAAACAACTTAGGCTGCTATGTGTGATCTATATGATGCTCTTTTCTCTTGCGCTTACTGGGCACGGGCACCTCTTCCTGATCCGACTTCTCTGAGAAGAGGATCCAGATTTTGGACCTCCAAAGGGGCACTACTGTCGTGATCCGTGGCCAGTGTGCTGGCTAAGCAAGCAAAATCTGCTTCCTGGGGGCCCTAAGGGGTCCTCCCATTGGTTTTAGCACAAATGGAGGAGTAGGCAGCCAGCCCTGCTGCTCTGCATAGCCTCAGAGATGGTGCTTTAAAGGCTCAATGGCCTTTACCAGGGCAGGGTTGATAGAATGCTGTACCCTCGCATCCAATGCGTTCACTAGGTTCTGCTAATAGTAATCCTCCTCATAGTATTATGCCGTTATGCAGATGACCTATCAATGTCTCAGATTAGGATATAACCAGAGACCAAATTAGATATTCAGGGGCAATCCAGGCCCAGTCAGGAGCACTAAGGGGGGGCGGGAGTGGACCATAACCCCCAAGGCAGGCAAATAAAAATATGTCATTATAATAGGTGGAGGGAGGGCCTGGACGAAACTGTAGGCAAAGGCTGTGAGAAGTTGGCCTGATGTATGATGTCACTAGTTATAGTGTACACCTTATATCAGTCCAAATACCCTTATGGTGATTGGTTGTAAAGTCAACCTTATAGACCAGCTATCCTAGTGGTAGCATGGACAAGAGCAGTCTTAGGCTAAACTCTGAATGGCATGTGAAGCCAGCTGTGATACCATATATAATCCCTTGAACACCAAATGAAAGGACACCACAACAGATATATGTGAGAAGTTGGCCTGATGTATGATGTCACTAGTTATAGTGTACACCTTATATCAGTCCAAATACCCTTATGGTGATTGGTTGTAAAGTCAACCTTATAGACCAGCTATCCTAGTGGTAGCATAGACAAGAGCAGTCTTAGGCTAAACTCTGAATGGCATGTGAAGCCAGCTGTGATACCATATATAATCCCTTGAATACCAAATGAAAGGACACCACAACAGATATATATATAAAATAAAGTGTATTTATTCTAAGCAAACCCTCAGCACTCTTTATGAGTTTAGAGGTAAGTACAACACAGTCTTATTAATGCATACAGTAAGTCACACAGGTAAGTAATACAGTTAGGCCCTAGGGGCCACGCAAACCATATACTAAATAAGTGGTATAAGAACCACTGTCACGGAAATAGAATAGGCCTAGGCCTAGGGAATCGCTGGGGCTACACTACACTAGCGTTAGTTAGGAAGTGGGAGGCCCACGGGATTCGTGTGCAGAGTGGAAACACTCACGCGTAATGCGTAAAAGTCAATAGCAATGTTACAGTTTAGAAATAGATAGATTTAGGACACTTCCGGAGTAGCTAGGAAGTTGAGACTTGAAAACTAGACACTAGGATAGTCACTATCCTGATGAGCACCGGAGTACCCAAGTTACCTAGCCCACAGGCTGCGGGTGCATAGGGGTGAAGATGCGTCGTTTTCGTCGTCGACTCCTATGGATGCCTGAAGAAAGATGCTGACAGGCAGTCAGGGGAGAGTGTCCGGTGGATCCCAAGCCTGGGATCAAGAAGAGAAGAAACCTGCAAGCAGAAGGGACAGAGTCAAGGTCACTAGCCAGTGACCACGTGGAACCAGGAAGGAACCAGGCGATGTCGTGAAGAGTTGCAGGTGAAGGTGAAGCTTGTCGCTGCAGCCAGGAGGACCAGGAAGCGTCGAGGACGACCAGGACCAGGAGGCGAGCTGTCCCACGAAGGCTCTTGCTGTCGGCGGCGTCGAAGTTGGACTAGGACTCACCAAGCCTTGGCAAGCGGAACCCACGAAGAACAAGGGACTTGCTTCTGGTGCAGACCAGGAAGGTCTGGGGTGCTTCTTCTTTGCAGAGAAGCGGGAGCCAGTCTGGAGGAGCCAAACCAGCGCAGAAGATTTCAGGGAGCGTCGTCACAGAGGCCACTAGCCAGCGGGCAAGCAACCGGACAGACGCGGCAAGCAGGAAAATGCTGAAGGGCCCCACGCAGGACTCGTGGAGTGTGGGGGGCTGGTCTTCGGTGCAGATGGTGCTTGGGGTTGGGGCTTCTCAATCCCCGGTGCACAACTTCGAGGGTACCTCAGAAGCTGCGCTGTAAGTTACTAGCCACTTTTCCCAGGTAGCCGGTCCCACGTCGCTCGTCGCCTCCACGGATCTCAGCTCTGCTGCAGATGTGGATGAGGGTCGGAGAAGTCTGGAAATCAAGGCTCTGGTCGGGCTCTGCAGTCGGTTCCTCGTCGAACGTTTCACAAAGCAAAGGGTAGTCACTTGATGGTGCCTGTTTGCACAGGGTAGCCACTCCTTGGCTACAAGGGAGATTCTTCAGTCTTCTTCTTTCGTCGAATGTCGAAGGTCCAGAGTTTCTGTTCAGTTTTGCAGGTTCAGGATAATCTAAAGTCTTGAGGCCCAACTCCCACTCTTATACTAATCTGGGGGGCTGGGATACCTGCTAGGTCACGCCTTATGGGTGGGACCTGGGAGGGGGTGGTTACACCCACTTCCCTTTGTCCAGTTTCGCGCCAGAGCTGGGGCTGGAGTGCCCCAGCGCCGGTTTGAACTGGACTATGCAAGGAACACCTTGTGTGCCCCAGGCATGTCTCATTCCTTTCAGCCCACCCTGCCCCAATACACTAAAGGCTGTCTGGGGAGGTGCTAGCACCTCCCCAAGCAGGAAACCTATTGTCCAGGCCTCCCTGGCTGGGATCACTCCCAGCAGCAGGAGGTCAGACTTGTGTCGTGGCAGCAGCATCCATTTTGTGATGCTGAGGCTTTGGTCAGAGGCTAACAGTTGAAGTATGATTTTAACATGTCTTTCCCTCTAGAAGGGGGGAATAATATTCTCATGTCCAGAAATGGCATGGGGGTATTATTCCCGAGTGTTAGACACCTTACACGACATGCTTTGATAAAGCCAAACCATAGTTACCATAACCGTCTAAGATTATAAGGCACTTTAAGAGTATATGGTAGGCTATATCATAGAACAGCTATAAGGACATGGTTCCGAAAGCTGCAGACAGGCTCAGCTCATGCTAGAGCACCATCTCACATGTTACCAAGCACTCTGCCTCCAGGATTGTCAAGGCCTGCCATAGGAGTGACTGATAGGTACACATGTGTCTATATGTAAGTTAGGCATAGGAATACTACACCTAAGCAAGGGGTGATTACACGACCTTGCCCCAGCTGAGTGATCAGCCAGTTGTGTCAAAATGGAAGGCCAGGCCAGGGGTGGCACAATACATGCTGCAGCCCCTGGTAGGCCTAGGGTACACCTATGCCCTGGGTACCTAGGGTACACTGTACAGGGGCCAATAAGGTGATCCTATCCAAATGGGTTATGCACCTAAAGTACATAGTGTTAATTTAGAGAGAGAACAGCAGGGCTGTGGGTCTGATTAGCAGGCCCACAGCCACATCTAAGTCGAAAACCAGTAAAGCAAAAGCAAAAAGTGGGGGTGAACATAGAAAGCAGACCCTACTCTCCTACACAACCCCCCCCCAAACTTAGGGACATTAAACTAACCTTGACCAGTTGAGTCTTCATGTTCTAAGTGGAAATATCTGGAGAGTCCATCTGCATTGGCATGGTCAGTCCCAGGTCTATGTTCCACTGTGAAGTCCATCCCCTGTAGGGAAATGGACCACCTAAGAAGTTTGGGATTTTCACCCTTCATCTGATTTAGCCACAAGAGGGGCTTATGGTCTGTCTGAATCTTGAAGTGAGTGCCAAACAAGTATGGCCTCAGCTTCTTCAGGGCCCAAACCACAGCAAAGGCCTCCCTCTCAATAGCTGACCAACGTTTCTCTCTAGGGGTCAGCCTTCTACTTATAAAAGCAATGGGCTGGTCTTGACCATCTACATTCAGTTGTGAAAGAACAGCTCCCACACCTAACTCAGAAGCATCTGTCTGGACAATGAACTCTTTGGAGTAGTCTGGACTTTTCAGAATAGGTGCACTGCACATGGCCTGCTTCAGGTCATCAAATGCTTTTTGACAGCTTGCTGTCCACTGAACTTTCTTTGGCATCTTCTTGGAGGTCAAGTCATTAAGTGGTGTCACTATGGACACATAGTTCTTAACAAACTTTCTGTAGTACCCAGACAGGCCCAAGAAAGCTCTGACCTGAGTCTGGGTAGTTGGAGGAGCCCAGTCCTTTATGGTCTGGATCTTGCTCTCCAGTGGTTGAACCTGACCCCCACCAACTAGGTGGCCCAGGTATACAACCTTGCTCTGCCCTATCTGGCACTTAGTGGCCTTGATAGTGAGGCCTGCCTTTTGCAGGGCCTCTAAAACATTCCTCAGGTGGACCAGGTGATCCTCCCAGGTGGAGCTAAAGACAGCAATATCATCAAGATAAGCTGCACAATAATCATCCAACCCAGTAAGGACTTGATTCACCAGCCTTTGGAAAGTGGCAGGTGCATTCTTCAACCCAAAGGGCATTACCACAAATTGATAATGTCCTCCTGGGGTCGAGAAAGCAGTTTTGGCCTTTGCACTCTCAGCTAGTCTGATTTGCCAGTAGCCTGCTGTTAGGTCAAATGTGCTCAAAAACTTAGCAGCTGCCAGTCTGTCAATGAGCTCATCTGCCCTAGGTATTGGGTGGGCATCTGTCCTAGTGACAGCATTGAGACCTCTGTAATCCACGCAAAACCTCATCTCTCTCTTACCATCTTGGGTGTGAGGTTTTGGCACAAGGACTACAGGACTAGCCCAAGGGCTCTCTGAAGGTTCAATGACTCCCAGCTCCAACATCTTTTGTACCTCAACTTTTATGCAGTCCCTGACATGGTCAGGTTGCCTGTAGATTTTACTCTTCACAGGCAGACTGTCACCAGTGTCCACCTCATGGGTGCACCAGTTTGTCTGACTTGGGGTCAGAGAGAACATATGTCTGTAGGCCTGCAGAACTTGTCTGCAGTCCTGTTGCTGATGGACAGTGAGGCTGTCAGAAAAGACCACACCATCAACTGAGCCATCATCAGGGTTCTGAGTCAACAGGTCTGGGAGAGGGTCACTCTCTTCCTCCTGCCCCTCATCTGTAGCCATGAGTAGCCCCATGTCTGCCCTGTCAACACATGCCTTCAATCTGTTGACATGAAGCACCCTGTGGGGGCTTCTGGGAGTCCCAAGGTCCACCAAGTAGGTGACTTCTCCCTTTTTCTCAACAATAGTGTGGGGTCCAGACCATTTGTCTTGGAGTGCTGCTGGGGCCACTGGCTCCAACACCCACACTTTCTGTCCTGGCTGGTAAACAGTCAGTACAGCCTTTTGGTCATGCCAAGCTTTTTGGAGTTCTTGGCTTGCCTCAAGGTTTTTAGAAGCCTTCTTCATATACTCTGCCATCCTGGAGCGGAGACCAAGTACATAATCCACTATGTCTAGTTTGGGTTGTCTGAGAGGTCTCTCCCATCCTTCCTTCACCAAACACAGGGGTCCTCTTACAGGATGCCCAAACAAAAGCTCAAAAGGGCTGTAGCCAACCCCCTTCTGTGGGACCTCTCTGTAAGCAAACAGAAGGCAGGGTAAAAGGATGTCCCATCTTCGCCTAAGCTTGTCTGGTAATCCTTTTATCATTCCCTTTAGGGTCTTGTTGAATCTCTCAACAAGCCCATTGCACTGTGGGTGATAGGGTGTGGTGAACTTATAGTTAACACCACACTCCTTCCACATTGCAGTCAAGTATCCTGACATAAAGTTGGCACCTCTGTCAGAAATGACCTCCTTTGGAAAGCCCACTCTGGAGAATACTCCAAGCAGGGCCCTTGCCACAACAGGAGCTGTTGTGGTCCTCAGGGGAATTGCTTCTGGGTACCTGGTGGCATGGTCCACTATCACCAGTATGAATCTGTGCCCAGATGCTGTTTGTGGGTCCATTGGTCCTACAATATCTATGCCCCCTCTTTCAAAGGGGACCCCCACCACAGGTAGTGGTATGAGGGGGGCCTTTGTGGTGCCACCTGATTTGCCACTGGCTTGGCAGGTGACACAGGAGCGACAAAACTCCTTAGTATCTTCTGACATATGGGGCCAGTGAAAGTGAGGGACAAGCCTGTCCCAAGTCTTGTTCTGGCCTAAATGTCCTGCAAGGGGAATATCATGGGCCAAGGTTAGAAGGAAGCCTCTGAACTTCAGTGGTATGACCAACCTCCTGGATGCACCAGGCTTGGGGTCTCTAGCCTCTGAGTACAGTAGCCCTTCATCCCAATACACTCTATGGGTACCTTGAGCATTCCCTGCAGCCTCAGCAGCAGCCAGCTGTCTGAGGGGTTCAAGAGAGGGGCAGTCTAATTGAGCCTGCCTCAGATCTGCCCTGGAAGGTCCCCCTGTCCCAAGAAACTCAACCTGATCAGGTTCAAGTTCTTCTAGGACAGTTCCTTCAGGGCTCTCAGAACCATCCTCCTGGGAGGGCTGATCCACCACCTGAGGCAGGGGGGAAGGCACAGCCTTAACCCTACTGCTCTTTCTCTTGGATTGTGACTGGTCCATAGTTTCAGGATCCAGCACTTGTTCAGTGTTGCACTTTTTGGCCTGTGACCTGGTCACAGCAAGGACATGTGCATCTATCCCCAGCATTTCTGCATGGGTCCTATACTCCACTTCAGACCAAACTGAAGTTTCAAGATCATTGCCCAGTAAACACTCTACAGGAAGGTCTGAACTAACAACAACTTTCTTGAGGCCAGTTACCCCTCCCCAGGAGAAGTTAACAATAGCCACACTATGGGAGGTAGTGGCATTGCTAGCGTTGGTCACTAGGTAATTCTCACCTAGTATGATCTGTCCAGGGTCCACAAAAGCAGGTGTCACCATTGTGACACTAGCCCCAGTGTCCCTGTAGGCCTGAGCCATTCTTTGGTTGATAAAAGGTGTCTGTCTGTACTTGCCCAGGTTACTGGGGCCTACAGTAGAGGACAAAGCTAAGTCCCCATCACAGATCAGGACAGCCTGAGTAGGCACTCTGACTAGGCCAGAATCCTCCTCAGTTCCCAGGGTTAACCCTACTACACCCTTTTGCTGGGAACCACCACTTACAGCTGAACTAGGGGGTACAGTTGCCTTAGGGGCAATGGTGGCTGGGGGCTTATCCTTTTTGGTGCACTCACTAAACCAATGTGAGGTAGACTTACAATAGTTGCACCATGGTTTCTTTTGGCCTTCTTTCTTCTTATCCTTTTTGGAACCACCCTCCCCCTGAGCCTTTTGGGGGCCTGGTGAAGACTTCTGGTCTTTTTGTTTCTGCTCATTACCCTTCTGGTCTGCCTTTTTCTGATCACCGCCCTGGTTCTGGTTTTTCTGCTTAACTCTAGTCCTGACCCATCTATCTGCCTTCTTTCCCAATTCTTGGGGAGAAGTCAGATCAGAATCAATCAGGTGTTGATGCAATAGCTGGTTTTGACAGTTGTTAAGTATTTGTTCTCTCATGATCAAATTATACAATCCTGTATAGTCCTTAACCTTACTTCCCAATAGCCAGCCTTCCAGAGCCTTAGTGGCACAATCTACAAAGTCAGTCCAGTCCTGAGTCTGTGTCTTCTGGGTATCCCTGAACAACAACCTGTATTGTTCAGTGGTTAGGCCAAACCCATCAATCAGAGCACTCTTCAGGACAGTGTAATTATCTGCATCCTCATCACTAACTGTGAGGAGCTTGTCTCTTCCTTTCTCAGAGAAGGAGAGCCACAAGATAGCTGCCCACTGACTTTGGGGTACCTGCTGTACTTTGCAAGCTCTCTCCAAAGCAGTTATCCATTTGTGGATGTCATCCCCACACTTGTAGGGAGGGACAATCTTGCTCAGGTTTCTATTATCATAGTGCCTGTCTCTATCTCTAGGAATGTTGCTGCCACCAGTGGGTTCTAACCCACTTAACTTTTGTTCTCTAGCCAGAGCAAGCTTCTCTTTGGCAAGGGCAAGTTCTTCCCTCTGAATCCTCAGATTAGCCTCCCTCATTCTGGCTGCATGCTCCTTTCTCTCAGGTGAAGTCATTCCCCTGTGAGAGGAAGCATTAGAGGTGTTAGAGACATGGGAGTGGATGGATTCCCTTGAAGGGGATCTGTCCCTCCTGCTTCTCTGTGAATGTCTACTTGTGGGTCTGTATGGGGGGACCCCATGCAAACTCCCATGTAAACTTAAGTTAGCCTGGCTAAGTCTCCTTACTTGGCTCTGGCTGTCTACCTCCCCATCTGAAGGCCCATCTGACTCCTCTGTGGTGGGTAGACCCTCCTCTGTGCCTAGGGCACCTTCCTGTGATGCCCTCTGAGCATCATACTCCTCTAGGAGTTGTCTTAACTGAAGGAGGGTAGGGTTTGCACCCTGTTTTATTCCTCTGGAGGTACACAATTGTCTCATCTCCTGGAATGTTAAGGTATCATACCTAGAGGGGGTCTTCTGCAGACCTGCCCCTCGTGAGAGAGCATCTACTTGATCTCCTCCCAGAGGCATGATCTAGTGAGGGTGTGGTGTGTGCACCTACCTACACTAGTTGTATCTACTGAACCTTTCTAGTAGTTGTAGTCAGGGTGTGTTATTCCCTTCAACCTACAACTACAAAGTCCAGTAGGACTTAAGTATAATAATCTATGTTATATGTACCTAGACAATATCTGTGTGATCTTTCAATTTAGTATCTCAAGATTACAATGGTATTACAACAGCAAGCTCAGATCCCAACCGCTGCTCACCAATGTGAGAAGTTGGCCTGATGTATGATGTCACTAGTTATAGTGTACACCTTATATCAGTCCAAATACCCTTATGGTGATTGGTTGTAAAGTCAACCTTAATAGACCAGCTATCCTAGTGGTAGCATGGACAAGAGCAGTCTTAGGCTAAACTCTGAATGGCATGTGAAGCCAGCTGTGATACCATATATAATCCCTTGAATACCAAATGAAAGGACACCACAACAGATATATATATAAAATAAAGTGTATTTATTCTAAGCAAACCCTCAGCACTCTTTATGAGTTTAGAGGTAAGTACAACACAGTCTTATTAATGCATACAGTAAGTCACACAGGTAAGTAATACAGTTAGGCCCTAGGGGCCACGCAAACCATATACTAAATAAGTGGTATAAGAACCACTGTCACGGAAATAGAATAGGCCTAGGCCTAGGGAATCGCTGGGGCTACACTACACTAGCGTTAGTTAGGAAGTGGGAGGCCCACGGGATTCGTGTGCAGAGTGGAAACACTCACGCGTAATGCGTAAAAGTCAATAGCAATGTTACAGTTTAGAAATAGATAGATTTAGGACACTTCCGGAGTAGCTAGGAAGTTGAGACTTGAAAACTAGACACTAGGATAGTCACTATCCTGATGAGCACCGGAGTACCCAAGTTACCTAGCCCACAGGCTGCGGGTGCATAGGGGTGAAGATGCGTCGTTTTCGTCGTCGACTCCTATGGATGCCTGAAGAAAGATGCTGACAGGCAGTCAGGGGAGAGTGTCCGGTGGATCCCAAGCCTGGGATCAAGAAGAGAAGAAACCTGCAAGCAGAAGGGACAGAGTCAAGGTCACTAGCCAGTGACCATGTGGAACCAGGAAGGAACCAGGCGATGTCGTGAAGAGTTGCAGGTGAAGGTGAAGCTTGTCGCTGCAGCCAGGAGGACCAGGAAGCGTCGAGGACGACCAGGACCAGGAGGCGAGCTGTCCCACGAAGGCTCTTGCTGTCGGCGGCGTCGAAGTTGGACTAGGACTCACCAAGCCTTGGCAAGCGGAACCCACGAAGAACAAGGGACTTGCTTCTGGTGCAGACCAGGAAGGTCTGGGGTGCTTCTTCTTTGCAGAGAAGCGGGAGCCAGTCTGGAGGAGCCAAACCAGCGCAGAAGATTTCAGGGAGCGTCGTCACAGAGGCCACTAGCCAGCGGGCAAGCAACCGGACAGACGCGGCAAGCAGGAAAATGCTGAAGGGCCCCACGCAGGACTCGTGGAGTGTGGGGGGCTGGTCTTCGGTGCAGATGGTGCTTGGGGTTGGGGCTTCTCAATCCCCGGTGCACAACTTCGAGGGTACCTCAGAAGCTGCGCTGTAAGTTACTAGCCACTTTTCCCAGGTAGCCGGTCCCACGTCGCTCGTCGCCTCCACGGATCTCAGCTCTGCTGCAGATGTGGATGAGGGTCGGAGAAGTCTGGAAATCAAGGCTCTGGTCGGGCTCTGCAGTCGGTTCCTCGTCGAACGTTTCACAAAGCAAAGGGTAGTCACTTGATGGTGCCTGTTTGCACAGGGTAGCCACTCCTTGGCTACAAGGGAGATTCTTCAGTCTTCTTCTTTCGTCGAATGTCGAAGGTCCAGAGTTTCTGTTCAGTTTTGCAGGTTCAGGATAATCTAAAGTCTTGAGGCCCAACTCCCACTCTTATACTAATCTGGGGGGCTGGGATACCTGCTAGGTCACGCCTTATGGGTGGGACCTGGGAGGGGGTGGTTACACCCACTTCCCTTTGTCCAGTTTCGCGCCAGAGCTGGGGCTGGAGTGCCCCAGCGCCGGTTTGAACTGGACTATGCAAGGAACACCTTGTGTGCCCCAGGCATGTCTCATTCCTTTCAGCCCACCCTGCCCCAATACACTAAAGGCTGTCTGGGGAGGTGCTAGCACCTCCCCAAGCAGGAAACCTATTGTCCAGGCCTCCCTGGCTGGGATCACTCCCAGCAGCAGGAGGTCAGACTTGTGTCGTGGCAGCAGCATCCATTTTGTGATGCTGAGGCTTTGGTCAGAGGCTAACAGTTGAAGTATGATTTTAACATGTCTTTCCCTCTAGAAGGGGGGAATAATATTCTCATGTCCAGAAATGGCATGGGGGTATTATTCCCGAGTGTTAGACACCTTACACGACATGCTTTGATAAAGCCAAACCATAGTTACCATAACCGTCTAAGATTATAAGGCACTTTAAGAGTATATGGTAGGCTATATCATAGAACAGCTATAAGGACATGGTTCCGAAAGCTGCAGACAGGCTCAGCTCATGCTAGAGCACCATCTCACATGTTACCAAGCACTCTGCCTCCAGGATTGTCAAGGCCTGCCATAGGAGTGACTGATAGGTACACATGTGTCTATATGTAAGTTAGGCATAGGAATACTACACCTAAGCAAGGGGTGATTACACGACCTTGCCCCAGCTGAGTGATCAGCCAGTTGTGTCAAAATGGAAGGCCAGGCCAGGGGTGGCACAATACATGCTGCAGCCCCTGGTAGGCCTAGGGTACACCTATGCCCTGGGTACCTAGGGTACACTGTACAGGGGCCAATAAGGTGATCCTATCCAAATGGGTTATGCACCTAAAGTACATAGTGTTAATTTAGAGAGAGAACAGCAGGGCTGTGGGTCTGATTAGCAGGCCCACAGCCACATCTAAGTCGAAAACCAGTAAAGCAAAAGCAAAAAGTGGGGGTGAACATAGAAAGCAGACCCTACTCTCCTACAATATATATATAAAATAAAGTGTATTTATTCTAAGCAAACCCTCAGCACTCTTTATGAGATTAGAGGTAAGTACAACACAGTCTTATTAATGCATACAGTAAGTCACACAGGTAAGTAATACAGTTAGGCCCTAGGGGCCACGCAAACCATATACTAAGTAAGTGGTATAAGGACCACTGTCACGGAAATAGAGTAGGCCTAGGCCTAGGGAATCGCTGGGGCTACACTGCACTAGCAACAGTTAGGAAGTGGGAGGCCCACGGGATTCGTATGCAGAGTGGAAACACTCACGCGTAATGCGTAAAAGTCACTAGCAATAGTACAGTTTAGAAATAGATAGATTTAGGACACTTCCGGAGTAGCTAGGAAGTCGACACTTGAAACTTAGACACTAGGATAGTCACTACCCTGATGAGCACCGGAGTACCCAAGTTACCTAGCCCACAGGCTGCGGGTGCATAGGGTTGAAGTTGCGTCGGGTTTCGTCGTCGACTCCTATGGATGCCTGAAGGAAAGATGCTGACAGGCAGTCAGTGAAGAGTGTCCGGTGGATCCCAAGGCTGGGATCAAGAAGAGAAGAGACCTGCAAGCAGAGGGGACAGAGTCAAGATCACTAGCCAGTGATCACGTGGAACCAGGAAGGAACCAGACGATGTCGTGAAGAGTTGCAGGTGAAGGTGAAGCTTGTTGCTGCAGCCAGGAGGACCAGGAAGCGTCGAGGACGACCAGGACCAGGAGGCGAGCTGTCCCACGAAGGCTCTTGCTGTCGGCGGCGTCGAAGCTGGGCTAGGACTCACCAGGCCTTGGCAAGCGGAACCCACGAGGAACGGAGGACTTGCTTCAGGATCAGACCAGGAAGGTCTGGGGTGCTTCTTCTTTGCAGGGAAGCAGGAGCCAGTCTGGAGGAGCCAAACCAGCGCAGAAGATTTCGGGGTGCGTCGTCACAAAGGCCACTAGCCAGCGGGCAAGCAACCGGACAGACGCGGCAAGCAGGAAAATGCTGAAGGGCCCCACGCAGGACTCGTTGAGTGTGGGGGGCTGGTCTTCGGTGCAGATGGTGCTTGGGGGTGGGGCTTCTCAATCCCCGGTGCACAACTTCGAGGGTGCCTCAGAAGCTGCGCTTGAAGATACTAGCCACTTTTCCCAGGTAGCCAGTCCCACGTTGCTCGTCGCCTCCACGGATCTCAGCTCTGCTGCAGATGTGGATCAGGGTCGGAGAAGTCTGGAAGTCAAGGCTCTGGTCGGGCTCTGCAGTCGGTTCCTCGTAGAACGTGGGCAAAGCAAAGGGTAGTCTCTTGATGGTGCCTGTTTGCACAGGGTAGCCACTCCTTGGCCACAAGGGAGATTCTTCAGTCTTCTTCTTTCGTCGAATGTCGAAGGTCCAGAGTTTCTGTTCAGTTTTGCAGGTTCAGGATAATCTAAAGTCTTGAGGCCCAACTCCCACTCTTATACTAATCTGGGGGGCTGGGATACCTGCTAGGTCACGCCTTATGGGTGGGACCTGGGAGGGGGTGGTTACACCCACTTCCCTTTGTCCAGTTTCGCGCCAGAGCTGGGGCTGGAGGGCCCCAGCACCGGTTTGAACTGGACTATGCAAGGAACACCTTGTGTGCCCCAGGCATGTCTCATTCCTTTCAGCCCACCCTGCCCCAATACACTAAAGGCTGTCTGGGGAGGTGCTAGCACCTCCCCAAGCAGGAAACCTATTGTCCAGGCCTCCCTGGCTGGGATCACTCCCAGCTGCAGGAGGTCAGACTTGTGTCGTGGCAGCAGCATCCATTTTGTGATGCTGAGGCTTTGGTCAGAGGCTAACAGTGAAGTATGATTTTAACATGTCTTTCCCTCTAGAAGGGGGGAATAATATTCTCATGTCCAGAAATGGCATGGGGGTATTATTCCACAGTGTTAGACACCTTACACGACATGTTTCGATACAGCCAAACCATAGTTACCATAACCGTCTAAGATTATAAGGCACTTTAAGAGTATATGGTAGGCTATATCATAGAACAGCTATAAGGACATGGTTCCGAAAGCTGCAGACAGGCTCAGCTCATGCTAGAGCCCCATCTCACATGTTACCAAGCACTCTGCCTCCAGGATTGTTAAGGCCTGCCATAGGAGTGACTGATAGGTACACAGGTGTCTATATATAAGTTAGGTATAGGAATACTACACCTAAGCAAGGGGTGATTACACGACCTTGCCCCAGCTGAGTGATCAGCCAGTTGTGTCAAAATGGAAGGCCAGGCCAGGGGTGGCACAATACATGCTGCAGCCCCTGGTAGGCCTAGGGTACACCTATGCCCTGGGTACCTAGGGTACACTATACAGGGGCCAATAAGGTGATCCTATCCAAATGGGTTATGCACCTAAAGTACATAGTATTAATTTAGAGAGAGAACAGCAGGGCTGTGGGTCTGATCAGCAGGCCCACAGCCACATCTAAGTCGAAAACCAGTAAAGCAAAAGCAAAAAGTGGGGGTGAACATAGAAAGCAGACCCTACTCTCCTACACAACCCCCCCCCCAAACTTAGGGACATTAAACTAACCTTGACCAGTTGAGTCTTCATGTTCTAAGTGGAAATATCTGGAGAGTCCATCTGCATTGGCATGGTCAGTCCCAGGTCTATGTTCCACTGTGAAGTCCATCCCCTGTAGGGAAATGGACCACCTAAGAAGTTTGGGATTTTCACCCTTCATCTGATTTAGCCACAAGAGGGGCTTATGGTCTGTCTGAATCTTGAAGTGAGTGCCAAACAAGTATGGCCTCAGCTTCTTCAGGGCCCAAACCACAGCAAAGGCCTCCCTCTCAATAGCTGACCAACGTTTCTCTCTAGGGGTCAGCCTTCTACTTATAAAAGCAATGGGCTGGTCTTGACCATCTACATTCAGTTGTGAAAGAACAGCTCCCACACCTAACTCAGAAGCATCTGTCTGGACAATGAACTCTTTGGAGTAGTCTGGACTTTTCAGAATAGGTGCACTGCACATGGCCTGCTTCAGGTCATCAAATGCTTTTTGACAGCTTACTGTCCACTGAACTTTCTTTGGCATCTTCTTGGAGGTCAAGTCATTAAGTGGTGTCACTATGGACCCATAATTCTTAACGAACTTTCTGTAGTACCCAGTCAGGCCCAAGAAAGCTCTGACCTGAGTCTGGGTAGTTGGAGGAGCCCAGTCCTTTATGGTCTGGATCTTGCTCTCCAGTGGTTGAACCTGACCCCCACCAACTAGGTGGCCCAGGTATACAACCTTGCTCTGCCCTATCTGGCACTTAGTGGCCTTGATAGTGAGGCCTGCCTTGTGCAGGGCCTCTAAAACATTCCTCAGGTGGACCAGGTGATCCTCCCAGGTGGAGCTAAAGACAGCAATATCATCAAGATAAGCTGCACAATAGTCATCCAACCCAGTAAGGACTTGATTCACCAGCCTTTGGAAAGTGGCAGGTGCATTCTTCAAACCAAAGGGCATTACCACAAATTGATAATGTCCTCCTGGGGTCGAGAAAGCAGTTTTGGCCTTTGCACTCTCAGCTAGTCTGATTTGCCAGTAGCCTGCTGTTAGGTCAAATGTGCTCAAAAACTTAGCAGCTGCCAGTCTGTCAATGAGCTCATCTGCCCTAGGTATTGGGTGGGCATCTGTCCTAGTGACAGCATTGAGACCTCTGTAGTCTACGCAAAACCTCATCTCTCTCTTACCACCCTGGGTGTGAGGTTTTGGCACAAGAACTACAGGACTAGCCCAAGGGCTCTCTGAAGGTTCAATGACTCCCAGCTCCAACATCTTTTGTACCTCAACTTTTATGCAGTCCCTGACATGGTCAGGTTGCCTGTAGATTTTACTCTTCACAGGCAGACTGTCACCAGTGTCCACCTCATGGGTGCACCAGTTTGTCTGACTTGGGGTCAGAGAGAACATATGTCTGTAGGATTGCAGAACCTGTCTGCAGTCCTGTTGCTGATGGACAGTGAGGCTGTCAGAAAAGACCACACCATCAACTGAGCCATCATCAGGGTACTGAGTCAACAGGTCTGGGAGAGGGTCACTCTCTTCCTCCTGCCCCTCATCTGTAGCCATGAGTAGCCCCATGTCTGCCCTGTCAACATATGCCTTCAATCTGTTGACATGAAGCACCCTGTGGGGGCTTCTGGGAGTCCCAAGGTCCACCAAGTAGGTGACTTCTCCCTTTTTCTCAACAATAGTGTGGGGTCCAGACCATTTGTCTTGGAGTGCTGCTGGGGCCACTGGCTCCAACACCCACACTTTCTGTCCTGGCTGGTAAACAGTCAGTACAGCCTTTTGGTCATGCCAAGCTTTTTGGAGTTCTTGGCTTGCCTCAAGGTTTTTAGAAGCCTTCTTCATATACTCTGCCATCCTGGAGCGGAGACCAAGTACATAATCCACTATGTCTAGTTTGGGTTGTCTGAGAGGTCTCTCCCATCCTTCCTTCACCAAACACAGGGGTCCTCTTACAGGATGCCCAAACAAAAGCTCAAAAGGGCTGTAGCCAACCCCCTTTTGTGGGACCTCTCTGTAAGCAAACAGAAGGCAGGGTAAAAGGATGTCCCATCTTCGCCTAAGCTTGTCTGGTAATCCTTTTATCATTCCCTTTAGGGTCTTGTTGAATCTCTCAACAAGCCCATTGCACTGTGGGTGATAGGGTGTGGTGAACTTATAGTTAACACCACACTCCTTCCACATTGCAGTCAAGTATCCTGACATGAAGTTGGCACCTCTGTCAGAAATGACCTCCTTTGGAAAGCCCACTCTGGAGAATACTCCAAGCAGGGCCCTTGCCACAACAGGAGCTGTTGTGGTCCTCAGGGGAATTGCTTCTGGGTACCTGGTGGCATGGCCCACTATCACCAGTATGAATCTGTGCCCAGATGCTGTTTGTGGGTCCATTGGTCCTACAATATCTATGCCCACTCTTTCAAAGGGGACCCCCACCACAGGTAGTGGTATGAGGGGGGCCTTTGTGGTGCCACCTGATTTGCCACTGGCTTGGCAGGTGACACAGGAGCGACAAAACTCCTTGGTATCTTCTGACATATGGGGCCAGTGAAAGTGAGGGACAAGCCTGTCCCAAGTCTTGTTCTGGCCTAAATGTCCTGCAAGGGGAATATCATGGGCCAAGGTGAGAAGGAAGCCTCTGAACTTCAGTGGTATGACCAACCTCCTGGATGCACCAGGCTTGGGGTCTCTAGCCTCTGAGTACAGTAGCCCTTCATCCCAATACACTCTATGGGTACCTTGAGCATTCCCTGCAGCCTCAGCAGCAGCCAGCTGTCTGAGGGGTTCAAGAGAGGGGCAGTCTAATTGAGCCTGCCTCACATCTGCCCTTGAAGGTCCCCCTGTCCCAAGAAACTCAACCTGATCAGGTTCAAGTTCTTCTAGGACAGTTCCTTCAGGGCTCTCAGAATCATCCTCCTGGGAGGGCTGATCCACCACCTGAGGCAGGGGGGAAGGCACAGCCTTAACCCTACTGCTCTTTCTCTTGGGTTGTGACTGGTCCATAGTTTCAGGATCCAGCACTTGTTCAGTGTTGCACTTTTTGGCCTGTGACCTGGTCACAGCAAGGACATGTGCATCTATCCCCAGCATTTCTGCATGGGTCCGATACTCCACTTCAGACCAAACTGAAGTTTCAAGATCATTGCCCAGTAAACACTCTACAGGAAGGTCTGAACTAACAACAACTTTCTTGAGGCCAGTTACCCCTCCCCCGGAGAAGTTAACAATAGCCACACTATGGGAGGTAGTGGCATTGCTTGCGTTGGTCACTAGGTAATTCTCACCTAGTATGATCTGTCCAGGGTCCACAAAAGCAGGTGTCACCATTGTGACACTAGCCCCAGTGTCCCTGTAGGCCTGAGCCATTCTTTGGTTGATAAAAGGTGTCTGTCTGTACTTGCCCAGGTTACTGGGGCCTACAGTAGAGGACAAAGCTAAGTCCCCATCACAGATCAGGACAGCCTGAGTAGGCACTCTGACTAGGCCAGAATCCTCCTCAGTTCCCAGGGTTAACCCTACTACACCCTTTTGCTGGGAACCACCACTTACAGCTGAACTAGGGGGTACAGTTGCCTTAGGGGCAATGGTGGCTGGGGGCTTATCCTTTTTGGTGCACTCACTAAACCAATGTGAGTTGGACTTACAATAGTTGCACCATGGTTTCTTTTGGCCATCTTTCTTTTTGTCCTTTTTGGAACCACCCTCCCCCTGAGCCTTTTGGGGGCCTGGTGAAGACTTTTGGTCTTTTTGTTTCTGCTCATTACCCTTCTGGTCTGCCTTTTTCTGATCACCGCCCTGGTTCTGGTTTTTCTGCTTAACTCTAGTCCTGACCCATCTATCTGCCTTCTTTCCCAATTCTTGGGGAGAAGTCAGATCAGAATCAATCAGGTGTTGATGCAATAGCTGGTTTTGACAGTTGTTAAGTATTTGTTCTCTCATGATCAAATTATACAATCCTGTATAGTCCTTAACCTTACTTCCCAATAGCCAGCCTTCCAGAGCCTTAGTGGCACAATCTACAAAGTCAGTCCAGTCCCGAGTCTGTGTCTTCTGGGTATCCCTGAACAACAACCTGTATTGTTCAGTGGTTAGGCCAAACCCATCAATCAGAGCACTCTTCAGGACAGTGTAATTATCTGCATCCTCATCACTAACTGTGAGGAGCTTGTCTCTTCCTTTCTCAGAGAAGGAGAGCCACAAGATAGCTGCCCACTGACTTTGGGGTACCTGCTGTACTTTGCAAGCCCTCTCCAAAGCAGTTATCCATTTGTGGATGTCATCCCCACACTTGTAGGGAGGGACAATCTTGCTCAGGTTTCTATTATCATAGTGCCTGTCTCTATCTCTAGGAATGTTGCTGCCACCAGTGGGTTCTGACCCACTTAACTTTTGCTCTCTAGCCAGAGCAAGCTTCTCCTTGGCAAGGGCAAGTTCTTCCCTCTGAATCCTCAGATTAGCCTCCCTCATTCTGGCTTCATGCTCCTTTCTCTCAGGTGAAGTCATTCCCCTGTGAGAGGAAGCATTAGAGATGCTAGAAACATGGGAGTGGATGGATTCCCTTGAAGGGGATCTGTCCCTCCTGCTTCTCTGTGAAAACCTACTTGGGGGTCTGTATGGGGGGATCCCATGCAAACTCCCATGTAGACTTAGGTTAGCCTGGCTAAGTCTCCTTACTTGGCCCTGGCTGTCTACCTCCCCATCTGAAGCCCCATCTGACTCCTCTGTGGTGGGTAGACCCTCCTCTGTACCTAGGGTACCTGCCTGAGAGGCCCTAATGGTATCATACTCCTCTAGGAGCTGTCTTAACTGAAGGAGGGTAGGGTTTGCACCCTGTTTTATTCCTCTGGAGGTACACAATTGTCTCATCTCCTGGAAGGTTAAGGTATCATACCTAGAGGGGGTCTTCTGCAGACCTGCCCCTCCTGAGAGAGCATCTACTTGATCTCCTCCCAGAGGCATGATTAGTGAGGGTGTGGTGTGTGCACCTACCTACACTAGTTGTTTCTACTAAACCTCTCTAGTAGTTGTAGTCAGGGTGTGTTACTCCCTTCAACCTACAACCACTAAGTCCAGTAGGACTTAAGTATTATAAACTATGTTATATGTACCTAGACAATATCTGTGTGATCTTTCAATTTAGTATCTCAAGATTACAATGGTATTACAACAGCAAGCTCAGATCCCAACCGCTGCTCACCAATGTGAGAAGTTGGCCTGATGTATGATGTCACTAGTTATAGTGTACACCTTATATCAGTCCAAATACCCTTATGGTGATTGGTTGTAAAGTCAACCTTATAGACCAGCTATCCTAGTGGTAGCATGGACAAGAGCAGTCTTAGGCTAAACTCTGAATGGCATGTGAAGCCAGCTGTGATACCATATATAATCCCTTGAATACCAAATGAAAGGACACCACAACAGATATATATATAAAATAAAGTGTATTTATTCTAAGCAAACCCTCAGCACTCTTTATGAGATTAGAGGTAAGTACAACACAGTCTTATTAATGCATACAGTAAGTCACACAGGTAAGTAATACAGTTAGGCCCTAGGGGCCACGCAAACCATATACTAAGTAAGTGGTATAAGGACCACTGTCACGGAAATAGAGTAGGCCTAGGCCTAGGGAATCGCTGGGGCTACACTGCACTAGCAACAGTTAGGAAGTGGGAGGCCCACGGGATTCGTATGCAGAGTGGAAACACTCACGCGTAATGCGTAAAAGTCACTAGCAATAGTACAGTTTAGAAATAGATAGATTTAGGACACTTCCGGAGTAGCTAGGAAGTCGACACTTGAAACTTAGACACTAGGATAGTCACTACCCTGATGAGCACCGGAGTACCCAAGTTACCTAGCCCACAGGCTGCGGGTGCATAGGGTTGAAGTTGCGTCGGGTTTCGTCGTCGACTCCTATGGATGCCTGAAGGAAAGATGCTGACAGGCAGTCAGTGAAGAGTGTCCGGTGGATCCCAAGGCTGGGATCAAGAAGAGAAGAGACCTGCAAGCAGAGGGGACAGAGTCAAGATCACTAGCCAGTGATCACGTGGAACCAGGAAGGAACCAGACGATGTCGTGAAGAGTTGCAGGTGAAGGTGAAGCTTGTCGCTGCAGCCAGGAGGACCAGGAAGCGTCGAGGACGACCAGGACCAGGAGGCGAGCTGTCCCACGAAGGCTCTTGCTGTCGGCGGCGTCGAAGCTGGGCTAGGACTCACCAGGCCTTGGCAAGCGGAACCCACGAGGAACGGAGGACTTGCTTCAGGATCAGACCAGGAAGGTCTGGGGTGCTTCTTCTTTGCAGGGAAGCAGGAGCCAGTCTGGAGGAGCCAAACCAGCGCAGAAGATTTCGGGGTGCGTCGTCACAAAGGCCACTAGCCAGCGGGCAAGCAACCGGACAGACGCGGCAAGCAGGAAAATGCTGAAGGGCCCCACGCAGGACTCGTTGAGTGTGGGGGGCTGGTCTTCGGTGCAGATGGTGCTTGGGGGTGGGGCTTCTCAATCCCCGGTGCACAACTTCGAGGGTGCCTCAGAAGCTGCGCTTGAAGATACTAGCCACTTTTCCCAGGTAGCCGGTCCCACGTCGCTCGTCGCCTCCACGGATCTCAGCTCTGCTGCAGATGTGGATCAGGGTCGGAGAAGTCTGGAAGTCAAGGCTCTGGTCGGGCTCTGCAGTCGGTTCCTCGTAGAACGTGGGCAAAGCAAAGGGTAGTCTCTTGATGGTGCCTGTTTGCACAGGGTAGCCACTCCTTGGCCACAAGGGAGATTCTTCAGTCTTCTTCTTTCGTCGAATGTCGAAGGTCCAGAGTTTCTGTTCAGTTTTGCAGGTTCAGGATAATCTAAAGTCTTGAGGCCCAACTCCCACTCTTATACTAATCTGGGGGGCTGGGATACCTGCTAGGTCACGCCTTATGGGTGGGACCTGGGAGGGGGTGGTTACACCCACTTCCCTTTGTCCAGTTTCGCGCCAGAGCTGGGGCTGGAGTGCCCCAGCACCGGTTTGAACTGGACTATGCAAGGAACACCTTGTGTGCCCCAGGCATGTCTCATTCCTTTCAGCCCACCCTGCCCCAATACACTAAAGGCTGTCTGGGGAGGTGCTAGCACCTCCCCAAGCAGGAAACCTATTGTCCAGGCCTCCCTGGCTGGGATCACTCCCAGCTGCAGGAGGTCAGACTTGTGTCGTGGCAGCAGCATCCATTTTGTGATGCTGAGGCTTTGGTCAGAGGCTAACAGTGAAGTATGATTTTAACATGTCTTTCCCTCTAGAAGGGGGGAATAATATTCTCATGTCCAGAAATGGCATGGGGGTATTATTCCACAGTGTTAGACACCTTACACGACATGTTTCGATACAGCCAAACCATAGTTACCATAACCGTCTAAGATTATAAGGCACTTTAAGAGTATATGGTAGGCTATATCATAGAACAGCTATAAGGACATGGTTCCGAAAGCTGCAGACAGGCTCAGCTCATGCTAGAGCCCCATCTCACATGTTACCAAGCACTCTGCCTCCAGGATTGTTAAGGCCTGCCATAGGAGTGACTGATAGGTACACAGGTGTCTATATATAAGTTAGGTATAGGAATACTACACCTAAGCAAGGGGTGATTACACGACCTTGCCCCAGCTGAGTGATCAGCCAGTTGTGTCAAAATGGAAGGCCAGGCCAGGGGTGGCACAATACATGCTGCAGCCCCTGGTAGGCCTAGGGTACACCTATGCCCTGGGTACCTAGGGTACACTGTACAGGGGCCAATAAGGTGATCCTATCCAAATGGGTTATGCACCTAAAGTACATAGTATTAATTTAGAGAGAGAACAGCAGGGCTGTGGGTCTGATCAGCAGGCCCACAGCCACATCTAAGTCGAAAACCAGTAAAGCAAAAGCAAAAAGTGGGGGTGAACATAGAAAGCAGACCCTACTCTCCTACAAAGGCTAATCAATATGTTCGAGGCATATGAGCTGCAGATTACACACTGTGCATAGATCGCCATCTGGTGTTGGACTCGGATGTTGCAGTTGTTTTTCTCTTGGAAAGTTTTTGGAAGTCACGAGGTATGTGACTCCTCCTTTGGATCATATTGCTTCGGCTCCATCCTCCGATTGTTTTTTTCCGCAATCGTGCTCGGATGTGTTCTTTGCGCTCCAGTTCGGAACCGTTCCAGTTTTCCTGTTTGGCGCGCATTCCTTCCCCCTTCGACGGTATTGTCTCGATCGCGTTCTACACCCTTGACGCGACTCAACAATCGAAGTCTTCGATTCCGGTCGTCGACGAAGGCCTACGTGCCTACCTCGGCTCCTGTCCTGGCTGATGGAAAGGACGCCATTTAAAAAGTGTCCTCGATGTGGGTCGAAGTTTCCCCACACCGATCTACATGAGGTGTGCAACCTCTGCCTCTCCCCAGAACACGAGGCAAGGGACTGTCCAGCTTGCGCCTCCTTCCGATCGAAGACGATCCGGGACCAACTAGCAAGGAGAACTATGACTCACTCGTCGACTTCGATCCCCGACGACATCTTCGAAGAAGGCGTCAATGTTCCGGAACAACAGCACACCGAATAAGGCCTCGTCAGCGCTTCCGAAGCTGACGACTCCGACGTCGAGGACATCACTCCGGCACAGAGGGCCGTGAGTACAGACGCCCCAAACCCCCCTACGCGCCATTAAAAAGGGCTTCGGTCAGTCCTTCGGGCCTAGGTATGCACCGAAAGACTGCTTCCCACCAAGCCTTCAGGCGGCTCAGCTCGAGCCAGCCTACCCTCGGTGCCGAAAAACTATCATCGACACTGGCACCGAAAAAGAAAACGCCCCTTTCATCGTCCGTGCCGAGCTCGACACTGAAGCACTCGACGCCGAAGACTGGCACCGGCTCCTCTGCACCAAAAACATCTTCGGAACCGAGCAAGAAACCGAAAAATCTCGACTCCCAAGCCTCGAAGCCGAAACCCACCTCGGAACCGAGGAAGTCAAGACACTTCTAAACTCCACGATTCCAAACCAAGAACCAGTGCCGAATCCACGCCTAAAAAACCCACGGCTTCGACACCATCGGCACCGAAAGATCTGCCCCTTACAGAGGAACTGTTTCGACCCGATCCTTACCAAAAAAACCCTCGTAAAGGATCCAAAGCATTTGATGCTTGGCACCAGAAAAAGATCACTGGACAAGCCTGCACCAGCTCCACCACCAAAAAGGAGAGACTTTGCCACCTCCCCTTTGAGGATCCCTTCACCACCTCCTTCGCCTCCCCCACCCCATCATTCTCCCAACCATCTCCAGATGATGATGATAATGATGATATCTATGACACAGGGGATGGGGCGCACAACTAACCAACAGGGGACCCTACCGCTACAGGCTCCCCAGACCCATGGGACGACTACAACATCCCAGATGTCGCTAACGTCCAGCAGGGCGATCTTTACCCTTCCAGACCCTTCCCCCCCCACAGTGGACACAATGGGCTTTAACCAGCTTCTCCATAGGGCTGCCCACTACCACGGGGTTGATCTCCACAAAGACCCCGTGGAGGACGATTTCCTCTTAGATATATTTGACACTGCACAGAGGTCCACCTCAATTCTGCCCATGATTAAGGGGGTTATTAACCACGCACCAGAGGTCTTCAAAGACCCAGTTAGGGCCAGGGTCATCAACCCACGCATTGAGAAAAAATCTAATTCTATAAAAATAAATACATTAGAGGCCCCGCACCACTAGACTCCCTGGTACTTTCCAATGCGAGGAAACGTGCCAATTCCCAGACATCAGGTGAGGCTCCACCGCCAGATAAGGAGTCTAAACTCCTGGACGCCTCTGGCAAGCGAACAGCGTCCCAAGTGGCCAACATATGGTGCATTGCTAACACCCAAGCGCTCCTAGCCAGATATGACAGGGCACATTATGATGAGCTGGAGTCAATAATGCAACACCTCCCTGACAAATATAAACATAGGGCCAACAAACTAATTCAAGAGTGTAAAACTATCACTAATACCTCCATCCGTTGTGCCCTCGATGCGGCTGACACCGCCTCTAGGGCAATAAATACTAGCGTCCTTCTGCGTAGGCATGCCCGGCTACGCATTTCAGGGTTCAAACCTGAGGTTCAGAGTTCCATCCTCAACCACTCCTTTTATGAGAAACACCTCTTTGGCCCTAATGTTGACATAGCCCTCGAAAAAATGAAAAAGGACACAGACACGGCAAAATCTATGGGAGCCTTGCAGTCGCAAGCTCCCAGGCGCTCCTTTTGGTGTTCCTCCTTTAGAAGCACCACCAGAGGCTACTCCTCCGACAGCGCCTCCACTACCTACAAGGCCCCTACTCAATCCACCTTCACTAGGGGTTACCAAAGAGGCAGTTACAGGGGTAACAACAACAAAGGCCGAGGCAAAACTAACACCTCCCGCTCCGCCTCCACCCCCACCGAGTGACTTCCCTCCACTCCCCCCAGATTATTCCACTCCAGTCGGGGGCAGACTCCACAATTTCCTTCCTGTCTGGGCTACAATCACCTCAGACAAATGGGTGCAACAGATAATTCAATCAGGCTACTGTCTAGAACTAACATCTACCCCCCCCCCAACCATTCCACCCAAATAGCGCCGAATATCACAGGAACATTTGTCACTTTTAAAGCAGGAGGTGGTCTCCCTCCTACAAAAAAGGGCAATAGAACCCGTTCCTACCCTCCAACAAAACAAGGGAGTTCACTCCCTATATTTCTCATACCAAAAAAGGACGGCTCTCCAAGACCCATTCTGGACCTCAGACCCCTAAACCAATACATACACTCGGACCACTTTCATATGGTCACACTCCAGCAGGTGTTTCCTCTACTCTCCCAGAATGATTACCTTGCCACCATAGACCTCAAGGACGCCTATTTCCACATTCCCGTTCACAACGCTCACAGGAAGTTTCTCAGATTCGTAGTAGACGGTCAGCACTACCAATTCAAAGTACTCCCTTTTGGAGTCACCACAGCACCACAAGTGTTTACCAAGTGCCTAGCCGTAGTGGCAGCACATCTGAAAAGACCACACATACACGTCTTCCCATACCTAGACGACTTGCTCATAAAAGCCTGCTCCTACAACCAGTGTGTACAACACACTCGCGCCACTATCCAACTACTTCACGACCTGGGCTTCACAGTAAACTACGCCAAGTCCCATCTGCATCCGTCCCACGTACAACAATACCTCGGTGCCACCATAAACACTTCAACAGCGTTAGCCTACCCAAGTCCCGCCAGGATAGCAAGCATACAGGCTCTTCGTGCCAAATTTCAACCACAACACTCTTCCAGCCCAAGTGTTTATGCAACTTATAGGGATGATGGCCTCTTGCATATTCATAGTACCTCATGCAAGACTCCAGATGCGTCCTCTCCAAGAGTGCTTAGCACGCCAATGGAACCAGGCTCAGGGTCAATTATCAGATCTGGTGTTGGTAGACGGTCGTGCCCATCGCTCTCTGCAGTGGTGGACCACCAAAAACCTTTCCAAAGGGCGACTGTTCCTAGAGCCGGTTCCTCAAATAGTTCTAACTGCGGACGCATCGCTCTCCGGCTGGGGAGCTCACCTACTACATCACACCATGCAGGGCAGGTGGACACCTCAACAAAAGTTACTCCACATCAACCAACTGGAGTTACTGGCCATATTCCTAGCCCTAAAAGCCTTTCAAACACACGTCTCAGGCAAGGCTGTCTTAGTCCGCACCGACAACATGACAGCCATGTACTACATCCAAAGACAGGGCGGCACACACTCTCTCAGCTAGCACAGAGCATATGGAGGTGGGCCATACCTCAAAACATTATTCTCCTAGCCCAACATGTCCCAGGAGTCCAAAACACCATTGCAGATCTGTTAAGCCGTCAAACAGAACAGATCCATGAGTGGGAACTTCATCCACAAGTTCTTCAACCATTCTTTCAAATGTGGGGGCAACCACAGATAGATCTCTTCGCCACCCACAAACGCCAAATGCCCAAGCTTCGCCGCCAGATATCCACACCCATTGTCCAAAGGCAATGCAATATGGATGAACTGGTCAGGCAGATTTGCGTACGCTCTTCCGCCTCTCCCACTCATTCCATTAGTGGTGCGCAAACTACAGCAACATTCCCTAACTCTCATCCTAGTTGCTCCGACTTGGGCCAGACAACCGTGGTACACCATATTGCTGGAACTCTCCGTAGTTCCGCACCAAAAGTTACATCTCTCTCCATGCCTCTTAACCCAGAACCATGGAGAGATCAGACACCCGGACCCATCTCAGCTCAACCATGCAATCTGGCTCCTGAAATCCTAGAATTTGGTTACCTTAATCTTCCCCCTGACTGTATGAACGACCTACCACTAGAGCTTGCCACGCAGCCAAATGGAAACGTTTCGTGATCTATTGTCACAACAATGTCAATCCCTTAGATGTGTCTATCCAACACATCGTAGGCTACTTACTACACCTACAAAGATGCAACCTAGCCTACACGTCTATTAGACTACACCTTGCTGCCATAGCAGCGTATCTACAAAATAGACCGCATCTATCACTCTTCAGAGTACCTGCCATAAAAGCCTTCATGGAAGGCCTTAAGAGCCTTAAGAGAATAATTCCCTCCCAGACTGCAACCCTCACCAGTGTGGAACCTAAACATCGTTCTCACAAAACTAATGGGGCCTCCATTTGAACCTCTACATAAATGTGAGCTTCAATTTGTTTACATGGAAAACTGCTTTCCTTGTAGTCATTACTTCCCTCAGAAGGGTCAGTGAGATACAAGCACTCACCATTCAAGAACCCTTTCTGCAAATGCATCATAATAAGGTTGTTCTCCGCACTAATCCAAAATTCCTTCCTAAAGTCATTTCTCCCTTTCACCTCAATCAATCTGTGGAACTGCCCATATTCTTCTCGCAGCCACAAACCATTGCAGAAAGAGCTCTACACACCCAAGATGTCAAAAGAGCTTTACTCTACTACATCGAGAGAACACAACCTTTTCGTAAGACCAAACAACTATTCGTGTCTTTCTCACTACCACACAAAGGCAACCCCATCTCCAAATCTGGGATAGCTAGGTGAATTGTTAAATGCATACAGATTTGCTACCACAAACGCCATCTGTTCCCCCCTAAACCCCACTCTACACGTAAAATAGGGGCTTCCATGGCATTTTTAGGGAACATCCCCTTAGATGATATCTGCAAAGCAGCTACATGGTCTATATCGCACACTTTCACTAAACACTTGCGTAGATGTGCAAACTAAGCAACAAGCTAGTGTGGGCCAGGCTGTCCTCAAAACACTGTTTCAAACAACTGCAACAGATACTGGTGGTCGCCGCTAGGAGCGAGTACTGCCATATAATCTATGCAGTGTGTAATCTGCAGCTCATATGCTTCAAACGGAATATGCTACTTACCAGTATGCATCTGTTCTTGGCATGTAGGGCTGCAGATCTACACACGCCTACCCGGCTACCTTTATCTGTTCCAGTTTTATCTTATTTAGATACAGCACACATGGGCATCTTTCCTGTTTCTTACAAAGCTCCATCATTTCCCTGCTGGCGAAAAACAATCTGAGGAAGGAGCCGAAGCCCATGTGCAATATGATCCAAAGGAGGAGTCACATACCTCGTGACTTCCAAAGACTTTCCAAGACAAAAACAACTGCAACATCCGGGCCCAACACCAGATGGCGATCTATGCACAGTAGATCTGCAGCTCTACATGCCACGAACAGATGCATATTGGTAAGTAGCATATTCCTTTCTTACTGTGGCTAACGGTGCCACTGGGCGTCTGCTGGGAGTCAGTCACGAGGGCTTGGGACAACTGAGGGAATTAATACGTGCCCTCCCTCATTCTGTTCAAGTCTCTGACATCTGAGACAGCTAAAATGGCCGTCGTGCATGCGCAGTGCTGCTCAACGGGAGGAAATGAAAATAGGACTGTGTGTCAGGCAGACACATGTTCTTGCCTCCTTCTCCCGCTCCACACAATGAAGACGCTTGCGCCCAGCGCCTGGTCGGGAGGCAACGCCCTCCCAGAACAACGCAAGAACAAAGCGATGTGGAACCAACAGTTGCACACACGCTGTTAGAAGGTGTTTCTGACACTATGGGCCGCCCGGATTTTTCGCTTTTTGAACACCTTATTGTTGAGCTTTTACTGTGGGGGAGCCTCATAAGTTGGGACTCACCCACAGTGAACTCAGGATGTAAGAGACTGCATGGGGATTTTACTGGTGTTCCCCTGGCTTGACCAGGCCACTGCGCAGCAGCTGGAGTAAGGGACACCGGGCTGGTTACATGCAGACACGTGTGTACATGTGTTTGCACACGTGTACGGGCTGCGCAGGGGAGATTTCTAGCGTGCGCAGTCCAGGAGCCGCTACAAAGTGAATGGTGTGGCAGGACTTATGCAGTATTGGGTGGTGACATGGAATAGGCTTTATACGCTGGAAAGAAACATGCCAGGGAAAGTCAGTGTGTTTTACTGTGTTTTCACTTCATTATTCCCCTAAGGGAATGTGGGGCCCGTGGCTAGATTAACTTCCACAAGGCCTATAGGAAGGGAGATAGATGGAGCTACAAGCCAATCCATCAACCGCTGTCGGTGGGTGCTAGGCACCAAGCTGAACCCAGGTGAAGGCAGCACTGGGGGAAGGGGAGCATGTGGCCAGAGACACTGGACGACGCCACGTTTGAACAAATCCAGAGGCTGGACAAGAAGGAGGCAGCAGGGGCAGGGACGTGATGTGTCGCTGTTTGATAGGACCAACAGAGACTTCCTGCCAGCCCCCTACTCAACTTTTAAAAAGTGCTTGCACAGGAAGAGAAGCTCTCTCTGGGGTGTGGGCGGCTGAGGCTGAAGGTGCTGGAGCCTGGCGCAATGCGCAGTTGGAAGGAGAGACCCCCTGATTGCCCCCAGGACCCTATCAGCACCAGAAGAAGAGCCCAGGACTGGTGCACAGAAGCAGGGGCCTCTGCGCAGGGAGAAGAGAGGCCCAGAAGGGGAGCCTGGTGAAAGACTGGCGCAGGGAGCCAGTGAAGACAGCACACTGCTGAATCTACCCTCTCAGAGAACCAGAGGTCAGAGGAGAGTATTCCCAGTGGCTGGGGCTGGTAAAGAGGAGCATGAAGCGCCCCATAATGCCTCGCCAGGCATTTGGAAATTTGCCGTTTTGGTGCTTTGTGGCCCCCAGAGGAGGGGGGTCAGCCTCACTTGTGAAAAGGTGCTGGGGGAGCTGCTGGAGAAGCACAGTCTCTCTCCCCCCCCCCCCCCCCCACCCAGCATGAAGAAATCTGCTGTTTTGGCGCCTGGTGGCCCCAGAGGAGGGGGTCACCCTCATATGTGAAAAGTGGTGCAGGGGGGCTGCAGGAGCACCGTAGCCTCCCCCAGCTTAAAGAAGAACAGTCCACCCATAAGTTTCACGGGACATCTGTAAGATTAACCCCTCAATTAACACCTTCTAGGCTGGAACTTATGTTCTACAGCGGAGGGTGTACTAAGAAGTGCATCATGGAGTGAAGGGCTGAGTTGGGGATGTCTGGAGAAGGGCATCCCCTGGAGGTGAAGTGGTGTAATTGCCCCGAAATGCATTTACTATTGGTTATTTCTTTTTAGGTGGACTGGAAGTCACATGTGTAAAGTGAAGTACCTGTGTAAGGTGATTTCTGATGGCTACATCTGCCAGTGGATTCCTCACCTTGTGAATAGCCCCTGCGCCAGCATTCCACAGAATTTTTCTTCCCCAGCACTCCACGTCGGCGACGTCATAATACATCGGCTCCGCTCGCAACTCCGTATGACGTCACCGGAGCCATAAGAGGCCCACGTCGGCGTGATGACGTCAATTCCCTTTTTTCCGTGCCGTCGACGTGCAACGTTTTTTTCCAGTGCTCCTGCTACTTTGTAGTTGTAAGGTGTTTCTGTTGCAAAATTCTGTAATTTCTGCGACGAGGAAGTCGGGCTTTAAGCCCTGTAGGGAATGTGGCGGACATATGTCCATGACGGACCCACATGAGGACTGTTTGTGGTGCCTTTCGTCGGACCACGATGTCGAAGACTGTGCATGCTGTAGGAGTTTGAATCCTAAAGCATTGAAGGAAAGAAAGGCCAAGCTGTTTATGGCGAAGATCGGTAAGGAGAAGAGAGGGAGAAAGAAAGAGAAATCGAGGGCGGCGTCGTCGACTTCGAGGTCGTCGAAGTCAAGGAGACATCATAAAAAAAGAAAACACTCTTCACGACGCCGGTCCTCGAAGAGCAGGAAGTCGAGGTCGACTTCACCTCGGCGTCATCGGAGTAAGGACATTTCACCTTCTCCTTCTCCCTCTAAGACTCCGGGAGGTTCTCCGTCTCCGAAGCGGGCTCCAGAGCGTTCACCGGCGCAGTCCCCGACGCCGTCCCCGGTGCGTCTCTGGATCGGGTGGAGTCGCATGTTTCGGATCAGGAACAGGAGGAAGAACCGACTCCGGCGCTTGAAGAATCTATGACTCCGGTGGAGGACACTACGGCGCCGCAGCCAAATACTCCGCAGAGGGATGCAGGTTCAGTGCCTTATCCTCAGTTTCCTGCTCCAGGTACTGATTCTACTCAGTTCTTAAATGCCATGTATGGTATTTTTAATAGGGCAGCCTTCCCATCCGGAGCACCAACTGGTCCCGTGGGTCCCATGGCTTATACGTTGGGGGTGCCGCAGCATTATGCTCAGGCCCCCTTCATGCCCTTTCTGCCGATGGCGCCTTCGTGGCAGTTTCCGGCGCCGTCTGGGGATCCGTCACGACTTCGGATGGATCGACCTGTTTCAGAGTCTTCCTCGACGCCGCTGCCGACTCCATCGGCGCCGCGTCCGGCGCTGCCGACTCCATCTATGGTGCTGCCGACTCCAGTACCTCTGGCTCCACCGACGCCACGTACGACGTCGTCGACGCCGGCTCCCCGGATTCGATCGAGAAGGGAGGCCCAAAGGGTGTTGGAAGAAGGAAGGTACAGAGAAGAGGTAGAGGAAGGTGAGGTGGACACATCCTCTGATGATTTTGAGGGCATACAAGAGGCTAGTGGCCTAGACACCACCCCAGAATGGGAGCACACATCGGCAAGATCCGCTCCACCACAAGAACTGGCTCCCTACCATACTGTTATCAAAAAGTCTGCAGAGCTGTTAGATTTACAGTTGCCCTCAGCAGAGTATAAATCGAACTTGTTGACAGAGGTTCTGCGCTCTCCTACTTCCACTTCAGAGCCTTTACTGCCCTTTAATGGGGCCATCTTGGAGCCTGTTTTGGAGGTATGGCGGAAACCACTTTCTTCTCCGGCGGTTTCCAGACAGGTGGCGAGAAGGTATAGGGTGGCGCCTGGGGATCCGGATTTTCTATCTATACACCCGTCTCCAGAGAGCTTAGTTGTGCAGGCACCCTGCTCGAAGCATGCTTCGGGGGCTTTCCCTCAGTCTCCCGCAGATAGAGAGTCTAAGAAGGTGGACCAGGCTGCTAAAAAGACTTTCTCTTTGGGGAGTATGGCATTAAAGTCTTCCAATGCCACGTGCTTGCTGGGGCGTTACGTGCACGCATTGATGGACTCAATGAAGTCTTTGGCCCCTAAGCTGCCGGAGGGCGATGAGGCGTCTTTCTTGGAGGTGGTTACAGACACTCAGGCCGCTGCCAGACAGGTGATCCAGTCGGGATTGGATACGGCGGATTCGGTGGCAAGGGTTATGGGTTCGTCCATTGCTGCAAGAAGGCAGGCATGGCTCCGTTCGTCGGGATTCTCCGTGGATGTTCAAGCCACGTTAGTGGATTTGCCATTTGATGGGCAGAAATTGTTTGGTGAAAAGGCAGATTCTGCTCTGCAAAGATTTAAAGACAGCAGATTAACAGCAAAGTCTTTGGGTCTGCAAGCTCCTGCAAAGGGTTCTGTTTTTAGAAAATTTAGGAGCTTTGGAAGGTCATCTTTTCGCTCCTACCGACAGCCTCAGCAGCAACAGCAGCAACAGCAGAATCCCCTCTATAAATCCTATAGAGGGAGACAAAGGGGTCGGAGAGGTTCTGGACGCAACCCCTCTTCTTCTTCCTCCTCCTCCTCTGCTCCCAATGAGGCTTGAGGGAAGCAGCCCTAGATCCCCCATCCCAGATCATGTAAGACCTGTGGGGTGTCGGGTGTCCTACTTTCTACGGGGTTGGAAATCTGTTACGACAGACATTTGGGTTTTGAACCTCGTAGAGACTGGGTACGCCCTTCCCTTTCGGGAGTTTTCTCCCCCTTACCCTCCTTGCCAAGGTTACTGCTCAGAGGACCATCTGCTTCTCCTTCGGAAAGAGGTTCTAGCCTTGCTTCAAAAGGGTGCAAGAGCAGGAAAGGGGTCAGGGATGCTACTCCCGGTATTTCCTGATTCCCAAAAAGGACTGCAGATTGCGTCCAATCCTGGACCTCAGAATCTTGAACTTTTACCTGAAACAGGAGAAATTCAAGATGCTGACCCTTGCGCAGGTTCTTCAAGCGTTGCAGCAAGGAGACTGGATGGTGTCGCTCGACTTGCAGGACGCGTACTTCCATGTCCCAATCCTGAAGTCGCACAGGAAGTATCTCCGTTTTACGGTTGGGTTGCAACATTACCAGTTTGCGGTCCTCCCGTTTGGCCTTACTACCGCACCTCGAGTCTTCACAAAGGTGATGGCAGTGGTGGCCGCTCATCTCAGGAGGTCGGGGATTCCAGTTTTCCCCTACCTGGACGACTGGCTTCTGAAGGCAGAGTCCCCAGAGATGGTGCACCATCATCTGCAGGTAACATCTCAGCTGTTATTCGACTTGGGTTTTTCGATCAATGTGCCCAAATCTCACCTGGTGCCCTCTCAACGCAACCTGTTTATAGGGGCGGTACTGGACACTACTGTGTGTCGAGCATTTCCTCCTCCACAAAGAATTCTCGACATTCAGGAGATGGTCCCTTTATTCCACAATGGAGCGGTTGTTCCAGTTCTGAAGGTCCTTCGCCTGCTCGGTCTGTTCGCTTCCTGCATTCTGTTGGTCAACCATGCACGCTGGCACATGAGGGCGCTCCAGTGGTGCTTCCGCAAGCAGTGGTATCAGCACAACGGGGATCTCAGGGAGTCGATCAAGAGAAGCTGCAGCGGATCTATCTTGGTGGAGCGTGGAGGGCAATCTGTCGCAAGGAAAGCCCTTTCATCTGCCTCCATCGGTGGCCACAACTGATGCCTCCACTTTAGGGTGGGTGCTCATCTGGGGGATCTGGAGATCAAGGGTCTTTTGGTCTCCAGAGGAAAGGTTGCTTCACATCAACCTTCTGGAGTTGTGGGCGATTCGTTTGGCGCTCAAGGCCTTCCTCCCTTCCCTTCACGGTCAGTCGGTTCAAGTCCTGACAGACAACACTACCGCGATGTGGTATGTCAACAAGCAGGGAGGAGTGGGGTCTCTTGGTCTATGCAGAGAGGCCTTACGTTTATGGTCCTGGGCTCAGGACCATCAGATTTGTCTGATGGCAAATCATCTGGCCGGGGTGTTGAACGTACGTGCGGACAGTCTCAGTCGGCAGTTCTCCGCCGAGCACGAGTGGAGGCTCCATCCGGAGGTGGTTCGTCACGTCTTTCGGACGTGGGGGACACCTCGGGTGGACCTGTTTGCCACCCGCGAGAACGCGCACTGCCCGTCATTCTGCAGTCTCCAGTTTCCAATGCAGGGGGCGTTGGGGGACGCGTTTCAGTTGAATTGGGGCTCACAACTCCTTTACGCGTTTCCTCCCATACCCTTGATTCCTCGGGTTCTGAGGAAGATTCGACAAGACCGGGCCCAAGTCATATTGGTCGCCCCGGATTGGCCAAGAAGGGTGTGGTATACAGATCTCCTCCACCTCTCCTTGTGCCCTCCGCTCCGTCTCCCTCTGAGGGCAGACCTCCTCTCGCAGTCGGAGGGGCAGGTTCTACAACTCCACCTCCAGAGCTTACACCTTCATGCCTGGAGATTGAATGGGGCAACCTGAGTTTTTTCTCTCTCCCACCTGATGTGGTGGACGTTATTTTATCGGCCAGGCGACACTCCACCAGCTCCATTTACTCCTACAGGTGGTCTAAATTTGTAAAGTGGTGTGGAGAGAGGTCCATTGACCCTTTAAAAGCCCATCTTTCTAATGTGCTCCAGTTTGCTCTTTCCTTGGCTCAGCAGGGCTGTGCTGTGGCCACGGTCAAGGGCTATCTTTCGGCCTTATCGGCTTTTCTATGCCTTCCAGATCAACCGTCGCTATTTAAATCTCCGGTTGTTCTGCGGTTTATCAAGGGCCTTACAAACATGTTTCCTCCCACTCCTTTTGTAATGCCACAGTGGGACCTTAATCTTGTCTTAACTTTTCTGATGGGGTCCCCTTTTGAGCATATAGCTGTCCTTTGAGGCTGCTGTCCTTTAAGGTGGTTTTTCTTGTAGCCATAACCTCGGCAAGGAGGGTGAGTGAGCTCCAAGCTCTTAGTTCTAGACCCCCTTTTCTTACATTACATGCTGAAAGGATGGTTCTTAGGACCAGGGCTGCCTTCCTGCCAAAAGTTGTTACTCCTTTCCATTTGGGGCAGTCTATTACTCTCCCTGTTTTTTATCCACCTCCTCATCCTTCCAAAGAGGAGGAAAAACTCCATCGCCTGGACCCGAAGAGGGCAGTGAGTTTTTATCTGGACAGGACTAAAGACTTTCGTCTAGATGATCAACTCTTCATTGGCTACGTTGGTTAGTCGAAGGGTAGAGCGGTGCACAAGCGCACACTATCGAGATGGATCATCCTTGCTATCAAGATATGCTACGCCCTGGCTGGTAAGACTCCTCCTGAGGGCATTAGAGCTCATTCGACTAGAGCAAAATCATCTACATCGGCTTTGGCCCGGGGTGTTCCTGTGGCAGATATTTGTAAAGCTGCGACTTGGGCCTCCCTCCATACTTTCGCAAAGCATTATCGCTTGGACTCCGAGATGAGGAGGGAGGGCCACTTCGCGCGCTCTGTGTTGCAAGACTTTCTGGTATAGGAAGGTGGACACCCTCCTCCGGGAGTGGGGACTGCTGTGGGAATCTATTCACAAGGTGAGGAATCCACTGGCAGATGTATCCATCAGAAGAACAAGTTACTGACCTTCGGTAACGCTTTTTCTGGTGGATACAGTATCTGCCTGTGGATTCCTCACTGGCCCACCCGCCTCCCCGTTGTCCACCTTTGTATACCATGAAAGAGGTCTTGTTGAAATACTTGTACATTCGTTGGAAATGCTTGTTTATTTAGCATCCTTTTCCTTTGTATACTGTGTATATGTGTTGGTATACTGTATACTGTGTATACTTTGAGTTTGTCGTTGGTTCACCTGTTCGCCTCGAAGGCAGGGAAAAAATGGGTGGAACTGACGTCATCACGCCGACGTGGGCCTCTTATGGCTCCGGTGACGTCATACGGAGTCGCGAGCGGAGCCGATGTATTATGACGTCAACGTGGAGTGCTGGGGAAGAAAAATTCTGTGTAATGCTGGCGCAGGGGATATTCACAAGGTGAGGAATCCACAGGCAGATACTGTATCCACCAGAAAAAGCGTTACCGAAGGTAAGTAACTTGTTCGTTAAGCTAAATGGAGTTATGTTGCTGGACCTTCCTGCTAGGGGATCTGGCTGTATTTACGTAACCCCATGCTTTTACTTGGGATTCCTTTTAAAGTGAAGAGGTGCACTGCAGAAGAAGTGTAGTTGCCAGGAGTACTTCTTTTGAAGGGACTGTAAGTCACAAGTGTAAGGAGATGTCATAAGCCAAGTGGGGCTATGTTGCCAGACAGTCCTGCTAGGGTGTCTGGCTTTATATGCGCAATTCTGTGATTTCATCTGTGATGCCTTTAGGGGCTGTAATTGCAATGCATTCAAATGATCAACCAAGGTGATGAGTACTATCATTCTAAAGTGTGCGTAAACATGGATTCTTGCTGCTGCGCTTAGGTGAAGACCCCAGACTGCTAGCCCTTAAGATATAGAGGTGCATACTTTATGGTCAGTAGGAGATGCTCAGTCAGGGTCATGTGTCACCAAGGCAGGTTTACCCCTTTTTAATGCTTGTTGAGGTAATGGGGTGGGTCGCCACTGGGATGGTGCCAGTGCGCAGGGCCCTCGCTCCAGGTTAGGTTCAACTATCTGCAGTGGGGGCAAGTGGATATGCATACATGGGAGTGGTGGTACTAGACCCCACTACCCCCTTTGCGGGAGGGGTGGAGATGTTATGCAATGTCACAAAGTAATTCCAACAGCTTATGTATATTTGTAAATTGGTGCATAGTATTGAGTAGTGTGTGTGTTTAATAAATGTACTCTTACTTTTATAAAGCAAAGTACAGACTGGACAATCAATTATTGAGTGTTATTTTTGTGCACCTGCCAATGGCGATTACTAGCCCACACCACCTCCCTTGAGTAAGCCTCAGACTGCTCTGCAACGTTACCCTCTGAGAGTCAGGCGCTACAATTGGGCGTTTGGTTCCCAGTGAAGGACAAATGTAGTCATGTTATTTGTGCAGGCCTCACAGATGCTGCCTCGTTTTCCAACACACGCGCTCCAGGTGGTAGTAACCTAACCTCCCTGGAGCGCTCCCTTGATTATGGAGCAGCGCGGCAGGACCAAAGGTAAAGGAGATGCACTTAACTGGCGGCGAAGCCGCAAAGAAAGAGGATGATCTTACGTTATGAGGGATTATATAGTATGGTCTTATGGGAATCGTATTTTTTTCAATGTAAAGTTTATTCTGATTGGCTGTTGTGAAAGAAAGAGAAGCACTATTGGAACCTCTGGTCCTGACATAGAATCTTAGTGCCTCGAAGCGCAATGTTCTTCAACGAACCCAACTCTTCTTGTATGCCTTTTAATCTACCAATATTCCTTTTTTTGTGACAACCTGATTTTATATATCCAACTACTTTTAACAAACTAGTCGTCTTCCATGCTTCCCTCTCACATTACTTCTGAAGTGCATGCAACACCATTTATCACAGCCAAGCTTCTATTCAATATATTGATGTGCATGTCACATTTTGGTTGGCTCTTTCTTCCATTTTGGGCATAGAGTCTGAAAAAACATTTACAGAACCAAGTACATACTCCACCTTATATTGAAATGAGTGAAAACTTGTCCCAACCTGGCTAATCTTGCAGTAAAACTCCTTTCTCCACCTGGGGCAAAGATGTTCGTTATGGGATTGTTAAAGTTCTTAATTTAAACTCTTAATATGGACTGCCTGCCCTTTGACAAATACCAGAGACATCTGAGGACTGTGGATCTATTCCAAAGAAACCTACATTAATGTCTCTGGTGTCCTACCCGAAACCTTGAGTCTTGCCCACTATGCACCCGTCTCCTCCGGCCCATGTCCAGGTTACCCACTGATCCAGAGCAGGTTCTTCAGTGATCCTGATCTCAAGTCCAGCATTGGCTGACCCCTCTTGGACTCCACAACGCCGCGTGCAGACTGAGTCCAAAGGCTCCACTTGACTTCTGGCTTTGGTAAGAAGAATCTGACGTCAAAGGACAGCCCTGCACCCGAAGTCTTTGGGCCTTAGTGAGCTGACCCAATGGTGCCCCTACGATCCCCAACACCTCAAGTTACCCTTGGCTGTCGCTAGTTCTCCTGCAGCCTCTGGTGTGACGCCTGCAGCCTGTTTCTCCCACCAAGTTTCTCCATTAAAAAACATTGGCCACCAGATGCTGTATTTGCACCCTGTATCCTGCTGCCCTTGTGCTGCTCATGGTGTATGTTTCATGCTGCCTTGTGCGCCTCCCACCGTGTTTGCTCTAACCCCCAAAGCTTCGCCCCTGCAACCGATCTACTTGCCTGCAAACAGCGTGGCTCCAAGCACCCACAGTCTCTATTGAAACGCATTGGGCCTATCTCCGAATTTGACTTCTGCACCCAGCCTCCCTGTGCCGATGGTGGTGCAGACTTTGTGCTTACCTGACCCTTGCCCTCTGCTGATCTTAAACCCCGAAGACTGGAACTGTAAGTTGGGTACTTACCTGTCAAACCGCATTGTTTTCCTCCATTGGACAGCATTGAAATTTATAAAAATTGCACTTGAACGACTAAAGTATTGGTCCTGAAAAAAGTACTTACCTTTTTGAGAAGATATTGGTCTTTAAATAAAACTTTAAAAATGCTTATTTTAAAAAAAAAAATTGGGGTGGATCTCCATTTTGAGCTGTGTGTGAGTTATTGGTCAATGTGTGTGTAATAAATGTCTTACACTCCTCTGTGTTGGGCCTAAGGCTGCTTGCCCACTCTACCAATAATAGAGCACTTGGGGTTTACATTGAGCCCTGTACGCTTCTGGGGAATCTCTGGAGTCCATGCTCGGTATAACCACCTAGTGGTGTACTATACATAGAGCCAGCTTCATACACCAGTCTACTGAGTTGCTGTTCCCTCACCAGCCTGATGCATCACCCTTTCAGGAAGAGGAAGGACCCTGTGCTCCTGAAGGTAATATCTGTCTCCCACCATGTGAGAGGACACAAGGACCAACCAGAGCTGCATAAGACAAATACCAGGGCTACCGGACCCCTTGCAGCAAACGGTGCCGATGAGAGTCAAATCCAGACTAAACCCCCCCCCCACCCTGCACTGGAACGAACGGCCGTGGAGGGACGTCGGCACTGCAGAGGCAAATTCCAGAGTGGCCGGGCTGTCCTGATTTTGTACTCTCAACTGGCGAAGACAGACAACCACAAGGCCCTGGAATGCAAAGAGCCCAACCAACCTTTTCACTCTGCACCTGAACGCCCCAACCTGGGTACTGACAGACTAGCTGTACTTCCTTGTCCTCAGGACCCTTGTGACCTGAGCCCACTGTTGGGAGCTCCCGAACTTGTCCCCAAGTCCTCCTTTGCAGCCTGTGTTTAGGTGGTTCCCCTTCTTTCCACCGGTGTAGTGTGCACAGCTACCAACCTGACCAGCACCTCTGCACCCGGATGCCCCAGGACAGGTAACTGCTGGTAGTATTTTTGACCTTGGGCCACCTATGACCCTAAGTCCCGAAATTAGACCAACGAGAAACCAATCACAAGTAACTTTATGCAACATATGCCTTTTCTCCCATAGGGAAGCCTTGCTGCATAAAGATGCATTGAATTGAACTATTTAATTATCTGTAGAAAAATTCATAGATATACAAGTACTTGATAACAAAGTTCTTGGTATGAAAATGTACATAAAAATTGGACTTATTTTTCTAAAAATTGGTCTGTGATTTATTTTTGAATGAGTACCACATTTATTGCCTCTGTGAGTACAACAAATGCTTAGCACTAACCTCTTATAAGCCTAACTTCTCGCCCACACTACCACAAAAGAGAGCATTTGAGTTATCATTTGTGCCTCTGTAAACCAAGTGGGGTTTGCCTGGACCCTTTACAAAGTGAATCTCATTTTGGTCCACAATATAAAGAGACAGCTACCTACACAATCCCTGCCAGGCCACCTGAACACGTTATGCACTCTGTTTAGCAAGAGACTGCAAGATGACCATGAGCACTATTGACTATTCTGTATTGTAAACACTTGGGGCACAAATCTCTCACTGTGTATGAGGATGCCGTCTTCAACCAAAAGTTTGGTCGCAATTTTCACAAAGGATTGACCAGGATAGGGATCACTTTTCTCTTTCGGCCAATCATTTATACCAAAAAAGACCTAGGACAGCAACAAATCTTTGGATTACTCTTCCCTCCATTTGTTCTCACTAATAGCACACATATTAGCCAAATCAACTGCAGCAATAAGATGGTTCTCATAACCTTCATCTAATGCACTCAAAATAATAAATGGAAACCTACACAAATATTCAGTTCTAACATTCTTGCCTAAATACGTAATGTCAAAATTGTACTGCAGCAGTGTAGTGGGGAAACGTGCAATGCGAGTTGTGTGATCTTTAATTTCCCCCCTAACAAAACAGTAACTAATGGATTATGGTCAGTTCTTATAAACTTGATTCCCCAAACACAAGGATGAAACTACTACTGGCCCTTGAACTGCTAAGAACTCCTCGGTGACAGAAAAGTGCTTCTCTGCATCCCTCAAAACATTCAAAGCATATCCGAATATGTTCTCAACTCCGTGATTGATTTTGATCAAAACAGCAACTAAAACAACATTGCTAGCATCAACTGTGATAGTGCATTTCAAATTCGAATCATAAGATTTAAGAAAAGCCTTGATCCTTGAGACTGAGATTTTATTCATGTCTTACTGAAAAAACAACATTCTTCTTAAGGAAGGTGGTTAAATGTTTCACAGGTGAAGTATAATTAAGAATAAAACTTGCAGAGAGCGATGAACAATTTGAGTCCTACTTTTTCAGAGGGGCACCAACATCAATTAAAGTGCTGAATAAACCGAGTCTCTGCTCAACCCACTCTCAGACGCAACATGCCCTAGATATCCAACCTTGTTTTTTAGAAACTCGCGCGTTTCTACCTTGATTATGACTCCATGTTCTTGCATAATGTTTGAGACCATACCCATAATAGTCCTGTTCCTTTCTAGTGGCAGCATTGATCAAGGAATTGTCTTGAAAAACTACTACTGCTTTTACACCTCTTGAACATTTGGAATATGATCCTCTGCAAAACTGCAGTACCCAAACTTGAAGGGCATTCTACAGCATTGAAATGTATCTATTGGAGACACAAAAGCTGTGAGATGTCTGGACGTAGGATCAAGGTCAACCTGATGATAAGCTGCAGCCAAATCAACTTTGGAAACCACTTGGAGCGCCCGTCATGATTAATAGCATGGTCATTTTCAAAAGAAGAGGGAAAATGACTCGTGTCTTTATTTAAACTCTGGAGGTCAACACAATCTCACTCACTACTTTTCTTTCACGCAGCCACCAATGGTGACAAACAAAAACTACCATAAAGTTTTTATCTTGTTCTTCTTTGTCACTTCCGAGTAACAAAATGACATCCTAGCATGGCAGCACCCCCATTCTCCCTTTCAAACTTTCCTTCATGAGGTATTGTAATACTTCTGCAGCTCTGGTTAGGCAAAGTGGCATTCTCCTAAACTAGAACAGACTTTCTGGAGAAATTAAGGCAGTTAGGTGTTTTTTTTCTATTCAGCCAATGATATGCACTAGCCAGATTCAATTTGGAAAACACTTACACCAGCCAAGCTGGAGACAGGTTTGTGAATATTAGGTAAGGGATGCAGTTTAAATTGCATAAATCTACGCAGAGAAGAGGCTACTCACTGGCCTTCAAAGAATTTGGTAAGGAAGACACCCCTGGGGAAAATTCTAGTAGGTCTGTGATTCCCCAGATACACGTCTTGTAACACTTCTTTCAGTTACCTTAGTAATCAATGGTCACGTTCCCAACTTTGCCTTCTAGCACCTGCATCATCCGTGAATAACATCCAATGTTGGAATTCTTTGTACTCTTCTAAACTCTTCACAAATACGCTGGGAAACTCACTGCTTAACTATCTTATCATAATGTCTGTTCCCCCTGCTAGTACAGAATACGCAGGCCGCACCGCCCTGAGATGTAGTCTTATCATAAGGTCATCCTCATGCGGACAACCTAATAGAGACTCACCTTTTTTTGTGTTGTAATTTTATTCTAAAATTGCTAATAAAGAATTATATCATAGGACTGTCAGCCTTGGCCACACAAATACAATGGCCATATAAATATTACAACAGAAAAAATTGTGTGGTACTTGCCTCTTGAAGATTAAAGCGAGTATACAGGAAGAAGGTGGAAGGACGGGAGGGAAGAAAGTGGGAGAGGAAAGAGAGGGAGTGGGGAGGGATAGGAAAAGATATGCCTATTCCAGTATGTCATTTGTTAAACATACCATGTTGGAGTGTGTGAAAGAAAGGGGAGGAAAGTTGCTGACGTATCAATAACAACAAATGATATATGATTATGCTGTGTCAAATCGCACCGGGTCATATCAATACCTAGACATAAGGGGAAGGGATTGAGCCTGGGACATATAAAGCCGTAGGGAGGTGTAACCTTTGGTGAACGAAAATGAGGCGCCTCTGGTCAATATCAACTGTGATAAGAAGTATTAAGAAGGGTAGTTGCTCTGTGTTTGAAAGTTGTATTTGTCACGCTGATGGTGTAATATTTTCCCGGTAAGGGCAAAAGATATTAAACTTCGCCAACTTATGATGAACCGACACATAATATTTGGGAGTGGTTTAGTCAGTAGTAGTCTGAGGAGCCACGGTGCTAGGAAACCAGGGAGGAAGGCGAGAGGAAAAGGGGAGGGGGGAAATTGGTGGAGAGGAAGTAACGGGAAGAAGGGGGGATGGCTGGGATTAATTTCATTGGGAAGAGCAGGAATGGGGAGGGCTAGTGGGGGAGGTGTTAGAAGAAATAGAAAAAAGGGAGGGATAGGAGGAAGGGGACTTGTGTGTAAATATGTGATAGAGTAAAGTGAAATCCGATGCTTTGAAATCCTGGTGGAGTCATGTTGATGTTCTAAGTGGGCTTCCTGCCACAGGCAGCCCACACTGTCACTCTATATGCAAAAAAGGCGCCCATACCTGGAGAAAAAAGTCAGATTGATCATGTAAATTGTATATGACTCGTTTGTGAGAGGCTGTGTGGATCATGGCCACCAACCAAGCCTCTTGAGATGGAGGAGTCAGTGACCTCCGTTGACGCAGGATACATAGCTTAGCTGTGGCAAGTGCTGTATGATAGTCGACGTTGCGGTTTTGACAACTCTAGGCAACATCGCAGGTCATGTAGAATGATAGCAGCAGAAGTGAGCGGCAGATGCAAGGGCATATTTTTGCTCAGGGTTTTGCCCACGTATGATCAAAAGGTTTGTACCAAGGGACATTCGCATATATTATGGGTCATATCGCAAGCCGTGTTTACACATCTCCAACAATTTGCGTGCGAGAGAGGGCCTGCTTTATGTAATTTCATTGGTGACCAGTGCCACTCGTGTAAAATTTTAAATGTACTAAATTTTAGTCTTGCCTCTCGGGCACCCCTGTCCAGATCCTCTAATAGTTCTGTCCACTCCTCCATTCCATAAGAGACCGAAAGTCGGACTTGCGAAGAGTTTGTAATAGGGGTTGTAAGAAAAGGTGAAAAGTGAGTACTCAAAAGAGGCCGGACTTGACTCCTTTGTGCGTTCTCCACGTGTGGAAGTACAATAGCACTGGTGAGGTTAGTAATGATAATGGCCAAGGGCGCGGTCCCAGACATTTCTGCAGGCAGAGGCAAAGCTTCATATATCTGCAAGACTGCGACTTGGGAAGGGCAAATTCCTCTTGGAGTTGAGCAAACGTTTTAAAGTCCCCTTTATGAAAGAGTTGATCCAGGGTAAGTATGCCCGCCGTCTCCCATTGGGGCCATGATAGCGACTGTTTATTGATGCGTATGCCGGCATTCTGCCAGAAGGGGGCTGTCTCATGAATTTGTGGTTTGTGAGCCCATTAACCGATGCACACATTGCCAAGCCATGTGCATGGCTAATAATATCGGATTAGAGGCGTTTTGGCTGCACATTTCTTGTCCATATAACATCCCTGTAGATTGCAGGTGTCTCTCTATGTGCACCCATTGTGGTGCATCAGGGGTATCTGGTAGCATGTATGCTAATTTGGAGAGCTGCAATGCAAGTGCAAAATGTTCAATTCAAGAACAACAAGCCTTCAATTTCAGCGCTCCCAGACGGGGTCTCAAGGAACCCCACAGAAAGGATTTAATTTTGGAGTCAAACGCAGTGTGGCCAAGGGTAACTGTAAGGGAAGCATGCACAAGGTATTTATGAAGCGGGGAAGCATGACCATGCGTACGGCCTGTACCCTGCCCCACATAGAAAGCTTCAATGCCTTTCATTTATCAAATTCTCGTTGCATCTGGGTTAACAGGGGACTCATATTGTCCGCAATCATCCCCTCCGTCCCTTTATTAACCAAGATGCCCAAGTATTTGAGGCGCGAGGCGAGGATTGCCAGTGGACGGCCTGGAGGAGCATCGGCGGCGTCTGGGGCACCCCGTGGCAGTGTGGAGGCGGTGGCTGCGTGGACTGTGGCTCGCCTTCTGTTCGGCCCGGAGTTGGTGTTGGAAACGCCCACTCCCACTCCGCAGGGTGGTGGTGGACTCCCCGAACACACTGTGGTAGCTTGGCTCGAGTGGTCAGGAAACAGGCGCAGTGCTAAGCATACAATATACCCATACAATAACCATGCGTGCATCCGTTCCAAAAACGACTCTACACCGTAAAAATTATGAAAATATTCTTTCTTTATCTTTTTCTCTTAGTTGCTGATTGGAAAAAAATAAATAGGTCAATCACAATATACAAGTTTCAATTAGTGCAGGTCAAATAAATATTGGCTGTTTGATGAAATAAATAGGGGTGATCATAAATAACAGGGCATAAATACAAGTGCAATATATACAGACAATTAAATACTTTGAGGCAATAAATACTGTACCAATAAATATTGTACACCAACAAGTCCTGTGGACCTATAAATATAGTGCAGCAATAAATAGGTAAAAACTCAATAAATACAGTATCCCCAATAAATAATTAAAAGTATACCGCAACCCTCATATAATCAGATGACACTTCAATTCTTAAGGGCTGATATGGCCCAGGCACAGCTTGTAGGGTTGTGGAAGGCTTGAGGGGGGCTACTCCCTGGCTGGGACAAGGCTGAGGCCTAAACTGAGGTAGATCAAAAGGGGGGAATACCAGTGCCCTGGCTTTCTCTCTCCACACAACCTCTCTAGGTTAGTCCCAGTTCACCCCTTGCACAGTCAGGTTGGTTTCAGCACCTCCCTAGCCCCTTAGAGCAGTCTCTCAGGTCTCCACAGGGCCTTAGGCGCCCTCTACTCCACTTACTGCCCTTTTTCTGATGTTCCGACGCCGCTGGAGTCGTGTCGACGCCGTGAGGCGGTTCCGGTTCGGTCTCGGCGGCCTCGGCACAATGTCAGTTCTTTGACGACGCCGGTAGGCGGTTCCGGTCCGATGTCGGTGGCCTCGGTTCGATCTCGACCTCCGGTTCGACGGCGTCGGGCAGTCTCTTCACGATGTCGACTTCGGGCGGCTCCGGTCCGATGGCGCCCTCGGCTCCGATGACGTCGGCCGGCCTGGCCTCGATGTCGACTACCGGCGACTCCGGGGTGCGATCCTCACCCCCGACCTCCGGTGCTCCTCCTCACAGGCTTCGGGCGACTCCGGAGTGCGATCCTCACTCCCGACCTCCGGTGCTCCTCTACCTCGGTCTCCGACGACTCCGGAGGGCGGACTTCACTCCTCCGATGACGCCGCTCGCTCGACCTCGGTTCACTTCCTCCTCGACCTCTGGTATTCCTCACGACCTCCGTCGGCACCCTCTCACGACCTCAGGCGGCTCCGGGTACGACGTCTGCTACTTCAGTCAGCGCCGCTTCTCCACCTCGGGCTCCAGGTCTTCAGGCTACTCGACGCCGGACTCCAGGGAAACCAGTTCTCAGGTCAGGATCTTGCTGTTTTCTTGGTTCTAAGGCCTGTTCCTGCTGTCCAGGTCCTTAGGATAAGTTTCTTCTGTCTTCTTCCCACACAGGGCTATAGGCTGGGATCCATCAGTAGGGACAAGTATCAAGGGTGGGTTTATGGACCCCACTCCAGGCACAAGTTTCCACCCCTGCTGCTTCACTCCTTCCTCCTTCACTGTTGTGCTCCTCTCTCTTCACCAGTCAGGTGCCAACTGCCAGCTTCAACTGCCAACACTCTCTCTTAACCTCCCAACATTCTAAACCGCCTCCAACTGTCACAGAGTTCTGGAATCTCCTGGAATGTTCTGGAAGGTGCTGGTAGGTTCCAGTGGATGCTGGTGATGTCACAGGTGGCCACCATTTTGTGCTCCAGGCCCTCAGACAGAAGTTTCAGGGGTAGCTAAAATGGCTCCCTGAATCTGCAGCAACACGAAAAAGTCTGGTGGTTCCCAAAAAGGAAAAATTCAAACAGGGTTTGAGGCAAAAGTGGGACAAAATAAATAATGATGAGGAGGGACCACCCAAAGGGCTGACAGGTCTAACACGCGTCCCCCCCAGCTGAAAGTGGGGAGAGCTACCCAACCCCTTGGGAGTTCTCATCACTAAGGCGGAAATACCTTGAGAGACCGTCTGCATTGGCGTGGTCCACTCCAGGCCGATGTTCCACCTGAAAGTCCATCCCCTGTAGGGAAATAGACCACCTCAACAACTTGGGATTCTCCCCCTTCATTTGCATCAGCCAACGAAGGGGTCTGTGGTCGGTCTGAACTAGGAAGTGCGAGCCAAACAGGTATGGCCGCAACTTCTTCAGAGCCCATACCACTGCAAAGGCTTCACGCTCTATTGCACTCCACTTCTGTTCCCTGGGAAGTAGTCTCCGGGAGAGGAAGACCACGGGTTGATCCAGACCCTCTTCGTTGAGTTGCGATAACACTGCCCCAATGCCATGTTCTGATGCATCTGTCTGGACAATGAACTTCCTGGAAAAGTCTGGGGCCCTTAAGACCGGGGCCTCGCACATGGCTTTCTTCAATCTCTCAAAGGCTTGCTGACAAGCCTCCGTCCAGACTACCCGTCGAGGTTGTTTCTTGGACGTGAGCTCCGTGAGGGGGGCTACGATGGTACCGTACCCCTTCACGAAGCGGCGGTAATATCCCGTGAGGCCCAAAAATGCTCGGACCTCAGTCTGTGTCTTGGGGGGTTCCCAGGCCATGATGGCCTCGATCTTCGCCTGGAGGGGTTGCACCGCTCCCCTACCCACCAAGTGTCCAAGGTACACTACCGACCCCTGCCCGATCTGGCACTTGCTGGCCTTGATCGTCAATCCAGCTTGTCTCAGGGCCTGGAGAACAGCTTGCAGGTGACGCAAGTGATCCTCCCAGCTGTTACTGAAGACGGCTATGTCATCCAGATAAGCAGCAGAGAAACTCTCCATTCCGGTGAGGATCTGGTTTACCAGGCGCTGAAACGTGGCAGGTGCGTTCTTGAGCCCAAAGGGCATCACACAGAACTGGTAGTGGCCATTGGGCGTGGAGAAGGCTGACCTTTCCCTTGCTCCATCAGTCAAAGAGATCTGCCAGTACCCCGAAGTAAGGTCAAAGGTACTTAGATATTGGGCAGCTCCCAGCCGGTCAATTAATTCATCCGCCCTAGGGATCGGATGTGCATCAGTCTTTGTCACTGAATTCAGTCCCCGGTAGTCCACACAGAACCTCAGTTCTGGTTGGGCACCCGGTGGTGCAGCCTTCGGTACTAACACCACCGGACTGGACCAGGGGCTGCTGGAAGGTTCAATCACTCCTAGCTCCAGCATCTTAGTGACTTCACTATGAATGCTGGCCTTCACCTTGTCTGACATCCGGTAGATCTTGGACTTCACAGGTGGGCTGTCTCCTGTGTCCACGTCATGGACGCACAGGTGAGTCCTACCCGGGACAAGGGAGAACAACGCAGAGTACTGCCCCAGGGCCTGGCGACAGTCCTCCTGCTGTTCAGGAGTTAGAGATGGGGAGAGAATCACTCCCTCCACCGACCCATCCTTTTCCTGAGACGCAAACAGATCAGGGAGAGGCTCGCTTTCCACGTCCTCTCCTCCGTCAGTCACCATCATCAAGATGACTTCGGGCCTCTCGTGGTGGGGTTTGAGGCGGTTGGCATGCAGCACCCGCAGGGGCTGACGAGGGGTCTTCAGGTCCACCAAGTAGGTAGCCTTACCCTTCTTCTCCAACACCTCAAAGGGTCCTGACCAGCGATCCTGGAGGGCACTAAGCTCTCCTGGTTCGATCACCCACACCTTCTGGCCAGGCTCCAACTCCACCGGGTGAGCGTTGTGGTCATACCACGCCTTCATTACTGCTTGGCTGGCTTCCAAGTTGTCAGAAGCTTGCTTCCACAACTTAGCCATTTGGCTCCGGAAGGCCAGCATGTAGCTCACCACATCCTGGGGGAGCTTTCTGGGAGTTCTTTCCCATCCGTCTCTCACCAGGTTAAGAGGTCCACGTACAGGGTGCCCATACAGAAGCTCGAAGGGGCTGAAGCCCACTCCCTTCTGTGGCACTTCCCTGTAGGAAAAAAGTAAACAGGGTAGGAGGACGTCCCATTTCCTCCGCAGGCTTTCAGGCAGACTTCGGATCATGCCTTTTAAGGTTTTGTTAAACCTTTCCACCAGACCATTGGTCTGGGGGTGGTAAGGAGTTGTGAACCGGTAGGTCACTCCACACTCCTTCCACATTGCCCGCATATATGCTGACATGAAGTTGGTCCCCCTGTCGGACACAACTTCCTTGGGAAAACCCACTCGGGTAAAGATTCCCATCAGGGCCCTAGCCACAACAGGTGCTGTTATGGTCCTCGGAGGTATTGCCTCTGGGTACCGTGTGGCATGATCCACCAGAACCAGGATAAACCTGTGACCAGCTGTAGTCGGTGGATCTAATGGACCCACAATGTCGATGCCCACCCTTTCAAAGGGGGTGCTAACGACAGGAAGTGGTTCCAGGGGAGCTTTCAGCTTCACCCCTGTTTTCCCACTGGCTTGGCAAGACACACATGTCCGGCAGTAGGTATCGGACGACACTTTCATCTGAGGCCAATAAAAGTGTGGGACAAGACGGGCGAAGGTCTTGTCTTGCCCCAGGTGTCCTGCCAATGGTATCTCGTGAGCCAACTCCAGAAGGAAGGCTCGATAACGTTGAGGAACTACCAAGGCTCGTGACGATCCATGTAGGGGTGCCTTGGGTTCACTGTAGAGGAGGCCATCCTCCCAGTAAACACTGTAGTTCCCTTCAACGTTCCCTGCTGCCTGGGCTTCGGCCTGTCGCCTTAGCCCCTCAAGGGTAGGGCACTCCCTCTGGCCCTGGCAGAATTCCTCCCTGGACGGGCCTCCCTCCACGTGCCACTCGGCCGGGATGGGTAGGTCCTCCAGGTTGGTAACGTCCCCCTCCGCAGACTCCTGGTCCACCACCTCCGGTGGCCTATCCGTCCTACGGGGTGGAGACGCCGAGGCAGGCTCCTCCTGTCCTCGGTTCTTCCCTTGACTGGCAGCTGGCTGGGCCTTTGTTCCAGGCTCCAGCCGGAATGAACTCCCTCTTCGGGTAGTCGCGGACCTTGTGCTAACACAGGCCCAGTCAGGTGTACCCAGCATCTCGGTGTGAGTCCGGTATTCCACCTCCTTCCAAGCGTTGTGCTCCATGTCATTGCCCAGCAGACAATCGACTGGCACGGCAGGGCTTACGGCAACTCGAAGTGAACCTGCAACCCCCCCCCATTCAAAGGGAACCTCGGTCACTGGATAGTGACCTGTTCTGCCGTCAGCCATCGCGGCTGGGTGGAGTATATCGGGAATTACCTGCTCTGGAGACACCAGCTGGCTACGCACCATAGTCATACTGGCTCCTGTGTCTCTCAGAGCCTCCCCTCTTTGGCCGTTGATGGTGATCCACTGCCCATACTTTGCGGTATTTGCGGGCACCTGGATCTTAGGAACCATCTCCCGTTCTCCCAGGGACACTAAAGTGACACCCGCCCACTCCCTTCCCTTAGTTAAGGGCATCTCCTCCCCGAGCACTACACTAGCTACTCCGGGGGTCTTTCCTCCAGTGGGAGGGGGTGATCGTTTCTGACACTTCGGATCTCCTTTATAGTGTCCAACGCCACCGCACTCGTAGCAATGGACAACCCTTGGCGGCTGACTCTGGCCAGGATTAGGGTTTCTGGGTGGGTTAGCCTTAGAGGTGAATCCTGTTCCCTTCCCTTGGAAGTTATTTTGGGGGCCTTTGGAGAACTCCTTTTTCTTTTCCCCTCCCTCTTTCTTCTGGGGGGCGCCCTGTCCGGCCTTTTGAGTATCCCCTCCAGTCCCCCTTGTGGACACCCGGGTACTAGCCCAAATGTCCGCCTCCTCAGCAAGCTTCCGGGGGCTGGTCAGCTTGCTATCCACCAGGTGTTGCCGCAGTTCAGGGAAACATTTCTCGAGTAGGTGTTCCTTCAGTACTAGGTCAAACAGCTCCTCGTAGTTCCTTACTTCACTGCCCTGAATCCAACCTTCCAGTGCCTTCTTTGCATAGTCCAGGAAGTCCACCCAATTCTGTGTGCCCAGCTTGTGACTACCCCTGAACTTCTGTCTGTACTTTTCAGGTGTTAGTCCAAACTTTCTGATGAGCGCCAGTTTCATGGTGGGGTAGTGGGTCTGCTCATCCTCTTCGAGGGCCAATAAAGCATCCCTACCAGCTGGAGGCATGTACTTATACAATCCCCCTCCCCAGTACTTCACTGGGACCCCATGGGCCCTCAACGAGACCTCATAGGCTGCTAGCCACTTGGCGATGTCGTCACCCGCCCCATAGCTAGCTACTATGTCCTTTGGCAGGTAAGGTTTGGGTTCCCTGGTGGACTCTTGGATTTGGCTGCCACCATTAGGAACAGTTGGTGCTCCAATTCTTAGGATCTGAAGCTCTATCTCTTTCAGTCTTATCTCATGAGCCATCCTCTCTTTCTCCGTCTCATGAGCCAACCTCTGTTCCTCCTTCTCCTTCTCCAGCTTTGCTAAATCCCATGTGAGCTGTCTTTTCTCTCTCCGATCTGCTAACTCCACGCTGGATAAGCCCCCGCTAGAGACAGTGCTGCCCTTCCTAGAAAGTGTCCTGGGCCCTGCTGATAGGTTCCCCACCTCAGGTTGGTACATCTCAGCCCCCTCGGGGTCAGGCTCTCCATCCCTGTCTTCCTCCTCAGCCTTGCTTTCTCGGCGTGCCTCCCCCCAAGCCCTTAAGCTGGTTTGGAGTGCACCCTTCTTTGCTCCTGGGGGACAGTACACCCCCTCCCGCTGGCAAAACTCCCTGAGTTGGGCCACAGTGTACGTTTCTAGATTCTCTAGTACAAACTCCATCTTGCCCACTCAGGTTAGAGGACAGGTTTTGTGCAGTAGCAATGTAGGGGGGTACCTTTAGTAATACCTCCTCCCACCACCAGAGTAAATTTGGAAAAAAACAAAAACCCACAATTAGGAAGGCCGCTGTGAGAAAACTCCCGGTGTAGGCCTATGGACTACCCACAGTTATTGTTGAGTATATGTAGGCACAGCTCTATCCCACCACTGAACACCAATTTATGTTGGAAACGCCCACTCCCACTCCGCAGGGTGGTGGTGGACTCCCCGAACACACTGTGGTAGCTTGGCTCGAGTGGTCAGGAAACAGGCGCAGTGCTAAGCATACAATATACCCATACAATAACCATGCGCGCATCCGCTCCAAAAACGACTCTACACCGTAAAAATTATGAAAATATTCTTTCTTTATCTTTTTCTCTTAGTTGCTGATTGGAAAAAAATAAATAGGTCAATCACAATATACAAGTTTCAATTAGTGCAGGTCAAATAAATATTGGCTGTTTGATGAAATAAATAGGGGTGATCATAAATAACAGGGCATAAATACAAGTGCAATATATACAGACAATTAAATACTTTGAGGCAATAAATACTGTACCAATAAATATTGTACACCAACAAGTCCTGTGGACCTATAAATATAGTGCAGCAATAAATAGGTAAAAACTCAATAAATACAGTATCCCCAATAAATAATTAAAAGTATACCGCAACCCTCATATAATCAGATGACACTTCAATTCTTAAGGGCTGATATGGCCCAGGCACAGCTTGTAGGGTTGTGGAAGGCTTGAGGGGGGCTACTCCCTGGCTGGGACAAGGCTGAGGCCTAAACTGAGGTAGATCAAAAGGGGGGAATACCAGTGCCCTGGCTTTCTCTCTCCACACAACCTCTCTAGGTTAGTCCCAGTTCACCCCTTGCACAGTCAGGTTGGTTTCAGCACCTCCCTAGCCCCTTAGAGCAGTCTCTCAGGTCTCCACAGGGCCTTAGGCGCCCTCTACTCCACTTACTGCCCTTTTTCTGATGTTCCGACGCCGCTGGAGTCGTGTCGACGCCGTGAGGCGGTTCCGGTTCGGTCTCGGCGGCCTCAGCACAATGTCAGTTCTTTGACGACGCCGGTAGGCGGTTCCGGTCCGATGTCGGTGGCCTCGGTTCGATCTCGACCTCCGGTTCGACGGCATCGGGCAGTCTCTTCACGATGTCGACTTCGGGTGGCTCCGGTCCGATGGCGCCCTCGGCTCCGATGACGTCGGCCGGCCTGGCCTCGATGTCGACTTCCGGCGACTCCGGGGTGCGATCCTCACCCCCGACCTCCGGTGCTCCTCCTCACAGGCTCCGGGCGACTCCGGAGTGCGATCCTCACTCCCGACCTCCGGTGCTCCTCTACCTCGGTCTCCGACGACTCCGGAGGGCGGACTTCACTCCTCCGATGACGCCGCTCGCTCGACCTCGGTTCACTTCCTCCTCGACCTCTGGTATTCCTCACGACCTCCGTCGGCGCCCTCTCACGACCTCAGGCGACTCCGGGTACGACGTCTGCTACTTCAGTCAGCGCCGCTTCTCCACCTCGGGCTCCAGGTCTTCAGGCTACTCGACGCCGGACTCCAGGGAAACCAGTTCTCAGGTCAGGATCTTGCTGTTTTCTTGGTTCTAAGGCCTGTTCCTGCTGTCCAGGTCCTTAGGATAAGTTTCTTCTGTCTTCTTCCCACACAGGGCTATAGGCTGGGATCCATCAGTAGGGACAAGTATCAAGGGTGGGTTTATGGACCCCACTCCAGGCACAAGTTTCCACCCCTGCTGCTTCACTCCTTCCTCCTTCACTGTTGTGCTCCTCTCTCTTCACCAGTCAGGTGCCAACTGCCAGCTTCAACTGCCAACACTCTCTCTTAACCTCCCAACATTCTAAACCGCCTCCAACTGTCACAGAGTTCTGGAATCTCCTGGAATGTTCTGGAAGGTGCTGGTAGGTTCCAGTGGATGCTGGTGATGTCACAGGTGGCCACCATTTTGTGCTCCAGGCCCTCAGACAGAAGTTTCAGGGGTAGCTAAAATGGCTCCCTGAATCTGCAGCAACACGAAAAAGTCTGGTGGTTCCCAAAAAGGAAAAATTCAAACAGGGTTTGAGGCAAAAGTGGGACAAAATAAATAATGATGAGGAGGGACCACTCAAAGGGCTGACAGGTCTAACACCCAAGTATTTGAGGCGCGAGGCGAGGATTGCCAGTGGACGGCCTGGAGGAGCATCGGCGGCGTCTGGGGCACCCCGTGGCAGTGTGGAGGCGGTGGCTGCGTGGACTGTGGCTCGCCTTCTGTTCGGCCCGGAGTTGGTGCGGCAACGGTGGTGGGGCCCACTTCGCGGCCGCCATTTACCTACCGAGAGGGTCCGGCCCTGCACCATCCGGCCTTGAGGTTTCTCGGTACGGGCCCGCAACGCATGCTACCCCACTGGACGGCGGAACCTCAGCGGAGACTTGGGGGTGAGTGTGGCCCGGTGTTGCAGCGCTGCTGAGAGCAGTGGCGCTAACTGCAATGTGGTGATTTTCGGTCCGTGTTTTCGGACGGAGGGCTGTGCGACTGTGGAGCGCGTGCGGGGCCTCTCTGCGGGCCCAACTGGGTGTTGCTGTGTGGGACGGTCTGTGCCCCCCCTTTGTGTGGCGACATAGTGGCGCGGGCTGCGATTGTGGGCTCCCCCCCTGCATGTACATTCCATGGGCCTGGTGGTGGTTTCGGGCTTGGGAGGCCTACGCTGCTGGCTTCCAGGGGCCTGCATTCGGCCCTTGAGTCGGTGGGCGGCGACTGCCTGCTGGAAGTGAGGTCGAGGGGACCGTCGGCTGAGTTTCCTGGGGCCTACTGCACGGAGGAGTCCCATTCTCAGCGCGCGGTCAGTGCGATCTGGCCAGTGGCTGCGGAGATGTAGCTGTTCTTGCGAAGGTGGTGCTTGGACCGTATATCGGCGGTCGGTGTTGTGGTGGGAGCTCCAGCGGGCGAACGGAGGGGGCCCCGCCACGTGCTGCGGGCGAGCTTTGGTGGTGGCATAGCGCTGTCTCCCTCCCTCCCCTCCCTTCTGGTTTACAGGCACTGCTGGACTGGTGACTCCTTTGGCGCTTCACTTGGGTGTGGGGGCCGGGCGCGGCGGGCGCAGTAGGGGCTCTGGGCGCCTTGGTGGGGGCCTACCTTGGAGGGTCCTTGAGCTTCTTGAGGGGTTGTGGCTAGGGGAACAGCGGGAGCTGTGACGGTTGTGCGGGCCTCCTCCTCCCTTTGGGTCCCTGTGCCTGCGGCGCCCAGGCCCTTATCTTGTCACCCTGAGGACTGAGTTGTGGACCAATTGGACAAGCGCATTGGAAGCCTGTTGGTTCCCCTTCCTACTGGTTTTGGACTTCATTGTGGGTGGGCTCTGACTTTGCTTTTGGGGGGCTGTCCTTGCCTCTTTGCTGCGCCTCCAGTTTTTCTGAGTGGGCTTCTGCTCTGATCACCATGTCTTCCGCCAGGAATAGGCGTGATAAGACCTTAGAGGATATCTTGCATAAATCAGCGGGTCCGTCCTCATCCCAATCGGGTCAACACTCGCCGCAGCCTGAGGATAGTGATCAGCCGGCAACTAAGGCTTTTATGCTTGACTTATTCTCAGCCATTAAGGAAGATATTCTGGAGCTTCGCTCCCAGCTCTCCTCCGATCTACGAGAGGTGCGGCGCGACATGGACACCCTTGGAGAACACGTCGCTACTGTGGAGGAGCACAATTTGGGGCGGGAGGACGATTTGCACCAGCTCCAGCAGGATGTCATTCGCCTCACAGAGCAAAATCTTGATCTGCAAGCCCACGTCGAGGACTTGGAAAACCGTTCTCGACGGAATAATATCAGAATCTGGGCTGTGCCATGGAAAGGAGAAGGGGATGACCTCCGTGAATATGTTCTCCAGCTCTTTCGACAGATCTTGGGGAGGGTGAGGATTGGGACATACAGATGGATCGAGTTCACCTTGTTGGCTTGCCGAGGGGTGCTAAAGCTCCCCCGCCGGACATTCTGGTGTGCATTCACGATTTCCAACTTAAGGAGCAAATCCTTTGGAAGGCCCGCGATCTCAACCCTGTGCACTTTCGGGTTCACCAACCAACATTCTTTCAGGACTTAGCAGCTTCTACCCTGGTCAAGCGTAGGGAGTTCAAGCCCAATACTGGTCACCTCCGTAAGAAAGACATCCCTTATTTGTGGGGTCACCCGTTTCGTCTTATCTTCAAATACCAGGGCAAGCTCCTACAGCTCCTTTCTTTAGATGCCGCTTACGAGGTCCTGGGGTTGGAACGGTCCTCTCCTCAGTCTGGAATTGCTAGCGCTCCTCCGCGTCGGCGCAGGCTCTCCGATGGCTGGCAGCGGGTCGGGAAGTCCCCTCAGTCTTCGAGGCCTGACGTGTCCACTAGTCTCAAGGAGAGGGAGGTGGCTGTCACATCGGTGGCACAGGTGACGGACAACATCGGCGTTCCATGAGCTGTGCATGGCTGGCATCAGGTGGGCTCTTTCCCGGCGCCGGAGCAGAGAGGACCTCTGTTGAGTGTTTCACCATCAACTGCCCCTTGGGTGTTGGATGCATATCGTCTCCAGTGAGCGGCGCAATTCTCCATGGTGCCACGTTCCCCTCATCGTTTGATCTTTGTGACAGACTGTTGTTCCTTTACGGGGCTCCTGTGTCCCGTTTTTTTTATTTGTATTTTCTGTGTTTGTTGTGTCTTATGGGTTGGGGTAGGGGGGTTTGTTGGGGGTACAGGGTTGCTTTGGGGATGTTTTGGGGCTCCGCATCAGTTCTCCATCGGCTTTGGGGGATGTATGGCCCGGGGTCACTGCCTTCCTGCCCGCCTTATAGCTCTTGCGTTATGCGACTTTTATGGGTAGGATCCTCAAAGTGGTGAGCCTGAATGTTAGAGGCTTGAATAGTCCTGTTAAGCGCTCTGCTATCCTGTCCCTCCTGGAAAACGCGGAGGGCGATGTGTGTATGCTACAGGAGACTCATCTCTTTCCTAAGGACACTAAGCGGATGAGAGACAAGCGCTTCCCTTTACAGTTGTGGTCTTCAGGCTCGGCTAAAAAGCACGGCGTGGCAATCCTATTTAGCGCGCCCGCTCATTGTAAAGTTCTCTCCCGGGTCGTCGATATTAAGGGGAGGTTCCTCGCGGTCCGCGTGCAATGGGGGGATACGCACTTCACTATAGGATCATTGTATGGCCCGAACGAGCACCAGGAATCCTTCCTGAGGACGGCTCTCTCTGAGATTCTGGCTTCCCCGGACGCCTTGATTCTGGTGGGTGGAGACCTGAATGTGGTGATGGATCCGTGTATGGATAGGTCTGAGCAACGGACCAATCGTACGGGCGGGCTCTGGCAAGGGGGGAGGCAATGGATGAGTGATGGCGGTTTGCATGATGTCTGGCGCGTACAGCACCCCTCTGAGCGAGATTACACTTACTACTCGGCAGCGCATAAAACCTATGCCCGCCTCGACGACTTCTTTGCCTCCACCTCACTCCTGCCCTGCTTATCTGACGCGACTATCACCCCCCGTTCGCTTAACGACCGTGCCCTCATTTCGGTGCAGCTCACCTCTCATGGTACGCGCCCCTCGCCTCCTGGTTGGCGTCTGCGCGATTCTTTGCTCCACTCGGAATCGGTAGTTACTCGTATACGGGACACGATCATCGCCTACCTGGCAGATAATGACCAAGGGAGTACGTCTTTAGCAGCTGTATCTGAGGCCCTAAAGTTGGTGGTGCGGGGAGAATTAATCGTGCTGACATCCGCGTTCGCGCGTTTACCTAAGGCTAAACGAGCGGAGCTAGAGAAGGACGTGGGGGCTTTAGAATCTGTCCACAAAAGAACAGGGGCTCCTAGGGTGTGGAGGGAGCTTGAAGCGAAGCGGCGCATGCTGAAGCACTTAGACCTAGATAGGGCCGAGCATGCCCTCCTGCGCCTGCGCCATAAATTTTACCTGTGTGGGGATAAAGGGGGGAAGCTGTTAGCCCATAGGTTGCGAGCGAGCGCACAGCGGACAGCGATTCAGTCCATTAGGGACTCCCAAGCGGTTGAGCATACCACTGACACCCTTATTGTGGATTCTTTCCGCCATTTCTATCAGTGCTTATATAGTAGGGAGGTGCCGGGATCAGAGGGGATGGTGGACTATCTCGCATCCTGCCGCATTACTCCGTTGTTTGCATCCTTGGCTGACGCATTGGAGTCCGCTATTCGCATTGAGGAAGTCATATCTGCGATAGCCCGTCTAAAGATAGCCAAATCGCCGTCTTTTCAACTCTTTCCTGGATACTGGGGAAGTAACACCCTCCATGTCGGAGGCAGCCATTACGGTCATCCTTAAGCCGGGGAAGGACCCAAGGGATTGTGGCTCGAATCGGCCAATTTCCCTTTTAAATATAGACGCAAAGTTATTTGCGATTATCCTGGCGGCGCGTCTTAGCCCCCTGATGGATGGCATCATAGACCCAGACCAAGGAAAAGTAGGTCGCACACCGCTCGTCACACCAGCAAGTTGCCCCAAAGGACTGTGGGAAATGTAGTGGCGACGGCGGGTACGCCTATGCCACAAAATGTAAATAGAACAGTATGTGTATGCGTTAGCCATCCCTGGACACGTGTTTCGAGGTAGTTGCCTCTCGTCAGCAGGGAGCAGGTCAATGTAAAGGGGTGCCGCGTGGACTGCCAAATGTAATTAAAAGCAGGTCAAGTACCTCTCCTGGCGCGCAGGTGCAGACTCAAGGCTCGTCAGCCCGTTAGCTTAAGGAAGCCGTTTAGATTGAGGAAAAGTAGGTCGCACACCGCTCGTCACACCAGCAAGTTGCCCCAAAGGACTGTGGGAAATGTAGTGGCGACGGCGGGTACGCCTATGCCACAAAATGTAAATAGAACAGTATGTGTATGCGTTAGCCATCCCTGGACACGTCTTTCGAGGTAGTTGCCTCTCGTCAGCAGGGAGCAGGTCAATGTAAAGGGGTGCCGCGTGGACTGCCAAATGTAATTAAAAGCAGGTCAAGTACCTCTCCTGGCGCGCAGGTGCAGACTCAAGGCTCGTCAGCCCGTTAGCTTAAGGAAGCCGTTTAGATTGAGGAAAAGTAGGTCGCACACCGCTCGTCACACCAGCAAGTTGCCCCAAAGGACTGTGGGAAATGTAGTGGCGACGGCGGGTACGCCTATGCCACAAAATGTAAATAGAACAGTATGTGTATGCGTTAGCCATCCCTGGACACGTGTTTCGAGGTAGTTGCCTCTCGTCAGCAGGGAGCAGGTCAATGTAAAGGGGTGCCGCGTGGACTGCCAAATGTAATTAAAAGCAGGTCAAGTACCTCTCCTGGCGCGCAGGTGCAGACTCAAGGCTCGTCAGCCCGTTAGCTTAAGGAAGCCGTTTAGATTGAGGAAAAGTAGGTCGCACACCGCTCGTCACACCAGCAAGTTGCCCCAAAGGACTGTGGGAAATGTAGTGGCGACGGCGGGTACGCCTATGCCACAAAATGTAAATAGAACAGTATGTGTATGCGTTAGCCATCCCTGGACACGTGTTTCGAGGTAGTTGCCTCTCGTCAGCAGACCCAGACCAATCAGGCTTTATTCCTACACGACAGAATGGGGATAACACCAAGCGCATTCTTCATCTTATAGACCTGCTTCATCGATCTAGGGCTCAGGCCTGTCTTCTTTCCATCGACGCAGAGAAGGCCTTTGATCGACTGGACTGGGACTACCTGTTTGCTGTTTTGCGGGCCTTTGGGCTTGGTGAGAATTTTGTACGCTGGGTGCAATGTCTTTAAGCAGCCACTAAGGCATCGGTGAGAGTGAATGGGTGTAAGTCTTTCCTCTTTCCCATCTCTAGGGGAACGCGGCAGGGGTGCCCCTTGTCCCCCCTACTTTTCGTGCGCTATATGGAGCCTTTTGCCCAACGCATACGCTCGAACCCGGATATAGAGGGAATCAAGTTTGGCGCCGACATACACAAAATTAGTCTGTATGCAGACGATGTTATTCTTTCGCTTACCCAACCTCACACCACCCTGCAGTATTTGGCGAGGGAGCTTCATGACTTTGGAACAGTGGCAGGGTTTAAAGTAAATTTCTCGGAATCACAGATTCTTAATCTCTCTATCCCTGAAGATGAGGTTCGCGACCTGCAACGTGACTTTGACTTCCAGTGGGTGCACTCCGACATTCCTTATCTGGGTATATGGTTGACTTCTTCCATTGCTCAAACTGTCACCCTCAACTATAACCTGTTGGTGGATCACACTTCCAAGTCGCTATCCAACTGGTCTCGCCTTAATCTGGCCTGGTACAGGAGACTCGCGGCGATAAAAATGACTGTGCTTCCGCGTGTTCTTTATTTGTTTCAGATGCTCCCTGCGCAGTCTCCACCGAGCGCACCCTCCAGAAATTACATGGGCTTCTTAATAAATTTCTGTGGCATAATAAGAAACCGAGGCTCGCATTATCCCTTGTTACCTCGCCGAAGGCCGTGGGGGGCTGGGCTTCCCGCTCTTGGGTGCCTATTACCAAGCATCTTGTCTGCGCTATGTCACGGAGTGGAATAGACTGCTGTCCAGCAAGCACTGGAACTTTATGGATCAGACGGTAGCTGGGTGTAATATATGGCGTGAACTCTGGCTTCCACGGAAGCATAGGGCATGGGGCCTCTATTCATCGCCAGTGACCTCACCGACTCTCAAAGCGTGGGATCAGTTAGCTGGACACAAGGGTTGGACTACGTTTCCATCCCCTATGACACCTATAGTGGATAACCCTGACTTTCCACCGGGCTGCGCGTCTCCGGTCTCTCAGCGATGGAGGGAGGAGGGGTGTAAGAGGGTGGGCATATCCCCTTCGCTCAACTGCGCAAAGACTATTTTGACTTACCGAAGACTGACACTTTTCATTACTCGCAATTGGCACACTGGGTGACCCAACCTTCTAATTTCGCTTTGATGTCGCGTCCCCTGACCACTTTTGAGTGCTGGTTGGTTTGTAAAAGGATGACCAGAAACTCATATCGGAATTGTACGCAATGATAATGGCGCATCCTAAGCAGCAGCGGTCGAAGGCGCAGGTTAGGTGGGAGACTGAGTTGGGGCGCCCTCTGACGCACAAGGAATGGGAGCATATTTTCTACCTCGCCCATCATGCAGCCTCTGACACGGCGGGTGCGGAATCTGCTTATAAGGTGGTGGCATATTGGTACTATACTCCAGCGCGTTTTCAGGCTTGGGATAACACTAAGTCAGGCCTCTGCTGGCGGGGGTGTGGTCATCCTAGCACCCTAGTCCATTTGCTGTGGCATTGCCCGAAGCTGGTGCGGTATTGGGCGGCGGTTCTTGATGACCTTGATGGGGCATTCCAGATCACGTTTCCCCGGGATCCCGCGTACACGTTGTTGGGTCTTCCTCATTCCAAGTTCTTTCCTTTGCGCTCGCTGCGAGGCAGACAACTTGCATTAGCGTTGCTTGCGGCGCGGCAGGTTCTTCTGGCGCAGTGGGGCTCTCCGATTGCACCTGACCCGAGGGATTGGATACGGAGACTCTGGCACCTTCTCGCAATGGAGCGCCTGTCGCTCAGCATTGATGGGAAGGGGTCAGAATATGCAAAGCTCTGGGATCCATTCCTGCAGCTCCTATCAAAGGAATTGAGGGAAGTCACGTGCCCAAAATACTTACAAATTCTTCAGCTCATCCCTTTGACTCATCCTGAGCTATGACCGCTGACCTCGGGGGACTAGGCTTGGAGGTTCGAGACTGATGCGGAGAGGGTGGGGGGGTTTTGCGGGGGTTGAGGGCTGGGGGGTTGTCTATTTGGGTTTTTTCTATTTTTTATAAAAGTGGTACATGAGCAGTTGCCCTGCAGGTCTGTTCTACACTAAACCGTTTTCTTGCGGGGTCGCCCTCCGGGCTGTAGACCTGTACGCTGTGTACTGACCATCCCGTTACGCTCCGCCGGCCGATGGTTGTAGGCAGTTGAGCTGTGTAATTTGAATGAGTATCACGCAATAAAAATGATTGATTCTAGAATGGGGCTTAAGGCTGGCACTGTTGTCCCTCAAAAACTGTTCAGCATACAAATTAGTCTGCTCAACAATCTCTGCCAAAAACACATCGTCCATAAACAACTGAAATCGGCAAAAAGTTCTCAGTATTCACTCTACACCCTGGAACACCAGTAAAGTCTGGCAATGCCGGCTGCACCATGCCAGGGGCAACCCAGACGTCATCACTTTCAACGGGAAGCCTTGCAGCCCCAGCCTGCAGCCCAGATGCCTCTTGCCGCACTACACCAACGGGAAGCCTAGCAGCCCCAGATGCCTGTTGCCGCACTACATGAACATGAAGCCTTGAAGCCGCAGGCTGGAGCCCCGATGCCTCTTGCCGCACAATCGGCACATCAATGTCCTCCTCTAACACATAGCACTTTATCCGCACTGAGAGAAGCTTCATCATCCGATGATTCCATGTGGAGAGAAAACTCACTGCCTGAATCATCCCCTCCCACCTCTGCCTCAGAATCAGAGTCAGTCTCTTAACCAAGGTCAGAGGAAGTCTCAAAAAAGCATACCAACAACCTGCTGAACAGTAATCCTGCGGCTAGCCATTATCCTTACTAAGGAAGGAGACTGCACAAACAAGTCAACAACAACCAACACTGTGCAAAGTAAGTAGTAAACAAATTGTGGCTTTAGCACAAAGATCTATATACTCAAAAACAATATAACTCTTACCAAAGATAGCTACACTCACCAGCAACTACTCTGCAGAGACACAGCAAAAAGCAATGATATCCCACTAGAAAAAAATAAAAAACAATTACTCATAAGACAACAAAGTACACATCAAGCACTAATGCAAAAAGATTTTGACACTCAAAACACAGAAGCCAAACATACTGCTATTACTGTACCATTTGCAAAAAACAGATTCATGTAGGGAAATTAAACTAATTTAGAGTAAATAGTACAAAATAAATTCGCGTACCAAGCACATGCAACTACACAAGCACGGTGTCGCTTCCCTTACTTAAAAAAAAATTCCCTGGTGCTAGTGGGGCATTTCCGCTGCACGATCGTGACGCTGTGCGCGATCGTGAAGCAGAAATGCCCTGCAAAGAGACATCAGGGGAGAGGAAAATCTCTTTCCTCTCCCCGATACCTCGATGCATTTTCCAAACCCCCCCCAGGAACAAGGAAACCTACCTGGTTTCTCCGACGCTCAGGAAGCAAATGGCTTCCCGAGCGTCTGGGACTTCCTGATGACGTCAACGTGCGCTGTGCGCGCTGACGTCATGGGATTTCCCTGGGGGGGGGTCGGGGGTGGCAGCGGAAACTCTTCCGCTGCCATCCCCCTTTGTGGGGACGAAATTGGACACCCGTGGGGGGGGGCGCGCCAGCGCTTCCCCCGTGGGTGGGTCCCATGACGAGCTGGACTCGTCATGAGCCCACGTCTACTGTGTGCCATGACGAGTCCAGCTCGTCATGAGCAGGGAAGGGGTTAATTCTCTCAGGTCAGCTCCCCCTAGAAAATGTTTAACAAGAGTTATTTTTTGGTGTTGGAGATCAATTTTCGCTGCCCAGAATACCTACACATACCACGGATATTTCATATCAATTTTCCCATGTTACGGGTATGTCTCCTGCATGTTGTAAAAATGCAGGGGCCCTAATAGAAGCCATTCCCAAAACTGTTTCTTCTGAAAAAAAGGAAATAAAAAAACAAAACATAGATTGTCATTGTAGTGCGCAATGAATGACAAAAATATAAAATCAAAAATATTGTGTGACATGAATATGCTCTCAAAATATTGCACTACAAAGAAAGATTATAGAAGGGAAGAATATTGTGTTCATGCATTGTGGGACGACAGACCGGACAAACAGACGCGGAGGCTGTATATAATGAGCCAGTTGGTGTCTTTTTATTAACAAGGTAGGAAGAGGGCCTGCCGGTGCGGGTCTCAGGGAGTCTTGGTGAAGTCTTCGGGTCCTCTCTTGTTCTGCTGTGTCTGGACTGTCCTCTTCGGTGAATGGCGTTTCAGGGATGGGCTGTGTGGTTCTCCCAGGGAGGCTCATGTGAGAGACAAAAAAAAAACCAAGAAGCCGTCAGGGACTCTGACTTGTCTCGCCCATAGGCGACCGTAGGTCCATCACCACACCCGGTTGGCGCTTAGGGAATGTGCAGGGCGTATCTCTTACTGGCTAGTGCAGGGGTTTGTGAGAAAAAGGGGAGGGGGTTGTATAGAAGGATTGCCTAGACGTTACTGTGCCTGGCAGCAGTTAGAAGGAGATCAGACCCGACCATCAGAGCCTTCCTTTGCAATATGGGTGTGCTCTCTTAGGAGGGTGGTAACTTGAGGAAGGGGGAAAAAAAACAAAGGAAGAAGACCGAAACACGAGAGAGAGAGAAACAAAACAATATTCTTTTAATCACCCTCCACCCCCGTTACCCCTCTCTAAACCACCTTCCGCCCTGCCCCGTTTTCCCCGTATCTCAGCCACTCACCGGCCCCGCCGCAACTCCCCTGAGTTGCGGCCGCTCTCCAGCCTCCTCCTGTGGGGTCCACCAGTCCTCGCACCACGTCTCGTCCTGGGCTTCTTCTTCGCTACTCCGCCTCTCCTCGCTCTCTCCGCATCGCTCCTTCTCCGCTCTGCTCCACTCTTTCTCTTCTCCACGCCGTTCCTTCTCCGCCTTGCTCCACTCCTTCTCTTCTCCACGCCGCTCCGCTCCTTTCTTCCTCCACTCCAGCACATGTGCGCCCATTTTCAGTCTTGGTGCCCCTTATCACCTGTGATGGAGAAGTACATCCGGGTTTAGTCCCTCCCACTTCCGCGTTCGTCACGGCCCAGCCTGGTCCGAGCGCGAGGGGGTGGGGCCAGTGTTCAGAATGTTGCGACCATGCTGCGGGAGTCCGCGAGGCTGTTTTCCCCAGGTAAGGTCCGTTCCCTGGTTTGTTGTGGATGGTGTGGACAGGGGCATGTACGGGGCCCTCTCACATGCATCTAATATTGTTTTTTTTATGTATATAATATTATTTAATGTATTTATTTTTTCAATACATTTTGTATATATTAATTATATTAATTTTAGGTGTTAATATTAATGTAGTTTTACATATTTTGAGCATAGTTTGTAATTTGTATTGTGAAGTCAATTTTTGTAGTTTAATTGGTAATGAACAAGTTACTTACCTTCGGTAACGCTTTTTCTGGTGGATACAGTATCTGCCTGTGGATTCCTCACCTTGTGAATATCCCCTGCGCCAGCATTCCACAGAACTTTTCTTTCCCAGCACTCCACGTCGACGTGGGCGACGTCACAATGCATCGGCTCCGCACGCGACTCCGTACGACGTCATCGGAGCCATAAGAAGCCCACGTCGGCGTGATGACGTCAGTTCCACCCATTTTTTCCGTGCCTTCGAGGCGAACAGGTGAACCAACGACAACTCCAAGTATACACAGTATACAGAATACCAATACATATACATAGCATACAAAGCAAAGGAATGCTAATCAAACAAGCATTTCCTACAAATGTACAAGAAAGTATACAAACATTTCAAACAAGACCTATTCCATGGTATACAAAGGTGGACAACGGGGAGGCGGGTGGGTCAGTGAGGAATCCACAGGCAGATACTGTATCCACCAGAAAAAGCGTTACCGAAGGTAAGTAACTTGTTCTTCTGATGGATACATCTGCCAGTGGATTCCTCACCTTGTGAATAGATTCCCACAGCAGTCCCCACTCCCGGAGGAGGGTGTCCACCTTCCTATACCAGAAAGTCTTGCAAGACAGAGCGCGCAAAGTGGCCCTCCCTCCTCATCTCGGAGTCCAAGCAATAATGCTTTGCGTAGGTATGGAGGGAGGCCCAAGTCGCGGCTTTACAAATGTCTGTCACAGGAACACCCCGGGCCAAAGCAGATGTAGATGACTTAGCTCTAGTTGAATGAGCCCTAATGCCCTCAGGGGGGGTCTTACCAGCCAGGGCGTAGTAGATCTTGATGGCCAGGATAATCCATCTCGACAACGTGCGCTTGTGCACCGCTCTCCCTTTGGAACGTCCAACATAACCCACGAAGAGCTGATCGTCCAGACGAAAGTCCTTCGTTCTGTCCAAGTAAAAGCTTACAGCTCTCTTTGGGTCCAGGCGACGAAGCCTTTCCTCCTCTTTGGAGGGATGAGGAGGAGGATAGAAAACAGGGAGAGTAATGGACTGCCCCAAATGAAACGGAGTGACCACCTTTGGCAGGAAAGCAGCCCTGGTCCTGAGAACCATCCTTTCAGCATGCAAGGTTAAAAACGGGGGTTTAGAACTACGAGCTTGAAGCTCACTCACCCTCCTTGCCGAGGTTATGGCTACAAGAAAAACCACCTTAAAGGACAACAGCCTCAAAGGACAGCTATGTAGAGGCTCAAATGGGGACCCCATCAGAAAGGTTAAAACAAGATTAAGGTCCCACTGAGGCATTACAAAAGGAGTGGGAGGAAACATGTTTGTTAAGGCCCTTAATAAACCTCAGAACAACCGGAGATTTAAATAGCGACGGTTGATCAGGAAGGCATAGAAAAGCCGATAAGGCCGAAAGATAGCCCTTGACCGTAGCCTCAGCACAGCCCTTTTGAGCCAAGGAAAGGGCAAACTGGAGCACCTCCGAAAGATGTGCTTTTAAAGGGTCAATGGATCTCTCTCCACACCATTTTACAAACTTGGACCACCTTTAGGAGTAAATGGACTTGGCGGAGTGTTGCCTGGCCGATAAAATAACATCCACCACATCTGGCGGGAGAGAGAAGGAACTCAGGTTGCCCCGTTCAATCTCCAGGCATGAAGGTGTAAGCTCTGGAGGTGGGGGTGTAGAACCTGCCCCTCCGACTGCGAGAGGAGATCTGCCCTCAGAGGGAGACGGAGCGGAGGGCACGAGGAGAGGTGGAGAAGATCTGTGTACCACACCCTTCTTGGCCAATCCGGGGCGATCAATATAACTTGGGCCCGGTCTTGGCGAATCTTCCTCAGAACCCGAGGAATCAAGGGTATGGGAGGAAACGCGTAAAGGAGTCGTGAGCTCCAACTCAACTGAAACGCGTCCCCCAACGCTCCCTGCATCGGATACTGGAGACTGCAGAATGACGGGCAGTGAGCATTCTCGTGAGTGGCGAACAGGTCCACCCGAGGTGTCCCCCACGACCGAAAGACGTGACGATCCACCTCTGGATGGAGCCTCCACTCGTGGTCGGCGGAGAACTGCCGACTGAGACTGTCTGCACGTAGGTTCAGCACCCTGGCCAGATGATTTGCCATCAGACAAATCTGATGATCCTGAGCCCAGGACCAGAAACGCAGAGCCTCTCTGCAAAGTCAACGCGACCCCACTCCTCCCTGCTTGTTGACATACCACATCGCGGTAGTGTTGTCTGTCAGGACTTGAACAGACTGACCGCAAAGGGAAGGGAGGAAGGCCTTGAGCGCCAAACGAATCACCCGCAATTCTAAAAGGTTGATGTGAAGCAACCTCTCCTCTGGAGACCAAAGTCCTTTGATCTCCAGATCCCCCAGATGCGCAGCCCACCCTAAAGTGGATGCATCCGTTATCACCGATGGAGATAGATGGAAGGGCTTTCCTTGAGACAGATTGCCCTCCACGCTCCACCAAGACAGATCCGCTGCAGCTTCTCCGGAGATCTTGATCGACTCCCCGAGATCCCCGTTGTGCTGATACCACTGCCTGCGGAGACACCACTGGAGCGCCCTCATGTGCCAGCGTGCGTGGTTGACCAACAGAATGCAGGAGGCAAACAGACCGAGCAGGCGAAGGACCTTCAGAACTGGAACAACCGCTCCACTATGGAATAAAGGGACCATCTCCTGAATGTCGAGAATCCTTTGAGGAAAAGGGAATGCTCAACACACAGTAGTGTCCAGTACTGCTCCTATAAACAGGTTGGGTTGAGAGGGCACCAGGTGAGATTTGGGCACGTTTATCAAAAAACCCAAGTCGAATAACAGCTGAGATGTCACCTGCAGATGACGCTGCACTATCTCTGGGGACTCTGCATTCAGAAGCCAGTCGTCCAGGTAAGGGAAAACCGGGATCCCTGACCTCCTGAGATGAGCAGCCACCACTGCCATCACCTTTGTGAAGACTCGAGGTGCGGTAGTAAGACCAAACGGGAGAACCGCAAACTGGTAATGTTGCGACCCAACCGTAAAACGGAGATACTTCCTGTGCGACTTCAGGATTGGGACATGGAAATACGCGTCCTGCAAGTCGAGCGACACCATCCAGTCTCCTTGCTGCAACGCTTGAAGATCCTGCGCAAGGGTCAGCATCTTGAATTTCTCCTGTCTCAGGTAAAAATTCAAGATTCTGAGGTCCAGAATCGGACGCAATCTGCCGTCCTTTTTGGGAATCAGAAAATACCGGGAGTAGCATCCCTGACCCCTTTCCTGCTCCGGAACCACCTCTATTGCACCCTTCTGAAGCAAGGCTAGAACTTCTTTCTGCAGGAAAAGCAGATGGTCTTCCGAGCAATAACCTTGGCAAGGAGGGTAAGGGGGAGGAAACTCCCGAAAGGGAAGGGCGTACCCAGTCTCTACGAGGTTCAAAACCCAAAGGTCGGTTGTAATAGATTTCCAACCCCGTAGAAAGTAGGACACCCGACCCCCCACAGGTCTTACATGATCCGGGATGGGGGATCTAGGGCTGCTTCCCTGAAGCCTCATTGGGAGCAGAGGAGGAGGAGGAAGAAGAGGGGTTGCGACCAGAACCTCTCCGACCCCTTTGCTTCCCTCTATAGGACCTATAGAGGGGATTCTGCTGCTGTTGTTGCTGCTGCTGTTGGGGCTGTTGGAAGGAGCGAAAGGATGATCTTCCGAATCCCCTAGACTTTCGAAAAGCTGAACCCCTAGCAGGAGCCTGCAGACCCAAGGACTTCGCCGTCAATCTACTGTCCTTAAATCGTTGAAGGGCAGAATCTGCTTTCTCCCCAAACAGCTTTTGTCTGTCAAAAGGCAGATCAACCAACGTGGCCTGAACATTCGCTGAGAAACCAGAGGACCGGAGCCAAGCCTGCCTCCTTGCGGCTATGGACGACCCCATAATTCTCGCCACCGAGTCCACCGTATCCAGCCCAGACTGGATCACCTGCCTGGCAGCCGCCTGAGTGTCCGCAACAACTTCCAAGAAGGACGACTTATCCCCCTCAGGCAACTTAGGGGCCAAAGATTTTATAGAGTCCATCAAGGCTTGAACATAACGCCCCAGCAAGCATGTGGCATTAGATGACTTCAATGCCATACTTCCTGAGGAGAAGGTCTTCTTGGCCGCCTGATCAACTTTCTTTGACTCCCTATCAGCCGGAGACTGAGGGAAAGCACCCGAAGCATGCTTAGAACATGAAGCCTGCACCACTAGGCTCTCCGGAGATGGATGTGTGGACAAAAAATCCGGGTCTCCTGGTGCAACTCTGTACCTCCTTGCCACCTGTCTGCAAACCGCCGGAGCTGATAGAGGCTTCTTCCACACCTCCAACACTGGTTCCAAGATGGCCTCATTGAAAGGCAACAAAGGCTCTGAAGCCGACGTCGGAGAGTGTAACACCTCGGTAAGCAGGTTTGACTTGTACTCCACAGAGGGCAGCTGCAGATCTAACAACTCTGCGGCCTTCTTAATCACCACATGGTAGGGTGCCAATTCCTGTGGAGGAGAAGACCTTTGCAGAAGCATGCTCCCACTCCGGGGTGGTATCCAAACCACTTGCATCCTCTATTCCTTCATACTCATCCGAAGAAGAGTCGACTTCACCTTCTTCCACCTCTGCCCGATATCTTCCTTCCTCCAACATCCTTTGGGCCTCCCGCCTCGACCGGATCCGGGGAGCCGGCGTCGTCGACGTCGTACGCGGCGTCGGTGGAGCCAAAGGCACCGGAGTCGGAGGCGCCATAGGTGGAGTCGGCGGCGCGGGACTCGGCGCCGATGAAGTCGGCCTCGGCGTCGAAGAAGGCTCCGAAGACTGACGGTCCATCCGAGGTCGAGTCGGATCCCCACCCGGCGCCGGAAACTGCCAAGAAGGCGCCATCGGCATAAAGGGCAGAAAAGGGGCCTGAGCGTAATGCTGCGGCACCCCTAGCGTAAACGCCATCGGACCCACGGGACCAGTTGGTGCTCCGGATGGGAAGGACGCCCTATTAAAAATACCATACATGGCATTCAGAAATCCTGAGGGATCCGTACCTGGAGCCGGGAATTGGGGATAAAGGACCGTCCCTGTATCCCCTTGTGGAGTCACCGGCGTCGGCTCCGCAGAATCATCCACCGGAGCGGCAGAGTCATCCGGCACCGGAACACTCTCCTCCTGTTCTTGCTCATCCAAAGGAACATCAGACTCCACTTGACCCGGAGTCGAAGCCTTGGACGGAGCCGGTGACGGCGTCGGGGAACGAGCTGGAGCCCGCTTCGGCGAGGGAGACTTCGGAGACTTAGAAGGAGAAGGTGACAAGTCCTTGCTCCGACGTCGGCGGGGCAAAGCCGACCTCGACTTCCTGGACTTCGAGGACCGACGCCGAGAAGAATGCTTCCTCTTCTTGTGGTGTTTCTTCGACTTCGACGACCTCGAAGTCGATGACTCCCGCCTGGACTTCCCTTTTTTTCTCCCTCTCTTCTCCTCACTGATTTTCTTCATGAAGAGCTTGGTCTTCCTCTCCTTCAGCGCTTTAGGATTCATGCTCCTACAGCACCCGCATTCTTCCATGTCATGATCAGAAGAAAGAAACCATAAGCAGTCCTGATGCGGATCCGTCATGGACATCAGGCCTCCGCATTCCCTACAGGGCTTAAAGCCCGACTTCCTCGTCGAAGACATACTGAATTTAACACAGTAACACCGCTAAACTACAAAGTAGCTAGAGAGCACTGGAAAAAAAACGTTGCGCGTCGACGGCGCGGAAAAAAGGGAACTGACGTCATCACGCCGACGTGGGCTTCTTATGGCTCCGATGACGTCGTACGTAGTCGCGTGCGGAGCCGATGCATTGTGACGTCGCCCACGTCGACGTGGAGTGCTGGGAAAGAAAAGTTCCGTGGAATGCTGGCGCAGGGGATATTCACAAGGTGAGGAATCCACTGGCAGATGTATCCGTCAGAATTATAATTACTTAGGTTATGTGAAGTTATTTATTGATTAATGTTTCTTTTTCGTTGGTGATCATGTCAATTGCTTAATAAATTATTCTAATTATTTAAATGCATGTTGTGATCCATATCTAATTTTGTATAGTTAGATTAGTCATTTATATTTTAGTTGTGGGTAGTTGGGTTTTACTGCCATTTAATTATTGCCAGCACTCATCCTGAAAATATAATTTCCGGTGGGGCCAGTGAAATACGAGCCAGGTGGCAACCCTATTACTGTGACTAGCTCCATAGATGCTTTCCAGTGCCCTTCCCCTATGTGGATACAGCTTGTGCAGAGGTAACTGCTAACTCATGCCAGCGACCCATGCACGGTTAAGTGCTGACTCACACTGAGGCAAGGAGCACTATTCCAAAAAACGTTGATATATCAGTATTAATGACACTCATCAGGAATCCAAAACAATGAGAAGAAGGAGAAATCTATGATGATGATGATGTGAGTGACATCTCATACTCTGGAACCCCCAGGCACTCCTGACTAGTGCAGTCCTACTAAATGCATTTGTTACTCTTCTGACCTGTCACTGTCACCAGTGAAGGAGTCTGGGATGAACAGGTTCATTCAGGAATGTTTATTTTTAATAAGTGTTCCATTTACAGGGTAAGAGAAAGTGAGGCAGCAACCATGACAGCCTCATCAGACAGATGTGAAGAAATTGCCTACTTCTCAGAAAATATTGCCAAAATTGACCAATACTTCCTTCCCATACAACTATCCTCCAACGTCCAATCCAATCTTGTCCTCACCTCTAATGCCTACTCCACATCCCCCCTTCCAGACAACACTCTCTCTACTCTGCCCTCTATCCTCCCACTTCCCAGCGAGCCTCCTCACCCACCCATTTCCATACCCCCCACCACTCCACAGGCCTCTCACCTTCCACATCCCCAGTAACCAACTCCCCTAAATCTCAACCTAAGAACAATGTCTCCTTGCTCAACTTTCTCCCCGTCACTGAGCATGAAGTCCTCAATATAATTGGCAATCTAAAACCGTCCTCCCACACAAAAGACCCAATACCCTCCAACCTTGTCCCTGCCCTTAATCACATCATCACCCCATTCTGGACCAAAATCATCAACACCTCTCTCTCCACCGGCTGTGTCCCCTCCTCCCTTCAGCTTGGTCAAATCTCGCCCATAATCAAAAACCCCAATGCTGACCCCAATGACCTAAATAATCTCCGCCCCATCACTAACCTCCCCCTTCTCTCAAAGGTACATGAAAAATGTGTCCTACTACAACTAGACAAACACAGAAAACTTCAACTTTCTCGACCCCTTTCAATCTGGCTTCAGAAAAGGCTGCAGCACCGAAACGGCAATGCTCAATGTCATAGATGACATCCATCAATCACTTGACAATGGCGAGACCTGCCTTCTTATACTTCTTGATCTCTCCGCAGCATTCGATACAGTCAACCATTCAGCCCTACTTAATGTGCTTAGGACCCGTTTCGGCCTTAATGGCACCGCCTACAAATGGTTCATCTCTTATCTACAACACCGTACTCAGCAAATCAAAATTCAAACCTGTCTCTCTACCCCCACTCCTGTCTCCCTTGGAGTCCCCCAAGGATCTATTCTCTCTCCCTCCCTCTTTAACCTCTTTATGGAACCCCTCCCCCTCATTCTTAACCAAGCAGGCATAAATTACCACCTCTACGCTGATGACACCCAAATCTATTACAAGATTAAAACTCATGCTGACATCTTACACCTGAACAACACCCTTACCAAGATCCAAACCTGGTTCCATTCCAATCATCTCTAACTCAACCCTAACAAAACCAAAATCATTCTCTTCTCCCCCAAAAATAACCCTCTGACCATTCAATCATGGATCCCTGACCTCAATGCACCCTGTCCAACTCCGTCAAATCTCTTGGCATCATTATCGACAACACCCTAACCCTTAATGTTCACATCAAAAACTCTGCCAAAGGAGCCCTCTTCACTCTCCGTCACCTCAAGAAAATCAAACCATTCATACCCACCGATGATTTCAAACTCGTAGTTCAGTCGCTTGTTCTGTCACGTATTGATTTTGGTAATGCCATCCTCAATGGAATCCCCAAGGTACACCTGGCTCCAATCAAAGCTGTGCTCAACCTTGCTGCCAGGCTCATCATGGACTGCAAACGCTTCGATCATATATCCCCGGCTCTCAAATCTCTTAAATGGCTACCTATCGAAGGAAGATCTGCCTACAAAACCGCCTGCATTACTCATAAAGTCCTCCACCAAAACACTCCGCATTACCTCTCAAAGAAACTCCACTCAGCGGGCTCCACTCGACCTCTGAGAAGTACCAACACCCTACTCCTAATCCCACCTCTGCATAAAAAGAAATCTACACAGTCTCGCTCCTTCTCTGGCAATGTCCCTATTATCTGGAATGCTCTCCCAATAAACTTGCGCTGTAATCCCTCCTATTCTAGTTTCAAAAAAGACCTCAAAACCCACCTCCTCAATTATTATTGGGGTTCCTAACCTGTGTCCTACTCATGATTTCTTATCTATCATACTATATTTGTTCAGTAATTATCTACCTGTTCTCCTGTTCACCATTTACCTAATTACTTAAATGTATAGCTCCTGCCCCTGTTTATTTATCTGGTTTTGTATAATGCTCATGTTGTTTGCACTTTGCATTTTTCAAATTTCTGTTGCATTACCTTTCATATGCTTTTATACCCTATGTGCCTTATACTATCCTTATCTTGTGAAGCGCTCTGATACCTCTGGGTCTAGCCAGCGCTATATAAAACCTTCAAAATAAATAAACCAGTCATAGCACGATCCCAGCTCCATCTGCCGTCCACAACTTTAGCTATCAGTCATGGACTATTAAAGCAACTCTAAAACACATTTTAAAGCACTTAGTACTTACTTTAAGTACGTATTGATAAAGGGAAAAAAAGTCCCCGCGTTAGGTGATTTTGCTAATATCTGTACCGGCACGGACTTTAAAAAACTGGACATTCCAGTAAAAATAAAATGGCCAAGTGGCAACCTTGCACTCCAACTAGCATGTGCCAGAATTGCCTAGAAAGTGGCCACGAAAAGGAAGCACATCAAAGCCTCAAAATGACATGCTAAAACAATTGCATATATGAGTGAGGGAAAAATGTAGGAACAGTGCAAGCCATTATGGAAATAAGCAGACATCAGGCAGCTTCAATACATACATCGTAGTGTATTCAGCTACGTTACGATGGTTTACAGACAGTTTATTTATAAAGCAGAGGTTCTTAACCTGTGCGCCGGCGACCCCTGGGGGCCTGTGAAGCCTACTCAGAGGGCCCATGACCACTTAGGAAATTACTATATGATCAAAAGGGGGAGGAAGAAGCTCTGATCCATTCAGCTTCCTGTCAAAGGTCAATAATCATAAGGGGAATGGATCACTTGTACCTGTAATATCAGGGTCAAGTGTGGTAACCAACATGAAAATCCTCAATCACGTACAGGAGTGAAAAGCGGCATATTTTGATTCTCCGCTTCTAGAGATGTGAAAGCATCATCATTTGGGTCTTTTGTGTTAAAATGCTTTCCTTTGTACCGTGTGGGGTCGAGCGTTTTGAGATTTCTCTGTCATTTGGCTGTGAATAGTTACCATCAATATCCCCTGCTGAGTTGCTGGTGTTTGTTTATTGTAAAAAACAATAAAAATTGCTTATCAAAAAAAATGGGGCAGAGAAGAGCGTGGCCAAGACCCGGAGCGAAATGGCCGCCTAATCCTCTAGCTCCGTGAAATCTGTCCTCCCCACGTCAATCCGACAACAAAATCCGGTTCCCTGTGGTAGGGGAACGCACCGAAAAGCGAGCGGAACGTCCTACACCTGCAGCCGAAGACTGCCAGTGCCCGTAGTTCCAGACCTTACAGTTGATGGGCCTGTTTAAACGCTGGAGCCGGGGGCTCAATTTTGGTGGCGGCCGCTGGGGAGACCGGCAAGTTCGGCCGGTGTAGCCTGCACGCCCTGAACTCTGTGCACACTCACAGCCTATCGCATACGCACAGACACCAGCAGGGTCCCCTGACGTGGCGCAGGCCGAACCGGACGCAGTGAACGACACCCGAGGCCTGACGAGAGCAGCGCATAGCGGCAGGAATGAGAGCCGGGCGTGAGAGGCAAGACTGGCTGCGGCCTAGCTTTGATCTGCGGAGTATACTGGAGGTGAGGTGGAGGTGGGCTCCCAGAGTAGTGGCCGGAGTAGCCGGACCCTCCTCCCCTCCCCCACGGGCACTCGGCCAGAGGCGGGGGACAGGCCCTTCCCCCATCTTCCCTGGGGCACGGCGGCGTTGCGGTAGGAGACGGGAACTGTGAACAGTGCTGGGCATTGCCGATCCCCTCTGGTGGGGCTTGGAGCCTCCGGGGCAATAACACTTCGCCTCTCCTGCATCAGCACGCCGCACTGACACTCCGTGTGGTGGTGAGTCAACTACACACTGCAGCGGGTGCAGACAGCTCCATCCACCATCACTGTCTGTCACCCAACAAGGCTAACCGTTCCAGAGACGTGTGGGGATGTTGTTGCCCTCTGTGCTGCCTTGCCTGCGATTCACCTGGCGCCACATAGAGGGAGACTGGCTCTTACCACCGCACCATGTGGGCCTATGGCTGGCACCGGGAACAGAAGCCTACGATACTGTGAGATCCTGGCGAGGCTTCCAGACAACAATGGAGAAAGGCAAATCTGCAGGTGCGAGGGAGCCGAAAACAGTGCAGTGCAACAGATTAGATCGCTACACCCTCCCCAAAGACGTACTCCAAGGCCGACAATCCGGGGGTAGTACCAGCAATGAGCAAGGAGGGGATGACCAATAGTTATCATTAAGAGATGTTATGAATGCAATAACTAGTGTCAAAACCTCACTGGAACATAAAATGGATACCATTGCTATTGAGGTCAACAGGTTCCGACGCGATCTCACCAAACTTAACGAGGAGGTCAAACAGGTGGAGCTTACCACATCTAGTCTGGTGGGAGACGTCCGCCTGCTTCAAGGGGCAATCCGAGACCTACAATCATTCCGCAAAACTACTAAGCTCAAACTGGATGATTATGAGGGACGCCTGCGTCGCAATAACCTACGCATCTTAGGAGTACCGGAAAAGGCAGAGGGACAGGCTCCGGACCTCTTTGTGGAAGACCTTATCCTACAACATTTACAGCCCAAAGGCGTAAGTAAGTTCTTTGTCATTGAAAGAGTGCACAGGGTCCCCGGAGGTCGTCCCAAGCCGGGAGCCCCCTCACACCCTATACTGGCGAGAGTACTAAATTTTCGGGACACAGACGTAATCCTCCAGAATGCTAGAATGGGAACTGCCCTCTGCTATGAGAACGCAGACAGCTCCTTCTTCCTGGACTTCACACAAGTGCAGAGACAGAGAAGATCATTCATCATAGTGAAACAGAAACTCAGAGAAAAGGGACTGAAATACTCCATGCTATTCCCGGCGCGTCTTCGAGTGGAAGCAGAAGGAAAAACCTGGTTCTTCGAACAACCGGAGGAAGCGGCTGACTGGCTCGAACACCAGATGGAACACGCCCCACAAGATCGCAATGGGGAGGGTGAGGCTGCCTCTCAAGCCCATGGCTGACGGGGCCGAAATGGACACCATGACTTCCCAGCACGGAATGATTTCATGGACAGGCCGAGACAGGTAACGGGCTGTGTGGCGGCCGGGCCTTGGGGAGGCCTTTCCCTCTGACAGCTGACACCCAGAACTGCGGTGCGTAACTCACCTGGGGAACACTAAGGTTTTTACTTTTTTGGGTGGGGTCAGGACAGCGGGACACCACATCCTTACATTTTCTGCTTTTAGTTCTACTATTGGGCGACAGGCACTCTGCAAGTTTTACATGGGCAGTTCCACGCCCAGAGTGCAGGGCAGCAGGGTGGGGGGTTGTAGGGTTGGGGGTTTGTGTTCATTTGTTGTTATGGTTTTTGCATCTGTATTTTATTTCGATTTTACTACAGAGGACACTGCAACTTGCAAATTAAACAATGAGTGCAATGGGGGACAAACATGTTAAAATATTGAGTTGGAATGTAAACTGGCTCTGGGACAAGATCAAACGTAGCGTAGTTCTCCAATATATTAAACGGCAGGCCCCGGATATTGTCATGCTTCAAGAGACTCACCTGGTCGGGAATCTTTGTAAAGCGATGCACAGAGGGGGGTACAAAATGGTCGCACACGCAGGGTTTACCTCCGGTTCCCGGGGTGTGGGTATCATGGTAAAGAACACACTCCTCATAGCCGTAAGCTCCACGTGGACAGATGATAGGGGCAGATATGTCAGGGTCTTGGGCACATGGGAGGGCTGTCCTACCACATTCATGTCCAGATATGTACCTCCAGGCTTACAGGGCTCCACCTTTGCGGACCTGGGCTTGGTCCTCCTCACCATTCCAGATGGTCTCCTAGTCCTAGGGGGCGACTTTAATGCAGTGGTCTCGGGCACACTGGAGCGATATCCCCCACGGGACGTGGGACCCTCTTCCCGGGACTTTCTTGATGCTATGGGTCTGGTAGATGGGTGGAGAACATATCACCCAGACCAGATACAACACACCTTCCACTCCGGGGCACATCATAGCCTTTCCCGTTTAGATTATTGACTGGTCCCCGCTGCCCAAGCCATGTACATCCACGACATCAAGCATTTGGCCAGGGGCATCTCCGACCACTCACCAGTATTGATACACATAGTTCTCAACCAGGTTATGGTGGGAAGACTAGCTCCAATCAATCCATGGTATCTTTGAGATCCGAAAATCCGTAAAAACCTCCTTAAAGCCATGGACGATTACTTCTCCGAAAATGTGGGGTCCGTGTCCTCACCCCAGTCCTTATGGGAGGCATTCAAGGCCATTATTCGGGGTCAGGCCCTGTCATTGATCATGGAGACGAAGAAAGATTATAAGGTCCTAGTCATTGACAAGGCCAAAATTCTGGGCAGGGAGCGCCAGGGTAGGATTTACAACCTAAGTGACAAAGCAGGGAAACTCATAGCATGGTTGGACAAAAAAGACTGGGCGAGCAGACTAGTGTCGTGGCTGTTAGGCCAAGTGTAACGTGAAAAGTCCACTAACCTGCAACAAGAGCGGCTAGCAGGGACGATGTCGTGTAGATAATCCCGATTATTCCCCTGGAAACACCCCCCACCTAGATCTAGTTGAACTTCAGGTGTGAAGATGCAACCCGGGGGACAGCCGGGAGAAGATAACGGAAACTGGGGGAGTGTAGAGGGATGGGGGTCGGATGCCGTGAAGTGGTAAGGCACGGTCCCTTTTTTGAGGTAGGTGTAGTTTTAAGGATACTCCAGGGATCCCTCGGGAAACACAGGTAATCACCCAGGATGTGAATGCTGCACTAGCCCACTGTCGGGGGGTACCCTGGCAGGCGTGTTTTAACGTCACACCGCCCACACGGGCCCGGCAGGCTTGTGCCACCAAAGAAAACAAGGAAACGAAGTTTGGTTCTGGCGACGTAGGACAGTTTCAGAGAGGCCAAGAACCCAAAGTACTGCGGACTCCAACAGACAATTGAATCCCTTATGAGGAATGGGGGAAACACAACAAAAGGAGCGCATGCAGAGCGGGAGACGCTTCCACTCCCTGCGCGGACCTAATTACCTGAACCGATCTCCATAGATCGTAATCACGGATGTGTTGAAAGTCTCAATCCTCAGGGGCCGGAGATGTCGGAAATCCAATTCGGAGCTTGAATGAGTAGCGCGCAAAAGAATCAGCGGGGAGTACCATCCGCAACGCGCTACTCTACGAAACAGGGAAATCCAGATCACGGACTGTTTGTCAAGCCCCGCTTCCTGGAAGAGGCGGGGCTTTTGTAATGCGCGGTAACTTCGCGCGCGGCTCGTCCCGTGCGTCTTTGCCCCTTGGCCTTCTGGGCCTCGTAGTCTGTTTTGCGCCGGACTCGGCCTGCGGCTCTAGGATCGCGACAGAACCCCCTCTCAAGAATCGCCGTCTCGGCGGTTGACCTAGCTTGCCGGGGTGTGTGCGATGGAACCGGTTCACCAACTGAGGGCAGTGTAGATTAGTGACAGGTTTCCAGGTTCTTTCCTCCACTCCGTAACCCTTCCAATCAACTAAGTACTGCAAGCGTCCTCGCACACGTCGGGAATCTAGCACCTCTTTCACCTCGTACTCCTCTTGTCCGTCTATACTTAGCGGGACAGGGACCGGAGCAACTCTTGTGCTGTCGGGACAGGCTTTTAGTAAGGACACATGGAACACGGGATGGATTTTCCATGATGGGGGCAAGGACAGCTTCATGTCCACAGGATTAATGATTTGTTGAATACCGTAGGGTCCCACAAACTTGGGAATTAGCTTTCCCCCTTTTTTGACCTGCAAGTGTTTTGGATAACCACACCATGTCCCCTACCTTGTATGAGGGTTCTGGGGTTCTCTTTTTGTCTGCCTGTTGTTTCTGTGCTCTTTGTGCTTTTTCTAACTGACCCTTCACCTCCGCAAGCACAGCTCGTAAATGGGTGTGGTGCTCGTGTATGGTGGGATGATGCGTTTCTATAGGCCCTTCAAAGGGTAGGAAATACGGATGGAAACCATAAAGACAGAAAAAGGGGGAACACCCTAATGTGGTATGTTGTGCGTTATTGTAAGCAAACTCGGCAGTCCAAAGTAATGAATGCCAATCTGGAGTATTTTGGAGGGTAAAACATCGTAGATATTGTTCGAGGGTTTGGTTTAACCTTTCCGTTTTTCCGTCTGTTTGTGGGTGGTAACTGGTAGACAGACGTACTTCCACTCCCATGATGGCACATAAGGACTTCCAGAATCGTGAGATGAATTGGGATCCCCTGTCGGTAATGAGAACTCGAGGTAGTCCATGGGCGCGTACTACATGCTGAAGGACGATGGTAGCGAGTTCAGCGGATGTAGGTAGTTTCTTGAGGGGGATAAAATGGCCCATCTTGGACAAGTGATCAACCACCACTAGGATGGTGGTGTAATCGTCACAGGGCGGCATTTCCACAATAAAGTCCATTGAAATGGTGTGCCAGGGGAACGGAGGCACCGGGATTGGGTGTAGTAATCCAACAGGTTTGGAATGACTCGCCTTGCTTTGGGCACAGATAGCGCAATTCTTGATATATTCTTTGGTGTCAGACCGTAGGGAGGGCCACCAAAATGATCTCTCGAGGAGAGAGATGGTTTTCGTATTTCCTAGGTGCCCTCCTAATGGGGAATCGTGAGCCCAGGCTACCATCTGTTGTTGTTGGACGGATCGGGGGAGGTATAGGGCTTCATGATGAAACAGTAAACGATGTTTTGTGGTTCGATTGTCAGGGTCCTCTTGTATCCAGGAATTGCTTTCGAATGGATCTCAGGACGCCTTCAGGTCCTCCAGAAAATCCGGGGCTGTGAGAGCTGCAATGCTGTCAGGTGGAAAGGAGTTTTCTGCGAGAACGCTAGGAGGCTCTGGGTGTTCTTCAGTTTCTGGGTGTGAGGGGTCCTCTAACCGTGATAAGGCGTCAGCTTTTCCGTTCTGTGTTCCTGGTCTATATCGGATAATAAAATCAAAATCGGAAAAGAAAAGCGACCACCTTAGTTGCCTGGGTGTGAGGGCTTTAGCTGTCTTTAGGAAAAGAAGATTTCGATGATCGGTGTAGATCTCAATGGTGTGGACAGCCCCTAAGAGGTAGCGCCTCCATTCTTCACAGGCCCTTTTGATGGCCAATAATTCTTTATCCGTAATGGAATATTGATTTCACTAGGGGAAATCTTTTTGGAATAATATGCCACTGGATGTATCTGCCCTGTTTCTGGATGTCTTTGTGACAGCACCCCACCAATGGCATATTGTGACGCGTCTGTTTCCAACAGGTATGGTAGAGTCGGGTTTGGATGACGCAATATAGGTGCTTGGACAAAACGGTTCTTTAGTTCTTGAAATGCTGCATCGGCCTCTTGATCCCAGGAAAATGTGGTGTTTTTTCTCAACAGCCACGATATAGGGTGTATGATCTTTGAGAAATCCTTGATAAAGCGCCTGTAATAATTCGCAAAGCCAAGAAAACTCTGGACGGCTTTGACGTGTTGAGGCGCCTTCCACTGGGTAACAGCTTCGACCTTGCTCCTGTCCATTTGGAAACCTTGGGCATTGATGACATATCCCAAAAAGGCTATCTCGTTGACATGGAACTGGCATTTTTCCAGTTTAGCGTACAATGAGTGTATTCGTAGTCGTTCCAACACCTTCTTCACGTGAGTGATATGTTCTTGAAGGGTCGCTGAATAGATCAGGATATCATCAATATAGACGATACAAAAGAGGTCTAGCAATCCCCTCAGTACTTCATCCATGAAATACCGGAATGCAGCCGGGGCGTTGCATAACCCGAACGGCATGACCTGATACTCGTATAACCCAAACTTGGTCCTGAAGGCAGTCTTCCATTCATCTCCGGTCTTTACGCGAACCAAGTGGTAGGCCCCTCGAAGGTCCAGTTTGGTAAATACCCGGGCTCCCTTGAGTTGGTCCAACAGGACCGGTATTAAGGGCAGGGGATACCGGTTTTTTATGGTTAGTCTGTTGATAGCCCTATAGTCTATGCATGTTCTTAATTCATCGCAGTCTTTCTTCCCGATGAAGAAGAGAGGAGATGATGCGGGTGAGGAAGAAGGTCGAATGAAGCCTGAGGCGAGATTTTCTTCCAAGTAAGTTTTCAGGTAACGAGTCTCAGGTTCCGTTAGAGCGTAAACTCGACTGCATGGAATGACTGCTCCGGGGACTAGGTCGATCCGACAGTCGTATGGACGGTGTGGGGGCAGTCGAGTAGCTTCCTGTTTGTTGAAAACGGACTGGTAATCCTGGTAAACTTCTGGAAGCTTCATAATGCTACAACAACTGCGTTCTTCACTTCCGTCTTGGAGGAACCCTGCTTGTGTTTTTGTATCCTCGTCTACGAGGGCGTGATGAGGAAGGCATTGCTCCCTGCAATATGGGGAGGTTAAGGAAACTGTGCGATCCGCCCATCGAATCACGGGATCGTGCAGGGTTAACCACGGCATACCTAGAATGATACGGAAATGAGGAGCGTCGATGAGGTCAAACTGAATCAGTTCCTGATGTATCTCTCCTATCAGCATCCTTAGGGGGTAAGTATAGTGCCTCACTGGTCCTGAGGTTAAAGCCTTCCCGTCCACGGCTTTTACTACTTCTGGTTTTTCCTTGGTTTCATATGGTATTCCAAGTTCTCGGGCATATTGCTGATCCATAAAATTCCCAGTGGCTCCGCAATCCAAAAGAGCTGACACTGTTATGTTATGTACTTGCGATACCCATAACGTCACGCTTACATTGATGTGAGCCACTGATGGTTGCATAGTGTTAGGTATTCGTAGAGAGACCGTTTTCTTTTCTAGTCCCAAGTCAGAGGTCCCTGTCTGTCTTGGGTGTTGCAGTTTTCCGACGGTTGCGGGGATGCGGTGGCCTGGGACTTGGAGGTAGAGGTTCGTTCCGGGAGTCTGGTTCGGGCTCGGCATTCTTTAATGAAGTGCCCGCTTTTTCCGCAGTAGAGGCATAACTTCTGTTGCCTTCTCTTCTCTCTTTCTTCTGCTGAAAGTGGACCTCGGAGTCCTCCGATTTGCATGGGTTCTGGTCCATCCGCCGTTCGTGGGGGTTCTTCGTGGGTCGGTTTGACTCGAGCGGGCAGAAAACGGGTTTCGCTTTTGCCTCGGTCTCCCTTTCTCTCTAGCAACCGATGATCTAGTTGGACGGTGAGGTCGATTAGTTCTTCACATGTACTGGGTAGCTGTACCACCTGAGCTAAGACGTCTTTGAGTTCTCCTCTTAGGCCTTGATAGAATAGGGTGGTTCTCTTCTCTGGCGGCCAGTCCGTCTCTACCACAAGACGATTGAAGGTTGTTATATAGGACAATAAATCCTGAGGCCCCTGTCGTAAGGTAAGCAGTTCACGATCCAGGGACATCATGTGGGCCTTGCGATTGAATAATTTTCTCATTTCGAGACAAAATCCCTGAATATTTTGTAGAACCTGATCGTTCCTTTCCAGTAAAGGAATGGTCCAGCCTGCGGCATTACCTCCCATGTAGGACATCATGAATGAAGTTTTTGCCACCTCCTCCTGAAACACTTGTGGTTTACACAGAAAGTGAAGTCTGCATTGATGGAGAAAAGTTTCGAACTTCCTGGCGTCCCCATAGAAGCGTTCGGGTGGCGCCAAAGGAATCCCTTGACTCTGAACAATATGAACAGTGGGTAGTGACCTATCAGGAGGTGCAGTGTCCGATGTGGTGGCGGGAAACCCTGTGTCAAAAGCACCCCCCCCTTGGGCGCGGGTCGTGATGGGAGGTGGAAGCGTCCAGTCTCTGATGTATGATTCTTTTCCCAAACCCTTGCGAAAAATTCCTGCTACCTCTCTACGTAATGTGTTCATGTCCTTCTTTATTTCCTGATTCTCAACTCGAGAAGTGTGCACTTCCTGCAGGAGTGCCGAAATGCTCTCCACCAGGGAAGCCAACACCGTATTGGTGTCCATCGTCCGGGCTAGACAGTTACCGTAGGCTTGACAATCTGTCGTGGCTGTTAGGCCAAGTGTAACGTGAAAAGTCCACTAACCTGCAACAAGAGCGGCTAGCAGGGACGATGTCGTGTAGATAATCCCGATTATTCCCCTGGAAACACCCCCCACCTAGATCTAGTTGAACTCCAGGTGTGAAGATGCAACCCGGGGGACAACCGGGAGAAGATAACGGAAACTGGGGGAGTGTAGAGGGATGGGGGTCGGATGCCGTGAAGTGGTAAGGCACGGTCCCTTTTTTGAGGTAGGTGTAGTTTTAAGGATACTCCAGGGATCCCTCGGGAAACACAGGTAATCACCCAGGATGTGAATGCTGCACTAGCCCACTGTCGGGGGGTACCCTGGCAGGCGTGTTTTAACGTCACACCGCCCACACGGGCCCGGCAGGCTTGTGCCACCAAAGAAAACAAGGAAACATAGTTTGGTTCTGGCGACGTAGGACAGTTTCAGAGAGGCCAAGAACCCAAAGTACTGCGGACTCCAACAGACAATTGAATGCCTTTTGAGGAATGGGGGAAACACAACAAAAGGAGCGCAGGCAGAGCGGGAGACGCTTCCACTCCCTGCGCGGACCTAAATACCTGAACCGATCTCCATAGATCGTAATCACGGATGCGTTGAAAGTCTCAATCCTCAGGGGCCGGAGATGTCGGAAATCCAATTCGGAGCTTGAATGAGTAGCGCGCAAAAGAATCCGCGGGGAGTACCATCCGCAACGCGCTACTCTACGAAACAGGGAAATCCAGATCACGGACTGTTTGTCAAGCCCCGCTTCCTGGAAGAGGCGGGGCTTTTGTAATGCGCGGTAACTTCGCGCGCGGCTCGTCCCGCACGTCTTTGCCCCTTGGCCTTCTGGGCCTCGTAGTCTGTTTTGCGCCGGACTCGGCCTGCGGCTCTAGGATCGTGACAACTAGTCCCGGAACTCAAAGTTGAAGGGGACGCTTCTCTCACTGAACCCCAAGAAATAGTAGACAGATTCGCCAGCCATTTCCAGACTGTATACTCAACAGTAACCTCATACACCGAAGAGGACTCACAGGACTTACTTCGAGACATTAGGCTCCATTGTCTCTCCACAGAGTACCGTGACTTTATGGACAGCGACTTGACTACGGATGAGATTGCACAAGCAATTCACGCATTAAAACTGGGGAAGGCATCCCCATCGAGCTAACGACCCGATAAACTGGCACCATACCTAAAATCTATGTTTGAGGAACAGTGGGAGATTGCCCAGGGAACAGAGAGTAGCCACCATAGTCACCATACATAAAGAAGGAAAATCTAAGACTGACTGTGCCTCATACAGGCCAATTTCCCTCCTAAACACCGAACCTAAAATCCTGGCCAAGCTCTTAGCTAATCGCCTGCTTAAAATAATAAGTAGCTTAGTACACCCTGATCCATCCCGCTTTATGCGCCACAGAAACACGGCCTTAAACCTGCGTAGAGTCCACAGGGTGTTGGGCAGAGCACCTACCATTCAGAAGCCAGCAATGATCGTATCCCTGGACGCAACCATGGCATTCGACACCGTCGAATGTCCCTACCTCTGGGCAGTTTTGGCAACGATGAGGTTTGGCCCGAAGTACATCCAGTGGGTGTGTCTCTTGTACAATTAACCTTTGGCTCAGGTGATAGTTAATAATAAACTGTCAACCACGTTCCAACTCAGCCATGGAACCCGTCAGGGATGCCCACTCTCACCACTTCTTTTTGCCCTAGCCCTAGAACAGCTAGCAGCTTGGATCAGACAGGATCCAATGATACAAGGTTTGAGATGGTCCCCTGACTGGGAAGACCACATTTACTCTACGCCGACGACATATTGCTGTATTTGGCCTCCCCTACGAAATCCCTGATAGTGGTATTAGATATTTTGGCAGTATTCTGCAGATTTTCTGGATTCACGGTCAACTGGGGTAAGTCCCTATTATTTGTCCTTAGGGGGAATCCTCCCATCCCCCCGAGAGACTGCCCAATACAGATTAACACTGTTGGTTTTAGGTACTTAGGGATTTTTATCTCTCTTGATCCCTCAATCCGCTACGCCCAAAATCTTATTCCGCCCCTGCGTAAACTCAAAAAGGACATTGCCAGCTGGAAATCGCTTCCCCTCTCCCTACTGGGCAGAGCTGCCCTGTTTAAAATGATATCCTTGCCTAGAATCCTCTACGCCCTGCAAAACACCCTTGACCTTGTACCAACGCATTATTTCAAAGAGGTGGAGGGCCTCCAGAGAGACCTGTTATGGGACGGAAGACCTCATATTGCCCTGAATAAGTTTACCTTGAACTGGTACGACGGAGGCATCAGCCTCCCAGACATTAAAAAATACTACTGGGCAGCGCATCTTGCGGCCGTCAATCACGGCACATTCGGTCGAGGCGACGATCCTGGCTATGCCATGGATAGATGGCTTCTCCCCGAAAGTAACTACAACAGGGCATTATATTCGCGACCTAAACGATACACACTGACAGGCCACACCTAACACTGTTCAAATTTGGCATGACTCTACTAACTCTCTTGGATGGGGACACAGATTGACATTAGCAATCCCACTTTGGGATTCTGAGAAACTGGGCAACCTATGGAGGTCAAAGGGATTTGACAGGTGGGACCTCATTGGAATTTCACATGTTAAAGACATTTGAGGAGAGGGAGGGGTCAAGTCCTTCACCGTGTTACAAACGGAATATGAACTGTCGGACACTGAATATATCAGATATGCACAGGTCCTACACTCACTTCAATCTCTTCTACCTAAGGGGACAGCCCCTCCCAAAGCCTCGCCTTTGGAGGACAGAATCTTAGACAGCCACTACCAGATAAAACGATTTCCTTAATATACAAGAAACTAATAAACAACATGGCGGATCCCCTCCAAGCATTACAGGAGAAATGGATGCGTGATGGGAGTGAGATAGATGACTAGGACTGGCAAGAGGCAGTGTCCTCCCCTAGAGTGGTCGCTATTCCAGCGCGCCTTAGGCTGGTACAGCTCAATATCCTCCATAGAGTGTATATTACTGGGTCCCGTCTGATACATATGGGAAGGGCCGATAGTGGGGATTGCAAAAGGGGATGTGGCAATATGGAAACGTTCATACACATCATATGGGAGTGTAAATACGTCAGTTCCTTCTGGCTGTGCTACGTCCGTCTTTCTCTAGAGGCGAAACGGTGCCTCCTAAACATATGGGAAGCCACGGACCTGAACACTCACTAGACACAATGGGCCACACTAGGGTTCATGCTTGCTAAAAGAAATATCGCACAATTATGGGGCACTGCTAAACCACCCACACTAGCTGCTTGGGAGAAAGGCCTTGATTGGTGCATGTTTAGTGAGAATACGGTGTATTCAGCCAGGGGATGCCCCAAAAAGTGGTCCTGTATTTGGAGCCCTTGGAATAGCTATTGTGGAGAGATTTGTACGCCGCCCCGTTGTATTGAACAAGATGTCCCTCTTACCCTGTAATATTCCCCTCCTATGTAAGGGTATAATCTTTCTCCTCCTGTACGTCATTGCTGTATATAAACTGGCTGATCCTCTGTATTGTTTATTTGAACCGATGTCTGTTTAATAAAAAGATTTATAAAAAAAGAACGTCTTCCTCCACCTGGAGGTTGGACCACTGGGTTTGACAGTAGTGACCAGAAATAGGGAGAAACAAGCATTGGCATAGCCAATAGGTCTCGCCTTTTGAGCCTTATAAGTGTTTAGGCAGATTTATTGGCTTTTCCAATGTTTTTAAGCTGTGTTGTAGAGAAGTTAAGTATTAAAATAGTTAATAAGCCGTCCCTTAATTCTAAAGTTGAACTAATGTAACTTCATTGCAGGGATACATGGCACAAATTAGGAAATGTGTACATAATTGCCAACAATAAACAGATCTGCTCGGAACATGTAAGTGCCTCCCTGCCCAGAAAATATATCAAATGTGCTTCCTTTAGTAAGCAGTGCACATTGGTATATAAGTGCACAAATCAATCCTGCACCAATGTAATTGTTAGAGAAATCAGCGCTGCCTTGATAACGGTGTTGTGATGGCGGACCAGGAGGAACCGCAGCGAAGAATTTGTGGAGAAACCCTGGCAAGGAACTGTGGGGAAAAGGCTGCACATAGTCAATTTTAGTCCCACAATATTAATAAAATGCCCTGAGAGAAAATTTGCACAAGTGCCTCAGTTTATACAATGGTCAGCATGCATAATTGTGCTTGTCTGTTAAGCATTACAGTTCTAAGCACACTCAGGACAGATGGTATAAAATCACCCAGTGCGAGGAGGAAACTGTCAAGAGTTGGCAGGGAAACACTAAAAGCGCATGCTGTGAGGGTAAACATGTATTGTAAGTGCAGCAAACGCGAGACAGAGAGCTGGAATGGTGACAAGTGGGGTCGAACAAAACATATGGTCGGCTGCCATCCGCACTCCAGTCCCAATATGCTGCTGGGCCTGCCATGTATTAGCGAGGAGCCATCCCATGGGGCCACTGCAGCTAGTTTGGTCAGACTGCTGCTAGCCACCTTTACACCTAAAGGCCACTTGATCTCTGAGACTGAGGAGGTTGGTGGGGGGACTCTTTGTCACAGATCTCTGCTCTTCACAAGCCATTATCTTTAAAATGCCCATAAAGTTTGTCAAAACAAATATAATGAGCAGTGCTTTACGTGGGCCGGTGCTGTCCGGTACGGAGTAGCGGCACTTTTTAATTTTGAGGCGGAGAGTACCGGCACTTCTCAAGAGAAATGCAATACCTTTAATTGGAGAGTACCGGCACTTCTCTGCTACAGAGTGCCTGAACTTTTATTTATCCATTTCAAGCACAGAGGAGTATATAATACCGCAAGAAAACGGGACAACTAGTCACGCAACGTGTAATCAAACTCCTTTCGATTGGCTCTGGGTGGTATCTACAGTCATTCACAAACTGTTCATTTCTATAAAAACATTCCATGATTATTATATAGCTTGCAATCGGGGCACCGCATGGAAAAATAACTTCATCTCAAAGGGCAATGCTCAGAGAAGCTTAAACCCCAAACGAAAATCACCCGGTAAAATAAGTGCTGTTTATATGCAGAATGCCACAGTAATTAAATTACATTGAAGGATAAAAAGCAGAGCTAACACAGCAGGTATTTAACACTTACTGCCAAACTGTGCTCTAACCACAAGCTCTTTCTCCAGCTTAGACGGACACCTGAAGCTGCAGTCTTTTCAACCAGACTGAAATGCCCACAAAGCTGATAGATAACAGAAGTGTGAGCATACAGCGCAGTGAACCCTAAACACGTGCCACGGCATGCCAGCATGGAACAAGCTGCACACCCCACAGGGTGTCGGCCACCCTCCCACTGCATTACCAAACCTGGAGTCGGATATGAAAGCGGCGCTTCTTTAAATACTAGTAATCACGTGTAACCGCCTGTTTACCCTTGCAGTTCCCTCAGTGTTAGGAGCAAATATTTGCCATGCAAAAATGTGGCATGATGTGCCTAAAAATTACGCTGCTGGCAGTAACGTTCAACACAACTGACACCGTATGTAACAATATATTGTAAGTTTCTGACGCTACGTGGTATAAGTAATAAAAAATGGGGTTGGGAGGTTTATTATCAAAAATGTGCACTGACGTCACAAAAAGTTACATTGATGAAAAAGTGCATTCAATTTGCAAGTCCGCTATTAACATACACAAAAAATGAATTGCTCACAGCATTCACCTGAAGATATTTTGACGGTTCGCTTTGCAGCCACATTAATAAAACCCGTCTCCACTTCCCACCCCTCTGTAATTCTGTTTTTGGGAGGCGTTGAGCGCGTATATTGTGCTATGAGAAAGACTTCAGTGTACCCGGTCAGTCCGGCTAAAAAGTAATGTGGCCAGCCACACCCCCCGCTGCACCATAGCTATGGTGTCCAAATTAAGCCTTTAATATCATGAAACAATACTTTGATCCCTTATGAGAAACTACTAATCTCTCCTCCAGAAGGGCAACAGGCAGGAAATTAAATAGATTGTGTCAGGCGCTGCCCTCCAACACCATCGCCCATGGCACTGCAAACCCAAACACACAGCTGCCAAGCCCATATGCAGCTGATAAGCAGGGAAGACACGGCCACTAACCACTCCTGCCAACCCCATTCGGAGGACTAAGGGCATTGCTAGAGGGACTTTATGATGATCCCTGTCAGTGAGGAAATCGAGTGGCGACTGGACGGTCAAAAAACTGTAACTAGTGGGAGGGGCTGAAATGCCTCAGCAGCAATCCACAGAAAACTCTCTGGCGACTGGACGGTCAAAAAACTGTAACTAGTGGAAGGGGCTGGAATGCCTCAGCAGCAATCCACAGAAACCTCTCTACGTAACCGCTGCCCAAACAAGCGCACAGCGACTCAAAACATGAGCGCTAGTGTTCCAGGCATAAACACATGTTAAACAAGCATTGGCCGCGCAACGTGGGAAGCTTGTAGTAATGTAAAAAAAAAAACACGCTAGTGATGCGCGCACAGCAACCCGAAAAAGTGAAAGTGATCGTGCTAGAAGGGAGGCAGATGGCGGCTGCGCGCGTGCACGCTCGCGTAAATGCAAGCGCTAGGCCACGAAAAACCTGTGGCAGCACTTTGAAAACCCTGATACTAAATGTCTAGTAGAGCAGCGCATGCGCTGGCTCAGCGAGACCTAAAAAGTGAGGTGAACAAAAAGGGCTAAAGTGAGCTAAAATTGCTTCGCTCTCCCTCCTAAACAGACTTTATTCAGAAGGAGAGGTGGCAAGGTTGGTGCTTTTATAGAAATGTTACTGTCCTATAGCACCATGTGGTTCTTGTGTAGGTCAAAAGGTCTTTCGCACTATAAGGAGCTTCAGAGGGAAAAAGAATGATCAGGTCACCCTCCACTCAAACTGCAATAAAAACAAGACCTGATCATCAAAGGAACCTCCTACTGAGAAAAATATAAGGGGGGCGGGGTTGTAACTCTTTCTCCTATCAACAATGCTCACTTTCAACAGAGGTAATGTCCTCCCCCTTTATTGCCTGATTTTTGATCCTGAACCCTTACAAATGACAGTCACTGTAAATCCGCACCCTCCGTTTATACAAAGGTGTGCCACCGATAATATTATCAACACAAGTCACATATACATGTGTATAAACCAAAAAATTGTGAAAGGACAAGATGGCACCTCACGTGCGCAACACCAATGGAGCTGGCTGGTTGGTTCTCACCAGCTATGCCCACGTTTCTCATCATTGGTAGCCATCTTTGTGAGAAAGTTCCATCTTTCTTGCACGGTATGCCCCCACTTTTTGCTGAATTGCTGATGTACTTTGACTGTGTGTGCCCTGGGCTCCTGCCAATCAGGTGCCCAGTGCCTGTGTTCCTTCCCTAAAACTGCATTGAAGCATAAACCCTATTGGCATCTCTGGCCACATGTCAGCCCCTGGTAAATGGTACCCTAGGTACCTAGGGCCCTGTGACCAGAGAAGGCCCCTAAGGGCTGCAGCACTTATTGTGCCACCCTTAGAGGCCCTGTCCCCTGAGACACACACAATGCCCTTGCAGGCAGTCTTGGTGCAGAACAAAACAGAGAGTCAACATGGCACACATCCCTGTGTGTCATGCCCACAAACACACTGCCCTGGCATACCTCAGTCACCCCTCTAGCTGGGTGCCCTATGCCAGTGGTGTGGGTACAGGTGCATGAGTCCTGTACCCCTACAGTACCCAGGTCCATTACTGGGCACTGTAAGTGCAGTGCTGCTGTAGGAGAGTGGATATCTGACTATGGTGAGGAAATATGAATTTTGTGATCAGTTATGTCCCCTATCGTAGACCCCAACGGCTCCATGTGCATGCTATAAGTACATGTATGTTCCCTCCAGTTCCAGTTTTGAAGACGCAAATATATGTGCGTCCACCGTCAACATGTCCTCTTTCAGATCCGCCATGAATGGGTCAGATATTCCATTCCTAAGTATGAAAGGCCACCGACTTTATGTGGTTCACTTTCCACATTTTACAGATTCAGGCGAGTAGGCCCAGAATTCTGTCATCAAGCCTTTTCCTGCCTTCTGCCTCTGAAAGCTCCAGTCTGAGCCTGCATCTGTATCCATGAACTTTGTCCTACTCCCTGCGCGGCTAACGGTGCCTGATCCAGCCTGTTGCCTGCCAAAAACTGTATTTCACCTTCAAGATTATCTACTCCGCTCCTCATCCGATGCATTCCTGTCTAGTAGTTTAGGTAAACATTCCTCCAGCTACCGTGCAAAGGACCAGGCCTCGCTGTCCTCATGCAAGTAATTCATAGCCCCCGTTACCATGGAATATTCCTACTCCCTCGCATCTCATGTAGACACTTAGACGCTTGTACACGCACTAACAGTCAGTATAGAATAGATTCTACCCTAGAAACCTTTCCTTTTGGATAACACAGTTCTTTAAACATAGGATATTAGATATGATTTGGGATTAGGTTGACATGACCCCCAGACTTCTGTCTCCACATGTAGAGCTAAATGTCAAGTCCCTTCACCCTCTAGTTGCACGTCAATCACACGTCATGCGGCTGCGCGCGCATCTCTGCCAAATATTTCTGCTGACATTGCAGGATTCTCTTATGGATCCACCCACTTGTGACATCATGTATGATGACGTTTATTAAATTACGCCCATATATCCGCCTCTATTAGTTACGTATGCACCTTTTATCTGTACTATCAGCTGTTACGCCTCTTGCATCTGTTTCACTGTAATGCATTTCCTATAAAACCAATTATCTGTCAATAATGTATGCCCTTCCTTCCTGAACTTTCGTGGTGATGGAATAGAAAGCCTGCAATTCGAATTGTATTCCTTTGTATAGGAATAAAGCCTTTTAGAACCTCTAATACCACGGATTCTGCCTCTTATATTTACTGAGTTATTCTTACTAGACTTTACCGCATAAAAAATAGTACCGGTAATGAAATATTTACCACATAAATTGGCGCCCGAACAGGGACACTTTCTCATCTCACGCGCCGGCGGTGCGTTGCAGGCCCGGTCTCCTGCCACAGCTGAACGGACAAAAACGCGTACCTGCAGGATTTCCTGTATCTCCCTCCGGCCAAGCGGGGACGACTGAGGCTGCGATCAACACCCAGACGAGGCGGTGAGAAGTGCGAAGTATCCCGACCAGAGCCTAGCTGAGAGAGCAAGATCCGAGGTATACAGAGGCCCACCAGGTTCCGAAGTTCCGAGTCCAGTCAAGTCGAGTCCAGTCCGGTCCAGTTTCAGTTCCGTTCCGAGGCCTTCCGTTCCGAGCTACCCGGTGAGTACCATTACCGGGGAGGCATCTAACGTGCACATAGTCTGTGCCGGTCAAGACGGGTTTGGGTACACAAATCCGGTCTGCACTGTTTCAGCAGTGTATCTGTACTGTTTAGCAGTATATATAGTATGTTTTGCATATAAATAAGTATAAATAAGTATTATCTAGTGTCAGTATTATGTCAGTAACTAGTTTTCTATTAGTTATCATCGTTCGTTAAAACTGTTAAGTGTTAAATGTTTTAATACGTTTTATATATATATTGTGGTGTGAATGACTGTTCATTATTGTGTTCATTGTATAAAGTGTGTTCTAGTAATATAGGTCTAAAAATGCCGCTCTTTTCGAAACTAAGACAGATCAAAACTAGAAAAGGTGTACTCGAAGAAGCTGTTCCCATCCCACCTAGGGACACTCCAGGATATTTTATGTATCATAAGCATGGCCTAGATGCCGTATTATTTCTTGATTTATGGGTGGACTACACCAAGGATTTGCCAGAAAATCAGAGATGGCCCGCAGCGGGGACCTGGGATGCAGATTGCATCATGAGAGTAGAAGAAGAATTATGGAAAAAGAAAGCCAGACAGTCACAGAAAGATGCCATTGAATTATGGCGTAAAGAATCATATAGACGTACAGAAAAAGCGCTCAGACAGGAAGAGAAAGGTAGAGAGAATTCAAACAAAACTCGAGAAAATCTATTACTTGAGGAAGGTACCCGAGTAGAATCAGAACAACTAGAAACGATAGCTTATGTAGGTAGAGGAAGACCCCATAATAATACCAGAGGTTTTAACGACCCGATACGTCCAATACGTCCAGAATATAATAGACATTTTCCAAACCCTATGTTAAATACAAGATCCCCTGAACACCTATTCCAAGCCATTGATAAATTACTCCGAGATCGAAGGGGGTACCACATGCTCGATTCCATGGACGAACAAGAATTAGCCAGGTCAGCAGTACAATGGGCTGACAGTCCCAGCGAATACAATGATGATGTACTTGCACACACGTTTCTGAATCTTGACCCATACGAACAGCGTTTAGCTAGTATATACATGATTCAACACCTCCTTATATTATATAAAAGCCAACACTCCGATCCAGGACCCTTACCTGACATATTGACAGAACTACTCACGAATATATGGAGAGGGTCAGGTACTGATTTGATTAAAGAAATTCTAGAATTTCGAAACCAATATTTAACTTTCGTATGCCCAGAACACGTTCCAGTTCCCATCATGGGAAGAAGAATGTATCACATAGATAGACAGAATCCGTTACGCAAAGTACACCCAATCAGAGGTGACGGTAATAACTTTACACGCGTGTTTGTGTACACGCCTATAACTAAATTGGAATTATTAGAAATGAAGAAAGTAGTACCCAGCCATGATAAGGATCCAGCAGGTTTCCACCGTGAAATAAAAGACATGTTACTCATGGGAGAGTATACCTACCCCGACATTATGAAAATATTAAAAGTCCTATTACCCGCCGGTGTTTATGAGAAACTCAAAGAAAAGGAATGGGAGGTGGGAGACCAAAAGATAGATTGGACAGAATTAGAAAACGAAGAAAGGGCCCGAGCTGCAGGAGCAGGGCTTGGGGAAAAAACTACAGCACTAGCAGGGCTACTAGTACAGGTACTGCCACGTTTATTAACTACGAAAAAGGAAGACTGGGGTGCAATCTCAGCCTGTAAACAAAAGCCAGATGAAGATACTAGTGATTTCTATTCCCGATTTGAAAAATGTTTTGGTATAAATAGTGGCATAAAAGCCAGTAGCGAGTCATATCCACATCTGTTTGTGACAAAATTAGTTGAAAATTCTCTGCTGCAAATCAAGAATAGAGTATTGAAATTCGAAAGTACATGGCAAGGTAATACCCCATCACAGATGTTACAGATGTTACAATATCACCACAATAGAATTAGAGAAGAACAAGAACATGAACAAAGACGTATGAAAGATACAAAAATGAAAATGCTTGTTGCCCAGTCAGTTCCAGCCGATGGTCACCTAAAGGGTGATTCCGCAGGTCCTACGAAAGGGACATGCAACTATTGTAAACAACAAGGTCATTATATACACGATTGTCCAGTCCTGAAACATAATATTGCCACAGGTAGAACCCAGGAGAGACCACGTCCACCTAGACAGGATCAGAATCAACAACAAATCCCTCAGCATGCACAACCTAGATTAGCTCCGCAACAACTAGCTCCGCAACAGGCAGCTCCACAACAGATCGTAGCACCACCACAAGCGCAGCCTATTGCTGCAACACAAGCAACAACACAACAGATGTATCAGTATGCACAAGCAGATTATCCCGATTATCAGCGATACACATGAAATAGCCTAGAGAGGGAAGTTGGCTTACCCCTTATTGAGGTTCCTGTAGACCAAGAGGGACCTTATGTACATAGTGAACTATTAGGGGAAGACAGAAAGTTTTTACTTGATACAGGGGCAAGCAGAACAACTATAAAACGCAGTGAAGTTCCAGGGGCACCCCTCTCAGGCTCACAGAATATTTCCCTTGGATTCTCAGGAAAACCTATAATCAATGACGTAACACAACCTCTTCCACTTACGGTCGGTCCATTGACACGTACTACAGATTTATTGCTTACTAAATCATGTCCAGAAAACTTGTTAGGTATAAAAACATTGAAAGCTCTAGGAGCCATAATATGTTGTTCTCCGGAAGGAGTACGACTATTTTTACGTGACTTTAAAGGTCACTACGTGTCCAGAGACATGGATCACCGACTGCAGAATTTACCTACACATTTATGGGCACAAGGCCCCACTGATGTTGGTTGCATGAACATTACACCATATCGAGTTACACTGAAAACGGGAGTAGTACTACCACGAATGCGACAATATAAGTTACCACCAGATGCTGTTGTGGCTTTACTGCAAATCATTGACGAGCTCATTGCACAAGGAGTGGTTGTCGAAACCGACTCCAATGTATGTAATTCCCCGATAATTCCGATTCTTAAAAGGACGGATCCAAAAGCACCACCAGTATATCGATTAGTTATTGATCTGCGCGAATTAAATAAATGTATTGTACCACAATACCCTGTGGTCCCAGATATCTCTTCATTACTAACAGCTATTGACTCAGAAGCAACGTTCTTCACTGTAATTGACCTCAAGAATGCTTTCTTTAGCGTCCCAATAGATCCGGAAAGTCAATATCTGTTCGGATTCAGTTTAAATGGACGAAGTTTTAAATTCACACGCGCACCTCAAGGATTTACAGAAAGCCCCAGCATCTATAGCCAAGCACTGAAACGAGAACTTGACAGTATCCACATGCCAGCTAACACTGCCTTGCTTCAATATGTCGATGATCTGCTGATCACCGCCCGAAGCGAACCTGAATGTGAAACAGCGTCACTGACGGTTTTGAAATTTCTGGCTGACAAGGGGCACAAGGTGTCCCCTTCTAAGCTGCAATTCTGTGTCCAGCGAGTTGTTTACCTTGGGCACTCGCTGTCCAAGGAGGGAAGGCAGCTTACATCCGACCGCATCCAGTTAATTGCTAACATGTCACCACCCAAGACACAAAAGGAGGTGCGGGCTTTTATAGGCCTCACTTCATACTGTAGGCAGTGGATCCCTCAATATGCATTTCTAGCAAAACCACTCATCCAGTTGACAACACAGGAGGCAGCCACATCGACTGTCCTCCCTTGGACTCCAGAACATACACACGCCTTTGAAAGCTTAAAGAAAGCTTTATGCCAAGCACCTGTTTTAGCAACACCATGTTACAGTAAACAGTTTACACTCTTTGTTACAGAACGCGAAGGTACTGCCTTGTCAGTACTCACTCAGGAACAAGCAGGATCACACAAACCATGTGCTTATTTCTATAGTACATTAGATCCAGTAGCTCAGGCTCTTCCTGCGTGCCTGAAATCGGTGGCAGCAACAGCTTTAGCAATCAGACAAAGCGATGCCATAGTGTTAGGACATCAATTGACAGTACAAGTACCACACGCAGTAGAGGTTCTTTTGAACCGCACACAAACACAACACTTGACTATAGCGAGACTCACCGGTTACGAACTGACATTGTTTCAGCCACACATAGAAATCAGACGTTGTAATACGTTAAATCCTGCCACACTGTTGCCAGTAAGCGGAACAGATCCATTGGCACATGATTGTGTCGAAGTCATTACTATCACGACGAAACCCAGACAAGACTTGACAGATATCCCTTTGTCAGATCCAGACTTGACATTGTATGTAGACGGGTCATGTATGAGAACAAGTACAGGAGAGTTAGTGGCCGCTTACGCAGTCACAACAGACACTGAAGTCATTGAAACAAATTGTATTAACACTTTGTCAGCTCAAGCAGCAGAGCTCATCGCTCTGACACAAGCCTGTACTCAAGCCAAAAATAAGAAAGTCAACATATACACAGATTCACGTTATGCATTCGGAGTCGTCCATGACTTCGGCGTACTGTGGCGAGAGAGAGGGTATTTAACTTCTCACGGTGCCCACATCCAACACGGACCCCTAATTCAAGCCCTATTAGACGCGATTCATCTACCTACTGCAATATCGATTATGAAATGCAAAGCCCATACAAAAGTTACTGATATCATTTCTCAGGGTAATGACCTAGCTGACAGAACAGCTAAACAGACTGCTCAGAATCAGACTCACACAACTGACATGACAAAGACAATAGTTCCGACACCAACACATTGCATGACAGTTAAGGATCCCGCCCTTGATGTAATTGACATACAGACACATGCTACACCAGAAGAAATAAAGAAATGGACTGAATTAGGAGGGATCCAAACAGATCAAGGATGGATGACGAAGGAAAAATCTATATGGTTTCTTCCCGACTCCATGGTTCAAGTCATCATTAACACAATACATAGTCCAGCGCACCTAGGAGAAAAAGCTATGCTAGACAGCATTCAACACATTTGGTTCAACAAACACTTGCGAGCAGCAGCTAAACAAAAAGTTCGTACCTGTATGATATGTTGTCAGTTTAATCCAGGTAAAAGCATCCCCGTAGAGCAGGGTGGATTTCAAACTCCCGATCATGCTTTTGAAGTCCTCCAGATGGATTATATCCAGATGGAACGTTGTCGAGGATTCAAATATGTTCTCGTAGTTGTCTGTGCTCTTTCCCGTTGGACAGAAGCCTACCCGGTTTCAGATTACACTGCCCCGACTACTGCCAAACAGTTAGTTCGAGAATTCTTCCCACGGTACGGTTTACCACGTGTTGTCTACTCAGATAACGGTCAGCCGTTCTCATCCGAACTAATGAAACACGTTTCCCTATTGTTAGGCTACCAATGGAAATTCCACTGTGTCCGACATCCTGAGGCAGCAGGTCTCGTGGAACGCCATAATCAAACTCTGAAAATTAGATTGTCCAAAATATGTAGAGAAAAAGGTGTCGATTGGATAGTAGCCTTACCAGTTGCGCTCTTTTACATGAGAATGGTAGCACATTCTCGAACAGGGCTATCCCCGTACGAGGTGATCTTCGGTAGACCACCAAATATGTGGGGGACGCCTATACCTCGCAAAATCACTGATGTTGACTGTAATATGCTGACAGATTATCTGGCTTCCTTGATGTCTGCACTACAATCTTGTCGTTCACAGGTAGCCGCAGCTTTTCCCGACAATACTGAGGTGAAGCCCCATGACGTGGTTCCTGGCGACCTGGTTTTGGTCAGGAATTTTGACCGAAAGACCCAACTGGAGCCTAGATGGACATCGCCAAAATTGGTTCTACTAACTACAAGGACAGCCGTGAAGATTGAAGGACGCAAAGGGTGGTTGCACTCGAGTCATATCAAAAAATTTTATGGACTACCATCTAGTGTGAACGCTCAGCCCTGCATTCCCTCACAGACAGACTCAAAGCTCCCCTTGGCTGAATTAACAAACTCTGAACTTTACAAACTAAAATTAAGGTCTAGTAAGTCAGACAATTTGATTGTTTAAGTCCTCTCCAAGGTGAATCGGTTGAATTTGTCTCTGACATGTATCCTCTAGACCGGAATAGAGAAAGAAATCAACAGATGCAGCTTAAAAAGCATGCGTATTGTAAATCACTTCGTAGTCACTGTACAGTAACATTATTAATTTTGTTTTTTCTAAGTCTTCTGATCATCATTGTCAGCATACTATTGCACATGTATTACCCTATTCTTAAGCGTGCTTACAATGTAACTGCAGAACATTCTTTTAGCGAATTACCTCCGCATGAGTTGTCCTATAGATTTGCGCTGCGCAACAACACATTCATTAGTATGTTACATCATTCCCATCAGACCAGCAATGCCACAAATTGTTGGATATGTGGCCGACTCCCTCCCTATCAGAACTATAAGGGAGTTTTGCCCCTCTTTCCCTATCCGTTCACACACAATGGCTCCTGTGGAGCATGGTTTAGTTTGATTAATTCCCTAGATTCAAATTCCGCAGTTTATCAAGACAACTGGGTATGGGGAAACCTGAACCTAGTCTTGCTCAAAGTCTGCTACCCTAACAAGGAGGGACTTCCCAAAAGAACAGGAACTGATCTAGAAAATGAAGTATATGGATTAGGTAATTTTACACTTAACCTCATGATCCTGAACGTTGAATCTGAAGCTACACCAATCTTGCCCGCCATGTCAGTATTCCCAGTAAAAGGGGAATTATGTGTAAGAAAGAATGGTTCCATACACATGGGCCATAGTAAATGCACCACTGTAATAAAATTCAGTGATCAAGGCAAGTCTACATTTAGAGCTTCCCGTCATTCCTACTTTATATGTGGCCAGACCGCATATATACGTCTACCTCTAGATTGGGATGGTACCTGTTACATAGCATTCCTTCTACCACCTGTTTTCCTAGCTCCTCCTGATTATCACAGAAATACCTATTTAGTACACAATAGACAGCAGAGAGATCTCCCAATTGTCGATTACACTGAAACAGCATGGGAAAAATATACAGATTTCAATAAAGGTTTCTTTCCCTATATAGGTACAGTCACTAATAGTAAGCTGATACGTAGATTAACCAGAACCCTTGAAGCAGTAGTGAATGAAACCATTTCCGCCTTAGGCAATTTAACGGAAGAGCAGTCTGCTATGCGGATTGTTGTGCTTCAAAATCGTCTTGTCCTTGACGTCATCCTGGCCGATAGGGGCGGAGCTTGTAGGGTCATCGGATCAAGTTGCTGCATTTTCATACCAGAAAATTCGCCGTCAGTATATAAAGCCATAACTCGCCTTCATAAGATTGTAAGCCAGATACACCAGAGTCCAGGCACCTGGACTTGGTCCGGTTGGTTCTGGGGCGTGTTGTCAGCCTGGGGATGGAGAATCCTATCCTTCCTAGGTATTGGCTTTCTCATACTATTCAGTTGCTGTTTATGTCTACAATGTGGGCCAGCGATCTGTGGTCTGTGTGCCACATCGTGTATCCCACATCCAAGTTTTCGCTCAAGATCCCGGAAGAAGAAAGAAGAACAAATGATGCTATATGAACAGATCGATGGATTGATGAAGATCGATATCTCCTGAGGGTCCGTAGGGGACAAGGAGGGAATGAGGAAATATGAATTTTGTGATCAGTTATGTCCCCTATCGTAGACCCCAACGGCTCCATGTGCATGCTATAAGTACATGTATGTTCCCTCCAGTTCCAGTTTTGAAGACGCAAATATATGTGCGTCCACCGTCAACATGTCCTCTTTCAGATCCGCCATGAATGGGTCAGATATTCCATTCCTAAGTATGAAAGGCCACCGACTTTATGTGGTTCACTTTCCACATTTTACAGATTCAGGCGAGTAGGCCCAGAATTCTGTCATCAAGCCTTTTCCTGCCTTCTGCCTCTGAAAGCTCCAGTCTGAGCCTGCATCTGTATCCATGAACTTTGTCCTACTCCCTGCGCGGCTAACGGTGCCTGATCCAGCCTGTTGCCTGCCAAAAACTGTATTTCACCTTCAAGATTATCTACTCCGCTCCTCATCCGATGCATTCCTGTCTAGTAGTTTAGGTAAACATTCCTCCAGCTACCGTGCAAAGGACCAGGCCTCGCTGTCCTCATGCAAGTAATTCATAGCCCCCGTTACCATGGAATATTCCTACTCCCTCGCATCTCATGTAGACACTTAGACGCTTGTACACGCACTAACAGTCAGTATAGAATAGATTCTACCCTAGAAACCTTTCCTTTTGGATAACACAGTTCTTTAAACATAGGATATTAGATATGATTTGGGATTAGGTTGACATGACCCCCAGACTTCTGTCTCCACATGTAGAGCTAAATGTCAAGTCCCTTCACCCTCTAGTTGCACGTCAATCACACGTCATGCGGCTGCGCGCGCATCTCTGCCAAATATTTCTGCTGACATTGCAGGATTCTCTTATGGATCCACCCACTTGTGACATCATGTATGATGACGTTTATTAAATTACGCCCATATATCCGCCTCTATTAGTTACGTATGCACCTTTTATCTGTACTATCAGCTGTTACGCCTCTTGCATCTGTTTCACTGTAATGCATTTCCTATAAAACCAATTATCTGTCAATAATGTATGCCCTTCCTTCCTGAACTTTCGTGGTGATGGAATAGAAAGCCTGCAATTCGAATTGTATTCCTTTGTATAGGAATAAAGCCTTTTAGAACCTCTAATACCACGGATTCTGCCTCTTATATTTACTGAGTTATTCTTACTAGACTTTACCGCATAAAAAATAGTACCGGTAATGAAATATTTACCACAATGGTTACCCCCAACTTTTTGCCTAGTGTCTAGCTGGTTTTTCGACTTAGTTGGCCTGAGATCCTGCCATTCAGGGTCTCAGGCTGTCTGCTCTCTCTTTAAAATGGACTCCATGTACCCTAGGTACATAACCAATTGGTAAGGATCACCTTATTAGACCCTGTACAGTGTACCCTAGGTACCCAGGGCATAGGTGTACCCTAGGCCTCCCAGGGGCTGCAGCATGTATTATGCCACCCCTGGTCTGGCCTTCCAATCAGACACAACTGGCTGATCACTCAGCTGGGGCAAGGTCGTGTAATCACCCCTTGCTTAGATATAGTATGCCTATATCTACCCTTTTATATAGACACATGTGTACCTATCAGTCACTCCTATGGCAGGCCTTAACAATCCTGGAGGCAGAGTGCTTGGTAACATGTGAGATGGTGCTCTAGCATGAGCTGAGCCTGTCTGCAGCTTTCGGAACCAAGTCCTTATAGCTGTTCTATGATATAGCTTACCATATACTCTTAAAGTGCCTTATAATCTTAAACGGTTATGGTAACTATGGTTTGGCTTTATCAAAACATGTCGTGTAAGGTGTCTAACACTTTGGAATAATACCCCCATACCATTTCTGGTGATGAGGATATTATTCCTCCCTTCTAGAGGGAGAGACATGTTAAAATCCTACTTCACTGTTAGCCTCTAACCAAAGCCTCAGCATCACAAAATGGATGCTGCTGCCACAGACACGAGTCTGACCCCCTGCTGCTGGGAGTGATCCTGGCAAGGGAGGCTTGGACAATAGGTTTCCTGCTTGGGGAGGTGCTAGCACCTCCCCAGACAGCCTTTAATGTATTGGGGCAGGGTGGGCTGAAAGGAATGAGACATGCCTGGGGCACACAAGGTGTTCCTTGCATAGTCCAGTTCAAACCGGCGCTGGGGCACTCCAGCCCCAGCTCTGGCGCGAAACTGGACAAAGGGAAGTGGGTGTAACCACCCCCTCCCAGGTCCCACCCATAAGGCGTGACCTAGCAGGTATCCCAGCCCCCCAGATTAGTATAAGAGTGGTAGCTGGGCCCCAGGAGATTAGATTATCCTGAACCTGCAACTTGAACAGAAACTCTGGACCTTCGACATTCGATGAAAGAAGAAGACTGAAGAATCTCCCTTGTGGCCAAGGAGTGGCTACCCTGTGCAAACAGGCACCATCAAGAGACTACCCTTTGCTTTGCCCACGTTCTACGAGGAACCGACTGCAGAGCCCGACCAGAGCCTTGACTTCCAGACTTCTCTGACCCTGATCCACATCCACAGCAAAGCTGAGATCCGTGGAGGCGACGAGCGACGTGGGACCGGCTACCTGGGAAAAGTGGCTAGTAACTTAAAGCGCAGCTTCTGAGGCACCCTCGAAGTTGTGCACCGGGGATTGAGAAGCCCCAACCCCAAGCACCATCTGCACCGAAGATCAGCCCCCCACACTCCACGAGTCCTGCGTGGGGCCCTTCTGCATTTTCCTGCTTGCCGCGTCTGTCCGGTTGCTTGCCCGCTGGCTGGTGGCCTTTGTGACGACGCACCCTGAAATCTTCTGCGCTGGTTTGGCTCCTCCAGACTGGCTCCCGCTTCTCTGCAAACAAGAAGCACCCCAGACCTTCCTGGTCTGCACCAGAAGCAAGTCCTCCGTTCTTCGTGGGTTCAGCTTGCCAAGGCTTGGTGAGTCCTAGTCCAACTTCGACGCCGCCGACAGCAAGAGCCTTCGTGGGACAGCTCGCCTCCTGGTCGTCCTCGACGCTTCCTGGTCCTCCTGGCTGCAGCGACAAGCTTCACCTTCACCTGCAATCTTCACGACATCGCCTGGTTCCTTCCTGGTTCCACGTGGTCACTGGCTAGTGACCTTGACTCTGTCCCTTCTGCTTGCAGGCCTCCTCTCTTCTTGATCCCAGCCTTGGGATCCACCGGACACTCTTCACTGACTGCCTGTCAGCATCTTTCTTCAGGCATCCATAGGAGTCGACGACGAAAACCGACGCATCTTCACCCCTATGCACCCGCAGCCTGTGGGCTAGGTAACTTGGGTACTCCGGTGCTCATCAGGATAGTGACTATCCTAGTGTCTAGTTTTCCAGTCTCGACTTCCTAGCTACTCCGGAAGTGTCCTAAATCTACCGTTTTCTAAACTGTACTATTGCTAGTGACTTTTACGCATTACGCGTGAGTGTTTCCACTCTGCACACGAATCCCGTGGGCCTCCCACTTCCTAACTAACGCTAGTGTAGTGTAGCCCCAGGCCTAGGCCTATTCTATTTCCGTGACAGTGGTCCTTATACCACTTACTTAGTATATGGTTTGCGTGGCCCCTAGGGCCTAACTGTATTACTTACCTGTGTGACTTAATGTATGCTTAAATAAGACTGTGTTGTACTTACCTCTAATCTCATAAAGAGTGCCGAGGGTTTGACTAGAATAAATACACTTTATTTTATATATATATCTGTTGTGGTGTCCTTTCATTTGGTATTCAAGGGATTATATATGGTATCACAGCTGGCTTCACATGCCATTCAGAGTTTAGCCTAAGACTGCTCTTGTCCATGCTACCACTAGGATAGCTGGTCTATAAGGTTGACTTTACAACCAATCACCATAAGGGTATTTGGACTGATATAAGGTGTACACTAGAACTAGTGACATCATACATCAGGCCAACTTCTCACAGCTGCCATTAAGAGTATATGGTGCTGGGAAATCGTCATCACGAACTCCACAGCACCATGATGGCTACACTGAAGACTGAGAAGTTTGGTATCAAACTTCTCAGCACATTATACCCACACTGATGCCAGTGTGGAATTTAATGTAAAATGCATGACAGAGGGCAACTTAAAGTTGCTCCCTGAAACTAACCAACAACCCTTGTCCTGACTGAGAGGCTGCATAGGCTGCCACCCAGCAGACATGTTGCTGGACCCCTGGGTAGAGAGCCATCCGCTCTCGTAGGTCTGCAACAATGCAAATCCTGGGCGAGGTGCTAGGCCTCCTCCCCCAGGATGGGCAGGGGAAGCTTCAAAGGCATGCCGCCTTTGTGAGCTTCTCCAGGCCACTTACTGTACTCAGCAACTGGCCCCCACCGGTTCTGCCCCCCACTCTGGCGGGAAGATCAGCGGGAAAACCCAAGTGAGGAAAGAGTGTGTGCCAGCCTCTGCCAACCCCACCCCTCAGGTGGGGGAGGCGAGGTGAAGCACAACTCCGGGCTCTCGCCATCTTGAGGATGGGGAGCCCTACCCAATCAGGACTAGGCTCTTGTCCCCCTCCCACTGGAGAGTGGCAGGATAGGGGGTGTACCCACCCCAGGGAAGGGACCCATTGGTCCCTGACCTTTACCTACCTGTAACACCCCTAAATTTAGTATTTAGGGGCACCCTAAACCTTCCTTTCTCAGATCCCGATTCCGAAACAAGAAGAAGAACAAGAAGAAAGAAGACCTGCCGTGCAGCTGCTAACAAGAGGACAACACCAACTGACTTGGCCCCAGCCCTACAGGCCTGTCGACCCTCGAACCTGCTCCTGCAAAACCCCAGCGCCTCCAGTGGTCAGCAACCTCAAAAACCCCGGAGGACCTGACTGCCTTGCTCCTCTAAAAGACTGGGACTCCCACGAGCAGTGGTTCTGCTCAAACAAGCAACAACCCCTGGTGCCAAGCCAGGAACCGCGAATCCAGCACACTCTGCATCGGCTGAGGCCGGCCTGTGCCTGAGTGAACAAAGACCACGAGGACGGCTCCCCGGCGACTGGGACCAAGAATCCAGCACCCAAGGACCCTCCTCTACGCTCCTGACGACGCCTGCAGCCTCAACTCCGGGGACCCCCCCAACCGCGACCAGCAGAGGATAAGATTTCCCGACGCCAAAAGATACCCCTGCACCCGGCGCCCTGCAGCCCCCTGTGCCCAGCTCCTGGGTGCCTACCTAACCAGTTAAAACAAGTTTTCCCTTTGGGTAAATCAAATAATCAACATTTATCATTCACATATAACTTTCTTATAGACCACACATCTCCCACACAGTGTTGATGATTGAGGCACTTATTAATCAACTGCAGCCTTATAAAGATATCAATGACTTTTTAATCAATATGAACTGCACATATACATTCAATCACATTAAAATTCATCAAAATTCATATACAATCAACAATAAATTTGACCAAATTAAAACATATACATTCCAAAATCATTAAAAAACATATAAAAAAGGGAAGGATACAGAAAAAAAGACAATACACTGTGTCTTTAAAAACGTTAATTTGGACATTTATATAGGCAGCATCAAACATAGGCCTGATTCCCCTGTCTATAACTGTTTGCTGACTTCGCCAAATTTAACACCATATGTAAGCGTTGACGCGTTTCGATGATATAATGCCAATAAACACCACCTTCTTCAGGACAATACTTTTTTTCCTTCCTCAACTTTTAAAAGGCCGAATCCTATATTTACCGGTGCAACTGCACTGGAGTATGTTCTTACGAATCTCAATATCAAGATATAATGATCACGAGAAAAATAGTTGTATCTTATGGATTGAATCCTTATATAGATACCAGCAAGTCGGTGTCAATTTGGGGCACTTCCCCGAGCTCTTGACCTCCACATCAAAACTGTGCGTTATCAGAACCTCAAACAACACTTGGACTTATTTCGCATCAGGCTCGTTCTTCGGTCATGTAGTAACCGTACGCGTCGAATGTCAATCAATCCCCGCGTCCTATACGATGGGCTCACTTGCTCGTGGTTGTATATCCAACGAAACAGTCTAGCCCAGAGTTATCACTGCATCTGTAGTCCGCGTGTAGATGTGTGGTCTATAAGAAAGTCATATGTGAATGATAAATTTTGATTATTTGATTTACCCAAAGGGAAAACTTGCTTTAACTTGTTAGTTACTGGGTGCTCCATCCCTTTGGTGTGTGAGCCCCCTCTCCTTGACTTCAAGATGCCTACCTAACCTACAGCTTCCCAACTTACCTCTCGAAGTGGTGGACGCACCTGAAGAATCTCCGTCGCCGCTTGCAGCTTTCCCATTGAAATACATTGAGCGCCCGACGGCTCAAAAGCACCCTGCACTCAGCCGCCCGAGTGCCCCTGGAAGTGCAGCATCCGTTTCTATTTTACTTCCCCACTTGCCCTGTGTAAGTGACATGGGGCTCAACTCTCACAGCCGCGTGGCCTGCCTGCAAGCAGCCACCAACCAAAGGCCCCCTACCCGCCATAGGCTAACATTGGGCCTACTCTCTTTGCACCCGGCTGCCCCTGTGCCGATGAGGGTGTAACAACTGTACCTACCTGACCCTGGGAGACCCCCGAGTCTATCCCCAGAACCATAACTCTGCCAGTCGAGTACTTACCTGAAAGCCGATAACCTACATTTTCTCCATAGTGTAACATTGACTGGTTTTCACTTTGAATTTCTTTTAAGTGTCGAGTTTTGAAACTTTGAAATATTCACTCAAAATCACCCGATCAACGAAAACGAAATTACTCACCTGTTATCAGGAGAGATCCCAGTGCTGGATCTTTGTGCCCAGCACTGACCCTGCAAAGCAATTACAACTAATTTTCCGATAATCAAACTTTCCTCCATAGGATAACATTGCCTGGTTTTTGACAGAAATTCTTCTAAGTGTCGATTTTTGAAACATACAAATATTCCTTAAAAATCACCTGTGTAACAAAAACGATTTCTTTCAACTGTTTACAGGAGATGCACCAGGGCTGAATCCTGAGTAAGAAAAACCTATGCAAAGTAATTGATATTGTGTTTACTTTAAAATTCTCATTGAGCTCAATGGTATAATTGTGTTTAACTTGTGTTGCCTATTGCAACAACTGTAACTATTGCATTTAAAAGTCTAATGCTTATTGAAAGTATTTAACTAAAGAATCTCATTCTGAGAAAGTATTTTGATACCTACTTGTTGTTCTAAAATAAAACAACTATATTTTTATATACAAAACAATTGGCCTAGAGTTCAGTTCTTGAGTGTGTGTGACCATTTGCTGACTGAGTGTGTACAACAAATGCTTTACACTGTCCTCTGATACTGCCTTACTGCTCGACCAAGCTACCACTTTAGAGAGTAAGTTTATATCAAACTTTAACCTCTGCCAAACCTCTGGGGACTGGGGACTGTGGACTCTGTGCACACTGAACCTTACTTTGGTGCAGTATATACAGAGCCGCTTTCTTACAATCTTGCCTCAAAAAATGAAAATAGTGTCCAAAACAAATAGTGGTGAAAGAAAAAGAATGTGTAGTGTATGTATCACAAATACCGCGAGTACGACCCTGTGAGGTTAAGATTGAAATAAGATGCACTTATTCAGACCACTTGATGATGGACCGACATGTTTAATTGCCTATTCAATTTCTTGGCAATTTCGTCAGGGCAGTGAGGTCGTCAATCACCTTGCTGGACACTTATAGTGTTATACACAATGACTGTCAAAAGCAAAGGTAAAGGAAATCATGTTACTCAACCAGAAACCTCCATCTTTAAATAGAACACATATCATTACGCCTTCCAAAAGCACTTATTACCATGTGGAAGCCAAAGCCCCTCGTACCAGCTCTCCACTTGGTCACTTGAGGGAGACTCCAACCGTGAGTCCCTCTTCTAGGCGCATACACCTACTGTTGTATGGAATCTAAAAAATTATTAAAAGACACATAGTTTGTCATCCGCAGTGCCTCACAGCCCCAACTGCGCCAACTTCAATCTTATTTATGCGCTAAATCGCACAGATTGGATACATTTAATATTCACAACTAGACAGATTCTATGCTTATTCAGCTGTCAACATTGTTCAGGCATGTCGAATCTTGGCAACTTACAGGGTGCTGGTCTACCCCTGTGTGTCAACTAGCCTCCATTCCGGCAGTTACAACATACCCACAGTTCACATGAATGCTCGCCATTTAAGAACCTACACCCACAGCCTTGGACTAACAATTTCATTTCTGTGTGTACACACGGCGAACTAAGTGGATTCCCCCGGGATACTATGCAGATACACTAGTTACGCTACATCGAGTCACCACAGGTCCAATGATCTAATCCAACATTCACGGAATAAGTGGATTCCCCTGAGATACTATGCAGATACACTAGTTACGCTACATCGAGTTACCACAGGTCCAATTATAAAATCCAACATTCACAAGTTACTCACCTACGCTATGAGCATTTGCATAACAGCCTTACCGCCTGCACGTCCGGGAGCGCGTCCTCTCATCCCCTCTCTCCCGGCGTTCAGCCGCTTGTTATTTATGCACACATAGTAGTAGTGGTATAGCACTCTGTCTGTTCAGACTTCAGTAAGGGGTGTTTTGAGTTCGGACTAGGCACAAAAGGTTCTGGTTGTGTGGTGTGTCTTGGTCATTACAGATGACAGATAGGGGAATTCACTGTGCAAATGCATGCCAGGGGATGGCATCGTTCAGGCCTGTTAGGTGTGTCTTAAGACAATGCACCCAACGTTATTCCTTTTCGTATAGGACTTGCTCTGCATTATGGTCTTTGATCATTAGTGTTTCCAGGACGACCCATTGGAGCACTTCATTTGTATGATTTGATTCAATTAAGTGGTTGCTCATTTTGGTTGTGACTTTCTTGCCCTTTATGTTACTCCTGTGCTCGCAGATCCTTTGTTTGATTTTGCTGCAGGTCATTCCAATGTACCTCATGCCACATAGGCAGGTAATCATGTAGATTACACGTGTTGTATTGCAGTTCGTGTGGTACCGGGTTGTCCATGTCAGAGTAGGTGTTAGTTTTATGGTCTTAGTTGGGTTGGTCGGTTTGCACACCGAGCAGGAGCCACATGGGTAGTGGCCTGTTATGGGGGTCATGTTCCAGGCTGAGGTGACGGTTTCTCTTCTTGTTAGTGGTTTTTGTGGTCGGGTATGAACAAGAATATCTTTAATATTCAGGGTTCTACTGTTTGCAAATCTTGGCTTGGGCCAGTTGTAGGGTCCAGAGGTGAGAATTCTCCAATTCCTGTTCACAATCTTCTTGACCGCATTGGACGCTACACTACATGTTGTTACACAAGTGAGGAGGTCAGTAGTGGACTTGGGTGTAGTTTCCAGTAGGGACTCTCCGGGCTGATTTCTTGCTCTTTTCTGACACTTGCGTATGGTTCCAGGGGGATAATCTCTATCTCTCAGTTTCAGGCAGAGGTCGGTAGCTTGATCTTTATAGTCCTCGAGTCTGCTGCAATTCCTCCTAATATGCAGGAATTGGCTGTAAGGCAGACTGTCTCTAAGGGGGCGTGGGTGGAAGCTCTTATAGGATAATAAGCTGTTCTTGGACATAGGTTTGTAATACGTCTTAGTGTTTAAAGTGTTGTCCTCCACAAAGAGTGTGATGTCTAGGAAGTCCAGTTTGCGATTATCAGCTGTGTAAGTGAACTTAAGGAATGACTTAATGATGTTTTATTTATATTGCACAGTTACTTAAAACCATTTGCAATATGACTTACATACAATTAAAAAGAGAGTTAGAACAACCATTGTTTAAAAAGCATTCATAAAAAATGAGTCTAGGTACAGCACTATCAAAACATAATAAAAGGGTGGGTTATATACATTAGTAAAACGGCGAGAGATTGCCAGTTCAACCTTTTTGCAAGTTTGATACTGGTACTAAGGTTTAGTAGTTAAAATGGCATCATCACGAGCTGGTTACTGGAGACTAATTGTTTAATAAACCAGATTGTCTTTTGTATTGCCTGGCCCCTCTTCTTCCACAAGCCTAAGACGGAGCTCGACCATGTATCTCCCAAACCTGACCAAGTCCGGCGGTAGGGTGCAGGAAAAGAGAACCGTGGCGGCTTCTTTCACTGACCGGACACCGTTACGCAGCCATATTTGTTTTTAAAGGTTCTGACGGGGCTGAAGCATACCGGGACAACAACAAATCAAGTGTAGCAGAGATTCATGTTTGAAGTTGCAGATTCTACATCTGATTTTGTGTTCAAGGGACTTCCACCCAGGGTTTAATTCTTTAATTGTGAGGGTCACTAATCTGGCCCATACAATATTTTTGAGTGCTTTCCTTCCCAGAGCTTGATTGAGATAGGGCTGGATTTTGTGTCCTGCCATATGATGTTATCAGCCCTGGTGGACCTCTTCCTGTTACATATTCTGCTAAGTGAACTTAAGGAACTTGTCCCTGGTGTTAATCCATTCCTGGAATTCCGGTAGGCTCTCTACACTGACATTCCATGTCATGATGATGTCGTCTATGTAGCACCTCCAGAACAGAATCTTATTGCTGAATGGGTTGCTGTCATTTAGGATATCTGCTTGCTCGAAGTTGCTCACGTGCAGTCCTGCCACACTAGAAGCAAATGTACTGCCCATGGAAGTCCCATGGAATTGAAGGTAGAGGCTCCCCTCATATTAAAAAAAATAAAAAAAATCTGTTAGGGCCATACGGCAGCACTCTAATACAAAGTGCTGTGGTGTTGTGTGTTCCCATTCTTGTGAAAAGAGTATGTTTTCAGTGATCTCCAAGGTTTTCTCTTGGGAGAGGCTAGTGTACAAACTCTCAATGTCGAAGCCAACGAGGCACATCGAGTTTTCTTGGTATGGTTGATCTTTTGACAGATTCAGTAGGTTTCTTGTGTCCTTTAGGTAGGTTGGAGTTATTTTATTTATTTTTTGCACCAGGGGTTTCAGGAAGTAGTCTGCAAATTGAGAAAGGGGCTCTAGTACTGAGCCAATGCCAGAGACTATCGGTCGCCCTGGCGAAAGTGTCCTGTTCTTATGTATCTTGGGCAGAGAGTAAAAGTATGGTGTTCTTGGCGATCTGGTCTTCAGGAAGTCAGATTGTTTTTGGAAATCCAGGAGTTCCCCTGGTAGCATTTGCACAGTGAATTCCCCTATCTGTCATCTGTAATGACCAAGACACACCACACAACCAGAACCTTTTGTGCCTAGTCTGACCTCAAAACACCCCTTACTGAAGTCTGGACAGAGTCCTATACCACTACACAGTGTCCTTAATACCTCTAGCTCCCTGCAGCTCTGCTTACTCTTGTCACTGGCAAGGCCACGTTAGTCATCCGTGACATATCCCATAAGCACGCACACTCACCTTTTGTCAAAACCAACATTTAACTTGAATACACCCTATGGCCGGACTGAGATGAATTATGTCATTTTGAAGAAGCACAGTTCCAAAACAACGACAGGCAGGTAGTCTCTCTCCCATGCCAACCTTCGCTATTTTGTCATGTTTTTTCTCCCCACTAGCTAATTACATTTTACAGTATTAATAATTATTTTGCTATTATTAATAGCCCCATACTAGTAGTAATTTCCAATTACCTTGTCATTTAAATATTTATACTGGTCCCAAACGACGACGGGCAGGTAGTCTCTCTACCATACCATCCATTGCCATTATTTGTTAACAATTTAATTGTGTTTTCACCAATGCATCACAACCGCCGTTGAAAAAAAAAAAAAAAACTTTATTTAGTCTTACATTGGCATCAAGCAGTTTTTACAACGTTATTGAAAATGAGCCCAGAGTGACTCGCACAGAGTCTCTCTACCACGCATGTCTACAGCCTTAATAATCTTCCCACCACAGACCCGCGTCACAGGAGCGGGCGAAGACGTGCGGGCCTGCAGCACCATGTGAGCTCACAGTATGCCTGGCGCCTCTCCAGATGGAACCCATTGTTCCATTGCTGTGCTTGCTAATTTCCCTCTCTTTTACATCGGCCTGCAGGACTTCAAGCCCGCCGGTCCCCTGAGGAAGCCATATTTCAGCACTACCAAGGTATACAGATGCAGCGTTTTACGTGACGGGGCAACATTTCAGATTAAGCTGCTATTCACGGGCGTCCATATGAGCCCTTCGTAAATTGAGAATCTCACAACTGGCACGTGCCTTCATGGCCAGAGGGGCCATACTTTTACTTAGTAGCGGCTTCCAGTATCACACAGGCTTTGTTTTACGAGTGCCTCGACGGACAGCATTGTGTTTTAATAACTATCCGACATAAGCTGAGCCTATTAGCCCGCACTTGCTTAATTTCACAATCCCGCCAGCATAAACGACATGATACCTCTCACTACAGGCACTAACGGGCCTACATGGCCATGGGGGACATACCTTTGTTTAATAGAGTGGCCTCAAGTATCACACGCGCTTTGTTTACGATCGCACTTACGGACAGCACAATGTTTTAAATAACAACCCGTCATGAGCTAACAGCCAGCGCTTGAACAATTTTACAATCTCGCCAGTATTAATGCTTTCGCCCCACACGGGCCTTAGCCTTTCTAACATTGCACATTATCTATCCCTGGCACGCACCCGAATGTATTCTCGTGTGCTATGACACACAACAGGCACTTCATCAATTAAAGTGCATGCACTGTTAACCATGTATTACAATGATAATCTACTCTTCTCTTCATCATAGCAGTGATTGCACTGGTACTTTTGGGTATTTTGTAAATATATAACTGTGTCAAGAATAATTCGTCTGACTCTTAACCTGGTATTACACAGCTTTATTGCGCAACATGCTTACGAAAATCTTTGTTTCGTTTCTTTACTCCTGTTACAGGTACCACTGACCTGTGGCTAAGAAGGGTGACTTAAATAACCCCCCCTATTTAGGGTGCTTATAATTTTAGCGACCCAATATTCTCATGTAGGTCCTGAAGAAAGCCCTCCGACCCCTCCCGGGCAATATACGGGACTGACACATGTTGAGCTTTTGACCTTGATGCAGCGCGGCTAAAACAAACCCTTTACAAACGTCACCTAACCCAGGAAAACTCTCACACCACTTATTCATCGGTGGGACCTATAACACCGAAAACACACATTCACTCAGTTTTCCAGATAAGTGACAAGCTGGCGAGCTGCAAGACACACGGGGTACCTTATTACTATTATTTCCCTAAATAATAACTATACACATTATATACATTTAACTCTAAAGTTTTCCGGTTTGAGCATCAAGGTACTTGGTTATTTTGAGTCGATGGACCAACTTGTAGGAACCATTTGAAAGCGATTAAGTCCAGCTCAGTCACAATTAAACCTCTAACTTTTATAGATCATAACTTTAATTCTAATACCCACAGACTCAGTTTGAGTTAGCATGAAATTGTATCTAGAGTCATTGAATAAAGTAAGTAAAATTTATTAGACAAAATTATAATCATTAATTTCATAAGCGTTCAAGTAAAGATTCAAATAGAAACAGAAAATACTCATTACCCTTTGGCCTTAGGACGATGACGAGAATGGTTTACCAGAGCGTGAACCGCAGATCACAGGATAGATTCCCAAACTGACTTACTGTCCCTCTATCCTCCTCGGACGTATTCCCTCCCAGGACAGAATCCCGCGACCGTCTCGTTCCTTTCTCCCATCAAAGTTCAAAGTTCAGAATCTGTCAAAGTCTTCTCAGCATCAGGGAGAAAATCGTCTCAACAGACAGCGTGTCGTGTTGAATAGAAAATAAGCAAGTGCCACAATGTCATCATAAGTACCAATTTTATACCCTTTCACTAACTTGCTATACCCAGAATTGAAACTTTTTAGGGGCTGTGATTAATTTCCATTGGTCCCTTGGAGGGGTGGTGATGGTCACCTCATTGCCCTCCTTGCCTAAACCAGTTCTGTAAATTGCATAATCATGTCCGTCCTCGTGACTTGTCAAGTTCTTACAATATTAACCACTGTTTTTATTCATAAATGGAGTCATCTTCTGTAGTCCGAGTTTTTCTATCCGTTCCCATGCTTTTGTATAAAGAATCTTGGCATCCACTCTTGTCCTAGGCAAGTGCGACCTTGACATCTCTCACTCCAGGCATAGGCCACAATTGTGACTGTAACTTTTGATGGAGCAGGTAAAACTAAATTTTGTATATCTCCTCTATTTTACATTAAATTAATTACGTAATCATTCTAAAAATTAACTTGTACTAATTAGTTTGAAGTGAGACATTATTAACCAACCCTTACACCTTGATTAACACAAGATACACGTGGGACTTAAATGCTAATTGCATGGCAGAACAACTAAATTAATTAACTGTGGTACGCAAACTAACTTTAGATTGTGGTGAAATTGAGAATTACATGATTTATGTTGCTTTTGTGATGGTTTGTGCTTTCAGTACTGCAAAATGGTGAGTATTATTGCTTTAAATGTTGCTACAAGCTAGGAAAATACTAATATACATTGGGATTAGAATGGGATTAAACATTAGAATCTTAATTTCTATATTTTAATTACTGTTATGTCTGTTTTTGCTTACGTTGGCATTCGGGCCTACTAGGCCGCAGTACTTAAAATGGAGGTCCTGTGCAGCTGCCGTAGTGTGAGCGCGATGACTTCTGCGCAGAATCGGAAGGCTCTGGAGATCTCCAAGTGACCTCAGCCCCTGCGACATTGTGTTCCTTGTCAAGGATAGGAGCATGGAGGGTTGACAAGTTATGGACGGTGTGAACCACCAAGGGGACAATGGAAGACCTGTACAAGGATGCTTGCTTGTTATTACTTTCGGAACTTTCGCCTGTGAACCGACTGGATAAAATACTTTTTGCGCCTTGCTATGCCAAGTCTCATGGAAAACCAGTTGGTCCTGGGAAAGTTTTGAGAAGTTACAAGTTGACCTGGACTGGCCAATCGGAACAGTTTCTACCCCTAAATTGTTGCATGTTGATCTGAAGTAAGAGGGAAAAATGGTATAAAAGACCCTTATCCGCCCAAGGGGTGGGGGGGGGGGGGTTCACTAGGCTGATCGTCTATGGCGTTGGGTCTACGTTGAGCTGATGAAGATTTCCATGGTTTACCTTGGTTTTTTTTCATTTTCAGGAAGTTATTTCATCTGATGGTTTGATTATTGCTGTGGGTCGGACAGTTTATCCCGGAGATTGTAGCAAAGACTTTGAATAATCCTCTGTGTGAACGGAGGGTCGCCAACGTTTGATATTGGGTAACTATAAAATACATTTCTAAATCCATGTTTATTTACTAAAGGTTCGATTTTCTCCCTGGAATAAACTGAATTATATTATATTCTGTAGTGCCTAAATGCTAATGCAGAGAAAATTATTATTGGATAAACAAATTTGGATTAATCAGAAATGAGTTTGTGATTCTTTAATTGAGTACTGAATTAATCAAATGTTTCCTAGGCTTTAATTGTGTTTTTAGCTGGTTCTAAATCACCCTCAACCAGTCCAAATCATTGGTCCGTCGACCAAGTAGTGGAGTGTAGGAGAGTAGGGTCTGCTTTCTATGTTCACCCCCACTTTTTGCTTTTGCTTTACTGGTTTTCGACTTAGATGTGGCTGTGGGCCTGCTAATCAGACCCACAGCCCTGCTGTTCTCTCTCTAAATTAACACTATGTACTTTAGGTGCATAACCCATTTGGATAGGATCACCTTATTGGCCCCTGTACAGTGTACCCTAGGTACCCAGGGCATAGGTGTACCCTAGGCCTACCAGGGGCTGCAGCATGTATTATGCCACCCCTGGCCTGGCCTTCCATTTTGACACAACTGGCTGATCACTCAGCTGGGGGCAAGGTCGTGTAATCACCCCTTGCTTAGGTGTAGTATTCCTATACCTAACTTACATATAGACACATGTGTACCTATCAGTCACTCCTATGGCAGGCCTTGACAATCCTGGAGGCAGAGTGCTTGGTAACATGTGAGATGGTGCTCTAGCATGAGCTGAGCCTGTCTGCAGCTTTCGGAACCTTGTCCTTATAGCTGTTCTATGATATAGCCTACCATATACTCTTAAAGTGCCTTATAATCTTAGACGGTTATGGTAACTATGGTTTGGCTTTATCAAAACATGTCGTGTAAGGTGTCTAACACTCGGGAATAATACCCCCATGCCATTTCTGGACATGAGAATATTATTCCCCCCTTCTAGAGGGAAAGACATGTTAAAATCATACTTCAACTGTTAGCCTCTGACCAAAGCCTCAGCATCACAAAATGGATGCTGCTGCCACGACACAAGCCTGACCTCCTGCTGCTGGGAGTGATCCCAGCCAGGGAGGCCTGGACAATAGGTTTCCTGCTTGGGGAGGTGCTAGCACCTCCCCAGACAGCCTTTAGTGTATTGGGGCAGGGTGGGCTGAAAGGAATGAGACATGCCTGGGGCACACAAGGTGTTCCTCGCATAGTCCAGTTCAAACCGGCGCTGGGGCACTCCAGCCCCAGCTCTGGCGCGAAACTGGACAAAGGGAAGTGGGTGTAACCACCCCCTCCCAGGTCCCACCCATAAGGCGTGACCTAGCAGGTATCCCAGCCCCCCAGATTAGTATAAGAGTGGGAGTTGGGCCTCAAGACTTTAGATTATCCTGAACCTGCAAAACTGAACAGAAACTCTGGACCTTCGACATTCGACGAAAGAAGAAGACTGAAGAATCTCCCTTGTAGCCAAGGAGTGGCTACCCTGTGCAAACAGGCACCATCAAGAGACTACCCTTTGCTTTGCGACCGTTCTACGAGGAACCGACTGCAGAGCCCGACCAGAGCCTTGACTTCCAGACTTCTCCGACCCTCATCCACATCTGCAGCAGAGCTGAGATCCGTGGAGGCGACGAGCGACGTGGGACCGGCTACCTGGGAAAAGTGGCTAGTAACTTACAGCGCAGCTTCTGAGGTACCCTCGAAGTTGTGCACCGGGGATTGAGAAGCCCCAACCCCAAGCACCAACTGCACCGAAGATCAGCCCCCCACACTCCACGAGTCCTGCGTGGGGCCCTTCAGCATTTTCCTGCTTGCCGCGTCTGTCCGGTTGCTTGCCCGCTGGCTAGTGGCCTCTGTGACGACGCTCCCTGAAATCTTCTGCGCTGGTTTGGCTCCTCCAGACTGGCTCCCGCTTCTCTGCAAAGAAGAAGCACCCCAGACCTTCCTGGTCTGCACCAGAAGCAAGTCCCTTGTTCTTCGTGGGTTCCGCTTGCCAAGGCTTGGTGAGTCCTAGTCCAACTTCGACGCCGCCGACAGCAAGAGCCTTCGTGGGACAGCTCGCCTCCTGGTCCTGGTCGTCCTCGACGCTTCCTGGTCCTCCTGGCTGCAGCGACAAGCTTCACCTTCACCTGCAACTCTTCACGACATCGCCTGGTTCCTTCCTGGTTCCACGTGGTCACTGGCTAGTGACCTTGACTCTGTCCCTTCTGCTTGCAGGTTTCTTCTCTTCTTGATCCCAGCCTTGGGATCCACCGGACACTCTTCACTGACTGCCTGTCAGCACCTTTCTTCAGGCATCCATAGGAGTCGACGACGAAAATGACGCATCTTCACCCCTATGCACCCGCAGCCTGTGGGCTAGGTAACTTGGGTACTCCGGTGCTCATCAGGATAGTGACTATCCTAGTGTCTAGTTTTCAAGTCTCAACTTCCTAGCTACTCCGGAAGTGTCCTAAATCTATCTATTTCTAAACTGTAACATTGCTATTGACTTTTACGCATTACGCGTGAGTGTTTCCACTCTGCACACGAATCCCGTGGGCCTCCCACTTCCTAACTAACGCTAGGGTAGTGTAGCCCCAGCGATTCCCTAGGCCTAGGCCTATTCTATTTCCGTGACAGTGGTTCTTATACCACTTACTTAGTATATGGTTTGCGTGGCCCCTAGGGCCTAACTGTATTACTTACCTGTGTGACTTACTGTATGCATTAATAAGACTGTGTTGTACTTACCTCTAAACTCATAAAGAGTGCTGAGGGTTTGCTTAGAATAAATACACTTTATTTTATATATATATCTGTTGTGGTGTCCTTTCATTTGGTATTCAAGGGATTATATATGGTATCACAGCTGGCTTCACATGCCATTCAGAGTTTAGCCTAAGACTGCTCTTGTCCATGCTACCACTAGGATAGCTGGTCTATAAGGTTGACTTTACAACCAATCACCATAAGGGTATTTGGACTGATATAAGGTGTACACTATAACTAGTGACATCATACATCAGGCCAACTTCTCACATTGGTGAGCAGCGGTTGGGATCTGAGCTTGCTGTTGTAATACCATTGTAATCTTGAGATACTAAATTGAAAGATCACACAGATATTGTCTAGGTACATATAACATAGTTATAATACTTAAGTCCTACTGGACTTAGTGGTTGTAGGTTGAAGGGAGTAACACACCCTGACTACAACTACTAGAGAGGTTTAGTAGAAACAACTAGTGTAGGTAGGTGCACACACCACACCCTCACTAGATCATGCCTCTGGGAGGAGATCAAGTAGATGCTCTCTCAGGAGGGGCAGGTCTGCAGAAGACCCCCTCTAGGTATGATACCTTAACATTCCAGGAGATGAGACAATTGTGTACCTCCAGAGGAATAAAACAGGGTGCAAACCCTACCCTCCTTCAGTTAAGACAACTCCTAGAGGAGTATGATGCTCAGAGGGCATCTCAGGAAGGTGCCCTAGGCGCAGAGGAGGGTCTACCCACCACAGAGGAGTCAGATGGGGCTTCAGATGGGGAGGTAGACAGCCAGAGCCAAGTAAGGAGACTTAGCCAGGCTAACTTAAGTTTACATGGGAGTTTGCATGGGGTCCCCCCATACAGACCCACAAGTAGGCATTCACAGAGAAGCAGGAGGGACAGATCCCCTTCAAGGGAATCCATCCACTCCCATGTCTCTAACATCTCTAATGCTTCCTCTCACAGGGGAATGACTTCACCTGAGAGAAAGGAGCATGCAGCCAGAATGAGGGAGGCTAATCTGAGGATTCAGAGGGAAGAACTTGCCCTTGCCAAAGAGAAGCTTGCTCTGGCTAGAGAACAAAAGTTAAGTGGGTTAGAACCCACTGGTGGCAGCAACATTTCTAGAGATAGAGACAGGCACTATGATAATAGAAACCTGAGCAAGATTGTCCCTCCCTACAAGTGTGGGGATGACATCCACAAATGGATAACTGCTTTGGAGAGAGCTTGCAAAGTACAGCAGGTACCCCAAAGTCAGTGGGCAGCTATCTTGTGGCTCTCCTTCTCTGAGAAAGGAAGAGACAAGCTCCTCACAGTTAGTGATGAGGATGCAGATAATTACACTGTCCTGAAGAGTGCTCTGATTGATGGGTTTGGCCTAACCACTGAACAATACAGGTTGTTGTTCAGGGATACCCAGAAGACACAGACTCAGGACTGGACTGACTTTGTAGATTGTGCCACTAAGGCTCTGGAAGGCTGGCTAATGGGAAGTAAGGTTAAGGACTATACAGGATTGTATAATTTGATCATGAGAGAACAAATACTTAACAACTGTCAAAACCAGCTATTGCATCAACACCTGATTGATTCTGATCTGACTTCTCCCCAAGAATTGGGAAAGAAGGCAGATAGATGGGTCAGGACTAGAGTTAAGCAGAAAAACCAGAACCAGGGCGGTGATCAGAAAAAGGCAGACCAGAAGGGTAATGAGCAGAAACAAAAAGACCAGAAGTCTTCACCAGGCCCCCAAAAGGCTCAGGGGGAGGGTGGTTCCAAAAAGGATAAGAAGAAAGAAGGCCAAAAGAAACCATGGTGCAACTATTGTAAGTCTACCTCACATTGGTTTAGTGAGTGCACCAAAAAGGATAAGCCCCCAACCACCATTGCCCCTAAGGCAATGTACCCCCTAGTTCAGCTGTAAGTGGTGGTTCCCAGCAAAAGGGTGTAGTAGGGTTAACCCTGGGAACTGAGGAGGATTCTGGCCTAGTCAGAGTACCTACTCAGGCTGTCCTGATCTGTGATGGGGACTTAGCTTTGTCCTCTACTGTAGGCCCCAGTAACCTGGGCAAGTACAGACAGACACCTTTTATCAACCAAAGAATGGCTCAGGCCTACAGGGACACTGGAGCTAGTGTCACAATGGTGACACCTGCTTTTGTGGACCCTGGACAGATCATACTAGGTGAGAATTACCTAGTGACCAACGCTAGCAATGCCACTACCTCCCATAGTGTGGCTATTGTTAACTTCTCCTGGGGAGGGGTAACTGGCCTCAAGAAAGTTGTTGTTAGTTCAGACCTTCCTGTAGAGTGTTTACTGGGCAATGATCTTGAAACTTCAGTTTGGTCTGAAGTGGAGTATAGGACCCATGCAGAAATGCTGGGGATAGATGCACATGTCCTTGCTGTGACCAGGTCACAGGCCAAAAAGTGCAACACTGAACAAGTGCTGGATCCTGAAACTATGGACCAGTCACAATCCAAGAGAAAGAGCAGTAGGGTTAAGGCTGTGCCTTCCCCCCTGCCTCAGGTGGTGGATCAGCCCTCCCAGGAGGATGATTCTGAGAGCCCTGAAGGAACTGTCCTAGAAGAACTTGAACCTGATCAGGTTGAGTTTCTTGGGACAGGGGGACCTTCCAGGGCAGATCTGAGGCAGGCTCAATTAGACTGCCCCTCTCTTGAACCCCTCAGACAGCTGGCTGCTGCTGAGGCTGCAGGGAATGCTCAAGGTACCCATAGAGTGTATTGGGATGAAGGGCTACTGTACTCAGAGGCTAGAGACCCCAAGCCTGGTGCATCCAGGAGGTTGGTCATACCACTGAAGTTCAGAGGCTTCCTTCTAACCTTGGCCCATGATATTCCCCTTGCAGGACATTTAGGCCAGAACAAGACTTGGGACAGGCTTGTCCCTCACTTTCACTGGCCCCATATGTCAGAAGATACTAAGGAGTTTTGTCGCTCCTGTGTCACCTGCCAAGCCAGTGGCAAATCAGGTGGCACCACAAAGGCCCCCCTCATACCACTACCTGTGGTGGGGGTCCCCTTTGAAAGAGTGGGCATAGATATTGTAGGACCAATGGACCCACAAACAGCATCTGGGCACAGATTCATACTGGTGATAGTGGACCATGCCACCAGGTACCCAGAAGCAATTCCCCTGAGGATCACAACAGCTCCTGTTGTGGCAAGGGCCCTGCTTGGAGTATTCTCCAGAGTGGGCTTTCCAAAGGAGGTCATTTCTGACAGAGGTGCCAACTTTATGTCAGGATACTTGACTGCAATGTGGAAGGAGTGTGGTGTTAACTATAAGTTCACCACACCCTATCACCCACAGTGCAATGGGCTTGTTGAGAGATTCAACAAGACCCTAAAGGGAATGATAAAAGGATTACCAGACAAGCTTAGGCGAAGATGGGACATCCTTTTACCCTGCCTTCTGTTTGCTTACAGAGAGGTCCCACAAAAGGGGGTTGGCTACAGCCCTTTTGAGCTTTTGTTTGGGCATCCTGTAAGAGGACCCCTGTGTTTGGTGAAGGAAGGATGGGAGAGACCTCTCAGACAACCCAAACTAGACATAGTGGATTATGTACTTGGTCTCCGCTCCAGGATGGCAGAGTATATGAAGAAGGCTTCTAAAAACCTTGAGGCAAGCCAAGAACTCCAAAAAGCTTGGCATGACCAAAAGGCTGTACTGACTGTTTACCAGCCAGGACAGAAAGTGTGGGTGTTGGAGCCAGTGGCCCCAGCAGCACTCCAAGACAAATGGTCTGGACCCCACACTATTGTTGAGAAAAAGGGAGAAGTCACCTACTTGGTGGACCTTGGGACTCCCAGAAGCCCCCACAGGGTGCTTCATGTCAACAGACTGAAGGCATATGTTGACAGGGCAGACATGGGGCTACTCATGGCTACAGATGAGGGGCAGGAGGAAGAGAGTGACCCTCTCCCAGACCTGTTGACTCAGAACCCTGATGATGGCTCAGTTGATGGTGTGGTCTTTTCTGACAGCCTCACTGTCCATCAGCAACAGGACTGCAGACAAGTTCTGCAGGCCTACAGACATATGTTCTCTCTGACCCCAAGTCAGACAAACTGGTGCACCCATGAGGTGGACACTGGTGACAGTCTGCCTGTGAAGAGTAAAATCTACAGGCAACCTGACCATGTCAGGGACTGCATAAAAGTTGAGGTACAAAAGATGTTGGAGCTGGGAGTCATTGAACCTTCAGAGAGCCCTTGGGCTAGTCCTGTAGTCCTTGTGCCAAAACCTCACACCCAAGATGGTAAGAGAGAGATGAGGTTTTGCGTGGATTACAGAGGTCTCAATGCTGTCACTAGGACAGATGCCCACCCAATACCTAGGGCAGATGAGCTCATTGACAGACTGGCAGCTGCTAAGTTTTTGAGCACATTTGACCTAACAGCAGGCTACTGGCAAATCAGACTAGCTGAGAGTGCAAAGGCCAAAACTGCTTTCTCGACCCCAGGAGGACATTATCAATTTGTGGTAATGCCCTTTGGTTTGAAGAATGCACCTGCCACTTTCCAAAGGCTGGTGAATCAAGTCCTTACTGGGTTGGATGATTATTGTGCAGCTTATCTTGATGATATTGCTGTCTTTAGCTCCACCTGGGAGGATCACCTGGTCCACCTGAGGAATGTTTTAGAGGCCCTGCAAAAGGCAGGCCTCACTATCAAGGCCACTAAGTGCCAGATAGGGCAGAGCAAGGTTGTATACCTGGGCCACCTAGTTGGTGGGGGTCAGGTTCAACCACTGGAGAGCAAGATCCAGACCATAAAGGACTGGGCTCCTCCAACTACCCAGACTCAGGTCAGAGCTTTCTTGGGCCTGTCTGGGTACTACAGAAAGTTTGTTAAGAACTATGGGTCCATAGTGACACCACTTAATGACTTGACCTCCAAGAAGATGCCAAAGAAAGTTCAGTGGACAGTAAGCTGTCAAAAAGCATTTGATGACCTGAAGCAGGCCATGTGCAGTGCACCTATTCTGAAAAGTCCAGACTACTCCAAAGAGTTCATTGTCCAGACAGATGCTTCTGAGTTAGGTGTGGGAGCTGTTCTTTCACAACTGAATGTAGATGGTCAAGACCAGCCCATTGCTTTTATAAGTAGAAGGCTGACCCCTAGAGAGAAACGTTGGTCAGCTATTGAGAGGGAGGCCTTTGCTGTGGTTTGGGCCCTGAAGAAGCTGAGGCCATACTTGTTTGGCACTCACTTCAAGATTCAGACAGACCATAAGCCCCTCTTGTGGCTAAATCAGATGAAGGGTGAAAATCCCAAACTTCTTAGGTGGTCCATTTCCCTACAGGGGATGGACTTCACAGTGGAACATAGACCTGGGACTGACCATGCCAATGCAGATGGACTCTCCAGATATTTCCACTTAGAACATGAAGACTCAACTGGTCAAGGTTAGTTTAATGTCCCTAAGTTTGGGGGGGGGGGGGGTTGTGTAGGAGAGTAGGGTCTGCTTTCTATGTTCACCCCCACTTTTTGCTTTTGCTTTACTGGTTTTCGACTTAGATGTGGCTGTGGGCCTGCTAATCAGACCCACAGCCCTGCTGTTCTCTCTCTAAATTAACACTATGTACTTTAGGTGCATAACCCATTTGGATAGGATCACCTTATTGGCCCCTGTACAGTGTACCCTAGGTACCCAGGGCATAGGTGTACCCTAGGCCTACCAGGGGCTGCAGCATGTATTATGCCACCCCTGGCCTGGCCTTCCATTTTGACACAACTGGCTGATCACTCAGCTGGGGGCAAGGTCGTGTAATCACCCCTTGCTTAGGTGTAGTATTCCTATACCTAACTTACATATAGACACATGTGTACCTATCAGTCACTCCTATGGCAGGCCTTGACAATCCTGGAGGCAGAGTGCTTGGTAACATGTGAGATGGTGCTCTAGCATGAGCTGAGCCGCTCTGCAGCTTTCGGAACCTTGTCCTTATAGCTGTTCTATGATATAGCCTACCATATACTCTTAAAGTGCCTTATAATCTTAGACGGTTATGGTAACTATGGTTTGGCTTTATCAAAACATGTCGTGTAAGGTGTCTAACACTCGGGAATAATACCCCCATGCCATTTCTGGACATGAGAATATTATTCCCCCCTTCTAGAGTGAAAGACATGTTAAAATCATACTTCAACTGTTAGCCTCTGACCAAAGCCTCAGCATCACAAAATGGATGCTGCTGCCACGACACAAGCCTGACCTCCTGCTGCTGGGAGTGATCCCAGCCAGGGAGGCCTGGACAATAGGTTTCCTGCTTGGGGAGGTGCTAGCACCTCCCCAGACAGCCTTTAGTGTATTGGGGCAGGGTGGGCTGAAAGGAATGAGACATGCCTGGGGCACACAAGGTGTTCCTCGCATAGTCCAGTTCAAACCGGCGCTGGGGCACTCCAGCCCCAGCTCTGGCGCGAAACTGGACAAAGGGAAGTGGGTGTAACCACCCCCTCCCAGGTCCCACCCATAAGGCGTGACCTAGCAGGTATCCCAGCCCCCCAGATTAGTATAAGAGTGGGAGTTGGGCCTCAAGACTTTAGATTATCCTGAACCTGCAAAACTGAACAGAAACTCTGGACCTTCGACATTCGACGAAAGAAGAAGACTGAAGAATCTCCCTTGTAGCCAAGGAGTGGCTACCCTGTGCAAACAGGCACCATCAAGAGACTACCCTTTGCTTTGCGACCGTTCTACGAGGAACCGACTGCAGAGCCCGACCAGAGCCTTGACTTCCAGACTTCTCCGACCCTCATCCACATCTGCAGCAGAGCTGAGATCCGTGGAGGCGACGAGCGACGTGGGACCGGCTACCTGGGAAAAGTGGCTAGTAACTTACAGCGCAGCTTCTGAGGTACCCTCGAAGTTGTGCACCGGGGATTGAGAAGCCCCAACCCCAAGCACCAACTGCACCGAAGATCAGCCCCCCACACTCCACGAGTCCTGCGTGGGGCCCTTCAGCATTTTCCTGCTTGCCGCGTCTGTCCGGTTGCTTGCCCGCTGGCTAGTGGCCTCTGTGACGACGCTCCCTGAAATCTTCTGCGCTGGTTTGGCTCCTCCAGACTGGCTCCCGCTTCTCTGCAAAGAAGAAGCACCCCAGACCTTCCTGGTCTGCACCAGAAGCAAGTCCCTTGTTCTTCGTGGGTTCCGCTTGCCAAGGCTTGGTGAGTCCTAGTCCAACTTCGACGCCGCCGACAGCAAGAGCCTTCGTGGGACAGCTCGCCTCCTGGTCCTGGTCGTCCTCGACGCTTCCTGGTCCTCCTGGCTGCAGCGACAAGCTTCACCTTCACCTGCAACTCTTCACGACATCGCCTGGTTCCTTCCTGGTTCCACGTGGTCACTGGCTAGTGACCTTGACTCTGTCCCTTCTGCTTGCAGGTTTCTTCTCTTCTTGATCCCAGCCTTGGGATCCACCGGACACTCTTCACTGACTGCCTGTCAGCACCTTTCTTCAGGCATCCATAGGAGTCGACGACGAAAACGACGCATCTTCACCCCTATGCACCCGCAGCCTGTGGGCTAGGTAACTTGGGTACTCCGGTGCTCATCAGGATAGTGACTATCCTAGTGTCTAGTTTTCTAGTCTCAACTTCCTAGCTACTCCGGAAGTGTCCTAAATCTATCTATTTCTAAACTGTAACATTGCTATTGACTTTTACGCATTACGCGTGAGTGTTTCCACTCTGCACACGAATCCCGTGGGCCTCCCACTTCCTAACTAACGCTAGGGTAGTGTAGCCCCAGCGATTCCCTAGGCCTAGGCCTATTCTATTTCCGTGACAGTGGTTCTTATACCACTTACTTAGTATATGGTTTGCGTGGCCCCTAGGGCCTAACTGTATTACTTACCTGTGTGACTTACTGTATGCATTAATAAGACTGTGTTGTACTTACCTCTAAACTCATAAAGAGTGCTGAGGGTTTGCTTAGAATAAATACACTTTATTTTATATATATATCTGTTGTGGTGTCCTTTCATTTGGTATTCAAGGGATTATATATGGTATCACAGCTGGCTTCACATGCCATTCAGAGTTTAGCCTAAGACTGCTCTTGTCCATGCTACCACTAGGATAGCTGGTCTATAAGGTTGACTTTACAACCAATCACCATAAGGGTATTTGGACTGATATAAGGTGTACACTATAACTAGTAACATCATACATCAGGCCAACTTCTCACATGGAGTGCCTTGATGTTAAGGTCAGGATTCTATAGGTGCAGATGTATATAATGTAAAGAAATGTAATCCTGATAGGTAATAAGGTACCCACATGTCCAGTGCTTTTTCTCCTGTGTACAGATTCGAGTGAGACAAGTGCGTGTTGGTGTTATGGGCCCCACCAATGAATAAGTGTATGGATGAGTGGTTGTGATGATGAGTCTGTGACATAGGGGGAATATGTAAATTTGCCCTTTCCGCTGGAGCACTTTCATTCTGCTCATGCGCAGGGTGCCATCTTGATCACACGTGATTACATTTCTCGTCAGCGGCCATTTTCTCAGCGAGGCCTAGCAGGCCTGTATGGAACTAATGTGAAAACAACATAGCAGAAATTAGTCATAGAATATAAGCCCTTCTGTTTACCACCCACCATTCTAATGACCCGTGTTAGGTGTTACCTAGCATAAGCGACATTTAAAGCCATTTTACTTACCATCTGCATTCTTTGCCACAATATATTTAACTACACATGAAATACATACAATTTTACTTCTATTTTCTACACAAAACACAAAGCTATGTTAATTTATCCAGTATTGGGGTATCTTTCATAGATTCACATGCCTGAATCATTCCCCGTCGCCGAGGCGGGAGTCCCACGGTAAATACAAAAGTAGTGCCAAGAGTAAATAATAGTAGTAGGCTAAAAGAAAAAGCCTAAGGCCTAAGTCTTAGTAGCCTATCTACATCATTATAGAAAAAAGAACCAAAGTTTGGTCCCAGCCAATCAGCTGCCAGCACCCTCCAGAACCTTCCCAGCAGAGGCAGTTCTCCTCAGATTTTCACCGCACGTCGTGTGTGAAGGGAGTCTCCCTGAGCTCTGCTCAGTTTCTTCAGCTATTACTACTTTTTGCATCATCCAAGATCATACTTCATTTCTCTGACCCTATTAATTCAGTAATATGGCAGAGTGGCAGGAAACAAGGTAATAGACTACGAAATATGTCTAACCTTTCCTCAATAACTCTCACGTTCTGAGAGATGAGGCTATTATCTGAAAGAAACACGTTAGTTAGATTCCTCACCTTAGAATATCCCCAGGCGTCAGACTGGATCTGGAAGATTTTTCGTCAGCAATACCCCTTGCGCGTCGCTAGGCGTCGTCTGCGGCTCCGCGTCCGTCGTCGGCGTCGTGCGCCGGGATGACGTCGTCGGAGTACTTAGACGCCGCCCTCGCGCGCTGACGTCAGTTCTTCTTTTTTCCGCGCCAGTAAGCGCAGATCCGGGAGAGCTACCCCTTTTAGTCTTTTTTGACTAAATCTTTTTGATCATTTTTGATCCTTGTCTGTCGACATCTGGTGCCGGTAGGATGCCTGGGTTCAAGGCTTGTGAAGATTGTCATCGACTGATGTCGGTGACCGATCACCACCGCCGGTGCCTCTACTGCTTAGGCCTCGACCACGACGCGGAGTCGTGCAACGACTGTCAGGCCCTGACTTCGAAGGCTAGGCGGGAGCGGTCCCGCAAGCTTCTGGAGCTTCGCCACTCGGCTCCGCGTCGTGCGCGATCCCGGTCCAGGAGGAGGTCCAAGGATCGCTCGCGGAGCCCTAGCCGACGCCACCATCGCTCGTCGGGCTCCAAGTCGTCGGGTAAGTCTAAACACTCTAAGAAGTCGAAGCGGCGACATCGCTCTTCGGACTCCCCTCGCCGGTCGCGCGACTCGGCCGAGGGTCCAAGTGGTTCCACCCCCGCGGCTCCGGCGGAGCCGCAGGTGCCGCGTCCGCCCCCATACCTTCCGGTCCCTGGGGCTGACGCGGCGCCGGCGGAGATCAGTGCCTTCCTCTCGGCCATGAGGAGCCTGGCCCCGCCGTCGACGCCCGCTGGCGCGCCTTCGGGCCCCGCGGACTCGACTGGGCGACCTCGCGTGCCGGCGGCTCCGGCCCCGGCGCCGTCGACGACTCCGGTCTCGACGCCGCAGGTCCCCGCGGGGCCCTTGCCTGGGCCCCAGTCGACGCCGGTTGACCTTGTCACTCCTCCACCGGCGCCGACGCCTGAACCACCGACGCCGTCACCGGCGCCGCCGACGCCGACGCCTGTGACGCCGACGCCCCGGTTTAGCCCTCATCCGGACCCGACGCCGGCACGGCGTCCGCCGACGCCGCATCCGACGCCGCTTGAGACCTACCATCTCTACAGTCCGGTTCCGATCATTCCTCCTGTTTATCAGGAATCGGAAGAAGGGGGCGACTGGGAGGGGTTCGAGGACCCTCTGGCTGTTCAGTCACAGCTTTCTCAGGACTGGGCGGATGAACTGGGGGAGGCCAGCGGACTGGACACCTCGCCAGACGCTGGATTCACTTCTCCTCCGACCGTGGCTTCGGAGGAGGGTGCAGCATTTTCTGTGGTGCTGCGCAAGGCGGCTGAGGCCCTTGGGCTCGAGTTGCCTGCCGTGGCTGTGAGGACCAACATCCTCACTGAGGTGCTTCAAACCTCAGCAAGCTCCACTGAGCCTCTGCTGCCGTTCAACGAGGCCCTCACTGACGTTCTGCAGGGCACCTGGTCCAAGCCCTCCACAGTTCCTCCTGTGGATAGGAACGTTGCCAGGCGCCACCGCCCTGCTCCGGGCGACCCCAGTTTCCTGTCCCAACACCCCACCCCCGAGAGTCTGGTTATCCAGGCCTCTACTTCCCAGTCCTCCTTCCCGACCGCTCCGCCGGACCGGGATTCCAAGAGACTCGAGCAGTTTGGCAAGAAACTGTTCTCGTCCCTTAGTTTGGGCCTGCGGTCCTTAAATACCGCCTGTCTCTTGGACCGTTATTCCCATTCCCTGTGGGATACGGTGGAGGGCGTGCTGCCCCTGTGTCCGGAGGAGGTCCGGACGCGTCTTACCCAGGCTTTGGCCGATGGGAGGGATGCAGCACGGCACGCCATAAGATGTGGGCTTGACACCACGGACTCGCTAGGTCGGGCGATTTCCACCACGGTGGCGCTCCGCCGCCACGCCTGGATGCGGTCCACGTCATTTTCCGGGGATGTCCAGAACACCCTCATGGACATGCCCTTTGATGGCACTCGCCTGTTTGGTGAGAAGGCGGACAGTGCGCTGAACCGTTTTAAGGACTCCCGGGCTACGGCCAAGTCCTTGGGCCTCTCGGCTCCGCGGGCGCACACCTCCGCTTTTCGCCCCTTTCGTGGCCAAGGAAGGGGCGCCTCCTCACGTCCGCAAAGCCACCAGCCGCAGAACCAACCTGCGCGCGGTCGCGGACGTGGCTTCCGCCGTGGCGGAAATGGAGGACGACGTGGTCAGCCCACATCCACCCCGGCAGCATCCGCCTCAAAGCCTTCCTAGTCCGAGCTTTCAGGCCCATACCACGCCAGTGGGCGGCAGGGTTCGCCATCACCTGCTCCACTGGCGGTCCATAACATCGGACAGGTGGGTGCTGCAAATCGTCCGAAGGGGCTACTCCCTCCCCTTCGAGACGACCCCTCCAGCCATGCCACCACAGCACCACCGTATCTCGGGGGATCATTTGGATCTTCTCCGCGAGGAAGTTTCGGCTCTCTTGGCCAAGGGGGCCGTCGAGCGCGTTCCGGGTCCAGAAGTAGGTCGTGGTTGTTATTCCCACTACTTTCTGGTTCCCAAGAAGGGCAAGGGGGGCCTGCGCCCTATCTTGGACCTCCGGAACGTCAATGCCTTCCTCCGAAAGGAAAGGTTCAAGATGCTAACGTTGGCTCAGGTTTTAGCTGCCCTAGACCCTGGAGACTGGATGGTAGCGTTGGACTTGCAGGACGCATATTTCCATATCCCCGTCCTGCCGGCCCACCGGCGTTACCTGCGGTTCACGGTGGGCCAAGAGCACTTTCAGTTTACCGTGCTCCCCTTCGGCCTCACCAGTGCCCCTCGGGTGTTCACGAAAGTGATGGCGGTGGTCGCAGCTCATCTGCGCAGATCAGGGGTCCCTGTCTTCCCCTATCTCGACGACTGGTTGTTGAAGGCGGGCTCGCCCCAGGCAGTCGTCTCCCACCTCCAGACTACGGCGGATCTCCTGCATTTGCTGGGGTTTTCCATCAACGTGCCGAAGTCACACTTGAGTCCCTCTCAGAAGCTCCTCTTCATCGGAGCGGTTCTCGATTCGGCGCAGTTCCGGGTCCATCCTCCGGAACAGCGGGTCCGGGATATACAGGCCCTGATTCCCATCTTTCGGCCTCTATCCCGGGTTTCGGTCAGGCTAGTGTTGCGGCTTCTGGGGCTGATGGCCTCCTGCATCCTACTAGTGCATCACGCCAGGCGGCGCATGCGGGCTCTGCAGTGGGACCTGAAGTTTCAGTGGGCCCAGCATCACGGCAACCTGTCCGACCATGTCTTGATCTCGGAGGGTACTGCACAGCAGTTGCAGTGGTGGCTCACGGACCGCGAGTGGGTCAAGGGCAAGAGCCTCTCCCTTCCCCAACCGGAGCATGTCGTAGTGACAGATGCGTCCCTCCTGGGATGGGGTGGCCATATGGGAGAGGCGGAGATCAGAGGCCTCTGGTCTCCGGCGGAGTCTCGTCTCCACATCAACCTGTTGGAGTTGAGAGCGATCCGGCTTGCACTGAAAGCCTTCCTTCCCTCTGTCAGGGGAAGTGTCGTGCAGGTGTTCACGGACAACACCACCGCCATGTGGTACTGCAACAAACAGGGCGGGGTGGGGTCGTGGACCCTTTGTCAGGAGGCTCTGCGCCTCTGGACATGGCTGGAACACCAGGGCGTCACCCTGGTGGTTCAACATCTGGCGGGCTCTCTGAACGCCAGAGCAGACGAACTCAGCCGCCGGTGCATGATGGATCACGAATGGCGTCTGAACTCCGAAGTGGTGCAAGGCCTCTTTCAGCAGTGGGGAGAGCCTTGGTTAGATCTATTCGCCACCGAAGAGAACGCGCAATGTCAGCAGTTCTGCGCGTTGGAATTTCCAAGGCGGCACTCGCTCGGCGACGCTTTTCGTCACGAGTGGAGTTGCGGTCTGTTGTACGCCTTTCCGCCTATACCACTTCTGCCCAGAGTGCTGAAGAAGATCCGGCGCGACCGGGCCCAAGTCATCTTGGTGGCTCCGGATTGGGCACGAAGATACTGGTATCCCGAGCTACTCAGTCTGTTGACCGATCCCCCGATACGTCTGCCCCTTCGGGAGGATCTTCTGTCGCAGCAGCAGGGGACGGTCCTCCACCCGAACCTGTCCAGCCTCCACCTCCATGCGTGGAGATTGAGCGGCGGCAGTTGATGCCATTTGACTTGCCTCCTGAAGTCTGTGATATCATTCTGGCAGCCAGGCGTCCCTCCACAAAGTCGGTATACGCCTGCCGGTGGAACAAATTTGTGGCATGGTGCACAGCAAAGGCTGTGGATCCCCTTTCCGCCCCTCTTTCTGAGGTTCTCCTCTTTCTTCTTTCTCTGGCCCGGCAGGGCTCTGCCCTGGGCACCCTGAAAGGTTATCTTGCTGCCATCTCCGCCTTCTTGCGGCTTCCTGATCAGCCTTCTCTTTTCAAGTCCCCTGTGGTTACACGCTTTCTCAAAGGCATTACACACACGTTCCCTCCTGTCCCTTTTGTAATGCCTCAGTGGGACTTGAATCTGGTTTTGACATTCCTGATGTGCGCTCCCTTCGAGCCTCTTCACAATTGCCCTCTTCGTCTTCTAACTCTAAAGACTGCTTTTCTGGTAGCCATCACCTCGGCTAGACGGGTGAGTGAGCTCCAGGCTTTATCTTCAAAGCCTCCTTTTCTATCTGTTCATCCAGACAAGGTTGTCCTTCGGCCTCGTCCCTCCTTTCTTCCTAAAGTGGTGACCCCATTTCACCTTGGGCAGTCTGTCACCTTGCCCACCTTCTTTCCGCCTCCGCATCCTTCCAAAGAGGAAGAGAGGCTCCACCGTCTGGACCCAAAACGTGCGCTCTCCTTTTATCTGGACCGCACCAAACAGTTCCGGGTGGACGACCAGCTTTTTGTTGGGTACGTGGGCGCTAAGAAGGGGAAAGCTGTGCACAAACGAACCATCTCTCGGTGGGTCGTTTTGTGTATAAAAATCTGCTATTCCTTGGCTAAAAAGGACCCTCCTGTTGGGCTGCGCGCCCATTCTACTCGGGCCACAGCGGCTACTACTGCTTTGGGACGGGGTGTCCCTTTGCAGGACATCTGTCAGGCGGCAACGTGGGCTTCGCTACACACGTTTGCCAGGCATTATTGCCTTGACAGCCAAGTCCGGAGGGATGGCTTCTTTGGCCGTTCTGTCCTCCAGGACTTTCTGGTGTGATCTTGGTTCGCAGACCCACCACCGGGGATGGTATTGCTTGGGTATCTATTCTAAGGTGAGGAATCTAACTAACGTGTTTCTTTCAGATGAACAAGTTACTAACCTTCGGTAACGATGTATCTGTAAGAAACATTAGTTAGTTAGATTCCTCACCGACCCACCCATCCTCCCCGTTCTGCGAACTGACATCTAGGGTTAAGGTTGTCCTTTCAGGCCCCTAGATTTTATTTTTGGCACCAGTGTCGGTCTTTGCATGGCTCTGCGTTCCTGGCGCGGAAGGCTATGTACAAGAACTGACGTCAGCGCGCGAGGGCGGCGTCTAAGTACTCCGACGACGTCATCCCGGCGCACGACGCCGACGACGGACGCGGAGCCGCAGACGACGCCTAGCGACGCGCAAGGGGTATTGCTGACGAAAAATCTTCCGGATCCAGTCTGACGCCTGGGGATATTCTAAGGTGAGGAATCTAACTAACTAATGTTTCTTACAGATACATCGTTACCGAAGGTTAGTAACTTGTTCATTGGGACTACAGAGACTTTCATCTGTCACTTCTGATGAGAACAACGAGGATTCCTTCACCTCATAGGAGAGGTCAAAGGGAGAAGTCGCACCAGGAGCCTCCAGAGGGCGCGCAAAAAAGCCATAAAGACCTACCTTGAGTCTTGATAGGCACTTCTCATCCCTACATCAGGGAAATCTGTTTAACCTGACATTAAGGAGTCTATTACAAAACTCCATGTCTAATATTACTGCCTCACCAATATTGACCTCATCTATGATGGCCTCGTCTATGATGGGCTATGATGGGCCTCCTATGATGGTCGCCTACGATGGTCATCTACGACTGCCTCATCTACTACGGTCGTCTACGACGGCCTCATCTACGACGGTCGTCTACGACGGCTTCATCTACGAGGGTCGTCTACGACGGCCTCATCTACGACGGTCGTCTACGACGGCCTCATCTACGACGGTCGTCTACGACGGCCTCATCTATGACGGTCGTCTACGACGGCCTCATCTATGACGGTCGTCGACGACGGTCTCATCTACGACGGCCGTCGACGGCCTCATCTACGACGGTCGTCGACGACGGCCTCATCTACGACGGTCGTCGACGACGGCCTCATCTACGACGGTCGTCGACAACGGCCTCATATACGATTGTCTCACCCACGAATGGCCTCATCTACGATGGCCTCCTCTACAATGAGATTGCCCAGGACAGCCTCATCTCGAAGAAAAACTCATCATACGATTGCCTAATCTAGGACTGTCTCATTTACGGATGGCCTCACGTATGATTACCTCATCTATGATGGTATTGTCTATGACCATCGTCTACGACAGCCTCATCATGTATGGATGGCCTCATCTACGAATGGCCTCATCTACGAATGGCTTTATCTACGAATGGCCTCATCCACAAATGGCCATCATAGGACTGCCTCATCTATGATTGCCTCATCTATGATTGCCTCATCTACGGATGGCCTCATCTACGGATGGCCTCACCTATGATTGCCTCATCTATGATGGCATTGTCTATGACGGTCGTCCACGACAGCCTCATCTATGATGGTTGTTCAGGACGTTCATCTATGACGACGGCCTCGTCTGCAATAACCTCGCCTACATACCCATGTTACGACAGCAAAGTCTACGATGAGATCGTCTACGATGGCCAAATTTATGACTGCATCCTGTACATAATTTAATACAGCGGGCAAGAACTAGACTTCTACTGCCAGTTAGTCAAACAGACAGAATGTTTCCTTTCTGATTTCAAAGAAGAGTCCAGGAAGATCTCGAGTGTGGTACCTATACTAGAATACATCTATTCCAGCAGTGTTTACGCGCATAGAAAAGAAATACTGTGCACCTGCTAAAAGCCCATACTGTGTAATGGGTCACCCTCGGCCAGCTTCAATAATTTTACAGGCCGCCCAACAGTGATCTAAAATCCCGCAACGCCTATCACCACACAAGGAAGGACGTCGTCGGGACCTTATAGGCAAAAAATTCTCTACCAAGGCAGCGGCCTCTATTAGAGCTGCCAATCCTCTAGCCATAATCGGCTGTTATGACCGTCAAATGTGGTCAGACATGGCGAGTCTCATTGACCTCATTCCTGAGGACCGAAGGCAGAAAGCAAGAAAGATTCTGTTGGAAGGAGAATGTGCTGCATCGAAAACTATAGATGCGCCTTGGACATAGTGAACACCAACTTCCGTCAGCTAGCAGGGGCTGCAGTCTTTGGACACCAGGGATGGCTTAAAGCCACTACTTTCAAACCTGAGGGGCAATCAAAGATTCTAGACATGGCCCATGATGAAGAGGTTTTTGGTTTGGTGAACATATTGATGAAACCCTCTTAGCTATAAAAATTAATACGGATACTGCAGGATCATTAGGCACCCTTTAATACGGGTGCAGATCTTTCGGAGGAGCGAGAGGACATGGTTTTTTCGTCAAGAGGAGGATACCAAAACCAACAGAATAGGCAGGATCAATCCCAGTACAGCCTTACAGCCAGACATCATACCGTCAATAGTCTACGGCTAGTTTCTCCCGTCAGGGTGGTCGAAAGAGATCGCAGTATCAAGGCCGAGACGCTAACAGGAAGCAGTGATCTCCATAGGGCACAAACCATTTTACCCTTCTTACCCGTGGGTCAGAAGATATCAGCTTTGTTCACAAGTGGTATGAAATTACATCAGACCAATGGGTTCTAGACCTAGTAACCAATGGCCACACCCTGGAATTCATCAAACAGCCACCTATGACTCTGCCCAAGTGCCCCCCTCGTCGTCATGAGATTTTGAGTTGTTTAAACAAAGGAGATTTTATGGCTTTTCTGGATATGGAAAATGCGTATTTCCACATACCTATCCACACCAAACATCACAAATATCTTCGCTTTCAAGTGCCTTGCGCCCATTATCAGTTCAAAGTGCTCCTGTTTGGGCTGAAATTGGCACCAAGAACCTTCACGAAGTGCTTGGCACCAGAGGCAGCAGCATTGCGATCTCGAGGAATACAAGTGTTCCCTTATCTAGACGATTGGCTGCTCAAAGGTCCTTCAGAACATGAAACCAAGATTGCCACAGCAGAATGTATCCATCTCTTCTCTGAGGCTGTTTCTCAACGACAGCAAATCAGTTACGTCCTCTCCAAGTCATGTTTTTTCTCGGAGCAAGGTTACACACGGTCCAATGCAACGCATTCTTGTCACTTGGTCGCCAACTGCATCTTCAAAAATTGGCAAGGATAATTTGAAAAAAAAAAAAGGCCACTTTCAGTCCGAATGTTCGCTTCGCTCCTGAGGATGTGCTTTCCAACGATACATCTCATACCCTTGGTACGGCTCAAAATGTGACCTCTTCAGGAGGAACCGCAACTTCAATGGCAACAAGCTATGGATTCGTTTGACGATACCATCAAGCTCACGCCGCACATGATAAATTCTCTACATTGGTGGTCGCAGACAGAGAATCTAACCCAGGGTCTCACGTTCCTACAGACCATTCCAGATTTTGTTTTAACGACCGATACCTCCATGGAAGGATGGGGAGGTCATCTGCAGGATTTGATCTCAAAGATAAAAACAACAGCAGATCAACAGGCTGAGCGTTGCGCCGTTTTTCTGTTTTCTCTAAGCATTCCTCCCGAGGATTAAGGGTTTGTCGGTGCTAGTCCGGACTGGCAATACCATCAGCATGTATTATATCAACAAACAAGGAGGATAAAAATCAGCTATGCTCTTGCAAGAAGCTTAGGAATTGTGGGAATAGGTCACTTTCCACGAGATGCCCTGAGAGCCAAACACGTCAGGGGTCTCCTCAATACCCTGACGGACACGCTGAGCATGTCGGACTGTTAGGAGTGGAAGCTGGAAAAGGAACAGGCGAACACAGTGTTCCAAGCTTGGGGTAAGCCAGCCCTGGACCTATTTACGAAAAAAGAGAGAACAAAGAATGTCAATATTATGCCAGCAGGTTCCCTCAACAGGGATCAGGGATTGGTGTGTACGCTTTTCCCCAATACCATTGATTCCGAAGGTGCTCTGCAAGATGAAGCAGGAAGGTTGCCGTCTAATTCTGATTGCACCCCGTTGGCCAAGACAACATTGATTCCAGGAACTTCTACTATTGTCTCAAGGCAAACCCATTTGCCTACTGCTGACGCCTATGATGTTGTCAAGGGTCGGAGACCAAGTGTTTCATCTGGACCCACAGTCACTGCACTTGCATGCATGGCTCCTGATTTCTTAGAGGTCAAGGACCTCAACATTTCACAAGACTGTTGTGAAATATTAGCCAAATCTCGTGGCCAAAGCACAATCCAAAAACTTATCGCTTCAAATGGAACCGATTTTGCTGTTGGTGTGAGGCAAATAATATTCACTCAATTCAAGCTCTCCATTATCTGCTTTCTCTAGCCAAGTCTGGGCTTACTTTTTCACCGGTCAAAGTACATCTTGCTGCACTTTCTAGATTCAGGAAATGCTCAAAATTCCCATTTCTCTGCTCGCCTTTACTTATCAAACAATTTATGAAAGGAATCTTCCGAGCCTTCTCTCCAGTGCGAGCACCCCTCCAGAGTGGGAACTCAACACTGTGCTAGTGCAGTTAATGAGGCGTCCATTTGAGCCTATCCATAAAGCTGATCTCAAATTCCTCACTTGGAAGGTTGCCCATTTACTGGCTCTTACCTCGGCAAGAAGGGTTAGTGAAATCCAAGCTTTCACTATAAATGAACCCCCTTTTACATTTTGCTCGGGACTATGTAACCCTTCAAACAAATCCCAGGTTCTTTCCTAAGGTACCATAAAATTTCACTTGAACAAACCGGTAAGATTAAAAACATTCTTTCCGGATCCATCCACTCCAGCTGAAAGAACATTACACTCGCTGGATGTTACACACTGTTTTAAACTCTACCTACAGAAAACTAAGGATATCAGACGATCCAACCAGCTGTTTGTGGCGAATGGTCAAGCAACTCTTGGAGATGCGGTAACAAAGCGGAACAATAGCCAGATGGCTGGCTTCTGCTATTCATTTCTGCCATGACAAGGCTAACAGACCTTTGCAGAGGAAAGTCAAAGCTCATTCAACAAGAACAGTATCGACGTCAACAGTTTTGTTTGCTGGAGTAACTCCGGAAAATATGTCATGCTGCGACATGTAAAAATGTCCACACGTCGACAAAGCATCACTGTCTTCAATTTTCGCATCAAGATGATGCAGCGGTTGGACAGGCTGTTCTATGCCACCTCTTTCATTAAGACCAGACTCAGATACTTTGCCCTTTTATGTATTATTCCATTCTTTAATATTCATGCATATGTACAGATTTGTATATCTGCAAGATCTTAAATATTTGTGTGTATATATATATATATATATATATATAATAGCTAATACTTGGATATAGCTTTGCTTCCTTTAAGACTACTCTTTAAAAAAAAAAAAAAAAAAAAAGATGTGTTTTTCAAGCACTGAGGATCCTATTTGGGAGTTTATGAACCAGTGTCTCCCACCATCCGCAAACGACAGTATATGGTTATACTGCTTACTACTCTGATTCAGGCATGTGAATCTATGAAAGATACCCCAATACTGGATAAGAAAACAAGTTACTTACCTGTAACTACAGTTATCCAGTATTGGTATCTTTCATAGATTCACATGCACCCACCCTCCTCCCCGGCTAGTCAGTTCTCTATATCTGGTATACTTACTTCTCACTTGTGCTAGGAAAATCTGAGGAGAACTGCCTCTGCTGGGAAGGTTCTGGAGGGTGCTGGCAGCTGATTGGCTGGGACCAAACTTTGATTCTTTTTTCTATAATGAAGTAGATAGGCTACTAAGACTTAGGCCTTAGGCTTTTTCTTTTAGCCTACTACTATTATTTACTCTTGGCACTACTTTTGTATTTACCGTGGGACTCCCGCCTCAGCGACGGGGAATGATTCAGGCATGTGAATCTATGAAAGATACTAATACTGGATAACTGTAGTTACAGGTAAGTAACTTGTTTTCTTATTTTCACATCTGTAAGTAAATTAGATTTTGCATATGCCAGTTAGTTTTCCCGTGTGTAGTGTCTAATTAAAGGTGCATTGATTGATTAGTACATTCAGTCAAACAATTAGTAATTTTAAAGTTATGAGGTTATTAACTTCAAAGGGGGTACACAAATGTTTGTATTTTCCCCTGCTCCATCAACTTCCACAAGAACCACACGGTGCTATAGGACAGTAATATTTCTATAAAAGCACCAAATTGTTTTTTAACCTCTCCTTCTGAATAAAGTGTTTAGGAGGGAGAGTGAAGCAATATTATCTCACTTTAGCCCTTTTTGTTCACCTCACTTTTTTCTACCTATTTCTGGTCACTACTGTCAAAACCAGTGGTCCAACCTCCAGGTAGAGGAAAGCATTTTAACAAAAAAGACCCAATGATGATGCTTTCACGTCTCTAGAGCAAAACCAAAGGGGATGATGGACGGAGTGTTGAACAATGCAAGCACTCACCCCCAGTCAACTGATCTGGGTTTAATCCATTATCATTCTTTAGCTCACTCCGCCACCCCGGTTCAGACATGGCCATATGCAAATCAGTCTGACCCTGTGCCTCATGGGAACAGTCCACCCCGAACTGCCAAGCCATGTCTTCCCTGGACCGGAAACAAGCATCCTGGGACCGGTTTCTGGCTAATTAGCCGTCATCAGCCAGGCTTGCTTGAATCCAGTGGCAAAGTGAGCAAGGGACCCACGTCTGGGCTTACTCTGCCAACGTCTCTAGAAGCGGAGAATCAAGATATGCCGCTTTTTGCTCCTGTACGTGATTGAGTGTTTTCAAGTTGGTTACCACACCTGACCCTGGTATTACAGGTACACATGATCCATTTCCCTTATGATTATTGTGCTTCGAACATTAAACAATATTAACAGTAATAAAGTGTATATAAATAAGCAAAATGTAAAGTTGTAAAATGTAAAACTTTCTGAAAATGTCTAGGAATTTAAAGGCTTAAAATTTACTAAGTTGGTAGTTTCAGATTGATTAATGGGAGCAGTTTAAGAGCATCAAAGAGAATATAGTATGATGGATGAGTGGCCTCAATTAGATTTAGAACAGTTCCAATCTTTACTATAAAATGTTGATTTTTATTTATGTTTGTTCTTACAATAAGATATTGTATCTTTATCTGATAATCGCTTGCTTCTGTATTTTTTTTTTTGTGGTACAAAATGAAAGACAATGTTTCTGCTGGAATCCCCATCTTCCAGTAATTACTCATTGGGGGAGTTCCAAGGTTAACAAAGACTCCGTTCAGTGGAGGGGGTGTTCCAGTAATTATTAAGCGGGGGCCACAAAACTCAAAAGATTGAGAACCATGGTTCCTGTGCATCATGGCCGTCACGGTCGCAGCGCAGTGACGTACTTCCGTTTCGCTCGGAGGCTGGTCCTTCTTTTGTCTTTGCTGCGCCCGGCAGTGCGTTGTTCCTGTTGTGACGTCACGGGCGTGCGGCGAGCGGTCGGGTCGGTGCGTTGGACTCCGGTGACCGGCGGCGAGGAGCAGACACCCCAGTGTCCGGTAAGAGTCACTCTCCCGAACCCCCTTTTCCGCACTAGTCACCCGGGCCTTGCATCTCACGGCAATGGCTGCGGACGCCATTTTGGGTCAAGGGAACATTTTCTGGCTTCAGGGGGCTAAAACCACCTCCTCCGGGCACCGGCACTGCCAGGACCTCGCCTCAAAGCGCCTCTGATCCCTTTTTATGAATAAAAGCGGTAGCCAATCCGTGTTTTTTATCGGCGGGTTTTGTAAAGTCTTGGAGGTGATATATTCTGTGTATATATCTATACACGTATTTAATGTATCAGCTTTGTGTATATTTTAACTATAATTTATGAACGGGTTAAATCTCTTTATTCTTGTATTTGATGAATCTGTTGGTTTTATTTTTGTTGCGGTGTAGAGGTAAAACCGTCTTTTGATGCTCGCCTCCCAATTTCCTTTAACTAATCTTGAAATAAAAATACCTTAATATTATCTAAGTGACTTACCTGCATTGGCGTGAGGTTGACATGCCTTTGGCCTCTTCAGCCGTCAAAGCTTCAGCCCTTTCTCCTGACTAGCCCGTTGAGATCTTTCTCTTCTGCCATTCATCACCACGAGATTGGTTCTTCGTGCAGCTCTTCCCCGAACCGCATTAGGGCACCTGTAGGCTGGTTGCCAGATCTCTATTTAAACGAGCATTGGCATAGCCAATATGTCTCGCCTTTGGGACCTTCTAAGTATTTAGTTATGCAGCACAATATCCTTTTTCTTTTTTTAAAAATGTATTTATTTATTTTGCATATTTATATAGCGCGATCTCGACCCGAAGGTATTGGAGCGCTTTACATAGCACCGTATTTACATTACATATTCAGGCACGGGGAGATTAAGTGATTTGCCCAGAATCACAGGATGTGGACGCGACCTCGAGGCTCGAACCCTGGTTTCCTGCACCAGAGGCAGCAGCGCAGCAGACGGACCCCATCCTCTCCCCTTCCTTGGTGCAACCACATCAACTGTTGCGTGGCTAAACACTTATAAGGTCCCAAAGGCGAGACCTATTGGCTATGCCAATGCTTGGTGTGGTTGTATGTGTGTGTGTGTGTGACAGTAATACTAAAAGCATATCAAAATAAAGGAACACAAACATTGAGTTTGTGCAAAGAGAAAGCACATTGTAAGTCAAACAGGCGCAGCAAAGCATTAACACATGTTCTTTGATGTTTTTTGAACGAGAACATCAAAGGGGTGCTGCGAAAGTGATCGCGGGCAAAAGTGAAAGTGATCGCGGGCGCTTAATGAGCATGATGAGGTTTGCCATATGGTCCCTCTGCTCCTAAGCGCGAGCCTGCGCACATGCACTGTAGCTCTAGGCTGGCCATGGTAGCATTTTTTGAGCCCTCACAAAAAGTCTCGCCAGGCCAGTGCATGCGCTGGGTCAGGCGAGACCTAAAAAATAATAAATCGTTTGTGAAGCGTTCATACGCTAGAGGAGATTGCATTACCCGTTTAGGTTACTGCCATGTTTCTTTTCATTAAAAGTATTCAGAACTGAGTTCTCGTGCCTCGTCACTACGAGTATCTCTGGAAAAGCTGACTTCTACACACCTGGAGCAAGACGCTGTAGTACAGCAACACCCTGCCTCATTTGAAGATGGTACTTGTTATAGAAACCTGGGCAGAGAAGGCCAACACCCATTGCATATCAGGGCTTTCAGTTTTATAGCGCTACTATATGTACCGTAGGATTCTTAAATCACACTTTTGGGGCACCCGGGTGGCACTAAATCCTGTCCGTATTTGATCAGGAGTTACTGTGTTCAAGGCGTATTTGCTGGACTTTGCTGTGCAATTGACACTGCACCGCAGTTGAGAGATATGTTATAGACTATTGTATATGTTGCCAGTGAAGATTGTATTCTGAGACTGGTTGCAATTTCTATATATTTCTTTTCACTAGACCTAGAGAAACGTGCTGTAGAGCCTATTTTGATGGATTCATCATCATCTGTTGGATTTTGGCGTGGAATAACACGTTTCCCCCCCCATGATGAACTCCAGCATGCTGCTAGACCCCCAGGTTGTCTCCTGCTTCCCATTGAGCTTCAGGCAACTGCTATGGTGTCATCTGAAAGTGCATCTCCCTGACCTATTTTCTGAAAACGATATCATTGACTTTTGTCTAGAGCTGAAGGATCCTTACAATAGAATTTCTTTTCCTCTGGCTTTTTGATGTCTATTTCAAAAGCGGTTTATGCAGTGATTTGCCTGTGTGGTTTGAGTTGTCATAACTTTGTCATTTTTCAAATGCATCGCATAGTAGCAAAGATGGTTTTGAGGTTTTAGTGTTTAAATAATCCTTCAAATGTTGTTCTAACTGAAAATTTAAGTTTTATTCACTTAATGACTTTTCTGTGTTTTTCAGTTTAAAACATGCCGGAACATAGAATTACCCGAGATGCATTTGATGCTTTGGTGCTCGATAAAGTTCGCAAATACAACTTAACAAAGGATGAAGCTATTCGAGAAACTTTACGCGACTTACAACTGCATGGTAGGTACCGCTGGAAACATGCTCGGACAACTTGTGAATTCTGCAGATATAAATTAAATGTAGCCCTTTTTTAGGTCGCGGCCTGCGTAGGCTGCGCTTGCGCAGTCTCGTCTGCGAGATCTTATGTTTCTTAGTGTGGGGCTTGAACCCGCCCCTCTTCTTCATTGGCTGGCTTCCTAAACGGAGGCCAGCCATTGGAGGAGAGGGGCGTCTGTCCATTTAAGCCCCATCTTTTTCGGATTTGGGGGCGTGTTTTTTAGTTTCTTTCTCTCCTCTGGAATGTAAACATTGCAGCCAATGGGAAGAGGAGAGAAAGAAAAACACGCCCCCGAATCCAAAAATAACGCTGCGTTTCTCCGAGGCATTTCTGCTTGACCTCGGAGAAAGATGGTGGTGTTCATGGCGTCATCCCTGTCCACACGGCCCGGCTGGTGCTCGACCCCTCCCCCTGCTCTCGGCTCCCTTGGTGCTCCTGTGTCCGGCTGCTGCTCTGGACTCCTCCCCCTGTCCTCTCCGGCTGGCGCTGTTCGCTCTCCTCCCCCTGGCGCTTGCTCCCTCTCGCCGGGCTAAAGATGGTGGTGTTCATGTTGGGCCGGATCTACCCCGTGACGCTTAGCTCTGACGCATGAGCCTGCTCCGGGAGAATCTGCGGCCTGCCGCTTGGGTGATTTGTTCCCTCGACCTCTCTCGCCCCAGCGCTGCTGCATGCTCTCAGCCCCTCCCTTCTCCTGGGCTCTTCTCCTCCCCACCCCCCCACCCTACGCTCCTGTCCGGGTTAAGTGAGTCCCTCGGGGTCCCGGCGTCCATTTATTTTTGAGGATGCCCAGGTGAGTCAGCAACTAAATTCCTGATCTTTAGCAGCAACAATTTAGTTTGTGTTAAGAGCTCCGTAACGGAGCCAATAATAATTATTTAAATAATGCTGTATTGGAAATCGTAGCCGTCTTTCATTGAAGTGTGTTTGGAAATGCTACTTTTGACTTCTAACCTGGGCTTGAAAGCCTCACTTCGGATGCACTGGACTCCGGCCCCTTTGCTGCTGCCGAGCAAGGGCGGAGAGCAGAAGCAGAGGCCGCAACCCTGCTGGATCCAGTCCTCTCCAGGGCACCACCTCGGTAGGGCGAGGCAATCGCAAACGGGGCCTATGTGCCTTACCATGATGTCTTACTGTAAATGAGAGCACGCCCCGGAACCGGGGATACCAAGACAGAAACTGGTGTGTGCCTGAGGATGCTTGGAGGCTGTGGTGTGCGCGTGTGGATTCTTGGAGGCTGTCGTGTGTGCGTGTGGATGCTTGGAGGCTGTCGTGTGGATGCTTGGAGGCTGTGATGTGTGCTGTAATGCTTGCACAAAGTAATGGTGTTTGCACAATTGCGCGTGTTCATGCTCCTCCATCGGCACCGAGTGAAACCCGCCTCTAGCTTGTGTTGGGTGTCATTGTGAAAGTGGGTGTCCCGGAGAGGACGCGGCCCCTGGTGCCGGATGACGGGCGTTGAGACGTGTTTAGCAGACTGATCAGTGTAAGCTTGGTGTACTTACTGGTAGCAGCGAGTACGGAGCTTGGAGTATTGCTGTTTAGGGTCTTCGTGGTTGCTGGAACATTGTGGGTGTTGAGGAGGCGAGCGCTTAAGGTGTGACCTGGTGAAAGGAGCAGAAACTGCGTAGGAATGCTGCGGGATGTTGTAAGTTGTGGTCTCGGGGGTGCTTTGGAGATTGGGAACCATGTGTATGTTGGGATTGGTTTGCTGTGTGGAAGGTGTTGGTCTCGAGATAGGTCGTATTACCATATGTTCTCCTAACTCTTTCTTTTGCGGTTCTCAGCCGACTTAAGGGTTCTGGGGCAGGCTGCGGGCTTTGTGTTTTATGTGATTCTTGGATGTAAGGCATGAGGACAAGTCTCGCTGGGTGCAAGAAGTGGGATCAGATTCAGGTGTTGGACAGAGGAAAGTTCTTTTCTGTGCGAGTAGTGCATGTGGCGCTGCTGTACATAGTGCACATAGCTTAGTGATTATTCAGACTTGGGCCTGCTGTGGTGTGTGCCCTTTAGGTTTGTTCATGCGAGAATGTATTTACTTAAGTGTGGCAGTCGAACGTCACGTACTTAACATTACATTTGGGACGGTTAAGGCTCCCCATTAATCTCGTAGTCATGTTGGTGCAATATGGTACCTGCAAAGCCATTTGAATTATGCAACGGGAAAGGAGCCAAATATGTTGCAGGATTGACTAAATTATGGGGCACTACAAGGCACATTATGCATCATAATGCGGTGCATTTTGTGATGGTATTGCTTAATTAGTTTGTCATTTTTACATGTTAAAACTGCATGGAGAAAGGTTTTACACCATTAGTACCAGTTTAACACGCGAGTACAGCCATAAGCAACAAAGAGACCAGTTAACATTTGAACAGGAGGTGAAGTGGGTACCACCTCTGCTTTGGCTCCCATGATCAATGTGTATGTGTCTAGATCTATGTGTGTGGCTCTCTGTGTGTGTGTTTGTGTGTGGTTCTGTATGTATGTGTGGCTCTGTGTGTGTGGGTGGCTCTGTGTATGTATAGGTGGCTCTATGCGTGGTGGCTCTGTGTGTGTGGGTGGCTCTGTGTGTGTGGGTGGCTCTGTGTGTGTGGGTGGCTCTGTGTGTGTGGGTGGCTCTGTGTGTGTGGGTGGCTCTGTGTGTGTGGGTGGCTCTGTGTGTGTGGGTGGCTCTGTGTGTGTGGGTGGCTGTGTGTGTGGGTGGTTGTGTGTGTGTGGGTGGCTGTGTGTGTGTGTGTGGGTGGTTGTGTGTGTGTGGGTGGCTGTGTGTGTGTGTGTGTGTGGCTGTGTGTGGGTGGCTGTGTGTGTGTGGGTGGCTGTGTGTGGGTGGCTGTGTGTGTGTGGCTGGCTGTGTGTGTGTGGGTGGCTGTGTGTGTGTGGCTGGCTGTGTGTGTGTGGGTGGCTGTGTGTGTGTGGGTGGCTGTGTGTGTGTGGCTGGCTGTGTGTGTGTGGCTGGCTGTGTGTGTGTGGGTGGCTGTGTGTGTGTGGGTGGCTGTGTGTGTGTGGGTGGCTGTGTGTGTGTGGGTGGCTGTGTGTGTGTGGGTGGCTGTGTGTGTGTGGGTGGCTGTGTGTGTGTGGGTGGCTCTGTGTGTGTGGGTGGCTCTGTGTGTGTGGGTGGCTCTGTGTGCAAATGCAATAGGTCTCGCATTTGAGAGTGATTAAGCTATTGACATTGTAAATAACACTGCCGTTTCTTTAAACCCTTCGCTGCGGCGCAAATTCCGCCGCAGCGCTGGGGGGGGTGAGGGGTGAGCGTGGCGCCGCCATGCTCATGACGGAACCACGCCGTCATGAGTCACGGGCGAGCTGTGCTCATGGCGGCGTGGTTCCGTCACGACTCCGCCCACTCTCTATTTCGCCCGCACAGGCGGGGAATTAGTGCCGCGTGGGAGGAGCGGCCGCCAACGGTCGCAGCATGACGGAACCACGCCGTCATGAGCACACGCCTCCCGTGGCTCATGACGGCGTGGTTCCGTCATGAGCGCACAAGGGGTTAAATGTTTTAAAAACTAAAACATATAAACAAAAATGTCATGAGCAATGCCAATAGCTCTAACTTTAACAATGCAGAGACCATTGCATTGTAAATGCTTGTTAAATCAATGTGAACTGTTCCGCATAGCAGATTACGGAAGTTAAAATTGTTGCATTAACGAGAACACCACTGTCCCATCAGCTCCACGCTGGCAAATAGTTACTTTTTGCAGGACTGCAGGGTTTCTGATTTAAATTTTAATGAAAGTTGAATGCTTGTTGTATGATGTCTGAGGTGATTCCTTTGTTGTATGATGTCTGAGGTGATTCCTTTGTTGTATGATGTCTGAGGTGATTCATTTGTTGATCTATAGTTGGAACAATTGTTTCTTAGGTAACATTAATATAAACACAAGCTCACCTTGCAGAAAGTCTATGTAGGCATTGAGAAACTTCAATTTGAAGTAGGACGAATGTTACTTTGCAGGCTGTGCAACAAAGCACAGCCTAAATACTTTTTCTAGCTTTAAAATGTTTCTAGGCAACCTTAACCCGAAGGCTGGAGCTCCAGAAAGGGGTTTGTACTGCCACTTTTCATTGTATTTATAGTTAGACGGTTCATGCCACTACTCGTATAACGTTTTGGAGGAATGCAGCATTTTATAATGTTTGTGCAAGCTAAATATTGTTACAATAAACTAGGTGAGGTAATTATACGAAATACATGAATGGATATCTTGGTATTGATGTATTTTAATGGAGTGTAGTTCATATTGAAAGCCCATCAAATGCTGGTCTGAATGCAAGTTGTGGCCATTGCATGCTGCTTGGTTCCTTTCCGTCCCCCTTCCCCACCTGCTCAAATGGTATCCGTATGTGTGTGACAATAGTTTTGTTATAATGTAGGCTAAAGCTTTTTTCTTTTTATTACTTTCAGCTCCTTCCAGGTCTGTCCCAAGAATGGAGAGATATGAAGGTGATTTGCGAGACATGGAAAGGTTTTTGCGATCAAGTAGAGGTGAATTTCCAGGACCATCCCCTCGGGAGTTAGAAGATGAAGTGTCTGCAAGTCTTCATTTTGTTTTTCCAGATCGTAGAAGGTCTCGTAGCCCTCCAATAGGTGAACAGCTGTACTTTAAGGGAGATTTTGCTGGTACTGAGTTAAGGGGACGAGAGTTAAACTCAGCTGCTATGGATTCTGCTTGGTTGCGAGAAAAAGAACTTCTTCTTTCTCGACGCAGAGATCATAGCCCCCTTCGAGCACAAGAACGTGACTTTGAAGGTAGTCGAAGGGTAGAAGCATTTAGAGGAATAATGAGTCCAGATTATGAATCAGTGCGGCAGAAAATTAGAGCCCAAGCAGCGCAGACTCATGAGGGTTCGTTTGCTCAGCTTGGTCCTACAAGAGATGAAGAAGCATGGAATGTTAGAGAACCCAAGATTGATGTGGACGACAGCGATGTTTTTTCTAAAGTTGGAAGTCAGTTGATTCACTGGGCGGAGTTTCACAAAGTTAAACACTCCTCTGATTTTCATCAGCAGCACAATGCACTCTTCTTGGCAGAAACGGAGGCATGTGCCAAAACACTAGCTTCTTTCAAATGCTCCCTGAAACCTGAGCATAGAGATTTCTGTTTCAGTATGGTCAGAGAGTTAAAGCACCCAGCTTTGAAGAGTCCCAAAGTCGATAACGATCTTTTAAACCTGCTGGTGAATAAAAATGCAGTACAAACAAAGAATGACTTCTTTATACTGATTAAACCATTTGATAGAAGCATGAGGAGCATCCAAGAGTCGCTTCTGAAGAGTGTTGTTCCCCTGCTTATGGCCTGCAATACCTTTGAACTCAAGAAAGGCTTTGATCCTGCTGAGCTGCCTGCTGCTCTAGAAAATACAATCTCTTTGTGTCGTAAATCCCTGGTGCTCTTTGGCCAAACCTACTCACTCGCTACATGGTTGAGGCAGGAGAGAATTCTGGAAACCATTGGCTTAAGAGGCAAGGTGGCAAAACCTTCCGGATTCCCAAATCTCGATGATTCCTTTCTGTTTGGGAAAGAGTACATGTCGCATCTTAAATCCTATCTTGAAAACAGTGGCACACCGTTCCGCATGAAGTCTAATACCAATTTTTCAGAAAAGGAAAAAGATGATTCGCAGATCAAGTCGGAGCCTGAAGGTAAATTTGCAAAACTTGGTTCTCGGGTGCTAATCAGGTTTCCTGAGTCGGGGGGGGGGGGGGGGGGGGGCGGGGTGTACGTTGGCTTGTAGATGAGGGATTCACAGTATAGTTGGGCCATTTGAATGCCTTACTGTGGGATTATCAAGGCTAGAGGAGTGAGTTATTGTGCTACTGAATGAATGAGAATATGCATTTGAATTGCTTTTTGATCTATTATTATTGCTTGGAATTTGTGTGGAATGTAGTCACCAGGTTAATTGGTGTTAACCGTGCAGGAAAGGGATTCTAAACCCCACCTCTAGTACAGTGTGATCCTCTGTACCTAATCTGCAGACTGCCTCTGGAAACTTCTATTACCACAGTAAGCAGATAAATATGACTGGAGCGGTAAATTAATTCAAAGCTAACCTGATTGCGAAATGAGTCTGCCAGAAAATCAACCTGCCTGCTATTTCATGTACCTATCTCTCTTCGCTCTCCACAGCCGTTTCCGAGGTTATGTTTATAATTAATCTTCTCTGCACATACTTGCAATTTAGTGTGGCTTATTTCCCGACTCAGTTTACCTCCAATAGCTCTTGTTTTTTTTAAGTGTTCATTTTCCCTTGTTCTGCCATTTCATTGTTAGCCGAGTTACACTCCTTGAACTGCTCCACTGTCATGTCCCTAAAGATGTTTAAGAACATGGATTTATAGTCCTGAGGAAAGGGCCAAAGTACTTTATTAAGTTTAGCGGGTAGATCAAGTTTCTAGCAAACCAAAGTAACGCTATTGCTAACTGAAAGATGTCTGTGCTTTACACATGGTCAGCCAATTCAGTTTTTTTTGCAGAAATATATCTCTGGTAATGGTTTCATGGTGGCTCTTTAAAGCTTTTCCCATCACGTGCACATCCTATAGCCATTTTTGTGCTCACCATTGTGAAATTGATCTTCAAGTTGCTAGGGCTGCCCCCTCTTTTGGTAAGAGATGATATAGTGGTATGCTCTGTACTGGACAAAGCCTAAAAATCCCACCCGTTTGTGTGCTTCCAATTGCGCACCAAGCAGTGTTGTGAAAATGCTCTCTTCTTTAAGCTGTCTCCTGTCCCATGGGGACGCCTACCTCCATGCACACGTTCGTATACACCTCCACAAATAAGCCCATAACCACTGAGGCACTCCAATGGAGATCCGAGTGATGTCTGAAAGGGTTTTATTGACTTTGATTCTTCGAGCTGTGTTATACAGGAATGAGGCAAACAAGTTTAGAACGGGACAAGATAGACTATCCTTTTCTCCTGAAGGTTAATCATGTTATGTTTCACCGTATCGAATGCGGAGTAGAGATCAAGAAGAATATTTAAAGTATTTGAGTCTATGAAAGGCAAATGTGCTGGAGAACTGTAGTTACTGGTAAGTAACTAGCTTCTTTACTACAGTGTACACCAATCTTGATGGTGGCAGCAGACCTTTACTGAGGTCAAGTGACAACATGGTATTAAATATTGAAAGTAAATACAAAAATGATAAGTTCTGGTTACTGAGGAGAGTAAGTACATCTTCAATTCAAGACAGATTCTATACATAGCATTTGGTCCGTTTCAAAGCCTTCTCAATATCAAGAACTCCAAATATATATCTCCAAAGTTTTGTCAGGCTTCCCTTGGAATCGGAGTTTGTGCAAAACTTGACGCAAGTGCTTTCTATATCTGGCCTGCTGTCAAGTGTTGCAAGTCAGCTCAGGAACATTAGTGCTGGAAATTCATGTAATGTGTGATTTCTTGGAGCAAGTTTTTTTTTTATTTAAAATTGCCTTTGTGTTGGTTTTTGCAATGACCCCTTTGAGAGAGTTGACTGCTGTGTATAGTGGTGATTACCAGTGCCACTCATCCTTGTTGGGTGGGAGGATATGCAGAAATTGTGCAAACTTTTTGGCTATATTACTTGCACAGCATGCCATAAGCAAATGATTCTTTTAGATTCATTTAAGAATTTTCTGACTAAACCTGTGGTTGGTGCACTGCAGAAAAAGCTGCCACTCAACTAATTGTAATCTTTTGTCAATGCTTGGATTCAAGCACAGTTATAGTTCAGTGTACCTTGTGTCGCCCTATAGATTCTGATGTGTTTCAGACGATTGATCGTCTTCTTGAGAATGCCATGGACTCTCGGAGATCTAGAACTGCAGACAAAGCAAAGAGACCTGCATTCTGGTAAGTTAAGAAGCAGCGATTTAATTTGTGGGCCAGGAGCTTGCGTGCATAGTTTAGAAACTGCTACACTCACAAAAAAGTAATTGCCATCTCTATTGGAATCAGTTCAGTCATTCCCTGAATGAAGTCAATTTCCATCTTGTTTAAAGGCATTAGACTGCTTCTGTAATTGGAATGGAAATATTGTATTCAAAGTATCCATGCTAATGTTTCATGTACTGGCTTAGAGTTTCAAACTAAGAAGATGGAGCTTTCGTCATACAGGATCAGCACACTCCTTTCTTACATGAGCTAAACAAGCAGAGAAGGGAATTGATACTGGTGCACTGGGCATATGACTGACATTTAAGGGCGACAGGGGTTATTGGGCCTGCTTATGCTAATTCTGCTGTATCAAGTGGCCTTTTGGCACTGTGTACCTATGCTTTTTGTCTTCTGTCCATATTGCAACAAAGAAAATTACGTTTTTAACTCAATTGAAAAGCGTTGGCTCTTAATTAGGCCAACTTTGCAATAGATTGTAACTGCCCAAACCTGCTGCATGTGTGCTGGTGTTAGAACATTTTTAAAATGTACATTGTGTATTATGATTTTACAGATACTTTATCAGTAATGGTCCAAATACCTCCACTTCTGTACCCTCTAAGCACTCCAAGTCACCACAGAGTTCTGTGACAACGCAGAACCTCAAGGCCACATGCTGAACTCCTTTACTGAGGTGACTTGTAGTATCCTTCATAATGTAAAGTAAGGTTTTTATTTACCAAAAAAGTATTACCCATATAATGCAGGGGCCCCTTGCATCTGCCTACACTTGCAAGGGGCAGCATGCCATGTCTGACACCTTCTGGCAGTCCTACCGTTCTAGCCAGGAGCACTGTGCATCCTGGCAAAGTGCTTAGCTTATCGGTAAAACGTCTTGCAACCAATTTATATTCCTGGGAATAAGTTCCAAGAGATGTTGAAGATCTTTTTATTTGCTAAAGACAAATTATCTTTGAACAAAGAAAGAGAAACCTAAAAAGCCCACAGGGTAGCTATCCAAACTATTATTTAAAATCCAAGATAAGTTTGACTTTATTTATAACTGTTTTGCATATCTTAATTTATTTAACCGTTTAAATCTATGCAATTAACGGAGAACAGAATAAGTAATGGAATATTTGAAAGACTTGGAGGTCGTTCAGCAGGACTGTATTAGGCTGTTGAATAGGTCAGGCTTCATATCTGTGAAATTACTCATTACATTTTGACTGCAATTGTGGACTGTGTTAGATCAGATAAAGTGCATGGTAGGCACATCTGATATCGCACTCTAACTTATGCGTGCGTGGCTAGGCTGACATTCTCTCGTGTCACTTTGGATTGAAAACATGTTACTGTTTGAAACCTATTTATAGCGGTCTGTTAATGTAAGAATGATAGTCACTCCTTGCTATGCGTTTTTAGGTTTTTGTTTGCTGAAAAGAGTAAGGAGTACAAGTATTATCAGAAAAAACTGGCAGAATTACGGAAGGTGAAAAAATTTACAAAGGAGTCCGAAATGCAGACAGAAAAAATAAAGACACCGGAAGACCTTGCTACTGAGTCCATGAGAGCGGTAAGGTATGCTCGAAAGGCCCTGGAGGTCAAGAGAAAACTTGCGAGGGGATTAGCAGAGTCAAGACGAAGGAAGGTGAAACGCTGGAATATAGGTACCCAGACTGTCCTCTCTGCTTCGCTGATGTTAAAGCTAAAAGCAAAACGTGGTTCACACCAGCGGAAGTCCGGCGATAAAAAGCCCACAACTGACTCTTCCAAAAGCGGAACTCCAAAGAAGGAAACTATTGATGCTGAATCCCTTGGAGGTAGGCACATTGTGTTCTATATTCTTGAGTCCAGATATTGAGAGATTGGTATTCAGCATGTATGCTCCTTTATTTTCTCGAGTCGCTTGATTGCATTCTCGTAACCTTTTTACATTCCTTTCCCTTGTATTTGTAAGTACATGCCTATTGACGCGTATCAGTGTTATGAAGTGACACAGAGAGAGAGAAGGCTATTAACGGCATTCTTTGTTTAAAATCAGTTGCTCTCGTGCATGACAGTTTGAATCGGTATATGTAGAATGTACATGCTTGAAAGGAGCGTCATTGTATCTATTCTGTTGGCAGTACATGCCGTATTAGATTTTAATATGTAAAACAGTGTCCTCAGTAAAAATGCATCCACACATCTTTCTTTCATAACAATTTAACGGCTCTACATATGGGGTGTAAAGAAAAAGATGTACCATTTATTTACTAGTCCTAGCTATCAACAAGAGGGGCTTAGAAAGGGGACCACACGAAAAAGTGCTGCTGGGAAAACATCTGCACAAGAAGTGCGTCAAGACAAACCAGGAAAACCAGGTATGGGAATAGAGAAGCGGAAATTCAACCGATAAGTGATGAGACCAAAACACTGCTACATTACAATTAAGTTAAACTGGTGAAGTACCGTTTCCTAATTGTATAGTAGGCATCTATAAACGGTTGAATTAAAATTAATTAAGCTCTCCACATAGTTTCATCCCATTTGCCTGGTAACTACAAAATATGTTAATGTGTTGTGGGGGAAAAAAGTCTGTTCAACTGTTGTCTCTGCCAGGTAGCTGTAGTATTGCAGATGATAGACAACTGTTAGAACTCAGTTCCTTGATAATTTACTGTAGGAAGCTGGCTCTGTATATACTATACCAAAATGAGGTATAGTGTGCACAGAGTCCAGTCGAACCCCAAATGTAGGCAGAATTAAATGTAGATATCACCTTACTCTCTATTTGTGGTAGTGTGGTCGAGCAGTAAGGCTTTTTCAGAGGGTAGTGTTAAACATTCGTTGTACACACTCAGCAGCAAATGATGTCACACACTCAAAGACTGAACTCGGGCCAATTTTGATTATATAAAAATATTAAGTTATTTTATTTCTACAACAAAGTCAAGCCTGGGCCAGGTAAGTGAAGTAAATGCTTTGTATAATCTTATGATGTGTTTACAATTGAATGCAGGTTGATTGAAATGCAGGAAAGGCAAAATATCGAAATTACTGTTCAGATATTATTCCATATGCCTTTTATAGTGGTTAAGGAGCCTGTGGTATTGGCTCCCACTAGCACCAGAGATTATCTAGGAATTTAGGGTCTCTATAGAGGCCTAATACGGGGTTTTGTAGGGTTTAAGGCGAGACTTTATTTAAAGGGGATTTTGTCCATAAGTCTGTTCAGGTGTTGAAGGTTTAATCAAAGCACAAACTGAGAAAGGAAAGGGGAACAAAGCGCTGGATAAGAGCGTCTCCAGCTTTCAGTCTTCACTTGAGATGCCTTCGTTCTCAGGTCAGCACTCCTCCAGTCATTTACCCGCCAGGGCCCTGCGTCCCCAAAAGAGACACAGTTAACACAATACCGTCACTGGTCAGTCCGTAGCTCTACTATGGTGCTATCCCTTCACCAGTGCCTGTGTATCACCTGAGGTTTGGTGAGAGGGGAAGGAGGGGACACTGTGATAGGGTTTAGCGAAAAAATGTGCCCCTTTTACTCAGGCAGTAACCCCTTTAACCCCCTCCCTGCAAACCTTCTCCAGGAAACCAAAAGGGACACTTGCCTGGAGCTACGGCCCTCCGGGACCGTAGTGCAGGGTATCTCGGCGCCCTGTCTCTCTCGGGGGCGTCTGGATACTGAGCCAGTGGTTGGTGGGGAAACATCACTCTTCGGCGTTGTTCCTCTGTCCTGTGTTTCAGGGCTTCTCTTCGGCACCGTCCTCCTCCTCGGGTCTTCGGGATGCTGCTCCTTGTGGTTGGCGTTCGGTCGCTCTCTCCTTGTCGTGCATCTCCTCGCTCTCCACTCCCCTTCCGACCCCCTCCGTCCCTCGCACTCCGTCTTTTCACCCCCTCGGAGTCTCCCGGTGACGTCTTTTCGTGCGCGTCTGCCACAGCTGAACTGTCTACCTAGAAGGCTGACCCCTAGAGAGAAACGTTGGTCAGCTATTGAGAGGGAGGCCTTTGCTGTGGTTTGGGCCCTGAAGAAGCTGAGGCCATACTTGTTTGGCACTCACTTCAAGATTCAGACAGACCATAAGCCCCTCTTGTGGCTAAATCAGATGAAGGGTGAAAATCCCAAACTTCTTAGGTGGTCCATTTCCCTACAGGGGATGGACTTCACAGTGGAACATAGACCTGGGACTGACCATGCCAATGCAGATGGACTCTCCAGATATTTCCACTTAGAACATGAAGACTCAACTGGTCAAGGTTAGTTTAATGTCCCTAAGTTTGGGGGGGGGTTGTGTAGGAGAGTAGGGTCTGCTTTCTATGTTCACCCCCACTTTTTGCTTTTTGCTTTACTGGTTTTCGACTTAGATGTGGCTGTGGGCCTGCTGATCAGACCCACAGCCCTGCACATTCGGGTGCCATCTTGAAATTATCGGGCGTTCCGGCCCCCGTACTGCCCATACCACAGAGCCATCGCTATACAGAGCTGTATAATGCTTCTCTGTCTATGCGCTGTATGCAAGCTACTGTAGTATATGCTTCAGACGGAAAATATTACTGGTAAAAAACTGTTTGGCGTTTGTATTATTGTAGATTGACGTAGCCTACCCACCTCCTTGGATGCCAACTCACTGCAACACTTGTGATGTCTTTAATGATGAATTACTTTATAATCACATTCGTTCTCCAGTTCACTGACCTAATGCTTAGTATTGACTATCTTACACTTTCCCGCTTGGGATGAATACAACCCAGGGTGGAGTCTGTGTGCTGGGACATTGTGGGTTTCAAGGGATGGATCACCAGTCCCCTTGAAACCAAAGCTCATTCGAAGAGGAAACCACTATCTGAGCCGAATACTAGATGACAGACTGCTGCACATCGTGTGGGTTTCCAGCACTACAAGCAAGTAGTAGGTTTGAGCCCCCCTGCCCGCCCTACTTGATTGTATTTTCTTTTTTCAGTAAACGTTCTTTGAAGAAACTGTACATTCAGAGATCCAGATTATAGACTGGGACACAAAGTGTTCTTTGCTCTGGCAGCTGTAAACTTAAGTCTGTTTTTTTTATTTTTTCCACAGTTGATGCTGCAACAAAGGATACAGCTGAGAAACTGGCCCAGTTTGTTGCGCAGATGGGACCAGAAATTGAAAAATTCAGTATGGAGAACAGTGAAAGTAATCCAGAATTTTGGTGCGTTTTAATCAGAAGTATAAATGTTTAAATGCTCGTGCCTTCAAATTCCCCTATTATGGCTAACCCACGAATTTATGACTCCGCGTGGCCCAAAACTGCCACTCAAGTGTTTATTTATACTTATGCATGGCTTATGTATAGTGGGTCTTCTACCTACCGCGTAAAAGCTGCTCGCCCATCTCTGTCCATTCGCTACATTGTGATGTAAACTTTATGCACAAACGAGGGGAATGCGAGAAATTTGTCCATCGGATGTCTGTTGCCGTCCCAATCCCTTATAAAAAATATACAACAATACTGTGTAGTTCCACAAAAAAAGTAGGACTGGGTAAATTTTGCAGGTTGGCCCCTCATGATGCGAGGTATAGCCCTTTCAGGATGCACTGACCCTACCCCACCGAAATGGCATGCCTCATCATAGGGTCGTTCTCCACATTGGGTGAGAGGTGGTCTTTTCTCAGCCCGTGATATCAAGCTGGGCCAAAAAGCACATGCCCTTGCTTATCTGGAGCAGGTTGGTGTAGAGTATATTAGGAAGAGTTTGAAGTTTGTTCTGGATTTCAGAGTATTTATTTTTATTACCTCAATTAATCCATGTCCCGTGTTAGTAAAAACTGCAATGTTATATTACAGGGTATAATGTTGGAGAAGGGCACTGTGTTTTCTGACAGTAGTGGTATTTGTCTGGGCCTGTTTTCCAACAGTAGTGGACACAGTTTTATCCAGTAGTGGTCTGTGGAAGTCACGGGCACATAGTTAAACTTTTTTGGTCCGCATTTGTCAGTGGTGCATGGTTATCCTGCTAGCCAGTCATTAATACTCTTTTAGCAGAATTTGGCCTCTGACTGGAGTATCTGCTCCTTTACCTGTGATTTTTGTTTTTGACTGCTTTGTATGTGTGGTACTTGCTGCACACTTCTAGACGTCTACATTTCGGAGCAGTTTCAAATTGACCCTTGGGGTATAAGAAGTTAATTGTGGATAACACATGGGCTTTGAGTACCAGTATTAAGCTCAATCATTTAATTATAATTTGTTTGTTTCACAGGTTTTTACATGCAAAAAATAGTCCTGCTTACAAATACTATCAATTGAAGATTACAGAGTTTCGTCGAGCCATGGGCATACCTGATGACTATTTTGAAAGACTAGCCCTTGAAGAAGCAGCTAAAGCACAAGCGCTCGCAGAAGCTTCTAAAGTACCAGAGACAGACAGTAAAGATCAGGCGCTCGAAAAGAAAGCTTCAGGACCCGGCGCTTCAAAACGGCCATCTCCTGATTCCAAGTCAACCCCGGGCTCTGCCTCAGAAACTCAGGATCAGAAACCAGAAGTGGCAGGCACCAGTGTGCTGGCGAAACAACCCTTCCAGCTCCTTGAACAAATGGCAGCTGTTTTGCCACAGGCTGCCTTCGGTGAATGGAAGCAAAGTATGGCCTTAACTGATGTCTCGCAGGCGACATCTACTACGTCTGTTCCTGCTCCTGCTTCGCTCCCAAGGAAGAGAGTTGGAGCACTGAAGGTTGGAATGCTTCCATCAAAGAGGGTGTGCCTGGTGGAGGACTTGAAAGGCAAGTCTTCTTGCAAAAGTGCCTACTAAATGCTTAATATGGCTTTATTGGGGATCGCTATTTTATTTGGGCTTTGATATGTGGGAAGCCCTTAAAAATATATGTTCCCATCTTTTATCTCTAATTTTATTTTAGGATTATTGCCTTCACTTGATCATTAATTTCTGTTCCACTACCATGTCTTCAGGCTTATACGTTCCAGAGCGGGCGCCAGAATGTGGAAAAATTGAGTGCACAAACCTTGCCTTCTGAAATTCAGATATCCGTTCCGTACATCATTCCCATTTCTGAGTTTTAGGTGGCAGAACATAGCTCTTCACTGCATTTGTTCCTGTTCACACTGGCTTATTTTCTTGTGCCACTCTTTTGTCTTAATAGTACCTCCACGCTTCTACAGTTTAATGTCTTCTTTGAAGAAGAAATTCACTAATAAGTAATAAAGTTATCTATATCTGGGTGACGGTGCTCGCAGGGTAGGGAGAACCACTGACCTCCCCAAAATTAAATATTCATGACCACGGTCATCAAAAACTTCCAAAGTGTATATGCAACTCCCCAGCACTCGTCCAAACAGTAACTTCACAAATGATGGATCAAGGTACCACAGTAAGTACAAATATCAACAATGCAGGTGATGTTTCCTGTTCTTTATTCCTGTATGTCTCCAGGCTGAAAGATCTCTTAAAACAATGGCAGCCGACACGTGATTCGTCGCAGCATGGGTAGTATCCCACAACTTTTTCAAGCTTTGTCGTTAGAGTAAAATGCTTATATCTCGTGGTTCTAATTCCATCTCACGGTCGAAAAATCATTAAAAAATTGCCAAACTGTGTCCAAAAGGGTCAGGATGCCGTGCAGTATCTCATAAGACATATCGCGTTTTCGAAAGCTGAAGTGTCGACGGAACCACATAAATCAATGCCTACAAGTCGAGTGCGGTGCAGGGATAGATGGCTGTTTCTCTATCACTAGAGCCATATTGAAATATTGGTCTGTCGTATAATGGTTTAGTCAACGTACCATATGGAGGTAGTGGATTTATTGAGGTTGCGCAGGTTCCCTGGTTTGAATCTAGAAACCATTTTTGTGTTTCTTACTCAGTTTCTGCATCACTTCTCTTTTGAATGCACTCTTGTATTTTATGCACTACATAACATCTCTGTGCAAGGCACGTTCTTTGAGCAGATTCCGTGCTTACTTTTTCACTGTAGTTAACCATTGGTCGCAACAACTCTCCTTAGTAAGGTGTATTACATGTGCCATTGTGTTTTTAATCATGCTGCTCTTTTGTGGCTAGAGAAGTACAAAGATCCCTCTGGTACAAGTTTTAGGTGCAGGCCAAGCTTAAAGCAAGTACTTTGGAGTAGAGAAACATGAAAAATTCCAGGTTAAATATTGGTGCTCTCCAGCCCTTATAAGAACATTCTGTTGGGATAAAAGTATTTTACATTGCTTAGCCCTCCCAGTAAGCTCACCATCAACAGCTTTAAAATGTGCTCTCATTTCAGTTTTTAATTTTTATTTTTTAAATTTTTGGGAAGGGGGGCATTTTGCTCCTTCTCCGATACCATTGTAGTTTGGCTTTACCCCCTCGTGAAATCTAAATCTGTCCTTCCTATTTCAGGGCCTTAAATTTGCCAGTGGAGACCCTAAGCGGTTTCTGGAACATCCCTATGTGAAGATTTTAATTTCTTTACTTCAGACCAGTTTGTTCAATAAAGTCTGGCTGGCCAGCAGTTTTTATTCCAGCTCCTCAAGGTTACGTTTTGCAGTGGAGGCCACACTACGAGGAGTGCTGTGATCCAAAAACCCCTATCTCTTTTTAGTCTAATGACCTCTGGTGCCATTGGTGTAACAGATTCCAATGGCGATATCCAGAGCTTGTTGTCCTACAACAATAAAAAGCACCTGAATGTTGCCACACGTTTTGTGTTATGCTAGTGCAGTGCAGAGGGTGTAGTTTCTGGATTCATGTTATCACAAAAGTTTAATACCTTAATGTGAGATTTTAAATATGATAATGGACAGTCTACAACAGCAGTGCTCACTGCTGTCTTTTTTACAAGAAATTGGCCAGGTCCCTGATAGGTGAAATATTTTCTTCTTATGTATTTCTTACCCTTTAAGTGGTGTTTTGAGGTCCGTTGGCTCTCTGAAAATATGAAACGTTTTTTCTTGACTTTTTATATTTGGTATGTCGGAATAGACAATCCATCGCAAAGGACCTTAATTATGGGGCTTTGATAGACCTATACAAGGGCGGTTTAGTAAGCAGTCTACTTACAGCTGGTTGATGTTGCAGTTGAAAAGTGTTACACTACATGGAACACCTTTAGTGGCCTTCCATTATCTTTGAGCTCACTGAGGATAAACCAGGGCTGTCCAGAACCTGTTGAGCAAGCACTGCTCTGCCAGTTGTGTGAAGCATCCTTCTTTACAAGATGAGGCCCTGGAGCAGTCAGTGGCTACTGACAATATTGATGTTTACTGTTGACATCCAAGGATCACAGCACTGGTGTCCTTAAATTGTATGGCCAATTTACTCCATTTAAACCCTTGACTTTCTTAAAATAGCGCGTGCTAGCATAAAAGCTTATTCCAGGAGGTGGAGGAGTTTTGAAAATTGTGATTCAGTATGTTAAAGTTAAAAACTTGCCACTCCCTCACATTAAAAAAGAAACCAACGTTGTCAACAGGTAAGTAACGAAAAACTAAAAAAATTAAAAAATGAGGTGCACACATTTTTTTTGCCAAGTTGAAATTTCTTGTAAGCATTGCAAATATAGTTGAAAGTAATCTGATTTTGTGAGCTCCAAATGCCTGCCTTTTAAAAGTTTGACTTGATGTAAATTATGCATTACTGGTGGCAATATTTTATATCCCCTTTTTTAATGTTAAATAACGAAGATCTGATCTGTCTGGTTTAAATTTTAGTTCACGACCCTGTCAGAATTGCCTATGAGAGGCCACAGGGACGAACAAACAAGAAGGTAAGTAAGCGGTCTGTTGAAATAATGTATACAGAAAGATCATGTATACATTTTTTTTAAATTCTTTACTGTTTTTTAAGTTACTTCTGAATCCTAGTTGTACCTGTCAGAACACTTCTGTGCTTTAATAAAACTGATAATTGGTAGTAAATGGATGTCAGATCTGCCAGTAGGAGATGCAATACAAGGTAGTTCTGTAAACTGTTGATCACCTATTGATGGGTTAACTCTTCCCTGCCAGAGCTACTCATTCCATCTTATTTTTATTTGAAGCTCTCCCTAGCGGCCAAGTTTTTATTGTTCGAATAACTGGAATGGACAAAAATGAGATGTTTACTTAATTTTGACTGTAAATGCAAATATTGAGAAGATGCAGTAAACAAAATCTTCTTTTTCCAGTCTCTCTCTTCCAGTCTCTCTCTCTTCCCTCCAATTGAATTGCTTTTTAGGTCTAGCCTAGAGCAGCGCATGTGCTGCTTGCTCGACTTTTAGTAAGGGGTTTTTCAAAGTGCTACCAGAGGCTTTTGCTGGCTTCAAGCTTGCATGCATGTGCGCGTGATCGCGCGCAGCCGCCATCTGTCTTTTCTCAGTCACTGGTAATTAAGTGCATCGCGATTACTTTAACTTTCGGCGGCCAGTGCTTTTCGCGCACGCTTGTTATCTCTATCTCGAGCTCTGAACTTGCATGTTGGTGTTAGTGTTTTTATGCTGGTTTTTGTTGTGTATATAGGTAAGCTTTTTTATGTGCAGCTGCTCCTGTAACACTCCCGCTCCGTTTGTTGCTCTCCCGACGTGCTTTCACGTCCTTGGTTACACTCACGCTCTTTTTTTTTTTTTGCTCTCCCGGTGTGCTTTCACGTCCTCCCCAGTGCATAGGTGCTGCCAATGCTTGTTTAATGTTGCAGAGTGTATGTGCAGCTGCTCCTGTTACACTCCCTCTCCGTTTGTTGCTCTCCCGGTGTGCTTTCACATCCTCCCAGTGCGTCCGTGCTGCCACCAGTCTGACTGTTCCAAGTCAGTCATTTTGTTTGCTTTTATACATCATAAGTTAAAACAGTTTCTGCTGGATGCTGTTGAGTTCTACTGGTTGTGCTGTTTTTATTAAATTACTCAAACACAGCTGAGTTCACAAGTACAGAAAGAAAAAAACGAATTCTACTGCCAAACACAGGAAATTGTAGTAAACCTTGCAAACTGAACCACGCCGGCTGTCCTGACCTGAAATAATAAAATTGTTCCACCGAATCTCGATGTCACTCTTGTCTAGAAAAGGCATTCGACCAGCAATGGCTTTTAAACAGATTTTTCCTTCAAGAAATATCACTCTAAAGCTAAACTTGCTCTCGATTGAAAGCCAAAATGCAAACAAACATATGTTACGTTGAATGCCCCCTCTTTTTTTTTTAAACAATTAAATGCACTTCTACAGCCATTACATCTTTTCAGCATTTAGAGTCCTGAACACCTCTCGTGATCCTTCTCCTCATGGGACCAAATCAGTGGTACCCCCACGCCCCCTCTCATATTCTGACCTTGGCTCACGGGGAACCGGACAGGGCCCTTATTTATACCACGGACCCACGCAATATGATTTTCTCGCTAAGGACTATGGAAGTTCCGTCTGCACATATTTTCTCTTCATATCTTTTGCACGACTCCAATAAAACCATCACTGTTCATTTTTGCCACCTCCTTAGTTGTTGGAGGCTTCGTTGTGTATACATAGCCGCTTGGGTTGCCAGACATGCTTCCTTGAGTCCAAAAGTAATATCCACACTTTTTAGGTCTCGCATAGGCAGCACGTGTACTGCCATCTTCATACAGTAGACGGAAAAAATGCACTGCATGAAACGTCGAGCTGTGAACCTAAACCATAATGCTTTCCTCTAACCGCTGCAGCCATCTGTATTCATCAGGAAAAAAACAGCATCTTTTTCACAGCCAAGAAGCAGCTTCATAACACAGGGATTTCTGTATGATTTGTGTGGAGACAAAGTATTGCACAAAAATCACTGGTTTTGTTTTATTTCTCCCTCTCGTATTTCTCTTTCCTTCTCGTTTCTCTTACCCTCTAGTTTTGGTTTTCTCTTCTCACCCTCTCCTTTCTCTTTCTTTAGCTGCCGTTTTTCCTTCTGCCTCCATTTCTTTCTCTCCCTCTCAACCTATCAGTTCACTTTCTTTCCATCTCGTTTCTTTAACTATTGTTTTGCTTTCTAGCCCTCACATTTTTTTGCGCACTTGTTTGTCCATGATCATGCCGTTTATATTTCTCTTGAACTATGATTCCTGCTTTTTCTCGCTTCGTTTCCCTTTCGCTCCTCATTCTGCTTTCTATATATTTGTATTCTTTCAACTTCAGTCTCTGCCCGTTACTCTTCCTCACTCATTTCTTGTTCTGTCTAACTCACTTCTCTCCTTTCTTCACCTTGTATCTATTTCTCAACCCTTCCTTGTCCCTCTGTCTTCCTAGTTTTCTTTCTCTCATTTCTATCTTAGTTTGCACTCCCTGTCCTCTCCTGCTCTGATTTTTCTCCCCTATGGTTCCCACTTTCTATCTTTTCAGGCTTCACCTTGGACTGTTGCATATTGTGCTGTATAGCTAAACACTTATAAGGTCCCAAAAGCAAGGGACTGGCACATAACTTTATGCAGACAAATGCAATTTTTCACTAACATTTGCACTGATGAATTGATGCAATAAATGTGTTTTTGTTCCGAACAGCCCATGCACATCTTTTTTTTTTTTGCATGTGTTGATCGATGTAAACTGTTATGCAAAATAGGCATTTTGTTGCAATCTGCACTGAATCAAATGTGCGCTATATAAAACTGCAAGAAAAGTCCCTAAGGTCTATTATCATTATGCAGAAAAAAGTTGCCAGCATTGCAAGAACAAAATACAAGCATTGTCATAGCCAATAGGTCTCCTTGGGGACCTTATAAGTGTTTACCCATGCAACAGTTGATGTTGTTGCACCAAGGTTATTGTGCTGCATAACTAAATACTTATAAGGTTCCAAAAGCGAGACCTATTGGCTATGCCAATGCTTGTTACTTTAGTCAGTAGGAATATATGCCCAGTGTGATCTTACAGATGACATTATTTTTTTAACCAAATCTCCGCAGTGATGACTTCTATCTTTGATTCTAGCCTGCTACAGCCCTTTCTGCTGCCCCAAGTTCCCTCCGTTGGGTTAAGTAACTTGTTGTCTGTTTATTCTTCTGACTACTTTCTGTCATTTAGTTTCATCTAAGGTTTTAAAGCACCCGATAGTCTAGGGCCATTCAACCCGTTCAATGCGTTTTAAGCAAGGGGTTCCGTTCCCAAGAGTTGTCTCCTCGCTATACTCATCCGTTTTAAAAAATACTTTTTTTTTTTTTAACGCTCACTGGATCCATGCACATTACTAACTACTAACCCATCAAAATCGTAGATCTCAAATTAGATTCTGCGCTGACCATGGCTTGGCATGGCTGCAGTTCGTTTCTCCAGTATTGGGGTGTCTTTCATAGATTCACATGCTTGAATATTCCCCGTCGTCGGAGTGGGAGTCCCACGGTAAATAATATAGCAATATATACAGCCATAATATATATATATATATACATAAGTAATCATATAAAACAGAGATATAAGTAAGTAATAACATCAAGAATGTCCCTATATGAAATTTCCATAGAGATACATGGAAAGAGAAAAAAAGACATTCGTAGTCTATCTCTGTCATTATGTTAGTCCGAACTCCGGCCAATCAGGCGCCAGCTCCTCTCTAGAACCTTCTCCTCAGAGCTCCTCACCTCAGATTTTCTACCGCACGTCGTGTGAAAGGGAGTCTCCCTGAGCTCTGCTCAGTTTTTTCTCTTCAGGATGACTTCAAGTAAGAAGTCTTTGTTTAGACCTTGTTCTTTTGTGGAAAGCTACGTTATTCTCAGAAGATCCACACAGTAAGTGTATTTACTGTCTTTACCCTACCATGAAGTGGGTGAATATAAATTCTGTAGAATTTTTTCTACAAAAACTCTGAAAGACAGGGAAGGCCGTCTCTTGTTGTGGCTCCAGAGACTTAAGGATAAATATGAAGTAATTTTCTGAGGTAGAAAACTTTACTTCTGGCCGTTCCCACACAGCCTCAAAACGCAGTAGTGTACAGGAGTTACCTACTCCTTCCTTAAAAGAAGAAAATGTCTCTGACTATGACATCTGCCACTTCTTCTTCTTTGAATACTGCTGTGTCGCCCACGAGACATAGTTCTCAGGCTAGTGAGGTTTTCAACTTTCCAGTTTTTTCAAAGATGGCTTCATCGTCTACGATGGCTCCGTCTACGATGGCTCCGTCTACGATGGCTCCGTCTACGATGGCTCCGTCTACGAGGGCTCCGTCTACGATGGCTCCGTCTACGAGGGCTCCGTCTACGAGGGCTCCGTCTACGAGGGCTCCGTCTACGAGGGCTCCGTCTACGAGGGCTCCGTCTACGAGGGCTCCGTCTACGAGGGCTCCGTCTACGAGGGCTCCGTCTACGAGGGCTCCGTCGACGGGGGCTCCGTCGACGGGGGCTCCGTCGACGGTGGTTCCGTCTACGGTGGTTCCGTCGACGATGGCTCCGTCGACGATGGCTCCGTCGGCGATGGCTCCGTCGACGATGGCTCCGTCGACGATGGCTCCGTCGACGATGGCTCCGTCGACGATGATTCCGTCGACGGTGGCTCCGTCTACGATGATTCCGTCTACGATGATTCCGTCTACGGTGATTCCGTCTACGGTGATTCCGTCTACGGTGATTCCGTCTACGGTGGTTCCGTCTACGGTGGTTCCGTCTACGGTGGTTCCGTCTACGGTGATTCCGTCTACGATGATTCCGTCGACGATGGTTCCGTCGACTATGGTTCCATCGGCAATGAATCTTTCGATGGTGGTTTCCGTCGACGATGGTTCCGTAGACGATTCCGTCTACAAAGATCTCTTCAATAGCCTTCTATGCCTCAGAGCCCGTTGACTGCAGTCTCATCGGTAAAAATAAGGGTTTAAAAAAGACGACTTCTGCACAGAGGTCATTAAAAATCCAAATCTCTTCGACATATACAGCGACTACTTCGTCCTTTGCTGCTGTTCCTTTATTACCATTACCACCGAGTACTTGACAAAGGTCGGGTGAAGTTATATCGGTGGAGGATTCCCGCCTTCCTTAACCATTGTTTTACCACTGACTCAGATCAAGATTCAGAAGAAGGTTTAGCTGAATCGGTTGTGACAACTATAATCGGCGGTTTTTCCTTTATCACCACAAGTGTCTGTGGTTCCGCTTACTCCAGTGGTGCCAACAACTATATCGGAACCGGTACCGGCTCCAATACTTTCTGTGGTAATACCTACAGTACCGCTGAGACATTCTTCAACTCGGACAGTACCTCCTCATGATACTGAAGAAGAAGAAGAAATTCCTCAGGACAGGGAGGATGGTGAGATTCTCGATGATGGTGGCGATGCTGATGATGATGATGATGGTATGGCGGAGTGGGATAACTATCATGCCCAAACACCATCTCCCTCTCCGGTGCTACCTGGTGACTCACCACCTGTTGATATGCAAGTTCCACCAGTTAAGGGATAGGACAGCACTAACGTTCAAATTAACGAAGGATTATTTCCTGTACGATTTCAAAGATCAGCCTGTTAAACAAACACATACAATCCCTATAATCGAATTTATTGGGGAGGAAGGCAAAAAGATTATGGAGGCCTCATAGTCTTCCAGCACGGGTGCCTTGATTGGAGAAAAAGGTACAAATCACCATTAGGAGCACCAGCGTGCCTCACTGGTCAAGCGAAGCCAGATTCTGTAGTCACACAGGCAGAGCAACGCCGGGCTAGAAACCCTGCATCTACGATCACTGCACCACCTGATCGTGGTCGACGTCGTTTGGATGCCATAGGGTGAAAATTCTCTTCGATGGCTTCCACCATGGTGAGAGCGGCTAATGCTTTGGCCATCCTGGGTCGTTAGGACCGTCAAGTATGGGCGGATATGTCAACACTAGTTGAGCAACTGCCGGAACCGTCAAAGACCATGGCATATGACGAAGAAGAGGTTTTATTCGGAGATCAGGTGGATGAAGCTCTCCAATCGATAAAGAAAGATACAGATACTGCTCGCTCTCTGGGCACATTGCAATTTTGATAACAACCCTTTCGGGGTGCACGCGGACGCGGCACCTCTATTTTCGAAGAGGAATCAATCAATATCGACCTTATAACCAGGGTTCAAACCGATATTCCTCTAACCAACAGCAAACTTCTCGACAGCAGTCTTCCAAGACTTACAGAGGAAAATCCTCTTACAAGGGTTACACTCCTAAGAGACATGACTTCCATCAGTCCCAGAAAATTGGAGATCGAATCTATCGGTACTATTTTCAATGGTCCTCCATACAAGGAACCGTTGGGTTTTGGAAATTATAGCAAGAGGTCACACTTTGGAGTTCATCGAATTCCCTCCACCCACACCACCTACCGGACTGCCACCGGCTCATATCAAAGAACTGTTACAAGTTCAATTTCTATAACACAAGGGAGCCATAGGAGTAGTACCAAGATTTCAAAAGAGGGAAAGGATTTATTCCCGATTCTTCCTTATCACCAAAAGGAAGGGGGAATGGAAGCCCATTCTAGATCTGAGGGCTCTCAGCAGGTATCTAAAGAAACATTCTTTTCGTAGGCGAACGCATGTAGAGATCTTGCGATTATTTTCACAAGGAGATTTCATGGAAACAATCAACCTCCAAGATGCATATTTACATATCTCCATACTACGACAACATCGGAAATTTCTTCGTTTTCGAGTGGGTCGAGGGGATTTTCCAGTTCAAAGTTTACCATTCGGACTGCGCTCGGCCCCTCGAGGGTTTACAAGGGTGCTAGCCCCTGTGGTAGCGTCCTACGTTCCAGGGTGTTCAGATCTTTCCATTTCTGGACGACTATCTCCTAAAATCACAATCGAAAGTTCAACTTCTACAACACACACATCTTTGACAGGCGGTGGTTTCGCGCCTTAGGGCTCTCCATAAATACCACAAAGTCCCATCTACTGCCTTCTCATCGCACGGATTTTCTGGGAGCAACTTTAGACACAGTGTCAGCAAGGGCACTTCTCTCCCAAGACCGTCTTCAAAAAATTCTCCGACTGGTAACCCTTATCAGATCAAAAAGACCCGTTTCTGTAAGAATATTGAAGTCCTTTCTGAAAATGGCGTCATCATGCATTGCATTGATCCCTCATTACAGATTACAGACACGCCCCATCCAAGGAGTACTGGATGTCCAAGAACGCCAGGTTACAGGTTCTTTGAACGATGTTGTAAACGTCACAGATCGGATGAAGTTGGCGCAAAGGTGGTGGACGCAACTGTTAAATCTAACGGAAGGCATTTCTCTTCTGACAATGGTACCAGACATGACAATAACAGACGCCTCTCTGGAAGGATGGGGTGCTCATTTGGAGGTTTTTATCAATAAAAGGAAAATGGTCAATATGTCAAAAAAAAAAAAAAAAAAAAAAAAAAAAAAAAAAAAAAACCTGGCACTTCTACAGGTTGGATCTCATGGCTATATATTGCTGGCTCTCAAAGCTTTTCATCCTTTAATCCAAGGAGAATCAGTCCTGATACAGACAGACTATACAACCTGCATGCACTATATAAACAAGCAGGGCAGGATAAAATCTCCGAAACTGTCTCGACTAGCTCAGTCGATTTGGGATTGGTCTATCAACCATCGCATCACGATATGCAGCAGTTAATCGACCGGGGGTATCCAATATCCTGGCGGATTCCCTGAGCGGGTCCTCCTCATCGACCCATGAATGGGAGTTGCATCAACCAACTCTAGAGAGGATATTTCAACGATGGGGTCGCCCACAGCTGGATCTCTTTGCCACACTAGAGAACCGGAAATGCCGTGATTACGCAAGCTGGCTTCCCCACAAAAGATCTCTGGGCAATGCCTTTTGATGGACTGGTACGATCTGTTTGACTACGTTTTTTCTTTCCCCAATCCCACTCGTACCTCGAGTTTCTGTGGTAGATGCGGAGGCAACCTTGCCATCTACTTCTATAGCCCCCCGTTGGCCTCGGCAGGCATGGTTCTCAGAACTACTCCTATTGTCTCAATCCGAACCAATCATTCTACAGCCTCGTGCAGATCTACTCACGATGGACAAGGGGAAAATTGGTCATCCGAATCCCTCCTCACTGAGCTTATCAGCTTGCAACCTGAGCACTGTGAATTTGCCCATTTGGATACTCCACAGGACTGTAGAGACATTTTAGCTCAGGCGAGGGCTCCTTCTACGGTGAAAACGTACAAATTAAAGTGGAAAAGTGTTCCCCACTGGTGTGCATCTAATGGGGTGCACCCGTTTTCACTCCACACCAGAACAATTTTTACCGTTCTTCTTGCATTTAGCTAACTCCGGGTTTCTCTCATGCAACCTTTAGGGGTTTTTTCTGGCGGCAATTTTCCGTTTCCGTCAGGATGGTTCAACTTCCCTTTTGTTTCTTCAAGGATTATCCATCAATTCGTCTAGGGGTTATTTTGTAAATCTCCTCCATTGTGGCATCTGAACATCGTATTGGCTCAACTAATGAGACCACCGTACGAACCGATTCACAAGGTCGAGTTGTAGTATCTAACATGGAAGGTGGCTTTTCTTCGGGCGCTAACGTCTTCACGTCGCGTCCGTGACATTCATGCATTTACAATAAATCCACCTTTTTCCTACAGTTCAAACCAGATTCTGTAGTAGTGCGTACAGATCCAAATTTCTTGCTGAAGGTGCCTTCAGACGTTCATATTAACGAACCAGTGATTTTAAGAACTTTCTTTGCTATCCGCAAACTCCTACGGAGCAGAGATTACATTCCCTGGATGTGAAACTAGGTTTAACATTCTACATCAGCAGAACGGCTGCTTTACGAAGGATTGATCAACTATTCATAGTTTATGGACGCTTTCACAAAGGTCGTCCAGTGACGAAACCAACTATTGCACGTTAAGTTTCAGCTGCCATCGTCTTCTGCCATCAAAAGGCAAACAAGCCATTGCAGTCACCAGTGAGGGCTCACTCCACCAGAGCAATGTCTTCCTCAACTGCTTTATTTGCTGGAGTGCCTTTGCATCAGAGCTGCAGAGCAGCTACGTGGTCGAGCAGACACACGTTTACAAGACACTATTGCTTGACAACTTTAAACGAGGAGGATGCTGCAGTTGGGCAGGCAGTGCTTCGCAATCTTTTTAAATAAGATGAGCCTCTTCCTTCCCTCCTCCATATTGTTTCCATTTATAATTGACATAATGATGCATTTATACTGTTACAGTTATTCAGTACTGTCATATGCATAAGAAGATTGATTGTCATTACAATTTCGAAGCTGTGTGATCATGGAAACAATGATATTGTTACTGCTAGCTATTCTATATTCAAGCATGTGAATCTATGAAAGACACCCCAATACTGGAGAAGAACAATTGTTACTTACCTGTAAACAGGTGGTTCTCCAGTATTGGTGTCTTTCATAGATTCACATGCGACCCTCCCTCCTCCCTTCAGAGGCTCTCTTCTCCTCATACACTCTGAGTCACTATGGTGCTACGAAAATCTGAGGTGAGGAGCTCTGAGGAGAAGGTTCTAGAGAGGAGCTGGCGCCTGATTGGCCGGAGTTCGGACTAACATAATGACAGAGATAGACTACGAATGTCTTTTTTTCTCTTTCCATGTATCTCTATGGAAATTTCATATAGGGACATTCTTGATGTTATTACTTACTTATATCTCTGTTTTATATGATTACTTATGTATATATATATATATATTATGGCTGTATATATTGCTATATTATTTACCGTGGGACTCCCACTCCGACGACGGGGAATATTCAAGCATGTGAATCTATGAAAGACACCAATACTGGAGAACCACCTGTTTACAGGTAAGTAACAATTGTTCTTCTGTTTTAAGCTTTGAATCTTGAAACACATCTTATGATTGTTTTACATTCCTCTCGTGATGCAAATTCTTAGCTCGTCATGATTAGATTATTACAATTGTCTATTTGAAACTTTCGGGTTCTTTTGATTCATAAACTTAATTTTGTCCAAAATGATTTTCCCATGTTAGGCTTGTTACAGAACCACATACTTGTCTAGTGTTTTTGCCTGTGTATGGAATTGTTTCCATTCCTAGTGGGTCCCCTCTTTGTAATGCTTCAATTGCATCAGACGTACTTCTATCGCTGGTCCCAGCGGGTCTGTCCTAGTGATTGTATTATTTCGGTGCCCCTGATGGTGAAATGGAACTCAACAACTTGGTCAGTATTATGTTAACTTTCTTTTCAGCTTAATATTTTTGTAATCCAGGTCTTAACACCACTCAGCAGTATCAATCCCTAATCATCCATGTCTTCCTTGAAGCTTGAACGGGTTGTATACGGTCTTGATGTTGAGGACCAATGCATTGTTGACTACATCTGCGTCTACACTCTTTTCACGAAGCATGGCAAACCCAAACCTTGCTTTGAAGTATCTGCCAATCATTCAAGACCATAGACTAGAGGGTTGAGATGACCTCAAACGCATGTCCGTGATTTATGTATTTTTTCCTGAAATGTTGTCTAGTACTTTCCACGGGAGTTCCTGGTGAGTAACTTTTCTTCTTTGTTGTAAATATAAAACTGACATTTCTTAAATGTTGATAATGTAGCTGCACATGCCAGACAAATTAGTTAGTTTTACTTTGGTGCAAGGTAAATCGCAAACAAGTTTCCTGTCATGCTGCTTGAGTTTGAAATTCAACTTTAGGATTTCTCTGCAGTTTAAGATGTTCAAATGTACATAGCAACTAAATGTTTTTTCTCCTTGTACAGAAAGTACCAAAACCAAAGGATTTAGTGTATGAGGATAAGAAAATCACAGACGTGAATGTGGGTTTTAAGATGCTGCAGAAGATGGGATGGCAAGAAGGGCAAGGTCTTGGTACTGTGGGAGCTGGAATCAAAGAGCCCGTCAAAGTGTATGTAGTAGGAATGTCATTTTATTACATATTCGTGTTTTTGTCGGGGGAATATAATAATTTGCTTCTCATGGAATCGCACAAATGAAAATTTGTTCTTGAATTTTGATTGCAAATGGCATGCACTCTGCTTGTTGTGGTATAGCAGTCGGTACGGAGTTTGAAATAGTAAAAGAAATTTGCGTTCCTGTTTAATCCTTCAACAAAGTTCATGATTATTATTTAATTTTGTAACACAATTCGTTTAGGGACAACTCCTGTTTAATTGCCTTTCAGCTTCGCGTCAATTTTTTGATACCTGCCTTTATTGGAGAGTACAAGTCTGAATACAGTTCAAGTACATTTTTCTTAATCTGAGCAGAGATGGTTTGGATGTTTCTTGGTAAAACACATTTTTAAATACGGCTAACAACAAACTGGTGTTTAGAATAGCAAGGAATGTGTGTGATATATTTTTAGATTGGATTGTAGGAGAACATGATTCTGTGGTTTAAGTAGGCTTACTTATATTCTTCTTAGGTGTCTTCTAATTACTACATCTGTCTCTCAAATATTTTAGGATTTTGAAATCACTATGTCTTGTAAACAATTTCCAAGATCCATTCATGTTACTGGATACTGTCCTTTGTTTAAAAAGGTTAATTTTGAAGTTCTCCTGTTCAGCTTCCACGTTATTGAAAAACAGTTTATGGTATTGTCTTAAGGTTTTTTGACAATCTATTATTGGATGTCTGGTTAAAGAAAATATATCTTTCAAGTAGGGTGTAACCTATTGAAGGCTTGTTTCTCTCCAGTGTCTCTTCTCCCCAACATCTAGTTATTGGATATGAATAGTTAGATTATCAAAGGTTGCACAAGGCTCCTTTTTAACCTCCTTCATGCAACAGTTTTTCAGATTGCACGATTGTATTTTCCTTGAACTTATTTGGATGCTGCTTAACATATTTGAACATAGTCCAATTCAGTAGGTGAACCACTTGTTCTTGAGCCTCTGTAGTTATGTGTCTCAAGTTAAGACACCACTGACACACTTCTTGCCCTCAGGGGTTTTATTGTACACATTTGATATGGGGTCGTGTGTGTACACAGTGCTTAATTTGAGCCGATGGTGGGCACCGGCACTCATTTTTGGGGACTGGTACTTGGCAAGAGAGAGAAAAACAAACCGGAAAGGAGAAGGAAAAGAAATGAAAAGGCATTCCCAAAGGGAGAAGACAAGAACCTGCAAGGTGGTGATAAAGGGACAAGGAGTCTACTGTGGTGGATTAAAGAGGCCTGAGGTGGATTCTGGACTACGCAGCCTCGGTATTCGGCGTGCTGACACCTTATTACACCGATCGTGGCATTCAGAGCTGTGTGCTCATTCTTTTACAAATTAAGCACTATGTGTACAGTAGCACAAAGACACACAGATTTTTTTTTATTCAAATCTAATCAAAAGAAGTTACTCATCTAACGCATATTGCACTTAACACAGTTTTCTTTAGTGGGCTTAGTGCTGGTTAAGCAGTTGAAAGGCTAAAATTATTTTAGAAAATTAAAGGATGGAAATTGGGAAACTGGAATCAAATTGTGCTCAGTAGGTTTTGTTTCCAGTGCAATTTGCAGATATCAATCTGGTGTTATCAAGCATGGCTACACCACAGAGCCAGATGTTCGTTTTCTCCTTGTAACTTGAGCGAGTTAGTGTAAAACTCTCTTGCACCTTCATCTTTTTACCATTTTTGTAAGTCATTTTGAAAGCTTTTTAATAGAATAGCTTCATAACAATAGAAGAGGTCAATAAAAATTACTTTTTATACTTCGCCTCCCACTACAAAATCACAACTTGGTAGAACTTTACACACATTTCGTAAAACCAGTTATTTCTCCAGCAGACTCCTTCTCCAACAAGGAGATCAGCACAGGTCTAATTGCTTTATCTCATTTTATATCGTGGTAAGATTGCTTTTTTACTTAGTTGATCAATTTAATTGTGTATCATGAAATACATAACTTGTTCATCAGAGCAGAAATGTTTAATTCCCTAATAGATCAGTAATTTGGCTTCTGTTCCAAAATGTGTTTTTCTTTTGGGTGTACGATATCAAGTTGGTGACAATTCCATTCTTTCCTGTTACTTTTTAGTATCTCTAAATTAACCTGATTGCTGTGGTTCTGAGGCAACTTTTCTCATTTTGTAGTCCACAAATCTTCTGTTACAAAAAAACCTTATTCTAAGCATAAACTGATGACTGGATGAAGTAAACCAGTCCTTTTGGACTGACTTCTCTGGCTTGGCATCTGCTCTCGTGGTAATCTAGAATTAAATGCTGTGTTCATTCACTTAAAGGAAGTGGTTCACTGTTGTAGATCAGTCTTGGGTAGTTGATTGTGGAACATTGCTTCGAGAGAGGAGTCCTGTCCACTAAAGAGTGCCCGAGCCCTGATGCAGCTGATTAAATTATCCTGTTATTTGTAAGTGGCTGGATAAAGCGCTGAGCCGACAGATCTTTTCAGATCTTCGACGGCGATACAATTTCACCCAGTAAGCCTCTCAGCTGCGGAGTACCGCAGGGCTCTTCATTGAGCCCTGTGCTATTTAATGTATACATGAAACCACTGGCTGGGGTAGTCGAACCGTACGGCATTAAAATCGTGTCGTACGCCGACGACACTCAGCTAGTGGTTTCATTGGCGCAAGAGAGCAGCCGGCAATCCCCGGTAGGTCTGTTGAAATGTTTAGAGGACGTGAAGGAGTGGATGACCAACTCCTCCCTCAAGTTGAACGGAGAAAAAACAGAGCTCATGCTCCTAGGCCCAGCATCGCCAGTACCTTTCACCTCCTTGTGGCCCTGCGGTCTGGGTGCTCCCCCACCCCCAAGGAAAGTGTCAAGAGCCTGGGAGTATGGTTAGACAAAAGGCTCTCCTTCTCCACCCAGGCCACCAAGCTGTCCGCCACCTGTTTTGGCCTACTTAGAGTCCTGAGGAAGGTCCTTCCACTTATGCCTCTAGAGGCCAAAAAGGTGGCAGTACAAGGCCTCATCCAGTCCCGCCTGGACTCAAACAATGCTCTATACGTAGGGGCCCCTGAGATGACCCTTAGGAAGCTGCAAGTGGTACAAAACTGCGCCGCACGTACCCTACTCCAGATTCCGCGAACCCAGTCAGCTAGACCTGGACTGAAAAGCCTGCACTGGTTGCCAGTGAGGCTAAGAGTGACATTTAAGGCGCTGTGTATTGCGCATCGGGCTTTTTGGATGACGGGATCAGCAATAAATAACAATCTTGTCATCCCCTACCACCCAAATAGGAACCTTCGATCCACGGATGCTTTCCTGGCAGTTGTTCCTAGAGTGAAAAGAGCCAGGACCGGGGGTAGGCTGTTCTCGCTGAACACCGCCAAGCTCTGGAATGCTCTCCCCCTCTCTCTTCGCTCCAACCCCGACTTGCTCGCATTCCGGAAAAAGCTGAAAACATTACTGTTCGCCAAATCTCTCTAATCCTAATCTCCCTGTTCCGTCACATCTCTGCTTCTACTCAGCGCTTGGACGCCCGTGGGCAGCAACCGCGCTTAACAAATCCATTTCCATTTCCATTCCAGAGGGCCAGGTGCTATTTTGGGGGCAGGGTGCTCTGATGGAGTTCAAGCTGTTTTAATTTTTTCTTGCAGACTTTTATTGTACGACATGGTAAATTTTACTTGTGTTGTGCCAAAAGTCATTGGAATTATTTCTAAGTGGAAAGTGCCTGCGCTTGTTCACATGAAGTTGTATGCGCATTTTAGAAATGTTTTCATTTTTTTTTTGCAGACTATTTACTCTTGATTGGTTATCACATACATTCCCTAATGTGTGATGTACTTGGTTCTATCCAGTGGGCTAAGTACAGAGTTGGGAGGAAGGTGTTTTATTACTGCGATGATAGTGCAGTCCCAGGTGAAACTGTGTTAGTTTAGATCTGTTTAAGCATAATTGGGTTTACTTCATGCTTGAGTAGTAGTACAGGGACGCTTCTGTGTTTTGCTTGTTCGCTTGCTGTGTTAAACAAACAAACTATTTTGGAAATCTATGCTCCGCAAGTAGTCAGAAAAATATGTAGCCCCATGCAACTAAGATAGCCATCTACATCTAAATATTATGACTTAAGTGAATATAGAGCTTGCAGTGTACTTTGATGAGCGGTGGCAGTGACAATCTGATATCGGTGGATACCTGAGGTTCTCTGTGGTTCCCTGGTGAGAGAAGCGGGTGGAGCAGACTTAAACTGCACTCACACTGCTGTGAACAGCACGTCCTTTTAGCCTGGTTGAGCTGGGGTTGGGAGCATACACTCCAAGAAGGCACTTGTCAGGCTTGTTAGTAAGGGCAAATCACTGTGAAGATTTAATCCCTGATTAAGAACACTGCAACATTGGTGTAACTTGGCATAAAAGAAAAAGACCAGAAATACAAAAAATAGGATGTCTAGAAAAGCTGGTACGACTATCGGGGACCTGGGAGGGGGCCACTGAGAAATAATGGTAAACCTGCACTCTTTCTGTAGAAAGTTAGAAAATACCTCCGCGGCAGTGGAGGGGGGCCTAGAGCGAGTAGAAAGTAAGAAGAGGGGGTTTGAGTGCTCTGTGATTAGGATGACATCTAAGGTGCAGTAGCTGAATCTCTCGGTACATCGGATGAAGGAATAACCTGAGGCAACGGAGGAATATATTTAACGGCTGATGAGAGCTCGTCTAACCCTAGGTAGCGGGTTAAAATGTTGGGGAATTTGAGTCACAGTGCACATGTTGGGTTACCTGGCCTTTCTGCAGATATATCTTTAACTTACAAAATGGACGCTATCCCCTTAGTGTCTTGCACCTCACAAAGTAGAGTGGTTTGGGTCAGTGGCCCGGGCAATTGGAAAAGGGGCTTATTGAACCTTCTTTGTGGTTTTGAAGGATACATACTTTCAGTACTTGATGCTTTGCTGAAAGTTATTTCAGATTTATAGGACCTGGATTCTCCTATATGTTGCTTGGCTGACATTTCACTGTGAGTGAAGCAAAGTAGCAAATCCTTTGTGTTCATCTTGCCTGTCTGAGGTGGCACAAATGTTCCTGGAGGACCTTAAGAAGCTGGAGGCAGAAAAAATGTGGAGGGTGAAACTTTATTCACAGCTGCTTGCAGGTCTCAGAACCTAAGCACAGAGGAAGTTTTGGAAGAGTATGATTTTTTATTTTTTTTAACTGGCTGGAATACTGACAATATATGGCAAATGAGCCTTTATTGAGATTTACTCCCTATTAAGGGAACAAGTTACTAAAAATAAAACTGTTCACAAGGGATGCAATACATTTCTGATACTCCAACAATAGAACATCTCCATGTGGATGCCAGAACATATATCTGAGTATTATTTTGAAGTACAAGAAGTAATGGTCACAGTGGTAAAAAATTCAATACAAAAAATACATCACCACCAATCAAATGTTAGTTTGTCGTATTCAAGATATGCTGGTTTATTCCGTGAAACCGCATGAACTGTCTGTATATTTTCATATAAAAAACGCAGGTGCTCCAGAAGGAAAGAGCAGAAGGTGTTCAGAAAGAGGTGTGCATTTGCGAGGGTTTTTTCTTTCTTCTTCAAATTGAAGCAACAATTCACATACACATCTATATGTCTGCATCCCAAGGCCGACAACCACAGGTGGATGTAGAACCAGTGAGAAAGAATAAAGTTGAGTTGACACAGCTGATACAGCGACAACCCGGAGGTTCGGCAGCGATTGAAGTGGTACGTTAACCAATGGCATACACAGCATAAAGGATTACCGACAGGATACAGAATAAGCTATCATGAGTTGGCCTAACGGCTAGGGCGCTCAACCACGGACCTGGGGAACTGGGTTCGAGTCTCGGCAATGACGCTGAACATCCTGTGATTCTGGTCAAATCACTTAATCTCCCTGTGCCTAACAAAAAAAAATGAACTTGTGTCATGTAACGTAACTGGTGCTATGTAAAGCGCTCTGATACCTGATTGGATTCGGGTCTAGTTCGCGCATATAAAACTCTGCAAAAAAAAAAAAAAGCAAACACCCCCCCCACACGTCAGAACCACGGCCCATCAATCATGACATCACACATTTGCTAACTCCCCCCATTGTATGAAGTGCACCACTGTTAGATATGCCCTGCGACTTGCAGCACAGGATCACTGCCCACACAGTAGGTAGTATTAGTTCTCAGGAGGTCTGCCCCGCCCGTCTCCAACCAGGACACCAACGAGGTCCAAATATCTTTAGGCCTAGACCTACTTGGCATCAATTCCCAGTAGCATGTTAGTTGGTCTTTACAGTAAATGACAGCCTTCAGCCATTCTGCAATTGTAGGAGGATGTTGCTTTTTCCAGTGTATGGCCACCTGACGTTTGGCCAATAGTAACAACATGGCGGTGAGTTTACAAGTGCCCTTTGGGACCTTGGAAGAGTATGATTTTGTTGGTCTAACAAATTGTAAATTCTTTCGAGTTCTTAGACCTGTATTTTACTTTCCCTTTACGTTCGAATTATTTTTACGTGCCCCGCCCTTCATCTTACCTTTCCGTACCGAACCATTGTTTCCTAATTCTTCCTGTTTCACCTTTCATCGTTGCTCATCTAAAAAGTTGGATGTGGTTAGTGAAGACAGTACTACATTTGGGGATCCTCTGTATATCACTTGACTGACTTTCACACAAAAATAATCTTAAAATCAATTGTTAGGTAACCAGCTAATAGTCTTTCTAGGTCCCGGACACAAAGTATTCTTTACGTTATGGAATTGTTATGCAAGAACTCTTTTTGCTTACGCTTTTTAATTAGCCTATAACAATTGTGATCCTCAATGATTTATTATTTGAAGTAACTAGACGATTATTTCAGCCTCTTCATGGTCGACAGGATAATCACTTTGCGGAAGCCTAGTCATTCCTTTGTGGCTTAGGCCTGTTTTCTTAACCCATCTCAATATAGTTTTTCAATTTCTTCAGCAATGTTTTTTGTTTTTAAGATTTCTGTTTTTAAGAAGTGAAATCCTGTACCAAGGTGTCAATTCAGAAGCACATTGAGGTTTGGCCAGTGTTTCACACCCTGCCTCATCCAAATTAATATTTTATTATATCCCTTTTGTCTGTAACATTAATCTAAACTTTTTATATATTTTTGCATTGCATATTTTGGAATAATTTCGATGTTTGTCTTTCAGTAGATAAATGGAAGGATGTGCTTAATTTTTAGTCACTAATTGCAAACCCCATTCTTAAACCACAAAAGGTTTGATTTCTATCATAATTTCTCTGTTGTCTAAGCTAACCTATTGTCTTTAAATGTTTTTTTAATCCATGTTGACATTTACTAATTACTCTTTAGTAGAATAGGTTTGCTCCTGCTAATTTGATTCTCTCAAACTGATTTACCAGTCCTTGAGGACGGTGTCTATTTGAAGACCTTGCATTATCACACGAGACCTGTCTTTGTGTAGTCCAAGAACATGTCATTCCTAAACACACTGTTTTATGGTAATCACTCAGTACCTTCACTGTTCACTACAGCTAGTCCGTGCAGTTGTTAGAGCTTTTGTTGTTGAGAGAGCCTTGTATTTGTGAAAATGCTGTCTGCCGCTGGGCATCTTTGTCTTGACTTCTAGTTCTGGACATGGGGTATTGTGGATTGCGCCGCATTGTTTAGTGTTTGTACAGCATTATCCTGATGCCTCTCCCTATGATGTGTTAGTTTGATTTGCATCGGATAGCAGATCATTAGTCACTTCATCTACCCTGATGTGTTGCAGTTTTATTTTATAAAGTATCTCTGTTAATCCTTATAATGAAGAAATAAACCGTAATGTAGGGCTTAGTAGCGGTATTTTGTTTTTTATCAACTCCATAGTAGTGTAAGCTCTGTGCCAAGCACTGAAGCATAGATATTGAACATAACCATGCCCGTTCTGCAGCAACTTTGCAGCACGCTTTTTTGGACTACAGCTTCCATAAATTAAATCAGAATTATTGCGAGTTTCACTTTCATAGTTCATTACTTAAATGATCAATACCAAAGGCAGTTCTATCGTTACTTTTACAATTATTTGACCATGGCTTAGACTAATTCCTCTTGCATCCTCCAGGCAGCCACTGTGTTATGCACTCTTGCTATGCCTCGTTATGCAATTAACTTTGCTAGTCAGCCGCAATTAAAAAACTTTTGACATTCAAATCCATTGTTGCTGTAATTATTTTTGTCTTGTACTTTGACATTTAGTGACAATTGCCTCCTGTTATGAGCAAGAGCCATTATGTTACTTTATTTTTTTAACATTTTATTGCTTTTCATCATAAAGCAGACATAAGGAATGCATTTCTCATTAGCATAACGTCAGTTTACCCATTTATCTCTGCATTGCAAATATTACCTAGTTTTGTGTGCAGTTCCTCATCAGATAAACCGTCTTGTCAATTCTTAATCTTTGCGTCTCTGATAGTCTTGCTAGTGTTCCCTTCAGGTGGTGTCTAGCAGGTAGGGCGCTGCCTTGTAGGTCGAGGTTGTCCTTTCATTATTTCAGCGGCTGCATGGTCACTGCAGCTTTCATAATTCATTCTGATCCTGTAGGTGGTGGGGATCAGCTACCTGCTGCCTCTGTCGGTTAATGATGCTAGTCCCAGCTGCTAGCTGTCTGTTTTCCTTCTGCCTTTCATCTGAGGGATGTCCGGTCTAACTGCTAATGAATTTTTTTTTATGTTTGGGACTCAAACTTGGGTATTATCTCTAAATTGGTATTAACATTTTTGTCAATAGCCATAGGCATTAAAACTTACTAGGAACTTGCTTTTTCTGTTCCTATTGGTGGCATCACAAAGTTGAATTAATATTCTGGCAGTGGTTCTTACTTTGTCATCCTTAATTTTATAGACTGGTAGATTTTTTTTTCTTAGTTGTCATTATTTGTATATTTCGGTGTCGGGCGTCCTACACTGTTCCCCCAGTTAGGTAAGTGTATTCTTTATTTTGGGTGCTTTGCGAAGTACATTTTCATTAATTCTTTCCTTGTATTAAATGAGTTAAATATCTCCAATGGAAACTGGTAATTCCTAAGCAAGGCATAATGCAAAAATAGTGCTGACTCTGCATTTTATTCCACAGGGGTTCAATCACTGGAGGGGAGGGCTTGGGTGTTGAAGAACCGAAAGAAGATTCATTTGAGTCTTTTCGTCAAAGGATGATCCAAATGTACAGGGATAAAATAGTCAACAGTTAGGTAAGTGAAGTGGCGGTTGCTTTTATAATTTTCTATTCATTATGAAACAATATACAATTATAAGAATGTTTTTGTTTTCAGGAACTGTTTAGAGTACAGCAAAATATTGGTGATCAACCTTTTCAGTTGCAGTAACCAACAGTATGATGCATTTTACTGCAATGCAACATATCTTTCCTAGAATTTGACCTCAAAATGTGGTATCTAAAGCAATGTATGTTTATTTTAAAAATGTACATTTTTACAGAGGTCTTGTTTTGAATCCATTTGAATCCCTCCTTCGTTTCCTTTTGGTTCCATTGAAAAATCATTGCTTCAAAAAAAGTTATTTGTTAAACTTGTTACAGGCTTGTGTATTCTGGGTAGAGAGCTGGGTACTTGCAAAATCTTAATGTCATAAGTACCCTAGCTGGACAGTTTTACATACTTAGTTGTGTTCTTTTCACCAGGAGCTTGCATAACTGTTGTCTGTATAGCCCCTTTCATAAGCCTTTTCGTTACAACATTTGCACGTATTGTCATCAAGATGGAAAAAGGGCATTTGCTAGGGCATATTTGTGTGTCCCAAAAAACAGACCTAGATATTGAAAGTCAAATATTTGTCTGTTCATAGTATCAAAGTGAGCGTTGATTCAATTTTGAAATCATTACATTTCCTACCCTACTTTTTTCGTGGTTGCTTGTAATATCAAACTCATTTGGTACTATAAAAACGTTTCCTTACTAGTTCGAACCAAGCTTTCAAATTGTTTGCTTTTTCACTCTACTTTATTCATTTTCCTTTTACATATTATAAAGTTAGTAGTTTGCTATCACTTAAGCTTTGCTGCAAGTTCACATTGGAACCTAAGTTGAAGATGCACAGCTAATCATTTGCTTGGATGAATCCTCTGGTAGTGAAAACCATTTTTTAACATTGCCTCTCTGCAGCTGTGTTCTAGATGGGAAAACGGTCTTGTAGACTGAGGTTGTCCTATTCGGAAGCTCCCAGTATGTTTGATCTGAAAGCTAGTGGCCCCCATATTTAGGTTTCTGCATCTTAGGATCTTAATTGATAGTCATAAACTCTTGAGTAATTCCTCGCTGCCTGTGTGTAATTTTTCGAGTGTTAATGACTTCAATGAAGATTCCTTGGATGCATACCTGGGATACAAGTTAGTAACCTTTTCATCCACCCATACCAAAACCTCCCCACTGCTAGCCCCCCACCAACCAATCACACCGGTTCCTTTCTAAGTGGTAACTAGTTTTGTAGACCACAATCTAACTGCATCATATATTAACGAAATTGGGAAAACCCTATCCTTTTTTTGCCATTTTGTGTTAGGAAACCGCTTTCCAAGCCAGTTTTATTTCTGCTGGAATACTGCAATGTGCTGTATTCAGATGCTTCTTAAGGTTTACTTTTCGGATTGGCAGCACGCATGATGCTGGGTCTACATAGAGGCATGCATATCTTGCTGTTTCTTAATAAGCTGCAGTGGCTGTCCTTTGCATTATCCATCGGGCGTTTAACTTGCTCATGCTTGCTTATATTCAAGCTAATTATCAGCCCTGTGTGCTAAGGAGACGTATCTCTGTGATTGTCCACTGCAGCTGGCCTCTTGCCCCCTTGCTTCAAGATAGAGAAAGGCGGGCACTCATCTGTTCAGGCTGCTAAGGAATGACCTGTTCATTTAAAAAACCAGGGCTCGAAACAAATCAGCTAGCCTTCAGATTTTTTAACTTGCAGTTTTCTAAATGAATACTGCATATCTTTATTACCTGCTACTCTCATAATGTAAGTGATTAAAACCCAGCATCCTACTAGGCTATTTAAATCAGACGATTTGTTTGCATCTGACGTGTTTGCCAAATGCCTAATAGAAGTTACCTTTGCTTTTCTTATTCCCCCCAAAAAACTAATTGTGTAATTTATTCAATATGTACAATTGGTTTCAGTTAAACTTTGAATTAATGCAAAACTTTCATATATTCATCTTGTTTTAATGCGTGAACTAATGGTGCTCTTCGTTCTACTTTGCACCAGTAACTTTTTAGCCTGAATTGTGAGAATTGATCAAAGCTACCTTTTGCACTCTGTTAGAGATTTATATGTAGGATTCAACCTTTTTAAGAATTGGGGTGCTTCATAAATTCAGCCTTCCTTTCGAGCGTCTAATTACACAAAATATTTGGATTTCGTAAGCCTAGATCTCTTAATCTGCTTTGCTTTGGAAGCTAACGTGATTAATCTTGATTGGCATTCAAATAAAATGTATAATGTAATATGGGAATGTAAGAATTGTTTTCAGTGAATATTCGAAGAAATTCAGGATGTGAATGTCTATTTTTGTAAAATTCCATAAATGCCTATTGCAATAACGCGCTGAATGTAGATTTAGAAAAGTTTTCTCTTCCTTTTAATCCCAGTAGGGTATTTTCGATTCCTATTTGTGCACTTTTTACTAGGAAGTGCATTTTCTATTATTTTTGCGATGTTTTAGTTCCTTCTCAAATATGATGTGGGCCACTAGCATGCCATAGTTTGGTTCTGTCCTTCCCTGTGTGACTTACTAAATTCCTACACAGAATCTCTTAAGTCCAGTTAATATTTTCCAACCGTTCTGAAAAATCTTTGTATCCTTTCAATACAAGGCAGTTTAAGCAGATCTTTACACTTTCTCTCCCCCAAAAATAGCATAAACCTCTTCCCACTTGCAAACTGCAAATGGCCTTCAATTTACATTGAGGAGAACTTGTAAATTTCACGGGCATTCACTGTAGGTGCTTAAGTGTGGTTCAGAAAGGAATTAATTATATAATTATTACAGCAATTACTTTGACAGGCTTATGCCTTCGGTGTTCACACAGTTACGTTTTAAAGTCTAGCCAGTATTTACTGCAGATGCTTCTATTTTCTGTGCCATTGGGTGGCATTTTTTCTTTGAATCCTTTTTCTTGAAACAGTACGTTCATTTTCTTAACTTTTGTCCCACACAGCCAGATATACTAAGACCTAAACACCCTCTGTGTTTATCTTTTTTACAAAAGCATGGTCTCCAATTCAGTAAATAGCTTATAGCTTTGGCCTTCTAAACTCTGTCACTTGAATCTTATCTGCGGCATGGGGTTGAGTGTTCAGCTTATATTTAGCCTCTTATTAATGCATCTGGTCTTTGTTTGCTATCTAGTTCCCTCCAATTACTGCCTTGAAGATATTTAATGGTCCCCAAATCAACTTCACTATGCACATTTCAGCCAGTCAACTGCAGTCTCTAGTGGACACCTATATACGTGCTTCATAATCATTGCACCTTCACCTGCCTCTTGTCTTTGTCCTATTCAAATGGACTTCAAGCTGGAGTGGCGTAGATACAGGTATAGTGGAATAATATACAGAATAAGCATGCCAATAATTCGTTTTGCGTTATACCATGACCATATATTCTATTTCAGAGAAGAAATGTTGTTTAGTGTTTGGTTTTAATTCTTGTGTGCATACTTTAACATAATGAGGAGCACAGATGATGTCGATCTGAAGCCAGTGTGTCACCTCTGCCCTGTGCAGTTCCAGAGTCCATATGAAATCTAAAGCAAATATATTCTACCCCACAGTTTGGACGATAATGTATGCTGATGTTCTAACCGATAATTTATATGGTGCTTAACATGGAAAAATCATGTTACTGGAGTTGGGCAAACCCAGCATGACATCCATAATGATGCGCTCCAGAGCGCACAGATTAAACCCTCATGCCTCTAGTACATCATTAGGTTCACCGATACAGTTTGTCCTAGACCTTCAATGGATCTCTTTAAATAGACCTTCCAGTCCACGCCTATGTTTGCGTACACCAGTGCTAGAGAATTTATGACTTATCATGCAACAGGCGTCAATGGGTAAGCAGCAATTTTTTTTGCAAAACCCAATAACTAAAGTTGACGTGGTGAGACTGCCTTTTACTAAATGCAACTCTTTCGTGCATCCTTACAGCCACAAACCTTATGCATTCAAGAATTTGATAAACTGTACATATACCTTTACTTTGTACACAACAGAAATTGTGCCAGTCATTTTCTTTTCTACATAGCCATACAGTTGTGTAAACATGATCTAAGCATTAATATGTAGGACTCTACCGGTTAGTGCGCACAACTATACACACATGAAAAAATAATTTATAGCGATCACTGAACTCCATCTATGTTTACAGATTGTATGAGGAAACAAACATGGAAGTCGATGGGATAGGTTTGCTGTGCGTTCACACTGGTGTTTTTTTGTATTATACGCTGTATATAGTCCTGTGTCAATTACTGTAACTCTAGTATATTTATATATGCATGTGTGTTGGCTATCCTCAGCCTTGAAAGAGCTCAAAGCTACTATGAGCCATGTAGGGTGAGAAGCACATCAGCTTCAAATGTGAACTCATTAAAAAAAAAAAAAAAAACACAATATGCACAAGTTTTAAAATTAAGGCGAGCACTAAACAAACCTTCACTTAAATGGAATATGTGCGAATGCAATGAAACTAAAACCCAATTAGGAGATCTTGGCTAGCAGGTGTCACTTGCACCTTTCGTTCTTAACTTCTGATCTTGGTATATGGGCCAATCTGATCTGCAGCTGAAGAGCGCATCCACAGATAATGGATATACTTTTCAGATTGGGGGACTTCGAGGGAGAATAAGCCTCTGCTGGCATAATGTTGCACAAAGGTCTACTTTGAGCATGAGCAGTGGATGGACTTGAGATAATATGCTGCCTGCAGATGCGGCTGGAGCCAGCTCCTTGTCTGATCCCAAGGATTTGTGAGTATGTTCAGCATACATGTGAGAAAATGTGTTGTCTTTGTACACCTCTTTGCAATACGTAGTCTCATTCCCGAGATTTTGTACTTGAGGTATGTGTATGCTGACCGTTTGGAAGACCAGTTAATTTTAGTATATCAAATTATGATACTGCATTGTGGTGCTGCCCAAGCATGACCTTGATCTCCAAAATGTCTCCATCACATTCACTTCCTAGAAGATGAATACCTTTTGGTGTACTTTAGGTTGACACAGCTTTCTCATCACCCTTAATAATTATCTGTCTCTTTTCTGACTTTTTTTAATTTGTCTACATGTGGTCTGGAGATTTGTTTTGATAACCCCCCCCCCCTCCTTTTTCCTCTTGTTGGAGCAAAGTATACCTTGTGGTACCTCCCTGTGTTGGAACCACTTTGCATCCTTTTGTAAAACATGCACTCCTGTACAGACAGCAACATGGATTTTCAAAAACGGAAGGCAATTAAGTAATCTTAATATTTAATGTATAAAAAAACACTTAGTGTATTTCTCTACTTTCTTTTCTTATGTTGTCCATCCCCTTGTTGCCTACCTTCTTCAGAAAGCTACTCTTACTTTAATTGGACTGACCTCTCCAAATTTCTGATCCTGCATAATTCTCAAGATCTTTCTTTCTCCGCCCTCACTTATAAACAGCTAATTTAATCACAACTGACCAACTCAGCAAAACGGGTGCAAGCTTCTTATATTAGTGTTTAAAGCAGTGTGTGGCACTCTGTTATCTTCTACTATTGAAGGTAGCATTCAGTCTTTATTTTTCAGCTTTCACGTTATGGCACCTCGACTTGCCCTTTTAAGTACCTTCCTTAGGACCTTGTCTAACTTTTTTAGCCTTTACAGGTGTATGTAAATTATTCAACCTCCGTTGTAACTAGAGTTTTCACATGAATAGCGAACTCGACCCCATTGTCTGTTCTTTGGCTTGACTTTTTTCTTTTTCGGTAGTGTTTTTACAAAGGTTCTAGTGTTTCTGGACTGTGCTTATCTACAGTATTTAGCAGCCTAAACCCATTCTTCGAGAATTCTTTCTGCCAAGAAAGCATCAAGGTTTACTGCTAAGTCCCATAGTTTGCCAACTATATTACTCCATCAATGTTTCTACTCTGCATTGTTGCCTGTTCCAACTATTAAGTCCATTTTCACTTTCAGAATTTTATGGAACAGAAACAACATGGTCCATACAACCAATCTTACAAATCTTAGGCTTGGATTATCTGGTCTTAGTCTGCCCTTAAGGCTGGTATATTTCTACCTCCGTACTCTTATTTTGTACTCCAAAGTGAGATGCTTAAATCACTTTCATTCCTTAACTCTCCAACCTATTGGAGAGTAGTGCACTCAGACACCCACTCCCAACCCCCCTTCCCAATCTCTTAAATCTGCTTTGTATTTGGTTGATGATTCTTCTAAGGGTCTCTATCCGAGAAACTAGGAGCTATTAGTACTCTTTCCCTGGAACTCGTGACATAGCTTTTTCAGGTCCCTTATGTTTACGGTCCACGCATTGGATCTTCACCATGGCCTTGAAAACACACAGAAGCACAAACGCCTGTACCCAAATCCTTGTAGCCTGCCTTTGTTGATAGGATGAAAAACGCCTGTATCACAACACACTCATTCAGTGAACTCATTTCCCTTAGCAGATTCTGTGGCCTATAAACCTCTGTGCCTTCTTAGTTGTATGAGTGGAGCATTCTTTTTGCTGTTGGGTTTTTCTCTGCTTTGTCAGGTTTCTCTTATGGTACCCCAAAGGCCGTATTCTTTGCTGCTTAGCCTGCACCTATCATGTAGTCAGCCAACCAAATTGTCCCTGTTCAGCTGATTAAAAAAAAAAAGGGTAGAACCATGGTATTCTCACTTGTTACTAACTGGTGGACATCTCTAATTTCTTAGTTTCGAGCTAAGGTTTTGTTCAGGTTGTTGACTTAAGGTGGATTAATTGGTTTAACATGGTCAAGATCTCTGGTGCTTGCTCATTTTCTCCTTTCAAGGAAGTCCATTGACCCTTCTCCACAGCAGTTTGTGCTGGGATGCATGCTTTCTTCAGGATGCCAGGGACTAATTATGATTTCAAGCAGGCTTTAGAACTTTGAAAGTCAACAACCACGTTTCTGATTTGCTGCAACATTCACTTTATTTTATAGTATTTTAGTAAGTTAAAATCTACCCTTGCTGTATGGATAATGTTCCAAGCCTATCTGGCAAGATCGTGAGGGCACAGTAAACTGCAACCGGAAATTAAATAGGGCACTTTATTGGATACGCTTTTTTTAGGTTTCTTACAAAACATTAAATTTTTTGTTCTTGAGATTTCATCTTAGTGAGTTCAGTTTGCAATTCAAAGCAACTTGGGTTTGAAAACCTCCCATTACGTAGATTTTGCAATAAGGGAAGATAACGAGTTGAGAACTACTAACGTGCAAAAATATAGCATTGTCCAACTATGATGACTTAAAACACTCACCAGCTCTTTTTGTTTAGTTTTTCAGGTTACCTTCTGCGGGGAACACAAGCAACTACAAACTTGTTAAAACTTCAGTGGCGAATTCAATATTTTATGTTTTTAATATGGAATCCAGTGAAAGTATCTATTTTGCTGCATAAATTGAAAGTAGTGGTTGATGAAAATTGTCCTGTTGCATGCGCATTTATTAGTTTCGCAAAAGCTTTGAAAGTATTTTCTCTTTTGTCAATAAATGTCAAACTAGTGGCAATTAAAGAAATTGTGTTTTTATTTTGAGTGGTGTTGTGATCAAGTGCTATGCATTGAAAGGCTGATCATTAACAGTCTTATGATGTTAATGGGTTCTGTGTTTAAAGGCAACACTTAAACATCTATACAAACCTGATTGTGTTTTTTTACAAATCTTTTTAAAAGTGCCAAACAAAACAAAAAAAGATTGTGCCACCTAATATAACAAAAGACATGGAACATGGCAGCCGTTATGCTAGGACCAGCAATCTTCTCCCTATGTTCCTTTGAGGAGGTGAAAGGGGTTCGCAGTAAGGGCCGTGGTAGTCACATAGATGTTAATGGACTAGCAGCAAGTAATGGGGCATAAGAACCGATCAGAGTGGACAAGCTCTTTATGGCAGTGGGTGGTGGCTTTATGATTAAAGCAGGCAGCACACAGAGAAATCTTCAAAAAAAATAAAAACTGGAAATGGACGATCTGAATGCAAGCTCCATTTCCACGCTGACGTGCTGAACTGATGGGCAGAGGTGAAGCCGTGGTAGTTAATACTAATTACATGATTTTTAGGTCTCACGCCTAGCGATGCAGTGTATCGCGCAGCGAGAGTCCTTTTGTCCAGGGTTCTGAAATGGACCCTGGAATTGTACACGCTCATGCGTGTGTTTTTTGTTTTGGCTTCCGTTATTGGGCTTTGCGTGGTTTTTTTTTTTTTAAACCGAGCACGCAATACGCCAAAAGCGGGCGCATTGCTCCACCCCTGGTCTATTGGTGTCTGTTATGCGCACCAAAGCCCATGTGTTTTCAATTATCGTGACCAGACACTGGCGCGATAATTGAAACCACGTGTGTCGCTGTGGCGCGTGCGTGCACCACTAGCGGGTTTGGTGTTTTTTTTTTTTCTTCTTTCTTTTTAATAGTGATCGCGAAGCGGTCGCTTTCAGTGCCGCTTGTTTTATGAGCAATGGGTTAGGTCTAAGTGAGCCCTCTTTGGTGCGCAGCCCTGGAGGCTGCAGCATTTCCCTCAGCCCTGAAGAAGGATGCAGTGAGCCTGAAACCTACAAATTACGGTAAATGCAATTTTAAAGCTAGAGCAACCACAAGTTAATTAATTGTATACAGTTCTTTTGGAGAATCCCTTTCAGAGTGTTACAGCAAAGTAATTTAACCTCTGTTGAACATCCGTCCTCTTTTCCCATGTGTAATTTTCTCTGTTGAATACACCAATGCAACAGTGATCGTTCTAAGCCACTTCGGGGTGCTGGCTTGCTGAAGGCCAAAGAAAGGCAGCTTTGGGGATACACCCGGTAGCAGTGCCAAAATGACTGTAAAATACCTGGCTGAAATGCCCTTTTCAGCGTGTGAGGAGCGCTCCAACAGGCAAAAAGTTGTATCGACAACAACGTTATACATTCTGGCATAGTTCAAAAACAGCATGAAAATTCACTTTGCGGAATTGTCGTCGTTATAGCGGGTTAAACAAGGGATGGGCCATGATGGCTTGTCATACGTGTTTGCTGGGAAAATCTATGTTGGAGGCATATGAGCTGCAGATTACACACTTGTGCATAGATCGCCATCTGGTGTTGGGCCCGGATGTTTGCAGTTGTTTTTCCTCTTGGAAAGTTTTTGGAAGTCACGAGGTCGGTGACTCCTCCTTTGGATCGTATTGCGCATGGGCTTCGGCTCCATCCTCAGATTGTTTTTTTTCCCGCCATCGGATGTGAACTTCGCGCTCCGGTTCCGAACAGTTCCAGTTCTTCTATCGACACGCAATCCTCACCCTAATTCGCGGTATTGTTTCGATCACGATCCCCACACTCGACACGGCTCTCATCGATCAAGAACCTTCGATTCCAGTCGTCGACGGCCTTCGGGCCTACCCAAGCTCCGGTCCTGGCTAATGGAAAGGACTCCCTTCAAGAAGTGCTCTCGATGTGGGTCCAAATTCCCCCACACCGATCTCCACGAAGTATGTAACCTCTGCCTCTCCCCTGAATCCGAGGCTCGAGACTGTCCGGCGTGCAAGTCCTTCCGGTCCAAGAAAACCATTCGGGACCGAAGGGCACGGAGAACTATGGCACACTCGACGGCGCAATCCTCACCCTAATTCGTGGTATTGTTTCGATCACGATCCCCACACTCGACACGGCTCTCATCGATCAAGAACCTTCGATTCCAGTCGTCGTCGACGGCCTTCGGGCCTACCCAAGCTCCGGTCCTGGCTAATGGAAAGGACTCCCTTCAAGAAGTGCTCTCGATGCGGGTCCAAATTCCCCCACACCGATCTCCACGAAGTATGTAACCTCTGCCTCTCCCCTGAATCCGAGGCTTGAGACTGTCCGGCGTGCAAGTCCTTCCGGCCCAAGAAAACCATTCGGGACCGAAGGGCACGGAGAACTATGGCACACTTGACGGCGATTCCAGATGACATCTTCGGGGAAGGCGTCGACGTTCCAGAAGAACACCACACCGACGAGGGCCTCGTCAGCGACTCCGAAGCAGACGATTCAGATGTGGAGGACATCACTCCGGCACAGAGGGTCGTGAGTACCGAACTACCCCCACCCCACACCCTCAATGGCACCGAAAAAGGCTTTGGTCACGCCTTCGCCTCCGGGCCTAGGTAAGACCAAAGACATTGCTTCCCACACCGCACCGAGCTCCATACCGAAATACTCGGCGCCGAAAACCAGCTCCACCTCCTCAGTACCGACACCATCCCCGGAACCAAGCAAAAAACACAAGGCCACCGACACAGATATCTCGAAGCCGAAAACCATCTCGGCACCGAATAAACAGACAGCCCTTTCCAGGCCGCATAGTTCCAAACAGCGGACTAGCACAGACTCTAAAAACCAAGCCACCGGCCCGATGCCTTCGGCGCCGACGAACAAACCACCCTCCAAGGAACTCTTTACACCTGATCCATTGCAAAAGACATTGATCAAGGACCTCAAAACCGGACATTTAATGCTCAGCATCAAAAAGAGACAGCTGGAAAAACCTGCCCCAGCTCCACCTCCAAAGAGGAAGGAATCTGCTACCTCCCCTTTCAGAATGCCTTCACCACCACCTCCACCTTCTCCGCCTAATCATTCCCCAACACCCTCTCCGGATGATGATGATAATGTCTATGATGACATAGGGGACGTGCCCCATGACCTACCTACAGGGGACCCCACTCCCACAGGCTCCCCAGACCCATGGGACGACTACAACATCTCTGACATTCCTAAAGTCCCACAAGATGATCTCTATTCGAGACCATTCCCACCAGAAGACTCATTAGGGTTCAACCACTTAGTACAGAGGGCTGCACACTATCACGGGGTGGATCTCCATACCGACCCCATGGAGGAGGACTTCCTTCTCGATACATTTGACACTACGCATAGGGCCACCTCCATACTGCCCATGCTCAAAGGAGTTATTAAACACGCACCAGAAATCTTTAAAGACCCATTGAGAGCCCGGGTCATTAACCCACGAATGGACGAAAATATAAAGCCGCCCCTACAGATCCCTCCTACATCAGAGGGCCGGCACCACTAGATTCAGTGGTAGTGTCTACAACACGTAAGAGAGCCAACTCCCAAGCGTCAGGCGAAGCACCCCCACCTGACAAAGAGTCAAAACTATTAGACGCATCCGGCGAGCGCACTGCATCACAAGCTGCCAACATATGGCGTATCGCTAATTTACAAGCGCTACTAGCAAGATACGACAGGGCCCATTATGACGAACTAGAAGCCATAATGCAACACCTCGCTGACAAATCTAATAGGGCAAACGAGTTAATTCAGGAGGGCAAAACTATCACCAATACCTCCATCCGTTGTGCCCTAGATGCAGCTGACACTGCTTCCAGAGCCATTAATACCAGCATCCTCCTCCGTCGCCATGCCTTGCTAAGGATCTCGGGTTTTAAACCAGAAGTACAAGCTTCCATCCTGAACCACCCCTTTGACCAGGAACAACTGTTCGGCCCAAAAGTGGATGAGGCCCTAGAAAAGATGAAAAAAGACACCGATACGGCGAAGTCTATGGTAGCCTTAAAATCACACCCTCCGAGGCGCTCCTTTCGCCGCTCTTCCTTTCGGAGCACATCCAGGGGCTACTCCTCTGACACTGCTTCTGCTTCCACTTCATATAAGGCCCCTACCCAATCCACCTTTACCAGGGGTTACCAAAGAGGCGGATACAGAGGCAACAATAATAAACGCAGAGGCAAGACAAACACCGCCCGCACCTGCCCAATGACTCCCCTCCACTTCCCCCAGACCATCCCACTCCGGTCGGGGGCAGACTCCAAAATTTATTTTCTGTCTGGACTACCATCACCTCAGACAAATGGGTAACACAAATAATTCGGCCAGGCTACTGCCTAGAACTAATATCTACCCCCCCCCCCCCCAAACATGTCACAGGAACATCTAACACTACTAAAGCAGGAGGTAATCTCCCTCCTACAAAAAGCGGCGATAGAACAGGTTCCTACCAACCAACAAAATATGGGGGTCTACTCCCTATATTTTCTCATTCAAAAAAGGGATGAGACTCTACGGCCCAGCCTAGACCTCAGGCCCTTAAACAAATACATACATTAGGACCATTTTCACATGGTAACACTTCAGCAGGTACTCCCACTGCTTTCCCACAACGATTTCCTGACCACTTTAGACCTAAAAGACGCCTATTTCCACATTCCTGTACACAACGCTCACAGGAAGTTCCTCAGATTAGTAGTGGACGGCCAACACTACCAATTCAAAGTACTCCCATTTGGAGTCACAACAGCACCACGAGTATTCACCAAGTGCCTAGCAGTAGTGGCTGCACACCTGAGGAGACAACACATCCATGTCTTCCCATACCTAGACGACTGGCTAATAAAAGCCAGCTCATACAACCAGTGTGTAGAACACACGCATGCCACTATCCAGCTCCTTCACGAACTGGGCTTCACAGTAAGCCACACGAAGTCCCATCTACAACCGTCCCGTAAAACAATACCTCGGTGCCACCATAGGCACCTCGAGTGCTAGCCTACCCCAGTCCGGCCAGGATCACAAGCATTCAGGCTCTACGCGCAAAATTTACGGCACAACACTCCCTTCCAGCTCGAGTGTTTATGCAACTAATCGGGATGATGGCCTCTTGCATATTCATAGTGCCTCACGCAAGACTCAAGATGCGTCCTCCAAGAGTGCTTAGCGTGCCAATGGAATCAGGGTCAAATAACAGATCTGGTGTTGGTAGACGGTCGTACCCATCGCTCTCTGCAGTGGTGGGCCACCAAAAACCTTTCCAAAGGGCAACCGTTCTGGACCCGGTTCTTCAGATAGTACTGACGACGGACGCATCGCTCTCCGGCTGGGGAGCTCACCTATTACATCACACCATGCAGGGCAGGTGGACACCTCAACGGAAGTTACTCCACATCAACCATCTGGACTTACTAGCTATATTCTTAGCCCTGAAATCCTTCCAAACACAGATTTCAGGCAAGGCAGTCCTAGTCCGCACAGACAACATGACAGCCATGTACTATATACAAAAACAAGGCAGCGCACACACTCCACAGCTCTCTCAGCTAGCACAGAGCATATGGAGATGGTCCATACCCCATAAAATCTTTCTTCTAGCCCAACATGTCCCTGAAGTCCAGAACACGGTGGCAGATCTGCTCAGCAGACAGACCCAACGACTCCACGAGTGGGAACTCCACCCACAAGTTCTTCAACCGTACTTTCAAATGTGGGGGCATCCACAGATGGACCTCTTCGCCACCCACGAAAACACCAAATTCCCAAGCTTCGCCGCCAGATATCCACACCCACTGTCCAAAGGCAATGCAATATGGATGAACTGGTCAGGCAGACTTGCATATGCTTTTCCGCCTCTCCCACTCATTCCATGAGTGGTGCGCAAACTACAACACTCCCTCACACTAATCCTAGTAGCTCCAACTTGGGCCAGACACCCATGGTACACCCCACTGCTGAAACTATCTGTAGTACCGCACCAAAAACTACCTCTCTCCACACCTCTTAACCCAGAACCATGGAGAGATCAAACACTCGGACCCAGCGCAGCTCAACCTTGCGATCTGGCTCCTGAAATCCTAGAATTCGGTTACCTAAATCTTCCCCCTGACTGCATGAACGTCGTCAAAGCTAGGCGACCCACCACTAGAGCGTGCTACGCCGCCAAGTGGAAACGTTTTGTCTATTGTCACAACAATGCCATCAATCCCCTAGATGTATCCATTCAACACATCATAAGCTATTTACTGCACCTACAAAGATGCAATCTAGCCTACACGTCCATTAGACTGCACCTTGCAGCTATAGCAGCTTACCTACAAAACAGGCAACATCTATCACTTTTCAGAGTACCTGCCATTAAAGCCTTCATGGAAGGCCTTAAAATAATAATTCCCCCAGAGTGCCACACTCACCTGTGTGGAACCTAAATATCGTTCTCACCAGACTAATGGGGCCTCCCTTCGAACCACTACACAAGTGTGAATTTAATTCCCAACATGGAAAACCGCTTTTCTTGTAGCCATCACTTCCCTCAGAAGGGTCAGTGAGATACAAGCACTTACCATTCAAGAACCTTATCTACAAATGCACCATAACAAGGCTGTTCTACGTACCAACCCAAAATTCCTCCCTAAAGTCATTTCTCCCTTTCACCTAAACCAATCTGTAGAACTACCAGTATTCTTCTCGCAACCACAGACCGTTGCAGAAAGAGCTCTTCACACATTAGATGTCAAACGAGCCTTGCTCTACTACATAGAAAGAACACAACCCTTCCGTAAGACCAAACTACTATTTGTCTCTTTCTCACCACCACACAAAGGCAACCCCATCTCCAAGTCGGGGATAGCCAGGTGGATTGTCAAATGCATTCAGATTTGCTACCTCAAAGCAAAACAAACGCTATCCGTTCCCCTAAAGCCCACTCTACACGTAAAATAGGGGCCTCAATGGCATTTTTAGGGAACATCCCATTAGATGATATCTGCAGAGCAGCTACATGGTCAACACCGCACACTTTCAGCAAACTCTATTGTGTAGATGTGCAAACTAAGCAACAGGCTAGTGTGGGCCAAGTTGTACTCAAAACATTGTTTCAAACCACTGCAACAGATACGGGTGGTCGCCGCTAAGGATGGGTCCTGCTATATAATCTATGCACAAGTGTGTAATCTGCAGCTCATATGCCTAGAACGGAATATGCTACTTACCAGTATGCATCTGTTCTTGACATGTAGAGCTGCAGAGTTGTACACGCCCACCCGCCTCCCCGGCTACCTTTATCTGTTCCAGTTTATCTTATTTAGATACAACACACATGGGCATCTTCACTGTTACTACTACGCTCCATCTTTCCCTGCTGCCGAAAAACAATCTGAGGATGGAGCCGAAGCCCATGCGCAATACGATCCAAAGGAGGAGTCACCGACTTCGTGACTTCCAAACACTTTCCAAGAGGAGAAACCACTGCAAACATCTGGGCCTAACACTAGATGGCGATCTATGCACAAGTGTGTAGATCTGCAGCTCTACATGCCAAGAACAGATGCATACTGGTAAGTAGAATATTCCTTTCAGTACACGGATGGAACTACATTTGAGGTACGGCTGCCTGCCCACCCTTCTGAGGTTGAGAAACATTATTTTGGAAATGGTGCTATTTACAGCGATACAAAACTGAAAATTTGCGTTCGGAAACGCGACATAAAACAAGTCATTTTTTGTTTAAGCTCAAAATATGAACTTGAACAAATATTATTGAAAGGTAAATATTAAGTTTAAATTCTCAGCCAATAAGTAGATTTTCACTCAAACTACACGCATACGTAACAGCACAAGAGGATGTGGTCTCATGGCTAGTTTCTTTTTCTTTGTATAAAGACGCCTCTTACTGCCTAACAGTTCAGTTCTGTCTTTCTCTGGCCATCTCCTCCATGTCTTCAGATGCATTGGCTGGATTTTTTTTACTATACACAGATCTCTTGCATCTATTGTTGCGCTGGCTCTAGACTGAAATCTCAAGCTAATTACCCCCTACATGGGGAAAAAGCTGGAACCCACACACTGAAGTCCCTACCGCTATTAATGTCTGCTAAGCCTCCTGGACGTCTGTTCTCTCTGCTATGCTAGTTCCAGTAAGATAGTTCAGTGGGTTAAAGTGCCTTCTGCAGATCCGCACATGGCAAACTACAGCATAATTAGTTAAGTAATGATCCTAGTTGTTATTGAAGTACACTAAATGAATAGGCATTTGTGTCATTCAGTCTTCCTGCCTCGCCGATATGAAGGGCTTTCAGGTCTTTACGAGTGTGTTAATGCGATTTGTATTAAGCACAAAGAGTGCACTTGTGTGGAAAATGATGCAAGGCACTGGCAAATTTCTTCGCTCGAAAAGGGTGTCTTGAATTTCATGAAAAATATGGAGCAGTTTCTCACACTCCTAGGGAATCGGAAAAAACATGTTTTTTCTTTAACCCTAACCCTGGCAAGTTTTTGCCCATAGTTGACAAAACTGCAGATGCTCTGCTGCATTGTATACGTGGTTGGACAAGTTAAGTGTGTGACGAGTAGTCATAATTTTGAGGTCTTTAATTCACAATGTTTGAGGTCCTGATCTGAGCTCAGGAACCTCTGTGGAATATTTCAAACTTGTTGCACCCAGATCCGTTGAGTTCCACCTGCACCTAGAACCCAGTGGTTCCAGATTTAATATACAATCTCACTACATAACAAGCATTGGCATAGCCAATAGGTCTCGCTTTTGGGACCTTTTAAGTGTTTAGCTAGAGATATTGACTTTGCCTTTGTTTATTCTGTGCTCTATAGAAGTGTGCAGCATACTGAAAAGTTATAATAAAGAAGTGTTAGAAGCATTTTTGTTACCGTATATATGATCAAGAAAGCATTATGAGCAACTGAACGTCCATATTAAAGTATTCACAATAAATAATCTGTTGCCTTTTTTTGGGAGCCTTTTAATGCGTGCAACTTTTATATGCCTGTCCGAATGGTTGCTTGTTATGGTATTTTTGGTTATGGGAGGGGCATAAATAACAGGAGGGTGATGGTTGTGAAATCGTACCTGTATAACAGTTAGTGAGAGAGTTAGTCAGTAAGAGTAAGTGTGTTAGTTGGTTATTTAGTGAGAAAATTAGTCAGTGAGCGAGAGAGTTGGTGTGAGAGATAGTAAGGAAGAGAGAGAGTGAGAGTCAGATTTAGTTAGTGAGAGTCAGTGAGAGAGAGTAATCGAGTTAGTCAGTTAGTGAGAGAGCGAGTGAGACTCAGTAAGTGAGAGATTTAGTTAGTGAGAGAGTGTTAGTGAGACTAAGGCAGTTAGTTCAAGATCGTAAAATATCGTTATCATTAAAGATTGTAAAGATCGTTATCATTGTTATGCGATGCAAATGTGGCGTTCATGCAGTGGCACTTTTGTGTCTAATGTTGAAAGAAGAATTTGGCAAGTTAGTACCTGCGTTCAAATAATGTTCGAAAGCATTTACTGCTTTGTCGCTGTAATAGTTTGTTTTCTTACAAATTGAAACAGTTCTACGTAACAGTTTAAACCTCCATGGTAACATTTAAACAGAGTCCCTCAGCCAGTTACAATGAAATTGTGTATATAAACACCTTTAATTTCTAAAGTTTTAGTAGGCAAAAACATTAAAAAGCGCTATATAAAAAAACAGATCTTATTAGGCAAGTACATTTTTACACAAAGGCTGAAAAAACAAGAAGACTCTCTCCTTTTCGAAGATACAGGGATATTAACCGATTTGCCCAAAATCAGACTGGTGAGCCAACGCCGTGGCTGAAACCTAGTTCCCCAGCTTCCTGATCACAAGCTATGCTTATTACGCCACATACTTGCGCTCTAGGAATATTGCCTATAGTTGTGTTGTTCCTGTGCTCTATTTTTATACGGTGTTGTTTCAGAGAGGGCTCCTGTGCCCAATGTGGTATGCAGTGCCCCACAGTGATGCAGTGCATAAGGTGTTCGTCTGGAAGGAGGCAGTCTGCGGCAGGCTGAACACTGTACGCAAGATACCGCCTATAAATTATAAGACACCATAATTTGGCAGAACCGTCCCGATCTCTGTCTTTGATAAAATAAATGCAAAAAAGTTGAGTTTCACTGTGAATCAGTACCATTTAGTAGTTTATCATTTTGTAAAGTTAATAAAAAGCGGAGACAAAGCGATAAATCGGGTTTTGCGCACAATCTCAATTTTTTCTGACAAATGGAAGAAGCTGCATAAGGGTTAACAGGAGTGGAAAATAGACTACGTGGTATAGGAGGAGACTGTTGAAAAGGCAGGGCGCGGGTGACCTAGGCCAGGGATAAACATTAAAAAAAATATATAAACAAGCGCGCACAGACACGTGTATTGTGCTTGGCTGTAAGAAAAATGAGCGAACACCGTGACAGGAGGTAAGGCAGGGTGATAAATAATATTTGCACATGGAGCATTCCGCACAAATGTGTGCGTAAGCAGGAGCGACACATTTACAATAAAGCACAATTGAATGAAAAAAGTTTCATAGGAGGAAACGAAAGTGCAAAATAGAGAAAGTTGTTAATAAGGAGAAGTTTAAGGAGCATAGGCACAACGCGAACGAACCGAACACGAGTGGTTGCAGTTCACGTCGTGTGATTTAGCAAACCACGTTTTACTTCCAAAATTTACCTAGGACGGATTTCACGGACAAAAATTGTTTTAAATGTTAATTTGGTATTTTGCAGAATTACCGGAAGGGAATGACACAAATTTTGCACAGACTTGATGTGCACGTACGTATGTCGAAGTGTTTTCTTTCCATACACACCTAACTGAGAGCCACAGGGGTGCAAGGGCTAGGGGGGGAGCCCTTAGTTGTCCTAGGGACGAGGCTGGTGGATATTATCAGTTGAGTAGAATAGATGCCTCTTGGCTCCAGCTATCTCCTGAACTGCAGGAGTGATAAGCCACACCCTTCCAGCAGCAGAGTGGTAAGTGTGTGGTATGAGGCCGAGGGTGCATTTTGGAGCATACATTTGCACATATATCACTTAGGCATGGCATGGAAGTGCACTGAATTTACAAACTGCACATTTTCTTTGAAATGCCCAGTAACTTTGCACAACATACAGTTTTACTGAAATGTATACTTTCAGCGAATATTTGTTATTTTCGCACCTATCAGAAACTTTGTGTTGGGAGGCATATGAGCTGCAGATTACACATTGTGCATAGATCGCCATCTGGTGTTGGGCTCGGATGTTTGCAGTTGTTTTTCCTCTTGGAAAGTCTTTGGAAGTCACGAGGTCTGGGACTCCTCCTTTGGATCGTATTGCGCATGGGCTTCGGCTCCATCCTCCGATTGTTCTTTTTCCGCCATCTGGCTCGGATGTGATCTTTGCGCTCCGGTTCCGAGCAGTTCCCAGTTCTTCAATCGACGCGCAATCCTCTCACATTTTTGCGGTATTTTTGGGGATCGCGATCTCCACACTCATCGATCCAGATCTTTGATTCCGGTCATCGAAGACGGCCTTGGCGCCTACCCATGCTCCGGTCCTGGCTAATGGAAAGGACTCCATTCAAAAAGTGCCCTTAATGTGGGTCCAAATTCCCCCACACCGATCTCCACGGGGTATGCAACCTTTGCCTCTCCCCTGAACACGAGGCTCGAGACTGTCCGGCGTGCAAATCCTTCTGGTCCAAGAAAACCATTCGAGACCGAAGGGCGAGAAGAACCATGGAACACTCGTCGACAGCGATCCCGGACGACATCTTCAGAGAAAGCGTCGACTCTCCAGAAGGACAGCACACCGAAGATGGCCTCGTCAGCGCCTCCGAGGCTGACGACTCGGATGTTGAGGACATCACTCCGGCACAGAGGGTCGTGAGTACCAATATCCACCCACACCCTCGACTGCATTGAAAAAGACTTTGGTCACACCTTCGCCCTCGCGCCTAGGCACGACCAAGGACACTGCTTCCCACACCACGCCTTCGGGACCGGTAAAGAAGCCTATCAAGCCTTCAGGCGGCTCGAGCTAGCCCACTATCGGTGCTGAGAAACACTCCTCTGCACCCACGCCGAAAAAGAAAATGGCCTCCTCCTCGGCACCAAGCTCCACACCGAAGCACTCTGCGCCGAAAACCAGCACCTCGGTGCCGACAGTCTTCAGAGCAGACCAAAAAACACAAAGCCATAGACACCCACACCTCGAAGCCGAAAAGCATCTCGGAACCGAGTGACCAACCGGCCCTTCCAAAGCCGCACAGTTCAAAACGGCGAACTGTTGCAGACTCCAAAACAAAAAAACCTATGGCCCCGATGCCTTCGGCACCGACGGAGCGGGCACTCTCTGAAGAACTATTAGGCCTGATCCATTACAAAAAACACTGGTCAAGGACCCTAAGACTGGACATTTGATGCTCCGCATCAAAAAGAGACAGCTGCCCTGCATCCACTTCCAAAGAGGAAGGTCTTTGCAACCTCCCCTATGAGAATACCTTCACCCCCTTCTCCACCTACTCCCCCACCATTCCCCCACACCCTCTCTGGATGATGATGATGATGTATATGATGACACCGGGGACGAGCCCCATGACCAACCTACAGGGGCCCCACTCCTACAGGCTCCCCAGACCCATGGGATGACTATAACATTCCAGACATCCCCAACGTCCCACAGGATGATCTCTACCCTTCGAGACCATCCCCACCAGAAGACTCAATGGGGTTCAACCAACTACTCCAAAGGGCTGCACATTACCACAGTGTGGATCTCCATACTGACCCCGTGGAGGAGGACTTCCTCCTTGATACCTTCGATACAACACACAGGGCCACTTCCATCCTGCCCATGCTCAAAGGCGTTATCAAACATGCGCCGGAGGTCTTTAGAGACCCGGTCAGAGCCAGGATCATCGACCCTCGCATCGACAAAAAATATAAGGCCGCCCCTACAGATCCTACCTATGCCACTGGAATCAAGCTATCCTGGCTGAAGAGGGGCGAAGCCCCGAAACCGGTCCTAGGATGCTTGTTTCCAGTCCAGGGAGGACCTGGCTTGGCAGTTCGGGCTGGACTGTACCCATGAGGCACAGGGTCAAGACTGATTTGCATATGGCTGGGTTCAAGCTGGAACGGCATGGTGAGCAAAAAAACGATGGATTTAGGCCCAGATCTCTGTACTGGGGTGAATGTAAGACATTGTTCTGCATTCAGTCCATCACTTTTTTTTTTTTTTTTTTTTTGCATACATCAGAGGGCCAGCACCAGTAGATTCCCTGGTAGGGTCTACTGCAAGAAAGCGGGCAAACTTTCAGGCATCAGGCGAGGCACCACCACCTGACAGAGTCCAAACTCTTGGACGCGTCGGGCAAGCGCACTGCATCCCAGGCTGCCAACATATGGCGCATCGCCAACACACCAGCACTTCTGGCAAGATATGACAGGGCACATTATGACGAACTAAGAGCCATAATGCAACACCTCTCTGACAAATACAGAAATAGAGCCACTGAGCTAATCCAGGAGGGGAAAACAATCACCAACACCTCCGTCCGCTGTGCCCTAGATGCAGCTGAAACCGCCTCTAGGGCAATTAACACCAGCGTCCTCCTCTGTCGCCATGCCTGACTACGGATTTCAGGTTTCAAACCAGAGGTGCAAGCTTCCATTGTGAACCACCCCTTTGACCAGGAACATGTGTTCGGCCCAAAAGTGTATGAGGCTCTAGAAAGAATGAAGAAAGACACTGATACGGCTAAGTCTATGGGAGCCTTACAATCGCATCCTCCCAGACGCTCCTTTTGCCGCTCTTCCTTTCGAAGCGCATCCAGAGGCTACTCCTCCGACACCTCTTCCACTTCCTATAAAGCCCTTACCCAATCCACCTTTACATGGGGTTACCAAAGAGGCGGCTACAGAGGCAACAATAGCAGAGGCAAGACAAACGCCTCCTGCTCTGCCTCCACCCCTACCCAATGACTTCCCTCCACTCCCCCCAGACCATCCCACTCCGGTCGGGGGAAGACTCCAAAATGTCCTTCCTGTCTGGACTACAATCACCTCAGACAAATGGGTAATCCAAATAATTCGATCCGGATACTGCCTCGAACTAACATCTACTCCTCCTCCCAACATTCCACCGAACAACGCCCAATGTCACAGGAACATTTAACATTACTAAAGCAGGAGGTAATCTCCCTCCTACAAAAAGGTGCGATAGAACCAGGGCCTACCAATCAACAAAATATGGGAGTTTACTCCCTATATTTTCTCATCCCAAAAAGGGACGACACCCTAAGGCCCATCCTAGACCTCAGACCCCTAAATCAATATATACACTCAGACCATTTCCACATGGTCCCACTCCAGCAGGTACTTCCACTGCTCTCCCAAAACGACTTCCTGGCCACTTTAGACCTCAAAGACGCCTACTTCCACATTCCTGTTCACAACGCTCACAGGAAGTTTCTCAGATTTGTGGTGGACGGCCAACACTATCAATTCAAAGTGCTCCCCTTCGGAGTCACCACAGCACCACGGGTATTTACCAAGTGCCTAGCGGTAGTGGCGGCACACCTGCGATGGCAACACATTCATGTCTTCCCATACCTAGATGACTGGCTCATAAAAGCCAGCTCATACAACCAATGTGTACAATGCACCCAAGCCACTAGCCAATTACTTCACGACCTGGGCTTCACAATAAATCACATGAAGTCCCATCTACAACCATCCCTCGTAAAGCTATACCTCGGTGCCACCATAGACCCCACAAAAGCGCTAGCCTACCCCAGTACGGCCAGGATAGCAAGCATTCAGGCTCTCTGTGCCAAATTTCAGCCAGAGCACTCTCTTCCAGCTCGAGTGTTCATGCAACTAATGGGAATGATGGCCTCTTCTATTTCATAGTACCCCACACAAGATTCCAGATGCGTCCTCCAAGAGTGCTTAGCGCGCCAATGGAACCAGGCACAGGGTCAATTTACAGATCTGGTGTTGGTAGACCGTCGGGCCCATCGCTCTCTGCAATGGTGGACCACCACAAACCTTTCCAAAGAGTGACCGTTCCTGGACCCGGTTCCTCAGATAGTACTGACAGCCGACGCATCGCTCTCCGGCTGGGAAGCTCACCTATTACATCACACCATGCAGGGCAGGTGGACACCTCAACAAAAGTTACTCCACATCAATTATCTGGAGTTACTAGCCATATTCTTAGCACTAAAAGCCTTTCAACCACACGTCTCAGGCAAGACCGTCTTAGTCCGCACAGACAACATGACAGCCATGTACTATATACAGAAACAAGGCGGCACACACTCTCCACAGCTCTCTCAGCTAGCACAGAGCATATGGAGATTGGCCATACCCCAAAAAATCTTTCTCCTAGCTCAACATGTCACAGGGGTCCAAAACACTATGGCAGATCTGCTGAGCAGACAAACACAACAACTTCACGAGTGGGAACTCCATCCACAAGTTCTTCACCAGTACTTTCAAATGTGGGGGCATCCACAGATAGAACTCTTCGCCACCCACGGAAACACCAAATGCCCAAGCTTCACCGCGAGATATCCACACCCATTGTCCAAAGGCAATGCGATATGGATTAATCGGTCAGGCAAATTTGCATATGCTTTTCCACCTCTCCCACTCATTCCATTAGTGGTGCGCAAACTACAACAGCACTCCCTCACTCTCGTACTAGTAGATCCAACTTGAGCCAGACAACTGTGGTACACCACACTTATGGAACTATCTGTAGTACCGCACCGAAAGTTACACCTCTCTCCGCGCCTCTTAACCCAGAACCATGGAGAGATCAGGCACCCGGACCCAGCTCAGCTCAACCTTGCTATCTGGCTCCTGAGATCCTAGATATCGGTTATCTAAATCTTCCCCCTGACTGCATGAACGTCATTAGAGAAGTGGAAACGTTTTGTAATCTATTGTCACAAGAATAACTTCAATCCCCTGTAGTAAGGAATCCCTTAATACGTACATACATTGTTAAGTTAGCATAACCACGTTAGAGGTTAGAAAGCCATCTTGCTGCTTTTGCGCACGACACTGCGTCTTCATGTTACTGTTTAAACAAACTGCTGACTCGCGCTTTGCCTCACACAAGAGCAATCTGTTGTTACCATCCCGAGCTCTGCGCAGCGACCTTGGTCTGTACATGGTGTAACAAACAGTCTGGGTTGTTAGACAATGCATGTTTTCCACTCTAGGTTGATCGACCCACTATTTAGCCATAACACACAGGCAGCTGCGAATACCTGAAAGTAGCTGCTTTTAATATTGCAGACATCATGTTTAATATTCAGACCGAAGACGAGCCTTCCTGCGAGAAGACTTCTGATGCTCCTGTGATGTGATTTCACTAAGCTGATCTTTGAGGTATGGGGTCCCCTGTTCAAGCCTAAGAGACCTTTTATTAGCATAATAATAATATTAGCTTCTTAGTTAAGGGAAGGTGGTAGTATCCACTGTCATTTATAGCATGATCACTCCCTTTATATTCTATGGTATTGTAACGATGCTGATGGTTTTAATTATAATCATTTGTCTGCTTGTATTAGCCAAAGTACTGCATCTTAGGACACGTGGTCTATAAAATAAACTCTTTTTATTTTCACCGTGTCTCCGTTTATTCTTGTTGTGGACTGATGTGAGAATAATATACGAACAGGTATTTCCGATTCCCACCATTCCTGAGAGTACACTGAGTCGCTTGTTCTGGGTTGTCTTTTCATTGGGACCGCCGAGCCAAATCGCGGCTAACGAATGGGACACTTATGCTAGCCGGATACTGGGTTCTGGGTTCTGAGGTGGGTTTCTGGTACACCACAATTCACTGAGGTCCTGGGGTTCTACGCATAGTTCTGTGTATAAGCAGAATCCCTGCAACATGGCGCACCTAACGTTTGGTCTATGAGTTGAAACGCCTTAGTAGTGCTTATATTAGTCCACAACACCCTCATTCTTCTTTCTGGATAACAAGTCTGACGGATTTAAACCTACCTATTTCTGTTGATATAGGTTTCTTGAAGCTTGATCATTAAAAAGGTTATTGAACCCTTGTGCTACTGATTACTTCGAGTGTAGCTTGTCCTTATGGCGGTAGATATAGCGGCGCACAGCCGTGCAGCTCTGAAACGTCATTTGACGCAGTATGGGGTGCCGGACACTGGTATGAACGTAATCTTTGTGGTAGGAGCCGATGCGGCTCATCCTTATGAGTTTTTACTCTTGGGTGACGCTTCCGGCGGTGAGTGAGGACGATAACTCCTTTCATACTTACACTGCCACTGCCGTGCCAGCGAACTATACACCGTATAGGACACAAGAAATACCGATATCTGCTTGGCAGCATCTTATTTGGTTTAATGGTGCCCTTCCCCATGCGGTTATACCGCCGAGAATGGGCCCTTTGTCAATTGCAGGGGCCACTTGGCCGGTACTAGCCGGATATACGCCTCATCCCCGTTACCTAACGGTGCCGGTGGCTGATTTGCGTGTACTGCACACTGCCCTTATTACAGTACATCGGGCTTTGGTACAGTACGTGTCACGCAATGTGCAGGCGGGGGCACCTGCTGTTGCGGGACAGCCTACTGACCACCACGCGGTGGTCATTAGTCCTGTTATAGTTAATTCTGTTATGGGCAAGCGCCCCCAAAATAGGGATGATTTCCCTTTTTGGCTTGCTGAAAAATTTGACCAAATAGAAGCGGTTTACCCGAATACAACACCTGTGGAGAAACACAGGATCCTTACCATTAGTTTGCCTAAAGACTTGGTCCCCGACATTGATGATTGTGTAAACTGGGGCAAGGTCTTTGCAGCGACGTACTCGCAGTGCTTTGGCACTCCGTCTATGTCGGTGCTGCCCTCCGTTATTAAACGTGTTCAAGATAACCACGGAGCGGAGTCTGCGATAGAATTAGGCATGCGGCTCCTCGGACAGTTTGACCTGGTGGCTACCATGATAATGTGTAACCTTAAGGGTGATGCTATGCAGTTCCAAGTTCGTAATGAACTGAAGAAAGTTGCTGATGAGGATAAGCCGCGGGAGTTTGCGAAAATAATCTCGTCGGCGTACAGAGATTTGGGTCGTAGCTCTTTAGGAGTTAAACCTGTGATCAAAACTCCCGAAATCAAGCAGCAGGGTAAGGCGGAAGCCTCTGGTAAGGATGACCGTCCAAACTTTCCGAAACAGAGTTGGCGGTCAAAACAACAGGGAAAGCAGCAGCAGCAGAAACAGGGGTCTCTGCCTGCCTCTCCCGTTCAGTCAGGTAGTGAGCGCACTTATGATCTGCGTGATCGTGCTACTATTAAGTCTCCTGATAGATTTCAGGTTTCTGAACAACGTTCTCCTCGTTCTTCACAGGAAACATCGGCTTCACAGTCCGGTGGCGGAGGCGGTGGCAAAGGTCGGGGTGCTCCACAAACATGTGACCAACCCCGACAGACTGAGGGTAAAGGCAAGCAGGACGAATTTGCACGACAAAGACCCCCGTTTCAGAAGAAGAAAGTGGCTGCTCTGACGGCAAGGTATGCCTCAGATAGTGCGGACACAGCTTCGGAACCGGACATGGGCGCTGACGCTACTGGACAGCGCAGCGGAAATTACCATAGTCCGTCAAGCTCTGCGTCCATTTCTGGCGGCGACAGCAACTGATATATTGGTTACTGTTGAAACAGCTGACACCAGAGTGGCTCCCCCTGACAGACTTTACGAAATAGTCTTACTAATTGAGGGTGACATACAACGTACAATAAAGGGGATTTTTTGGGATAATCTGACTACCACCTATGATATCCTTCTAGCGGAGGCAGATTGGCCCCCAGCTTTCATTTTAGAAGCTCCTAGAGGGGAGGAGGTAATCCTCCCGTCCTTTGCGCACACAGTGCCTAAGGACCAGCCTGAAGTGTACGCTGAGGAGTGGGCACTGGCGATTGCGCCGGCGGTGTATCGTACTCGGGTGGGATGGGACCGGTTGTCCCCCTGCCATGAGATTCCATTGCGGTCTATGCCCCAGCCTCAGCCCCAATATCCCATTCGTCGTGAAGCTAGACCGCACGTCGCTGCAATCCTTGAACAATTGGAATATCAGGGTGTTATTGAAACTTGTGTGTCCCCTATGAATAACCCTTTATTCACTGTGACGAAGCCTGACGGGTCGTACCGTTTAGTTTTGGATTACCGGCACTTAAATTCGCATTGCCGGACCTGCGCGGTACAAAATACTCACAGCTCGGCTCTTGTCGACAGTCTCGTGCGTAAGAGATTTAAAACGACACTTGACATTTCCAATGGCTTTTTTAGCCACAACCTGTCCACACTGAGTAGCAAGTGGACGGCGTTTACCTCTGGCGGAAAACAAAAACAGTTCACAAGATTAGCCATGGGCTATAAAAACAGCCCTGGCGTCTTTGCCGCTCACGTGGTCTCTCTCTTAGATAGAATTGACCCCGACGCATACTCCTATGTTGACGATATCTACCTCACGGATGATGAGCTGAAGCCACATCTGTCTCGAGTCGACAATATTATTGTGAGTTTTGCAGATTATGGCTACAAATTTAATTTTGCGAAGTCTCACATCGCGGAATATACAGTGTTGTTTTTGGGCTACGAGCTCAACAATGAAGGTAAGGGATTGGCTCCTCACTTTCTGGAGAAGTGCGCATGCCTGCGTGCTCCTACAACACTGAAAAAATTACAATCTTTGCTGGGCTTTCTGAATTTCGGACGTACGTATATTCCTGATTATGCCCAGCGGATCAAGCCGCTTTACGCCTTGGTACAACCTTCTTTTTCGAAGTCTAGCTGGCAGCTAGCACATACTGCTATTCTTCAGTCTTTACAGGCTGATCTTCTTGCTTCACAATACTTATTGACGCGTGATAATCGCACTAACCTGGTAGTAAGAATAGTGCCAGGCGCAGTGGGTTTCACGTACTTGACGTTCAATGAGGGCGATACAGTCCCCATTGCGTATAAATCACACTTGTACACCTCTGCTAAGTTGCGTTTTTCCACTGTTGAGAAATTACTGACGGCAGTACAGATGGCGATCCTTAAAGAACGCGCACTGTCACATGGAAAACAGATACTGGTTGTAACACCGTATCCTTCCCTGGAGGCAGTGACAAAGGCAAGTGTACCAAATTCTAAAGCTTTGCATCCACGGTGGATACATTGGGCCACGACTCTGACGTCACCAGATGTCACTTATATCTTTGACGCTTCTTTACAGACTCAGGAGTACTTACAGTATGAATTCGTTCATCCGGCTCCTCTGTCTTTGCGCCCGCTCGAAGAATACCATTGTGTCATATACACTGACGGCTCGGCGCAGCCGGCGATTGGATCGAAGCATGCTTATTGTGCGGCTTGCGCAATTGTCGTGGGTACATTCGTAAATGGTGAATTCCAATCTGATGCAGTGCATACGCAGTCATTGGGTGATTGTACTGCGCAATTGGCGGAGCTTCGGGCTCTGGTGCTTGCACTGGAGTTTGCTGATCCCCGAGTCACTACTCTTATAGTGAGTGACTCCTTTTATTGTGTCCAGTCCTACAATGACAATTTACACTTCTGGTCTCAAAACGAATATCGTGATACCAAAGGTAGCACAATTAAGCATAAATTGCTTTGGGTTCGAGTGGCAGACTTTAAAGAACGTCTCCCTCTTGTGAATGTTATTCACACTCTTGGTCACCAGAGACTTGGTGTCCATGCTGTCGGTAACAGCTTGGCTGACGAGGCAGCAAAAACCGCAGTGGCTACATACTTAGTGGCAGCAGTTACAAGATCTAAAAGTAAGATTGATGATGACCTCTTGGCAGCTATTGCTGCTACAGAGAAGGGAAGTGATTACCCGAAGGGTTTTCCTTCTCGTTATTTTTATCACTTAAGTCCTGATAACGTCCCGTTAGTGAGGATTAACGACGTTGGTGACAGAATTATTCCCAACGTGGACTGCAGACCATCTCTGATACTAGCAGCGCACGAGGGGTTGGCGTCAGCCCACGCCGGCGTGTCCGCTACTATATCTCTGTTACAACAACGTTATTGGTGGTTTGGTTTATACAAACAAGCGCGCGCTTATGTTCTTGATTGTGACATTTGCCAACAGATTAAACCTTCCACTGTTGCGCGCCCACCACAAACACAGTTGTACATATCTAATAAACCATTTGGTTGTGTTGATCTAGATCACTGCGGTCCTTTTTCTTCTGATACTGCGTACAAGTATATCTTGGTTGCAGTGGATTCGTGCACACGTTTTCTTTGGGTATGGCCACAAAGGAGTGCTGATTCACGGACTGTCATCAGGGATTTGCGTGTCTTTGTGGGAACTTTTGCGTGTGGTACCTTCCATTCTGATCAGGGCCCTGCGTTCGCCTCTAAGGCTTACAAGGAGGCTATGAGAAATTTGGGGGTCCAAGTCAAATTTTCGTCCCCCTACCGACCTGAGGGTAATAGTGTGGTGGAGCGAATGAACCGTGACTTAAAGCAATCTTTGACAGCACGTGTTTTAGGCACAGGCCGGAATTGGCTAGCCCATTTGTATAACGTCCAACGTGCACTTAATAATCTCCCTAGAAGGTCTCTGGGTGGGCGGACCCCATACATGATGCTCTTCGGAATCAGAATGTTTGTCCCAGACCTTGATGGTCTAGACGTGGCGGCGTCGACCGCACCCTTTGACGTAGATCAACACTGTGCTGTTTTGCAGACCCTACAAGAAGCCAGAGACACTCTATCGAAGGAACACTTGCCCTCCACGTCTGATGCTGAGCTTCAGATTCCGGTAGTCAGCTGGCTACCCCGAGTTGGAGACCTGGTCCGTGAAAAGGTGGAGAACAAGAAGGAGTTTGGCCCCTCTTATCGTGCACCGGTTCCAGTGCTTGGAGTGCAGGGTACAAGAACAGTCATTTTACCTCCACTTCCTGGTCGCAAAGAAAACAGGTACATCTCTATTGACAATGTCAAACTTCAGCGAGTGGCCGATACTTCTTAGTCTGACTCCAGCAGTTTCATGCCAGACGATGCAAAGACATTCAGTGTTGGTTCCTGCTTCTACCACCTTGTCTGATGTTGCCATCGAGATGCAGTCAGTTACTGATCCCTTGTTAATACCGCCGGCTGGTGGTCTGCCCGAAGAGACTGAGTATGCTTATCCTACAAATGGTCACTCGCCTGTTTTACAATCTACGGCAGTTGACCAGTCCCGTTTCTCCTTTGACACCAACTCATTGCCTTCTACTTCCCCTTCGAACATTGCTATTTTTGCTAGTTGGTTCAAAAGACATTTTTTGATTCCCCCTTGGACATACATCTGGCTGGTGCTTATCAGTATTTTTTTGTTTATGTCCACTGGATTTGTAATAGTGTTTTTCCGTCTGGTGAATGGCCACTATCTCAAAGAGAGATCTACAATTAGACTTATCAATGGAACTTTGGCCCCCCACTCCTCGTCCCACATCATGAAAAGGGACCAGACTTTTGTGAATATCACTGCCTGGTCCGTTTTGGATGGAATTGCGTGGGATGCTGTTAAATTCCAAATTCATGGTCCTACAGAGGTCATCAATGTACCTAATGTATTTCGTGTTTCTATGGGTGATGTGGTTAAGCAGAACATTCGTTCTGATGATTGGGATGTTCATGCCATTGAAGCACTGTTTTCTGATTTGAAATATTATGCCGCTTTTGATGCAGAAGATTTATATCAAAACGCGGCTAACTATGCAGAACAGTATTGTTTTCAGCATTATGGCAATCACTTCCTGCATAAAGCGAATACATTTCGACATTTTGTAAATTTTACCCAATGGGAACACTGTCCCACCCCATCTTTAGGCAGTTCACCTACATTAGTTGATAAGTATACTTATTTTAGTGATTTCAGTGTTTCCAGCCCAGCATCATTTTATTTTAAAGTGATGTCTGAGTCTGCCTCGAAGGTTAGACTGACACACACCAAATTGCTATATTCTAAGTCCTTTATGGATGAGTTGTCAATCAAAGGTTATGATCTGTGGAAGGCTACTATTGATCTTAAATCGGTTTGGGGTTCCAAACCATGGCAGGTTCAGGGAACTGAAGCTTTACATCGTGCCTGTCTTGTACCTAATCATATGTTGTTTTTAAATTCAACATCTTCCAGACCACCTGTTTCGGATTGGCCACTTCTAAAAAAACTAAATTTCCCTTCTGTTCCAGATCTGGGCGCTTACCCAAATTGGGATAATCACACAGATCTGTCCATTACTGCTTTGCAGTCATTAGTCTCTAATGCATCTTTCAATATTTCGAAATTTAGTAGTGAGGGATGGTTAATTTGGCAAAGCAGTTCGGATGCCTGTCAACGTCGTTTTCTAGGTCTGACACCGGGGTTTACGCGGCAGCGCGTGGACCCTCACTTTGAGTCCTCTCATACAGTAACTACATACTCTGTAGGGAAATTATGTCAATCCTGGCTGCGACATTCCACCTTGGCATCTGTCAAAGTTCATTTATCAAAATTACATGACAAAATAGATTTGAATTATTTTGTTAAAGGTCCTGTGGGTGGCAGATCCAAGAGGTGGGCATATGCTATTTACAACGAAGTATGGAAATTGTCGCAAATTGAAGCGGCTTCGAGATTGAGGGCTATTGATCAGGCAAATATGGAAAAGGTCTTGGCCGTTATAGATAACAGCATTAACACACTTTCTTCCAGAATTTATACATTGGACAATATTGTTTCCTCAATTGTTGATATTGTACATGATGATGTGTCTGTATTGTATCATGGTCAAAACCAGTTGTGTTCTGTTTTGCAGTTTGCATGGACATTACAAACGTTAAAGGCAGGAAAGGTCCCCTGGGACTATCTGAATACGACATCATTATTCCTTCCCTTTAACCTTACTGTAAAGCAGCAGTTCATGTCCATGAAAGATGCTACATATTCATTGTTACACATTGAAAAATTGGAGCCGTTACCTTTCTCTGTGGCGGAATTGAATTCAGCCGTGTGGTTGGTACATAGGTTGATCACGCTCCCTTTCGCGCTTTTTAAGTTTACGTCATGTATGAAACACTATGCTCTGGGTAGATATGAACAGCTGGGTACCGCTTTCCTACATGAGGTTTGGTCTGTCCCTTTTACGTATAGATGTACTAGAGACGGTACAGAGGTTTATCTAAAAGGTGAGGAGTGTACCTCGACACCTGATCATTCTGCAGTTTGTAGGCACATTCAGTTACACGGTGCATGCAATGTACACGCCCCGAATTTGGCCTGCATCCTCAAAGGTATTCCAGTGCCAGTGATTACACCATCTTTTACGCTGCTTGCAAACGGTAGTTATTTGATTTTGAATAATGAAGCTTGCTGCGGGATGTTAGTGGGAATCCCATATATAGTAACTGTATCGCAGAGAGTAGTCTGCTGCAATAATGTTCTATTTCCTCCCCCGCATGGGCGGCTGGATGTTTCAATCTGGCCTTCGATTCCGACCTTGAAAGCAGAGTTCAACAAGATGAGCAGAATAAGAGCTCTATTGTCCCAAAAGGAGGTGCCATTGACTTCCTCCCGAGAAACATTTGTCCTTCACGTGGCAAATACGCGCACTGAGGTACAGGCGCTTTTGAATACTGACCTCCCCCTGCATTTTGGGGCTTTGATCCAAACAATCTTCAATGCCTCGTCCACAACTGGCCTGGCTCATTTTTTTAAACTTGTAGGTTCAGGTCTCGTGACCTCCTTCCAAACTATTTTTGGTGTGAGTCCGGCATTTTTTCATTCTATTTTTTCGAGCGTCTTTGGCGGTGTTCCGCTGATTCTGGCGCTGGTGGCAGGTGTGCTACTTTTAATTTTCATACTACGCTGCTCTTTCTGTGCCTCACGACGACCTGCCCCGTCTGCGTCTTCTTCGCGACAGGATGCTTGACTATTATGGTACCCTGCCATTGGCGACTTTGAGCCTGGCATATGGTTTATCCTTCCGGTATTCATACTTTACCTGCGTGCAACCTGTCTTTCACTGCCTGGATTGTCCCTTTGAATGGCCTCTGGATTTGTGCTTAACCAACACGGTGTCTCTGGTGCCGGATTATGATCGACTGATGAGGCCCTTAGTGTCTCACGAGTTTGCCTGTTCTGGTGTTCGGATTATGGCCTGTGGTGCGGCGCATGGTATCCTGGGTAATTGGGACATCGCAAGGGCTGCCTATGACTTCTTGGATATGAGCGATCTGGAGGAACACGTTGGTTGCCCTCTGATCGTGCTAGAGGTTCCGCTTATTGAAGAACATGTATGTTCCTTTTCTTTGATTAACTGGATGGCTGAAACTTTTGGTGGCTGTGCCAACGATTTCCTGTTGGAAGCAGTTGCTACGTATGCTGCATACACGTTCATGGTTTGAGTGAACTGTCGTCCACTAGGTTTTTTTCTCCCATGTCTTGGACATTACCTGTGACTTTGTATTGCTGGCCAAAGCAGTATTTTTCATTTTTTGAGGTTTTTTTTTTTCTCGCTCCATTTTCTTTTTTCTTTATCGAACTTTTTCTGAATCGATAATTGGTTTCCAATTGAATACGCCTTGTTCTGCTCTGTCGAATTTGAACTCTGCGTTCTCTCATTTCTTCCCTACTGGTTAGTGCTTCGATCAAGGGGGCATGTAGTAAGGAATCCCTTAATACGTACATACATTGTTAAGTTAGCATAACCACGTTAGAGGTTAGAAAGCCATCTTGCTGCTTTTGCACACGACACTGCGTCTTCATGTTATTGTTTAAACAAACTGCTGACTCGCGCTTTGCCTCACACAAGAGCAATCTGTTGTTACCATCCCGAGCTCTGCGCAGCGACCTTGGTCTGTACATGGTGTAACAAACAGTCTGGGTTGTTAGACAATGCATGTTTTCCACTCTAGGTTGATCGACCCACTATTTAGCCATAACACACAGGCAGCTGCGAATACCTGAAAGTTGGTGCTTTTAATATTGCAGACATCATGTTTAATATTCAGACCGAAGACGAGCCTTCCTGCGAGAAGACTACTGATGCTCCTGTGATGTGATTTCACTAAGCTGATCTTTGAGGTATGGGGTCCCCTGTTCAAGCCTAAGAGACCTTTTATTAGCATAATAATAATATTAGCTTCTTAGTTAAGGGAAGGTGGTAGTATCCACTGTCATTTATAGCATGATCACTCCGTTTATATTCTATGGTATTGTAACGATGCTGATGGTTTTAATTATAATCATTTGTCTGCTTGTATTAGCCAAAGTACTGCATATTAGGACACGTGGTCTATAAAATAAACTCTTTTTATTTTCACCGTGTCTCCGTTTATTCTTGTTGTGGACTGATGTGAGAATAATATACGAACAGGTATTTCCGATTCCCACCATTCCTGAGAGTACACTGAGTCGCTTGTTCTGTGTTGTGTTTTCTTTGGGACCGCCGAGCCAAATCTCGGATAACGAATGGGACACTTATGCTAGCCGGATACTGGGTTCTGAGGTGGGTTTCTGATACACCACAATTCACTGAGGTCCTGGGGTTCTACGCATAGTTCTGTGTATAAGCAGAATCCCTGCAACACCCCTAGATGTGTCCATTCAACACACCATAGGCTATTTACTACACCTACAAAGATGCAATCTAGCCTACACGTCTATTAGACTGCAACTTGCAGCCATAGCAGCTTATCTACAAAACAGGCAACATCTATCACTCTTTAGAGTACCTGCCATAAAAGCCTTCATGGAAGGCCTCAAAATAATAATTCCCCCCCAGAGTGCCACCCTCACCTGTGTGGAACCTAAACATCGTTCTCACCAGACTAATGGGGCCTCCCTTTGAACCTCTACACAAATGTGAACTTCAATTCCTGACATGGAAAACTGCCTTTCTTGTAGCCATCACTTCCCTCTGGAGGGTCAGTGAGATACAAGCACTTACCATTCAAGAACCTTTTCTCCAAATGCACCATAACAAGGTTGTTCTCCATACTAATCCAAAATTCCTCCCTAAAGTCATTTCTCCCTTTCACCTAAACCAATCTGTGGAACTACCAGTGTTGTTCTCGCAACCACAGACTGTTGCAGAAAGAGCTCTCCACACATTAGATGTCAAACGAGCCTTGCTCTACTACATCGAGAGAACACAACCCTTTCGTAAGACCAAATAACTGTTTGTGTCTTTCTCACCACCACACAAAGGCAACCCCATCTCCAAATCTGGGATAGTTTGGTAGATTGTCAAATGCATTCAGATTTGCTACCACAAAGCAAAACGAACGCTATCTGTTCCCCCTAAAGCCCACTCTACACGTAAGATAAGGACTTCCATGGCATTTTTAGGAAACATTCCCTTAGATGATATCTGCAGAGCAGCTACATGGTCAACACCGCACACTTTCAGCAAACACTATTGTGTAGATGTGCAAACTAAGCAACAGGCTAGTGTGGGCCAAGTTGTACTCAAAATATTGTTTCAAACCACTGCAACAGATACGGGTGGTCGCCGCTAAGGATGGGTACTGCTATATAATCTATGCACACGTGTGTAATCTGCAGCTCATATGCCATAGAACGGAAAATGCTACTTACCAGTATGCATCTGTTCTTGACATGTAGAGCTGCAGATCTACACACGCTCACCCGCCTCCCCGGCTACCTTTATTTGTTCCAGTTTATCTTATTTAGATACAACACACATGGGCATCTTCACTGTTACTACTACGCTCCATCTTTCCCTGCTGGCGAAAAACAATCTGAGGATGGAGCCGAAGCCCATGCGCAATACGATCCAAAGGAGGAGTCACCGACTTCGTGACTTCCAAAGACTTTCCAAGTGGAGAAACCACTGCAAACATCTGGGCCCAACACTAGATGGTGATCTATGCACAAGTGTGTAGATCTGCAGCTCTACATGCCAAGAACAGATGCATACTGGTAAGTAGAATATTCCTTTCAGTACATGGATGGAACTACATTTGAGGTACGGCTGACTGCCCACCCTTCTGAGGTTGAGAAACATGATTTTGGAAATGGTGCTATTTACAGCGATACAAAACTGAAAATTTGTGTTAGGAAACGCGACATAAAACAAGTCATTTTTTGTTTAAGCTCAAAATATGAACTTGAACAAATATTATGGAAAGGTAAATATTAAGTTTAAGTTCTCAGCCAATAAGTAGATTTTCACTCAAACTACACGCATACGTAACAGCACAAGAGCATGTGGTCTCATGGCTAGTTTCTTTTTCTTTGTATAAAGACGCCTCTTACTGCCTAACAGTTCAGTTCTGTCTTTCTCTGGCCATCTCCTCCATGTCTTCAGATGCATTGGCTGGATTTTTTTTTACTATACACAGAGATCTCTTGCATCTATTGTTGCGCTGGCTCTAGACTGAAATCTCAAGCTAATTACCCCCTACATGGGGAAAAAGCTGGAACCCACACACTGAAGTCCCTACCGCTATTAATGTCTGCTAAGCCTCCTGGACGTCTGTTCTCTCTTGCTATGCGAGTTCCAGTAAGATAGTTCAGTGGGTTAAAGTGCCTTCTGCAGATCCGCACATGGCAAACTACAGCATAATTAGTTGAGTAATGATCCAAGTTGTTATTGAAGTACACTAAATAAATAGGCATTTGTGTCATTCAGTCTTCCTGCCTCGCCGATATGAAGGGCTTTCAGGTCTTTACGAGTGTGTTAATGCTATTTGTATTAAGCACACAGAGTGCACTTGTGTGGAAAATGATGCAAGGCACTGGCAAATTTCTTCGCTCGAAAAGGGTGTTTTGAATTTCATGAAAAATATGAAGCAGTTTCTCACACTCCTAGGGAATCGGAAAAAAACATGTTTTTTCTTTAACCCTAACCCTGGCAAGTTTTTGCCCATAGCTGACAAAACTGCAGATGCTCTGCTGCGTTGTATACGTGGTTGGACAAGTTAAGTGTGTGACGAGTAGTCATAATTTTGAGGTCTTTAATTCACAATGTTTGAGGTCCTGATCTGAGCTCAGGAACCTCTGTGGAATATTTCAAACTTGTTGCACCCAGATCCGTTGAGTTCCACCTGCACCTAGAACCCAGTGGTTCCAGATTTAATATACAATCTCACTACATAACAAGCATTGGCATAGCCAATAGGTCTCGCTTTTGGGACCTTTTAAGTGTTTAGCTAGAGATATTGACTTTGCCTGTGTTTATTCTGTGCTCTATAGAAGTGTGCAGCATACTGAAAAGTTATAATAAAGAAGTGTTAGAAGCATTTTTGTTACCGTATATATGATCAAGAAAGCATTATGAGCAACTGAACGTCCATATTAAAGTATTCACAATAAATAATCTGTTGCCTTTTTTTGGGAGCCTTTTAATGCGTGCAACTTTTATATGCCTGTCCGAATGGTTGCTTGTTATGGTATTTTTGGTTATGGGAGGGGCATAAATAACAGGAGGGTGATGGTTGTGAAATCGTACCTGTATAACAGTTAGTGAGAGAGTTAGTCAGTAAGAGTAAGTGTGTTAGTTGGTTATTTAGTGAGAAAATTAGTCAGTGAGCGAGAGAGTTGGTGTGAGAGATAGTAAGGAAGAGAGAGAGTGAGAGTCAGATTTAGTTAGTGAGAGTCAGTGAGAGAGAGTAATCGAGTTAGTTAGTGAGAGAGCGAGTGAGACTCAGTAAGTGAGATATTTAGTTAGTGAGAGTGTTAGTGAGACTAAGGCAGTTAGTTCAAGATCGTAAAATATCGTTATCATTAAAGATTGTAAAGATCGTTATCATTGTTATGCGATGCAAATGTGGCGTTCATGCAGTGGCACTTTTGTGTCTAATGTTGAAAGAAGAATCTGGCAAGTTAGTACCTGCGTTCAAATAATGTTCGAAAGCATTTACTGCTTTGTCGCTGTAATAGTTTGTTTTCTTACAAATTGAAACAGTTCTAAGTAACAGTTTAAACCTCCATGGTAACATTTAAACAGAGTCCCTCAGCCAGTTACAATGAAATTGTGTATACAAACACCTTTAATTTCTAAAGTTTTAGTAGGCAAAAACATTAAAAAGCCCTATATAAAAAAAAACAGATCTTATTAGGCAAGTAAATTTTTACACAAAGGCTGAAAAAACAAGAAGACTCTCTCCTTTTCGAAGATACAGGGATATTAACCGATTTGCCCAAAATCACAGACTGGTGAGCCAACGCCGTGGCTGAAACCTAGTTCCCCAGCTTCCTGATCACAAGCTATGCTTATTACGCCACATACTTGCGCTCTAGGAATATTGCCTATAGTTGTGGTGTTTCTTTGCTCTATTTTTATACGGTGTTGTTTCAGAGAGGGCTCCTGTGCCCAATGTGGTATGCAGTGCCCCACAGTGATGCAGTGCATAAGGTGTTCGTCTGGAAGGAGGCAGTCTGCGGCAGGCTGAACACTGTACGCAAGATACCGCCTATAAATTATAAGACACCATAATTTGGCAGAACCGTCCCGATCTCTGTCTTTGATAAAAGAAATGCAAAAAAGTTGAGTTTCACTGTGAATTAGTACCATTTAGTAGTTTATCATTTTGTAAAGTTAATAAAAAGCTGAGACAAAGCGATAAATCGGGTTTTGCGCACAATCTCAATTTTTTCTGAGAAATGGAAGAAGCTGCATAAGGGTTAACAGGAGTGGAAAATAGACTACGTGGTATAGGAGGAGACTGTTGAAAAGGCAGAGCGCGGGTGACCTAGGCCAGGGATACACATTAAAAAAAATATATAAGCAAGCGCGCACACACGTGTATTGTGCTTGGCTGTACGAAAAATGAGCGAACACCGTGACAGGAGGTAAGGCAGGGTGTAAATAATATTTGCACATGGAGCATTCCGCACAAATGTGTGCGTAAGCAGAAGCGACACATTTACAATAAAGCACAATTGAATGAAAAAAGTTTTATAGGAGGAAATGAAAGTGCAAAATAGAGAAAGTTGTTAATAAGGAGAAGTTTAAGCAGCATAGGCACAACGCGAACGAACCGAACACGAGTGGTTGCAGTTCACGTCGTGTGATTTAGCAAACCACGTTTTACTTCCAAAATGAACCTAGGACGGAATTCACGGACAAAAATTGTTTTAAATGTCAATTTGGTATTTTGCAGACGTGCACAGACTTGATGTGCACGTACGTATGTCGAAGTGTTTTCTTTCCATACACACCTAACAGAGCCACAGGTGGACGAGGCTGGTGGATATTATCAGTTGAGTAGAATAGATGCCTCTTGGCTCCAGCTATCTCCTGAACTGCATGAGTGATAAGCCACACCCTTCCAGCAGCAGAGTGGTAAGTGTGTGGTATGAGGCCGAGGGTGCATTTTGGAGCATACATTTGCACATATATCACTTAGGCATGGCATGGAAGTGCACTGAATTTACAAACTGCACATTTTCTTTGAAATGCCCAGTAACTTTGCACAACATACAGTTTTACTGAAATGTATACTTTCAGCGAATATTTGTTATTTTCGCACCTATCAGAAACTTTGTGTTGGAGGCATATGAGCTGCAGATTACACATTGTGCATAGATCGCCATTTGGTGTTGGGCTCGGATGTTTGCAGTTGTTTTTCCTCTTGGAAAGTCTTTGGAAGTCACGAGGTCTGGGACTCCTCCTTTGGATCGTATTGCGCATGGGCTTCGGCTCCATCCTCAGATTGTTCTTTTTCCGCCATCTGGCTCGGATGTGATCTTTGCGCTCCGGTTCCGAGCAGTTCCCAGTTTTTCAATCGACGCGCAATCCTCTCACATTTTTGTGGTATTTTTTGGGATCGCTATCTCCACACTCATCGATCCAGATCTTTGATTCCGGTCATCGAAGACGGCCTTGGCGCCTACCCAAGCTCCGGTCCTGGCTAATGGAAAGGACTCCATTCAAAAAGTGCCCTTAATGTGGGTCCAAATTCCCCCACTCCGATCTCCACGGGGTATGCAACCTTTGCCTCTCCCCTGAACACGAGGCTCGAGACTGTCCGGCGTGCAAATCCTTCTGGTCCAAGAAAACCATTCGAGACCGAAGGGCGAGAAGAACCATGGAACACTCGTCGACAGCGATCCTGGACGACATCTTCGGAGAAAGCGTCGACTCTCCAGAAGGACAGCACACCGAAGATGGCCTCGTCAGCGCCTCCGAGGCCGACGACTCGGATGTTGAGAACATCACTCCGGCACAGAGGGTCGTGAGTACCAATATCCACCCACACCCTCGACGGCATTGAGAAAGACTTTGGGCACACCTTCGCCCTCGCGCCTAGGCACGACCAAGGACACTGCTTCCCACACCACGCCTTCGGGACCGGTAAAGAAGCCTATCCAGCCTTCAGGCGGCTCGGGCTCGAGCTAGCCCACTGTCGGTGCTGAGAAACACTCCTCTGCACCCACGCCGAAAAAGAAAATGGCCTCCTCCTCGGCACCGAGCTCCACACCGAAGCACTCTGCGCCGAAAACCAGCACCTCGGTGCCGACACAGTCTTCAGAGCAGACCAAAAAACACAAAGCCATCGACACCCACACCTCGAAGCCGAAAAGCATCTCTGAACCGAGTGACCAACCGGCCCTTCCAAAGCCGCACAGTTCAAAACCGCGAACTTGTGCAGACTCCAAAACAAAAAGACCTATGGCCCCGATGCCTTCGGCACCGACGGAGCGGGCACTCTCTGAAGAACTATTAGGCCTGATCCATTACAAAAAACACTGGTCAAGGACCCTAAGACTGGACATTTGATGCTCCGCATCAAAAAGAGACAGCTGCCCTGCATCCACTTCCAAAGAGGAAGGTCTTTGCAACCTCCCCTATGAGAATACCTTCACCCCCTTCTCCACCTACTCCCCCACCATTCCCCCACACCCTCTCTGGATGATGATGATGTATATGATGACACCGGGGACGATCCCCATGACCAACCTACAGGGGACCCCACTCCTACAGGCTCCCCAGACCCATGGGATGACTATAACATTCCAGACATCCCCAACGTCCCACAGGATGATCTCTACCCTTCGAGACCATCCCCACCAGAAGACTCAATGGGGTTCAACCAACTACTCCAAAGGGCTGCACATTACCACAGTGTGGATCTCCATACTGACCCCGTGGAGGAGGACTTCCTCCTTGATACCTTCGATACAACACACAGGGCCACTTCCATCCTGCCCATGCTCAAAGGCGTTATCAAACATGCGCCGGAGGTCTTTAAAGACCCGGTCAGAGCCGGGATCATCGACCCTCGCATCGACAAAAAATATAAGGCCGCCCCTACAGATCCTACCTATGCCACTGGTATCAAGCTATCCTGGCTGAAGAGGGGTGAAGCCCCGAAACCGGTCCTAGGATGCTTGATTCCAGTCCAGGGAGGACCTGGCTTGGCAGCTGGGCTGGACTGTTCCCATGAGGCACAGGGTCAAGACTGATTTGCATATGGCTGGGTTCAAGCTGGAACGGCATGGTGAGCAAAAAAACGATGGATTTAGGCCCAGATCTCTGTACTGGGGTGAATGTATGACATTGTTCTGCATTCTGTCCATCAATTGTTTTTTTTGCATTTGTCACCCCGAGTGGGAAGGGTATGCCCAGACGTGGGTCCCGTGCTCTCCATGCCACTGGAATCAAGCTATCCTGGCTGAAGAGAAGCGAAGCCCTGAAACTGGTCCTAGGATGCTTGTTTCCAGTCCAGGGAGGACCTGGCTTGGCAGCTGGGCTGGACTGTTCCCATGAGGCACAAGGTCAAGACTGGTTTGCATATGGCTGGGTTCAAGCTGGAACGGCATGGTGAGCAAAAAAACGATGGATTTAGGCCCAGATCTCTCTACTGGGGTGAATGTAAGACATTGTTCTGCATTCTGTCAATCACTGGTTTTTCTTGCATACATCAGAGGGCCAGCACCACTAGATTCCCTGGTAGTGTCTACTGCAAGAAAGCGGGCAAACTCCCAGGCATCAGGCAAGGCACCACCACCTGACAGAGTCCAAACTCTTGGACGCGTCGGGCAAGCGCACTGCATCCCAGGCTGCCAACATATGGCGCATCGCCAACACACAAGCACTTCTGGCAAGATATGACAGGGCACATTATGACGAACTAGAAGCCATAATGCAACACCTTTCTGACAAATACAGAAATAGAGCCACTGAGCTAATCCAGGAGGGGAAAACGGATGTATGTCGTTACAACGCACACTTTTACAATGCATGCACTTACAACGCATTTTTTACAACGCAAAATCCATTACAACGCATTGCATTACAACGCATGACACTACAACGCATTTTTAAAAACTACCTTTACAACGCATTCCATTACAACGCATACTACCTTTACAACGCATAATATTAAATTACATTTAAGGGAAGTATTAGATAGTATAGGGGTAAAAATTACTTAATAAGTGTTGGATAGTATAGGGGTAAAAATTACTATTCTAACTCCAGGGGGTGCAACAGTAGGGTAAGTGTTGGATAGTATAGGGGTAAAAATTACTATTCTAACTCCAGGGGGTGCAACAGTAGGGTAAGTGTTGGGTAGTATAGGGGTAAAAATTGCTATTCTAACTCCAGGGGGTGCAACAGTAGGGTAAGTGTTGGATAGTATAGGGGTAAAAATTACTATTCTAACTCCAGGGGGTGCAACAGTAGGGTAAGTGTTGGATAGTATAGGGGTAAAAATTACTATTCTAACTCCAGGGGGTGCAACAGTAGGGTAAGTGTTGGATAGTGTAGTGTAATATTATGCGTTGTAATGGTATGCGTTGTAAAGGTAGTATGCGTTGTAATGGAATGCGTTGTAAAGGTAGTTTTTAAAAATGCGTTGTAGTGTCATGCGTTGTAATGCAATGCGTTGTAATGGAGTTTGCGTTGTAAAAAATGCGTTGTAAGTGTAGTGCGTTGTAAAAGTTGCGTTGTAAAGGTTGTTCCCCGGGGAAAACCATCACCATCACCTCCATCCGCTGTGCCCTAGATGCAGCTGAAACCGCCTCTAGGGCAATTAACACCAGCGTCCTCCTCCGTCGCCATGCCTGACTACGGATTTCAGGTTTCAAACCAGAGGTGCAAGCTTCCATTGTGAACCACCCCTTTGACCAGGAACATGTGTTCGGCCCAAAAGTGGATGAGGCTCTAGAAAGAATGAAGAAAGACACTGATACGGCTAAGTCTATGGGAGCCTTACAATCGCATCCCCAGACGCTCCTTTTGCCGCTCTTCCTTTCGAAGCGCATCCAGAGGCTACTCCTCCGACACCTCTTCCACTTCCTATAAAGCCCTTACACAATCCACCTTTACAAGGGGTTACCAAAGAGGCGGCTACAGAGGCAACAATAGCAGAGGCAAGACAAACACCTCCTGCTCTGCCTCCACCCCTACCCAATGACTTCCCTCCACTCCCCCCAGACCATCCCACTCCGGTCGGGGGAAGACTCCAAAATGTCCTTCCTGTCTGGACTACAATCACCTCAGACAAATGGGTAATCCAAATAATTCGATCCGGATACTGCCTCGAACTAACATCTACTCCCCCTCCCAACATTCCACCGAACAACGCCCAAAGTCACAGGAACATTTAACATTACTAAAGCAGGAGGTAATCTCCCTCCTACAAAAAGGTGCGATAGAACCAGTGCCTACCAATCAACAAAATATGGCAGTTTACTCCCTATATTTTCTCATCCCAAAAAGGGACGACACCCTAAGGCCCATCCTAGACCTCAGACCCCTAAATCAATATATACACTCAGACCATTTCCACATGGTCCCACTCCAGCAGGTACTTCCACTGCTCTCCCAAAACAACTTCCTGGCCACTTTAGACCTCAAAGACGCCTACTTCCACATTCCTGTTCACAACGCTCACAGGAAGTTTCTCAGATTTGTGGTGGACGGCCAACACTATCAATTCAAAGTGCTCCCCTTCGGAGTCACCACAGCACCACGGGTATTTGCCAAGTGCCTAGCGGTAGTGGCAGCACACCTGCGACGGCAACACATTCATGTCTTCCCATACCTAGACGACTGGCTCATAAAAGCCAGCTCATACAACCAATGTGTACAATGCACCCAAGCCACTATCCAATTACTTCACGACCTGGGCTTCACATTAAATCACATGAAGTCCCATCTACAACCATCCCTCGTAAAGCTATACCTCGGTGCCACCATAGACACCGCAAAAGCGCTAGCCTACCCCAGTACGGCCAGGATAGCAAGCATTCAGGCTCTCTGTGCCAAATTTCAGCCAGAGCACTCTCTTCCAGCTCGAGTGTTCATGCAACTAATAGGAATGATGGCCTCTTGCATATTCATAGTACCCCACGCAAGACTCCAGATGCGTCCTCTCCAAGAGTGCTTAGCGCGCCAATGGAACCAGGCCCAGGGTCAATTTACAGATCTGGTGTTGGTAGATGGTCGGGCCCATCGCTCTCTGCAATGGTGGACCACCACAAACCTTTCCAAAGAGTGACCATTCCTGGACCCGGTTCCTCAGATAGTACTGACAGCAGATGCATCGCTCTCCGGCTGGGAAGCTCACCTATTACATCACACCATACAGGGCAGGTGGACACCTCAACAAAAGTTACTCCACATGAACTATCTGGAGTTACTAGCCATATTCTTAGCACTAAAAGCCTTTCAAACACACGTCTCAGGCAAGACCGTCTTAGTCCGCACAGACAACATGACAGCCATGTACTATATACAGAAACAAGGCGGCACACACTCTCCACAGCTCTCTCAGCTAGCACAGAGCATATGGAGATTGGCCATACCCCCAAAAAATCTTTCTCCTAGCTCAACATGTCACAGGGGTCCAAAACACTATGGCAGATCTGCTGAGCAGACAAACGCAACAACTTCACGAGTGGGAACTCCATCCACAAGTTCTTCACCAGTACTTTCAAATGTGGGGGCATCCACAGATAGAACTCTTTGCCACCACGAAAACACCAAATGCCCAAGCTTCACCGCGAGATATCCACCCCCATTGTCCAAAGGCAATGCGATATGGATTAATTGGTCAGGCAAATTTGCATGTGCTTTTCCACCTCTCCCACTCATTCCATTAGTGGTGCGCAAACTACAACAGCACTCCCTCACTCTCGTACTAGTAGATCCAACTTGGGCCAGACAACTGTGGTACACCACACTTCTGGAACTATCTGTAGTACCGCACCGAAAGTTACACCTCTCTCCGCGCCTCTTAACCCAGAACCATGGAGAGATCAGGCACCCGGACCCAGCTCAGCTCAACCTTGCTATCTGGCTCCTGAGATCCTAGATATCGGTTATCTAAATCTTCCCCCTGACTGCATGAACGTCATTAGAGAAGTGGAAACGTTTTGTAATCTATTGTCACAACAATAACTTCAATCCCCTAGATGTGTCCATTCAACACACCATAGGCTATTTACTACACCTTAAAAGAATAATTCCCCCCAGAGTGCCACCCTCACCTGTGTGGAACCTAAACATCGTTCTCACCAGACTAATGGGGCCTCCCTTTGAACCTCTACACAAATGTGAACTTCAATTCCTGACATGGAAAACTGCCTTTCTTGTAGCCATCACTTCCCTCGGGAGGGTCAGTGAGATACAAGCACTTACCATTCAAGAACCTTTTCTCCAAATGCACCATAACAAGGTTGTTCTCCATACCAACCCAAAATTCCTCCCTAAAGTCATTTCTCCCTTTCACCTAAACCAATCTGTGGAACTACCAGTGTTGTTCTTGCAACCACAGACTGTTGCAGAAAGAGCTCTCCACACATTGGATGTCAAACGAGCCTTGCTCTACTACATCGAGAGAACACAACCCTTTCGTAAGACCAAATAACTGTTTGTGTCTTTCTCACCACCACACAAAGGCAACCCCATCTCCAAATCTGGGATAGTTTGGTGGATTGTCAAATGCATTCAGATTTGCTACCACAAAGCAAAACGAACGCTATCTGTTCCCCCTAAAGCCCACTCTACACGTAAGATAAGGGCTTCCATGGCATTTTTAGGAAACATTCCCTTAGATGATATCTGCAGAGCAGCTACATGGTCAACGCCGCACACTTTCACTCTACACTATTGTGTAGATGTGCAAACTAAGCAACAGGCTAGTGTGTGCCAGGCTGTACTCAAGACATTGTTTCAAACCACTGCAACAGATACTGGTGGTCGCCGCTAAGGATGGGTACTGCTGTATAATCTATGCACAGTGTGTAATCTGCAGCTCCTATGCCTCGAACGGCAAATGCTACTTACCAGTATGCATCTGTTCTTGGCATGTAGAGCTGCAGACCCACACAAGCCCACTTGGCTTCCTTTATCTGTTCCAGTTTATCTTATTTAGATACAACATACATGGGCATCTTCACTGTTATTACTACGCTCCATCTTTCCCTGCTGGCGAAAAACAATCGGAGGGTGGAGCCGAAGCCCATGCGCAATACGATCCAAAGGGGGAGTCACAGACCTCGTGACTTCTCAAGAGGAAAAACAACTGCAAACATCCGGGCCCAACACCAGATGGTGATCTATTCACAGTGTGTAGATCTGCAGCTCTACATGCCAAGAACAGATGCAGACTGGTAAGTAGCATTTGCCTTCCGTCACACTTTAGAATTAAAAACGTGCCTCGTGTGCACTTTCCTTCATACTGACATATTTTTAATTATGTGTACAATTTATTTCCAGGTATTCAAATGTTGCTGTGTGTTAGGAAAAAAAATCCCAACCACCTACCCTTTCTTTCACACTCCCTGACACCAGATAGGTCACTTTACAAAATCCTCTTTTTGCAGTCACAGAACAAAAAGTTAACAGCAATATCTCTTTGCCATAAGCCGTTTGAACCCTGACGTTGAATGCATTGCAAACGCTCAAGATAACATCAAAATGAAAAGCCTGCTCATTTGCTTCCTGAACTGCAGCATGGCAATTCTGGGGATGCTGCGGCAGTCTTCGCACCCCTACTGCCACCGCCTATGCTTTCCCATGCAGGTCATTGGGGCTGGGGTGGAGTTAGTCACACTCGGTCCGAGGAGCAGCAGGGGTCTGGCTAAAGAATGTGAGAATTCAGAACAGGCCCTTTTCGTATCTGTGAAGGGTCAGTGGAACCGGTAAGCTCTCTATATTTAAGTACGAATGACTGCAACAGCCCCGCCGTACTTTTACCCATCCAACCCGCCACATAACCGACCATTGCTGAGGGCGAATTGGTTCATTAAAATAAAATATGACGAAAATGAGGCGGTGGAATGGCTGCTAAAAAAAGCTAACAGGCGGGGAGAAACCATTTAGGAAGAAGATTGACAATGATCTCCAACGATCAGAATGAGGCTTTAACCAGCCAGAAGATGGAGCGAGTTTGAATAACTAGAAAAAACAAGCACACGAGTGGTGCGCATGCGCGCCACAGCAAGCGATCTGTTTTCAATTATCGCGCCCATGTCTGGGCACGATAAGGCACTGACGCTTTACTTTTGATGTTAAAAGTAAAGCGTGGGTGCCGCGCTTATATCAAAAGTAAAGAAATGTTTTTTTCTATTGCTTTACTTTTGGTATAATCGCGGCACCCGTGCTTTACTTACAACCTTGAAAGTAAAGCGCGCGGGTGCCGCGATTATACCAAAAGTAAAGAAAACATTTGCTTTAGTAGGTGTGTTTTCAAAGTGCTGCTGAAGGCTGGCAGTTTGTGCGTGCACGCTCATGTGAATGCAAGCTTGTTTTTAGCCAGCAGCACTTTGAAAACACCTACCAAAGTCTCTCCGAGCAGCGCATGCGCGCTGACTCAGCGAGACCTAAAAACCACAGGATGACGTACTCTTTTTTTTTTTTTTTCTTTCTTTTTTCTTTAAATAACTCCACTGCAACCAAAAAAATACGTAAAAAATGTCATTTACAGCAACGATCGCTCTAACTTTCACAAATGCGAGACTTCTTGCATTGTAAATGCTTGCTTTAGCTGTCATAGCCTAGGGGAAGATTAGCTTGTAGAGCATGAAGTGCTCCAGATTGTCTTGTACTTTGGAAGCCTGAGACTGGGTCACACAATCCTATTTTTGCACACAAGCTTGGGTGGATGGTGTTTCAGCATTTCCTTGAGGAAGACTAATATTTAGCCTGCTTTCTCGGACATTTCAGATATGATTAACATTGAGTTTGAACTTTCGGAGGCAAGGTACTACACATGTGGATGCCTCTAACTGGTGATAGTTAAGCCCATTAGTGTCACTTGCCACCCCAGCCAAATTGGTGATCTTCTAAGGTGTTATGATTTGTAATGCACCCCAACATACGCTTGGGTAGTCACCTAACCTTTCACCTACATTTTATTGTGCCATTGTATGTTATAACTGGTTTGTGCTGACATTTTGCCTAGTTAGGTGCTGCATAAATGTTGTGTGGTTTTCCCCGAAAACGAGCCTCATTTATTGCGCATAAGGATTCTCTGACTCACAGGATGACACCCATCTTGTGCATAATAACAATGTTTAAGGGTCATCCATTTTGTCATCCTCGGCTGACATGACACAGCACGGTAGAACCCCTGAGGGTACCTTTTTGGGTATATAAACACCATATCTTTGCTGGGGCAGGCAGAGGAGAAATAATTCCATGCTGACACGAGACACTGAAGCTCCAGCACGCAGTGGTCCGACGTCCCTTGCGGGTTGTCATTCCCGAGACCAAGACAGGGTCCTACAGTTTCTCACTTCAGGTAATAGGGTTGGCTTCATCCTAGGGGGGATTCTTGGCTATATACTTAAATACATGCTAGGTATATTTAGGTACATCTAGTTAGGGTTGGCATCGTAAAAGTACGCATTATTATTGTCATGTATCTATATACCTACATATATCTATTATTTTAGCAGGATGGTAGAAATCTACCATCCATTTACTTGTTTGGTGCTTTTAACTGTTTAGATCTGTTTCTGTTTTATGGTTGTTGCAGCACACATTTTTTACACTAGAATGACGTTGGCGCAAATGCTTATTGAAAAGGTCCCCATCATTTATTCTGTGTATCTCTCTGAGACAAAGTGAGCACAAGTGACTGAGCGAAAAGTACTGTACTGTTTTCACGATCCCTGAGGAGTCCGGGTTGTCATGTTAGATAGTTGCCAGAAAACCATTTCCTCCTTCGTAAGAGGTGTTCATAGTGGCTCTGTGCTAGCTGGTATACAGGCAAACCTATTTGGTGGGGTTGTCTAGCATCAGTCTGGACACCAGTCCCACAGTATGTTGTCTTTACGCATTGATAACCATAAACACGGATTAGTCTGGAGCACCCTTTACATAATATACACAGGAGTGGTTTTTCTTTTGGAAAAGGCAAATTGTGAAAAAACGAGCACAAAAACTTGTAAAGTTCACGAGGGCCGCATGCGACATCCGGCCCATATTGAGTATCACTGCTTTAATGCATGGCCTTCTGGAAACTACCATGGCCCTCTTCCTCTCTCCAGCATCAGCTTCACTGTCCCAGTGTGCCCCAAGAACTGAACCCTCTTTCTGAGAGCTGATCCTCCCCTCAATTCAGTCGTGGTCTCCGTGACTAGACAGTCATGCCATAGATTCTTTTACTGAGCCATGACTCTCCAACTTGGACGTAACAGACCTCAATCCCCAACTGTGACAGGCTGGTTAAATCCCTTAGATTCACACTCTACTCTAACCTCTCACTCAAAGAATATATCTGAAAGAAACACGTTAGTTAGATTCCTCACCTTAGAATATCCCCAGGCGTCAGACTGGATCCGGAAGATTTTTCGTCAGCAATACCCCTTGCGTGTCGCTAGGCGTCGTCTGCGGCTCCGCGTCCGTCGTCGGCGTCGTGCGCCGGGATGACGTCGTCGGAGTACTTAGACGCCGCCCTCGCGCGCTGACGTCAGTTCTTCTTTTTTCCGCGCCAGTAAGCGCAGATCCGGGAGAGCTACCCCTTTTAGTCTTTTTTGACTAAATCTTTTTTGATCACTTTTGATCCTTGTCTGTCGACATCTGGTGCCGGTAGGATGCCTGGGTTCAAGGCTTGCGAGGATTGCCATCGACTGATGTCGGTGACCGACCACCACCGCCGGTGCCTCTACTGTTTAGGCCCCGACCACGACGCGGAGTCGTGTTCCGATTGCCAGGCCCTGACTTCGAAGGCTCGGCGGGAGCGGTCCCGCAAGCTTCTCGAGCTTCGCCACTCGGCTCCGCGTCGTGCGTGATCCCGGTCCAGGAGGAGGTCCAAGGATCGCTCGCGGAGCCCTAGCCGACGCCACCATCGATCGTCGGGCTCCAAGTCGTCGGGTAAGTCCAAACGCTCTAAGAAGTCCAAGCGGCGACATCGCTCTTCGGACTCCCCTCGCCGGTCGCGCAACTCGGCCGAGGGTCCCAGTGGTTCCACCCCCGCGGCTCCGGCGGAGCCGCAGGCGCCGCGCCCGTCCCCATACCCTCCGGTCCCTGGGACTAACGCGACGCCGGCGGAGGTCAGTGCCTTCCTCTCGGCCATGAGGAGCCTGGCCCCGCCGTCGACGCCCGCTGGCGCGCCTTCGGGCCCCGCGGGCTCGACTGGGCGACCCTGCCTGCCGGCGGCTTCGGCCCCGGCGCCGTCGACGACTCCGGTCTCAACGCCGCAGGTCCCCGCGGGGCCCATGCCTGGCCCCCGTCGACGCCGGTTGACCTAACCACTCCTCCACCGGCGCCGGTGCATGAACCACCGACGCCGTCACCGGCGCCGCCGGCGCAGACGCCTACACCTCTGGTGCCGCCGACGCCGCTGCCGTTGCTGCCGACGCCGGACGGCGTCCAGCCCCAGTTTAGCCCTATTCCGGACCCGGCGCCGCAACGGCGTCGACCGACGCCGCGTCCGGCGCCGCTTGAGACCCTTCATCTCTACAGTCCGGCTCCGATCATTCCTCCTGTTTATCAGGAATCGGACGACGGGGGCGACTGGGAGGGGTTTGAGGACCCTCTGGCTGTTCAGTCGCAGCTTTCACAGGACTGGGCAGATGAACTGGGGGAGGCCAGTGGTCTTGATACATCACCAGACACTGGATTCACTTCTCCTCCGACTGTGGCTTCGGAGGAGGGTGCAGCATTTTCTGTGGTGCTGCGCAAGGCGGCCGCAGCCCTTGGGCTCGAGCTGCCTGCCGTGGCTGTGAGGACTAACATCCTCACTGAGGTGCTTCAAACCGCAGCAAGCTCCACTGAGCCTCTGCTGCCGTTCAATGAGGCCCTCACTGACGTTCTGCAGGGCACCTGGTCCAAGCCCTCCACAGTTCCTCCTGTGGATAGGAACGTCGCCAGGTGCCACCGCCCTGCTCCGGGCGACCCCAGTTTCCTGTCCCAACACCCCACCCCCGAGAGTCTGGTTATCCAGGCCTCTACCTCCCAATCCTCCTTCCCGACCGCTCCGCCGGACCGGGATTCCAAGAGACTCGAGCAGTTTGGCAAGAAACTGTTCTCGTCCCTTAGTTTGGGCCTGCGGTCCTTAAATACCGCCTGTCTCTTGGACCGTTATTCCCATTCTCTGTGGGATACGGTGGAGGACGTGCTGCCCCTGTGTCCGGAGGAGGTCCGGACACGTCTTAACCAGGCTTTGGCCGATGGGAGGGATGCAGCGCGGCACGCCATACGATGTGGGCTTGACACCACGGATTCGCTGGGCCGGGCGATTTCCACCACGGTGGCACTCCGTCGCCACGCCTGGATGCGGTCCACGTCATTTTTCCGGGGATGTCCAGAACACCCTCATGGACATGCCCTTTGATGGCACTCGCCTGTTTGGTGAGAAGGCGGACAGTGCGCTGAACCGCTTTAAGGACTCCCGGGCTACGGCCAAGTCCTTGGGCCTCTCGGCTCCGCGGGCGCACACCTCCGCTTTTCGCCCCTTTCGTGGCCAAGGAAGGGGCGCCTCCTCACGTCCGTCCAGCCACCAGCCGCAGAACCAACCTGCGCGCGGTCGCGGACGTGGTTTCCGCCGTGGCGGATCTGGAGGACGACGTGGTCAGCCCACATCCACCCCGGCAGCATCCGCCTCAAAGCCTTCCTAGTCCGAGCTTTCAGGCCCATTCCACGCCAGTGGGCGGCAGAGTTCGCCATCACCTGCTCCACTGGCGGTCCATTACATCGGACAGGTGGGTGCTGCAAATCGTCCGAAGGGGCTACTCCCTCCCCTTCGAGACGACCCCTCCAGCCATGCCACCGCAGCTCCACCGTATCTCGGGGGATCATTTGAATCTTCTCCGCGAGGAAGTTTCGGCCCTCTTGGCCAAGGGGGCCGTCGAGCGCGTTCCGAGTCCAGAAGTAGGTCGTGGTTGCTATTCCCACTACTTTCTGGTTCCCAAGAAGGGCAAAGGGGGCCTACGCCCCATCTTGGACCTCCGGAACGTCAATGCCTTCCTCCGAAAGGAAAGGTTCAAGATGTTAACCTTAGCTCAGGTTCTAGCTGCCCTAGACCCCGGAGACTGGATGGTAGCGTTGGACTTGCAGGATGCATATTTCCATATCCCCGTCCTGCCGGCCCACTGGCGTTACCTGCGGTTCACGGTGGGCCACGAGCATTTTCAGTTTACCGTGCTCCCCTTCGGCCTCACCAGTGCCCCTCGGGTGTTCACGAAAGTGATGGCGGTGGTCGCAGCTCATCTGCGCAGATCAGGGGTTCCAGTCTTCCCCTATCTCGACGACTGGTTGTTGAAGGCGGGCTCGCCCCAGGCAGTCGTCTCCCACCTCCAGACTACGGCGGATCTCCTGCATTTGCTGGGATTTTCCATCAACGTGCCGAAGTCACACCTGAGTCCCTCTCAACAGCTCCTCTTCATCGGAGCAGTTCTCGATTCGGCGCAGTTCCGGGTCTATCCCCCGGAACAGCGGGTCCGGGATATACAGGCCCTGATTCCCATCTTTCGGCCTCTATCCTGGGTTTCGGTCAGGCTAGTGTTGCGGCTTCTGGGGCTGATGGCCTCCTGCATCCTACTAGTGCATCACGCCAGGCGGCGCATGCGGGCTCTGCAGTGGGACCTGAAGTTTCAGTGGGCCCAGCATCACGGCAACCTGTCCGACCATGTCTTGATCTCGGAGGGCACTGCACAACAGTTGCAGTGGTGGCTCACGGACCGCGATTGGGTCATGGGCAGGAGCCTCTCCCTTCCCCAACCGGAGCATATCGTAGTGACGGATGCGTCCCTCCTGGGCTGGGGTGGCCATATGGGAGAGGCGGAGATCAGAGGCCTCTGGTCTCCGGCGGAGTCTCGTCTCCACATCAACCTGTTGGAGTTGAGAGCGATCCGACTTGCACTGAAAGCCTTCCTTCCCTCTGTCAGGGGCAGTGTCGTGCAGGTGTTCACGGACAACACCACCGCCATGTGGTATTGCAACAAACAGGGCGGGGTGGGGTCGTGGACCCTTTGTCAGGAGGCTCTGCGCCTCTGGACGTGGCTGGAACACCAGGGCGTCACCCTAGTGGTTCAACATCTGGCGGGCTCTCTGAACGCCAGAGCGGACGAACTCAGCCGCCGGTGCATGATGGATCACGAATGGCGTCTGAACTCCGAAGTGGCGCAAGGTCTCTTTCAGCAGTGGGGAGAGCCTTGGTTAGATCTATTCGCCACCGAAGAGAACGCGCAATGTCAGCAGTTCTGCGCGTTGGAATTTCCAAGGCGGCACTCGCTCGGCGACGCTTTTCGTCACGAGTGGAGTTGCGGTCTGTTGTACGCCTTTCCGCCTATACCACTTCTGCCCAGAGTGCTGAAGAAGATCAGGCACGACCGTCCCAAGTCATCTTGGTGGCTCCGGATTGGGCACGAAGATACTGGTATCCCGAGCTACTCAGTATGTTGACCGATCCTCCGATACGTCTGCCCCTTCGGGAGGATCTTCTGTCGCAGCAGCAGGGGACGGTCCTCCACCCGAACCTGTCCAGCCTCCACCTCCATGCGTGGAGATTGAGCGGCGGCAGTTGATGCCATTCGACTTGCCTCCTGAAGTCTGTGATATCATTCTGGCAGCCAGGCGTCCCTCCACAAAGACGGTATACGCCTGCCGGTGGAACAAATTTGTGGCATGGTGCACAGCAAAGGCTGTGGATCCCCTTTCCGCCCCTCTTTCTGAGGTTCTCCTCTTTCTTCTTTCTCTGGCCCGGCAGGGCTCTGCCCTGGGCACCCTGAAAGGTTATCTTGCTGCCATCTCCGCCTTCTTGCGGCTTCCTGATCAGCCTTCTCTTTTCAAGTCCGCTGTGGTTACACGCTTTCTGAAAGGCATTACTCACACGTTCCCTCCTGTCCCTTTTGTAATGCCTCAGTGGGACTTGAATCTGGTCTTGACCTTCCTGATGTGCGTTCCCTTCGAGCCTCTTCACAATTGTCCTCTTCGTCTTCTGACTCTTAAGACTGCTTTTCTGGTAGCCATCACCTCGGCTAGACGGGTGAGTGAGCTCCAGGCTTTATCTTCAAAGCCTCCTTTTCTATCTGTTCATCCGGACAAGGTTATCCTTCGGCCTCGTCCCTCCTTTCTTCCGAAAGTGGTGACTCCATTTCATCTTGGGCAGTCTGTCACCTTGCCCACCTTTATTCCGCCTCCGCATCCTTCCAAAGAGGAAGAGAGGCTCCACCGTCTGGACCCAAAACGTGCGCTCTCCTTTTATCTGGACCGCACAAAACAGTTCCGGGTGGACGACCAGCTTTTTGTTGGGTACGTGGGCGCTAAGAAGGGGAAAGCTGTGCACAAACGGACCATCTCTCGGTGGGTCGTTTTGTGCATCAAAATTTGCTATTCTTTGGCAAAAAAGGACCCTCCTGTTGGGCTGCGCGCCCATTCTACTCGGGCCACAGCGGCTACTACTGCCTTGGGACGGGGAGTCCCTTTGCAGGACATCTGTCAGGCGGCGACGTGGGCTTCGCTACACACGTTTGCCAGGCATTATTGCCTTGACAGCCAAGTCCGGAGGGATGGCTTCTTTGGCCGTTCTGTCCTCCAAGACTTTCTGGTGTGATCTTGGTTCGCAGACCCACCACCGGGGACGGCATTGCTTGGGTATCTATTCTAAGGTGAGGAATCTAACTAACGTGTTTCTTTCAGATGAACAAGTTACTTACCTTCGGTAACGATGTATCTGTAAGAAACATTAGTTAGTTAGATTCCTCACCGACCCACCCATCCTCCCCGTTCTGCGAACTGACATCTAGGGTTAAGGTTGTCCTTTTCAGGCCCCTAGATTTCATTTTTGGCACCAGTGTCGGTCTTTGCATGGCTCTGCGTTCCTGGCGCGGAAAGCTATGTACAAGAACTGACGTCAGCGCGCGAGGGCGGCGTCTAAGTACTCCGACGACGTCATCCCGGCGCACGACGCCGACGACGGACGCGGAGCCGCAGACGACGCCTAGCGACGCGCAAGGGGTATTGCTGACGAAAAATCTTCCGGATCCAGTCTGACGCCTGGGGATATTCTAAGGTGAGGAATCTAACTAACTAATGTTTCTTACAGATACATCGTTACCGAAGGTAAGTAACTTGTTCTTTGCCAAGAAGACTAAAGCAACGCTGGTCCAATTTATGTCTGGGATAAAGTGTGTTTTTCTGGAGAAAGGTTCAGTTCAAGCCCTGGTTTCTGTTCGTAGATGAAGCATACACTCTTGTAAGACATCCTGCGTCCAGCGGTATGACTTATCAAGGCATTAAAGAAATGTTTCAACCGGCCTTGGTAAATCATACATTAATTTCCCTGGAAATGTGGATTAACTCAAAAGCAACAATGTCACTTAAAAGCCTCTGTACACCAAGACCCCTGTTTATTTAGCTTACAGACTGACACTATCTGTAAGGCAGTTCAAGCCTAGGAACTCAATTGTTGCCTGATTAGAGACTAAATACTGCAGGAGCGAAAAGACAAGCCACCTAAGCATCAGGATCTGTGTGAAACAAGACCCCTTCCTACATCAAAACAGCACCAACTTTTACAATTCGTGAAGAATCTGAAAACTCGCTTCTTAAAAGTAATATTACTGTTGTGTAGTTTCCACTAAACCGTAGGATCTGTACATATGTTTGGACAGCAAACATTGGGTGAGGTGCCTAGACTGATTCCGGGCACCCCCACAGGATATGTTGGCCTAGAGACCAGCCAGCTCACAGTGCCACCATAAGCCCCTCTAACACTACCAAGGAGCGAACAGTTTCTGGCAACCCCTGAGCAGGACAACCCTGACTCCTCTGGGATCGTGGTAACCGATTAGAACCTCTCGGTCAGTCACTTGTGCTCTTTATTTCTCTGAGAAATAGAGAATACACAGTGGGACGTTTTCAATATATTTATTGAACCAACATTATTCTTGTATAAAATACATTTGCTGCGATAATCAGTAGAGACCGAAGCAGATGAAAGGGATTACAAGCACCAAAATAGTAAATAGCAGATATAGTTCTACCATGGTGCTAAGACCATCTATATATGCAGGCATATAACACAAGGTAGTAATCAGGGGTCCTCCTACTATGCAAATTCTACTCTGCGAGTTCCTAGAGTGTGTGTAGGTGTGAAGCCATGCTTACTTACTTGGGCCTAACTCGGGCATATAACACTAACTTAGATCGAAAACTATTCATATTGTGGGAGCTCAGAATTGTTGCATAAAGCAAATCATCCTCCTCCTCTATTACATTTTCTCTTATTTCATACAAATAAGACAGAATTCTTCCATAAAAAGATCTTTTCTATATTGAATACCTCCATTATATTCTTAATTGACAAAAAAGGTATGCCCATTACAATACCAGTTTTTTTTTATATAAACTTCTTACTTTGTGTGTCTTTGATTTCTTGATCAGCAGTCGATGAAACCAAAAAGAACGACAACCGTGAAGCCCATGGGAGCCATGCATGTCTACTGCAACATGAGAAGGGAAATTACCTCAATAAGATGATCGTCTGGAAGTGTAGGTTTTCAAACTCAACCCTGCAGACCTACCAACCAGCAGGTTCATAGAACCACACCACCGCAGTGGAAATTTCAATCAGCCCCTCTGCAGCCCTTTTGTGGCAGAGCCAGGGGAAATGCTCAGCCCTATATGACTTGATCAATAGACAAACCCACAACATGACTTCAGTGGGGGTAGAATGGGAGCCTTCTTCCAGAAGTGGGGGTTGCTCACCTCTGCCTGAAGTGGATATTGAACTTTGTGCAGCATGGTTACTCTATTGAACTCTTAAAACATCCTCCAAGTGTTGAACCAAAAAAGAGAACACATACAAAGGAGTAGTAACAATGCTTGTAGCAGGAAGTGGAGGAACCCCCACAGAATGAAGCAGTAAAAATTTACAAAGGGAAGAGATAAACAAGAGCATCTACTGTTTCTCCTGATGCCCAAGCCAGACAAAACACAGACCCATTCTGGCTCTCCGGTTATTGAACAAATTCACAAAGACAAAGTTCAAGAGATGGAGATTTCAAAAGGTAATTCCTTCACTTTGTCATCAATCAGATGCACCATGGATTAAATGTACTTATAAAGTCAGGACCCAGGGTGTTTACAAATTGTCTTGCTGCAGTAGCGGCATATCTAAGAAGACTGGCTACATGTGTACCCACATCTAGAGTTCTGGTTAATAAAAACGATCTTGTTCAAACAGTGGGAAAGGATCAGAGAGACAGTTGTTCACACTACACAGATTGGGGCTTTCAATACAATTAGAACAAGCATTGGCATAGCCAATAGGTCTTGCCTTTGGGACCTTAGAAGTGTTTAGTTATCCAGCATAATATCCTTGGTGCAACAACATCAACTGTTGCATGGCTAAACACTTCTAAGGTCCCAAAGGCGAGACCTATTGGCTATGCCAATGCTTGTTTTCACTTGCAATTAGGTTGCATGTGCAAGGGCAGTAGGTAGGAGCGGACACCAGAGAACGGTGACCACTATTGCAAAGGAGAAAGATGACCTGTGCCTATTCTGCAACTGGACTCCTATGCCAGCTGCAAACCCGGTCTCACAACAAAAAAACTTAAACCCCACTAATGAACCACTTTAGGGGCTGCCCGCAGGCCTGGAATGAGCCACAGGTACTCCAGATGTGGGACCAGAATATTGTTGTCAGAATACCGCGCACTGAAACATCACTTCAATGGAGTTCATAATATAAACCCTAATTTCAGCTGAATTATATTTGTGAATACAATATTTAGGGCACAATATTTGTCATGATATTTCTGCATACAATATTCTGACGTAGAACCCTCATCCACCAGGAACTTACAGACAATGAAAGCCCCTAACATTACAAATGATGTAGTGTGTAGCTTTTGACAGCCCTCTGCTTTCCCTTATGGTAACTTCAGATAGGGTGACAATAAGGAAGAGCAGCTTGACTGCTGGAAATGGAGGTCAGCACCCCGAGCCCTGTTCAATGGTCTCCCTCGTGAGTGACCTTTGATCCTGGACTACAGTATCAGCGGATGCTGAGCCCGAGACATGTCCTGGAGGTCCCTGAGCTGCTTGTGGCGGGGTCGCGTCTCCAGCTGTGCCGAGGGCACTCCAGAGTCCGCCTGCAAAGGACGCAGTGGACTGAGCAGGAACATTAGCACTCATTCCAGCCCAGCAATGGGGCCTGGAAATAAACACACAGAGGGCTCAGATGCAGAGTGTAACAACCCTCAGTACAGAGGTATCTGATAGAGACTACTAGCCGCAGATTCCTTCACGTAGAATTGTCCCTAGGCGTGAGACTGGATCGGGAAACTTTTTGCCACAGCATTCCTGTGCGCCAGGGGTCGGGGTGACACCACGTGACTCCGCCTAGGCATCGTCCGCGTACGTGACATCAGCGAGGTCACATAAGCCCCACCCCGGCGCGCCTACGTCAGTGTTTTACTTTTCCGCGTGCAACGCGGATCCGGTCTTGCTGCGGGCCTGTTTGGGGCCCTTTTTTCTTCATCATTGTCCTTCTTTTGGTGGAACAGTGTGTGAATGCCTTCGGGCTTTAAAGCTTGCACGTCGTGTGGGCGTCTTATGTCGGCAACGGACCCTCATCGCATTCATATGTGGTGTTTGAGGTAGGACCACGGATTGTGAGGCATGCCAACAGTTGAAGCCGAAGTCGCAGCGGGAGCGCCGATGGAAACTTCTCTTGGTGCGTCTCTCCAGGTCGACCTCCTCCCCTCGATCATCCTCAGCAGACGGCTTCAGATACGGACGTGGTCATCGTCATCACCCTTCCCTGATGTCGCGAGGGCTGGTTTCCGACTTACCGGGGGGGGGGCGTGGACTCTACGCGGGTGATGCGGCCCAGCGTGTCGTCCTATCCACCGTTTCCTGGTGTTGGGGCGTCCAGAGTTCAAATGGAGACATACGCGGCGGCTTTGCAGGCTTCGCTGGCATCTCCTCCTCCTTTCCCTCCTGGGTCGTCGGTGGATCCCTCGCCCTGCGCAGGGTCCTCTGCGGCGGCGCCGGTGGCTCTGGTCCTGCCGCCGACTGGTTCGTATCCAGGCTTGGAGGATGTGGTACTGTTGGGGTGCGGCTCCTCTGGGGCACCTCCTTCAGGCCACGGCCTCACTGCCTTGCCGCAAACTCCTGCGGGGGTCCCTGTGGTGTCGTGGGAGGTCTCCGGGACTCGGGTCGCATCCCTGAGCCCCCCTCGGTCCTTTGACAAGGTGGTCCTGTCTAAGGCCGAGGTGACGCCGCTACGGCGCCAGCAGCAGCTGCTGGACCGTGTGGAGCCACGGGTCAGTGGACCCTCCTCGTCCCACTCCGGATCGAGGCTGAGGGACCACCCCTCGTCCCTCTCTGGGCCCCTCTCATCCCTCCCCACAGGCGGCTGCCTCGTCGGAGGGCAAGTCGGAGGTTGAATCGTCCCAGGTGCCGCCACATGGGTTGCTGAGCGATCTTCGCCTCATTCTGGGCCGCAGAGGGCTTCATGGCACTCCCCAGACCCATCTCGTTCCCCCAAGCAGGTGGCTGCCTCAGCGGGGGTCGGGTTGGCGTCATTCCGGCGCCGCCCTGAGACCGGTGCGGCTCCAGCTCTACTCCGGTCTCCACTGCGGGGTGACTTGGAGGTATCTTGTCCGGTGACGCCGGCTGGTGACGATGTCCTACCTCGGGCAGCGGACTCTACGGCTCCGCACAGGGGTCGTACCGCGGATTCGTCTTCGGACGCTCCTTCTCCGGAGGCAGGCTGCATATTGGTGTCTTCCTCCCCGGAGACTGGTCGCCGTGTGATGTCTTTTTCACCGGCATCGAAGGGCGGCTCCCCACCCTTCCTGAGGCAGAGGTGTTCGTTGGAAGAGCGGCAGGTCCCTCATTCTTTGGCTTCTTCTGACTTCCAGGTCTGGCCCTTGCCCGTCCCGCTTGGCCTCGGGGACGGCCGCCTTAGTTTGCAGCTGTCGCCCACGGAGGAGCTGCTTTCTCCACCGTGGGGCCCTACGGAGGCGGGGGCGGCCTTCGCTCAAGCGGTGTCCACGGCTGTGGGCATCCTGCGCATGGGTGACCCGGTGCCTCACTTTCCGGCAGACCATCTATTGGATGTCCTCCACCAGGGCTCTGGTGGGAGGGAAATCTTACTTCCCTTTGAAGGTTCGCTCCTTTCTTCCTTGATGGGGGCTTGGAGGCTTCCTGCCTCAGGGGACCCGGTGCCTCAGCATCTTCTGCGGCGGCACCTCCTGGCACTGAGTGACCCGGTGTGTCTTTCCCTGTCCGCCAACCCCCTTTTGCGGACTGCTTTTCCCCCCCCTGCTGCCACTGTTGACCCCACCGTCCTTAGAGGCCCTCTGGCTGGACTCTTGGGAGTGTAGCATGTTTGCCTCGACCAGCATGGCCCTGTGGGCCCTTAAAACCTTGTGTGTGCTGGCTAGGACCTCCTCCTGTTTGTGGGACTCGGCTGAGTCTCAGGAATCTGCGGCGTCCCAGGATTCTGGTCCAGTGGACTTACGGCATCACACATTGGATGGCCGGGAGCTTGCGGCGTTTATTCTCCGCTCCGCTCTAGACATCTCGGGAGGTGCTGGGCAAGGCCATGGCTTCCTCAGTCGCTCTCCGTCGCCATGCTTGGCTTCGGGACGGAGTATTCCCTGAGAACATTCGGGAGCGACTCATTGACCTTCCGTTTGATGGCAGCCTTTTGTTCCATGCCCCGGCCGACTCCGCCATCCAAAGACTCTTGGCAGGGCTCCATCCTCCTCCTCCGTCCCCTCCTCAGTGACTTCTGAGTTAGGTTGCTTCTGGGCCTTCTTAGGCCGGTTGTTCTGGCTGTGGAGTGTTTTCTGGCCTTTTACGTTCTTCCTTGGGACTTTGGCATTGTTGGCTGCTGGTCGGCCCTTGTGTTGATGGTGTGTGGGTTCTGCAGGAGTTGTTGCGCAGACTTGGCCCTGAGATTGGGCTTTCTGCTTTGCTTGGGCTGCTTGGCAAGCCTTCAGCAGGGTGTGTTCTTTTCCCCGTGGCTTTTTTGTATTTTCCTCTGCTGCGGAAGTTCTTCCAAAGAGGGTTCCCGTGTCTTGGGACTTAACGTACCGTATGTGGGGTAGTGGTAGCTGTCATATAGCTCTCCATGGCGTTTAGGTAGGTTGCTTTTGCTTCCTGAGGTCGTGTGCGCAGCCACTCGTAGTGGTGTGCCCGGACATCTCCTCCTCTCCCTGCTCCTGTCCTGAGTTCTGGGATGATCCAGTGTTCTCCCTTTCCAGGAGTCGCCTACTCAGCCTTCCTTTGGCCTCGGGCTGTTCTTCTTGCTTCTGGCAGCTTTGACTGCCGGCGCTGTTCTGGCTGGCAGGCTGCTCTCCATCTGGAGTGGGTTCGCCTTCTTTTCCCTCGTTTCCTTGGGCCCTCTAAGCTGCTGCTTCTTCCGCCTTTCCTGCCTTGGCATTGGGCGGAAGCTATGCTGCCTTGTGGGGGGGTGGGGTGCTTCGGCCACTCAGTCCTTGGCCTTGGTTCCTCTGCTGTGAGTGTACGAGCCTCTTCAGCCTTCTTTCCCCTCATACATCCCCTTGGGGTCGGTTGGGTTCTGCTGGTGGGGGTTCCTTGGCCTGGCAGGGGCGAGGTTCTACCTGGTCCACAGATTTGGTCCCCTGTGGGGCCCTCTGTTCTGCATTGGCTGGTAGGGTCCTTTCACAGACCCCCCTTCCCGGGGGTATTGCTAGGGTATCTATTCTACGTGAAGGAATCTGCGGCTAGTAGTCTCTTTCAGATGTAAAAGTTACTTACCTTCAGTAACGATGTATCTGGTAGAGACGATTCTAGCCGCAGATTCCTTCACGGCCCGCCCTTCCTCCCCTGTTCTGTGAGGACCCTTGGGTTGGTCTTTGGTACTCGCCTCCCAGTGAGGGGGCTGTGTCTCTTGTGAGTGCCTTCCTTGTTCTTGACGGGTGGCTCTGTCTAGGGGCGGTTCATTCTTCCTTTGGTTCTTTGGAGGATGGGGTTCCGGTGCTCCAGTGCCCTGCAGCTCTGGCTGCTCCAGGTTTGGGGTGAATTGCTTTCTATCCCTGTCCTCCCTCCCCTCCTTCCATTGCTATCCTCTGATTGAGGGTCCTCTGGCCATGTCTTGCCCTTGTGGGTGGTTACCCTCTAGGTTGGGGTGGCTGGAAGTTTGTTGTCCCTGTCTGTTTTGGGACTGGTCCCATTCCTTGCTCAGGATGGGGGGGGGGGGGGGGGGGGGTTTACTACGTGTGCCATGCATTTACGCATGTTCTTTGCCTCCGGGACACAGGGATGGGAGGCTGTCTATGTTGCCAAAATGAGTTGAGAGAACGCTCGAGCAAAATTCGCAGTTACAGCGCTAAAAAGTCAGACGTTTGTCTCGTGATACACAACAGCCCAGAGTGTGTCAGATTCCAAACCCACAGCCCGTGCAGGCTCCTGAACACCATCGCAGCATATGGAGCATATTTTTTCTTTTTCTAGTTTTTCTTGTATGCTGACTAGCATTTCACCAACTCTGGGATGTTCTAAGCTCCGTGGCAATATTACTCCTGTAGGACAATATGTAAACATCTCATGGTTCACCCTGATCCTACATGTGCATTGGAAGTTGGCGCTCCAGTTTCTCTTAGTATATATGTCACATAACATAATAACAAAACCTAATTCGCTGACCCGTGGAAAGGTCTGTGGTGCTGAACTAGTTTAAATCCTGTTGTAATCCCTTGTATTCTATCACATGATGTAAAATCCAACAAAAACTATTTGGGAGAGCGGGGGGGAAGCAAGTATGGATATGAAATTCTTTGAAGTGTGTGATGTGTTTTAATAAATGAGAGATATTGTTTCCTGCCTCCGCAGCACATGCTAAGCGGACGGCTGAGTGAAAATCATGTACAGTGCGTGATAACTGTTGTCAGCGGTGTTTCTTCGTGCTCTAAATGGACTAAATGACAGCAGAAACCAATCTGACCCAGATCTTCTTGCTGTGAAATAAACTGATCAGTATTACACCGTAGATCTAAAGAGTAGAGGTGGGCGAGCCCGGAGCCTGGCTCGGCTCAAGGTCCTGTCAGAACCCCGAGCCCAGAACGAGCCGAGCTTTCCTTTGGCTTATGCCTGCCTGCCTCCTCTACACAGGAAGTGGTGTTACAGCCAGAACTGACGACCAGGTTCGAGTCTGGGCTTCGCTCAACAGCCTGAGTTTCTCGGCAAATCACATATTCTCCCACTGGCTTCAAACAAGGAGTGTGACCTTGTGTAATGTAACTAACGCGCATGTAAAGCGCTTTAATACACTTAGGGTCGCGTTAACTCTGTATAACAAGCACATGAGTGGTGTGCGCACGCACCACAGCGAGCAATCTGTTGTCAATTATCGCGCCCGTGTCTGGGCATGATAATTGAAAACAGATGTGGCCTGTGCGGCTAACCGCACGCAGTAGGCCATGGGCGGAGCAAAGGCGAGACATGCACCTGCCTTTGCCCAATTGCGTGCTGTCTTTCTTAGAAAGACGCACGCAAAGCCCAATAGCCTGGGCCAAATACATCACCACACACACGAGCATGTGGTGAGCTTTCTATAGCCCATTACTAAAAGTCAAGCAAGCAGCGCATGCGCGCTGCTCTAAGATCGACCTAAAAATCATCCCCAATGCTGGAGAGAACAAGCATTGGCATAGCCAAAGGTCTCACCTTTGGGGCCTTATAAGTGTTTAGCCAGAGCTATTGACTTTGCCACTGTCTTTAAGCTGTGCTGTAGAGAAGTGTGGCTGCTGTGCAGTTTACTGAAAAGTTTTAATAAAAAAGTGTTGGAAGCGTTTTTGTTACCTTATATATGACCAAGAAGGCATTATGTACAACTGAAAGACCATATTAAAAAAAGTATTTACAATAAAAAATGTCCTCGGTTTTTTTTTGTTCTTTCAATGCTGGCAACTTGTTTCTGCCTATTCCAATGGTTGTTTGTTAAACCTTTTTTTTTTTTGAGGGGGCAGAAACAATCGGAGGGTGAAGGTTGGGAACTAGTACCTGTATTATAACACTAGTAGCAGGCAGACGCTAGGGGACAATCAACAGATGCCAGATTCCTAGAGCAGGCTGAGGTGGTAGTGGTTGTGATGGTGGTGACTGGTGTGAAGACGATGCTGAGGTGATGCTGAATGATACTCCGGTCTTGCTGAGTGATGATGATGATGTGGTGGTGTACTAGTGCAAAGGCGATGCTGAGTGATAGTGATGTGGTGCTGAGTGATGCTGTGGTGATGCTGAGTGATGCTGTGGTGGCGCTGAGTGATGCTGTGGTGGCGCTGAGTGATGCTGTGGTGGCGCTGAGTGATGCTGTGGTGGCGCTGAGTGATGCTGTGGTGGCCCTGAGTGATGCTGTGGTAGCCCTGAGTGATGCTGTGGTAGCCCTGAGTGATGCTGTGGTGACCCTGAGTGATGCTGTGGTGGCGCTGAGTGATGCTGTGGTGCCGCTGAGTGATGCTGTGGTGGCGCTGAGTGATGCTGTGGTGGCGCTGAGTGATGCTGTGGTGGCCCTGAGTGATGCTGTGGTAGCCCTGAGTGATGCTGTGGTGACCCTGAGTGATGCTGTGGTGGCGCTGAGTGATGCTGTGGTGCCGCTGAGTGATGCTGTGGTGGCGCTGAGTTTGTTGCACTGTGCTTAAAAACTCTTGTGTAAGGGGAGCTGATTTCTGTGTGAAGCGCTATAATCTCCTTGATTTAAGTTTGTGCTATACTTATGCGGAACAGGCAAGCGGGTGTGGTAATGTAATCGGACAATATCAGGTGAAAGCACTATGTATTCACAGCTCAGGGAGTGCTTCTTTTTATGACAAATCTCCTAATATCACACCCGTTGCGGCTAGGGCTGCGGATGTTAGAACTGGGTAACTAGGTTAGAATCTCGGCTCAGGCGCAGCATCTTGTGATTCCGTGCAAATCGCTTCGTTACACTGTGCTTAAAAACTGTTGTGTAAGGGGAGCTGATTTCCATGTGAAGCGGTATAATGTCCTTGGTTCTAGTTTCCGCTATAATTATGCGTAACAGGCAACTGGGTGTGGCCTAATGTAATGTAATCGGACAATATCAGGTGAAAGCACAAAGCATGGGAGTTGCGTGCGCGTGCTAAAAGGAAATTAAAAAAACATGTGAGTGATGCGCGTGCGGCGGCAAAAGTGAAAGCAGCTGCAGCGTCCCGCGAGTGTTAGGGTGCCTGCGAGTGAGCGAGGAAAGCCAGGTGGTGGCTGTGCGCGTACCCGCAAGCTTTAGGCCACAAGCAAAAGCTTATGGTCGGATTTCTGAAGCCTCCTCACTAAATGTCTCGCCAGACCAGCGCATGCTCTGGCTCAGGCGAGACCTAAAAAGTCTTTATGGTCAAGATTCAACTCCAGAGAGGCAAAATTATTCCCCACTACCAAGGGAATTGTGGCATTGACAGAATAAGCTCATTCTTACCAGAAAGGTTAATCTTTCGACAGTTGGCAACTAATAGTCATGAAGGCTTCTCATATTCCATTAATACCACATGCAAGATTACATATGCGACCCATTCAAGACCAATAGATTCAAACAGGGAGTTGGGAGGATCTAGTGGTTGCTCAAAAGTACAAAAGGAAATGTAGCAGTAAGCAGAACTTTTGTATTGCCAGCTCCTTCAGTGACCATCATTGTATATGCATCTCTTTGGTATGGGGGCAGACGTACATGTGGACAAAACTACTACAGTGTTTTATCTCAACAAGCAAGGGTAGATAAAGTTGTATTTACTGTCAACACAAACCCCAAAAAGTTGTAACTAGTCATTTTAGGAAGGTGGATATCTGACTATGGTTACCCCCAACTTTTTGCCTAGTGTCTAGCTGGTTTTTCGACTTAGTTGGCCTGAGATCCTGCCATTCAGGGTCTCAGGCTGTCTGCTCTCTCTTTAAAATGGACTCCATGTACCCTAGGTACATAACCAATTGGTAAGGATCACCTTATTGGACCCTGTACAGTGTACCCTAGGTACCCAGGGCATAGGTGTACCCTAGGCCTCCCAGGGGCTGCAGCATGTATTAAGCCACCCCTGGTCTGGCCTTCCAATCAGACACAACTGGCTGATCACTCAGCTGGGGCAAGGTCGTGTAATCACCCCTTGCTTAGATAAAGTATACCTATATCTACCCTTAAAATAGACACGTGTACCTATCAGCCACTCCTATGGCAGGCCTTAACCATCCTGGAGGCAGAGTGCTTGGTAACACGTGAGATGGTGCTCTAGCATGAGCTGAGCCTGTCTGCAGCTTTCGGATCCATGTCCTTATAGCTGTTCTATGATATAGCCTACCATATAATCTTAAACGGTTATGGTAACTATGGTTTGGCATTATCAAAACATGTCGTGTAAGGTGTCTAACACTTAGGAATAATACCCCCATACCATTTCTGGTGATGAGGATATTATTCCTCCCTTCTAGAGGGAGAGACATGTTAAAATCCTACTTTGCTGTTTAACTCTGACCAAAGCCTCAGCATCACAAAATGGATGCTGCTGCCACAGACACGAGTCTGACCTCCTGCAGCTGGGAGCCCTCCCAGCCAGGGAGGCCTGGACAATAGGTTTCCTGCTTGGGGAGGTGCTAGCACCTCCCCAGACAGACTTTAGTGTATTGGGGCAGGGAGGGCTGAAAGGAATGAGACATGCCTGGGGCACACAAGGTGCTCCATGCATAGTCCAGTTCAAACCGGTGCTGGGGCACTCCAGCCCCAGCTCTGGCGTGAAACTGGACAAAGGAAAGGGGGTGTAACCACTCCCCTTCCTGGTCCCACCCATAGGAGGGACCTTGCAGGTAGCCCAGCCCACTAGCCCAGTATATCAGTAGCTAGCTGAGCCCTGCTAAATTAGATTAACCTGAATCTGCAACTTGAACAGAAACTCTGGACCTTCGACATTCGACCTCAGGAAGAAGACTGAAGAAATCTCCCTTGTGGCCAAGGAGTGACCACCCTGGGCAACCAGGCACGATCCAGCGACCGCTGCTTGCTTTGCGACTGATCCTACGAGGGACGACTGCAGAGACTGACCAGCGCCGAGACTTCCAGACACCTCTGAACCAGATCCACATCTCCAGCGAAGCTGAGACCCGTGGAGGCGACGAGGGACGTGGGACCGGCGACTTGGGAAAAGTGGCTAGTAAGTGACTAGCGCGACTTCCGAGGCTCCCTCGAGGCTGTGCTTGGGGAATTGAGAAGCCCCACTCCCGAGCACCATCTGCAAAGAAGACCAGCTCCCCACACTTCACGTGTTCTGCGTGGGGCCCTTCTGCACCTGTGTTGCTCGACGTGTTGTCCGGTTGCTGGCCCGTTGGCTAGTAGCCTCTGCGACGACGAACCTTTACTTTCATCTTGCTGGTCCGGCTCCTCCAGACTGGCACCCGCTCCTCTGTGAAAGAGAAGCACCCCAGACCTTCCTGGTCTGCACCAGAAGCAAGTCCTCCATCCTGCGTGAGTTCCGCTTGCCAAGGCTTGTTGGGTCCTGACTCGACTTCGACGCCGCCGACAGCAAGAGCCTTCGTGGGACAGCTCACCTCCTGGTCCTGGTCGTCCTCGACATCTCCTGGTACCCGTGGTGGATGCGACAAGCTTCACCTCTTCACCTGCATCTTCACGACATCGCCTGGTTCCTTCCTGGTTCCTTCCCGGCTCCTGGCTGGTGACCTAGACTCTGTCCCTTCTGCTTGCAGGTTCCTTCCTTCCTGATCCCCACCTTGGGATCCACCGGACACTCTTCACTGACTGCCTGTCAGCAACTTTCCTTCAGGCATCCATAGAAGTCAATGACGAAACCCGACGCAAGTTCACACCTATGCACCCGCAGCCCGTGGGCTAGGTAACTTGGGTACTTCGGTGCTCACAAGGGTATTGACTATCCTAGGGTCTAGTTTCCGAGTCTCGACTTTCTAGCTATACCAGAAGTGTCCTAAAACTGTTAATTTCTAACTGCTAGTAATTCTATCGACTTTTACGCGTGAGTGTTTCCACTTTGTACCTGAATCCCGTGGGCCTCCCACTTCCTAACTGTTGGTAGTGTAGTGTAGCCACAGCGATTCCCTAGGCCTATCCTGTGTTCGTGACAGTGGCCCTTATACCACTTACTTAGTATATGGTTTGCGTGGCCCCTAGGGCCTAACTGTATTACTTACCTGTGTGACTTAATGTATGCTTAAATAAGACTGTGTTGTACTTACCTCGAATCTCATAAAGAGTGCTGAGGGTTTGCTTAGAATAAATACATTCTATTTTTATATATATCTGTTGTGGTGTCCTTTCATTTGGTATTCAAGGGATTACATATGGTATAACAGCTGGCTTCACATGCCATTCAGAGTTTAGCCTAAGACTGCTCTTGTCCATGCTACCACTAGGATAGCTGGTCTATAAGGTTGACTTTACAACCAATCACCATAAGGGTTGTTTGGACTGATACAAGGTGTACACTAGAATTAGTGACATCATAGATCAGGCCAACTTCTCACAGCCATTTCAAAGGAAAATCATTTTGATGGTAATACACCTACCAGGTTTACAAAACTTAGATGCAGGAAAACTAAGCAGTCACACAACCATTTCACACAAATGGGAATCAAAACACCAAGTATTAGACAAGGTCTTTCACCACTGGGGTGCTGCAGAAATAGATCTTTTTGCAAGACCAGAAAACTCAAAATGCTGAACCTTCATTTCTGGGAATCCAAACCACTGGTCTTAGGCAAGTGCCCCATCAATAGACTGGTTAGAGAAATTTGGGTATGCTTTTCCTCCAGTACCACTCATAACGCTTGCAATAAACAAGTGCAGACAATCCTGCAGCCCCCGCCTCATTTTAACAGCACCACAATGGCAAGATGGAATGGTTTTTCAGACTTCATGGGAATATTGCTGAAGAAAGTCACGAAACTACCAACCCTAACAGATCTCCTGTCATTGCAGAAGGGACCGATTCTTCACCTGGAGCCAACCAGTCTCAGTCTTGCAGCTTTGCCCTTGAAGACTGAGGAAATGCAATGCGGCTAAGTGGAAGAGATGTATGCATTGGTGCATCTAAGAGGGTGTTTTGGACATTCTATCACTTAGCATCACAGTATCAAAAGGTTTTTCTGTGCACCACTCATCAAGAGATTCCTGGAATGGACAAAGAGAATAGCTCCACCCTGGTTTGCTATAAAACCCATGTGGAAACTAAATCGGGTACTCGTACCCTGGTGATGGAGGTGGTTAAACCACTGCAGGATTCAGGTTTTCAGACCTGAAAACGGTAATCTTAACCGCTTCAGTGCCCATGACGAGATGGTCTCGTCATGGAGCGCGGTTGCGCTGTGCCCATGACGAGACTATCTCGTCATGAACCCCGCCCGCTAATGCAACGCCCGGCACAGGGCGGGGAAAGGGCGTGGCACTGAAGGGGTTAATAGCAGTAACATCACAGTGCAGGGATAGCAGTCATTTTCTATATAGACCGAATTAAAGTCAGACAATGCAAACAATTCTTTGTCTCCTATCACACAATGGATAGTTCAAGCAATCCAAATATGCTATGTAAAAGCAGGAGTCCACTATTCAAGACAAAAGGGGCAACCTTTGCCTTCCTAGCTAACGCTTCTGTTAACACAATTATGGCAGCCACTTGGTTGTCTATACTGTTGTGTAGTTCTTGTACATCTATATAGGATCTGCCTGTTTAGACAACATACACTGCAGGATTGGTGTCCAGACTGATTCCAGACATCCCCACCGGGTATGTACGCCTGTATACCAACTAGCTCTCACAGTTCCACTATAAACTCCTCTTACCAGGGAGAGAATAGTTCTTGGCAACTATCGAACATGACATCTCTGTCCCATCAGGGATCGTGGATACAGTACTTTTCGCTTAGTCACTTGTGATTACTTTGAGATGCACAGAATAAACGGTGTGGCCGTTTTTCAATAAGCATTTATAAAACAGTTGTTATTCTAGTGTAAAATAGGTGTGCTGAAACGACCATTAAACAGTATCAGATCTAAATGATTAGAAGCACTAAGAAAGTAAAAGGATGGTAGATTTCTACCATCTTGCTATAATCATGAATACTCGCAAGTACATAAAATACATGACAGTAATTATGTGTACTCCTACGATGCAATCCTAACTAGATCTACCCAAGTGTACCTAGCATGTATGTAGGTGTAGAGCCAAGAATCCCCCTAGGATAAAGCCAACCCCATAACCTGGATTGAGAGACTATGGGACCCCGCATTGGTCTCGATGGAGGGATGTTGGACCACTGCGTGCTGGAGTGTCTGCGTGCAGGAACCTCAGTGTTTTGCTTCAGTGTGTCAGCATGGAAGTCCTTTTCGCCTCTCCCTGTCTCAGCAGAGATATGGTGTTTATATACCCAAAGGGGTACACCCTCAGTGGATATACCTTGCTGTGTCATTTTGGGCTATGATGACAGGAGGAATGACCCTTATAAATAGTTATTATGCAGGAGATGGTAGTCCTGCTGAGATTCCAGGAATCCTCATGCATAATGAATGAGGCTAGTTTTCAGAGAAAAACCCTACGTCATTTAGGCATTACCTTAACTAGGTCAAAGGTCAGTACCAAGAACCAATATGTAGTGTAATGGTAGGGGAAATGTAGGTGAAGGCTGTATTCACTACCTCTGTCTATATCTAGGTACCTGTATGAAACATAACAATACACACCTTCATAAAACATTGTGTGAATATTCAAGTCATCAAGGAACCACAAGTGGGTCAAAATGTAACACAAGCTTATTTCAACCCATCCTCCAAGAGGGAAAGAATACCACTACAAAATCCATGCCCAGCAGGTACAGCTAGAAAAAGATTCACAATGCAGAATAAAGCTGTAAACTACCTGTACATGTAGTTCTGCAGCTTGAAGCATTTTCTGGATTCACATGCAACCCACCTCCTTAGAAATTAGGTACCATACAAATAATGTTAGGTGGGGGATATAAGATTTAGACATGTGATATGCAGGCAGCGCAATCAGACATGGACACAGGAACACCAAAAGGCAAAAATCTAAAGATTGTAACCACACTCAGGGACTTCCAGGACGCAAGGGAACAGGAATTCGACGAAATGGTGTCTGACGACTCCCTAGGGGAAATAATAGAGATGAACATTCTGGACCCAATCACTAGAGGGTGGAATAATGCACAGCATGTGAATCCAGAAAAATCTTCAAGCTGTCAACAACACCTACAACATTGAAGTAATCATTTTGTTACTAGTCAGTGCTGTGCGTCTCTGCTGAAGAAGGAAAAAATACAGTGAAACACATCTAGAGATGCACAGCACAGGGGATGTCCACAATGGTGAATACTGCATAAACTTTCAACTGAAGCTGTTCTATGGGGTTATGTGGCCCATAGATACATTGTCAACATTGATAAGTTAGCATGAGTTTTCCCTGCCCTATGCTGCTGCTTTTTGTGCACGCCTCTGCTACAATTTGTTTTTGCGACACTTTGCCTCTGTCCTGTACATGATAAGATTGTTTTTCACGTTCTCAGCTTTCCCTCCAAATTCTATCTGAATATAATGTGCAAGGTTGATCAACAATGTCTTTGTTGTTCTGTTCTGGTCAGGCCCTATTACCTACACAAAACATGTTACCAACAGCTGCAATATGGAAGAATCGTGCTTTGATATAGCGTTGTTGAATGTTTTTGAAACACACTCTAAGAAAGCCATTCCATGGAGCTGAGCTCTGCTGTTCCTATGATGTAAACCTTTGCATTTAGGCTTTTAGGTAGGGGATCAGCAAATAACGCCTAAAGATCTTCTGTTATATAAAATAACTTCTTATTGCCGAGGGGAGGGTGATTAGGCCTGGTTATTTTGCCTTTTTCACAGTCTTTTATAAAATGACAACCTCTTTTGTATTCTTTGGGATTGTAACAATGCTAATGATGCTAGCTTTATGCATTTTGCTGCTGGTCGTGGTTTGCATACTGTTTCATGAATTACTAGTCAAAATAAACATTTTGAACTTATTTAGTGACTCCGATTATTCTTATTGTGGACAAGTACGAGAGAGCGAAAGATTGCCTTGTTCTCGCGACTCCGGGGTGAGTCGGGAGTGCTCGTGTTCTGGGTTGTCTAAACATTCGTAGCTTCTTGATATTTGTAGGAGACCGAATGAGAGACTATTGCTAGTCGGTTGGGATTTTGGGTACTAATGTGGTAGGAGGTACACCCCTATTTACTGAGGTCCTGTTTTCTTGTGCCTAGTTCTGTGTATAAGTAGAAAACCCGCAACATGGCGCCACCAACATTTGGTCTGGTTCTTATTTGCGAGACGCTTGAGTAGTGCTCGTACTGGTCCACAATCCCCTCACTTCTGTTTCTGGAGACAGCTGTGATGGCGAAACCTCCTATATTGACGTTTTTATAGGTTTATTCAAGCTTGAAGTTTTAAAAGGTATATCTTTTCTTATAACCCGAGTTTGCACTGCCACTCTTTGAGTTGTTCTACTGTCTTCTCTATAATGACTGTAGTTGATATTCCGGCTCATAGCTGAGGGCGCACTTGACTCACCTACCGAAGAAAAATTCTCTGGATCCAGTCTGACGCTTGAGGGTAATTCTAAGGTGAGTAATCCATAACTAATCTATGTCTCTTACAGATATATTGTTACCAAAGGTAAGTAACTTGTTTGTTATGTATATATTTGCAAATTACTGCATAGTACTTCGCAGTGTGTGTAATAAATGTTATTTTCCTTTTCCATTGAAATAACACAGATTGGAAAAAATATATTGAGTGTTAGTATTGCGTACTAGTGAATGGTGATTACTAGCCCTTGCCATCTACCCTGAGTAGGCCCTGGACTGCTCTGCGTCACTACCTTGAGTTGAGCACTACAGTGGGCTGCTGTGTTTACTTTGAGGGGGCAATTGTGAACCTATTACTTGCATGGGCCTCTCATCCTGCACAACTGCATCTTGGAACTCCTGAATGTCCTCAGAAGATACATAGCAGACTTCTTCCCAGGATGTCAGCCAAAGGTCTGATACTGGTGACCCTCATTCTGTTGAATCACCAGCAGTGTTTCCCTCATAGTTAGCCATGTTCTCCTCATACGTAAGCATATGTCTCTCTTCATCCAGACTGGGTGATGAATGCTGTTGAGATCTATCACTTTCTCGAGGAAGGCTGCCCTGGAACCTCATAAATCATGGTCATCTCTGGAATTGTGCCAGCTGATCAAGATAAGGTTTGCTCTTCTCTTACCATTTAAAGACTTTCAAGCCTATCGGAGTGATGCACATCACAGCACAATTCTAAGAGTGAGCGGTTACCTCGTTCTTATCTCTCTGATGATTCACCAAATCTTCCAATTTGGTATTTATCCTCCAAGGAATTGGACCGTGGATTCCACAGATGCAACTTGAGTGAATATATTGTCCAGTCTGCTCTCCAATGCAGTAAACCTAGTCTCCATACTGCACACATTTTTACGCAGACTGTCAAAGGAGCTTATCTATACCTTTGCATCTGCCCAAGACCTTCACTAAATCGTTGACAGATTCATCCCCAGAATCTGGCCCCAGAGGATGTGGAATGAGCACAAAAGGGGGGCTGTACATTTAGACCAGAGGTCTTCACACTTTTTTAGGCTGAGCCCCCCCATCTAAACTTTTTTAGACTTCGAGCTCCCCCTCTACCATCACCACTTGACAACAAATTCTGGAAGCTGGTACTCTGCATCAATGCTAGTCATTCCCACCTGCAGAGTCCAGGTCGTATATGGCAAATAATATGGAAGTAAGAGTGTTTAGTAAGCTGCAGTTTTTATACTGCCTGTGGTTAGGTGACAGATGCTTATTACAAACTTCAAATGAAAAGTCTCCTAGAAAAGATGCGCACAAAAAAATTACAATGGTGCATTCTTTTACATATAAAACAACATTTTGCATAGATCAATAAAAACAATTTCAAAACTAATGAGACAGGTATACCAAAGAGACAGCCAATGTGTTAATGGATTCTTGCTACTACAATCCTGAGGTTGTGCTCCACTTCCAGGGGATTATTTGCAAGCTCCTTGCGCCACCAGCGCATCACTTTATGTGATGCACCGGCAGCGCATTTTGTTGCTCCATATTTACAAGGATGGGAAAAGCCACCCTGAGTGGCTTTTCCTGTCCTTGTAAAAACTGCCCCTTTACACGCAGCACTTTGAGGGAAAGGTGCGTTGCACGGGTGTTGCTGTGGGTGTTCCCACGCAACAACCATGGAACCTGACACATTTCCAGATTTACAAAAACCTGGAAATACATCTGAATGCTACTCCTCCCCATGGGATAAATGTATTTTTTTCTCCTAGTTTTTTATCTCTTTCCATGCATGCTGCATTTTGCAGCACACATAGAAAGAGGAAATCACCTCCTGTGATTGTTTATGTGCAGGAAGGTGTCCCTTCCTGCACATAAACAATCATTAAAAAAATGACGGTTTGCAAGTTCTATGTGTGCTAATGCAGCACACATAGAAGTTGAAAAATGCAATTTCAGATTGTTTATGTGCAAGAAGGGACACCTGCACATAAACAATCATCCCCGTGACGCAGGCATACTTGCACCATGGTACAAGGGTGCCTGCATTGGCGCATGGTAGTATATTGTGCGCCAGCGCAGGGGAGAGCAAAGGGATCCACCATATCTGTAGATATGACACATCCCTGTGCTTTCAAAGTGCTGCAGCACGGCACAGCCAAAGGGATTGCGGTGCCGAGCTGCAGCACTTGCTTGTAAATGAGGACCCCAGTTTTGAGTGGTACTTAGAAACTGGCGCGCTCACAAACATTTGTAATATATTGTAATATATTGTTTATATATATATATATAGCATAAACATGACCCAAAGGGATTGGCGCGCTTTACAGGATCATCTTTCACATTACACAAGGACACATTCATTTTTTGTAAGCACAGGGAGATTAAGTGATTTGCCCAGAATCACAGGACGTTGAGCAGATGCTGAGAACTGAATCTGGTTCCTCAGCTCCAAAGTCAGCAGCTCTGGCTGTTGTGCCACATCATTGCCCCTAGATAAGATATAAGGAAAAGGGGGCCCGAAAAACATGCTTTCTGACACAATTGAAAAATCAGTGAATATGTGGAGTATGGCCAGGTGTCGCCGGTAGAAGGTCATCCACAGTTTTTGAAGGAGGCCTAGGGGACATCTACATCAGACACATATGCGATATAAGTGATTCAGGGGGATATACACCTTTCTTCTCTAGCAGCGTCAAGAGCCATTCAGTTGTTAACATAGTTGGCTTATAAAGAAGATAGGCTTCCAAAGATGCAGAAACATGTCATAAGAAAGCATTTATATTTGCCCTACGAAAGACAGATGGCATATTTCATGATATGTGCTAGTATATGAACATTTTAAATGAGCACCAGTGACTTTAATCAAAGGTAGGAGACTTTAAAAAATAAAAAAAGCTCTTCAGACTTACCTGCTGCTGAATGGAATCCTCAGGAAGAATGCACCCGTTAGTAGCAGCGAGGTTACAAACTATGATAACCTTGCATGGGAAGGCTTCAAAAACGAGGTGCAGGTCAGCAACCCGATCTGAAGTTAAGCAATCGGGAGGCAAAAGGCAGCAGTGGTGAAACGCTGCTTTATCACAAAGTTAAAGTATTTTACAGCTTTTTTATGCAAAATTCGCGCCACTCCCTGGCATCTGTACTGCTGTCTATTTCTATGGAGGACGTCAGTGTTGACGGAACTACATGCTGATTGGCTGTTCTGAATGCTCCAATCAGAGAGAGCCTTAACTCGAGATGGGGGCCTGCAACACAGGAAGGAAACGTACTTCCAACGTGGGAAGCAACAATGGAAGGTGAAATGGCGAAGTGAAGTGCGCGCCCCCCCTGAGGTGAAGCTGCGCCCCCCCAGACTTTGAAGACCTATGATTTAGACAGTCTTGTTTAAGTACTGGGCGCAGCAACTTCGGGAATTCCCTGTTATTTCTGCACTTGGAAGAAGCACCAAAGGAACTGCTGACCTACTGTGATAACTCTGATATCACGTCTACTGTAGGAAGCTGTGTTTCTATTGCAGTACTCCCCCACTTTTTGCCAGATTTCTGATGCACTTTGACTTGATGGGCCCTGATGTGCTCTGGGACCCTACCAATCAGGTTCCCGAGGGTTGTGTTCTTTCCCAAAACTGTACCTTTGTAGCCCCAAATGGCACATCTCTGACCACATGTAAGAACCTTGTAAAAGGTACCATGGGTATCTGAAAGAAACACGTTAGTTAGATTCCTCACCTTAGAATATCCCCAGGCGTCAGGCTGGATCCGGAAAGATTTTTCTTCAGTAATACCCCTTGCGCGTCGCTAGGCGTCGTCTGCGGCTCCGCGTCCGCCGTCGGCGTCGTGCGCCGGAACGACGTCATCGGAGTACTTAGACGCCGCCCTCGCGCACTGACGACAGTTCTTCTTTTTTCCGCGCCAGACCGCGCCGATCCGGGAAGAGCTTACCCCTTTAGTCACTTTTTGACTAAAACTTTTTGAGACTCTTTTGTCTACTCGTCGACTCGAACTGGTGCCGGTGGGATCCTGGTTTTAAAGCCTGTGACTCCTGTTACCGACTGATGTCGGTAACGGACCACCATCACCGGTGCCTTTACTGCCTTGGGGCCGACCACGATGCGGAGTCGTGCCCCGACTGTCGGGCCTTGACCTGGAAGGCTAGGCAGGAGCAGTCCCGCAAGGTTCTCGAGCTCCGACACTCGGCTCCGCGCCGTTCATGGTCCCGGTCCAGGAGGAGGGCCAAGGACCGGTCGCGGAGCCGCAGCCACCACCACCGATCGTCGGGATCCAAGTCTTCGGGTAAGTCGAAGCACAGTAAGAAGTCCAAGAGATGACATCGCTCTTCGGACTCCCCTCGCCGGTCGCGCAACTCGGTCGAGGGTCCGGGTGGTACCACCCCCGCGGCTCCGTCGGAGCCGCAGGAGCCGCGTCCGTCCCCATACCCGCCGGTCCCTGGGGCTGACGCGACTCTGGCGGAGATCAGTGCCTTCCTCTCGGCCATGAGGGGCCTGGCTCCGCCGTCGACGCCTGCCAGTGCGCCTTCGGGCCCCGCAGGCTCGACTGGGAGGCCTAGCGAGCCGGCGGCTCCGGCCCCGGCGCCGTCATCGACTTCGGTCCCGATGCCGCAGGTCCCCGTGGGATCCAGGTCTGGATGTCAGTCGATGCCGGTCGACCTCACGATGCCTCCTCCGCCAGCATCGACACCTCCCCTGACACTGGCTTCATCTCTCCTCCAACCGTGGCTTCGGAGGAAGGTGCTACCTTTTCTGTGGCGTTGCGTAAGGCGGCCGAAGCCCTCGGGCTGGAGCTACCTACTGTGGCCGTGAGAACTAACCTCCTCACTGAAGTGCTCCAACCGTCAGCAAGCTCCTCGGAGTCTCTGCTGCCGTTTAGCGAAGCACTGATGGACGTTCTCAAGGGCACCTGGTCCAAGCCCTTCACAGTACATCCTGTGGATCTGAACGTGGCCCAACGCCACCGCCCTGCACCGGGCAACCCCAGTTTTCTGTCCCAACACCCCACCCCTGAGAGCCTGGTTATCCAGGCCTCTACTTCCCAGACATCCTTCCCGTCTGCTCCCCCGGATCGGGAATCCAAGAGACTGGAGCAGTTTGGAAAAAAGCTGTTCTCCTCCCTTAGTTTAGGGCTGCGGTCGATTAACACCACTTGTCTCTTGGACCGTTACTCCCACTCTCTGTGGGATACAGTGGAGGATGTGCTGCCCCTGTGCCCGGAGGAGGCCAGGACACGGCTCGCCCAGGCTCTTGCCGACGGGCGGGACGCAGCGTGGTATGCCATCCGATGTGGTTTGGACACGAAGGACTCACTTGGCAGGGCAATGTCGTCCACGGTGGCGCTTCATCGTCACGCCTGGTTGCGGTCCACGTCTTTTTCCTGGGGATGTCCAGAGCACCCTCATGGACATGCCCTGTGATGGCGATCGCCTCTTTGGTGACAAAGCGGACAGTGCGCTGGAGCACTTTAAGGACTCCAGGGCTACGGCCAAGTCCTTGGGTCTCTTGGCCCCGCGCCCGCAAACTTCCACTTTTTGCCCCTTTCGTGGCCAAGGAAGGGGCGCCCCCTCACGTCCGCCTAGCCACAGGCCGCAGAACCATCCTCCACGCGGTCGCGGATGTGGATTCCGCCGAGGCGGTACAGGGGGTAACGTGCCGGTCCATTCACATCCACCCCGGCAGCATCCGCCTCAAAGCCTTCCTAGTCCGTGCTTTCAGGCCCATTCAACGCCAGTGGGCGGCAGAGTTCGCCATCACCTGCTCCACTGGCGTTCCAGCACTTCGGACAGGTGGGTGCTGCAAATCGTCCGAAGGGGCTACTCTCTCCCCTTCGAGACGAACCCTCCAGCCATGACACCGCAGTGTCACCGCATGTCGGGGGATCACTTGAATCTTCTACGGGAGGAAGTTGCGGCCCTCTTGGCCAAAGGGGCCATCGAGCGCATTCCTGGTCCAGAAGTAGGCCGTGGTTGTTATTCCCACTACTTTCTGGTTCCCAAGAAGGGCAAAGGGGGCCTACGCCCTATCTTGGACCTGAGGAGCGTCAACGCCTTCCTCCGGAAGGAGAGGTTCAAGATGCTCACGTTAGCTCAGGTTCTGGCTGCCCTAGACCCTGGAGACTGGATGGTAGCGTTGGACTTGCAGGACGCTTATTTTCACATCCCCGTCCTGCCGGCCCACCGGCGTTACCTGCGGTTCACGGTGGGTCAGGAGCATTTTCAGTTTACTGTGCTCCCCTTCGGCCTCACCAGTGCCCCTCGGGTGTTCACGAAAGTGATTTCGGTGGTCGCAGCTCATCTGCGCAGATCAGGGGTTCCAGTCTTCCCCTATCTCGACGACTGGCTGTTGAAGGCGGGCTCACCCCAGCAAGCCGTCTCCCACCTCGAGACTACGGCCGACCTCCTGCATTTGCTGGGGTTTTCCATCAACGTGCCGAAGTCGCATCCGAGTCCCTCCCAGAAGCTCCTTTTCATTGGGGCGGTTCTGGACTCGGCGCAGTTCCGGGCTTATCCTCTGGAGCAGCGGGTCCGGGATGTTCAGGCTCTGATTCCCATCTTTCAGCCTCTATCCCGGGTTTCGGTCAGGCTGGTACTGCGGCTTCTGGGTGTGATGGCCTCCTGCATCCTGTTAGTGCATCACGCCAGGTGGCGAATGCGGGCTCTGCAGTGGAACCTGAAGTTTCAGTGGGCCCAGCATCGGCGCAACCTGTCCGACCATGTCTTGATCTCGGAGGGCACCGCACAGCAGTTGCAGTGGTGGCTCACGAACCGTGATTGGGTCAGCGGCAGATCCCTCTCCCTACCCCACCCGGAGCACGTAGTGGTGACGGATGCGTCCCTCCTGGGATGGGGGGGGGCCACATGGGGGAGGCAGAGATCAGAGGACTCTGGTCTCCGGCGGAGTCTCAGCTCCATATCAACCTTTTGGAGCTGAGAGCGATCCGACTTGCACTGCAGGCATTCCTTCCCTTTGTCCGGGGAAGTATGGTGCAGGTGTTCACGGACAACACCACCGCCATGTGGTATTGCAACAAACAGGGCGGGGTGGGGTCGTGGACCCTTTGTCAGGAGGCTCTGCGCCTCTGGACATGACTGGAACATCAGGGCATCACCCTGGTGGTTCAACATCTGGCGGGCTCTCTGAACGCCAGAGCAGACGAACTCAGCTGCCGGTGCATGATGGATCACGAATGGCGTCTAAACTCGGACGTGGCGCAAGGCCTCTTTCGGCAGTGGGGAGAGCCTTGGTTAGATCTATTCGCCACCGAAGAGAACGCGCAATGTCAGCAGTTCTGCGCATTGGAGTTTCCAAGGCGGCACTCGCTCGGGACGCTTTTTGTCGCGAGTGGAGTTGCGGTCTGTTGTACGCCTTTCCCCCTATACCACTTCTGCCCAGAGTGCTGAAGAAGATCAGGCGCGACCGGGCCCAAGTCATCTTGGTGGCTCCGGATTGGGCACGAAGGTACTGGTATCCCGAGCTACTCAGTCTGTCAATCGATCCCCCGATATGACTGCCTCTTCAGGAGGACCTTCTGTCGCAGCAGCATGGGACGGTCCTCCACCCGAACCTGTCCAGTCTCCACCTCCATGCGTGGAGATTGAGCGGCGACAGTTGATGCCATTTGACTTGCCTCCTGAAGTCTGCGATGTGATTCTGGCAGCCAGGCGTCCCTCCACTAAAACGGTATACGCCTGTAGGTGGAACAAATTTGTGGCATGGTACTCAGCAAAGGCTGTGGATCCCCCTTCCGCCCCTCTTTCTGAGGTTCTTCTCTTCCTTCTTTCTTTGGCCCAGCAGGGCTCTGCTCTGGGCCCTCTTAAAGGTTATCTTTCTGCTAACTCTGCCTTCCTCCGGCTTCCTGATCAGCCTTCTCTTTTCAAATCCCCTGTTGTTTCTCGATTCCTTAAGGGCATTACTCACATGTTTCCTCCTGTCCTTTTCGTAATGCCTCAGTGGGATTTGAATCTTGTTTTGACATATCTGATGTGTGCTCCCTTTGAGCCACTTCATAATTGTCCTCTTCATCTGTTGATGCTTAAGACTGCTTTCCTGGTAGCCATCACCTCTACTAGAAGGGTGAGTGAGCTCCAGGCTCTCTCTTCTAAGCCTCTTTTCCTTTCTATCCATCCGGACAAGGTTGTGCTCCGCACTCGCCCTTCCTTCCTTCCTAAGGTTGTGACTGCCTTTCACATCGGGCAGTCTGTTACGCTGCCCACCTTCTTTCCGCCTCCGCATCCCTCGAAAGAGGAAGAGAGGCTCCACCGTCGGGACCTAAAACGTGCGCTCTCCTTCTATCTGGACCGCACAAAACAGTTCCGGGTGGACGACCAACTCTTCGTTGGCTACGTGGGTGCTAAGAAGGGGCAGGCGGTGCACAAGCGGACCATCTCTCGGTGGGTCGTTTTGTGCATCAAAGCTTGTTACTCCTTATCTAAAAAGGAACCTCCTGTTGGGCTGAGGGCCCATTCCACTCGGGCCACGGCGGCAATGACTGCCCTGGGTCGGGGAGTTCTCTTGCAGGACATCTGTCAGGCAGCAACGTGGGCCTCGCTGCACACGTTTGCCAAGCATTATTGCCTGCACAGCCAAGTCCGGAGAGACGGCTTTTTGGCCGTTCTGTTCTCCAGGACTTTCTGGTGTGATCTTGGTTCGTAGACCCACCACCGGGGTTGGTATTGCTGGGGTATCTATTCTAAGGTGAGGAATCTAACTAACGTGTTTCTTTCAGATGAACAAGTTACTTACCTTCGGTAACGATGTGTCTGTAAGAAACATTAGTTAGTTAGATTCCTCACCGACCCACCTATCCTCCCCGTTTTGCGAACCGACATCTAGGGTTAAGGTTATCCTTTTCAGGGCCCTAGACTTTTTTGGCACCAGTGTCGTTCTCTTGCATGGCTCTGCGTTCCCGGAGCGGAAAGCTATGTACAAGAACTGACGTCAGCGCGCGAGGGCGGCGTCCAAGTACTCCGACAACGTCATTACGACGCCGACGACGGACGCGGAGCCGCAGACGACGCCTAGCGATGCGTAAGGGGTATTACTGACGAAAAATCTTTCCGGATCCAGCCTGACACCTGGGGATATTCTAAGGTGAGGAATCTAACTAACTAATGTTTCTTACAGATACATCGTTACCCAAGGTAAGTAACTTGTTCACCAAGGGCGCTGTGACCAGGGAAGGCCACTAAGGGCTGCAGCACATATTGTGCCACCCTTAGAGGCCCTGTACCTTAACATCCACACACTGCCATTGCAGGCTACGTATTTTGTTGCAGAGAACAATTAAGAGTTGGGTGCACTATACCACTAGTGAGGGTACAGTTGCATGAGGACTGTGCCCCTACAGTATCTAAGTCCGTTCTTAGACATTGTAAGTGCAGTAAAGCCATAAAGAGTATATGGTCTGGGAGTTTGTCATTACGAACTCCACAGCACCACAATGGCTTTACTGAATTCTGGGAAGTTTGGTACCAAACTACTCAGCATAATAAACCCACGCTGATGCCAGTGTGGAATTTATTATACCATGCACTAAGTGGGCATCTTTGAGATGCCCACTGAAAAACGACCAGCCCCCGGTGGGTTCCCTGACTGGTATACACCAGCCTGTCAACACGAGACATGTTTATGGATCCCTGGGTTGGGAGCCTTCACTCCCTGTGCCCGGAAACAAAGCTGTTTCTGGGCAGAGGTGGTTACTCCTCTCCCAGGTCAGGAAGAGCCATCTGTGGCAGGGGGGCTTCAAAGACCTTGCCGCCTTTGTAACGCGAACCCCAGCCTCTTCTGCTATAAGGATCAGGCACCCTTCCTGTCTCCCTTCCTTTTTCAGTCTGGAGACAGGCGGGAAAATTAGCACTGCCTAGAAGGTGTGCCCACCTCTGCCAAGGAAGAGGAGGTGAAGGCCACTCTTTAGTGCCCGCTATGTTGCAGATAGAAGGCACTCTTCAATCAGTATTAGGGATTTTGCCCACTCCCCGACATGGGATGAGCACACCTAGGGTGTAGTCACCCTAAGGTCAGTAGCCTATTGGCTACTGACCTCGAGACCCCTAAAACACCCCCTAAATACAGTATTTAGGGGCAGCCCTGAACCTAGAAGGCAGATTCCCGCAACCTACGAAGAAGAAGAATGAAAGAAGACGCCCAGCAGAGGAGACTGCAGAAAAGAACTGACTTGGCCCCAGCCCTACCGACCCGTCTGCAGCTTCCGGAGATCCTGTGCCAAAAATAACCTTGTCCTGCAGTTAGCGACCTCCAGAATCCCTTGGGGGACTGCCTGCCTACAACAAATACCGGATCTCCTGTGAAGAGCAGCTCTGTTCAACAGAATCACCAAAGAAAGACCCTGAGCCTGATGAGGATAAAGATACCCGACACCTGGTACCACCACTGCACCCAACGCCTACGGCCCAAATAGGAGTGTCTCACCAGTCCCAGCGAGGTCTCCCAGCACTCCAGAGTCAGAGTCCACCATAGCTTGACCCCTCCAGGAATCCCCAACGTCGCCTGCAACCTCTGCACAAAGACCCCCCCCCCCAACTGTGTGTGGCCTGGTAAGGTGAAATCCGACCTCAAAAAGCACCCCTGCTTCCGGCCACGCTGAGCACTGGAAAAGAGAACCTGAGGTGCACCTATGTCCCTGAGCCCTCCAACTTACCTGCCCAGATGTTGGTTCCTCCCGGAAGACTTCCTGGATGGAGCCTGCAGCCAAAACCCAAAACAGGCAAATCCCATTGAAAACAACAGGGGACCCGACACCAAATCAGCACCCTGCACTTTGTGTGCTAACTCGATTCCCTCTTTGCCTTGAGCTTAAGTCCAGGAGCTTTGCTCCCACAACCTTGTGGCCTGCTCATGAGCAGCCACCAACAGGATGTCTCCTATTCCACATTGGATAACATTGGGCCTCAGCACTCTGCACCCGGCCGCCCTAGTGCCACTGAGGGTGCTTTGAGAGTACATCTTTGACCCTGGGGGAACCCTATTTCACCCAGAATATCAACTCCCACAAACTTGTACTTAGCTTCAAACCGATAACTCATTTTTCCTCCCTAGGATTGCATTGACTATTTTCCTCTGAAGAAGTTAAAAGTGTTGAGTTGTGTTTGTATGGAAACCTAAGTAACTGTGTTTTAATGCCAAACAGTATTACTTACCTTTTTTCTAGGAAATGTCCCAGTGTGAGATATAGGCATGTCACACTGAGTAAAAACGTAATCCAAAAGTACTCCAAAGAGTAATCTGAAAAGTAATCATAAAGTAACTAGAAATGCCTAATGTCTTGAAATATTTAACAAACCTATAACAAAGTCAATTTCATTCAGCTTGCTTGTTTTTTTCACTCTGGCTTGAAAGTACAATTCCACTTACCTGTGACAAGTCTTGCTTGGTTCTAAAAATAAAATACAACTAAAGAAATACTTTTGATACAAACAATTGATCTGAGTTCAGTCTTTCAGTGTGTGACATCATTTATTGCCTGAGTGTGTAGAATAAATGCTTAACACTACCCTCTATCTGAAAGAGACATGTTAGTGATAGATTCCTTACCTTCGAATATCCCCACGCGTCAGACTGGATCCGGAATGTTTTCGTCAGCAGTACCCTTGCGTGTCGGTAGGTGTCGTCGTGTGGCTCAGCGTACGTCGCTGGCGTCGTAGCTGCCGAGATGACGTCATCGGAGCTACTTAGACACCATATAATTGATAACAAACAAATGCTATCAGTTAAACATGTATTATACTAGCAACCAAAAATACAACTGTCAACAAAAAACAAATTAAAGGAGAAACTATATATTGGGAAAGTAAAAAATCCATATGAAGTGTGAGCACATTTCAGTAGAAAATTTACACACAAAAAAATTGGAAGAATGCTATCTAAGTACTGCGTTTTGATCGCGAGTCAAACCCCAAAAAAACAAATAGTGCCTCAAATAAACCATAAATAAACAAACAAGTAGACGACATGTAACAGGGGCAGGCTCCATAGAAGGGAATCAAACGCCAAAAGGCAGAACAAATATAACAAATGCGACCGAAGAAAAGCACAATTTTACGAACGAGGAGCACTACAAGGAACGAATGACAAGCATTGGCATAGCCAATAGGTCTCGCTTTTGGGACCTTAGAAGTGTTTAGCCATGCAAAACTTGATGTTGTTTAATCAAGGATATTGAGCTGGATAACTAAACACTTATAATGTCCTAAAGGCGAGACCTATCGGCTATGCATTGGGTGGCCTTATAAGTGTTTAGGTAGAGCTATTGACTTTGACCATGTTTCTAAGCTGTGCAGTAGATAAGTGTGGCTGTATGCAGATGCTAAGGGGCTCCCATGTGTTTCCTCCTCGTGCAGAAGATAAAACCATAGCTTCACTCGGAGCGAAACACAGCGCTTCACTGGGAGAGAAACATGGTGCTTCACTGGGATGGGAATATGGCAGGTGCACAACAAGATGACGGAAAAGCAATGCACTGAAGCAGGAAGAGGACAAACAGGAGTACATGACAACGACTGGGAATGGCGACATAAAACAATACATCGAGAATAAGGGCAGGACAGCAAGAGGTCTCAAAAATACATGAATACCAATTCAGGGAATTTTGAGCAGGACAGACAATGGATAGAACTACAAGAACAATAGTTCTCTCAGATAAAGACAGGACAAACACGGGACAGAAACACAAATAAAGCAACGTATTGGGATAAGAGCAGACCAGGAGTACAAGTAAAGAAATGTACTGCGATAAGAGCAGGACAATGACGAAACCAGGTGACGAGAAAAGTAATGCATGGGGGGTGTGGGGGGGAGGATTTACCCCAGACTGCAAGACAAACAAAGAAAAACACGTGGAGAGGGGTACGACAAACGCACGGCTACAAAAAAAGCAATGGCGTGTGAGTTGGACATCCTAGGAAAATAACATGCACAGGAAGGAGCAGCGCATTTCAATGTTAAACTTTACAAATGAAAATCTAGTGCATTAATAGTTTAACTGCATAGCCTTTTTTGAAATATGTAATCTATAACCCAGAGTTTTCCTATGTAATAGAAAGCTAGAGGCAACCACTGGAGCAACTTTAAGCAACAACAAAAAAAAAGTAACCAACTTTGCCTTACCGAGAAAATACAAAACACACGTTAAGGCTCTGTAAATTGAAAGGCACAATGTCTGCTGCCATTTTCTTTAGCACAGAAAAGGACATTGCACAGCACTGGCTTTGTAGTACTGCTGACAGAAACAGGTATTGCCCAGTTCAATGATGCTTATTATATCAATCAATCAATGCATTTATAAAGCGCACTACTTACCCGTGTGGGTCTCAAGGCGCTGGGGGGGGGGGGTGGTGGGGGGGTGCTGCTGCTGCTGCTACTGGTGTTCGTTCGTGGAGCCATTTCTTCTCCAGTTTCCGGCAGGTGCGTTTGGAGGTCTGGAGTTCTTCGGTGAACCAGGTGGCTATCTTGCTGTTCGGCTGGCTGGGGGTTTCTTGAGTGGGGCGAGGGTGTTGGCGCAGTCGTCGATCCAATGTCTGAAGTTGCGGGCGGCGGCGTCTGGGTCGGTGGGTTCGGTGGGTGGGTTCAGGGCGAGGGTGGTGGCCAGCTGGCCCTTGGTGACTTTGCTCCAGCAGCAGCGGGGCAGCTGTTGGGCGCGGTGGTGCGTTGTGGCCTTCTTGTAGGTGAAGTGGGTGCAGCGGTGGTCGGTCCAGTGAAGTTCGGTGGTGTTGTTGAAGGAGATGTGGTTGCTAGCGAGAAGATGGGGTCAAGCGTGTGGCCGGCGGCGTGGGTAGGGTCGGTGACGAGCTGTCTGAGGCCGAGGTTGCTGAAGTTGTTGATCAGGGTGGCGGAGTTGGCGTCGTTGTTGTTCTCGAGGTGGAAGTCCAGGTCCCCGAGGAGGATGTAGTCCGTGGAGGCGAGTGCGTGGGTGCTGACGAGGTGGGCGATGGCGTCGCTGAACTGTGGCCGGGGTCTGTAGACGAGGGTTCCCCTGAGGGTGGTGTTGGGATCATTGTGTATCCGGAAGTGCAGGTGTTCGGTGTAGGAGAGTAGGGTCTGCTTTCTATGTTCACCCCCACTTTTTGCTTTTGCTTCACTGGTTTTCGACTTAGATGTGGCTGTGGGCCTGCTAATCAGACCCACAGCCCAGCTGTTCTCTCTCTAAATTCATACTATGTACTTTAGGTACATAACCCAATTGGTAAGGATCACCTTCTAGGGCCCTGTACAGTGTACCTTAGGTACCCAGGGCATAGGTGTACCCTAGGCCTACCAGGGGCTGCAGCATGTATTATGCCACCCCTGGCTGGCCTTCCATTATGACACAACTAGCTGATCACTCAGCTGGGGCAAGGTCGTGTAATCACCCCTTGCTTAGGTGTAGTATTCCTATACCTACCTTATATATAGACACATGGGTAACCTATCAGTCATTCCTATGGCAGGCCTTAACAATCCTGAAGGCAGAGTGCTTGGTAACATGTGAGATGGTGCTCTAGCATGAGCTGAGCCTGTCTGCAGCTTTCGGAACCATGTCCTTATAGCTGTTCTATGATATCGCCTACCATATACTCTTAAAGTGCCTTATAATCCTCGCGGTTATGGTAACTATGGTTTGGCTTTATCAAAACATGTTGTGTAAGGTGTCTAACACTTTGGAATACTACCCCCATGCCATTTCTGGCAATGAGGATAGTATTCCTCCCTTCTAGAGGGAGAAGACATGTTGAAGACCTACTACCCGGTTAAGGTTAACCAGAGCCCCAGCATCACAAAATGGATGCTGCTGCCACAGACACAAGTCTGACCTCCTGCTGCTGGGAGTCCTTCCAGCGAGGGAGGCTTGGACAATAGGTTTCCTGCCTTGGGAGGTGCTAGCACCACCCTAGACAGGACTTAGTGTATTGGGGCAGGGCGGGATGAAAGAAACGAGACACTGCCTGGGGCACACAAGGTGCCCCATGCATAGTCCGGTTCAAACCGGTGCTGGGGCACTCCAGCCCCAGTCCTGGCACGAAACTGGACAAAGGGAAGGGGGTGTAACCAATCCCCTCCCTGGTCCCACCCATAGGAGGGACCTAGCAGGTAACGCAGCCCCCCAGATTAGTATAAGAGTGGGAGCTGAGTCCCTAGGACTTTGGATTATCTGAAAACTGAAACTTGAACAGAAACTCTGGACCTTCGACATTCGACTACGGAAGAAGACTGAAGAATCTCCCTTGTGGCCAAGGAGTGGCTACCCTGTGCAATCAGGCACCATCAAGCGACCTGCCGTTTGCTTTGCCCAAGTTCTACGAGGAACCGACTGCAGAGCCCGACCAGCGCCTTGACTTCCAGACTTCTCCGACCCTGATCCACATCCACAGCAAAGCTGAGATCCGTGGAGGCGACGAGAGACGTGGGACCGGCTACCTGGGAAAATTGGCTACTAGCTTCCAGCGCAGCTTCTGAGGCATCCTCGAAGTTGTGCTTTGGGGATTGAGAAGCCCCAACCCGAGCACCATCTGCACCGAAGATCAGCCCTCCACACTCCACGAGTTCTGCGTGGGGCCCTTCTGCATTTTCCTACTCGACGTGTCTGTCCGGTTACTTGCCCGTTGGCTAGTAACCTTTGTGACGGCGAACCCTTAACTTTTCACCGCTGGTTTGGCTCCTCCAGACTGGCCCTTGCTTCCCTGTGAAAGAGAAGCACCTCAGGCCTTCCTGGTCTGCAACAGAAGCGAATCCTTCATTCTGCGTGGGTTGCGCTTGCCATGGCTTGTTGGGTCCAAACTCGACATCGCCGCCGCCAATAGCAAGAGCCCGCGTGGGACAGCTCGCCTCCTGGTTCTGGTCATCCTCGACGCCTCCTGGTACCCGTGGCTGCTGCGACAAGCTTCACCTCTTCACCTGCATCTTCACAACATTGCCTGGTTCCTTCCTGGTTCCTTCCCGGCTCCTGGCTGGTGACCTAGACTCTGTCCCCTCTGCTTGCAGGTATCCTCCTTCTTGATTCCATCCTTGGAATCCACCGGACACTCTTCACTGACTGCCTGTCAGCATCTTTTCTTCAGGCATCCATAGGAGTCGATGACGAAACCCGACGCAAGTTCACACCTATGCACCCGCAGCCCGTGGGCTAGGTAACTTGAGTACTCCGGTGCTCACAAGGGTATTGACTATCCTAGTGTCTAGTTTCCAAGTCTCTAACTCCTAGCTCTTTCCAAAGTGTCCTAAAACTCTTTAATTCTAAACATAACTATTTCTATCGACTTTAACGCATTACGCGTGAGTGTTTCCACTCTGCACCTGAATCCCGTGGGCCTCCCACTGCCTAGCAACTGATAGGATAGTGTAACCCCAGTGATTCCCTAGGCCTAACCTGTGTTCGTGACAGTGGTTCTTATACCACTTACTTAGTATATGGTTTGCGTGGCCCCTAGGGCCTAACTGTATTACTTACCTGTGTGACTTATGTATGCTTAAATAAGACTGTGTTGTACTTACCTCGAATCTCATAAAGAGTGCTGAGGGTATTTTGACTAGAATAAATACATCCTATTTTTATATATATATCTGTTGTGGTGTCCTTTCATTTGGTATTCAAGGGATTGCAAATGGTATAACAGCTGGCTGCACATGCCATACAGAGTTTAGCCTAAGACTGCTCTTGTCCATGCTACCACTAGGATAGCTGGTCTATAAGGTTGACTTTACAACCAATCACCATAAGGGTTGTTTGGACTGATACAAGTTGTACACTAGAACTAGTGACATCATATATCAGGCCAACTTCTCACATTGGTGAGCAGCGGTTGGGATCTGACCTTGCTGTTGTAATACCATTGCAATCTTGAGATATCAAATTGAAAGATTACAAGGATATTTGTCAGGTACATATAACATAGCTTATAAATACTTAAGTTCTACTGTACTTAGTTGTTGTAGATTGAAGGGCCTAGCACACCCTGACTACAACTACTAGAGAGGTTTTAGTAGACACAACTAGTGTAGGTAGGTGCACACACCACACCCTCACTAGATCATGTCTCTGAGAGGAGATCAAGATGATTCTCTCTCAGGAGGGGTATATCCTAGAAAGATACCCTACAGATATGATACCCTAACTTTTCAGGAGATGAGACAATTGTGTACCTCCAGAAAGTTAAAACAGGGTTCAAACCCTACCCTCATTTATCTAGTGGAGATCTTAGAAGAGTATGATGCTCAGAGAGCCTCCCAGGATGGTACCTTAGGTACCAATGAGGGTCTACCCTCTACAGAAGACTCCCCTCACAATACTGATCTAGATGAGTCAGCAGGGACTTCAGAAGATGAGGTAGATAGCCAGGTCCAAGTTAGGAGACTTAGCCAGGCTAACTTAAGCCTACATGGGAGTCAGAATGGGGTCCCCCCTATTCAGACCCTCAAGTGGACTTAACCAGAGAAGCAGGAGAGGAAGAACCCCTTCAAGGGAATCTATCCACTCCCATGTCTCTAATAGCTCCAATGCCTCTTCTCACAGGGGAATGACTTCTCCACAGAGAAAAGAGCATCAGGACAGAATGAGGGAAGTCAATCTGAGGATTGAAAGGGAAGAACTTGCCCTTGCCAAAGAGAAGCTTGCTCTGGCCAGAGAGCAAAAGTTAAGTGGGTTAGGACCCACTGGTGGCAGCACTATCCCTAAAGATAGAGACAGGTCCTATGACAATAGAAACCTGAGCAAGATTGTCCCTCCCTACAAGTGTGGGGATGACATCCACAAATGGAGAACTGCTTTGGAGAGGGCTTGCAAAGTACAGCAGGTACCCCAAAGTCAGTGGGCAGCTATCTTGTGGCTCTCCTTCTCTGAGAAAGGTAGAGACAAGCTCCTCACAGTTAGTGATGAGGATGCTGACAATTACACTGTCCTGAAGAGTGCTCTGATTGATGGGTTTGGCCTAACCACTGAACAATACAGGTTGTTGTTCAGGGATACCCAGAAGACACAGACTCAGGACTGGACTGACTTTGTAGATTGTGCCACTAAGGCTTTGGAAGGCTGGTTATTGGGTAGTAAGGTTAAGGACTATACAGGATTGTATAATTTGATCATGAGAGAACAAATCCTTAACAACTGTCAAAACCAGCTGCTGCATCAACACTTGATTGACTCTGACCTAACTTCTCCCCAGGAATTGGGAAAGAAGGCAGATAGGTGGGTCAGGACTAGAGTTAAGCTGAAAAACCAGAACCAGGGCGGTGATCAGAAAAAGGCAGACCAGAAGGGTAATGAGCAGAAATCAAAAGACCAGAAGTCTTCACCAGGCCCCCAAAAGGCTCAGGGGGAGGGTGGTCCCAAAAAGGATAAAAAGAAAGATGGCCAAAAGAAACCTTGGTGTAACTATTGTAAGTCCAATTCCCATTGGTATAGTGAATGCACCAAAAAGGACAAGGCCCCAGCCACCATTGCACCTAAGGCAACTGTACCCCCTAGTCCAGCTGTAAGTGGTGGTTCCCAGCAAAAGGGTGTAATAGGGTTAACCCTGGGAACTGAAGTGGATTCTGGCCTAGTCAGAATACCCACTCAGGCGTTCTGATCTGTGATGGGGACATAGCTTTGTCCTCTACTGTGGGTCCCAGTAACCTGGGCAAGTACAGACAGACTCCTTTGATCAACCAGAGAATGGCTCGGGCCTACAGGGACACAGGTGCTAGTGTCACAATGGTGACACCTGCCTTTGTGGACCCTGGACAGATCATGCTAGGTGAGAATTACCTAGTGACCAACGCTAGCAATGCCACTACATCCCATAGTGTGGCAATTGTTAACTTCTCCTGGGGAGGGGTAACTGGCCTCAAGAAAGTTGTGGTGAGTTCAGACCTTCCTGTAGAGTGTCTGTTGGGAAATGACCTTGAAACTTCAGTGTGGGCTGAAGTGGAGTATAGGACCCATGCAGAAATGCTGGGAATAGATGCACATGTCCTTGCTGTGACTAGGTCACAGGCCAAAAAGTGCAACACTGAACAAGTGCTGGATCCTGGGACAATGGACCAGACACAACCCAAGAGAAAGAGCAGTAGAGGTAAGGCTGTGCCTTCCCCCCTGCCTCAGGTAGAGAATCAGCCCTCACAGGAGGATGATTCTGAGAGCCCTGAATGAACTGTCCTAGAAGAACTGAAACCTGACCAGGTTGAGTTTCTTGGGACAGGGGGACCTTCAAGGGCAGATTTGAGGCAGGCACAATTAGACTGTCCTTCTCTTGAACCCCTCAGACAGCAGGCTGCTGCTGAGGCTGCAGGGAATGCTCAAGGTACCCATAGAGTGTATTGGGATGGAGGGCTACTGTACTCAGAGGCTAGAGACCCCACGCCTGGTGCGTCCAGGAGGTTGGTCATACCATTGAGTTTCAGAGGCTTCCTTCTTACCTTGGCCCATGATATTCCCCTTGCAGGACACTTAGGCCAGAATAAGACCTGGGACAGACTCGTCCCTCACTTTCACTGGCCTCACATGTCAGAAGATACCAAGGAGTTTTGTCGCTCCTGTGTCACCTGCCAAGCCAGTGGCAAATCAGGTGGCACCACAAAGGCCCCCCTCATACCTGTGGTGGGGGTTCCCTTTGAGAGAGTGGGGATAGACATTGTTGGACCAATGGACCCCCAAACAGCATCTGGGCACAGATTCATACTGGTGATAGTGGACCATGCCACCAGGTATCCAGAAGCTATACCCCTAAGGACCACAACAGCTCCTGTTGTGGCAAGGGCCCTACTTGGAGTGTTCTCCAGAGTGGGTTTTCCAAAGGAGGGTGTCTCTGACAGAGGTGCCAACTTCATGTCAGGATATTTGACTGCAATGTGGAAGGAGTGTGGTGTTAACTACAAATTCACTACACCCTATCACCCACAATGCAATGGGCTTGTGGAAAGGTTCAACAAGACCCTAAAAGGGATGATAAAAGGTTTACCAGACAAGCTTAGGCGAAGATGGGACATCCTTTTACCCTGACTTCTGTTTGTTTACAGAGAGCTCCCACAAAAGGGGATTGGCTACAGCCCTTTTGAGCTTTTGTTTGGGCATCCTGTAAGGGGACCCCTGTGTCTAGTAAGGGAAGGATGGGAGAGACCTCTCAGACAACCCAAACTGGACATAGTGGATTATGTACTTGGCCTCCGCTCCAGGATGGCAGAGTATATGAAGAAGGCTTCTAAAAACCTTGAGGCAAGCCAAGAACTCCAAAAAGCTTGGCATGACCAAAAGGCTGTGCTGACTGTGTACCAGCCAGGACAGAAAGTGTGGGTGTTGGAGCCAGTGGCCCCAGCAGCACTCCAGGACAAATGGTCTGGACCCCACACTATTGTTGAACAGAAGGGAGAGGTCACCTACTTGGTGGACCTTGGGACTCCCAGAAGCCCCCACAGGGTGCTTCATGTCAACAGGTTAAAGGCATATGTTGACAGGGCAGACATGGGCTTACTCATGGCTACAGATGAGGGGCAGGAGGAAGAGAGTGACCCTCTCCCAGACCTGCTGACTCAGAACCCTGATGATGGCTCAGTTGATGGTGTGGTCTTTTCTGACAGCCTCACTGATCATCAGCAACAGGACTGCAGACATGTTCTGCAGTCCTACAGACATATGTTCTCTCTGACCCCAAGTCAGACAAACTGGTGCACCCATGAGGTGGACACTGGTGACAGTCTGCCTGTGAAGAGTAAAATCTACAGGCAACCTGACCATGTCAGGGACTGCATAAAGATTGAGGTGCAAAAGATGTTGGAGCTGGGAGTCATTGAACCTTCAGAGAGCCCTTGGGCTAGTCCTGTAGTTCTTGTGCCAAAACCTCACACCCAAGATGGTAAGAGAGAGATGAGGTTTTGCGTGGATTACAGAGGTCTCAATGCTGTCACTAGGACAGATGCCCACCCAATACCTAGGGCAGATGAGCTCAGTGACAGATTGGCAGCTGCCAAGTTTTTGAGTACATTTGGCCTGACAGCAGGCTACTGGCAAATCAGACTAGCTGAGAGTGCAAAGGCCAAAACTGCATTCTCAACCCCAGGAGGACATTATCAATTTGTGGTAATGCCCTTTGGCTTGAAGAATGCACCTGCCACTTTCCAAAGGTTGGTGAATCAAGTCCTTACAGGCCTAGATGACTACTGTGCAGCTTATCTTGATGATATTGCTGTCTTTAGCTCCACCTGGGAGGATCACCTGGCCCACCCGAGGAATGTTTTAAAGGCCCTACAAAAGGCAGGCCTCACTATCAAGGCCACTAAGTGCCAGATAGGGCAGAGCAAGGGTGTGTACCTGGGCCACCTAGTAGGTGGGGGTCAGGTTCAACCACTGGAGAGCAAGATCCAGACCATAAAGGACAGAGCTTTCTTGGGCCTGACTGGGTACTACAGAAAGTTTGTTAAGAACTATGGGTCCATTGTGACACCACTTAATGACTTGACCTCTAAGAAGATGCCAAAGAAAGTTCAGTGGACAGTAAGCTGTCAGAAGGCATTTGATGACCTGAAGCAGGCCATGTGCACTGCACCTATTCTGAAAAGTCCAGACTACTCGAAAGAGTTCATTGTCCAGACAGATGCTTCTGATTTGGATGTGGGAGCTGTTCTTTCACAACTGAATATAGATGGTCAAGACCAGCCCATTGCTTTTATTAGTAGAAGGCTGACCCCTAGAGAGAAACGTTGGTCAGCTATTGAGAGGGAGGCCTTTGCTGTGGTTTGGGCCCTGAAGAAGGTCACATTCGGCGGTGCTGAGGGTGTCGTCTGAGTGGGTGGAGACCTCAAGGGTGGACTTGTGGACGATGGCGATTCCTCCTCCAACTCCATTGGTGCGGTCTCTGCGGGCGATCTTGTAGCCGTCCGAGATGGCAATGGCGATGTCGGGCACCGAGGCGTCGTTCCACCAGATCTCGGTCAGGAAGGCGACATCTGGGGCGGAGGTGTCGAGCAGGTCCCAAAGCTCGACGGCGTAATTGCGTGCGGAGCGAGTGTAAGCAGCAGAGGTGGTTGGGTACTGTCCTGGGTGGTCTGTCGCAGGTGAAGCTGCAGGTGCGGCAGGAGAAGGGTCCGTGGGTGCGTTTCGAGGTGGCCTGGAAGCAGCTGTGGTCTCGGCTGGTGTTGAGTGCGTTTGGGCACTGGCGTTGTATCGGAGTCTAGCATCGTGGCGTTTTCGGGGGCAAGGGGTTCTGGCGCTGGGCGCGGTCCAGGCGCAGACGGGCTTGCCTCTGGCGCGCCTCTGGTGTGCCAGCGGCCGCCATAAGTAGGGAGGTGGGAGGGAAGAGCAGCTGGGAGGAGGGTGGGAACAAGCGAATGGGAGCGGGGGGCGAGGCCGCAGGGGACGCATGGCGGGAAACAGCGAGGGAACAGAAGGCAAGGGGCGGGGCCGCAGGGGAGGCAGTGGCGGGAGAAGGGACGGGGAAAGGGGGCCGAGGACAAACGAGGGCACAGAAAGGAAACAAGCAGTGAAATAAACAAGCAGAGTGAAATACAAAAAACAATTTACAATTACAGTTCAGGCAAAAAAACAGAACCTGCAGTGACACAGCAGCCCAGGGGGGCCTTGAACACTCTACAGCAGCGGCACGGGGACGGGCGCAGTCAGGTGGGGCTGCGCGGCGTGGGGAGCGACCTGTCTGAAACCAGGGTCAAGGGTCGCTCTCACTGCCGCGCAGCGGCCGCCATAAGTAGGGAGGTGGGAGGAGCAGCTGGGAGGAGGGTGGGAACAAGCGAATGGGAGCGGGGGGCGGGGCCGCAGGGGACGCAGCGGCGGGAAACGGTAAGGGAAGAGAAGGGAAGGGGGGCGGGGCCGCAGGGGAGACAGTGGCGGGAGAAGGGACAGCGAAAGGGGGCCGAGGACAAACGAGGGCACAGAAAGGAAACAAGCAGTGAAATAAACAAGCAGAGTGAAATACAATTACAGTTCAGGCAAAAAAACAGAACCTGCAGTGACACAGCAGCCCAGGGGGGCCTTGAACACTCTACAGCAGCGGCACGTGGACGAGCGCAGTCAGGTGGAGCTGCGCGGAGTGGGGAGCGACCTGCCTGAAACCAGGGTCAAGGTTATACCAACATTAGAAGGATAAAGGCTATCATAACAAGGATAGAATCTTTTGATGTGTGAGTTAAACACAGATCTCATCAGTAAATCCTTATCATCAGGCCTTTAAGTGGGCCGGGTCCTGTTGGGTCTCAGACCCACTGGTAATTAAAATGGACTTTGAAATGGGTTCCTTTCAGGCCCCAAATATATATCCTTAAATGTAAAAGTTTTAAAATTTTTTAAAAAAGACTGAAAACCCTCATGGTAAGCCATATCAGTTTGCAGTTTTTATTTCACATGTTTTATATAACCTTGCAGAATTTAAGAATATTTGCTTTTTCTAGATACATTTTTTTTGAAGTTTTATTCATGTAACTTTGGAGTCTTGTATAGTGCGTGCTGTGTACTGAGCCGCCTTTGAAAGGCCTGGATAAGTTAAGATTGTCCGTCGGTGTTTATGATAAGGACAACTAATAGCTCTGGAGCCGAGGCTGAAGGCAAAGTGAGGGTCGAAATATTGACAGCACTTTTAGAGGAAAGATAATGGGTGGTTTGTGTGGTTGCGGGAGTAGGTTATACAGAGGAGCTGAAATACGGCGCTGAAGAACAAAGATATGATGTGTGAGGTCTGCAGAGGGAGGATTTCAAAATGATGAAAGTTGAAAGTAACAGAGGGACTGCATAGGACAGCGGTGTGAAGGGAAAAACTGGAGTTATTGAAACACTGCAAAGACCACTACCTCCTACAAAGACCTTTGTAGTGTTGAATTCACCTTAGTAGTGCTATGTTTAATGTGGAATTGAAACATTTTCACTCCTAATTTCAGTTCTTGTACTTTAAGTCATATCCTTAATTACAGAATCCACACCTCTAGGGAAGTATGCTTCGTTTTGCTTCTTTGGCCACGCCCCTTTGAGGAACTCCCACCTTTACGCGTCATTTAAAGCACTTCTTAAGATGTTTATATAGCAGGGCAGCAAGCTGTTTTTTCGTTTGCCGAACTGGCCAGGTTACCGGCCAACAGTGGTACTAGCGGTACCATGGGTGGTTCCTGGAGGTTGAGCATCATAGGTGAATGGTTTTGTAGCAACAGCATGGTTTGAGGGTTTTGTTATATTTGGGGTACAGGCAGGCTGCTACAGAGGTATAGCATGTTCTGGCACGCGGCAGCAGCATGCAGAGGAGAAGGTGTGAGAACCGAAGCCGAGGAGAAACGGCGTCCGGATAGGGGTTTTCTTTTTTAATACATTTTTATCCCATGCCACCCTGTTCCCTGCCAGCCGCCACTGCTTGGGTTGAAAAGCAGTTGGCACTGGCAAACACTGTATATGACATGGCTGCTTTATTATACAGCCATGCGGAGAGGATATAGCTTAACTGCTAGAGCAGCCGACATTGTATTTGGGGAACCAGCGTTCGAGTCTAAGCGGGAGGCTCAATATCCTGTGATTCTGGGCAAATTAGCACGGACAGATTTAAGTAATTTGAAATCACTTGAATCTCTCTGTACCTAAAAATGAATGTGTCCGACTGTAATGCAGTGCAATTGGAGCTCGTATGAAGCGTTCGCTGTACCTTTGGGTTGAGTTTGCGCTATATTTAAAAGAAAAATATACAGCATAGGGTCTTGCCCTTAATGTGTTTCTGCTGTTGGTATACTGCTCTTTTAGTCTCTTTGTCGAAGAGACCCTTCCTGTGCATTAGGCCATTTGTCACCACCACAGCATTCCTCTCATTCCTCTCGCCCAAGGTTTTCGAGGCAGCAAGGCATGCAGGAACAACTGGATGGCAGAGTACATGCTAAATGGCACTGCTACATTAACTTAGCCTACCTGCTATCACAGGCAGGCAGTGTCAGCCCTGAAGCACAGCAGGCACTTCGCACACGAGGAAAATTGAAGCGGTGGAGTCAGAGAGAGGTATTCCTTCTGAATTTGACACCTCTCTTGCTTTTCCTTGCCTGGCCTCGAGGCAGAAGAACTTGGAGTCGGAGTGTATAAAAAGCAAAGATAAAAGAAATAAATAAATTAAGTTGTTAGTTGAGGTTTTTTTTCTTTTTTCTTTTTACTACGGCTGGGGTCATTGATTGAAGAGCAGTTTAGTTTTGTGTATGGCGTTCATAATGTGCCATTAGTTTGCCTTGCCTTCGGTTCACAAACTCAGTGTCGCGCCTGACAGGCACTGTACTGACAGTCTCAGTTACAATGATTTAGTTCCACACAGGCTTCCTTCACTCTAATTTTCTTAAAACGTTTTTTTTCTCAGTTGACCAGAAAAGGCACAGACACAGTGGCTTTATCAAGCCAGACCTGTAATTAAAGATTAAGAAAAATAGAACGCTTTCTTGGTAGTGGTGTCAGCCCATCTTTAAATTAAGCTAGTTTCTCGTTGCCGCTTCTTGATAATATACAGATTTATTATTATCGTTCAACGTGACATGTTTCAATATGCCAGAGCTGCCGAATTTGGAGCTGGGGAACTAGGTTCGAGTCTCGGCTAGCTTCCTGTGATTCTAGACAAATCACGTGATCTTCCCGTGCCTACTAAACATGAATGTGTCCTTGTTTGGTGCAACTTGTTCTCTTGTTAAGCACCCCTATACCTTCCGGTCGAGTTTGCGCTATATAAAACTGCAAAGAAAAAACAAAACTGGCATACCCCTGTTTAAAAAGCGGAAGCGCACTAAGCAGTATGAATCACACGGTAAATGCAACAGATGAACTAAGACCTTTTGCAGACCAAACCATCCTACTGAAGATTAAAGCTGTGCCATGAAACACATCTGCATACTCCTTTAACGCTTGGGGTAAGTTTTACTTTAGATAAATACATATTTTTAGCATACAAATGCGGTTAGCGGTCCGGAGCGATGGTCTGTGAACCCTATGAGCTGAACAGTTATGTTGCAATGAGAACCTGGAATTGTATTCTTTATTTTTTCTGGGGCTCTTCTACAAATGTTACGGTCTCTGTAAACATGATTAAGGTAATTTGTGACTGCCTGCCCACTCACAAGCTGGCGCATACCACAAGGATTGCCTCAATTGGACTAAATCAGCGTTACCTCATAAGTGCCGAGTGTTGCAGTGGGAGTTATTGGCTGTATCGTGATCTCCAGCAGGGCATTCACACTACGCGAGAGCAGCCGTTCCTGCAACTTGAGAGCACTGCGTGCCAAGCATCACGAGGGCGCCCAGGCAGCACGACGTAGGCTGACTCCGAGACTCGAATGCACACACAGCATCAAGAGGACGTCCAGACAACGCGAAAGTGAAAGTGATCGCGTGCTGCGAGTGATGCGCTTAATGAGCATGACGAGGAAAGCTAGATGGTGCCTCTGTTCGTTAGCGTGCACCCGCGCGTGTAACCGCAAGCTATAGGCCACAGTGGTAGCATTTTCTGACGCCCTTACTAAAGGTCTCGCCAGAGCAGCGTATGTGCTGGCTTAGGCGAGACCTATAAAACGATGGGTGTAAACAAAGCCCACAGAGTATGTCTCGAATAAGACAGCGCATGTGCTGCCTAGGTGAGACCTACAAATACCTATCCAGTGAGTGAATTGCACAGTGTGAAACTGGATAGTCTGCGATCAGTTCAAGATTTTCAGCTTGACCAAATTGTGTGATCCTAAGCAAATGCTTTATTTCATTGAGCCTCCTTTTTAGGTCGAGCCTAGCTTGCTCGACTTTTAGTAAGGGGGTTTTCAAAGTGCTACCACTGGCCTCAAGCTTGCGTGCACGTGCGCGTGCACGCGCGCAGCCGCCATGTGGGTTTCTTCCAAGGCTCATTAAGCCTTGCGTGCCTCTCTCCGCGCTTCAATTCCCTCCCCTACCACAGATCGCGTCACTCTGCTGGCATCCACTCCCCCCCACCACACCCACTGCCACAGCTTCATTTTCGTGTTCCCCTTCTTCCCGCCCCCCTTTGTTGATGTTCACTTGATTGCGATCGCGATCAGTTTCACTTTCACGGGCGGCCACGTCACTAATGCTTGTTTCATTCGTACTTTTAATGTTACATGTCAGTCTGCTCGAAATGTTTGATTATCCGTAGTGTGTCTTCAGGTTCAGAACAAGTTGTGAACGTGTTTTAGCTGCCATACACAACGTTACTGCCCGGCTGCTTTTTTGCCGCTTGCTTGTAAAGTGCACTTTAGGACTCATTTCTACCAGTGGCCCTGACACCAGAGTGCACCTTGAGCAGGGGCGTGGGTACCACTGGCGCAGTGGGACCAGGGCACAGAGCCTTAAAGGGGCCATGGAACCTCGATGATTGTTGTATTTTACTGCCCGATCACCAGTCAACGGGGGCGTTTCCCTTGCTTGCCCGTGGCGTCCTGGCTACGTGACTGACCTTGAGAGGACTTCGCTACTTTATGTACTGCAGGTATGTTTTGAAACGTGTACTCAGGCGTGCCTACGGTTAATGCGTGTGTGTCTATTCGCAGTGTGCGTCTTGTTGTATTTGCCTATCTTGTGCTGGTACATTTGAGCTGTTTATGTACACGTGTTTATATATAGTATATCTATGTGCAGCACATTGATTAGTTTCTATAGTTGCATTCTAGACATGTCTGTTTGCCATAAAGGTACATCAGTGTATTGTGTGTAGTCACTGTAGTTTTGTATCTCGCCTGCCTGTGTGCAGCAGTGTTTGTGGATCTGCACATGCCTGGCGGTGCTTCCGCTGGGGACCCCTGGTTTCACCCCTTTGTTACCCCGCTTGGGTTCATCAGCCTTCCGAAGACACGGGCCTCAGCCCCCCCTCCCCCCTCAGTTGCACGACCCATCTGCATGAAAAGTGCTCGCCCGGCAGGCCTTGGTTGAAATGCTGACCCCACCCGTATCCAGGAGGGTTGGTACGGTCTCCACAATCACAGCCGCGTGTCCCTCCTAAACTTTCATACGAGATTTCAGGACCCAAGCGACACCCCCATCCCCCGCCCCCTCGCCCTATCACTACACATTTATGTAATCCTGCTGGACGTGCCTGTCCTAGAGGACTCCCCAATCATGCTCTTGCACCCTGAACCCAGAATGACCCCCATAATCTAGGGCGCAGCAGAGGCACCGGGGCCTCGAGCCGTGCGGCTCCATTGAACCCTGACAATTGCTGTCTTTTTCTACCCCAGGAGCAGTGAACGGAGCCATTTTGCGTGCTTTGCACCAGGGCCTGTGGCCCCCTCGCCACTCCACTGGCCACAACACTGGTGCACTGTGCGGCGCAACTGGGCAACCGCTGAGCACTGCGGACTATGGGGCCGTTACAGGGATTCAGTCCGATCCCAGGGTCTCACCCAGCGATCCATGAATACAAAGGGGTCACATTCACAATGGCGGCCGGGACGCTGGACAGACAGAGGCAAGGACACTGGACAGACAGAGGCATCTCCCCTGAGACAAGGGCTTTAGCGGGAAGGTGTTGTCTGACCTGGAGGCAGGAGCACCAGGCATTGGCAAAGCCAGTAGATTCCCTCACTACCACCCGGCAAAAGTGCCCCCTCATCCCTCCATAGCCATGGGCATCCGCAGGGGGGGCAAGGAGGGGGTGCTTGCCCTCTCCTGGAGCGCCCCTCCTTGCCCCCCCTGCGGACGCCCATCCTTTTGTCCGTAATTCCGGAGCCCTGCAGGGAGCAGAGCTGTTCCCTGCCAGAGGCCTTAACTCCCTAATGGGGCGCCACGCACTCCTCCTCGCAGCCCCTCCCGCCCATTGTCATTCTGTCTGTGGCTGATTATCACATACAGAATGACAATGGCCAGTTTGAACTGCTGAAGCATACATCCCACCCTGAAGCAATGAGGCAGCTCAGCTGGTTGGGTATGCGCTGACGAGACCAGCAGATACAGAGCAGTGTTGTGTGTGCCATGATCGTGTTTTTCTCCCTAAGGCCATGAAACACAACAGGCTCTGCCTCGAGTGCCACTTGACATCACCACTGCTAGAGGTGGTGCGGAAATACACCCACCCCCTTCAAACTCGTGCTCAATGGCATTCTGGTTCGTGCAGTCCTTTCCTTAATCAGCCATAGGTGAAAGTCCTAAGGGTAAGTGGCAAACTAGGTCTGGACACCAATACCTTCTTTTAACACTGTGTAGCTTGAGAGCACGGGGTCTTCTGAATGAAGTTCTGGGGGGGGGGGGAAGGGGGTCGATGCATTATCCTCCCAACTCAAAAATTGAGGTTGCAGCATAGCCCGGATTTCAGATCCCACTAAAATGTACACAGTCTTGTGTCAGTAACATATCTATCTGCCAGTATGCACCCTATCATGTCTGGCAGGACGTCCCGACCCTGTGTTTCACTGCCTCATATCTCTCTGTACCCCACTCCCCGCGCTCACTGTCTAAAATCCCTCTGTACCCCACACCTCTCGCTCACTGCCTTATATCCCTCTGTACCCCACACCTTGCGCTCACTGCCACAACATATCCCTCTGTACCCCACACCTAGTTCTCACTGCCACAACATATCCTTCTGTACCCCACACCTCGCTCTCACTGCCACAACATATCCCTCTGTATCCCACTCCTCACACTCACTGCCTGATCGCTCATTTTACCCTGCCATTCATCTTCTACGTGTTCTCTCCCCTTCCACTTATTCTACCTCTGTTCACCCCCTTACTTCTTTTAGTACCTTACTCCTTTCTCAATACCTCTACTTCTTTTCCTCTTCAGTAACATCTCTCTGACACATCTCTGCACTTCCTTTATAATCACGCACCCCTCTACCTCACCTGTCTACCTCAGTCTTTATTAATCCCTCTTCCTCAGCTGTCTCTACCTGTCTCTGACACACCTCACCCTCTCTCTACCTGGCCCTCTCATGTTCTACGACTGCGTTATTCTCCCCTCTCCATCTTTGATTGACCTGTCTCTGCTCCTGAATCTTTTTCTTCTACACCTCACTTCTTTGTCTACCCTTCACCCCTCGCTACTCTTCTGTTTGCCTCACTACGGTCTTTACCCGATCCACCTTTCAGTGCCTCTTCCCATTTCGCCTCCCTCCCTCACAGCGCTCTCCTAGCATGCATCTGTTTCTCCCCTCACCACCATGCCTGCCTCTACCCCTCCTTACCTTTCTAACCAGCCTAACTTTCTACCTTCCTGTTATTCCTGGTAGTGAACCTTTCATTTCACACGTCCGGTGGTATTACCTACGCATTCAAATTGAGTAGGTCATTGCTGTGCTCCCAACCCGACATCGAGACCCAGTCCCCTAGCCTCTCAACATGCCCAGATATAACAACAAGCATTGGCATAGCCAATAGGTCTCGCCTTTGGGACCTTATAAGAGTTTAGTTATCCAGCACAATGTCCTTGGTGCAACAACATTAACTGTGGCATGGCTAAACAATTATAAGGTCCCAAAGGCGAGACCTATTGGCTATGCCAATGCTTGTTGTAAATTATCACATATTAGAGCACCTACAAATACATACGTTCATAATCTGCGCTGTACGAAAACATCTTCTCAAATAACTTGATCTAATATGGTGAAATGTTTCTGAGTGTTAAAGAAATACACTTATTTTAATTTTGAAGATAAATTATCATATTCTAACAAGACCTTTGTTGCATGAGTGACATGCTAAATGTTTTCAAGGTTCGTCTCGAGTGATGAATGGGCTGTTGGGGCTAGAGCCGAATTTGTTGGCTCACTACCTGTCAACTTAAAGCCTCGCTCCCACTTCTTCATTCATCACACTGCTATGCCCCTTGGTTCGGCCCCCCCACCCCAAAAGGGGGGGTGGTGGCTGGACCAGGGGCCTTAGTGGAGGCTGGAAAGGGCAGGTTTAAGGGGAGCGTAGGCAGGGAACTGGCTGGGCAGCAGATTAGGACACTGGGTTCAGCCCAGCCATAAATTTAGGCAAGGAATTTGGCTGGAGGTGGTGGGGTATTTAAGCAGAAGCGCGGGTCGCAACACCCTCTTTCTCGTGAGAATGTTACGGAGAAGACCCACCCACCCACCTGCTGAGAAATTCAAAAGTTGAGAGTGAGGTACACTTAGGAAAAGTCCGTCGCAGGGGCAGAGGAGACTTACAGGAGGGTGTGTTACTAGCAGAGGATAGTGATCCTACTTAAACTTAGCATCTGCCAAACAAGAACAGGCCACAAACCGGTAACAGTCAGGACCCAGAGGGTACTGGCAAGCTACCGCAATGGCCTTGGGGGTTGAACCGGAAGAAAATAGTCAAAGTCTGTGGCCCGTAAGAAGTTGGGAGGCCTGATGGCACCAGAAGTGTAAGGTCACATGGTCAGGTTGGAAGCAGGCGCATACCTGGAAGGAAATGCATGGTGGTACCTACCGGAAGTGAAAGGTCACCCGGTCGGGTTGGAAGCAGATGCTTACCCGGAATGAAACGTGTGGTTGCACCGGAAGTGAAAGGTCACCCGGTGGGGAAGTGAATGATGGCCGGCATTGAATGTAGGGCACAGTGCTTCTGGCTACGGTACAGAGGTCACAGGCTTTCAAATAAATTGAAGTAATGCATTTGCAAGGGTCGCTTGTAAGTTTAAGCTGCCGCCTCAATTCTGCCATAACGTGAAATTGGTGTGGTCTAAGTTTGTGGGATCCGGGTGGGGAGACCAGGTGGGGGGTGCCTTCACTAAGCGATGCGTACCATAACGTGATCAAAAACAGGAGACAACACACTTCCAACCAGAGAGTGTGGTGTGATGACCAGAACGGCCGACTTTGGAACTCAACATCCTGTGATTCTGGGCAAATCACTTCATCTCCCGTGCCTACCAAAGATGAATGTGTCCTTGTTTAATGTAACTGATGCTCGTGTAAAGCGCTCCAATACCCTCGAGTCAAGTTTGCGCTATATAAAACTGCAAAACCACACATACCGTACACAGTATAGCTTGCTACCCATTTAGTAAGGTGCTTCAATGTGTCACAGTGTGGTAGGATGCTCTGTATAAGTGTTGGAATAAAATTCTATCTTAAGACATCCCTACATATTCAAGGCTTCAAGTGCAGCTGCATTCACATCTTCAAGTTAAAAGCTTATGGTGTCACTAGTTGATTGTAACTGGATATTGTAGAGACGCGCTCTAGTGTTTGCGAGCGCGCTCAGGGGCATGCCGGGAAGGGGCGCGGTTACGTGCCAGATCGCCGCGAGGCAACGCGGTGAAAGGACGCGTCCCGGCGCTCGGGGCAATAAAGTTATATAGACACCTCACACATGCCTCCTGTGTCTTTCGTGGGGCAAGAATTCACTACAAAAAGTGGCGACGAGTCCGGGATACCACCATAAGGGTCAAAGAAGCAGCAAGTGCCCTAATACACTGAACCTGACTACACCCGGAGCGCGGCAGCGGTGCGTCCCCACCACGTGCACGGAGACCTAGGGAAGGGGCCAAGTGCGGTTCCCCAGCACCACCCTCAGCCTACAGGTGAGCCCAAATGCGCCTGCAAGCACAGCCAGGGGCCCAATAGCCTTAAGGGCAATGCAGGAGTCCACAAAGTCACCAGATGACCTAGGCCAGGAGGTGAAGGTTCCTAAGCACCACCACAAGCGCAGTAGGAAGCTCCAATAAACAACAAGCACCAAGAAGGAGCACCAATCCACAAAACCAAGGCCAGGTCCCGCAGCTTCACCCACAAGCGGTATTAAGGGAGCATTGGGCGCAGCAGTCCAGAGCAGGGCGACCTTGTGCATGCCAAGGGAGAGTAACCAGCGGCCAGCACGCTAGAAGGGAGCAACAGAACTGGCGGCCCCAAGGTCATCGCGAGTAGGGCAAGGATGCCTTTCACCCACACAATCCAGCAGGTCATGAGAGCGGCAGGCACCAGGTAGCCCACCAGAGACAGACAAAAGATAAAGCCCTGTCCAACGCAACAGGGGCAGAATGTGCGCGCAGGCGACGTCGCTCACCAACCTGGTCCCCTTCCTACCCAAGAGAGGCGAGCCGGTGATGCCATGGGAAGATTGGAAGCGGTATTTCTTGAACTACCTAGAGGCCTTAGAAGAAGAAAGCGAAGGAGAGTTCTCCAGTTCAAGGAGAAAGAAAATACTGCTACACAACCTAGGTCCGGAAGGCATCAGGGTATTCGACAACCTGGTAAAGGCGGCCAGACCCGCGGACGACACAAATGTGTTCCAACACGCGCTGGAAGATCTAGACTCTCACTGCCGCCCGGTGGTGTGCACGGCCATAGACAGATGCAACTTCTTCCAAAGGAAACAAAGCAGCGGTGAGTCGATAGACGAGTATGTAGCAGCCTTACAGAAGTTGGCAGTGATGTGCAAATTCGGCACCCTCCATGACGAACTCATCAGAGACCAGATCATAATGCACACCGCTAACACGGCCATACAGGAGAAGTTGTGGGTCAACGGCGAGGCCCCCCTGAAGGAGGTAGTGGCGCTGGTGAAAAAGGCAGAACTATCAAAAAGATGCGCAGAAGCGGCGAAAAGAGAGAGCAGTGACAGAACACCTGTCTGTAGGATATCAGACAAAGACAGACCAGAAACACCTAGGCAGCACACACCGACTAATACGAGATACCAGAGGAAATACTCTCAGAAGGCCACAAGAACCCAGAGACCACAAGGAGAGAGCAAACACACGTGCTACAGATGCGGCAGCCAAAAACACTCGAGCAACGACAAAGCGTGTCCAGCATTCCGAGCCAAATGCTCCTACTGTGGAATAATGGGACACTATGAGAAAGTATGCCGGCGCAAGCTCAGCAGAACGGAGGTGAAGTACGTCGCCCAGGAAGCGAAGGGTGATGACGAAGTCCAGGAAGGAGGAAACGAAGAAGATGAAGTCCTGTGCATTGACGACCAGGTGTTGGGAGTAAACTGCGCGAGATCCAAGAAACCAGCGTTACAGATGGAGATCGGGGGCGTACAAGTGGACATGGTGTCGGATTCCGGCTCCCCATACACCATTATTCAACAAACCATATGGGAAAACGACTTCAAGCCCAGAGTAGGGGAGGAGTTACTTCCCACAGACATCCACCCAGTCACGTTCACAGGAGAACCCATACCCATGGTGGGGTACCAACCGCTCCGATTCGAGTTCAAAGGACGAAAGGCAGAGGGGAAACTGTACGTGGCGGAGAAAGGACCCTCCATACTAGGATGGATGGATCAAGGAAACTTAGGAATACAACTCAACCCAGGCGGGACCACCCAAGTGTTAATGATTGACGCAGCACAAGTACGCGGAGAAAACAGATGGAAGACGAAATATCCAGAAGTATTCAAGGGAACAATAGGACGGTGTGAGAAAGTGGCTCTGTATATACTGTTCCCTAATAGGTACAGGGTGTACAGAGTCCACAGTCCCCCAGAGGCTGATAGAGGTCAAAGTTAGGTATGACCTTACTCTCAAAAGTGGTAGCTTGGTCGAGCAGTAAGGCAGTACCAGAGGACAGTGTAAAGCATTTATTGTACACACTCAGTCAGCAAATGGTTTCACACACTCAATAATTGAACTCTAGGCCAATGGTTTATATATATAAAATATATGCTTGTTTTATTTTTAGAACCACAAAGGGGGTAAAAATATACTTTCTCAGAATGAGAGGTTGAATACAAATACTTTTGTTTTAAGCAATAAATTTGTGTAAACAGTCACAGTTGGTTGCAATAAACAATCCTATTTCCTAAACATAACAATGCATTGAGCTCAATGGTAAATTCAGGTTATTTGTAATAAATTACTTTTCAGATTACTTTTGGAATTCCAGGTCTGGCTCCTAGAACCAGCCTTGGGTCAGTATTCAGAATCAAGTGATGAAAGTCGACTTAATAACTGTAATGATTTTTAAATAATATTTAGCTATTTCAAAAGTTAGCACTTATAAAATATTTCAAAGAAAACATTCAATGGATCTCTATGGCAAGAAATTCAAATTGCAGGTAGAGTACTTTATCGTTACTTTAGTAATCCAGGACTGGGTACCTAGACCCAGGACTGGGGTCCTTATCAAAAACAGGTAAGTAATTTCGTTTGCAGAAATGGTACGATTTTAAAAGAATATTTCAAATTTGCAAAAATAGACACTTAGAAGAAATTTCACAGAAAAGCAGACAATGGTTTCCTATGGGAGAAAAATGAGTTAGAGGTAAGTATAGTTGTGAACACTTTTCAGGGTCAGGGCTGGGCACCAAGATCCAGCACTGGGAGCTCACCTAGGAGCAGGTGAGTAAATTCGTTTTTGTCACTTGGCTGATTTTTGGTGAATTTTTGCAGTTTTGAAAAGTTCACACTTAGAAGATTTTTGAAGAAAAAGCCAGTCAATGTTACCCTATGAGGAAAATGAAGTTAGCGGTTTAAGGGTAAGTACTCGACTGGCAGAGTTGAAATTCCGGGCATGGACTCAGGGGTCCCCCAGTGTCAGGTAGGTACAGTTGGTTCACCCTCAGCGGTTTCAGGACGGCCGGGTGCAGAGAGAGTTAGGCCCAATGTTATCCTATGAGTGATAGGGGGGCCTTGGTTGGTGGCTGCTGTCTGGCAAGCCACGCGGCTGTGGGAGCTGGGCTCCTGGTCACTTACTCAGGGCAAGTGGGGAAGTAGGTTAGCGTAGAGAGGGCACTACCAGGGCCACTCGGGCGGCTGGGTGCAGGGTGCTTTTGAGCCTTCGGGCGCTCAATGGAAATCAATGGGAATGTTCCGGTTTGGAAAAAGGCTGCAGGCTCGGGGACGAGGATGTTTCAGGTGCCACCACCACTTCGAGAGGTAAGTTGGGTAGTTGTAGGTTAGGTGGGTACCCTGGGATTGGGCACAGGGGGCCGTAGGGCGCCGGGTGCAGGGCTGCCTTTTGACGTCGGGAATCTTACCCTCTGCTTGATCGCGGTTGGGGTGGCACTTGGTTCTGAGGCTGCAGGCTTCTTCCAGGATGTCGAGGGGGGTCCTTGGGTGCCGGACTCGGGGTCACAGTCGCCGTGGGGTCGTCCTCAGGGTCTTTGTCCACTCCGGCACTGGCCAGGCTTGGCTGGTGCAGAGTGTGTTGGTGTAACGCCCTGAACGTCTCAGGATCGTTTAACAGACACGATAATGAGAACGCAACCACTTGTGAAGGTTTAGTTATTTTAATGAAGGCAAAAATAATACAAGGAATAAACAAAGGTTATAGTCACTGGAATCCTCCAGGCTAAGTACGTTACCAGCCCACAGCACGGATGGTCCTAACCGTCCTCTGCATATACGCCGATCCCGGCGTATGCCAACAGAGGGCAGAAATGAAATGGCCGACAATGCCAATCGGTAGGCTGTGAGGGGCACGAAGAGTGTTGGGGAGAATCGAGGAGTCAGGGAAACACCCAGCCGGGGTCTCTACCTGAAGGGAGCAGCCGCTCAACCTCTTCCTCAGACTGCACCGGGACGCGGAGTCACCTCCTGGTGATGCGTCACCGATACCCCAATCACAAGCAAAGAAGACTGAACCGAGAGCAGCCGCTCGATCGATCCTGTGGACTTCCGAGTCTGTAACGCGGCAAACACCTCCTGGTGTGCGTTACAGCTGGCAGTCCCTGTATCTCTGGTCGGGCTGGGAGTTACGACTCCAACCAGCAAAAGCGCCACTGCGCTTTGACTCAGCCGAGTCAAAAAGCGAAGCTCAATGGTTATCCGGTAGAGCTTCCGGGTCCTTCACAGGTGACGATGGGGCAAGACACGGCCCAGGGAGTAACGACTCGACCTACCTCCGTTCTTGCCTTACTGGAGCACCACTCCTGAACACTGCTCTTCACTAAGCAGGTACGTCGGTGTAAACACAATATCCGACAGCGTTGTACCTCCCGGTTCCTCCCTTTATAGGGCGTTGTTTTCCTTGAGTTATGTAACAGCTCTCCTGTTTACATAAGGGCGTGTTTTCCTTGTGTTATGTAACAGCTCTCCTGTTTACATAAGGGCGTGTTTTCCTTGAGTTATGTAACAGCTCTCCTGTTTACATAACCTCTCAACCGCTAAGCATCCTGGGAGATGTAGTCCGTTTTCGCTGGTTACCGTTTTCCTCGCATGACAGGAATTCTTGACAGTACATCCTCCCTCTCAGCGGCTCCCCACGGGTCCAGCACTGGCAGGAAAACGCCGATGGAACACGGAGACCAAGCGCGGAGCATGAACCCCTTCAGCCGGTTCCCATGACTGCTCCTCCGGGCCATAGCCTTTCCACGCAACCAGGTACCACAGCTTCCCCCTGCGCCATTGGGACGCCCGTATGCCCGACACTTCATACTCCACCTCCGACTCCACGCATACCGGCCTAGGTGTCCCAGACGGCTTGGAGGGTGCTGGTTTGAGCAATGATACATGAAAGACAGGGTGTATCCGCAATGACTGGGGCAAGCACACCTTCACGTTCACGGGACCCATACACTTGGTAATTCGATGGGGCCCATGTACTTGGGATGGAACACACTGTTCTTTTGAAACCTCATGTTTCTTGTGGATATCCAGACGTAGTCTCCAGTGCGGTACAGTGGCCCGGGCCTTCTCTTCCTGTCTGCCGCAGCCTTGTATCTTCTCTTGGCCTCTATTAGGACAGCCCTTGAGCGCATCAACGTGTCTTTTATGTGTGCCACCCTGTCCGCTGTGGCGGGAATCCTGTCCTCTCTGAACGGATGTAGAAATGGCAAGAACCTGGGATGTTGGCCATAGTTGCTATAGAACGGAGATGACTGTGTGGAGCTGTGAGTGGCGTTGTTATAGGCGATCTCTGCAACCCATAGCAAGTCGACCCATTCTTCCCTGCCCTGGTCCACAAAACATCGCAGATACTGTTTGAGCGTTTGGTTCAGGCGCTCGGTTTGGCCGTCCGTTTGAGGGTGGTGGCTGGTGGACAGGGCGGTCTTAACATGCAGCGCAGTGCACCAAGTCTTCCAGAATTGCGCAGTAAACTGCGACCCCCGGTCCGACACGATCACCCCAGGTAATCCATGCAGTCGTACCACATTCTTTAGGAGTAATGACGCCAATTCCCCGGCCGTAGGGACTCTCTTGCAGGGGATGAAGTGCCCCATTTTCGTCAAGTAATCCACCACCACCAGTATTGCCGTCATCCCCTGGTCTACCGGTAGGCCCACCACGAAGTCCAGTGATATGCTATCCCATGGTCTATCCGGGGTCGGAAGTGGATGTAAGAGCCCTTGGGTTCGGCCATGGTCGGCCTTCATGGTAGCACACGTAGGACACTCCTGTCCCCACCTCCTGACATCCACTCTAATGGTTAGCCACCAGAAATGCCGTCCCATGCTAGCCACCGTTTTTTCAAAGCCCAAATGACCTGCGCATGGAGAGTCATGGCACCAGATGAATGCTTGTTTCCTTAGCCTAGGCGTGGGTATCAATAGGCACCTGCCCTTCAGGGGTATCCCGTCCTTCAGCTGCCATTCTCTGTGACTGAGGAGCCACCTCCGCCATGCGAATGACCTGATCCCTCTCTTTATTCCCCTCAGGAAAGTATCCGGTTGGATAACCCCCAATACCATCCTCGGGGAAATTATGGAATGCTCGGTCGCAGGCAATGGTTCCTTAACTGCAGATTGACGGGACAGGGCGTCCGCCTTCCGGTTTTCCGTCCCCGGCCGATATGTGATGCGGAAGTTGAACCCCGCAAAGAAGATCATCCACCGCAGCTGTCTGGGAGAAAGGTGTCTTGTGGCCGTCATGAACTGTAGGTTCCGATGGTCCGTGTACACCGATACCACATGTCTTGCCCCCATCAACCAATGCCTCCATTCGGTGAAGGCGTCCTTGATTGCGAGGAGCTCCTTCTCCGCAATATGGTAGTTGCGTTCGGCGTCGTTGAGTTTGCGTGACATGTACGCAACGGGATGAAGCACCCCTGTGTCGTGGTTGCGTTGGGACAAGATAGCCCCCAGCGCCACATCCGATGCGTCCGCTTCCACCACGTAGGGGAGATCCGGATCGGGGTGAGCCAACACCGGTGCCTTACCAAAGGCGCTTTTCAGGGCCTCAAAGGCTTTGTTCGCTTCAGGGGACCAGACAAACTCCTTGGACTTCCTCAGTAGCTGTGTGATTGGGGCCACCAATCCTGAAAATCCATCTATAAACCGCCTGTAAAAGTTGGCGAAGCCAATGAAACTTTGGACGTCCTTCACGCTTTGGGGCACCGGCCATTCTTTCACCGCCTTGATCTTTCGTTCTGCCATCTCCTGTCCCTCTGGACTCAGCATCACTCCGAGGAATTCCACGGATGTGACGTGGAAGTCACACTTGCTGAGTTTACAAAACAGCATGTTTTCCCTCAGCTTTTGGAGCACAGCTTTGACGTGGTGTACGTGCTCCTCCACACTGGACGAATAGGTGAGGATGTCGTCGATATATACGACCACGTAGATATCCAACTCCTCTCTGAATACCTCATTCAAAAAGTACTGAAAGGCTGCCGGGGCGTTGCACAGACCGAACGGCATGACGAGGTACTCAAAAAGGCCGAACCTGGTCTTAAAGGCGGTCTTCCACTCGTCTCCGTCCCTCATGCGCACCAGATGGTATGCCCCTTTCAAATCCAACTTGGTGTAGATACGAGCTTTCTTGACCTGTTCCAGGAGTACACTGATGAGAGGCAAGGGGTACCGATTCTTTACGGTTATCGCATTCAATGCCCTAAAGTCCACACAGGCTCTCAGCTCCCCATTAGCCTTCGGGATGAAGAAGAGTGGCGAGGCGGCCGGAGACTTGGACGGGCGGATGAATCCTAGCTTGAGGAGTTTATCCAGGTACCCCCGGAGATGCACGTTTTCAGGCTCCGTCAGGGCATACAGCCTGCCGCTGGGAACGCTGGCCCCTGGCACCAGGTCGATCTGGCAGTCAAACTGTCTATGCGGTGGTAGCACTTCCGCCTTCACCTCATCAAATACATCCTCAAAACTGTGATAAGCCTGGGGGAGAGCCACATCTTTTTCTGCCGCTGTAGCCACCGTCTGACTCCCGCTCTCATCTGCGTCAAGGGATTCCGTTCCTATTCCACAATGCAGGATGCAATACGGTGACGTCAGTTCGATGCGATGTGTTGGCCAATCCACAGAGGGGTTGTGTTTCTGTAGCCACGGCAATCCCAATATGACGCCATATTGGGGCGCTCGGATGATGTTAAAATCGATTTGTTCCAAATGGTTCCTCCCACATCTCATCGGAAGGACCCCCGTGTGCTGCCCGATGGGCCCCGTCACCAATCGCCTTCCGTCTACAGCATAGACGTCTTCGGGTACAGCTTTGGGAAGAAGCACTAGCCCTAGCCTGCATGCCTCGTTGTGGTCCATAAACATGCCAGTGGCCCCTGAATCCACCATGGCCACAACGGGTATCCACTGGTCATGCACTCCCACGTGCACCGTGAGAAACAGGTGTCGTTGTCCCTTAGTGACCGAGTTGGAAAGTGAAGGGATGGATGAGTGACTCCGAGATGCCCCTTCTTTGGTCTGGGAGTCCTCTAGTTTTCCGCCGGTACGTCCACCACGGCTGTTACCGACCGGTTGGCCCGATAACGTGACGTCTTTGGTTTGGCAGGGCATTCACGTACGTAGTGGCCTTTTTTGCCACAATATAGGCACAATCCTTGTTTACGGCGTGACTCTTTCTCCGTGGCTGTGAGGCTCGCTCGTATTGCGCCGATGTCCATGGGTTCTCCCTTGGATGCGGTGGAAGTTTCAGGACTTCCCACTGTCACATAGGATGGAAGGGATTTTCCTTTTCTCCCATGATCCCCCTTTCTTTCACTTAGCCTATGTTCCAGCCGTAATACCAGGTTGATAAGGCCCTCACATGTCTTGGGTTGTGGGTCAATATGAGCCACGGCGTCCTTGAGCTCATCGCACAGCCCGTGATGGAAGAGCGCCGTCTGTTTAGCAACAGGCCACTTGGTTTCCGCAACCAGCCTTCGGAACGCGTTGAGATACTGCACCAGGTCGTTGGATCCCTGTCTCAACTCAAGCATTTCACGGTCCGCCGTGTACGAGTCAGCCCTTCTGTTGAAGACCTTCAGGAATTCCTCGCGAAAAGCACCCCAATCACATAAGATGGGGTCGTCCCTGCTCACCAGAGGTACGGCCCATTGTGCCGCGTTTCCAGCCAAATAGGATATAAGGAAAGCCACACGAGCCTGACTCGTGGGGAACGCCCTTGGTTTGCATGATAAATGTAGCGCCACTTGTGTGAGGAATACCTGCACTGTGTTAGGATCCCCACTGTACCTCTCTGGTGTTGCCAAGGGGACGGCTACCGGCATTTCCACTACTACCGCAGGGGTCTGGTTCGTGAGGGAGGTGCTGGGCGTGAGCGGGTCCAATTGGATAGCATCCAGTCTGGCTTTTACATCGGCTGTTTCTTGCCTGGAGGCAGCCAATTCAATTTGCACGGTCGCTAAAGCAGCCAGCACATCATCAAGTGTTGCCATGTCTGTTATCGACCGGGAGACAGTTAGTGTTCTTAAGGTCGGATATTTTGTAACGCCCTGAACGTCTCAGGATCGTTTAACAGACACGATAATGAGAACGCAACCACTTGTGAAGGTTTAGTTATTTTAATGAAGGCAAAAATAATACAAGGAATAAACAAAGGTTATAGTCACTGGAATCCTCCAGGCTAAGTACGTTACCAGCCCACAGCACGGATGGTCCTAACCGTCCTCTGCATATACGCCGATCCCGGCGTATGCCAACAGAGGGCAGAAATGAAATGGCCGACAATGCCAATCGGTAGGCTGTGAGGGGCACGAAGAGTGTTGGGGAGAATCGAGGAGTCAGGGAAACACCCAGCCGGGGTCTCTACCTGAAGGGAGCAGCCGCTCAACCTCTTCCTCAGACTGCACCGGGACGCGGAGTCACCTCCTGGTGATGCGTCACCGATACCCCAATCACAAGCAAAGAAGACTGAACCGAGAGCAGCCGCTCGATCGATCCTGTGGACTTCCGAGTCTGTAACGCGGCAAACACCTCCTGGTGTGCGTTACAGCTGGCAGTCCCTGTATCTCTGGTCGGGCTGGGAGTTACGACTCCAACCAGCAAAAGCGCCACTGCGCTTTGACTCAGCCGAGTCAAAAAGCGAAGCTCAATGGTTATCTGGTAGAGCTTCCGGGTCCTTCACAGGTGACGATGGGGCAAGACACGGCCCAGGGAGTAACGACTCGACCTACCTCCGTTCTTGCCTTACTGGAGCACCACTCCTGAACACTGCTCTTCACTAAGCAGGTACGTCGGTGTAAACACAATATCCGACAGCGTTGTACCTCCCGGTTCCTCCCTTTATAGGGCGTTGTTTTCCTTGAGTTATGTAACAGCTCTCCTGTTTACATAAGGGCGTGTTTTCCTTGTGTTATGTAACAGCTCTCCTGTTTACATAAGGGCGTGTTTTCCTTGAGTTATGTAACAGCTCTCCTGTTTACATAACCTCTCAACCGCTAAGCATCCTGGGAGATGTAGTCCGTTTTCGCTGGTTACCGTTTTCCTCCCCTCGCATGACAGGAATTCTTGACAGTTGGGTCCGCAGTTCCGGGCTGCTGCCAGGGGTTAAAAATAGGTTTCTTGAGTAGAGCCTCTACTCATGGGAGTCCCAGGGGCTTAGAGCCAAAAGGTAGCCAGGTCCTCCGGGGTTGGTGAGGTTGCTGGCCACGAGAGATGCCGCGCTGGTGCAGGTTCGAGAGTCGACAGGCCGGTAGGGCTGGGGCCTAAGCAGTTGGTGTCTTCTTCTCTTTTTAGCAGCTGCAGGGCAGGTCTTTGTTCTTCTTGCTCTTCTTGTAATTTTCTATCTGGAATCTAAGGAAGGAAGGTTCAGGGTGCCCCTAAATACTAGATTTAGGGGCGTTACAGGTAGGTGAAGGCCAGGGACCAATGGGTCCTTGTCCTGGGGTGGGTACACCCCCTATCCTGCCTCTCTCCTGTGGGAGGGGGGCAGTAGCCTAATCCTGATAGGGTAGGGCCTCCCATCTTCAAGATGGCGAGAGCCCGGAGATGTGCTTCACCTCGCCTCCCCCACCTGAGGGGTGGGGTGGGCAGGCTGGCACATCCCCTGTCCTTGTATGGGGTTTCCGGCCAAGCTTCCCGCCAGAGTGGGGGGTTGCAGTGGCCTGGGGAAACTCCAAATGGCGGCCTGCCTTTGAAGCTTCCCTTTGCTCATCCTGGGGGAGGAGATTTCTCACCTCACCCAGGATGTGCATTGTTGCAGGCCCGGGAGAGCAGGGGCTCTCCCACCCAGGGGTCCAGCAACGTGTCTGCTGTGTGGCAGCCTGGGCAGCCTCAGAGCAGACGTGGATTGTAAGTTAGCTGTAAGGGGGCATCTCTAAGATGCCCTCTGGGGTGCTTAGTACATTAAATCCTACACTGGCATCAGTGTGGGTTCAATGTGCTGAGAAGTTTGATACCAAACTTCCCAGGCTTCAGTGTTGCCAATATGGTGCTGTGGAGCTCGTGTTTGACAAGCTCTCAGCACCATGTACTCTTAAATGACAGCACTGCACTTACAGTGCCCAGGAATGGACCCGGGTACTGTAGGGGCACAGGGCTCCTGCTCCTGTGCCCACACCATAGGCGTAATGCACCCAGCTAGAGGGGTGGCTGACATATGCCTTGGCAGTTTAGGTGATGGGCATGGTACACAGTGATGTGTGCCATGTCGACTCTTTGTTTTGTCCTGCACCCAGACACTCAGCCTGCAAGGGCAGTGTGTGTGTAAGGGTACAGGGCCTCTGAGGGTGGCACAATGAGTGCTGCAGCCCTTAGAGGCCTTCCATGGCCACAAGGCCCTGGGTACCTAGGGTACCATTTACTAGGGGCTGACATGTGGCTAGGGTTTGCCAATTTGGAGTTTGTGTGGTTTAAGGAAGGAACATAGGCCCTGGGTACCTGATTGGCAGGAACCCAGGGTACACTCAATCGAAGTACATTCAGCAATTTAGCAAAAAGTGGGGGCATACCATGCAAGAAAGATGGCACTTTCTCACACAACCCCCCCCCCCCAAACGAAAGGTGATGAGACTAACCTTGTCCTATGGAGTCTTCATTGTCTAAGTGGAAGAACCTGGAAAGTCCATCTGCATTGGCATGGGCAGTCCCTGGTCTGTGTTCCACTTCAAAGTCCATTCCCTGTAGGGAGATGGACCACCTCAGTAGTTTTGGATTTTCCCCTTTCATCTGCATTAGCCATCTGAGAGGTCTGTGGTCAGTTTGAACTAGGAAGTGAGTGCCAAACAAGTATGGCCTCAGCTTCTTCAGGGACCAAACCACAGCAAAGGCCTCCCTCTCAATGGCACTCCAACGCTGCTCTCTAGGGAGTAGTCTTCTGCTTATAAAAGCAACAGGTTGGTCTTGGCCTTCATCATTGGTCTGGGATAGGACCGCTCCTATCCGTAGCTCAGAGGCATCAGTCTGCACTATGAACTGCTTGGCATAATCTGGAGCTTTTAGAATTGGTGCTGAGCACATTGCTTCTTTTAGGGCGTCAAAAGCCTTTTGACAACTAACTGTCCAGTTAACTTTCTTGGGCATTTTCTTGGAGGTGAGTTCTGTGAGGGGGGTCACAATGGACCCATACCCCTTCACAAACCTCCTGTAGTACCCAGTCAAGCCAAGGAATGCCCTGACTTGGGTCTGGGTTGTTGGAGCTATCCAGTCCATGATGGCCTGGATTTTGGGTTGTAAGGGCTGTACCTGGCCTCCACCTACAAGGTGGCCCAAGTACACCACAGTGCTCTGCCCTATCTGGCATTTGGATGCCTTGATAGTGAGACCTGCACTCTGCAGAGCCTCTAAAACCTTCCCAAGGTGGATCAGGTGATCCTGCCAGGTGGAGCTAAAGACAGCAATATCATCAAGATAAGCTGCACTAAAGGACTCCAACCCAGCCAGGACATGGTTCACCAACCTCTGGAAGGTGGCAGGGGCATTCTTTAACCCAAAGGGCATCACAGTAAACTGATAATGCCCGTCAGGGGTGGAGAATGCTGTCTTTTCTTTTGCTCCTGGGGCCATGCCAATCTGCCAGTACCCTGCAGTTAAGTCAAAGGTACTGAGAAATTTGGCAGCCCCCAATTTGTCTATCAGTTCATCTGCTCTTGGGATAGGGTGAGCATCTGTCTTGGTGACAGAGTTGAGCCCTCTATAGTCCACACAGAACCTCATCTCTCTCTTTTCACCCTGTTGATGAGGTTTGGGGACCAGAACCACTGGGCTAGCCCAGGGGCTCTCTGAAGGCTCAATGACCCCTAACTCCAGCATCTTGCTGACCTCAGCTTTGATGCTTTCCTTGACTTGATCTGACTGTCGATAGATTTTGTTCTTGACAGGTGCACTGTCACCAGTGTCCACATCATGGGTACACCAGCTTGTCAGACCAGGGGTCAGGGAAAAGAGGCTAGCATATTGTTGCAAGACTTGCTTGCAGTCAGTCTGCTGTTGGGCAGAGAGGGTGTCTGAAAAAATCACACCATCTACTGACCCATCTTTTGGGCTGTAGGATAGGAGGTCAGGGAGTGGCTTCCTGTTCTTCATCAGTCACCATCAGCATGGTGATGTCAGCCCTATCATTGTAGAGTTTAAGGCGGTTCACATGGATGACCCTTTTGGGTGTCCTGCTAGTGCCCAGGTCAACTAGATAGGTGACCTCACTCTTTCTCTCTAGGATAGGGTAAGGGCCACTCCATTTGTCTTGGAGAGCCCTTGGTGCCGCTGGCTCCAAAACCCACACCTGTTGCCCTGGTTGAAAGTCAACCAGTGCAGCTTTTTGGTCATACCAGTGCTTCTGGAGCTCCTGGCTGGCCTCAAGGTTCTTGGATGCCTTTTCCATATACTCAGCCATTCTGGACCTTAGGCCAAGCACATAGTCCACTATGTCCTGTTTGGGTTCTTGAAGAGGCCTCTCCCAGCCCTCCTTTACAAGACACAGTGGTCCCCTTACAGGATGACCAAACAGAAGTTCAAAGGGTGAGAAACCTACTCCCTTCTGTGGCACTTCCCTGTAAGCGAAAAGCAAGCATGGTAACAGGACATCCCACCTCCTTTTGAGTTTCTCAGGGAGTCCCATGATCATACCTTTCAATGTCTTGTTGAACCTCTCAACAAGGCCATTGGTTTGTGGGTGGTAGGGTGTAGTAAACTTGTACTGCACTCCACACTCTTTCCACATGTGTGTTAGGTAAGCAGACATGAAGTTGGAACCTCTGTCTGAAACCACCTCCTTAGGAAAACCCACCCTGGTGAAGACACCCAGGAGGGCCTTGGCTACTGCAGGAGCTGTAGTAGTCCTAAGTGGAATTGCTTCAGGGTACCTAGTAGCATGATCCACTACTACTAGAATGAATTTGTTCCCTGAGGCTGTGGGAGGTTCAAGTGGACCCACAATGTCCACACCTACCCTTTCAAAGGGGACCCCCACCACTGGTAGTGGAATGAGGGGGGCCTTTGGGTGGCCACCTGTCTTGCCACTGGCCTGACAGGTAACACAGGAGCTGACAAACTCCTTCACCTTTTGGTGCATCTGGGGCCAGTAAAAGTGACTCACTAACCTTTCCCAAGTTTTGGATTGCCCCAGATGTCCAGCTAGGGGGATGTCATGAGCCAAAGTTAGGAGGAACTCCCTGTACTTCTGTGGCACTACCACCCTCCTGGTGGCTCCAGGAGTGGGGTCTCTTGCCTCAGCATACAGTAATCCCTCTTCCCAATAAGCTCTGTGGGTACCACTGACATCTCCCCTGGCTTCTGAAGCAGCTTGTTGCCTCAGGCTTTCAAGAGTGGGACAGTCTCGCTGACCCTGGCACAGCTCTTCCCTAGAGGGTCCCCCTGGGCCCAAGAGTTCAACCTGGTAAGGGTCAAGCTCCATGGACTCAGTTCCCTCAGGGGTATCTACATCCTCTCCAGGGGGAGAGGGGTTCTGAGTGTTTGGCTGTACAGAAGCTGGTCCCCCAGTCTTCTTGCCCTTCCTCTTGGTTGGTTGGGCCATTATTCCAGGCTCCAAACCTACTTTTTCACCCTTCCTCTTGCTCTGTGCTCTGGTTTCCACACACACCAATTCAGGGATGCCCAGCATGGCTGCATGGGCCTTTAACTCAACCTCAGCCCAGGCTGAGGTTTCCAGATCATTTCCAAGCAGACATGCAGCTGGCAACTTTGGAGAGACCACTACCTGTTTCAGGCCAGTAACCCCCCCCAGCCTAATGTTACCATGGCCATGGGATGACTAGTGGTGACACTGTCAGCGTTGGTGACTGGGTAAGACTTCCCAATCAAGTATTGCTCAGGGGAAACCAGTGTGTCTTTCACCATAGTGACACTGGCACCTGTATCCCTCAGAGCTTCTACCCTAGTTCCATTTACCCAGGGGTACTGTAAGTATTTCTTTAAGTTGGGGGGGGCACACAGCCACAGTGGCAAACTCCACTTCTCCCAAGGAGACTAAACTTGCTTCAGTGTGTTCCCAGATTTGAAGATCCAAAAAATGGTCGGGTCGTGCACAGACCAGGAAGGTAACGAAGGTTTGGTAAGTTGTCGGGTGCCACTGAGGTATCACTCTCAAACCCTAAGAGTGTGAAAAGACAAGCAAAATCCATGCGTTGGCTGAACTCAGGCAACGTCCCTCTGGGCACACCACAAAAAGCAAAAGCTTAAAGCACGTTAATTCGTCTGTTTCAATGAAGATGCCGTGCGTGCTTGAAATCATAATATTTAATTGGTGTCTTGACTTTTCTATAATGTTTAGTAGGCTTGAAAATGCAATAAACGATGATATTATACATGCTCCATATCATCTAGTTGCCAATGCCATCCCAATGCATTTCGGGCCCATTTGGCCCTTCATCAGGGGAGTCTAAACAAAAACATACATAACAAAGAATTACTATTCGCAATGAGAGGTACGTCATGCAACAAAAGACAGTGAGGGACCCTGCCAGCATATAGATACACTCTGCCAGAAAACATGGTGGCCACCTTGTTATGTGCTGCAATGCCTAAATAAACGTAAAGGGAACCAAAAGAGTGTGAACTAAAATTGCATTGATCAAAGAGTACTTAAAGGGAATTGCCAGTGGTAACGAAAACGGTGAGCCAAAGTGCCGCATTTCATGCTCGGTAAAAGTGACAAAGTGAAAAGAAAACAAAAGTGAATGCTGCTGTTGTGCATCTCAATAAAACGAGAGCGTAAACCGAGTGCCTATAAAAACTCCGTGCAAAGTGAAATAACGTGCACATTGCTAAACGCGCTAAGTGTTTCAGTTCGTACGAGTATTTACCTTGTACTGAAAATTTCAAGCTGTAACCAAACAGCGGTGCCGGTTCTCGGTCACGAAATGTGGGTGAGTTTGCTCGGCGAACGGCGCGCGTTTTAAATGAAAAGAAACCGGTGTCAACCGGAAGTGACATGCAAGTAGTACGTCCGCTTGGTCATGTGGAACTAGTGGATATCATCGGCGCCATGTTGCAAGTGCTAGTAGATGAACTAAACAGTGACTGAAATGTAAACAAAAAACTAGTTGAGCGTAAAAAATACACACAAATGAACGTGTATAAAAATAGTGTGAGTTGAAACATTGTGGGCATGCACATGCAGCTATACAAAATTTACAGGTAGCAAGCGAATTCCAAGCGGTCATTGAGACCCTTCGGTTTCAGAGAGTCCAGTTTGTAAATCCAGAAGTTTTCGCGTTGTAGCAGAAAGGTGTCATTGTCTCTGCCCTCCATCCTTGATACGGTTTCCAAAACCAGGAATTTCAATTGTGAAATATTGTGTTGTTTCTCTAGGAAATGAGCGGCCACTGCAGATTTTAAATTGCTGGTGCGTATATTGCTTTTGTGCTCCAAAATGCGCGTCTTGATCTTCCTTAATGTTTTCCCAACATAGACCAAGCCGCAGGGGCATTTGAGTAAATAGATGACATTGTTGGTGTCACAAGTAGCATTGACATGCAATTTTATGGGGGTACCCCTCATCGGATGTGTCACATAGTTGCCCCTGATAATGCAATTACAATTGCTACAGTTTAAACAGGGAACTGTCCCGTGGAATGGTGTGGCTGGTGCAATGATCCTGGGACGGATAAGTTCTTGAATGTTTCTACTCCTGGTATATGCAAACATTGGTGGATTGCTGAAGATGCCATGAAAATCAGTTTCGAACGTCAGTATTGGCCAATGTTTTTTGATTGATTGTTTAAACCTATGGCTCATGGTGGAAAACCTAGAAACCATGACCATACGATTCTTTTCTCCACGTGTTGTGGGTTGTAACAGTCTCTCACGTGGCATGTTTCCCACTTTTGTTATGGCGTTGGTGATGACCTCCTGAGGGTAACCACGGGTGGTAAAACGATGTGCCATGGCTTGAATTTGATCATGTGATTCTGAGTGAGCAGACACAATCCTTTTCACTCGCAGTAACTGTGAAAATGGTAGATGATTCTTCAGAGCCGGTTGATGAAAACTGGTGTAGTGCAGCAAGTTGTTGCGGTCGGTGTTTTTTCTGAACAGGGTGGTGGTGAGTTGATTGTCCCGTATTGTCACTTGAACATCCAAGAATGTAACGGTTGCCTCATGAAAACTGAAGGTGAATTGAATGCGGTCGTTGATCTGATTGAGATTTGTCAAAGCTAACTTAAGAGCATCCAATGAACCGAACCAAAGGACGAAAATATCGTCAATGTACCGCAAAAATAATCGTGCATGTTCCTTCCATGTGTTCAAACTCAGAATGAATTTATTTTCAAATGCATGCATGAATAAATTCGCGTAGGTGGGTGCGGCACAATTGCCCATCGATGTACCGGTGAGCTGTAGAAAGAAGTCGTTATTCCATCTGAAGTAGCTTTGATACAGTGTAAAGGTGAGGAGTTCCATCAGGAACACTTGTAAATCAAGATTCAGGTCAGACTGCAGTAGTACTTCTTCAATCGCTTCAATTCCTAAGTCATGAGGAATGGTGGTATAAAGTGACTTGACGTCGATGGTGCACAACCACACTTCTTTGTCATCAGGCAATGTTACCTGATTGATCTTGATTAAAAAATCAGTGGTGTCCTTAACGTATGTGTTCATACGCGAAACAAAAGGTTGTAAGTGTACGTCCAAAAACTTACCAATGGGTTCATGTATGCTGCCCCTCGTGGACACTATTGGCCGTAGTGGGGGATTCATAAGGTCCTTGTGAATTTTGGGTAGCATATGTAAAGTGGGTGTTCTGGGATGTTTGGTCATTAGAAATCTCTTGGTTTTTTCATCAATGGTTCCGTTTTCCACGGCCTTGTCAATGATGGATTGTAGAAGATTGGCAAAACTGACTGTTGGATCCTGAGGTAAGATCATATACGTGTTATCGTCATTCACATGTAGGTCCACTTGAGTTTGATAGAAAGTGAAGTCCATTATAACAAGGGCGCCGCCCTTGTCTGCTTTTTGACAGATAATATTCCGATTGTTAGCCAGCTTATCCAAGATTGCTCGCTCCTTGTTGGTGAGATTCTGAAGTTTGGAACGTTTCTTAAAGTTGAAAGAAAGAATGTCATTTTTCACCAAGTTCTCAAAAAGGTCCAACGTCTTGTGGGAGATTGGTGCTTGAAAAGTACTCTTCGGGCGTAGATGTTTTAGTAATTGAGATTCAGGCTTGTGCTCAGATTGAATGACATTTTCAAAAAAATGTCGCAAACGAAGGTTACGCATGAATTTGAACAAACAGATATCTAATTCCAATTTGTTGGTGTGATATGTTGGTACAAAAGACGTGCCTTTTTGTAGAGTTTTGATTTCGATATCGGTGCACTACACCAGTTTTCATCAACCGGCTCTGAAGAATCATCTACCATTTTCACAGTTACTGCGAGTGAAAAGGATTGTGTCTGCTCACTCAGAATCACATGATCAAATTCAAGCCATGGCACATCGTTTTACCACCCGTGGTTACCCTCAGGAGGTCATCACCAACGCCATAACAAAAGTGGGAAACATGCCACGTGAGAGACTGTTACAACCCACAACACGTGGAGAAAAGAATCGTATGGTCATGGTTTCTAGGTTTTCCACCATGAGCCATAGGTTTAAACAATCAATCAAAAAACATTGGCCAATACTGACGTTCGAAACTGATTTTCATGGCATCTTCAGCAATCCACCAATGTTTGCATATACCAGGAGTAGAAACATTCAAGAACGTATCCGTCCCAGGATCATTGCACCAGCCACACCATTCCACGGGACAGTTCCCTGTTTAAACTGTAGCAATTGTAATTGCATTATCAGGGGCAACTATGTGACACATCCGATGAGGGGTACCCCCATAAAATTGCATGTCAATGCTACTTGTGACACCAACAATGTCATCTATTTACTCAAATGCCCCTGCGACTTGGTCTATGTTGGGAAAACATTAAGGAAGATCAAGACGCGCATTTTGGAGCACAAAAGCAATATACGCACCAGCAATTTAAAATCTGCAGTGGCCGCTCATTTCCTAGAGAAACAACACAATATTTCACAATTGAAATTCCTGGTTTTGGAAACCGTATCAAGGATGGAGGGCAGAGACAATGACACCTTTCTGCTACAACGCGAAAACTTCTGGATTTACAAACTGGACTCTCTGAAACCGAAGGGTCTCAATGACCGCTTGGAATTCGCTTGCTACCTGTAAATTTTGTATAGCTGCATGTGCATGCCCACAATGTTTCAACTCACACTATTTTTATACACGTTCATTTGTGTGTATTTTTTACGCTCAACTAGTTTTTTGTTTACATTTCAGTCACTGTTTAGTTCATCTACTAGCACTTGCAACATGGCGCCGATGATATCCACTAGTTCCACATGACCAAGCGGACGTACTACTTGCATGTCACTTCCGGTTGACACCGGTTTCTTTTCATTTAAAACGCGCGCCGTTCGCCGAGCAAACTCACCCACATTTCGTGACCGAGAACCGGCACCGCTGTTTGGTTACAGCTTGAAATTTTCAGTACAAGGTAAATACTCGTACGAACTGAAACACTTAGCGCGTTTAGCAATGTGCACGTTATTTCACTTTGCACGGAGTTTTTATAGGCACTCGGTTTACGCTCTCGTTTTATTGAGATGCACAACAGCAGCATTCACTTTTGTTTTCTTTTCACTTTGTCACTTTTACCGAGCATGAAATGCGGCACTTTGGCTCACCGTTTTCGTTACCACTGGCAATTCCCTTTAAGTACTCTTTGATCAATGCAATTTTAGTTCACACTCTTTTGGTTCCCTTTACGTTTATTTAGGCATTGCAGCACATAACAAGGTGGCCACCATGTTTTCTGGCAGAGTGTATCTATATGCTGGCAGGGTCCCTCACTGTCTTTTGTTGCATGACGTACCTCTCATTGCGAATAGTAATTCTTTGTTATGTATGTTTTTGTTTAGACTCCCCTGATGAAGGGCCAAATGGGCCCGAAATGCATTGGGATGGCATTGGCAACTAGATGATATGGAGCATGTATAATATCATCGTTTATTGCATTTTCAAGCCTACTAAACATTATAGAAAAGTCAAGACACCAATTAAATATTACGATTTCAAGCACGCACGGCATCTTCATTGAAACAGACGAATTAACGTGCTTTAAGCTTTTGCTTTTTGTGGTGTGCCCAGAGGGACGTTGCCTGAGTTCAGCCAACGCATGGATTTTGCTTGTTCCCAGATTTGCTCAGGGTACACCTCTGATCCCATTTGTATACTTGCTGCCCCAGGAGTGGCTGTACTGGGTGCCTTAGGGGCTTTGTTTTGGGGGCAAGTTACAGTTAGGTGTCCCTGCTTCTTACAGGTATTACACCAGGCCTTTAAGGGATCAAAGTTCTTCCCCCTATATGGTTGGGGCACATAGGGAGTAGTTTGGGTCCCACCCACCTGAACAGGTTTTTGGGGCCCTTTGGAAGACTCAGACTTTTTATTTTGGGGATTCTCACCACCTTTCCCCTGGGGAGGTTTTGTGACCACCTTCTTTTGGTCACCCCCAGTGGTTGTCTTGGTCACCCTAGTCTTGACCCAGTGGTCCGCCTTCTTTCCCAATTCTTGGGGAGAAATTAGACCTAGGTCTACCAAATGCTGATGCAACTTTTCATTTGTGCAGTTACTCAAAATATGTTCCTTTATGAATAAAATGTACAATCCAGTAAAATCCTGCACACCATGTCCAGCTAACCAACCATCCAGTGTCTTCACTGAGAAATCTACAAAATCAATCCAGGACTGGGTCTGGGTTTTGTGAGCCCCCCTGAATCTAATTCTATACTCCTCAGTGGTGAATCCAAATCCCTCAATCAGAGCTTTCTTCATGAGGTCATAGGATCCTGCTTCTGGCCCAGAGAGAGTCAGAAGCCTGTCCCTGCAGTTACCAGAGAACAGTTCCCACAGGAGTGCCCCCCAGAGAGGTTCCTTTACTTTCCTGATATCACAAGCCCTCTCAAAGGCTGTGAACCATTTGGTGATATCATCACCTTCCTCAAATTTAGGGACAATCCCTTTGGGGATTTTAGGGTCAGAAGTTTCCTCCCTATCCTTGTTTTTATTATTGCTGCCACCATTGATGGGTGCTAAACCCATCTCTCTCCTTTCCTTTTCTAGGGCCAGGAGTCTGGACTCTAGATCTATTCTTCTGGCCAGCCTCACAAGGCTGTCCTCTTCACTGGGGGGTCCCCCAGTGTTGTCTCTGGGACCAGAGCCACCTGTGTGGTCTCTAGGTGCCCAGATGCTATGTCTTGAGTTGGAGGGTATGGGTGCCATCTCCTCCCTAGGGAATAGTATGGGGAGGTTGCTGTCCACCTCTCCTGTTTCCCTTTCCTCATCTGACTGGCCATCACCATGTTCAGATGGGTGGTCTTTAGCATACTCAGCCAGGAGCTCCTGGAGCCCTTGTTTGGTTGGATGCTGACCCATTTGTAAATTTTTGAGTTTACATAAGGACCTCAATTCCTTGAAAGACAAGTGTAAGTAAGGTGTGAGGTCGAGCTCCTCCACCAGGTCCATGTTATTATTATCACTAATAGCTGGGTTTGTTTGAGACATTCTAACCTGACAGTTCTAACCCTCTACCCTGACTATAGTGACTTTTATTTTTCTAAAATTCTAATGGGACTTAAGCAAGGCCCTAGCAAGACTTTTAGTAATTTTGGAAAAACCAATCAGAATTCTAAAGGCAATTTTTAAGAGTTCTGTCGTGTGATCAGATGGTAACCAAGTAGTCCAACAAATGCAAGTTTGTATCCCACCGCTGATCCACCAATGTGAGAAAGTGGCTCTGTATATACTGTTCCCTAATAGGTACAGGGTGTACAGAGTCCACAGTCCCCCAGAGGCTGATAGAGGTCAAAGTTAGGTATGACCTTACTCTCAAAAGTGGTAGCTTGGTCGAGCAGTAAGGCAGTACCAGAGGACAGTGTAAAGCATTTATTGTACACACTCAGTCAGCAAATGGTTTCACACACTCAATAACTGAACTCTAGGCCAATGGTTTATATATATAAAATATATGCTTGTTTTATTTTTAGAACCACAAAGGGGGTAAAAATATACTTTCTCAGAATGAGAGGTTGAATACAAATACTTTTGTTTTAAGCAATAAATTTGTGTAAACAGTCACAGTTGGTTGCAATAAACAATCCTATTTCCTAAACATAACAATGCATTGAGCTCAATGGTAAATTCAGGTTATTTGTAATAAATTACTTTTCAGATTACTTTTGGAATTCCAGGTCTGGCTCCTAGAACCAGCCTTGGGTCAGTATTCAGAATCAAGTGATGAAAGTCGACTTAATAACTGTAATGATTTTTAAATAATATTTAGCTATTTCAAAAGTTAGCACTTATAAAATATTTCAAAGAAAACATTCAATGGATCTCTATGGCAAGAAATTCAAATTGCAGGTAGAGTACTTTATCGTTACTTTAGTAATCCAGGACTGGGTACCTAGACCCAGGACTGGGGTCCTTATCAAAAACAGGTAAGTAATTTCGTTTGCAGAAATGGTACGATTTTAAAAGAATATTTCAAATTTGCAAAAATAGACACTTAGAAGAAATTTCACAGAAAAGCAGACAATGGTTTCCTATGGGAGAAAAATGAGTTAGAGGTAAGTATAGTTGTGAACACTTTTCAGGGTCAGGGCTGGGCACCAAGATCCAGCACTGGGAGCTCACCTAGGAGCAGGTGAGTAAATTCGTTTTTGTCACTTGGCTGATTTTTGGTGAATTTTTGCAGTTTTGAAAAGTTCACACTTAGAAGATTTTTGAAGAAAAAGCCAGTCAATGTTACCCTATGAGGAAAATGAAGTTAGCGGTTTAAGGGTAAGTACTCGACTGGCAGAGTTGAAATTCCGGGCATGGACTCAGGGGTCCCCCAGTGTCAGGTAGGTACAGTTGGTTCACCCTCAGCGGTTTCAGGACGGCCGGGTGCAGAGAGAGTTAGGCCCAATGTTATCCTATGAGTGATAGGGGGGCCTTGGTTGGTGGCTGCTGTCTGGAAAGCCACGCGGCTGTGGGAGCTGGGCTCCTGGTCACTTACTCAGGGCAAGTGGGGAAGTAGGTTAGCGTAGAGAGGGCACTACCAGGGCCACTCGGGCGGCTGGGTGCAGGGTGCTTTTGAGCCTTCGGGCGCTCAATGGAAATCAATGGGACTGTTCCGGTTTGGAAAAAGGCTGCAGGCTCGGGGACGAGGATGTTTCAGGTGCCACCACCACTTCGAGAGGTAAGTTGGGTAGTTGTAGGTTAGGTGGGTACCCCGGGATTGGGCACAGGGGGCCGTAGGGTGCCGGGTGCAGGGCTGCCTTTTGACGTCGGGAATCTTACCCTCTGCTTGATCGCGGTTGGGGTGGCACTTGGTTCTGAGGCTGCAGGCTTCTTCCAGGATGTCGAGGGGGGTCCTTGGGTGCCGGACTCGGGGTCACAGTCGCCGTGGGGTCGTCCTCAGGGTCTTTGTCCACTCCGGCACTGGCCAGGCTTGGCTGGTGCAGAGTGTGTTGGTGTAACGCCCTGAACGTCTCAGGATCGTTTAACAGACACGATAATGAGAACGCAACCACTTGTGAAGGTTTAGTTATTTTAATGAAGGCAAAAATAATACAAGGAATAAACAAAGGTTATAGTCACTGGAATCCTCCAGGCTAAGTACGTTACCAGCCCACAGCACGGATGGTCCTAACCGTCCTCTGCATATACGCCGATCCCGGCGTATGCCAACAGAGGGCAGAAATGAAATGGCCGACAATGCCAATCGGTAGGCTGTGAGGGGCACGAAGAGTGTTGGGGAGAATCGAGGAGTCAGGGAAACACCCAGCCGGGGTCTCTACCTGAAGGGAGCAGCCGCTCAACCTCTTCCTCAGACTGCACCGGGACGCGGAGTCACCTCCTGGTGATGCGTCACCGATACCCCAATCACAAGCAAAGAAGACTGAACCGAGAGCAGCCGCTCGATCGATCCTGTGGACTTCCGAGTCTGTAACGCGGCAAACACCTCCTGGTGTGCGTTACAGCTGGCAGTCCCTGTATCTCTGGTCGGGCTGGGAGTTACGACTCCAACCAGCAAAAGCGCCACTGCGCTTTGACTCAGCCGAGTCAAAAAGCGAAGCTCAATGGTTATCCGGTAGAGCTTCCGGGTCCTTCACAGGTGACGATGGGGCAAGACACGGCCCAGGGAGTAACGATTCGACCTACCTCCGTTCTTGCCTTACTGGAGCACCACTCCTGAACACTGCTCTTCACTAAGCAGGTACGTCGGTGTAAACACAATATCCGACAGCGTTGTACCTCCCGGTTCCTCCCTTTATAGGGCGTTGTTTTCCTTGAGTTATGTAACAGCTCTCCTGTTTACATAAGGGCGTGTTTTCCTTGTGTTATGTAACAGCTCTCCTGTTTACATAAGGGCGTGTTTTCCTTGAGTTATGTAACAGCTCTCCTGTTTACATAACCTCTCAACCGCTAAGCATCCTGGGAGATGTAGTCCGTTTTCGCTGGTTACCGTTTTCCTCCCCTCGCATGACAGGAATTCTTGACAGTACATCCTCCCTCTCAGCGGCTCCCCACGGGTCCAGCGCTGGCAGGAAAACGCCGATGGAACACGGAGACCAAGCGCGGAGCATGAACCCCTTCAGCCGGTTCCCATGACTGCTCCTCCGGGCCATAGCCTTTCCACGCAACCAGGTACCACAGCTTCCCCCTGCGCCATTGGGACGCCCGTATGCCCGACACTTCATACTCCACCTCCGACTCCACGCATACCGGCCTAGGTGTCCCAGACGGCTTGGAGGGTGCTGGTTTGAGCAATGATACATGAAAGACAGGGTGTATCCGCAATGACTGGGGCAAGCACACCTTCACGTTCACGGGACCCATACACTTGGTAATTCGATGGGGCCCATGTACTTGGGATGGAACACACTGTTCTTTTGAAACCTCATGTTTCTTGTGGATATCCAGACGTAGTCTCCAGTGCGGTACAGTGGCCCGGGCCTTCTCTTCCTGTCTGCCGCAGCCTTGTATCTTCTCTTGGCCTCTATTAGGACAGCCCTTGAGCGCATCAACGTGTCTTTTATGTGTGCCACCCTGTCCGCTGTGGCGGGAATCCTGTCCTCTCTGAACGGATGTAGAAATGGCAAGAACCTGGGATGTTGGCCATAGTTGCTATAGAACGGAGATGACTGTGTGGAGCTGTGAGTGGCGTTGTTATAGGCGATCTCTGCAACCCATAGCAAGTCGACCCATTCTTCCCTGCCCTGGTCCACAAAACATCGCAGATACTGTTTGAGCGTTTGGTTCAGGCGCTCGGTTTGGCCGTCCGTTTGAGGGTGGTGGCTGGTGGACAGGGCGGTCTTAACATGCAGCGCAGTGCACCAAGTCTTCCAGAATTGCGCAGTAAACTGCGATCCCCGGTCCGACACGATCACCCCAGGTAATCCATGCAGTCGTACCACATTCTTTAGGAGTAATGACGCCAATTCCCCGGCCGTAGGGACTCTCTTGCAGGGGATGAAGTGCCCCATTTTCGTCAAGTAATCCACCACCACCAGTATTGCCGTCATCCCCTGGTCTACCGGTAGGCCCACCACGAAGTCCAGTGATATGCTATCCCATGGTCTATCCGGGGTCGGAAGTGGATGTAAGAGCCCTTGGGTTCGGCCATGGTCGGCCTTCATGGTAGCACACGTAGGACACTCCTGTCCCCACCTCCTGACATCCACTCTCATGGTTGGCCACCAGAAATGCCGTCCCATGCTAGCCACCGTTTTTTCAAAGCCCAAATGACCTGCGCATGGAGAGTCATGGCACCAGATGAATGCTTGTTTCCTTAGCCTAGGCGTGGGTATCAATAGGCACCTGCCCTTCAGGGGTATCCCGTCCTTCAGCTGCCATTCTCTGTGACTGAGGAGCCACCTCCGCCATGCGAATGACCTGATCCCTCTCTTTATTCCCCTCAGGAAAGTATCCGGTTGGATAACCCCCAATACCATCCTCGGGGAAATTATGGAATGCTCGGTCGCAGGCAATGGTTCCTTAACTGCAGATTGACGGGACAGGGCGTCCACCTTCCGGTTTTCCGTCCCCGGCCGATATGTGATGCGGAAGTTGAACCCCGCAAAGAAGATCATCCACCGCAGCTGTCTGGGAGAAAGGTGTCTTGTGGCCGTCATGAACTGTAGGTTCCGATGGTCCGTGTACACCGATACCACATGTCTTGCCCCCATCAACCAATGCCTCCATTCGGTGAAGGCGTCCTTGATTGCGAGGAGCTCCTTCTCCGCAATATGGTAGTTGCGTTCGGCGTCGTTGAGTTTGCGTGACATGTACGCAACGGGATGAAGCACCCCTGTGTCGTGGTTGCGTTGGGACAAGATAGCCCCCAGCGCCACATCCGATGCGTCCGCTTCCACCACGTAGGGGAGATCCGGATCGGGGTGAGCCAACACCGGTGCCTTACCAAAGGCGCTTTTCAGGGCCTCAAAGGCTTTGTTCGCTTCAGGGGACCAGACAAACTCCTTGGACTTCCTCAGTAGCTGTGTGATTGGGGCCACCAATCCTGAAAATCCATCTATAAACCGCCTGTAAAAGTTGGCGAAGCCAATGAAACTTTGGACGTCCTTCACGCTTTGGGGCACCGGCCATTCTTTCACCGCCTTGATCTTTCGTTCTGCCATCTCCTGTCCCTCTGGACTCAGCATCACTCCGAGGAATTCCACGGATGTGACGTGGAAGTCACACTTGCTGAGTTTACAAAACAGCATGTTTTCCCTCAGCTTTTGGAGCACAGCTTTGACGTGGTGTACGTGCTCCTCCACACTGGACGAATAGGTGAGGATGTCGTCGATATATACGACCACGTAGATATCCAACTCCTCTCTGAATACCTCATTCAAAAAGTACTGAAAGGCTGCCGGGGCGTTGCACAGACCGAACGGCATGACGAGGTACTCAAAAAGGCCGAACCTGGTCTTAAAGGCGGTCTTCCACTCGTCTCCGTCCCTCATGCGCACCAGATGGTATGCCCCTTTCAAATCCAACTTGGTGTAGATACGAGCTTTCTTGACCTGTTCCAGGAGTACACTGATGAGAGGCAAGGGGTACCGATTCTTTACGGTTATCGCATTCAATGCCCTAAAGTCCACACAGGCTCTCAGCTCCCCATTAGCCTTCGGGATGAAGAAGAGTGGCGAGGCGGCCGGAGACTTGGACGGGCGGATGAATCCTAGCTTGAGGAGTTTATCCAGGTACCCTCGGAGATGCACGTTTTCAGGCTCCGTCAGGGCATACAGCCTGCCGCTGGGAACGCTGGCCCCTGGCACCAGGTCGATCTGGCAGTCAAACTGTCTATGCGGTGGTAGCACTTCCGCCTTCACCTCATCAAATACATCCTCAAAACTGTGATAAGCCTGGGGGAGAGCCACATCTTTTTCTGCCGCTGTAGCCACCGTCTGACTCCCGCTCTCATCTGCGTCAAGGGATTCCGTTCCTATTCCACAATGCAGGATGCAATACGGTGACGTCAGTTCGATGCGATGTGTTGGCCAATCCACAGAGGGGTTGTGTTTCTGTAGCCACGGCAATCCCAATATGACGCCATATTGGGGCGCTCGGATGATGTTAAAATCGATTTGTTCAAAATGGTTCCTCCCACATCTCATCGGAAGGACCCCCGTGTGCTGCCCGATGGGCCCCGTCACCAATCGCCTTCCGTCTACAGCATAGACGTCTTCGGGTACAGCTTTGGGAAGAAGCACTAGCCCTGGCCTGCATGCCTCGTTGTGGTCCATAAACATGCCAGTGGCCCCTGAATCCACCATGGCCACAACGGGTATCCACTGGTCATGCACTCCCACGTGCACCGTGAGAAACAGGTGTCGTTGTCCCTTAGTGACCGAGTTGGAAAGTGAAGGGATGGATGAGTGACTCCGAGATGCCCCTTCTTTGGTCTGGGAGTCCTCTAGTTTTCCGCCGGTACGTCCACCACGGCTGTTACCGACCGGTTGGCCCGATAACGTGACGTCTTCGGTTTGGCAGGGCATTCACGTACGTAGTGGCCTTTTTTGCCACAATATAGGCACAATCCTTGTTTACGGCGTGACTCTTTCTCCGTGGCTGTGAGGCTCGCTCGTATTGCGCCGATGTCCATGGGTTCTCCCTTGGATGCGGTGGAAGTTTCAGGACTTCCCACTGTCACATAGGATGGAAGGGATTTTCCTTTTCTCCCATGATCCCCCTTTCTTTCACTTAGCCTATGTTCCAGCCGTAATACCAGGTTGATAAGGCCCTCACATGTCTTGGGTTGTGGGTCAATATGAGCCACGGCGTCCTTGAGCTCATCGCACAGCCCGTGATGGAAGAGCGCCGTCTGTTTAGCAACAGGCCACTTGGTTTCCGCAACCAGCCTTCGGAACGCGTTGAGATACTGCACCAGGTCGTTGGATCCCTGTCTCAACTCAAGCATTTCACGGTCCGCCGTGTACGAGTCAGCCCTTCTGTCGAAGACCTTCAGGAATTCCTCGCGAAAAGCACCCCAATCACATAAGATGGGGTCGTCCCTGCTCACCAGAGGTACGGCCCATTGTGCCGCGTTTCCAGCCAAATAGGATATAAGGAAAGCCACACGAGCCTGACTCGTGGGGAACGCCCTTGGTTTGCATGATAAATGTAGCGCCACTTGTGTGAGGAATACCTGCACTGTGTTAGGATCCCCACTGTACCTCTCTGGTGTTGCCAAGGGGACGGCTACCGGCATTTCCACTACTACCGCAGGGGTCTGGTTCGTGAGGGAGGTGCTGGGCGTGAGCGGGTCCAATTGGATAGCATCCAGTCTGGCTTTTACATCGGCTGTTTCTTGCCTGGAGGCAGCCAATTCAATTTGCACGGTCGCTAAAGCAGCCAGCACATCATCAAGTGTTGCCATGTCTGTTATCGACCGGGAGACAGTTAGTGTTCTTAAGGTCGGATATTTTGTAACGCCCTGAACGTCTCAGGATCGTTTAACAGACACGATAATGAGAACGCAACCACTTGTGAAGGTTTAGTTATTTTAATGAAGGCAAAAATAATACAAGGAATAAACAAAGGTTATAGTCACTGGAATCCTCCAGGCTAAGTACGTTACCAGCCCACAGCACGGATGGTCCTAACCGTCCTCTGCATATACGCCGATCCCGGCGTATGCCAACAGAGGGCAGAAATGAAATGGCCGACAATGCCAATCGGTAGGCTGTGAGGGGCACGAAGAGTGTTGGGGAGAATCGAGGAGTCAGGGAAACACCCAGCCGGGGTCTCTACCTGAAGGGAGCAGCCGCTCAACCTCTTCCTCAGACTGCACCGGGACGCGGAGTCACCTCCTGGTGATGCGTCACCGATATCCCAATCACAAGCAAAGAAGACTGAACCGAGAGCAGCCGCTCGATCGATCCTGTGGACTTCCGAGTCTGTAACGCGGCAAACACCTCCTGGTGTGCGTTACAGCTGGCAGCCCCTGTATCTCTGGTCGGGCTGGGAGTTACGACTCCAACCAGCAAAAGCGCCACTGCGCTTTGACTCAGCCGAGTCAAAAAGCGAAGCTCAATGGTTATCTGGTAGAGCTTCCGGGTCCTTCACAGGTGACGATGGGGCAAGACACGGCCCAGGGAGTAACGACTCGACCTACCTCCGTTCTTGCCTTACTGGAGCACCACTCCTGAACACTGCTCTTCACTAAGCAGGTACATCGGTGTAAACACAATATCCGACAGCGTTGTACCTCCCGGTTCCTCCCTTTATAGGGCGTTGTTTTCCTTGAGTTATGTAACAGCTCTCCTGTTTACATAAGGGCGTGTTTTCCTTGTGTTATGTAACAGCTCTCCTGTTTACATAAGGGCGTGTTTTCCTTGAGTTATGTAACAGCTCTCCTGTTTACATAACCTCTCAACCGCTAAGCATCCTGGGAGATGTAGTCCGTTTTCGCTGGTTACCGTTTTCCTCCCCTCGCATGACAGGAATTCTTGACAGTTGGGTCCGCAGTTCCGGGCTGCTGCCAGGGGTTAAAAATAGGTTTCTTGAGTAGAGCCTCTACTCATGGGAGTCCCAGGGGCTTAGAGCCAAAAGGTAGCCAGGTCCTCCGGGGTTGGTGAGGTTGCTGGCCACGAGAGATGCCGCGCTGGTGCAGGTTCGAGAGTCGACAGGCCGGTAGGGCTGGGGCCTAAGCAGTTGGTGTCTTCTTCTCTTTTTAGCAGCTGCAGGGCAGGTCTTTGTTCTTCTTGCTCTTCTTGTAATTTTCTATCTGGAATCTAAGGAAGGAAGGTTCAGGGTGCCCCTAAATACTAGATTTAGGGGCGTTACAGGTAGGTGAAGGCCAGGGACCAATGGGTCCTTGTCCTGGGGTGGGTACACCCCCTATCCTGCCTCTCTCCTGTGGGAGGGGGGCAGTAGCCTAATCCTGATAGGGTAGGGCCTCCCATCTTCAAGATGGCGAGAGCCCGGAGATGTGCTTCACCTCGCCTCCCCCACCTGAGGGGTGGAGTGGGCAGGCTGGCACATCCCCTGTCCTTGTATGGGGTTTCCGGCCAAGCTTCCCGCCAGAGTGGGGGGTTGCAGTGGCCTGGGGAAACTCCAAATGGCGGCCTGCCTTTGAAGCTTCCCTTTGCTCATCCTGGGGGAGGAGATTTCTCACCTCACCCAGGATGGGCATTGTTGCAGGCCCGGGAGAGCAGGGGCTCTCCCACCCAGGGGTCCAGCAACGTGTCTGCTGTGTGGCAGCCTGGGCAGCCTCAGAGCAGACGTGGATTGTAAGTTAGCTGTAAGGGGGCATCTCTAAGATGCCCTCTGGGGTGCTTAGTACATTAAATCCTACACTGGCATCAGTGTGGGTTCAATGTGCTGAGAAGTTTGATACCAAACTTCCCAGGCTTCAGTGTTGCCAATATGGTGCTGTGGAGCTCGTGTTTGACAAGCTCTCAGCACCATGTACTCTTAAATGACAGCACTGCACTTACAGTGCCCAGGAATGGACCCGGGTACTGTAGGGGCACAGGGCTCCTGCTCCTGTGCCCACACCATAGGCGTAATGCACCCAGCTAGAGGGGTGGCTGACATATGCCTTGGCAGTGTAGGTGATGGGCATGGTACACAGTGATGTGTGCCATGTCGACTCTTTGTTTTGTCCTGCACCCAGACACTCAGCCTGCAAGGGCAGTGTGTGTGTAAGGGTACAGGGCCTCTGAGGGTGGCACAATGAGTGCTGCAGCCCTTAGAGGCCTTCCCTGGCCACAAGGCCCTGGGTACCTAGGGTACCATTTACTAGGGGCTGACATGTGGCTAGGGTTTGCCAATTTGGAGTTTGTGTGGTTTAAGGAAGGAACATAGGCCCTGGGTACCTGATTGGCAGGAACCCAGGGTACACTCAATCGAAGTACATTCAGCAATTTAGCAAAAAGTGGGGGCATACCATGCAAGAAAGATGGCACTTTCTCACACAACCCCCCCCCCCCAAACGAAAGGTGATGAGACTAACCTTGTCCTATGGAGTCTTCATTGTCTAAGTGGAAGAACCTGGAAAGTCCATCTGCATTGGCATGGGCAGTCCCTGGTCTGTGTTCCACTTCAAAGTCCATTCCCTGTAGGGAGATGGACCACCTCAGTAGTTTTGGATTTTCCCCTTTCATCTGCATTAGCCATCTGAGAGGTCTGTGGTCAGTTTGAACTAGGAAGTGAGTGCCAAACAAGTATGGCCTCAGCTTCTTCAGGGACCAAACCACAGCAAAGGCCTCCCTCTCAATGGCACTCCAACGCTGCTCTCTAGGGAGTAGTCTTCTGCTTATAAAAGCAACAGGTTGGTCTTGGCCTTCATCATTGGTCTGGGATAGGACCGCTCCTATCCGTAGCTCAGAGGCATCAGTCTGCACTATGAACTGCTTGGCATAATCTGGAGCTTTTAGAATTGGTGCTGAGCACATTGCTTCTTTTAGGGCGTCAAAAGCCTTTTGACAACTAACTGTCCAGTTAACTTTCTTGGGCATTTTCTTGAATGTGAGTTCTGTGAGGGGGGTCACAATGGACCCATACCCCTTCACAAACCTCCTGTAGTACCCAGTCAAGCCAAGGAATGCCCTGACTTGGGTCTGGGTTGTTGGAGCTATCCAGTCCATGATGGCCTGGATTTTGGGTTGTAAGGGCTGTACCTGGCCTCCACCTACAAGGTGGCCCAAGTACACCACAGTGCCCTGCCCTATCTGGCATTTGGATGCCTTGATAGTGAGACCTGCACTCTGCAGAGCCTCTAAAACCTTCCCAAGGTGGATCAGGTGATCCTGCCAGGTGGAGCTAAAGACAGCAATATCATCAAGATAAGCTGCACTAAAGGACTCCAACCCAGCCAGGACATGGTTCACCAACCTCTGGAAGGTGGCAGGGGCATTCTTTAACCCAAAGGGCATCACAGTAAACTGATAATGCCCGTCAGGGGTGGAGAATGCTGTCTTTTCTTTTGCTCCTGGGGCCATGCCAATCTGCCAGTACCCTGCAGTTAAGTCAAAGGTACTGAGAAATTTGGCAGCCCCCAATTTGTCTATCAGTTCATCTGCTCTTGGGATAGGGTGAGCATCTGTCTTGGTGACAGAGTTGAGCCCTCTATAGTCCACACAGAACCTCATCTCTCTCTTTTCACCCTGTTGATGAGGTTTGGGGACCAGAACCACTGGGCTAGCCCAGGGGCTCTCTGAAGGCTCAATGACCCCTAACTCCAGCATCTTGCTGACCTCAGCTTTGATGCTTTCCTTGACTTGATCTGACTGTCGATAGATTTTGTTCTTGACAGGTGCACTGTCACCAGTGTCCACATCATGGGTACACCAGCTTGTCAGACCAGGGGTCAGGGAAAAGAGGCTAGCATATTGTTGCAAGACTTGCTTGCAGTCAGTCTGCTGTTGGGCAGAGAGGGTGTCTGAAAAAATCACACCATCTACTGACCCATCTTTTGGGCTGTAGGATAGGAGGTCAGGGAGTGGCTTCCTGTTCTTCATCAGTCACCATCAGCATGGTGATGTCAGCCCTATCATTGTAGAGTTTAAGGCGGTTCACATGGATGACCCTTTTGGGTGTCCTGCTAGTGCCCAGGTCAACTAGATAGGTGACCTCACTCTTTCTCTCTAGGATAGGGTAAGGGCCACTCCATTTGTCTTGGAGAGCCCTTGGTGCCGCTGGCTCCAAAACCCACACCTGTTGCCCTGGTTGAAAGTCAACCAGTGCAGCTTTTTGGTCATACCAGTGCTTCTGGAGCTCCTGGCTGGCCTCAAGGTTCTTGGATGCCTTTTCCATATACTCAGCCATTCTGGACCTTAGGCCAAGCACATAGTCCACTATGTCCTGTTTGGGTTCTTGAAGAGGCCTCTCCCAGCCCTCCTTTACAAGACACAGTGGTCCCCTTACAGGATGACAAAACAGAAGTTCAAAGGGTGAGAAACCTACTCCCTTCTGTGGCACTTCCCTGTAAGCGAAAAGCAAACATGGTAACAGGACATCCCACCTCCTTTTGAGTTTCTCAGGGAGTCCCATGATCATACCTTTCAATGTCTTGTTGAACCTCTCAACAAGGCCATTGGTTTGTGGGTGGTAGGGTGTAGTAAACTTGTACTGCACTCCACACTCTTTCCACATGTGTGTTAGGTAAGCAGACATGAAGTTGGAACCTCTGTCTGAAACCACCTCCTTAGGAAAACCCACCCTGGTGAAGACACCCAGGAGGGCCTTGGCTACTGCAGGAGCTGTAGTAGTCCTAAGTGGAATTGCTTCAGGGTACCTAGTAGCATGATCCACTACTACTAGAATGAATTTGTTCCCTGAGGCTGTGGGAGGTTCAAGTGGACCCACAATGTCCACACCTACCCTTTCAAAGGGGACCCCCACCACTGGTAGTGGAATGAGGGGGGCCTTTGGGTGGCCACCTGTCTTGCCACTGGCCTGACAGGTAACACAGGAGCTGACAAACTCCTTCACCTTTTGGTGCATCTGGGGCCAGTAAAAGTGACTCACTAACCTTTCCCAAGTTTTGGATTGCCCCAGATGTCCAGCTAGGGGGATGTCATGAGCCAAAGTTAGGAGGAACTCCCTGTACTTCTGTGGCACTACCACCCTCCTGGTGGCTCCAGGAGTGGGGTCTCTTGCCTCAGCATACAGTAATCCCTCTTCCCAATAAGCTCTGTGGGTACCACTGACATCTCCCCTGGCTTCTGAAGCAGCTTGTTGCCTCAGGCTTTCAAGAGTGGGACAGTCTCGCTGACCCTGGCACAGCTCTTCCCTAGAGGGTCCCCCTGGGCCCAAGAGTTCAACCTGGTAAGGGTCAAGCTCCATGGACTCAGTTCCCTCAGGGGTATCTACATCCTCTCCAGGGGGAGAGGGGTTCTGAGTGTTTGGCTGTACAGAAGCTGGTCCCCCAGTCTTCTTGCCCTTCCTCTTGGTTGGTTGGGCCATTATTCCAGGCTCCAAACCTACTTTTTCACCCTTCCTCTTGCTCTGTGCTCTGGTTTGCACACACACCAATTCAGGGATGCCCAGCATGGCTGCATGGGCCTTTAACTCAACCTCAGCCCAGGCTGAGGTTTCCAGATCATTTCCAAGCAGACATGCAGCTGGCAACTTTGGAGAGACCACTACCTGTTTCAGGCCAGTAACCCCCCCCAGCCTAATGTTACCATGGCCATGGGATGACTAGTGGTGACACTGTCAGCGTTGGTGACTGGGTAAGACTTCCCAATCAAGTATTGCTCAGGGGAAACCAGTGTGTCTTTCACCATAGTGACACTGGCACCTGTATCCCTCAGAGCTTCTACCCTAGTTCCATTTACCCAGGGGTACTGTAAGTATTTCTTTAAGTTGGGGGGGGGGCACACAGCCACAGTGGCAAACTCCACTTCTCCCAAGGAGACTAAACTTGCTTCAGTGTGTTCCCAGATTTGCTCAGGGTACACCTCTGATCCCATTTGTATACTTGCTGCCCCAGGAGTGGCTGTACTGGGTGCCTTAGGGGCTTTGTTTTGGGGGCAAGTTACAGTTAGGTGTCCCTGCTTCTTACAGGTATTACACCAGGCCTTTAAGGGATCAAAGTTCTTCCCCCTATATGGTTGGAGCACATAGGGAGTAGTTTGGGTCCCACCCACCTGAACAGGTTTTTGGGGCCCTTTGGAAGACTCAGACTTTTTATTTTGGGGATTCTCACCACCTTTCCCCTGGGGAGGTTTTGTGACCACCTTCTTTTGGTCACCCCCAGTGGTTGTCTTGGTCACCCTAGTCTTGACCCAGTGGTCCGCCTTCTTTCCCAATTCTTGGGGAGAAATTAGACCTAGGTCTACCAAATGCTGATGCAACTTTTCATTTGTGCAGTTACTCAAAATATGTTCCTTTATGAATAAATTGTACAATCCAGTAAAATCCTGCACACCATGTCCAGCTAACCAACCATCCAGTGTCTTCACTGAGAAATCTACAAAATCAATCCAGGACTGGGTCTGGGTTTTGTGAGCCCCCCTGAATCTAATTCTATACTCCTCAGTGGTGAATCCAAATCCCTCAATCAGAGCTTTCTTCATGAGGTCATAGGATCCTGCTTCTGGCCCAGAGAGAGTCAGAAGCCTGTCCCTGCAGTTACCAGAGAACAGTTCCCACAGGAGTGCCCCCCAGAGAGGTTGCTTTACTTTCCTGATATCACAAGCCCTCTCAAAGGCTGTGAACCATTTGGTGATATCATCACCTTCCTCAAATTTAGGGACAATCCCTTTGGGGATTTTAGGGTCAGAGGTTTCCTCCCTATCCTTGTTTTTATTATTGCTGCCACCATTGATGGGTGCTAAACCCATCTCTCTCCTTTCCTTTTCTAGGGCCAGGAGTCTGGACTCTAGATCTATTCTTCTGGCCAGCCTCACAAGGCTGTCCTCTTCACTGGGGGGTCCCCCAGTGTTGTCTCTGGGACCAGAGCCACCTGTGTGGTCTCTAGGTGCCCAGATGATATGTCTTGAGTTGGAGGGTATGGGTGCCATCTCCTCCCTAGGGAATAGTATGGGGAGGTTGCTGTCCACCTCTCCTGTTTCCCTTTCCTCATCTGACTGGCCATCACCATGTTCAGATGGGTGGTCTTTAGCATACTCAGCCAGGAGCTCCTGGAGCCCTTGTTTGGTTGGATGCTGACCCATTTGTAAATTTTTGAGTTTACATAAGGACCTCAATTCCTTGAAAGACAAGTGTAAGTAAGGTGTGAGGTCGAGCTCCTCCACCAGGTCCATGTTATTATTATCACTAATAGCTGGGTTTGTTTGAGACATTCTAACCTGACAGTTCTAACCCTCTACCCTGACTATAGTGACTTTTATTTTTCTAAAATTCTAATGGGACTTAAGCAAGGCCCTAGCAAGACTTTTAGTAATTTTGGAAAAACCAATCAGAATTCTAAAGGCAATTTTTAAGAGTTCTGTCGCGTGATCAGATGGTAACCAAGTAGTCCAACAAATGCAAGTTTGTATCCCACCGCTGATCCACCAATGTGAGAAAGTGGCTCTGTATATACTGTTCCCTAATAGGTACAGGGTGTACAGAGTCCACAGTCCCCCAGAGGCTGATAGAGGTCAAAGTTAGGTATGACCTTACTCTCAAAAGTGGTAGCTTGGTCGAGCAGTAAGGCAGTACCAGAGGACAGTGTAAAGCATTTATTGTACACACTCAGTCAGCAAATGGTTTCACACACTCAATAACTGAACTCTAGGCCAATGGTTTATATATATAAAATATATGCTTGTTTTATTTTTAGAACCACAAAGGGGGTAAAAATATACTTTCTCAGAATGAGAGGTTGAATACAAATACTTTTGTTTTAAGCAATAAATTTGTGTAAACAGTCACAGTTGGTTGCAATAAACAATCCTATTTCCTAAACATAACAATGCATTGAGCTCAATGGTAAATTCAGGTTATTTGTAATAAATTACTTTTCAGATTACTTTTGGAATTCCAGGTCTGGCTCCTAGAACCAGCCTTGGGTCAGTATTCAGAATCAAGTGATGAAAGTCGACTTAATAACTGTAATGATTTTTAAATAATATTTAGCTATTTCAAAAGTTAGCACTTATAAAATATTTCAAAGAAAACATTCAATGGATCTCTATGGCAAGAAATTCAAATTGCAGGTAGAGTACTTTATCGTTACTTTAGTAATCCAGGACTGGGTACCTAGACCCAGGACTGGGGTCCTTATCAAAAACAGGTAAGTAATTTCGTTTGCAGAAATGGTACGATTTTAAAAGAATATTTCAAATTTGCAAAAATAGACACTTAGAAGAAATTTCACAGAAAAGCAGACAATGGTTTCCTATGGGAGAAAAATGAGTTAGAGGTAAGTATAGTTGTGAACACTTTTCAGGGTCAGGGCTGGGCACCAAGATCCAGCACTGGGAGCTCACCTAGGAGCAGGTGAGTAAATTCGTTTTTGTCACTTGGCTGATTTTTGGTGAATTTTTGCAGTTTTGAAAAGTTCACACTTAGAAGATTTTTGAAGAAAAAGCCAGTCAATGTTACCCTATGAGGAAAATGAAGTTAGCGGTTTAAGGGTAAGTACTCGACTGGCAGAGTTGAAATTCCGGGCATGGACTCAGGGGTCCCCCAGTGTCAGGTAGGTACAGTTGGTTCACCCTCAGCGGTTTCAGGACGGCTGGGTGCAGAGAGAGTTAGGCCCAATGTTATCCTATGAGGGATAGGGGGGCCTTGGTTGGTGGCTGCTGTCTGGCAAGCCACGCTGCTGTGGGAGCTGGGCTCCTGGTCACTTACTCAGGGCAAGTGGGGAAGTAGGTTAGTGTAGAGAGGGCACTACCAGGGCCACTCGGGCGGCTGGGTGCAGGGTGCTTTTGAGCCTTCGGGCGCTCAATGGAAATCAATGGGAATGTTCCGGTTTGGAAAAAGGCTGCAGCCTCGGGGACGAGGATGTTTCAGGTGCCACCACCACTTCGAGAGGTAAGTTGGGTAGTTGTAGGTTAGGTGGGTACCCCGGGATTGGGCACAGGGGGCCGCAGGGCGCCGGGTGCAGGGGTGCCTTTTGACGTCGGGAATCTTACCCTCTGGTTGATCGCGGTTGGGGTGGCACTTGGTTCTGAGGCTGCAGGCTTCTTCCGGGATGTCGAGGGGGGTCCTTGGGTGCCGGACTCGGGGTCACAGTCGCCGTGGGGTCGTCCTCAGGGTCTTTGTCCACTCCGGCACTGGCCAGGCTTGGCTGGTGCAGAGTGTGTTGGGTCCACGGTTCCGGGCTGCTGCCAGGGGTTAAAAATAGGTTTCTTGAGTAGAGCCTCTACTCATGGGAGTCCCAGGGGCTTAGAGCCAAAAGGTAGCCAGGTCCTCCGGGGTTGGTGAGGTTGCTGGCCACGAGAGATGCCGCGCTGGTGCAGGTTTGAGAGTCGACAGGCCGGTAGGGCTGGGGCCTAAGCAGTTGGTGTCTTCTTCTCTTTTTAGCAGCTGCAGGGCAGGTCTTTGTTCTTCTTGCTCTTCTTGTAATTTTCTATCTGGAATCTAAGGAAGGAAGGTTCAGGGTGCCCCTAAATACTAGATTTAGGGGCGTTACAGGTAGGTGAAGGCCAGGGACCAATGGGTCCTTGTCCTGGGGTGGGTACACCCCCTATCCTGCCTCTCTCCTGTGGGAGGGGGGCAGTAGCCTAATCCTGATAGGGTAGGGCCTCCCATCTTCAAGATGGCGAGAGCCCGGAGATGTGCTTCACCTCGCCTCCCCCACCTGAGGGGTGGGTTGGGCAGGCTGGCACATCCCCTGTCCTTGTATGGGGTTTCCGGCCAAGCTTCCCGCCAGAGTGGGGGGTTGCAGTGGCCTGGGGAAACTCCAAAATGGCGGCCTGCCTTTGAAGCTTCCCTTTGCTCATCCTGGGGGAGGAGATTTCTCACCTCACCCAGGATGTGCATTGTTGCAGGCCCGGGAGAGCAGGGGCTCTCCCACCCAGGGGTCCAGCAACGTGTCTGCTGTGTGGCAGCCTGGGCAGCCTCAGAGCAGACGTGGATTGTAAGTTAGCTGTAAGGGGGCATCTCTAAGATGCCCTCTGGGGTGCTTAGTACATTAAATCCTACACTGGCATCAGTGTGGGTTCAATGTGCTGAGAAGTTTGATACCAAACTTCCCAGGCTTCAGTGTTGCCAATATGGTGCTGTGGAGCTCGTGTTTGACAAGCTCTCAGCACCATGTACTCTTAAATGACAGCACTGCACTTACAGTGCCCAGGAATGGACCCGGGTACTGTAGGGACACAGGGCTCCTGCTCCTGTGCCCACACCATAGGCGTAATGCACCCAGCAAAAGGGGTGGCTGACATATGCCTTGGCAGTGTAGGTGATGGGCATGGTACACAGTGATGTGTGCCATGTCGACTCTTTGTTTTGTCCTGCACCCAGACAATCAGCCTGCAAGGGCAGTGTGTGTGTAAGGGTACAGGGCCTCTGAGGGTGGCACAATGAGTGCTGCAGCCCCTAGAGGCCTTCCCTGGCCACAAGGCCCTGGGTACCTAGGGTACCATTTACTAGGGGCTGACATGTGGCTAGGGTTTGCCAATTTGGAGTTTGTGTGGTTTAAGGAAGGAACATAGGCCCTGGGTACCTGATTGGCAGGAACCCAGGGTACACTCAATCGAAGTACATTCAGCAATTTAGCAAAAAGTGGGGGCATACCATGCAAGAGAGATGGCACTTTCTCACAGACGGATGACGAAATTCACGCACAAGATACGCCTCAAGGCCGGGGCGCAGCCAGTAAGCCACAAAGTTCGCAACATCCCTTTCAGAAGCAGGGAAGCGGTCCAAGAAGAATTGCAACGACTAGAGAGAAATGGAGTCATAGAAGCCATCGAGAGTGCAGAATGGCTCACACCACTGGTGGTCGCCCAGAAACCCAATGATAAGGTGCGCCTGTGTGTGGATTTGAGGGAGCTCAACAAGAACATCTTGGTGGATAAGTTCCCGCTACCCCGGATAAACGAGATGTTGGCGAAAACAAAGGGAGTCAAGTGGTTCTCAACAGTGGATCTCACCTCCGCGTACCACCAAATTGCGCTGCATGCAACTTGCAACCACCTGACATCGTTCATCACGCCTTTCGGCTGTTACAAGTTTCTCAGGATGCCGTTCAGCCTAGCCTCAGCCGCCGCGGTATTCCAAAAGCTCATGCACCGGCTGTTCCAGAAGGTGGAAGGAGTTCAGTACTTCCAGGACGACATCCTCGTCATGGGGAAATCGAAGGAAGACCACGACGAGAAACTGCACACCGTTTTGGCGATACTAGCACACAATGGTCTCACCGCCGAATGGGAAAAATGCAGATTTGGAATGGGATCAGTGACGTACCTGGGCCATGAAATCAGCGGAAGGGGAATAGAACCGAAACGAGCGAACGTTGCTGCCATCAAAGAAGCGCCTACACCCAAAAGGAAGGAAGATGTTTGTTCCTTCCTAGGCATGGCGGAGTTCTATAGTAAGTTTGTCCCTCACTTCGCATCAAAAATGCACCACTTGAGACAGCTCTTGAAAGAAAAGAACTCCTTCAAGTGGACGCACGAAGAGCAAGAAGAATTTGGAAAGCTAAAACACGACATTTGTACAGCCATTCCCCTTGAGGGGTTCAACCAAGAAGCCTTCTCCATACTAACCACCGACGCCAGTGACAAGGGACTGGGTGTGATGTTAATGCAGAGATCCCAAAACGGAGAAGTCACCACGGTCAGTTTTGCCTCGCGGTCCTTAGCGTTCAACGAGGAGAAATTAATTGTGATAGAGAAAGAAATGCTGGCAACCGTCTGGGCCATGGAACGGTTAAGACAGTTTCTTTGGGGTTTGAAGTTTCTGCTCCGCACGGATCACAAACCGTTGGTGAAAGTTCTGACCTCAAGCGGACATGCTCATGCGACCCCCCACATCACGAAGATGACCCTGAGACTGTTGGATTACGTGTACGATGTGGAGTACCTCCCAGGGTCCAAAAACAAGGTAGCCGACTTTTTGAGCAGAGCAGCCGCAATGGAGCCAGCGGAAGACCAAGTGTCCTCAGAATGGGAAGAATACATGGTGGCAATCACACAAGACCATGAAGGAGCAGTCAGCGCACAAGAGTGGGAAGAAGCGTACGCAGCTGACAAGACCCTAGGAGCAGTGAAGAGTTACGTAACCCAAGGATGGCCAGACAAGAAAGAAGCACCTTAACAGTGAGTTGAGGAAATACTGGGAAGTCCGGGAGGAACTATCCATCGGTGACAATGCAGTGTTCCTACTGAGAGGGGATAAAGTAGTCCCACCGCAACCCTTGGTGAGCCATCTTCTGACCATTCTACACAAAGGACATCTTGGGGTCATGAAGACCAAGGCGAGAGCGAAGCAGGCATACTGGTGGCCAGCAATGGACGGGCAACTGCAGAGGCACGTCAGAACGTGTGAACTGTGCAGTAGGGCAGACAAAACGCAAGTATTATTACGCCCGCCACTAAGGAAGTTCACCGGTCTGTCCAGCCCGTGGGAAATGCTTTCCGTGGACATACTGGGTCCCATTCTGAATGCGGAAGGGGTACCCAAATACGCCATAGTATTAGTAGACAGATCCTCTAAATGGCCTGAGGTGGAAGTATGTGAAACGGTAGACACCGAGACTGTGCTAGCCTTCCTCACGACCATATTCCTGAGGGAAGGAATCCCAAAGGTGATAACCTGCGACAATGGTCCACAATTTGTGTCAGCAAGATGGAACTCATTCATGAACAGAAATGGAATAGAGGTCAAACACACGCCAGTCTACCACCCGGCAGGGAACGGACTAGCAACGAGGTTTAACCGGGTAATCATGGGGTCGGTACAAGCAGCGATAAGCGCAGGACTTAACTGGGAAAAGGAGCTCCAACGCATGCTGTGGGCATATCGTATCATCCCGACTAACACCGGGTACAGTCCATTCAAAATCCTCCGTGGGCGTGATCCTTTCACAAAGGACAATTTAGCATGGAAACAACTCCTTGTACAAAGCAGATGGTCGCCAGCGGGGGTAAGACGCAACATGGACAAGGCGCAAGCCTTATACACCGAGTACTATAACAAACAACGCAACGTCAAGGAGATAACCCTAGAAAAGGGAGAGTGGGTGAGAGTGAAACAAGCTACTCTGAAGAAGAAAGGAGACAGTAAATTCAATCCACCATTACAAGTGGTAGAACCCTACACCAGGTCGGCCCTGTGGAGTGACGGGAAGATATGGTCGCAGGACAGGATGGCGAAGTGCAACAAAATCATGAAGTGGGAAGATCCGGAGGACAGAAGGTTACCGATCTCAGAGGAAGGAGTTGAGCCTGAGGTAGACAGGGGGCTGGAGAATGGAGAGCAAGGGCCTGCCACTCCCAAGAGAGGTAGGGAAGATCATGGTGCATCAGGAGGAAGCGGAGAAGGAGAAACGACCATACAAGGTACCCCAAAGAACTCGGGTGTCAGAGCAAGGGAGAGAGAAGCGGAAGCAGGCGGAGAACTCCCGACAGGAGACCAAAGAACTGCTCAGGTCCCGAAACAGAACTTTACTAGATTGGGCAGAGTGATCAAGATGCCGAGGAGGTTTGAAGACTTTGACACACGAAGCAAGTAAGACTGTAAATGTTTATGCCAGCTGTTGGCCCTGTTGTTGGTGGATCTACAGGGGGGGAGATATGTAGCGACGCGCTCTAGTGTTTGCGAGCGCGCTCCGGGGTATGCCGGCCAGATCGCCGCGAGGCTCCCGGCACTCGGGGCAATAGAGTTATGTAGACACCTCACACATGCCTGCTGTGTCTTTCTTGGGGCAGGAATTCACTACAGATATTAATATTTACATAGCATAAAACTACGCTTTCTAGTTAAGTGTCCTCTTGACATATTTTGATAAGCAAATGAACACACTGTTTGCTGTGTATGTGTTGGTTTATTCACAGTGTGGTGAAAAGGCAGCAAGACTCGTCCAAGATGGCCGGTGCTTTCCGTGTGAGATGAGAGTTGCGCCTGCGCGTCGGTCACTAGTGTTGCTGCTCACTTCCTATACCCTCAGCGCTGGTGTGCGCTACCCATTGGACGCCCGTGCGCATGCGCAGTGTGTGGCGGAGGCGCGCTTCCGTCTGTAGTGGAAGCGTACCGGATGCAGGGGGTTGCAACGACCTGCGGGTCCCCGGCTCTCCGAGGTGAGTCCTCGGTCCTAGCTTCGTGGCGGGGAAGTCCCGAGCACAGGGCTGCTGTAGCTCTACGAGCCCCTTGAGCTGAGCTAGGGCAGGCACTGGCCTGGTCGTCCTGGGTAACCGTTTGACACTACACAACATCCATCAGTAGAATGTTTACAAAGGACAGTGGAGGTTTGTGCCTCAAGGCGGTCTAGAGTCTGCTTATATGGTATTTGTATGACCCTGACCTAGTGTAGCATTGTGGCACTCAAGCTGTCTGTAGACATTACAGATGTGATTATATATATCTGTTTGGAGACATTACAGATGTGGTATATATATCCCCCGTGCATTATAAGGACATCATAAGGTACCAGGGTGTTCCATGACTATATAGCGAGAGATACAACGCAGAGTGTCTTTATTATGTCATGGAACTCTAAGGTTACATGTATATAATATTCTTTTTATGTGATGCGGAGGGTATTTTGTTGCTTATAATAAGTGGTCACAACATCACCCTTCGCTATACCGCTTAAAACCTTAATGGCCTGTGCTTTCATGTTCATTGCAAAGCGGTTTTTGCATTCATGTTCATTGCAGACAGAAAGAATGAAAGCAGAATCTGTAACACAAAATTAAACCTATTAAATAGCGGTCATTTTGAAAAAAGACATTAGGTTAGAAAAATGCTGTACACCAGAAAGTGTTGAAACATGTAGAGATTCTGCCTTTCCTGTGGAGACCTATCCTGTGTAAATATAATTATCGCCATTACTTTCTCGTTTCTAATGATCACTTCTTGTTTTAAAACAATATAGCAGAAGACAAAAATAAATCCCATTCATTTTTTCCTTGTTTAAACTGCAGCTTTAATTATGCCATCTGACCTACCTTTCACCCTTGTTGTTGGGTCTGGCAAAGGGCATTGTGACACCAGAATCATACTGTAATAACTGTTGAGCAGCCACATTATATATGATACATGTCTAGCGACATCACAAGTCTCCTGTATTAAGAAAATTTGAGACAGGATTTTATAGTGAGATTACAAACTCCCTTTTATTTTATAGAGCATACTACCAAGGGTGTGGTGCTGGAGTGATTGCTCGCATGAGTAGCATGCTAGCACTGTGTAGCATGTGTGGTTAGTAGAGTGTTGTCTTACTATTGAGTTTATGTGAACAGTGTTTTCATGTCTTTGGTGATGATACGAGAGCTACATTTATGATATTGGGTCGCCGTGTTTACCACGGAAGTGAAAGGAATTAGTGTGAATGCTGTAGATTTGGGTGTGGAGATCAGTTGGCAGCATTTGTTAGCTCTATAAAGGTCCCTCTGTTGTATTTGTAGTTATTATAAGAGATTCAATCCCGGTTTCTGTATTGGTTCCTGCATAAAGGTTGTTCCCGCTGCAGTCTTGTAAAATGGTGGTTACAGTGATGTGTGGTTGTAGTATGATCTGTTTGGGAAGAGTTGTGTAAGGGATGTATGAGGTCCGTATGTGAGTTGTGGTCTGATGGTGATGCACATCTTGTTCTTTTCATTGTTAGATAAGGCGTTGCGGATTTCACAGCTTCAGTCTTTATGCTGGACAGAGCTACATGGCAAAAATTTCCTTCAGTTGGGCTGAAACATAACCTTTATTAAAATAGATGGCAGAGCGAATGATTGCTTTTCCCACATTTGTTTGCTCGTAGTGAACTCAAACTCACTCTTTCTCTCTCTTTGTGAGGACTTGGACTTTCTGGTGAAAGTAAATGCATTATTGTTATGTACAGTAGATGGAATGCTGGCACGCTTGTTTTTATAAACTGTGGTACTGAAATGTCAACCTGTCCAATCAGCCTTGTTACACACACACATACACGTGTGTATATGTATGTGTATATATATTTATTTGTCTGCGTCTTCATTTTTCTCCTGATGCCATTGTATGCACTGGACGAGTGAGCCACATTGTGGACTTTCTCTGACGAGTAAGCCACATTGTGGTCTCTCCCTCCCCTTCTGGTGAAAGTAACCTTAGCAAAGTGTGTATGTGTATATATATATATATATATATATATATATATATATATATATATATATATATATTCACACCCCCCTTTCTCCTGATGCCGTTGTATACGATGGGCAAATCAGCTACATCATGGATTTTCTCACATAAGAAAGCCACATTATGGACACACTCTCCTCTCCTCCCCCCCCCCCCCCCCCCCATGACCCCTTTCTGGTGAAAGTAACCTTAGCAAATTACATTCTCAGTTTGTATCTATGACAATAATGTAAAGGATCACGTATAACATTGATGACCTTGGTGAAGCTTCAGGCAATGACCTTTTCCTCCACATATACTGGAGGATACTGAAATAGAATTCTTTTGTACTCATTTACCAGAGTTAAAACAATTCAGATAATGGTCTTTCAGCATGCTTTTTGTTTTTATACATTTAATCGGCTATATAGGATAGGATAGGATATGTGTTTGTAGAGCGCTCGTATGCCTGTATACCTGTATATCTATACAGGTATAAAGTCCACATCTCTCTGTACACAAATTCATAATAAGTCAGTGTCTGATTTTTAGAAGTACTGTATTTCATATTTATCCAACCTCTCTTCAATTGCATTTTTCTTATTCTTGTATCATATTCTGATGCCAGAAATGGCTTTGTATAAAGTAGACAAGCCCATAGTTTGACAAATTTGATTCAGATGATTGCCTTTCTGACAGTGAATCAAACATGAATATTATATACTGATCCTAATTAAAAACCACTGAAGAAAAACAAGCATTGTTAAAGCCTATAAATCTCGCTTTTGGGACCTACTGGTTTTGCCAGTGGTTTTAGCTATTAGTAAAGCATCGCCAGTGCATTGGGGCATGACTATAGAATAAAGAAAAAAATGCTTTTGATGTATCGCATCATTTTGTAGGCTCGCACTCCACAGATGGGCAACTGAACTAGCATTTGCAATGCAAAAGGTCTTGCATTTACGAGAGTTTGAGCTATTGGCATTGTAAATGACAATGCCTTTTATTTATGTGTTAGTTATTAAAACATATAAATTAAAGGCGTTGTTATTTACAATGCCAATAGCTTTAACTCTAGCAAATGCGAGACATTTTGCATTGCAAATGCTTTTGGCGCCCGTGCTATTAAATTTTTGAAAAAGCGTAAGAGAGAGTGTGTCGCTAATTTAAACAAGCATTTGCAATGCAATGGGTCTCGCATTTACGCGAGCTTGAGCTACTGACATTGCAAATTAAAATGCTTTTTATTTTTGTTTTTAAAACATAAATAGCTTAATCTCGCGTAAATGAGAGACCTATTGCATTGCAAATGCTTGTTTGTTATGTAAAACCACACATTGCACTAGCAGATACGTGCATTGTGCAAGAACAGAATGTCATCACTCACAGTTTGGCGGCCAATGGCCAGAGTGGTCTAAGCCTGTGCGCCAGGCTGTAAGCTTTGATGGGCAGATGTAAAATATGAATGCCACTACATCACTACAGCAGATGAATGGATGGAGAGAGCTAATGCAACTCCATTGTAAGTATGTATAGCGTATATATTTTTGTTAAAAAAAATGTCTTGGTTAGCGCCAAACCGACAAAACAGTACATAATAGCCACAACAATTATTACATGCTGAACCAGACGTCAGTCTGAGATGGTAACCCAGAAGCAAGTTGACTGCGCTAGAAGGCTGTACTACAGGCATAATATGGTTTCCCTCTACCCCTCATCACCTTTGCCCCTCCGCCGTGAAAGCAGCATTATAAATTTTCCCTGTGCCTGTACTTTTAAATAGTTGCGCTATTTGTCTGGTGAAATCACTGATATTTTCTGGCCTTCTTTTGTTTTGTTTAATTTTTTTATGCAAATGCAACTTACACCATTAATTTGAATCCAGCCACTTATTTAACTTTACAATGCCGCCTTTTTGTTTGTTTTTTCGTCAATGAGTAGCTCCAAAAGAAATGTTGCGCACAAGTTACACCAAAAAGAATAAAGGAATATATAATCAGCGACACTGAGCACAATAAAAAAAAAAAACATAGGTGTGATAGAGGTTGGTGAGTAAGAGGTTGAAATGAAACCAAAACGCCTCCACCAAATTCCGAGAAAAAATATAGAATTGACTTTCATGTCAATGTCAAAACAGTTATTTACCTCCCTACCTTCAAATACACGTTGCCGCAACGATTTCGCCATTTTACTTTCTGAAGGTGCATTATTGGTCTGGAGCCGTGATTCAATTTAGCTGCAACCAGTCATTTGTCTGAACCTGTGGCAGTCCAGCGGGAGAATGCCACATAATGACAAGGCCACACGTAATTGAGAACTAGAAATGTAAAACAGCGCAGTCAAGGAAGCTACACCAGATCCTTCATCAACTTTTCCAAGAAGACTGAAGCAATACTCTGAAACACACTCCTTGAGTGGTAGCACACCTGCTGCACTGTACTATTCCAGAAATTAAATGCCACCTGCAAGGTATGTAACTCAGTTTTTCCCAAGGTAACCTTACATATTTTGTCTTCCTCCTTACTGTATCGCCTAAGAATATCCCTCCCAGACTCTAGTATTCGCCTGTGGCCTGCCATTACACTGCATTTTATACCACTGCAACCTAAGATCCTACATAACGCACAATACAGTCACCGAATAGCTTATATTTCCAAATCAGTGTTCCCCCACCAAGCATCTGAGCTCCAACGGTGTCCAGATTTTTGACCTAGAGCATGCTTAGAACACAATCACATGTATGTACGTGCTTGGAAGACCAAAGAATGTGGAATTTTTAGGTTTGTGAAAGTTCTTAGGGATTGTTAGTAAAGCCCTTGGCACGGTCATGGTACGGCACTCATCAGCACTATCTTGTCAGAAGTACCATTACCCGCTTTATGAACCACAGCCTCTGGAAACCAAACATCTCAGTGCAGCCCAAGAGTCCATAGCTGAATGCCCTGGGCGCCATGCACTTGATTGCCCAGTTACTCCATAGGCTCATGCCCTGCTGCCCCATAGCAGGTGTTTTCTATAACTCTGTGCTCTGCTATCCAAGTGTATATTTTGCCCTTAATGTTCAAAAGTATCACCTACTGCACCTCTTGGGCCCAGGAGTGCTAGGCTATCACACCTTTTCCTGGACGTTCCAGTGTAATGCATCCCTTATTCCCTAGAATTGAGCTGCAAATAAAGCCACTGCACTGTATACACATATTAGCATACACAATTTAAGGATATCTGGGCTGTCGTTCTGGCAGTTCATTTTTCAGCTCCTCGGGGGAGATATCCTTAAAAAAAAAAGAGTGGAAAAATATTAAGGTATTGGGAAAAAATGCAACCGAGTGATGAATGCCAGCGACAAAATGGAAAATCTAGACAAATGGTAGAAAAATACACAAGAGTGAAAGAATGTTAAGGAAATGCACAAATATGAGGAGGGAGGAATAAAAGGAGTGCAATAGTAGGATAAAATGAGTGAGCTATAGAGGTGTAGTGATTTATTTTTTCTAAAAAAAATACAAAGTTCACCCAGACAGGAATCATTCAACAGGACTCCTCCAAGATTTAAACAATGGCAGGTGAAACACAGCTTTGTTTCAGGAAAGGAAAAGCGAACAGGTTTGAAAACAAAATGATTAAATTCGCCTTCTGACACACCTCTGCGAATTTTTAAGAAAGGTATCCTGTCCAGCAGGGCGGGCTGTGACGTGGGGCTCCTCAAGGAAAAGAGCAGAGGTGGCTACGCTGGAAGCTGCGGCGATAGGACAGGACAATGGCTGAGGAAAATGGCGCTTCCGGAGGAAGTCATAGCAGCTATAGTGGCTGAGAAGGAGGTGGGATAGGAAAGGGTGGTAGCCATGGCCGTAGGATGATCGCTGCGGGAAGGTAGTGAAAGGGAGAAAGTGGCAGTAACTAGGTCGAGAACATAGGCGATCTGGGAAGGTGGCGGTAGCAGGGTTGAGAAGAGCACAACAAAAGGAGAAGAAAGGTACATTTAGAGAAGAAGGTAACAGTGGCTCGGAGGAAGGTGGCAGCTAAGGTAGAAGAAAGCAGTAGGGAAATAATTATGCCACTTGTAGGATGTAGAGGCGTTTTCAGAAGAAAAACTGCAGTATTAATAGCAGTGAAGACTGAACAGAGTGGATTAAAGGAAGAATGGAATGACATTAAAAGAGAGGAAGATAAAAACCTTATGAAAGAAGAAAACAAGAAAGGAAGAAGTTTGAGCGGAGGAAGGAAAGGCAGAAAGTAAGAACAAGCGGCCGCGAAAGTGAGAGTAATTGCGGTAAAGCGCGGCGCGCGCACTTGCACTGTAGCTCTAGGCTGGCCTGGTAGCACTTTTTGGAGCCCTCTCAATAAGTCTCGCCAGACCAGCGCAGGGTCAGGCGAGACCTAAAAAAGAATGTGTCATTGTGTAACGTAACTGGTGCTCATGTAAAGCGCTCCAATACCTTCGGGTTGAGTTTGCGCTATATAAATCTGCAGGAGAAAAAAAACTAATGAAAGAGCCAGATGTCTTTCAATGGTCCGACACACAGGGAGTTTCCTGAACTTTGGAACTGTTCCAGCAATAGACTGGACACCAGTTACACCGTTCTGTTCATAGTACAGAGTATATTTAAGCCGCTCTCCGAGGGTCACCCCAATTCAGTGTTTGATGAACCCTGCCGCAGCGCTCTACTCACCAATCAAAGAGAGGCTGGGAAAGATGCCAGGTCGCCCTTTCTTGCATCTTCAGTCCCCTTTAGATGTCCTCGCGCTTCCTTTGGGCCTTTAAAATCCACCCAGGACACAGCCAAGCATCGATCCCCTCAGCACTGAATGGCACCATCTGCACCTTAAGGGTTTTCACTAGCTATGGCGCCTCATTCAGACCTCTAAGACTAGTGAGACCATTTTTCTGAAAAGACTTATTAGCACTACTCTAGCTTTTGTCAATAGATAAGGCAGCAGTATACTTGGAAAACGGGAATGAACACACAGGTAGCCCTCGTTATATTTACTTACACTAGGCTGTGCGAGTGAGCCCTTGAGGCTGAAATAGTACTTATGTGAGGCGACACTTATTTATTCTGTTTATTTGTGCTTTTCATGGAGGTGGAACGGGCCCCTAAGGGTTTCTTAGTGCTTTTCACATAGATGCATTTAAATACTGTAAAAACAACCTATAAATCCAATTATATTTTGAAAATGAAATGTGCAGAAAACACAAAATAATCATTTCAGGAAAAATAAAGAATCTATAAACATAGAAGAAATACATAGAAGCTAAAGCTGTACACCATACAATGACAACATTATTTAAATCAAAAGGATCAATGCAATGAATTACAGTGAGATAGAAGTTGTCTCACTTGGAGGTGGTGAGGGATGTCTCAATTGGAGGTGGTGTATTCAGGACTATTCTAGGCATTGTTAAAAGAAAATAGTAATACCCCAAGCAACAGAATACATCTCCAGAACCAACTTTTGTTTGTCAGTTGATCCACACTTCAATACGCCCAGCCATAGAACACCCCAACATGTCATCTTTTCACTGGCTTGGGCTGTAGGCCGCAAAGTCAACCCCACGACCCCCATACATTTATATAGCGCCTACTACCTCTGACGAGGCATTGACCCCACGTGCAGGGGAGAGAGCCTACACATAAACCGGAGCATGCCCATGAGCATCCAACATGGAGCTCGTAGCGCTTTGGGACAAGCTTCCCCCCCCCCCCCCCCCCCAAAGCGCTAGGAGTCAAAGTAACTGCAAAGCGTGCACGCTACGAGAACGTGTTATATTATAATCACAAAGTGGGCAAGCGCTATGCATGATGGGATCTGAAGGCCGCACATAATTTAAATTGACAAACTACAAGTTCCAGCATGCACAGTGCTACCTGACTAGAACGCTAGATTTGAAGAGCTGAATCTGTTAAAATCATCCCACAGTTGCGCAAGCAAAAAGAAAAAAACTGCTTCGTCTCAAAAAAGGAAAAAAAGAGTTTAAAAAACCAACAAGGAGGTTAACAAACCCGTTTGTTCAAATAGGGCGTGGTGATGTGATAATCCAGGTAAAAAAATTAATCTGTTTGTTCAGTAGGAATGATATCTTTATTACGTGACAATCTGGAGATCACCGAAGAAGAGCTTTTCCTTAAACGTTAGGGGTAACCCTCAGCGGTAGAGAAAGTCATGGAGAACAACATGCTGCTTTCATTGAAAAAGAGGCAGCGCCCTCGTTACATTCCATACAATAAGGGCTGCCTGAGATGGACCTTTTCTGCAAGTCACGCCCCACTCGGACCTCGGCGGCGTCCTTACGCAACGTTCTCTATATACAAGAAGACGGTCAAATGAAGAACTTACATAAGCGCTATTTTCCCAGGTCACTCAGTGTACCTGCTTCTTCAACAATTCACTCTTTACAATAAAGTATCGCACCCACCCACCCCCGACCAGATACAGTGGCGTGACTGAAAAAGAGCATAGAGCGCCAAGACAAACCAAAAAAAATCATTTGGTGCTTTCACCCCCCCCCCCCCCCCTTCCGATCACGATCAAACATCAAAGCGGCTGTGCGGCCGTGAAAGTGAAAGTAATTGCGGTAAAGCGCGGCGCCCGCGCACATGCACTGGCCTGGTAGCACTTTTTGGAGCCCTCTCAATAAGTCTCGCCAGACCAGCGCATGCGCTGGGTCAGGCGAGACCTAAAAATAGTGCTTGGAGGCTGTAATTAACGTCTTCAGAGTAATAACACATGTAACGTGGGTGTCGCCATGGAAGGTTACAAAATGATACAAGGCGGTACTAAGAAGGGGCTACTAAGCCTATTGACCATAGAACAGCAAAGTTTACAGTAGACAATGACACAAGCCAATGAAAAATATGGGCGGAGCTTAAAGTCCCTACCTGAATACAGCATTCCTCGCAGAGTAGCAATTAGGCTGTCCAGGCTCGACTTAAAAATGACAGTGCTTTTTAGGTCTCGCGACCTGCGTTGCACTGCGCAGCAGTGTTTGCACAGGCAAGAGTCCTTTTGTCCGGGTTTTGAAAATCGACCTGGAAAATGCACACGCTCGTGCGTGTGATTTTACCTTTGCGGCCTGCTATTGGCCTTTCTGTGTGTATTCTTTTGTAAAATAGGCACCAATAGGCCAGAGGCGGGCGCATATCTCCGCCCCTGGCCTATTGGTGTCTATTACGCGCATTTCCTGCCATATGGTTTCAATTATCATGCCCAGACACAGGCGCGATAATTGAAAGCATATGGGCGCGCGTGCGCACCACTTGCGGCTTTGTTTTTAGTAAAGGCGATCGCTTTCGCCTTTCTTTTCCCTCCCCTTTGCCCCCTTGTTTTAAGTTGTAGCATGATTGTGTGATTTACTGTGTGTGTAAGCGAATGCATGTGCGCATCAATGAATGTTTTAATAGTCATTTAACAGTATGTATTTTGTAGCTGTGTTGTAAATGTTATGTGCTGAAAAGATTTAAGATAGAGTTATGCATGTTTCTCTTTTGTTTGTATTGAAGTGGAGAACTTGTAATTTAAATACTTTTTTATTCATGTTATTTTTCGAAGGTCAAAACGACTGTCATGATCACTTCCTCTTAGAATTGTCATTCACTCCGTTCAAAGATAAGGAAGAGAGGAGGTGGTGGGGCTAGACCGGAACATTATGCCCAGCCTACCTGCATGCATGAATAATTAATTATTCCCGGCACACACCGTTGACATCACAAACGAGATGCACAAATCACTCTGAAGTGTGTCTAGCTTCAGCCCCTTGAAAACCACGACCATGTCACCCATTTTGGAAAAAACAATGGCAATTCCACAGTTCTTGGCATATTATTGACTGATTTCCACTCAACCTTCCACCAAACCATGCAAATTTACAATATGTGATCAATCAATCTTTGCTGATATCAAATACAGTGTAACCTAAAACATTAATATGTTCGTTCCAACATTGTAAAGGTTTTATGTTACCTTGTCATCCTTCAAAAGCTTGTTAGGTTCAGTGGGACCATAAAATCAACACTCTACTTTTACAACAATGATGAGTTGTTTAAATGGAGTTATCACAGGGTTAAAGCATTCCTGTGATACTTCCAAAAATACCAGCCTGACTCAGGATATACCTTTCTCTCAATGTGTGCTCAATTTGTAAATGTATGAGTGTCTTGTCGTAAAGTTTTGGGCAGAATCTTAAAAAGGTGCCATCAAATGTCGGGTGAGCTAAACAACAAGGCTGCATGGTTTCCACCTCATGCCTTTTTCATCCACCACCTGACACTCTGTGCGCACTTACATCAGTCTTTCCGGTTCTATTTCATCCCAGCTTTCTTTTATGTCAATGTTTTTCCTTAGTCTCCTCCTTCTTTCCATCTCTTGCTTGCTCTGTGTCAGTTTGTTGAAGATAAATAAGTGCTCTTGCCCAGATTTTGGTACCGGTGAGGCCCACCGGCAACCACTGGCTCAAATTAAGCACTGATCTCGTTGTTTCCAGTCTCCAGGAGCCAGCGTCATTCTATACACCCTGCTTAGGTCCTAGTTCTTTTTATGGGTATATCACACCAGGACTCACAGAGACAGAACAAATCTATCCAGCCGGGATATGCTGAGGCTGGAAGCCAACATGCACCAGCACAAGCTGTGTGTAGTTGTGTGTGGTTGTGTGGGTGGCTGTGGTTGTGTGGTTGTGGTTGTGTGGTTGTGTGTGTGTGGTTGTGTGTGTGGTGATTGTGTGTGTGGTGATTGTGTGTGTGGTGATTGTGTGTGTGGTGATTGTGTGTATGGTGATTGTGTGTGTGGTGGTTGTGGTGTTGTGTTTGGTGTGTGTGGTGGTTATGTGTGTGGTTGTGGTGGTTATGTGTGTGGTTGTGGTGGTAATGTGTGTGGTTGTGGTGGTAATGTGTGTGGTTGTGGTGGTAATGTGTGTGGTTGTGGTGGTTGTGTGTGTGTTGTGTTTGTGGTGGTGTGTGTGGTTGGGCGTGGTTGTGTGATTACACATCACATAATTACACTGTATTCAATACAACATAAATACACTCCACATACCACTCAGTACTACATAATTGCACGTCACATAATTACTCTCTACTTAATGCAAGATAAATACACTCCACACAATACCACTCTGTGCCACATAATAACACACATAATTACACTGTACTCAATGCAACATAAATACACACCTTTCACTCAAGTTCGTGCTATATATAAAAAAAAATTGCAATGCAAAAGGTCTTACATTACTGAATCTTTGAGCTGCTATTGGTGTTGCATTATTATTAGCAATGCCAACAGCTCAAACTTTAATAATGCGAGACCTATTGCATTGAAAATGCTTGTTAATTTATTTTTAGTTACTGATCTGAGTTCAATGGGTAAGCAACAATAATGTGTGAAAGCGTTTTTTTTTTGTGGGTGGTGGCGGAAAGCCACACTCTGGAGGGAAGGATCAGTGGGGGGGGGGGGGGGGGGGTGGAGAAACACCGGGGCGCAGGTGGACACTCATACAAAAACGTGAAGCAACAGGGGATAAGGACCACGGGCAAGAAGCAATGCAGGGGTAGTAGTACACTGGTGAGGGAAAGTAATATGGGGTGCTATGGAGAGGCATCGAGAAGCACACGAAAGAGACAGTTGAAGAAAACATGCTCTCTGGTACAGTGCTTACGAGAGAGAAAAAAATAGCACCTGAAAAAGTGAGTAGTGGAAGGACATAGATATGCATCCATGCTCCACGAGAGAGATGGACACAAGAAGAGGAAGCAAAGCCCATAGACATAGTTATGTGTCCATGCTCCTGAGGAGGGGCAAACACAAGAAGAGGAAAAAAAAGCCCGCAGACACCAACGAATAAGAAGCAAGCAAATGAGATTGACTATGAAGCCAACCAATGGTAAACAGTGGGTAGGCTCTAAGCCAACTGTAAGATAACAATATGTTGAGGGGGGCGTGGCCAACTACCGAACATGGCGGACGAGAACTAGCGGAGAGCCGAGCCCCGACACTTTGCTAACTATCCTTACACTGGGCGTTCATCTCTACTCTGGATATAGAGTACTGCGCTGCGGAGATGCCACGGAATACGGCGGTGCTTCAGAAAGTGTAATCAAGCACGGAATCGTTGAAGGAGGAGAAGCGACTCACCCGACTATGCAGCAACACTGGGCGAGACTACCCGACGGTGCCAGAGGGGAAGCGCCGTGGCAACTTTTGGATGTGCAGTGAAGACGGCAACGAGAGGCGGTGATTCCGGATATAATCAGAAACCCTTGTTGTTTTTGATACCCCGGATGAAGCAATGGACTGGGTAGAAGTTACTCTGACACCGAATGTGACACGGGAATCTTCCCAAGCAAGTCAACGGCAGCTGCCTTTATCATAAGACTACCTAGAACAAGCAGACTAAAGCAGAACAACAGCCAGAAAACTCGAGCTGTCTCAGATCAGAATCCTACTCCGGCACAGATCTCAGTAAATCAAATGGACGCTATAAGAAATGCAGCTGCAATGTTAGAACAAAGCGCCAGGTATGGATGGATTACCAATAGAGTTTTATGCAAAGTATATACCATTATTAGTACCTCACTTACAAAGCCTATACAGAGTCTCACTTGACACGGGCTCCCTCCCACCCACTATAACGCAGGCAGTGGTGGTTTCGCTGCTGAAACCGGGCAGGGACAGTAAGGATATGGCAGGATATCGCCCCCTCTCACTGTTCAATATGGACTATAACATTTTAAGCAAACTATTAGCAAACAGAATTCTCCAATTTATACCTAAATTAATACATATGGACCAGTGTGGGTTTGGCCCTTCATATTAGACGTCTGCACCAAGTCTTGTCGAGAACAGCAATAACAAACAACAAGCTGGGGTTTGTATCTTTAGGCTTACGCCAGGGGTTTGATTCCTTACATTGGAGTTACATGTTACGTGCAATCTCGAAGTTTGGCATACCGGATGCTTATGTTAAATGGGTTAGTCTCCTATATACGAATCCAACGGCCCATGCTCGTACAGGTGCTCATATTTCACCACAATATACAGTAGAAAGAGATACTAGGCAGGGGTGCCCGCTATCACTTGTATTACTTATACTAGCCCTCGAGCCGCTAGGTATTAAACTACGCACGGTGGCGGAGCACAAAGGAATATGAATAGGAAATGACACACATCTTATCTCTGCCTATGCGGATGATTAAATATTATACTTCAAGGATCTTACAGTGGACCATGAACCTATCCCTACCACACTCTATAAATTTCAATTACTGTTTGGGCTACCACTAAATGAGAACAAGTCATACGCATACTTCTTTACAGACACCACAAAGGTAGATCCACTACGGTTTGGCCATTGGACATTCCAAACAGCGACAATCACCTTCAATACCTAGGCATTCAGATATATAGAGAACCTGAGAACATCCTAGATGGCAATTTATGCCGGGCAATCACTGCCCTTAAAGCGCAAATACCATTTTGGACGTCACTCCCAATATCAATAGCAAGGAGAGTGGCTATTGCAAAAATGGTGATGATCCCCAGATTGCTTTATTATTTTACGAATCTACCAATCGTGGTCCCTGCCCAAGTATTCAAAACGCTAGATACTCTACTGGTGGAATTGATCTGGGGAAGTGGGCGCAGAAGAATAGGTCTATCAAAACGTCAATTAGGAACAAATGCTGGGGGACTGGGGGTCCCTGATCTGAAAGCTTACTGCTATGCAGGCCAACTGCAGTGGCTTACGTATTGGATAGCAGGGCGCAACCTGCAGGACATAGCTATGTCTAAACGCGAATGGGAGAGAGGGGAATTGCATTAACTTCTATTACCAGATAGCAAAATCCCACAAAATGCGCCCCCATTATAAACCATTGTATTGAAATACTAGAAGGCAGCACTTCGTTATATGAAGGCATTAATTCCCTATGCTTCCAACATACCATTACTGGTCCTTCCTATACCTCTAGGTACACTAACATCGCAACATATAACTAAATGGGCGGACAAGAGCGTAAATACAGTGGGAATGTTATTCCGGAATAATACCTTAAAGACTCATGACACATTTGTAAGGGAGCAAGGTGTGCCTAATACATCATTCCTACTCTATGCAAATATTAGTAGATATGTTCGGACGACATGGGCACCAAATGGGGCAGAACCCCCTGACACACAAACTAGTACACATGCAGTACCTAATGGGGAGTGGTAGCCACCTGACCCGATGGTTGTACTGGGGAATCAGAACACATGCTGCCACCTCATTACAAATACTACAAGATAAATGGAATGCTGATATAGGCCGAGAGTTGACGGATAAGGAGTGGGGATATGTATTGGAATACCCGAAAAAGGTGTTAAGTAATCCAAAGTTTAAATTTATACAACTCCTGATAACGCACAGAGCATATCTGACTCCCCGTAAACTAAGTTTGATGTCTCCGGATACAGTGGACACATGTCCTAGATGTCATGCCCCAAATGCTAATTTGCTTCATATGTTATGGTCTTGTCCAAAAATAGCGCAACAGTATGAACCATATTAAATATGGTTGCCCCTAGGGGCGGAGGAGACTCACTAGAAGGTTGTATTTTGGGATTGAACCCCAAATGTAAGAAAAACGGTCCTACAAATTTGCCAACATGGCATTGTTGTTGGCTAAACGTACAATAACAATGCGCTGGAAGGCGGCGAAACCGCCCACAGTATTAGATTGGTATAATGAGGTGGTCCGGTGGGGTAGAGCCGAAAGTGCAGAACTCAAACGTGAGGAACAGAGAGGATTACGAAAAACACCTATTTCATTAGAATGGAATGGAATGGAATGCTAGACGAGTTTATAACGACTAAGTCACAGATAACTTAGGGATGACATCATTATACAATTACTGAGGACGGGTTATCAGCATAAGAGATGTGAACAGGTTGATACCTCATTGTGTCATATTGTAGGAGCTTGCTCACGTATATGTGCTTAATGCCTATAATTGTACTGTACTGCAATGCTGACTGAATCGAACAAATGCAAAAAGAGCTGTGCAGGGGAAAGGGGCGGGGGTGGGACTTAGCTGGTTTGTTAAAGTTAACAGGGAGAGGGAAATGATCAGCTTACTATGTTATACTGTGTAGACCAAACCACTGGAAATCTCACAGACAATGTATGAAAGTGAAAGAAAGGAAGATCATGCAAACCAGTGGGTATTATCACTGTCGAAACGTGCTATTTATAAATGTGTCCGAGTACTTAATTGGCTTTCTAATATTGTACGGATATATTATATGTTGTAAAGAAGCTGAAACTGATAATTCTAAGAAAATCAATAAAATGTGTTATAAAAAAAAGATATGTTTCTCAAGACACAACACCTGGGCTGTCGTAGTTGAGCCCTAAAATGTAAGCAAAACATTTAAAAACACATTGAGCAATCATAGCAGTAATATAGCAACATAATGGTACCTACTTGTAACACCACTTAATTCTTCACTTGGTTATTTTCCTCTCCTGAATTAGAATTGAAGTTGTGCATCACAGTGCATATCTTGGCTGATGGTCCCTGGCCTGCCCCTGCTGCATATCTACCATTTGAAGTGGGTCAAATTCAGGTTTCTCTCTTATTGGCCAGCTGTTTGCCAGATATCGCACCATCTGTCTTGTTGCTTGATCACAGCACAGGCCATTGCCAAGATGCCCTGGAAGTAGATTCTTCCTACTTTGCGACAATGTTAATCGTTTGTCTTCCGTATAGGGGAGACAGTTCATCACCAAATGGGACATTATCCTATTTCAGGCTGCACTTGTCTGTTGAGCCCAAATTCCTCTTCCAAAAATATAGTTGTATTTGAAAGTAATCAACTAATCTCCTCTCCCATCAGGTATGACTGTGGCATAAGTGAGATATGAAATTGGCCCATTTGATATTAAACATTATCCCTCCTTCCAATCCTTACCTGCCAATCAATTTGTGGATGATGCCAAATGATTGCTTGAAAATTTAAAAGGCAGTAGTCAACATAATCTTAAACATTGCTACTGTCATAAATTATAAACTTTAATAGAATTCTCTGATATCTCATAATGGGTTTTTGATGCTCTGGTTTCCATTTCTTTGGATATCGAGCTACATTCTTGAAATGTAGTTGTGGCACTGTCCTCAGTTACTATGTTCAGAAGTGTGCATAATTAAAAAAAAAAAATCAGTTTTTATTCTACGTTTGTCACTCCTCTTACAAGTGTATACACATCTAAAGCTAGTTCATGTTCTTGATTGCAGGAAAAATGGCGAAAGGACCCCTTTCTCAAGAGATCCTTGATGCTATAATGCAAGAAATGGTTGGAACTTATGAAGTGAGCGAAGCAGATTTTGCAAAGCTTGTTCCAGGTAAGACTGGTTTAGCGAGCGCTTGGAGCATCTCAAGCTATGGAGAAGTGAGACCATCTTTTGAGCCACCTGGGATGGTGAGCTCAGAGAGGTAGAAAGAACGTACACCAATTGGTAGGAAGGCAGAAATATGGGTAGCACCTTCATATATATCGTTTTGTGAATGAGTTGAGAAACAGTAGTTTTAATCTGAGTTGAGACGAACAGGAGATATCGGCACTTGATCTATAAACTGCTCATATGTTTTTGATGTGTTGGTCCCGATCCAAGAGGTCGTAGGTCTTTACTCAATGTAGACCTTATCTTTTATATAATTGATCATGGTAATTAGGTCTCCTTTGTTAAATAGGCTTGCACAGTTGAATCTTTCTTTTACTTCTTTAAAGAATATTGTGCTTTTGGTTGATGAGCAGCAACCTTCTGATTCGAATATTTAAATCCCATGTATTTGTGTTTATCAATTTATTAGCTGATGCATTTACAGAGGTTGAAATGTTCCACATAGTTAGATATTTTTTTTTTTGTCTAATTGAAAATACCAACTAGTTACCATTATGTAATGATTTTCCAGTTGGTTAATATTCACCTCAAAAGTGTTGCATCTGACTTTCAAATGTTTTTTTGTTTGTGGGGGAATTTTTAAAATTGTCCTTTTTAATTTTGTGAAAAACAATCGGTTAACTTCACAGTTGCTGCCAAAAATGTTCTATAATGTAATTCTACAAATAGTGTAGGCTTCAGATTTCCATTTCACATTTATAGTTTTTGGTGTCAGGATGAGAAGTCTTGGGCCATGTAGTCCCCACCAACAGGACAGGTGTTGATTTTCTTATTAAAGGGGAGAGATTCTCCTAGTTAATGTAGAACTATACTCCCGCGGTTCCTCCCCCCCCCTCCCCCCCCCTCCCCCCCCCTCCCAACCCCCTCCCAACCCCACCTCTCCGCTCACCAACTCCAACCATTCCCGGGGAAGACACCTCATGCTTTTGTGCTTCACCTAGTAAACCTTGCCTGAAGTTGTCTCAGGGCAACATGACAGTATGCGGGGAGGAGTCAAGGGGTGTCATCCGCTGTATCTACTATGTCGGTAGGAGTATGTGTAAGTTTAGGATCGCATTTTATCCTCTTTTGAATTTTCAGCAAAATAATGAAATACTGCATTCTAGGATTCTGTCATGGGCTGTTTGCATCAATACAGTTTTTCCTCTCTCCACAAAGCAACGCTGTCTGCCTGGGCCGATTTTGTGACTTCTCTCCTCCATTCTTTCAATTGTGTTAAGTACTGTTATTGAACCTTTTCCTTTCTGTTGGTAAGTTCTTGAGAAAAAGTATCATAGCAACTAAAACCGAGGTACGTAATGTGCAGGACGCCTGATCAATGATTCTGGGACACTTGGAGGCTACACCCCAGTTACTGCATGTAGGAAGCTGGCTCTGTATATACTATGCCAAAGTAAGGTATAGTGTGCACAGATCCAGCGGATCCCCAGAGGTATAGCAGAGGCTAAAGTAGATAATACCTCACTCTCTTCTGTGGCAGTGTGGTTGAGCAGTCAGGCTTATCAGGAGGGTAGTGTTAAGCAAGTGTTGTACACACTCATGCAATAAATGATGTCACACACTCAAAGACTGAATCTAGGCCAATTGTTTGTATAAAAGGTTATTTACTGCTTTATTTCTAGAGCCAAGATTTACTTAGTAGCAGGTAAGGTAAACTCTTCATACAATATGACTTTTCAAAATACAGTGAACACTGGTTTTGTAGGAACATTCAGATTACTTTTTCAATTGAGAAAACGGTTTGTGATCTGTTAAAAAATGCGTGTAATTACTTTTTGATTACATTTAGGTTACTGTTCTACTATGGCATGAAACACACTCCTAGCACAGTTAAAGCAACAGAGGACATTTGCAAGCAGGTTAACTCTTGTCAAGGCAATAGGTTACTTTTTGTGCAGTACAAGACAATAAGACACAGAAGAATTTTCATAGAAAACCCACCATTCAGTCCTATGGAGGAAACAAAGTGTTACGTTTATAGGTGAGTAAATCGGTTTTAGGATTGGAGTTTTGGAGGGTACAACCAAGGTTCCCCAAGGTTCAGGTTGGCACTCAAGGGGCACCACCAGCATCACTAGGGTGGCCGGGTGCAGAGTGCCAATGTTAGCCAATAGGGCTAGTGGGCACCTTGGTTGGGGACTGCTCGCCTGCTGGCCACTTGGTCTCAGAAGCCAAGCTCCTAGGGTTAAGATCAGGACAAAGGGGGTCCCAGGTTAGGACCAAGTCCACACCACCAGTGACGCTTGGGCAGATGGGAGCAGAGTGCTCAGTAGGTGTCGGAAGCCCAATGTGTTTTGATGAAGGATGTCAGTCGCGGAAAAGGACTGCAGGTTGGACCCAGACAACTGGACGAAGGGAACCAATGACTGGAGGATGAAGATGAAGAGTTGCTGGACACCAAGACACAGTCGGTCGGGCACCTCAGGAGCTGTGGGTGCAGAACTGTCCTTTCGTGTCAGTTTTTTCTCACCTTTTCAGGTTGTGGTTGGGGGACACTTTGGGATGAGGCTGCAGGCGTTGAGGAGAAAGTCGGTGGAGGTCGTCCAACGCTGGATCACGGATTAGGATCGCCGAGTGGAACTTGCTGGAGTGCCGGGCCACTAAAACTTGGGCCGTGATGGTTGGGTGCAGCGTGGTGAGGACTTGCGGATCTGTACGGCTCTGGAGTCCTGGCTTGGATTGGTGTTGGGCAAATCCAGTGTCCACAGTAGATCACAGTTCTTTGGGAAGGCAGGGCAGGTCTCCGGGGTTCTTGGAAGCTCCTGGCTGCAGGACATGCCGGGTCCAGGTCGCAGGTGTTTCAGAGTAGGAGACAGATCGGTAGGGCTGGGGCCAAAGTAGTAGTTGTCGTCGTCCTCCTCTTCTTCTGCAGCATGGTTCTTCGGTCCTACTTCTTCTCATGTTGAATCTGAGGAGGGAAGGTTCAGGGTTACCCCTAAATACTCGATTTAGGGGCGTTAACAGGGATGTGCAGGTTGGGACCAATGAGTCCCGTCCCTAGGGTGTCGACACCCACTAGTGTGCCATTCTCCAGTGGGAGGGGGCATAGGCCTCTTCCTGTTGGAGGGGTCTCCCAACTTTAAGATGGTGGGGACTGAGATGTGTGCTTCAACTCGCCTCCCCCACCTGAGGGGTGGGGTTGGCAAAGGTGGACACACCTCCCTTCCTAGCTGGGTTTTCCTGCCGGTTCTCTTGTCCAAAATGGGGGTCCGAACTGGTGGGAGCCACTTGCTTATAGCAGCAAAAGGTTGGGGGTAGCTAACAAAGGTGGCAGTCCTTTGAAGCTCCCTCTTTGAAGACCCTGGCTATCCTGGGGTAGGAGGCGTGACACCTCTGCCTAGGATGTGCTTTGTTTCCAGACTCAGAGAGCAGAGGGCTCTCTGCCCAGGGGCCCATAAACCTGTCTGGTGGTGGAAGATAGCTGGGTTCCAGTCAGAAACCACACCAGAGTTGGTAGTTTTTCAGGTGGCATGCCCTCTGTGTGCATTTTTCATTAAATCCAACACTGGCATCAGTGTGGGTTTAATGTGCTGGGAAGCTTGATACCAAACTTCCAAGTCTACAGTAAAGCCACCGTGGAGCTGTGTAGTTCGTTTTGACAAACTCCCAGCCCATATACTCTTTATGGCAGAGCTTTCCAAACTCTGTGTCGCGACACAGTACTGTGTCGCCTGCCGTGCTTGGGTGTGTCGCGCAACAACGAAGAGACTAGCTCTATTCTTTCTTTCTAGGACCTACGTGACGTAAGTGCGTGACGGACCTGTTTATCCAGGAGTAAGCATCGCCATCCGTCTAATCTGTGATCCTCGGTTTTAAGGGCAGTTAGTGTTTCCTTTCCGAACACTGTCTCTGCGAGGACCAGAGGTCGAAGTGAGCACGATCGGGAGGGCACGGCGTGCCCGTACTTTAATTTCATAGAATCCGTTCCCCAAATTTCAGTTTTTTAAACATGCCTCCCCGACTCGAGAAATCACCACGGCCGATAGGTAAGGCTGGGCTTTGGGGACAGGCAGAGAAGACAAGGAAAGTGTCCAGTTCTCCTGCTGCTGGCAGCTGCACGCACCCCCCTCTCTTTGTTCCCCCTCTTCCCTCTCCTTCTGTCTCACGCCTCCTCATTTGGTGAAAATCGAGACTTCAAGAAACAGGTATTACCTACTCTTTGCTCCTTTCGTTTATTTTCTCCCCTGTGAAATGGATCCAAAAAAGAAAAAGACTTTTGCTGGAAACGTCGTATTTCTGAAATTGTTCAGTTTTTAAGTGCAGCCTCGGGGTGGGGAGAAATAAAACATTCAAAATATGAATAACTAACTCAATCAAGACAGAGTGGTTGTAAGGTGGCCAGATTGATTTATTCACACATAAACACATTAGCGCCACTTTGCAGTGTTTGCCAGTGAAGCGCTACTTTTGTTTTCTCGTCTCTCTTTGAAAAGCATTGCTTTCCTGGGTGGGAATGTGCACTATTCTTGGAGGTACTGAAATACCAGATTTATGGGTGAACTAGAAAACAAAATGTGTACAGCGGCTATGTGTACACGAATGAGGGGCCATATTATCAAGTAACGGTGATAACATTATCGCCGCTTTAGCAGCAGGAAACTGCTGCTAAACCGGCAATAATGGGCTTGATAATATGCCCTCGAGAATTCCCAAATAAGCCCAGGTTCTGGTGTGAATCTGGGCCTCTATGGGAATTCACAAGGGCATATTATCAAGCTCATTATCGCAACTTTAGTGGCAGTTTCCTGCCACTAAAGCGGCGATAATGTAATCGCCGTTCCTTGATAATATGGCCCGTGGTCTTTTGAAGCCATACTGCTTATGTTTTGTAAGGATATAAGCAATGGGCATTGAAACGGGTCACTTCTGGGCGTCAAATGCGCAGTCCAGTCCGCTCCCAATTCCCGGCGCTCGGTACGTTTTTCACACGAGTGGTAGCCCGGTGACAAGGAAGAATGGCGGGAAGTAGATGGTAAGGTTGTGTCATCTGCTGCAGCTGCCTCAAAATGTGCCCAATTACATTTTTTACTTTGAACGAGGTCTGTATGCTGCCGTAAAAACAGAGAGGGGCCCTGCAGAACCTATGTAACCTGGGTCCTCCAAAAGCTTCTGAGATGGCCGATTTATTGTAGCGAAGTAAAAAAAACATTAAGACGGATATTGGAATACTAATTTGAAACCCATAGGAGCAAAGTTGAGAATCAGAAATGTATTAAAGCATTAAAGATAGTGGAAAAGTGTTATTTCAGCAGCCGCCTTCTTGAAACAGATGTATGGCTTATCATAACCTCACTTGAAACCTCTTTCCCTCCCAGCATGCACAGCCCCTTAAGTTTCAGAATGAAAAACTAAGATCGCCATTTTCCTTCGGTTCCCCTACAGTGCCCCTTCCCCTAATTTTGGAACCTACTATTTTACAAATTGCATCTTAGCTAATCCTTCATAGGCTTTAAAAAGGAACTTCAGACATACTTATTTTAGGAGTATCACATTTTGTATGCCCCGCGCCTAAAGCCCCTTCGGAGTACTATGGGCCTGTGTAAAGCAGGCAGTCAGACAACACTGACTGCACAAGAGCATTACGTGGCAGAATGAATGCAATTATGCATAGGGCGACAGTGGAGCAGTCAGTAAGCAGCCTGAAGTCTTTAACCAGCAGGACGTAATTACGAGGGTAAAGTAACACGTGGGACTTTACCAGACAGTACTTTACCAAGTAGGTATTTTTTCAATGTCATAATATTTATGACATTAAAAAGGGGGCGGTTTAAGGGTTCAGGTGGTGGGACGAGATAGGTTTCAGTGTCGTAAGGGTTATAAGGGCTGTTTAGGGTTCATGGGTGGATGAGGGTAAGGGGTATTTAGGGGTTTAAAGGGTTTAGGGATCGATAGGGGTATCCGACCTTCAGAAAGCTTTCTGCGAAGTAGTCTGTAATCATGTTTACATTTTAAACAAGCCACAGGTGGTAGCTCAGCGTTCTAGTGTTAAATGTTAATAATCTGCCTGCTGCACAACTGTCTGTTTTGTTTGCTCATTCTTCGAAACGCAGACAGGCAAAGGGCGGTCAGGTGTTTTTTTTTTTTAAGAATGGGGTTGCCAAATGTGGAATGTGGGCTGCGCAATTTGCCTTGATAAAAAGAAAACAGCTGTTTCGTTTCTGGGTTATGAGAAATCATAATTTTATATTTCTGCTTTTTATCGCATTTTAGGGCTCTGTAAACAAAGAAGCAGTCGCGGCTAATGCCTGGTAGCAGCAGTGGGGCGGGTGGATTGGGGGAAGGGGTGGAAACCACCGGTTTAAATTAAGCACTGCTCTTTTACCTATCTCCATCCTCACTCATCTGTCCTTCTTTCACCTGGTCTCCTCTCTATCGCTTCATGTCTCTTCCCCTCGTGCCTTTCACTCAGTCTTATCGCCTCCCTCCCTCTCATTTTACCATCCTCGCTCGTCCTAAACCTAAACTCTCTTCTTTGTTTCTCTTTCTGTTCATTCTATATCCTTCCTCTCATATCCATCACTAGTCTTCTTGTTTCTCTCCATCTTCACCATCTTCCACTTCTTTGTTCTTTCCCTGCCATCCTTATTTCTGGTTCTTCACTATCTCCTTTGCTCATTCTGATCTCCCTTTCTTTTTCTGACACTTTTTTTCTCTTTTTTCAACCTTTCCTTTCACTAATTTTCTCTCATATGTCATTTTTGATATATGAGAGCAAACTATCTTATAATTTGGTCTCAGTTTTCCAAAATGGGCTTTCCCCCTTCTAGTGTGAACTGGCTTGGGTGTGATCATCGTCACTTGCCACAATGTTGGCCTGGTAGATTGTTTTCCAAAGGCTTCTTTTGGTTCTAGATCTGGTAGTGTACATTTCTCATCCAACTTGTTTAAAGGGTTGGCTGTGCGTGCACCCGCCCTTTTTGTGCCGTAAATCACTGGGGCATGGGTCAATGTGTGCATGATTATATTCTTGTTTCAGGCACAAACTTAACCTTACACCCAGTTTTGCCAGTCACTGTCTTTGTTAGAACAGATTCACAATTTCTTTACTAACCTTCCTGCTTTCTCGAATTTGCTTGAAAATGCACCATTTGCCCACTATTTTTTCAAACTTTTCTCGGGGGGAGAACCGCCCCGAATCCCCCTTAAGTGGCTCGCTTCGCTCGCTCGCATTACCGTGTCACTAGGTCGCGATTGTCTAAAAGGTGTGTCACCAACATGAAAAGTTTGGAAAGCTGTGCTTTATGGCTTCACTGGACTTTCAATGTCTGAAAATGGCACAGACACTGTAGGGTCATGTTGCTCATGCACCTATGCGCTTACCTGTGGTATAGTGCACCCTGCCTTTAAGACTGTAAGACCTGCTAGATGGGTGACTTAGACATGCCACAGGCAGGGGTGGTGGGCATGGCACACAGGTATGTGTGCCATGCTGCTCTTCAGTTTGGTCTGCACCACAACACGCAGCCTGCTATGGCAGTGTGTGGGTGTTAAGGTGAGGGGTCTCCGAGGGTGGCACAATTCATGCTGCATCCTTCAGATGCCCTCTCTGGTCACAAGGCCTATGGTACCAGGGGTACCTTTTACAAGGGACATACAGGTGTGCCAATTGTGGGTAACAAAGGTACAGTTTTGTAAAAGAACACAGGTGCTGGGGCCTGGTTAGCAGGATCCCAGCCCACACTTAGTCGAGTTGACATCAGGTATCTGGCAAAAGATTAAGGGGCTAACTATGCAACAAGGGGCACTTTCTTACACCGAATACATTCCTGTTGTCTCTTTAAGGAACTTTGGGTTGCTTTTATTAAACGTTAGAGCACAATACATATATTCTGCCAGACATCTTCTTGGATATTGCAGATCTAAATAGATATTTACTCTGCTGCCCTCTACCAGTTTTAAAGATGGTCTCAATTTCTTGTGTTTTTTGACTTCCTTTGCTTTTGGGTTGGACACTTCAGTGAAGCTGTTGTTGAAGGTGCTCTCCTTTTATAAAGGGATGCCCACAAATAGAGGCTAACTCTGCTGAAGGGAGATGAACCAATAGTGTGCAACAACCATAGTTAGGTTTCTCCTGCCTTCTCATATTAGGTTCTCTGGTAACAGTGACAACAAATTTAAGTTCAGTGGTACAAGCTTTTTTACCTTTAGCCATTCTGAGCTTGATCGGTCTAAAGCACAGCTTTCCAAACTTTTCATGTTGGTGACACACCTTTTAGACAATCGCGACCTAGTGACACGGTAATGCGAGCGAGCGAAGCGAGCCACTTAAGGGGGATTCGGGGCGGTTCTCCCCCCGAGAAAAGTTTGAAAAAATAGTGGGCAAATGGTGCATTTTCAAGCAAATTCGAGAAAGCAGGAAGGTTAGTAAAGAAATTGTGAATCTGTTCTAACAAAGACAGTGACTGGCAAAACTGGGTGTAAGGTTAAGTTTGTGCCTGAAACAAGAATATAATCATGCACACATTGACCCATGCCCCAGTGATTTACGGCACAAAAAGGGCGGGTGCACGCACAGCCAACCCTTTAAACAAGTTGGATGAGAAATGTACACTACCAGATCTAGAACCAAAAGAAGCCTTTGGAAAACAATCTACCAGGCCAACATTGTGGCAAGTGACGATGATCACACCCAAGCCAGTTCACACTAGAAGGGGGAAAGCCCATTTTGGAAAACTGAGACCAAATTATAAGATAGTTTGCTCTCATATATCAAAAATGACATATGAGAGAAAATTAGTGAAAGGAAAGGTTGAAAAAAGAGAAAAAAAGTGTCAGAAAAAGAAAGGGAGATCAGAATGAGCAAAGGAGATAGTGAAGAACCAGAAATAAGGATGGCAGGGAAAGAACAAAGAAGTGGAAGATGGTGAAGATGGAGAGAAACAAGAAGACTAGTGATGGATATGAGAGGAAGGATATAGAATGAACAGAAAGAGAAACAAAGAAGAGAGTTTAGGTTTAGGACGAGCGAGGATGGTAAAATGAGAGGGAGGGAGGCGATAAGACTGAGTGAAAGGCACGAGGGGAAGAGACATGAAGCGATAGAGAGGAGACCAGGTGAAAGAAGGACAGATGAGTGAGGATGGAGATAGGTAAAAGAGCAGTGCTTAATTTAAACCGGTGGTTTCCACCCCTTCCCCCAATCCACCCGCCCCACTGCTGCTACCAGGCATTAGCCGCGACTGCTTCTTTGTTTACAGAGCCCTAAAATGCGATAAAAAGCAGAAATATAAAATTATGATTTCTCATAACCCAGAAACGAAACAGCTGTTTTCTTTTTATCAAGGCAAATTGCGCAGCCCACATTCCACATTTGGCAACCCCATTCTTAAAAAAAAAAAAACACCTGACCGCCCTTTGCCTGTCTGCGTTTCGAAGAATGAGCAAACAAAACAGACAGTTGTGCAGCAGGCAGATTATTAACATTTAACGCTAGAACGCTGAGCTACCACCTGTGGCTTGTTTAAAATGTAAACATGATTACAGACTACTTCGCAGAAAGCTTTCTGAAGGTCGGATACCCCTATCGATCCCTAAACCCTTTAAACCCCTAAATACCCCTTACCCTCATCCACCCATGAACCCTAAACAGCCCTTATAACCCTTACGACACTGAAACCTATCTCGTCCCACCACCTGAACCCTTAAACCGCCCCCTTTTTAATGTCATAAATATTATGACATTGAAAAAATACCTACTTGGTAAAGTACTGTCTGGTAAAGTCCCACGTGTTACTTTACCCTCGTAATTACGTCCTGCTGGTTAAAGACTTCAGGCTGCTTACTGACTGCTCCACTGTCGCCCTATGCATAATTGCATTCATTCTGCCACGTAATGCTCTTGTGCAGTCAGTGTTGTCTGACTGCCTGCTTTACACAGGCCCATAGTACTCCGAAGGGGCTTTAGGCGCGGGGCATACAAAATGTGATACTCCTAAAATAAGTATGTCTGAAGTTCCTTTTTAAAGCCTATGAAGGATTAGCTAAGATGCAATTTGTAAAATAGTAGGTTCCAAAATTAGGGGAAGGGGCACTGTAGGGGAACCGAAGGAAAATGGCGATCTTAGTTTTTCATTCTGAAACTTAAGGGGCTGTGCATGCTGGGAGGGAAAGAGGTTTCAAGTGAGGTTATGATAAGCCATACATCTGTTTCAAGAAGGCGGCTGCTGAAATAACACTTTTCCACTATCTTTAATGCTTTAATACATTTCTGATTCTCAACTTTGCTCCTATGGGTTTCAAATTAGTATTCCAATATCCGTCTTAATGTTTTTTTTACTTCGCTACAATAAATCGGCCATCTCAGAAGCTTTTGGAGGACCCAGGTTACATAGGTTCTGCAGGGCCCCTCTCTGTTTTTACGGCAGCATACAGACCTCGTTCAAAGTAAAAAATGTAATTGGGCACATTTTGAGGCAGCTGCAGCAGATGACACAACCTTACCATCTACTTCCCGCCATTCTTCCTTGTCACCGGGCTACCACTCGTGTGAAAAACGTACCGAGCGCCGGGAATTGGGAGCGGACTGGACTGCGCATTTGACGCCCAGAAGTGACCCGTTTCAATGCCCATTGCTTATATCCTTACAAAACATAAGCAGTATGGCTTCAAAAGACCACGGGCCATATTATCAAGGAACGGCGATTACATTATCGCCGCTTTAGTGGCAGGAAACTGCCACTAAAGTTGCGATAATGAGCTTGATAATATGCCCTTGTGAATTCCCATAGAGGCCCAGATTCACACCAGAACCTGGGCTTATTTGGGAATTCTCGAGGGCATATTATCAAGCCCATTATTGCCGGTTTAGCAGCAGTTTCCTGCTGCTAAAGCGGCGATAATGTTATCACCGTTACTTGATAATATGGCCCCTCATTCGTGTACACATAGCCGCTGTACACATTTTGTTTTCTAGTTCACCCATAAATCTGGTATTTCAGTACCTCCAAGAATAGTGCACATTCCCACCCAGGAAAGCAATGCTTTTCAAAGAGAGACGAGAAAACAAAAGTAGCGCTTCACTGGCAAACACTGTAAAGTGGCGCTAATGTGTTTATGTGTGAATAAATCAATCTGGCCACCTTACAACCACTCTGTCTTGATTGAGTTAGTTATTCATATTTTGAATGTTTTATTTCTCCCCACCCCGAGGCTGCACTTAAAAACTGAACAATTTCAGAAATACGACGTTTCCAGCAAAAGTCTTTTTCTTTTTTGGATCCATTTCACAGGGGAGAAAATAAACGAAAGGAGCAAAGAGTAGGTAATACCTGTTTCTTGAAGTCTCGATTTTCACCAAATGAGGAGGCGTGAGACAGAAGGAGAGGGAAGAGGGGGAACAAAGAGAGGGGGGTGCGTGCAGCTGCCAGCAGCAGGAGAACTGGACACTTTCCTTGTCTTCTCTGCCTGTCCCCAAAGCCCAGCCTTACCTATCGGCCGTGGTGATTTCTCGAGTCGGGGAGGCATGTTTAAAAAACTGAAATTTGGGGAACGGATTCTATGAAATTAAAGTACGGGCACGCCGTGCCCTCCCGATCGTGCTCACTTCGACCTCTGGTCCTCGCAGAGACAGTGTTCGGAAAGGAAACACTAACTGCCCTTAAAACCGAGGATCACAGATTAGACGGATGGCGATGCTTACTCCTGGATAAACAGGTCCGTCACGCACTTACGTCACGTAGGTCCTAGAAAGAAAGAATAGAGCTAGTCTCTTCGTTGTTGCGCGACACACCCAAGCACGGCAGGCGACACAGTACTGTGTCGCGACACAGAGTTTGGAAAGCTCTGGTCTAAAGAATTGCTATGATAGATTGGGCATGCCTTCCTATAAAGGTAAGATTCAGATGTGAATGTTCCTATTGCTGGGTCCAAACTGAGGTAGCATGGTGGGCAAAAAAACGATGGATTGGGAAGCGGCTGACTAATTCAAGCATTCCATCCATTACTTTGTTTTTGATGCCCTAAGTGTGACTAGTATGCCCAGACGTGGGGTCCCCTGCTCACTGTGCCACTAGAACTGAGCTAAACCTGGCTGATGAGTTCTAATAAGGACAAAACGAGTCCTGTGTTGCTTCTGTTCTGGTTTAGGGAGGACTTGGCGTAGCTGTTCTGGCTCGACTGTTCCCGTTGGAGCGAAGTCAAGACAGATTTGCAGAAGGCTGTGCCCAAACTGATGTGGTATGGGGGGGCGAAAAACTATGGATTGGGATAGGGCCCGAGAAAATGCCAGTGGCTAAGATTAATTCAAGCATTCCATCCTTCACCTTGTTTTGGATGCCCTCTTGAAATGTAAGCTGTTGCAATATCTCCTGGTCAAGCAATCTCCAGATAATGCCGCATTAAATGTCTCCTAGTCACTCGCCTGAGCAGACGCTGTGCTCCCCATTTTTTTAAAACAATTCTCGATAGTGTCCCTGATGTGCCATTAAAATGTATCTTTCGTGGAAATCCTTCAGCTGTAGTCTGGAGGCAAGCACTTGAGCATGGTTTTGCCTGTCGGCCCATGTGGCCTGTAATGGGGAATGGCCCAAAAGAAATCTACTCTGATGTTTAGCCCCATTATATCTGTAAAGGTTCTCTCTTGTGGTTCGTATATAGCCAATTCTACTGTAAATATTATGATTGGCACAGTAGCATTGCGTGCTTATTAGTGTAAAAGTCCAACCACGCTCAACAGTGTCATTAAAGTGGAAGTCATTCCCAGCTTAGTGTTAGCTTGGGGGATGGAGGGTTGTATTATATATCAAATTGGTCATCCAGGATACAGTTCGTATCCCCAGCACATAACAAGGGGGCATCTATATAAGGTAGTCAGCTTTGGCAGGTCCTAAAAAAAATATGTATTGTCTGTGTTTATGGCGCATACTTTGCTAATGCACTTTTTCTTGCCTTCTAATAGTACATACAGCACTACATCCCCCCCGTGTCTATTTCCTGCTGCACTGGCAGCGGCACGTCCCAAACTGTCATCCCCTTGCATACCCTGAACTAATTGCTGAGTATACTTTTCTCCTCCATCTCTTATGTTGCTGCTCAGCCTCGCATGCCATTAGTTGCATCCAAGGTGGAGGAAGTACGTTGAGATTAAATAAAAATTAAAAAAAGAACTACGATCTAAAATTTGGCCACGATGGGGGTTCGAAGGAAGTAATAGATGAGTAGTTAGAGTATGTGAGGTGGAAAGCAGCCCATGGGGCATGAAAAACACGTGCACTTTCATAGAGTGCTAACGGGAAAAAGTAGTTCCCTGAAGGAGAAAAATGGAAGGATACAAGTCACCCCATCAAAGGGGTGGTACAGAATCTACGCTCCCACGAAAGAACAAACAAAAGAAGAGGAAGGAAGGCCATCAAATATGCCGCAAGCAAATAAGTTGCAAGAAATGTAACCCATGGTATGCAGTGCCCTCACCCAAAACTCCACTGTAGGTATTGATATTGTGCACAATGGATCTTCTCTAACTGTAGGAAGCTGGCTTTGTACATACTATACCAAAGTGAGGTATAGTGTGCACAGAGTCCAGTGGAACCCAAAAGGTAGGCAGAGGTAAAGTAGATAGCACCTCACTCTCTATTTGGTGTAGTGTGGTCGAGCAGTGAGGCTTTCTCAGAGGCCAGTGTTAAGCATTTGTTGTACACACTGAGTCAGCAAATGAATTCACACACTCAAAGACTAAACTTCAGACCAATTGTTTTTGTATACAAATATCCTTTTAGTTATTTTATTTTCTAGAGCCAAGCAAGCCTGGCACAGGTAAGCAATAAACACTTTACAGTAGTAATGCCATTTGTAAATAGTTTGAATTGCAATTGTACTTTGATTTGAGTAGTGTTACTGATAATGCAATACTTTTCAGAATACAGTAGATATACTTTGTATAGGACTTTTACAGGTAAGTTAATTTTGAGATTACTTTTCTTACACAGTGCAGTATGCCTGGATACTGCACTGGGACATTTCCTGCAAACAGGTAAATAAAAGCGTTTTTGTTAATTAGTACAATTTTAAAGAATTTCTTTAGGTTTTCCAACTCCACACTTAAAAACTTTACATAGAAAAACAGTCAATGTTATGCTATGGAGGAAAATAGTGTTATCGGTTTAAAGGTAAGTACTTTGTTGTGGGAGTTGGTGTTCTGGGGTTAGCCTCAGGGGTCATCCTCATGGGTCCCTCAGGGCAAGGATGCACCCTTGTTACACCCTCAGCGGGACTAGGCGGACCAGGTGCAGAGTGCTGAGGCCCAATGTTATCCAATGAGGGATAGGGGGCCTCCGGTTGGTGGCTGCTGACGAGCAGGCCACTGGGTTGTAGGAGCAAAGATCCTGGACTTAAGCCCAGGGCAAATGGGGGTTTAGGCCAACACAAAAGTTGCACCCTCAGCGGCACTGGGGTGGCCGGGTGCAGAGTGCTGTTTTTGCATTGGAAGCCCTGTAGCTTTCAATGGGGAGTCTCTGGTTTGCAAAAGCACTGCAGGCTCGGGGACAAAGGTCTTCTGGGTGTGACCACCACTTGGAGAGGTAAGTTGGGATCTTGGGTGTTGGTTAGGAACCGTCGGTTGGGCCACCCAAGGCCGCGGGGTGTCTGGTGCAGGGGTGCCTTTTATGGTCGCATCTTCTTACCAGCTCCTGGTCGCGGTTGGGGTGACCTTCCTGTTTGAGGCTGCAGGCATTGGCTTGAGGCAGGTCAGAGTTCGCCAGGTCAGTATCTCCGGGGAACTTCCTCTTGTGTTGGGCCACTCTAACTCGGGCCGTGAGTGTCGAGTGCAGAGTGGTGCAGACCCGCGGATTCTTGCGGAACTGGAGTCTCTGGTTTGAATAAATCCAGTGTTCACTGGAGACAGAGTCTTTGGGATTGAAGGCAGGCAGGTCCTCCGGGTCTGTCGAGGTTGCTGGCTGCAGGACACACCGGGATTCCGCTGGAGCAGTTTGGAGGTGGGGACAGGCTGGTAGGACTGGGGACCAAGTCATTGGGCATCCTCCTTGTTAGCTTTGGCACAGCTGTTTGGTCGTTCTTCTTCTTCTTTTCTTCTTGCAGGTTTTTGTCTGAGGAACCAAGGTTCAGGGGTGCCCCTAAATACTAGATTTAGGGGCGTTACAGGTAGGTAAAAAGGTTGGGACCAATGGGTCCCTTCCCTGGGATGGGTGCACCCCCTATTATGCCACCCTCCAGTGGGAGGGGGGCATAAGCCTTTCCATGGTTGGCTGGGTCCCCCCCATCTGCAAGATGGCTGGGACTGAGACTTGTGCTCCACCTCGCCTCCCCCACCTGAGGGGTGGAGTTGGCAGAATTGGGCACCCCTCTCTTCCTCACTTGTTTTTCCCGCCAGTTCTCACCCCCCCCCCTCCCCTCCCCAAAGTGGGGTCAGAACCGGTGGGGACCAGTTGCTGAAAGTAGCAAGTGGCCTGGGGAAGCTCACAAAGGCGGCAAGCGTTTGAAGCTTTCCCTTTGTAAACTCTGCCCATTCTGGGGGAGGAGGCTTGGCACCTCGTCCCAGGATGTGTATTGTTTCAGGTGCCCGAGAGCAGCAGGCTCTCGTCCCAGGGGTCCAGAAACATGCCTGGTGGTGGCAGCTGAAAGCAGCCACTCAGCCTGGACGTGAGTGGTGGGTCGTTTTTTAGGGGGGCATCTCTAAGATGCCCTCTGTGGGCATTTTTTATTAAATCGCACATTAGCCTCAGTGTGGGTTTAATGTGCTGAGAAGTTGATACCAAACTTCTCAGTATTCAGTGTAGCCATTATTGTGCTGTGGAGTTCATAATGACAAACTCCCAGCACCATAAACTCTTAATGGCAGCACTGCACTTACAATGTCTAAGAATGGACTTAGACACTGTAGGGGTACAGGGCTCATGCACCTGTACCCTCACCACTGATATAGTGCACCCAGATAGAGGGGTGACTGATCTATGCCGGGGCAGTAGGTTGTAGGCATGGCACACAGAGATGTGTGCCATATCGACTCTTCACTTTGTTTTGCACCAAAACACGCAGCCTGCAAAGGCAGTGTGTGAGTGTAATGGTACAGGGCCTCTAAGGGTGGCACAATAAGTGCTACAGCCCTTAGAGGTCTCCCCTGGTCACGGTGCCCTGGGTACCTGTGGTACCATTTACCAGGGGCGACCTGTGGCCAGGGATGCCAATTGAGTTTTGTTTTCAATGCAGTTTAAGAAAAATAACATAGGCCCTGGGTACCTGATTAGCAGGTGCCCAGGGCACATTCAATCAGAGCACATCAGCAATTCAGCAAAAAGTGGGGGCAACCATGCAGAAAGAGGGCTCTTTCTCACACTAACAGACAGGTAAACGTTGCCTGAAGTCAAAACCCTGTTAGGATCTTTGGTTTAGAGGCCTCATCTTTTGTGTCTGAGACATTTTTGTTTACTGTTGTGGAGCTGCAGACGCTATTTTTTTAGACTGACTTTCTGGTTGGATGTTAAGGAATCCCTAGGTGCAGGAAGGCTTGCCTAATGCAGCAGTATTTTGGGAAGATTTAGCTGCGTTTCTCTTTCTGTCTCCTCATATCATTTTGATATCAAGGGCCGACAGACACTTAGTACCACCAACTCTTTAACATAACCCAAACATGTGCATTTCTAAAGGTTTCTCAGAAGTAAATATTTCCTATCTCGGAATCATGTAAAAGAGAGTGTCCCATTGAGGAGTTGAGAGTGGGGATGTAAATTTAATTACATTTTGAAAAAAATATTATTCATTACTTCTTAAACCATTAATATGTGAATACAGTATAGTCCCAATTATTGGTTTAATTTGTGCTGTTCTTTGTATACACAGACAGTGTAAGGGCTAGCTATGCTAATACATAGACACATTGGTAAACATGATCAATTACATTATATTTCTTCACTTTGTTTAACTCCCTGCTGCTATGTCATGGTATCATTTGCTTGATTTTGGGGTTCCCTGTACAGTGCCGTGTATTGAAGTGAATGAATGTCCATGTATCCTGCAGGACCCCCTTCCACTCTTCTTGGTTCGTTTCTCCTCATCTGTTTGTATTTTCCCTTTCGCTGTATTTGTCCAGTCAGCTACTTGCCTGCACATATTCTCGTTTTCAAGGGCCACTTTCCTTCTTAGTGTCTTGTAGGTACATGGTTTTCTGTGTTTGTTAATTTCTTAAACACAGTTTAATCAGTTTTCACAAATAAACACCCTTAATGTTCAACTGTTTGTTTTTACATCTATATTTGATGGATGCTACTGATTATTAAAAGTGAACGGTGTTTGTATTAAACAGCTTAGTCGGATTGTGTCCCTGAGAGCTTGTGCCAAATTTTTACATGAGCATCAAATTATAAAGTTGAAACATCTCTTATTTCTAACAAAAGTAAAGGATGATCTTGAGAAATTAGCTATATTGGTGTTTACTTTGATAGTCGTAGACTGATAAAATTGCTACTCCTTTTCATTTGGTGTAAATAATTTTCCCTAATGTTTTAATGAACAGGTCCATCAACATCACCGACAAGAAGTCATGACCGTAATAGTCGATCAACTTCTCGAGCAAGGGCTCCGAGTCGCCAACGATCACGAAGTCCCCAGCGATCACGAAGTCCCCACAGTAGGCATCGAGATCACCACAGCCGTTCCAAATCTCCAGACTCCTCCGGTTCTGATGAATTTCGCCCTTCTGGACTCAGTAGGAATGCCAGAAGGCAACTCAGAAGGGCTATGAATAAACCAGAGCCGATGCATCCCAGTTTTGAAGAAGTCCTTGACGAAGCCAAGTTAAAAGAGCTCACAGCTTCGAGAGACGGTGTGTCTAAACTTGGATTTGAGGTAATCAGATGGTCAGGGTTCCATACACTCGTAGGGAATCAGGTTCTCATAGGCAAACGAGCTCAATCTCAACTGAAAAAAGGCTCATGTGCGAAAGTGTTGGCATCTTTCAAGTGCCAACTCAAACCAGAGCATAGGGCACACTGTTATGCACATGTCGGACAATACAAGCACCCAGCTTTACAGAAGCCAGATTTAGACGATGCATTTTATGAGCTTTTGGTGGCGAAAGGAGCTGTGGCAGAGAAGCTTGGTTTCTCTGAGGTCATAAATCCTCTTGATAAGCACTTACTAGCCCTGCAGCTCAGTATTCTGAAGTGTGCACAGCCCATGTTACTAGCCTGCAGTGAGTATGAACTGAATGCACTTCCAAGGCGTTTTACTCGGGCCAAGCTCTTCCGTGACCTTGAAAAGACCATTTCTCTTTGTCGAAAAACCTTGGTACTCCTTGGAATGTCCTATACCTCAACTTCGGCTTTCAGGCAAAACAAAATCTTGGAGACCGTTGGTTTGAGAGACGTTGCACCAAAGCCTTCGGACTTCCCAAATTTAGAGAATTCGTTCTTGTTTGGTAATGAATACATGGCTAAGCTGAAGGAGTGGCTGGAGAAAAGCAAGCACCCGGTTGAGGTTACGTATGGTCTTTTAAGCCAAGAAGAAAAGCGAAAGCAGGCTCTTGAAGCTAAAATAACTGCAAGGAAAGGTAACATAATTGTCTTGGTTACTGTAACTCTCTTGAATTTGACTTTCCTTGGTCCTCGTAAATTTGTTTTGTTCTTATATTTGTCTTACCTCGCTGTTCTCTTTTAAAGGCCATACATAATTGTGTAAAATAAATGAAAAAGAAGCTCTCATTGGAAGAAAAAATAAGCATTAAAACCGCTGCACACTCCCACCAGCACTTGAACTATCCCAAGGCCTATTATATATATCTTTTTAAAATGCCTGGATGTAGATACCGACCCAATAAAACATAATCCTACGGATGGGAAGACCTCCCATATGTGACACAGGTAGATTAACTAGCTGTACGGCTCGAAGATCAGAGAAAGCTAGACAGAATAAGCTAGGCAATGGGTTCTTTGTTTTCCATCTCACTTTTACATTTCATTACTCATTTTTCGACGGGTGAAGTGGGAGCGTACTAGATGTCTCCTTTATTTTTTTTTGTTTAGGTTGCTTTAAGTTGATATTTTTTTTTATATTTTTTGACAATTAATATGAGTTTATCTCCCTAACCATTTGCAGTATCTCTTATTTCTGTTTTATGAGTGCCTGCATAGCACAGACCTTGTTGGAGCTCTGATCCTCATTCTTTTTGACTGTAGGAAGCTGGCTCTCTATTTTTAAAAAAAAAAAAATCTTTATTTGCATTTTGTCAAGCAAACAGTTTACATTCACATGGATGTCTGATGCTGATTGTCCAATTTGGAATAGAAAGTTGAGGCAAAATCAGATACAAATTACAATCCAATAATCAAACATAAAAGGAGAAGAAAACTCGTCAGGCCCGGGTCAGAATATGTAGGAGAAATGTGCTGCCATCCCATTTACCCTGTACTAAACACACCGCCCTGTCCTCCTGGTGTCTGAGGGGGGATAAGCAGCAGGGTCTCCCCTTCCCTGGCTCACATGTGTCCCAGGAATGACTGTCTCTCCTACGTCAATGGCCGGAGGAAGCTGGCTCTCTATATAGTGTATTAAAAAGAGGCACACTGTGCAGAGAGTTCAGGCGACCCTTATTGGTTTACAAGGGCCAAACGCTCTCTTTTATGGTAGTGTGGGCGAGCGGTTTAGGCTTATCAGAGGGTAGTGCTAAGCATTTGTTGTACTCACAGAAGCAATAAATGGGACACATGCTCAAGAATAAATCCGAGACCAATGTAGAAAAATAACACACATTTTTATTTAAATTTCAACACCAGGAACTTCGTGATCAAGAAAGAACTTTTCGAGATGTTGATTTTTACAGGTAAGTGAAATGTTCACTTAAATGCGTCATTAAGCAGTAATGCTTTCCTATTGGAAAAAAGGCATATACTGCATACAGTTTCCAGGGTCCCCTTCAGGACTTAAAGTGATAGGGGATCAAGATTCAAAGAACCTCCAGCAATTAGTCTTTATATGCCGGGGAGTGTCCGTGTGCAGAGGTTCTGTTCGGGTTGGTAGCTTGGCACGCTACACCAAAGGAGCGTGCAGGGGGGGGGGGGGGGGGCTCCTAGAAACAGGCTGCAGAGAGAGACTTTGGGACAAGCCTGAGAGCTCCCTATAGTGGCACAGTGCGTGAGGGCCTTGGAAGCAAGGAAGCACAGTCTGTTCTCAGGAACCCGAGGTGGGGCACTCTGGTGCAGTGGTTATGTTGGCTGGGCTTATGTGTCGAGGGCGCTCGTGGTTGTCGGTCTCAATGGATGAGGGAACAAAAACAAGACAGCTGGGCCACTCTCGAAGTGGGTCTCTGCGGTTCTGATGTCCCTCGACGGATGCTGACTCTTGGAGTCATTTGAGTCAGGATTGGACTCATACACGCTTCAGTTGCTGCAAGGGGTCTGGTACACCTGGTATTGGTGCTTTGCGTCCCAGGTTGGTTCTGGCATCTTCTCACTAGGCGGGAAGGCGGATAAGACCTTCTGGAGCACTGCAACCTCTAACTGGGTTCTGTGGAAATGAGGGAGGCAGAATGGTGGACCGGACTTAGCTGCTCGATGCCTGTAAGCTGCAGGGGAGTAGCTCTTCTACTCCATGGGATATTGCTGACAATTTGCAAAGTGCTGGCAGTGCACCAGGGTTCTTGGCAGATGCACAACGGCAGGACGACTCGGTCCCAGCGATGGTAGGGGCTGGTACAAGCAGGCAGGGTTTGGCGCCAAAAAGTCCACTACTGGTCCTCAGTTCTCGCTTCTTCGCTCTTGTTTGTCCTCTTCTTTTTGTGTCCCTTCTGCTTCCCTGGTGTCAGGAGGGCCACTTTAATACTCAATTTAGGGACATGAAGCTGAGTGAAGGGTAGTTGCCAATGGTGCTACTTACCCCTGTGGTCACTACACCCCATAGATTACCACTTCATCTTGGTAGTGGGCATCATCCTGTCCCAGAGTTCCTAATTTCACCACAACCAAGATGGGAAATTCTTAATTTTCATCTTCACGTTAGACAGCCAAACGTTAGGGGTGTGACTAGCCTGGAGGGGCAACAACCCACCTTCCTTGCATAGTTAATTTCCCACCTGTTCTGGTGCCAAATGGACCTCGGGGCAGGGGGTGGCATCTCTCAGGTCTGGGGAAGCCGTGGTCTTGTATCAGAGGCGGCAGAGACTTTTAAGTCTCTGGCCTTGGTACGCTGATTCACTAGCCATCATGTTTGGAGGAGGTGTAAACACCTCCTGCCAGAGAGGGCATTGTTCCTGACTGCATGACAGCATGGGCTCTCACCTGCAGAGGGTGAGAAACCTGTCTTTGGTGCCAAGTTGGAAAAGTCCAGTCAGCAGCACACTATTCGGTTCAGGGGGTACCTCCAAGGTACTCTCTGGGTGCATGTATTAATAAACCCATCACTGGAATCGGTGTGGGTTTATTAATACAAGGTATTTGATATAAGCACCATAGGTTTCAATGAAGCCATTATGTAGTTGGGTAACTTGTTTGACCATTGCCCAGTAAATGCCTTAAGATGGCTTCCCTGCTCACGTGCAATATCTAGTAATATAACTAACATCACAGGGGCATATATGCTCATGCAGATATGTCTTCACATAAAATGTAATGCACCCTGCCTTAGGACTCAGAGGCCTGCTGTAGGGATGACTTACATTTATTAGATGCAGTGACTTAGGCATGGCACACAGCAGTGTGTCATGTTATGTTTTTACTCATGGTTCACACCATGTTTACACCATGTCACACAGTCTGCAATTGTAGTCTGTGTGGAATTTGTGGCTCTGTAGGAAGCTGCTCTTTGTGTGATGCATCAACAATCTGATATACTATGTAAAGAGTCTAGGGGTTCCCTTATGAGTGGACAGGGGCTTGTTGTGCAAGCCCAAAGTGTTCTGTTGGGGGATAGTGTGTTCGAGCAGCCTCAGGCTTAACACGGAGAAGTGCATGACATTTACAAATACACACAATGAATAATGAAAGACAATACAATTCAAGAAGGAGATCCGTACCAATCTATAAAAAAAGCAAGTAACTTCATATTTAGGCATCAGAAAAAACAATCCAGTGTTGAAATCACTATAGGTATCCCAGTGCATTTCAATGGGGATTGGCCTCTGTAAAAAGAGGCTGCAGGCTCTGGCTAGGACGCCAGTCAGACTGAACAAGCAAGTGGGCTTAGACCATGCGATGATCGGGACGGGGAGGGGGGGGTATGGGGACACCTTTGCTCCTCTTCTCCAAGGCCCAGGGGTACTGTTGCAGGGGTGTCAGGTTTTTCCTTACCGGAGCAGTTGCTGTTGAGGGGGCCTGCGTGCAGAGGCTGAAGGTGACATTGGGGATTCCAGAAGGGATGAAATCACGATGCACTCTAGCTATGGAGGGCTGGGGAACCTTGTTGGCACCAGTGACCTACTTCGCGCCAGCAGAGACTGGTGCAGTGGTGGATTCGGATGTCGGGTTTTGGCAGTTGTGAGGGCTTCAGAGTCTTTTCTTGTGGAGATTCTGTAGAACAGGTTCGCTGTCCACAGGAGGTCTTCTTCAAAGGCAGGCAGTTCTCCCAAGTTTCTAGTGTCACAGATGCAGGACGACTCGACTTTGGTGCCATTTTCGAAGTGTCATGCAGGCAGGTCGGCAGGATTGCTACCAGGTCAGCTGCTTCCTCTCTCTCCTTGGCTTTTGCGGCTCTTGTCTTCTCTTTTCTTAGGTCATCAGTATTTGCCTCTTCGGTGCCAGGGACTCCCGTAAATACTGAATTTAAGGTAGTAGCCAAATGGGCTTCTGACTCTTGGGGTCACTACCTCTCCCTATATGACCACTTCTTGTGGGAAGTTGGGCATAACCCAGTCCCAGAATTCCTAAATATGTCATCACAAAGACGGCGACTTCAGAAAAATCTTGTTCTCAATGTACCCCACCTTATTATTGGTACTAGCCAGTGGTGGTATTCCAAACGGCCCAAGGATGCTAATCTGTTGGTTTTCCTGTAGGAGGGGGTGTTACACCCATTTCACGGACAGGCTTTTGTTCTGGGTATCCTGAGAGCGAATAACTGTCAGCCTAGGAGGTCAGAACAGTGTCTCTAGTGGCAGGTTGTCAGAAACCGTCAGCAAGGACACCAAAGACTGGTAGGTTTTCAGGAGGCACCCTGGATGCATTTATTGGTAAATCCAAAACTGGTATCAGTGTAGGTTTACCAGTGTGAGATGTTTTATATCAAACATCCCTATTTTCAGTGAAGCCATCATGTAGCTGGGGGACTTGTTTTCACCAGTGTCCAGCACATGTTTAAAATGGCTTCTCTGGTCACTTGTACTGGCAGGAATAGGACTGACCAGCACAAATACAGGGGCATATCTACTCATGCAGATATTCCTTCACATGTAATATTTAGCACCCTACCTTAGGGCTGTTAGGCCTGCTGTAGGGGTGACTTACAAATATTGCATGCAGTGGTAGGGGACATGGCGCACTTGGATGTGCGTCATGTCGTGTTTTCACTTTTTGTCTGCACCAAGACACGCAGCCTGCAATACCCACCCTGCATGTACTTGGTGAGGGGTCCCTTGGGGTGGCACAATTCGTGCTGCTGCCCTTAGGGGCCCTCTTTAGTACCTCAGGCCCTAGGTACCAGGGGTACCATTTACTAGGGACTTACATAAGGTGCTAATGGTTTTGCCAATTGGGGGAAACAATTGAACATTTTTATGGAAAGAACACTGGAACTGCGGCCCTAGTTAGCTGGAACCCAGTACACTTCAGTCAAAGTTACATCACATACTATGCATGTACTGGTACTGAGGTCTGGTTAGCAAGCCTTAGTGCACTGTCAGAGTCGAAATGCAGTATGTTGATGCTAAAAGGGGGGCAAATGCCCAGATTCGTACAGCTCCCCATTACCTAAATTATTACTTTCATATCCCTGTTTTTGGTCTTAAATGCCAACCTTTCTTCATCATTTGCTACCAGCCTCATCGAACACAAACCTCTGACTCCACCAATCTCTTGACCACCCCAAAGGTTTACAAGACAAGGGCTGGGGGACCAGCCTCCAAACTGCTCTGAAAGTATGGAACTCAGCACCTGCACTGTTAATTAAAGCGTGCCATTCTCAAAGGCTTAAGCTATTTCATTAGCGACAAAATGCCCCCTTGCATCCAAAATAGACACCAGGAAGCATTTTATACGCAGAAATAGCAGTAAATGCAGCGGAACACATATTGCAGTGCAAGCAGGCGCTTCCTAAATATGCTCATGGGGTTTACATTTCCCCCAAATTACTCCCAGCTTTCATTCCTAGTCTTGGAGAGCAAAGTGCACCCTCATGTCCAAAATGTAAAAGCGGATGCATTTTGCGATTAAAAAAATAGAGCTAAATGCAACAGGACACGAACAGCAGTGTGAGCAGTTGCTCGTGCTCTCTAAACGTGCTTTTGCAGTTGGATTTTTTTCCCCCCAAATCACTTAGTAATCAAATTATTATCGTTGCGTTGGTGTGTAATAGTTGGTGTGAAAGAGTAAAACAGTTCTGCATCTAAGAGTAATACGAAATTACATACATGAATCCTGCATTATTAAAATGACTCCCAGGCCTCATGTTTACCCACATGTAGCAGAGGGTCCAGATTCCTGACTGGTTTCTTTTTTCTTTAAAAAAAAAAAAGCTATGTTTATTGCTTTTATTTTTATTGCCTGTAAATAGCCATACAACATAGACCAGTAATGGTGATTATCAGCATGTGGATTCTGATTACAATCATTCTACTCTTTTTCAACTGAGATTACCTTAGGCAATTGGATTAGCAGTTGCCACAGATCTTTCCACAATAGGTGGGTGACGTCTGCATTATGTGAAACTTCTTTCATGAGACTGGGAAAGTGTGTAAAATCTAAAAGGGGTAGACAACTGAACCTGCCAGGAATAAAGACCGCACCAGCATTGGTTACATGGCCTTTGGCCGTGGACACAACTAGAAATAGGGAAAAACCCTGTGATCAATTTCTTTTGCGTGAACATTTAGAAGTTGTTTTTCTACAAAGACGTCTTCAGATTCAAGCTAACTCTTGACTTCTCTCTGAGGAATACATAGCACAGGACAAACAATCTACCTAAAATAGTTTTTTGTCTTGTTTGGTTTGGGCATTCATTGCCAGCTTGGGCAGTCGAACTACGGTCACTTTGTGTTCAACTCCAGTTAGTGTCTCTGAGTTTATTGAGACATCCAAGCTGCCAGAACCTAGCAATTTGGCAGCGGAGGTCCTGGTGTGTGAGTGCCTCAGGCACCCAGAAGATGTTAATCCTGGGAGGGGCCTGCAAATCTACCACAAGGGCCTGCTTCATGGCAAAGTAAAAATGCTTTCTGCATTACAATATGAACAAATGGACAGAACTTCAGAAAATCTGTTCAGAATGTTGTTTGTTATTTGCGGCACTTCCTAAAGGCAAAGTTGGCATGCACATCTTTCAGCTTACATACAGAACAGACAGCATTCATCTTCATTCAAAATCCTTGTCAGTAACACACTGATCTACGGTCTTAAGAGGATAGTGTCTTGTAAAATACCACCAGTCCCTATGTGGAGACTAAATTGTAGTACTCACTAGACTCTTGGGACTCCCCTTTGAGCCATTGCACTCTATTCAGAGGCAGTACCTTTCCTGAAGGCCATTACGAATGGCAAGTACATTTCAGGCCTTAACACTAGTGTGTCTTTTGTACAGTTCCATAAGGATATAGTTGTTCTAAAGATACATCCTGGTTTTCTATCAAAAGTGGTTTCTGCTTATCATATCAAGCAAACCATGTTATTGCCATTTTTCTACACCCTCAAAAACAGTGGCAGTGAAAGCTTTGCACACATTGTAATTTTTTTTTTGTAACAATTTTTTTTATTATTTTCCATTTCCATCTCAGCATCATCTCTTTCACAATTGATGCATTCAATACTCAGGAGTACTGTGCTCCTCCCTTCACCCCTACATAGTTGTCATATTATGCAACCACAAAAGTTTACATTATTACCCACACTCTCGTTGCCTATCATTCGCCAACTTCTGCCCTACCAGCCTCCTTAATCTCTATTCCCCTTAATCTTCCCCAACTCAATAACTCAATGTGTCTTGATCTATAGGTGTATGCTCTCTGTGCGCCTTTGCCATTGCTCGGCTTCTCTCCCCTTGCCCACACATTGTATTTTAAGAGAGCTCCAATTTACTAAATCGATAGAAAGAAAGTACTCTTTAAACAAAGCAACTCTTTGTTGCTTTTGCATAATCCCACCTTGGAAATCCCATTCCCAAATAGAGATTTGTAAGGGAATGGTCAAATCTAAGGATGTTATGCCAAGGCAAAATCGAACTTGGCGCTCAGTGCCTAGAGCACATTCATTTAGGGGAAACTGAGCCACAATGGCTTCGCTAGGCAATATACCACCCGCAGATGTATGTAAGGCTGCATCATGGTCCACACCAAACACTTACGTTGTGGATATCCAAGCCACCAAGAGGCTCAAATGGTCCAAAGTGTATTTAGAGCTTTATTTCTCACATTTGCCTCATCTGATTGCTAGCCACTGCCTTATGGGTAGTGCACCTCTTTTCAGTGTATGCAGAGCATGTGACCTACAGCGGCACCTGCTAGAAATGGAAAATGTTAATCTGTAACTATTGGTTTGTAGGTTGTACATTTACATACATCCACCCAGCATCCCGATTACGAGCTCATGCTTCAGTTGTTGTTCCGTCATCATCATCAAATACTTTATTCGGCTCAACTGAGCCATAAAAGTCGGAGCAAATAAATGAAAACCACATACAATATAAAGCTTCATGAAACTGAGATAGACCTTTCCTAAAAATATGAAAAACAAGTAATAAAAGATATCTGCACGATGAGAGAATCATTCAGTAATGAGATCTGATCTTTTTGGCACTTAAAATGTATTTTAAAACCGCATGTGTCATAGTTTTGTCTCCCAAGCAGTGCAAATAAGCAAAGGCCACGGCATGAGATCTAGTTTTTAGTGCTTGAATATCAGCCAAAGGAACCACACTCTTGGTGCACTGTAAAATTTGCAAATAAGCAAAAAGTGCAAAGTGCTTTGTTCTGCTGGTAAATGTTCAAAGTGACGGCAGGGGAGAGTCGAAAACCACGTGCCTCTTACTGGGAAAGCTAGCAGAAAGTGTAAAGTTTGGAGGTGAAACAGTGTCAGAAAAAACTTGTACCTTTTAGTTGCAATGACCTGTAAATAATGTGTGAGGCGTCCCGGACTAACCCTCCCCGCTAATCTCTGCCCGGGATCTTTGTACTTTTGATTAAAGAGTTCTTTAGTTTTAGTTAGGGGAATAGTCTACAAACTGTCTGGGTTAAGATAAAATGTTGGTGCACCAAGTCTATTGAAACTCGTTTTAATATACTTGAGCCATGGAATATCCAAGCAGTTGTCCAGTTTCAGAGAATCTCGTAAGATTATATAATGGGCTTCTGGGTTTGTCCAGAGTCTGTGCCATAACCAAAGTGGTTGTAGTTTGATATAATCTTCTATTCATTTATTTATTTTAAAGATTTATAAAGCGCACAGCTACCCAACAGGGTTTCCCAGCACTGAGCAGGATGAGTGAGGTTGTGGCAGGATTGGAGGAGGGAGTTAAACATGACTATCAAATAAGGTCTTTAGCTTTTTACGGAAGGCTAATTGACAGGTCCTGAGTTCCAGAGGAAGAGAATTCCACAATTTAGGTCCAAGGTAAGAGAACGAACGACCTCCCATATGGGTCAGCTGTACTCTAGGAACTGAAAAAAGAGGAAGGCTGGACGATCTCAATTGGCAGGAGGGTAGGTAAGGCTGGACAAGGTTTTGAAAGTATGAGGGTGTCAAGCCATGCTTAACTTGAAACATATAACAAAGGACCTTGAACTCAGTGCGTTTGTTAACTCTGAGCCAGTGGAGTTGATGGAGCAGAAGAGAGACCGAGGTGTGACGGGCCAGCCCAAAAAGCAGACTAGTGGCCGCATTTTGAATGAGTTAAAGACGGCGAACAGGAGCCTTGGCCTCACCCAAGTAAAGTACATTGCCTTAGTCAAGTCTGGAAATCACCAAAGCCTGCAGTACGGTTGTTTGGGCCGCAGGTGAAATTAACCAAAGGATCTTTTTTTAGCCATTTAAGGACCGCAAAGCAAGCTGCTGTGACTCCAGACACTTAGATTTCAAGAGAAAGCTTGCCATCAACGGTAAAACCCAAGTTCTTAACCTTCGTGACCGGAGCAGGTAAAGGTCCCAAAGAGGCGGGCCAATGACTAGCGCCTCAAAGTTCAGGATTGTTCCCCAGGATGAGGACCTCAGTCTTAGAGCCGTTCAACTTTAAAGCATTGCTGGACATCCATAAGGAAATGTTACGTAGTCCAAGCTGAAGTAGTGAGGGGTCCTGAAGGTTGAGCAGATGAAAGAAAGAAAACGATCTGAGTATCATCTGCGTAAGAGAAGATGGTCAAACCAGATTATTCTGCGATGTCTGCCAGGGGGCGAACATAAAGGTTAAAAAGCAGAGGACTCAGAATCGAGCCCTGGGGTACTTTTGATGTTAAGGCTACTGATGTATATTTAGTTGTATGTGAAAAGATAGTAGCGGTCTTCTAGAAAAGAGGGCCGCCATTGCAAGGCCACACCTTCAATGCCTGCGGCTTTAAGGCGATCCACCAGGATGGGTAGGGCGACTGTGTCGAAGGCTACTCTCAAATCCAACAGGATGAGCTGTGCCATTCCACCCCTGTCAAGCTGCTGCCTGAGATCTCCGTCGTCCCAAGCAGAGCTATGACCATGACGAAAACCCGACTGCGATGGATGGAATAATTTGTGCAATGTCACATGTGTGGAGAGTTGAGAATTGATGTGTCTTTCCAGTATTTTGCAAAAGGTTGAAAGAAGAGATATGGGTCGGTAATTTGACCAACAGAGTGGGTCCAGAACAGTCTTTTTCAGTAAAGGGAGCACAAGTGCGTGTTTACAATTTCGAGGCACCTGCCCATAATTTGAAGAGTTATTGAGGTGAGTGAGAATCACACCAAGGGCAGACTCATCCAAAAGTCTGAGCTTAGATGGAGGTAGCGGATCAAGTGGGGAGCCGGACTTAATAGTTTCCAGTAGACATTGAAGGGAGGTCAAATCAAGTGGGAGCCAGGCCTTAATTTGACCAGACTCAACAAATAAGTGGGCTTGGGGGCGATATTGCCCTGATCAAATAGTTGAGTGTTAGGAAAGATGAGGTTGTCTTGCAGGGAGGAGTCGGAATCAAGCTGGCGATGAATAGAAGCAACTTTATTGTGGAAGAACAGTGCAAGTTCGTTACATTGAAGTTGCGAAAGTGAAGGGGAAGGCAGGAACGTGCTTGACGCAGAGAGTTCCGTCACAACTTTAATTAGAGTTTTCTGGCAATTTTGGGCAGTCATAATCTTGTCCGTCTAAAAGGAAGCCCGTATTGATCTGTATAAGGCATGGTATTTTTTCAGTGCCTCAAGAAAGGCAGTCTTAGCCTGTGGAGCATAGTGCTTTCTCCACTGTCTTTCCAGGACTTTACAGTGTTTCTATATAATCAAGGCCAACCTCTTCATGGCAAAAGTCTGTCAGGGTAGAGTGTGGAACTGCCAGGAGTCTTCTTATAAACTTATTCTCCCCAATTTGTAAGGATTTACCAGTAAAATGCCCCATAAGCCTTCACCAAAAGTAGCAACAGACACGCATTTACTATGAAAAATACAAAGCATTTCTGTAGGTTGTTTGCACCCCAGTCTTTTAGAGAATCTAAAAACAGCATCTACTGCTCTTTGGAATTGCATGACTCTTAGGTCCAAGAGGAATTTCCAATTAAAGCCTACGTCAATTGGAATTCCCAAATACGTGAAATACTGAGTTTTCTTCATTTCTTCCCCACCAAGTAAAATCCTTTTATTCTCCGCTAGCTTGGGACTGCATTTCATTACAAAGGAAATAATTCAATTTGTGTTTGGTCCTAGACTACTCATAAAATTATTAAAAGCAAGTGCTCCTGGGATTCTACACAGAAACAGTATTATGTATTTGTAACTTGATCATAGGAGCTCATCCATATCCATAGTTCACATCTACACTGAAGCCTCTCCGCTGGTGTAACATACCCTTTTCCTTAATCCTGCTATTGTATCAGATGCAGAGGTGACTTTACATTGTGTTTTTTGGGTATATGTATACCCTCCCCATGGCGGGATAAGTAACCTGGAAGGGCCCTAACATCCTAGCATCTGCATCCTAGCATCTCCAATTTCCTCCACCACATCTTCTGGTGAGCTGTGTCTGGTTCGAAGGCAAGGGATTTGTACATTTGGCCACACGTCATAGTACTCTTCAAATCTTTTCCATAGTTCTCTGTGAAGGAACTCTCTGAGTCCTTTATAAGTGTTGAGATCTGATGGCTCCATATTTTACCCAGTGATGACTGGGACCAGGTTTATAAGGACACCCACCTTGTGTTAGTATTTTTAACATTCAGGAACCTTAATTGTTACTGATAAAGCCAAGGCAGATAGAGCCACAGGCCACATATTCAGAAGAAAAATGGGGTAAAAGAGGAGTCCACAATCTGGTGCCCCTAAATCTTTTGGAAAAAAAACACACACAGAGTGCTCTTGTCCTTCCCAAACTCCTAGTCTTTCATACAAGTAGGTGATGTATTATTGTAATTATCCTTTGCACCTCGGCCAAACCCCAGTGTTCTTTGCTTAACCGAGTTTTCGCTCAGCCAGTTGTCAGCACTGTAATATCCATAAGCATTGTTTTTTCCTCCACATCTCTTCTTACATTACAAACCTCAAGCAGTTTGCTTATTTCTTTCTCCTTCTTGTCAACTTACCAACTTGTAAATGTAGTGCATTTATATAGTGCTCCGCACACCCCCGAAAGGGTCTCTCAGGCGCTGTGCACAAACCGCTGTGGAACCCTTCCTGGGCTTTCCCTGTGAAGTGCCCAATCCTGGGCACCCCCAAGGTGAAGCCAGGCATCCTAGCGCTTTTGGGGCCGTTGTGGAGATTAAGCAAGCTATTGCCAAGAGTGGCAGAGTGGGACCCATGATTAGAATAGGCATCGAGGCGAGAATTATCGGGTCCGGGGAAATTGAGCCCAAGACCCGCCGAGGCGGGAATTGAACCCTGGTCCGGGCCAGACCTCTGCATCAGGGTCTGCCGCTCTAACCATTGAGCCACACTTCTCCACAACCAAACCGCTTTGAAGAAGTGAAGTGTAAGGTGGAATCCCATGGCTTGTGCTTTGCTCTGCACTATATTCCTTCACTGTTTCTCCAGGTCTGGTTGAGGAGCCACTCAACCATATTGGAATTTTTTTAATTCTTATTATTTCCATTATTATTATTGACTAAATGTTTCTGAAATTTTTTTTTTTTTTTTTTTTTTTTTTTTTGAAACCGTTTATTGCAGTTTGAAAAAGTTACAGGTATGGGCCTACAACCACCCGGCCGGCCGCTAGAGTGACAAAAGCATATTACATACATACAGTAAGAGTCTCTTGGCGGTGCAGATTGGGGAGGCAGGAGACATCAATAGCGCAGGCCGCATAACTCCAAGCCCACAATACGGTTTCCTTTTATCAAAACAAAACAACACAAAAAACCACACCCGCAAGGCAACCCGCAATCCAAAATGACGGCACGAGCTCCGTAAGTGGGGGATCCCAACCAGCAGCAAAACTCTGAAGAGGGGAATGGGAGTAGATCAGGGACTGGGGAACCGCGTGCCCACGGCTGAGGGGGGGGGGGTCAGCTAGGGAGACGGAGCTGGCGAGGCAGCCGGTAGCAGTGGCGGCTCACAAATACCCCCGCGGTAGGCGTTCCAGGGGCCCCAGATTTTCACCCATGCCCCAGGCTTACCCCTCGCCACATACACCACCTTTTCACGAAACATACACCAATCCATATGTTCTTTCCAGGCCAACACCGCCGGGGGCCTCTGGGATCCCCACAATTGAGCAATGTCACGCTTAGCTATCATGTATCCCAGAGTCACCCACCGCGTCTGCGGGACCGAGTAGTCGTTTGGCTCCCACACATTCAGCAAGCATCTCCTCGCTTCCGGCAACAACGCGACACGCGTAACCACACGCAGGACCTCATGCACACCACGCCAGAATCGCTCCACCTTAGGGCACTCCCACAGTATATGCATAAAAGTTGCCAAGGCACCACAGCCACGCTTACACAACCCGTCACCAGCAAAGCCCATACGTAGAAGCCTTGGCCCCGTCACTTAAACCCGGTGAAGGATCTTAAGCTGGACGAAGCGAAGGCGAGCCGGGATGGCCACCTCCTTCGGAGAGGCCACCGCGGAAATCCAATCCTCGTCGTCCAGCTCCAGCCCGTCGGCAACCCAGGCCTCGCGGAGACTAGTCAGCAGGCACGATCTGTCGTTAATCAGCTTTTTATATATAAGGGAGATCGTGCTGTCTGGGACATAGCCATCCAGCACTCTGTCCTCCAGGGGGGAAGACTCCGGAATGGACGCGACATCCGGGAAGACGGAGCCCAGCGCGTGGCGGACTTGGAGGTACCGAAAGTACTCACTGCCTTGCAGCTGAAACTCCGTCTGCAGCGTCTCAAAAGTTTTGAATCCCCCCCTCGTCCAGAGATCTCCCACCGTGCTGATTCCGATCGTGTCCCACTTCTCGAAGCCCTTCGACGTCCACAGGGAGCCCAACCTCTCGGACGCATATAGCGGTGACGCCCGGGTCAAACGGTCCTTCCACCCCATAGCTGCATTAGCCGCGTGCCAGACACGCACCATGACACGCGTCGGTCCCGTCAGACGGGAGTCGGGCGCGCCAGAGTAGAGCGCTCGATTGTAATCGCCACCGGGCAGGAGCATCTTGTCCATTTCAAATGCCGGGTTCAAGGCGGGCCCGTAAAGGCCATGGTTAATTGCAGCTAGTTGGGAGGCCCAGTAATACCGTTTAATATCCGGGAGGGCGACCCCCCCATCGTACCACGGGAGCGTCAATTTAGCCAGAGCAATACGCGGCCTCCCGTCCCAGAACAGGCGCCGCTGGAGGCCCTCCACCTCACGGAAGTAGCGTGCCGGAACCAAGTCCATAGTATTCTGGAGGGCGTACAGAAAGCGCGGCAAGGACATCATCTTAAACAAGGCCGCTCGGCCGAGCGGCGAAAGCGGCAGACGCCGCCAACGCACAACGTCCTCCTTCAAGCGCTGGAGGGGGGGTAGCAAATTCCGCTCGTAGCGGGCCTCCGGGTCCAGAGTAATATATATGCCCAGGTACCGAAACCCCTGGGAGGCAATCTGGATCGGACAGTCTCGTGGTAGGACCGGAGCCTCCCCGGAAAGCACATATACACAGGATTTCGCCCAGTTGATGACAAGGCCTGAGTTGCGACCGAATGAGCGCAAAACATCAACCAGGACGATCAGTGATTTACGCGGGGAGGCGAGATACAGCAGGATATCGTCAGCGTAGAGGGACACGCGGTCCTCATGCTCGGGGGTCCAACGGAGACCACGGATGGAAGGGTGCCACCGCAGCCACTCCGCCAGGGGCTCCAGGGCCAGTGCAAACAGGAGAGGCGACAGGGGGCAACCCTGTCGCGTGCCCCGCCCCAGCGCGAATGGGGCCGAGACTCGCCCATTCACCACCACCTGCGCCAATGGGCCCGAATACAACAATTTGACCCAGCTAATGAAACCCGGCCCAAATCCAAATTTCGCCAGCATCGCCCAGATGTATGGCCACTCAAGCGTGTCAAACGCCATGGTGGCGTCCAAGGACGCCAAGATGGCCGGCTCCCGCACAAATGGGACACGCGCGAGCACCCCGTGCAAGCGTCGCAGATTAAGCGCCGTGTTGCGGTGTGGTATAAAGCCAGATTGGTCTTGGTGGACCAAATCGCCCACCACGCCGACCAACCGGTTGGCCAACACCTTGGCGAGGATTTTGGGCTCCGCGTTCAAGAGCGAGATCGGCCTATAGGATGTGACCCGCTCACGGGGTCTCCCCTCCTTGTGGATCACCACGATTGTGGCCAGACGCTGGTCCGGCGGGAGGGAACCCTGCGAGTGGGCCGCCAGGAACATCGCGCGCAGGTGGGGCGCTAGTACATCCGGGCGTAGCTTGTATAGCTCGATGGGGATACCATTGGGGCCCATGGCCTTGCCGGATGCAACCGAGCGAATAGCCAGGGCAATTTCGTCCGAGGTGGGAGGGGCGTCCAGCAAATCCCTGTCCTCCGCCGTGAGGGAGGGCAGCGCAATGTCCCGAAGCAGGGCACGGGAATCCTCCTCCGAGCAGGGGGAAACCGGGGAGTAGACCTCGCGGAAATAATCCGCAAAGCAGGAGACAATGGCTTCCGGCTCGGTGACACACGCACCATCCATACTCTGAATCAAAGGAACCACACGACTCGCTCTCTCTCTCTTATCCAACCACGCAATCAATTTGCCAGCCTTATCACCCACATCATACAATCGCCCCTGCTGCTCTCTACTGAGGCCCCTGGCCGCCTCCATGACGAGGGCTCTATAGGCCGCCTGCTTGAGGTGTAGAACGTGCAGCTTGGCATCCGTTACCCCACTCCCCAGGTCACCCTCCAGTTCCGCAATCTCGGCCTCCACCCGGGTCACCTCCTCCCGCTCGCGCCGCCGGGCATGGGAGATACAGGAGAGGGCCTCCCCTCTGAGAACTACCTTAAAAGCCTCCCACAGGGAGATGGCCGAAGGGACAGACCCCACATTCTCGTCGAAATATCTCTGTAAGGATTTGATCAAGTCGGCACGAATGGTGGGGTCGCGCAAATACCATGCATTGATTGGAGCCACCCTGCCCTCCCCCCTCGGGAAGACATCAAAGTGTAACAGCAACGGGGAGTGATCTGAAATACCCCGCGCCAGATGGCACACCTCCCCCACCCTCCCAGCATGGGCCGCCGGGACAAGGATGTAATCAAGCCGCGAGAGGCTACCATGGGCACCCGAGTGGAAGGTGTATTGCAGCTGTGCGGGATGCTTTAGTCGCCAGCAATCCACCAGGCCCAGCGTGTCTAAAAGACCGGACAGCCACGCCTGTGCCCGGGGGAGGTCCCTAGGGGGATGACGATCCATGGACCCAGAAGCCACCGCATTAAAGTCCCCTCCAACCACCAGCAGGCCACCCGGAAGGTCCAGGAGGAGGTGTCCCAGGTCCGCAAATGTAGTAGCTTGTAACCCAGGCGGGACGTACACTGATATAAAAATAAACACTCTACCCTCCATTCTACCCACCAGGACAGTGTAGCGTCCCCTCTCATCATGGCGCACCTCATCAATCTCCAACGGGAGCGAGTTCTTGATCATGATACCCACCCCCCGCGAGCCCGAAGTGAAGCCCGAATGGGCCACCAAACGATAGCCCCGCCGATTCATAGCATGAAAGGAGTTACCTATAAGGTGTGTCTCCTGCAGGAAGACAACATCTGGTGAAATACGTTTCAAGTACTGCAGGACCACACCACGCTTAATCCTATCCCCCAGGCCGTTAACATTCCATGACAACACAGTCAAATCCCTACCCCCCATCGTACGTAGAAACAAGCAGTCGTCCCCCACAGAGCATCTCGAGAGCAACAATACAGTAGCAGGTTTGCCTTGCGGTGCAAACAAACAACACACCCCCCCATCCCAACAGAACTCCCCCCTCCCTGCACCCCTGCATGAGCCCAGACAGCCCCCCCAAAGTGCAGTGTGCCTGTCGCCCCATAGATGAAAACTAACTAGTCCCCCAGAGGAGGAGGGAAGCCCCCAACAGACCCCGAACGACCTCCATAGGAGGGGAACATATACGATCAATAAATGGTAAAGGAATGTTGTCCAGAGCAAGGCCTATTATTCACCCCTCAATTCTGATCCGGCGGGCCCTCCCCGCCAACCGCACCCCCCCCCACCCCCCCGGCCCCGATCTCCAGGCAGAGCGTCCAACCAGTCCCCAGCCGCCTCGGGCCGGTCAAAGAAGTGCGTGCAACCATCCACCTCCACCCTCAGCTTAGCTGGAAAAAGCATTGAGTACTTAAGATTCAGGTCCCGTAGGCGACGTTTAACACCGAGAAAACTCAATCGCTGCTTTTGGACCGCCGGAGTAAAGTCTGGGTAGAAATGCACATCCATGTTATCAAGCTTGACCGGTCCCTGTTGCCTGGAGGTCTGCAGGATAGCGTCTCTGTCCCGAAAGTTAAAAATCCGGGCAATGAGAGGCCGCGGCGGGGCACCGGCCTTAGGTCTGCCCCCAGGGACCCGGTGAGCACGCTCCACCGCAAAAAGCTTACTCAGCCCCCGGGGCTGGAGATGGGTAAGGATCAATTCTTCCACAAAAAGATCTGCCGCCTCCGCCTCTCGTCCCTCCGGCACCCCCACAATACGGACATTGTTCCTCCGGGCCCGACCCTCGGAATCCTCCAGTCGCCGGTCCATCAGGGCGCTCGCCTGGCCAAGCCGGCGCACCTCCTTTTGGAGGGCCACCACATCCGTCGTGAGGCTCGTTGTGGTGTGGGCCAGGGAATCGACCCGGTCGTTCGTTTTGGACAAGTCAGCCCTCACAAGACTCACATCCACAAGGACCGAGTCTATTTTTTGCGCTAGGGTGTCGAAGCGCTGGTCCACCGAGGCCTTCATCTCTGCGATGGCGCCCATGACGTCCCGGAGGGTCAGATCCACCGGTTGAGCAGATGCCTCCGTCGGGCCCGCCGGGGATGTGCGCGATGTCTCCGGAGATCCCTTCTGGAGAGTGTAGCGGTCCATACTGTTGGATTGGTGTGCCGGGCCACGGCGGGTCGTCTTCACCTTCGCCCGGTCGCCATCTTGTTTGGTGGACATGCTTGCTCTCCCACCGTCGTGCCAATCTCCTCGAACGGGCCGATAAACCAGTTCACGGGTTCCGGGGGGGGGGAGGGCGACCACCGATCCGCAGGACGACTCACAGCCGGCGGGTCAGCCGGGCATTTGGACAGGGCCACACCACCGCACTCCGCTCCGCAACCCTACCTCGCTTGAGGGCAAGGAGGGCGCAAAAGCGAAAGTGAAAGCGCGGGGTACGCAAGTCGCCCAGCCCTGCCCGCCGTTGTTGTTCACTTTGTCCCCGGATCGCCCCACTACTCAAGTCCGGGGGGCCGGCGCGGAGAAGGACGCAACCTTCGATCGGTGCTCCCACCTATGTCCGGGGTCCGATTTGAGCCCGAAAAACGGGTGGCGCCTCAGCTCGGGTTCACCGACACAGTCCCCTCAACAAGGATAGGATATCGCCAGGATTAATTCAGGAGGTCGCGGAGGTCCTCGGGAGCCTCGCACCTACGCGGCCATCTTGGTTGCGCGCTGGAAAATCCGTTCATGTTTCTGAAAATTGATGTGTTTTTCACTCCGAGAAATCTCACTGAATTACATATCTCTAAGATGTGCTCTTACAAGTGGTTGCTTTTCCTCCATCTGGTTTCATCCAAGGAAACGAAGACTTGAAAGCTATGAGGGTCCAAGGTTCATGTTTGAGTGACCCTGTTTATTTTCATTTTCTTTGTAAAGCCGTACAAGAGAGTTATGGGTTTCTGTAGGGAAATGACCTGTTTTCTTCTTATATTGTCGAATAATACAAAGGTGGGAAGGAACAGGACATATGTAGCATTTCTAATTCCTTGATTGGTACAATATGTTTACTTACCTGGATGCCTTGGCCTTCTTTCCTCCCCCTTGTCTGGTTATCATATCCATGTTGACAGTCTATACAATCAGTCAGAATTCGACTGTCCATTCTGGAACAGCAAGGGACTGCAGCAGCAGGTAAATCTCTCTTTTTTATTTTTTGTAATGTTCTTCGATGAAGGAAGTAGTTATCGTACTACCTGTGGTTGCAACAACTCACATTGCACTACATTGGGTCCATATTCTATCCTGTATCAGTGGATGTAGTAATTAGTGACTATTTAAAATGTTTTTGGAAATAATAAGCAGACTACTTACTCTGGAGTCAGACTTGGTCCAAAATACACAGATGTCAAAAGAGGGCAGACGCAGCATCCCAGTAAATGAATATTTGTTTAGAAGCAGTGTGCAGCCTTGCTCAATTTCTGTCACATGAACCTTACAGAACAAAGATTCACCGCCAGCTTTGCCTTCCTCTGTAAGAAGACACACAACTCTACGGGAGGCCCTTCTCTGCAGGATCTTTTTAGTTGGGGAAGGGACAATAATGTGGCTACTGGAAAATGTGAGCTTATGACAGGATGTGAATGGCCCATTTCTTCTCCTTAAATCACTTGATAGGACTGGCTTAACTGGTATCGTGCAGGTCAAATTGCTAGTATGCTTGAAAGCAAACGTTTTGGTCGATCTATGACAATTTAATTTCGGTTTTCTAGGTCCGAGAGTGGCAGATCCTGTGGCCTTATCAATGATTGATTATCTGTTGGAGTACACAATGAAAAATTGTAGATTAAAAGGCACTCAGAAAGGCAAGCCACAATTTTGGTGAGTGAATCTGAAATGTTGATGCAGAGTAGGAAACCTGTCAGTTCATTATTCAGGTGAGGCATTATTAACAAAGACATAAAACGACATAGCTTTTTTTTTTTAACTCTTTGGTTTCTCACAACCCACCAACTCTGCTATCAAGAAGCAAGTTTTTCACTTTGCTGTTAACAATTTTAATGTATCAGTTCCATGCTTGTTTATGTACGCTTATGTTATTTCATTTAAATATAAAGTACTTGGAGGAAATTAATGTAAAGTTCCAGTTACATGTGATAGGAAATGCACCCCTTTAAATTGCTTTTGGCAATAGTTCAAGTTCGAAATCTTTTTTGGCAATACAATGTACATGGTGCCTTTAACCTTTATATTTTCATTTAAATATGTAGCATGTTGTATTCTCTAGAAAAATAGCTAAGCAAACACATGTAAACATTTCAGTGACACATGGTGTTTTGCATGATAATGGACTTGAGGCTTTTCCTAAAAACAAATTACTTAAGATCTAAAGCGCCCCCCCCCCCCCCCCCAAATCACCCCCTGCACTCCCAAATTTACTGAAAGCAACTTGGCAATTCCTTCTTGTTTGCAATAACCAATACTTTTTTATTGGTGCAGCTCTTACAGCATATGTGTATGCAATTCAAAAGTATAAAGTGTTTTTTCCTTTATTCCTGAGCACAGCTACATATAAATATTGTAACACTTAACCAAGGAAAGTTTCCCCTTCATGCCCTAATTCTACCATATGGAATAAGGTATTATTTGCTCTTATCAATAAGTTGACCAGACTACCAGTTACGCTGCACTGTTGATGTAAAAAAATCTGTCTGTGTGCCATAAGGCAACCCCAAATCCATATGTTGTGAGGTTTCTTCGCAAACAAAGGGGTTCTATTGTAGGTCTAAGAATTTCCTTCTTCGTACCAGCCAGTCTAGTTCATTCAAGCAGCAGCTATGAATGCGCCCGCTCTGTCCTGGTGGTATCAGCACTGGTGCCAAAACAGCATCAGGATGAAGTGTTGCATAAGGGCCGGTTTGCAAATATACCTACTTGGAAGACTGATTAACAGTAGCACCCTAAGACAACCTGTCAAAATCACATCAAAGTTTAGATTCGACACACCCCAAAAGAAATTACCGATGGATAGCATGTCTCCCTATTCCTAATTGACTATCCTGGAGCAAAGCAGGAAATTAGCTTTCCTTATTCTGCTTTCCTTGCACTAAATTCTGTTGTTGGGGACAAAGGATCCTTATCACTCCCCCGAGTGTCCTGACTGGGCAGGTACCAGTCTTTTGGGCACATTGCCATTAATTTCTCCTTTTCCTTTGATGCTAAGAGGGAAGTGTCACTATCAAACAAGTTCAGATCAAATTCCTGCAGATGTTCCCCTCATCTGAGGGAATAAAATAGAGGTCTGGGTGAGCCCGATGATGAAGCATGTCACTGTTAGAGTGAGTGAGGGTATAATAATAAAAGGGTCTCCCTCCCTTCTCACCCTTCAACCAAGGGAAATTACTAAATCAGTTAGGTGTAGATTCTTTTAGGTGTTCTGCTTCTTCTTAGAACAACCCCTCTTTTGTCATTGGTTGTTTTTTACCCCTTTTTTAATCTCTCTTTTTGCTACTTGGGGGGCCTTGTCAGGTTCCAGGAGGGATATATTTTCGTCAAACCAATAAATCTATCCACTCTGTAAGTAAAAATTTGTAAACAATATACTTTGAGATGCACAGCTCTCTAAGAGTCAGTTGGAGGTGGGCAGGCTTCCATGATCCTGACTGGCTGTCCAGGATGCCACACAGAACATTGGCGTTCTTTGTTTGTCCACAAAATTGCATTTCATATGGGGCTCCATCACACATATACACCTGGACCCAGTTATCTATCACGTGCATTCCCCCAACCTCCAACAGTCTTCTGAGTGTTGTCAAACATGTGCGTCCAAATACAGCCTAGGTAGGCCCCTGCCTGTCCTTAGAGGTGTGAAACCCTAGAATTTCCTCATTGTCGCTATCCCAGAGATCTACTGTGAGAAGCTTACCTCATTGTTCCTGATTGGCTGCTTGATAAAACGTAATTAATCCAGTTTCTGTCTATCTGCGTGGCATGATCATTAAACTGGTGTTTGTTTGACCTCCCTTACATCAAACTATTATTGAGACAGGGTGGGTTGATCAGATAAGAGAACACACCAAATTATAACAAAATTAAGCAAATCCATATTTACTGTAGTTATATTGTCATGATGTGCAGGAAACTGGCTCTGTATATACCATACCAAAATGAGTTATGGTGTGCACAGAGTCCAGTGGCACCCCAAACGTAGGCAGAGGTAAAAGTAGATAGCACCTCACTCTCTATTTGTGGTAGTGTGGGCGAGCAGCAAGGCTTTATCAGAGAGTTGTGTTAAGCATTTGTTGTACACACCCAGGCAGCAAATGATCTCACACACTCAAAAAGACTGAACTCAGACCAATTTTGTTTGCATCAAAAATATTATTTTTTCTAGAACAAAGCCAAGCCTGATGCCGGTAAGTGTAATAAATGCTTTGCAAAATCTTATGCAATATTTTACAATTGAATAGAGGTTCAAATACAGTTGGATGAATTACAGGTAAGTTACTGTTTCAAAATTACTTTTCAGTTACGCTATAAATTACTTTACACGTTACTTATTGGATTACTTTATTCAGATTTCTTTTGCTAATTAGTGTGATATGCCTAGATATCACACTGAGACATCTCCTACACAAAAGGTGAGTAAATCACTTTTAGTACATTTGCAGTTTTGTTAATGTTCCATACAAACCAACTCCACTTTTCAGGAAAAAGCAGTCAATGCAATCCTATGGAGGAAAAATTGAGTTATCGGTTTGCAGGTATGTACAAGTTTGTGGGAGTTGTTATTCTGGGATAAGAACCAGGGTTCCCCCAGGGACAAGGATGCACTCTCAAAGCACCCTCTGCGGCATTAGGGAGGCCGGGTGCAGAGGGCTGAGTTGTGAGGCCCAATGTTATCCAATGGGGATAGGGGACCTCCGGTTGGTGGCTGCTCACAAGCAGGCCACAAGGTTGTGGGAGCAAAGCTTCTGGGGTTTAGCTCGGGGCAAAGGGGAATCTTATTTAGCACGCAAAGTACACCCGCAGTGGCCCAGGGGAGGCTGGGTGCAGGGTGCTGGTTTGGTGTCAGGTGCCATGTTGATTTCAATGGGGATTCTCCAGTTTCAACAAAGACTGCAGGCTCGGGAACAAAGATCTTCTGGAGTTGACCACCGGTTGGAGAGGTAAGTTGGGATGCCTGGGGGTGCTGGGACACCTTTGGTTGGGCCACCCAAGGCCATGGGATTTTGGGTCCAGGGGTGTTAGGCGTCTGGTTATTCTTACCAGCTCCGGTCACGGTTGGGGGATCCTCCAGAAAGAGGCTACAGGCTTCGCTTAGAGATTCGAAACAGGTCATAGATCACCAGATCCCAGGTCCGGATCGCCGGGGAGGCCGCCTCGTGGTGTTAGGCCAATCAGGCCGTGGGCGTCGAGTGCAAAGTGGTGCAGATTTGCGGATTTTGCCGGAGCCAGAGTCTGTGGGTGAGCAAATTCGGTGCTCACGAGAGACAGTCTTTCCTGTGGAAGTCAGGGCAGGTCCTCGGGGTTCTTGAGGTTGCTGGCTGCAGACACACCGGGAATTTCCCTGGAGCAGGTTGGAGTTTGGGACAGGCCGGTAGGGCTGGGGCCAAGTCAGTGGGCGTCCTCCTCTTCTTAGTTTCAGCGCGACTCTTAGGTCCTCCTTCTTTTCTTCTTGGTCGGTTCTTGTCTGAGAAGGCAAGGTTCAGGGTTGCCCCTAAATACTAATTATGGGGTGTTACAGGTAGGTAAAGGTTGGGACCCATGGGTCCTTTCTTTGGGGTGGGTAATCCCCTATTATGCAACCCTCCAGTGGGAGGGGGGCATATGCCTCACTCTGATTGGCTGGGTCCCCCCATCTGCAAGATGGCAGGGACTGCGACTTGTGCTTCACCTCGCCTACCCCACCTGAGGGGTGGAATTGGCAGAGGTGGGCACACCTCTCTTCCTCCCCTGTTTTTTCCGCCAGTTCTCCTGCCCGAAATGGGGGTCAGAACCAGTAGGGACAAGTTGCTAAAAGCAGCAAGTGGCTTGGGGAAGCTCATAAAGGTGGCAAGCTTTTTAAGCTTCCCCTTTGTGGACCCTGCTCATCCTGGGGTAGGAGGCTTGGCACCTTGTCCCAGGATGTGCATTGTTTCAGGCCCCCGAGAGCAGCAGGCTCTCGACCCAGGGGTCCAGAAACCTGTATGGTGGTAGCAGCTGAAAGCAGCAACTCAGCCTGGACACTAGTCGTAGGTGTGAGAAAGTGGCTCTGTATATACTGTTCCCAAATAGGTACAGTGTGTACAGAGTCCACATCCCCCAGAGGTTTGACAGAGGCTAAAGTTAGATATAACCTTACTCTCTAAAGTGGTAGCTTGGTCGAGCAGTAAGGCAGTATCAGAGGACAGTGTAAAGCATTTGTTGTACACACTCAGTCAGCAAATAGTCTCACGCACTCAATAACTGAACTCTAGGCCAATGGTTTATATAAAAAATATATGTCTGTTTTATTTTACAACCAACAATAGCTATTAAAATATACTTTCTCAGAATGAGATGCTTTGTATAAATACTTTTGCAATATGCAATTGGCTTTTGTAGAAAGTACAATATGTTGCAATTGGCAACACAATTTTAAACACAATAATGCATTGAGTTCAATGGAAGTTTCAAGTTATTTGCAATAGATTACTTTCTAGATTACTTTGGTGATTCCAGGACTGGATCCTAGATTCAGTCCTCGGACAGTACTTAGAAACAAGTGATAAAAGTCGACTTAGTTACTACTAGGACTTTTAAGTAATATTTTGCTATTTTAAAAGTTGACACAGAAGAAATTTCATAGAAAACAATGATTCCCTATGGAAGAAAATTCAAGTTTCAGGTATGGTATGTTCTCGTTACTTTTGTAATCCAGTGCTGGGTGCCTAGACTCAGTACTGGGACCTTTATCCAAAACAGGTAAGTAATTAAGTTTTCAAAATTTATACGATTTTTAAAGAATATTTAAAGTTTTCAGAAATCGACAGAAGAAATTTCACAGAAAAACAGTCAATGGTTCCCTGTGGAAGAAAATTGGGTTACTGGTAAGTATGGTTGTGAATATTTTTCAGTGTCAGTGCTGGGCACCAAGATCCAGCACTGGGAGCTCACCTAATAGCAGGTAAGTATTTTCGTTTTCGTTACTCGGCTGATTTTTGGTGAATATTTTAAGTTTTGAAAACTCCACACTTAGAAGAAATTTCAGAAGAAACCAGTCAATGTTACCCTATGGAGAAAATTGAGTTATCGGCTTTAAGGTAAGTACTCGACTGGCAAAGTTAAGGTTCTGGGCATAGACTCAATGGGTCTCCCAGGGTCGGGTAGGTACAGTTGTTTCACCCTCAGCGGCACAGGGGCAGCCGGGTGCAGAGTGAGTTAGGCCCAATGTTATCCTATGGGAGGCAGGGGGGCCTTGGTTGGTGGCTGCTGACTAGCAGGCCACGCGGCTGTGGGAGCTGGGCTCCTGGTCACTTGCTCAGGGCAAATGGGGATGTAGATAGATGCAAAGGTTACACTGCCAGGGCCACTCGGGCGGCTGGGTGCAGGGTGCTTTTGAGCCTTCGGGCGCTCAATGGATTTCAATGGGAAAGCTCCAAGATGAACAAAGGCTGCAAGCTCGGGGACGGAGGTTCTTCAGGTGCCACCACCACTTCGAGAGGTAAGTTGGGTGGTTGGAGGATAGGTAGGTACCCAGGAGTTTGGCTCAGAGGGCCGCAGGGTGCCGGGTGCAGGGGTGCCTTTTGGTGTCGGGAAATCTTGCCCTCTGTTGATCGAGGTTGGGGGGGGGGGGTACCTGGTTCTGAGGCCGCAGGCGTTGTCAGGAGCGTCGAGGTGAGTCCTGGGGTGCCGGATTCGGGGTCACAGTCGCCGGGGGGTCGTCCTCATGGTCTTTGTTCACTCCGGCACTGGCCAGGCTTGGCGGGTGCAGAGTGTGCAGGGTTCGCGGTTCCGGGCTGATGCCAGGGATTAGAAGCTGATTTTGAGTAGAGCCTCTACTCATGGGAGTCCCAGGTGCTTAGAGCCAAAAGGTAGCCAGGTCCTCTGGGGTTTGTGAGGTTGCTGGCCACAAGAGGTGCCGGGTTGTAGCAGGAGCAGGTTCGAGGGTCGACAGGCCAGTAGGGCTGGGGCCAAAGCAGTTGGTGTCTTCCTCTTCTTAGCAGCTGCAGGGCAGGTCTTCTTTCTTCTTGCTCTTCTTTGTATTTCGGAATCTGGAATCTGGGGAAGGAAGGTTCAGGGTGCCCCTAAATACTAGATTTAGGGGCGTTACAGGTAGGTAAAGGACAGGGACCAATGGGTCCCTGGCCTGGGGTGGGTACACCCCCTATTCTGCCACTCTCCTGTGGGAGGGGGGCAGTAGCCTAGTCTTGATTGGGTAGGGCCTCCCATCTTCAAGATGGCAAGCGCCCGGAGATGTGCTTCACCTCGCCTCCCCCACCTGAGGGGTGGGGTTGGCAGGCTGGCACATCCCATGTCCTTATTTGGGGTTTCCGGCCAAGCTTCCCGCCAAAGTGGGGGTTGCAAGTGGCCTGGGAAAGCTCACAGAGGCCGCATGCCTTTGAAGCTTCCCCCTGCCCATCCTGGGGGAGGAGATCTAGCACCTCGCCTGGGATGTGCATTGTTGCAGGCCCAGGAGAGCAGGGGCTCTCCTACCCAGGGGTCCAGCAACATGTCTACTGTGTGGCAGCCTAGGCAGCCTCTCAGACCAGACGTGGATTGTAGGTTAGGTTTCAGGGGGCCTCTCTAACATGCCCTCTGTGGTGCTTGGTACATTAAATCCCACACTGACATCAGTGTGGGTTTAATGTGCTGAGCAGTTTGATACCAAACTTCTCAGTCTTCAGTGTTGCCATTATGGTGCTGTGGAGTTCGTGTCTGACAAGCAACCAGCACCATGTACTCTTAAATGGCAGCACTGCACTTACAGGGCCCAGAAATGGACCTGGGTACTGTAGGGGCACAGGGCTCATGCTCCTGTGCCCACACCACTGGCATAGGGCACCCAGCTAGGGGGGTGGCTGATGTATGCCAGGGCAGTGTAGGTTATGGGCATGGCACACAGGGATGTGTACCATGTCGACTCTGTTTTGTCCTGTATCCAGACAGTGTGTGTGTGTTAGGGTACAGGGCCTCTAAGGGTGGCACAATGAGTGCTGCAGCCCTTAGAGGCCTTCCCTGGTCACAAGGCTCTGGGTACCTAGGGTACCATTTACCAGGGGCCGACATGTTGCCAGGGTTTGCCAATTTGGGTTGGAGGTTTAGGGAAGGAACATAGGCCCTGGGCACCTGATTGGCAGGAGCCGAAGGCACACTCAGTCAAAGTACACTCAGCAATTCAGCAAAAAGTGGGGGCATACCATGCAAGAAAGATGGCACTTTCTCACAGTAGGTCGTTTTTCAGGGGGCATCTCTAAGATGCCCTCTGTGTGCATTTTTCATTAAATCCCACACTGGCATCAGTGTGGGTTTAATGTGCTGAGAAGTTTGATAGCATACTTCTAAGTGTAGCCATTATGGTGCTGTGGAGTTCATAATAACAGACTCCCAGCACCATATACTCTTAATGGCAGCACTGCACTTACAATGTCTAAGAATGGACTTAGACCCTGTAGGGGTACAGGGCTCATGCACCTGTACCCTCACCACTGGTATATTGCTCCCAGCTAGAGGGGTGACTGATCTATGCCGGGGCAGTGGGTTGTAGGCATGGCACACAGGGAAATGTGTGCCATGTCGACTCGTCACTTTGTTCTGCACCAAGTCACGCAGCCTGCAAAGGCAGTGTGTGTGTGTGTGTGTGTGTGTGTGTGTGTGTGTGTGTGTGTGTGTGTGTAATGGTACAGGGCCTCTAAGGTGGCACAATAAGTGCCTCAGCCCTTAGTGGTCTTCCCTGGTCAGTGCCCTGGGTACCTGTGGTACCATTTACAAGGGACTGACATATGGCCAGAGAGGTGCCAATTGGGGGTACAAGGTACTGTTTGGGAAAGACAATATAGGTGCAGTAATGCCATTAAGAATATATGGTACTTGGAGTTTGTCATTACAAACTCCGCAGCACCATGATGGTTTTACTGAAAACTGGGAAGTTTGGTATCCAACGTCTCAGCACATTAAACCCACACTGATTCCAGTGTGGGATTTAATGAAAAATGGACTCAGTGGGCATCTTAGAGATGCCCCCTGAAAAATTACCAGCCTCTGGTGGGTTCCCTGACTCGTACACACCAGCCTGCCACCACAAGACATGTTTCTAGACCCCTGGGGTGGGAGCCTTCGCTCCCTGAGCCCAGAAACAAAGCCTTTCCTTGGTGGAGATGGTCACACATCCCCCAGGCCAGGAAGAGCCATATGTGGCAGGGGAGCTTCAGAGGCCTTGCTGCCTCTGTATCGCGACCCTGAGCTTCTCCTGCTATAAGTAATAGGCCCCCTTTCTGTCTTCCCTCCTTTTCGGCGGGAAGACAGGCTGGAAAAATTAGCACAGCCCAGAAGGTGTGCCCACCTGCCAACCTCAGGTGGGGTAGGTGAGGTGAAGCCCACTCTTCAGTGCCCGCCATCTTGCAGATGGCAGGTACTCTCCAATAAGGATTAGGGATTGTGCCCACTCCCCCACGTGGGATGAGCACACCAAGTCTGTAGTCACCCTAAGGTCAGTAGCCCATTGGCTATTGACCTCGAGACTCCCAAACCACCCCCTAAATACAGTATTTAGGGGTAGCTCTGAACCAAGAAGACAGATTCCCGCAACCTATGAAGGACAAAAGAAGACGCCCAGCAGAGGAGACTGCAGAGAAGAACTGACTTGTACCCAGCCCTACCGGCCCATTTGCAGTATCCAGAGATCCTACATCAAATGTCGCCTTTTCCTACACCGCTTGACCTCCAGAACCCTGGTAGGACTCACTACCTTCAACAAAGACCGGATCTCCTGTGAACAGCAGCTCTGTTCAAAAGACACTCCCAAGACAGGCTCTGAGCCTGCTGAGGACAAATAAACCCGACGCCTGGAACCACCACTGCACCTGTCGCCTACGGCCAAGGTTTGAGTGGCCCACCGGTCCCAGCGAGGTCCCCCAGCACTCCAGAGTCCGAGCCCACCGTGGGTTGACCCCTCCAGGACTTCCTGACGTCGCCTGCAGCCTCTGCATGGAGACCCCCCCCCCCGCCAACCACGAGTGGCCCGGTAAGGTGAAATCTGACCTCAAAAGACACCCCTGCATCCAGCCACCCTGTGCCCTGGAGAAGAGAACCCAAGGTGTACCTACCTCCCCGAGCCCTCCAACTTACCTGCCCAGCTGTTGGTTCCTCCTGGAAGTCTTCCTGGACTGAGCCTGCAACCAAAATAAAAAAACAAAACGGCTACTCCCATTAAAAACAAGCATTTGCAATGCAATAGGTCTCGCATTTGCGAGAGTTTAAGCTATTAGTATTGTAAATGACAATGGCTTTTATTTGTTTTAAAAGCCAAAACATAAGTAAATGGCATTGTCATTTACAATGTCAATAGCTCAAACTCGTGTAAATGGGAGACCTGTTGTATTGTAAATGCTTGTTTTACTCAGAGCGCCAAGATTCAACATTCAAAATTAGATCAGTGCAAAAAACCAATTCAGTTCTTTTGTCCGAGAATAATCGAAAAACACATTCTTTATATGACAGTGGGCCGTGGAAGGGACTGCTGAGGCCCCTTCAGTTCACAGCAGCAGAGCAAGTCGAAAATGAGAAAAAATAAACGGCCCACATCAAGCCTCGGGGACTGGGCTTCGAGCACCAGCCCAATACCGCCCTTCCTAATCCTACCCTGGCATTACATAATGGCTACAAGGCCCAGGGAAGGGGGCCCCCACACCTGGACCTTGCTGCCTGATACAGTGCTTCGAGGCCCAGGGAGAGGGGCTCCTCCCCTGGGCCTTGAAACAGGGATGAGGCAATTCCCAAAACAAGGCAGTTCTACAGACAAAGGCTACAGTTAACAAAAGCCAGTTGATCTGGCTGCTCCCTCCTCCCTTCACCCACCTCCTCTTACCTGTGTAAGGCTGGTCCTGGAAACAAAGGGGCCTTCTGTCGCCTGGATACAAAATGCACAAAGGGCGCCTAGAATGGCCGGTACTTAACAGAGGCGCTGCCCCGCCCCTGACACTGTGAGCCAGCATAATTGCTGGCCCAGCTGCTGTGCTGTCCCCGTTCTGTATCTACCTTCCCCCCACCCCTGAATGTGACCACACCCTGGCCGTCATGTTCAGGGCGTAATGTGATCTGGTGGGGCAGGGGGCCCTAGGAATAGGTGGGCTAATTGTGAAAGTGTGGCCTTCCACAGTGAAGCGGGCCCCCTGTTTTTTGGCAGAGCGCGAGGCCCTGGGCTGCTGCCCATACTGAACATGCCGAGCGCCGGCCCTGTGTGCAGATGCCTCAGTCCGACACGTGGAATAAAGTGGTGTACGAGTGTCTCGAGCATCAGCAAAGTTGGTTGCAGAAAGATAATCCGTTGCCCAAAAAGGAAATATAATTCAGACACATTCACAATGTTGCAGTACTAACTTTCCGGTCAGTAGTCCAGAACTATTCTTTTTTCCTGCCCGCCGCAGTTTCACGTGATCTTTACCCTCCCGTATGGCAAGTCTTCTTGAGATTCGCTGCCCAAGTCTGACACTCCTTATCCGAAATGTGGATCCCATCCTCGTCACCAATTGTTTAGTAGAATTCCTCCCAGGATCATTTAAAGACAATATGTTCTCTTAAGAGGGGCTGCAACACATTCAACCCTGGCAGACTCCTCTTTAAACCACTGTCTGAAATTCTCCTTCCACCTGAACCAGTCTGCTGGTATATCTGAGATTCCATATATGAACATTAGGAACCATTGAGCCTTTGTTTCGCGCTCTCACGGGCAGCGTGCAGCCTGGATGCTCAATAACGAGACCGTGTTAGAGAACAGAGGAGAACAGAGCATGGCAGTAGCAGGACGGACGGAGGACAGGTTTTCTGTAGACAGCTTGGCTTTGCTCCACGATGGCACCTTTTGCCATGTAGAAGTCTGAGTACTGCATTCAAGGCCTCCGACCTGCAGATAGAGCTGAATAAGCGGCCGAAGGAGAAGCCAGATCCTGGCAAGTTGGTTTTTGGCAAGACGTTCACCGATCACATGCTGACCATCGACTGGAGCCATGAGAAGGGCTGGGGGAAGCCTTGTATCAAACCCTTCCAGAACCTCTCGCTTCACCCTGCCACCTCTGCGCTGCACTACTCTGTTGAGATCTTCGAAGGCATGTAGGCATTCCGGGGTGTGGATAAGAAAGTCAGGCTCTTCCGGCCAATGCTCAACATGGAGAGGATGGTGCACATGAAATCCTGTTGGTAGGCGATTTTAACACCAAAAATTTGGGCCGTCGACATAATATGGGACAGAGTAATAGCAAATGCGATGAATTTAACAATCTACTCATCACATGTAGGAGAGTGGAATCTGACTAATGGTTGCCCCCAACTTTTTGCCTGGTATTTGAGTGGTTTTTGACTAGTCTGGCTGGGATCCTGCTATCCAGGACCCCAGCCTATCTGCTTTTCTCCCTAAAACTGTTGTGAGTACTCTAGGTACAAACATAATTGGATGCTGGGCATGCCCTACCAGTCCCTTGTAGATGGTACCCTAGGTACCCAGGGCATGGGTCCCCCAGTAGGCCTACCAGGGCTGCAGCACTTATTGTGCCACCCTGGGACAGCCACACAAACTGACACCACCAGACCACTACTGTAGTCTGGGTAAGGTGGTGCTAGCACCCCTTACAGGGATGTAGGTACCCTATATCCCATACCCTTACAACACATATACTCTCATAGGTCACCCCTATGGCAGGCCCTGGTAATCCTACAGGGCTGGGTGCTGAGGTATGTGTGAGGGGGGACCCCTACGTGAGTAGGACCTCTCTGCAACCTTCGTAAAACCGTTACTGGGTTGTTTGTAGTGTAGCCATACCATATACTCTTAACCGCATTATAAGTGAATCGCGTCATCGCGATAACTTGAGAATGGCTACACAGAACCATATCGTGTTTGGTGTCAAACATGAAGGAATCATACCCCCAGTCCAGCCATGGGCATGAGGGTACGATTCCCCCTTGCTAGGAGGGTGATATGGGAAAAGCGGTAGAATTTAGACACCAATTTAAAAGTGCACATGTACCACAAAATGGCTACTGTCCGCCACCTACACGACTCTGGCTGGCTGTTGCTGGGGAAAACCCCAGCCTCGCCATCTGGACAATAGGGCTCCTGTGGCAGGGAGGTGCCAGCACCTCCCCAGACAGGATATGTGGATTGGAACAGGGTGGGTGCACCAAATGTCCATTCAGAGTTGCACGTAGGCAGCTGCAGAGCCCCAATTCTGCATACACCGCCTGGAACCGGTTCAGGGGCATCCTGCCCCTCGCCCAGGCGGGAAACACACAAAGGGGAGTGGGTGTAGCCACCCTTTCCCGCCTCTACTCTGATTGGTAGGCTCTATTTGGGACCATCCCCTAATCTTGGGGATATATGGGAATAACTTTGCCCTAGAGCCTTAGATTCGTCCAGAACTTAACAGAACTGACCTTCGACGAGCTGCTGCCCAGCTGACTGAAGAAATCTCCCTTGGGATAAAGGAGTTATCCCCCTGCTTGGCAGGCACCTAAAAGACTGCAAGATACCCGGTTGGAACTTCGCTGCTCTCACGAACTTCAACGCCTTCCATCAACCTTGAGGTGGGTCTCCAGTGCATCCCAGAGTCCTGTGAGCGTGCCCAGCAAGCCTGAGCACCGTGGACCACGTGGGTGCCGAGATCCCTGCATACCCCGAGACCCCGGCCACCTCTTGCATAGCACACGACCCCGACCAGTGGGGAAGTTGTGCTTTGGCCCATTTCTGAGCCAACCTTCAAGCAGCATCCGTGCCAAAGCTCAGCTCCCTAGTCCGCTCCGGTGGCCCGTGGGAGCCCTTTTACGCACTCCATTTTGCTGCCCTCCGCGGTCCCTTGTCTCTCGACTTGTGGGCCCTGACGGAGGAAAACCTATCTTTCTAAGAGTTCCCCTGGTTGCTCCAGGCCTGTTCTGCGCTCCCTGCAAAGGTGAGCACCCTCAGACCTCGTGGGTCTGCACCAGCAGCTGCTTTGTTCATCTTGCGTGGGTTGCGGTTGCCAATGCTTAGTGGATCCAATCGGGACACTAACACCGCAGCGACCCTCAGCCGACGTGGGACAGTCGCCCTCCAGAAGCTGGCCTCCCTTGAAGCCTCCCGGAGCCCGTGACTGCAGAGCCCAGCTGTACCTTCTACACCTGAAGCACTCGACATCCACAAGCTCCTTCCTGTGAGCTCCCTGGTCACTTTGCTGTGACCCAGACTCTGTCCCCTCTGCTTTCAGGTTCATCTTTATCTTCTCTTCAACTTTAATCTTCACGACTTCAACGACGCTTTCAGCTAGCAGCAGTTTGGACTACTTTTCCATAGAAAATCAGCCCGCGACCCGACACCCGAATCGACCTATGCACCCGGCTTCCCTGGGGCAGGTAACAGTGGTACTTCGGTACTCCCGTGGTGGTGGGCTCCCCAAAGCCTTAAGTCTCAAGCCTTAACTTTGTACTGTTGCTAGAAGTGTCCTTAAGCTTGAAATATTCAACCGCGACATTCTCCATAGGCTAACATTGCGATCCCGATAGCAGCTCTTTGCACTGCACGCGTCTCCCGTGGGTCCCCTTCCTCTTAACTGTGGGTGGATTCTGAAGGGGCAAGCGATCCTGAATGCCCTAGGCATTGCCTGTAGAATTGTCGTGGTTCTTATACCACTATTTTAGTATATGGTTTGGTCCCCCCCTGGGGCCCATTGATTTCTGTGCTATTTATTGTGTTTATAAATGCTTGTTTGAATTGTAACTTTGCCACTAGCCACATAAAGTGACTGTGGGATTCTGTCTAGAATAAATACATATATTTTATATATATACCTGTGTGGGCTACTCTTTCATTTGGTTATTCAAGAGGTTATTATGGTAAAACAATAAGCTTAACACTCCTTCAAGACTTAGCCTGAAGGCTGCTCTCCACAGCTACCACTAGGATAGCTTTCTTTAAAGGTTGTCTTAAACCTATCATCAATAAGAGTCGAATCGGACTGGTGCAAGGTGTCCCTATAACTAGGAACAGCATATGCCAGGCCAACTTCTCACATCACATATGGCCTAAAATCAGCAAATCAGACTCCGGATGCCTGTCCCACATTTAAGAAAATCTTCGTAATCAACTACATCTTCATGTCAAGTGACTTGATTAATCATCTTCAGAGCTTTGCCATCGTAAATTGCACAGAAAGTGATCACAATCTCCTGGTAATAAATCTGAACTTAAATCACCAGACTGCAGATACAGGCCAAGAACTAGGCCACTCCACAGAAGATGAACTAACCAACCTGGTGAAACGAATAAAATGGCAACCACTTAATTCGCCCCAGGTGACAAACTGGCTCAATGAGGTGAACCTCCGATTACAGGAACAGCCGGGGAATTTTCTTTTTCTTTTAGCAAATTGGGATTTCATGACCAGAGAGCTGGGAGCACTCCTTCAGGGCCATAAAGGCTATTGAAAGCGATCTCAACAACTGCCAAGTGACATTAAAAAACCCACTGTCGGAACGAACCATTAATCCCACGCAGAAGAACCTGAGGAAGAAATCCTGTTTGTTTAAATTAAACCCAACTTACGGAAACTTATCGGCAGCAAAGGAAGCACGGAAAACTCATTAAAATAACCATCTGGGCCCTGAGACGCGCTCAGCAAGACGAGGAATGGACAAGGAATGGAAAAAGGTATTCATCATGCTCAAAGAAGGATCTTTAGCTCGTTTTTGGGAGTACGCTAATAGATTAAAATCTCTTGGACCCCCGAGGACAAATGCGGTCTCCGCCCCTGTTTTGGAGAACCATGTGAGACCTCAGTTCCAGACACATAATTTATTATCTACCATGGCCCTAGTTCCATCGAACAGACGTGACCATCAAACCCCAATCCAATCAAGAGACATTACAAGACTAATACAATGCATGAAATCAAGTGGGGCGCTGGGCCCAAATGGCCTCCCTGCGGGGATTTTCCAATCCGCTCGAGCGAGCTGGGCAACATTATTGACCCCACTCTTCAGTACCCCTTATACCCTTGGAAAAACCCCTGAAGCCTAAAAGGGATCAATATTATGCCCGATTCATAAAAAAGGCGATTGGCTTAATCCAAACAACTATCGCCTAATAGCCTTGTTAGACCTGGAAGCCAAAACATAGGCATGGGTCCTCTTGAAAAAATTGGAAAATTGGGCAGAAGAAAACGAGTTGCTCCCTTTCTATCAAACAGGCTTCCGAGGAGGAGCCGCAACAACAGACAATATAATCGCATTATTTGCCCTCTGTCATTACGCAACTCAGCTGCACCAACCTCCACTATTTTGCTGCTTTGTCGATTTAACCGCAGCGTTTGACAAGGTTGACAGACAACTGTTGTGGAAGAAATTCGCGAATTGAGTCATCCCATCCTCACTTTTAACAGCTATAATGTCCCTCTATTCAGAAACCTGGGTGCAGGTGAAAACAGGCCCCACGTCTCTCTCGGCCAAAATCTACACTGCTGATGGTTTGAAGCAAGGCTGTGTGCTAGCTCCCCTTCTTTTTAATTTGTATACTGCTGACTTAGGAAAGGATCTTGTTAATAAATGCTTGGCCCCTCCTCGACTAGGAAATCGTTCTATACACATTCTACAGTACGCAGATGACATAGTCATCATGGATCATACCAAAGGGGGCCTCCAACGAGTACTGACTAGTTTTCATGAATATTGTACATCTAATTATCTTACCTTCAACCCAGATAAAATCAAGATTTTAGTAATAGGTCGGCAAAAGCACAAAAAACATATTACATGTACAGTTGGCATCAGGATAATAACTACAGTGCAGAAGTATAAAGTATTTGGAGATATGGCTCACAGAAACAGCAAAATTCACCGCTCATAAAAAAGATCTGATCCATAAATCGACGGCCATAACTTATGGTTTAACAAAATTGAACAAGAAGCTAGATAGTCCGTCAGCAGAGGCTATAAGAAAGGTGACTCAAGCCTTACTCCTCCCAGCACTCTCGTACGGGTACCAAGCATTTCCGGGTGCTTGTTCAGAAACCTTAGAGCGAGCTCAGTGCGTGGCCTACAAAAGAATCTTTCAACTACCAAAACATGTTTCAAGGGCGAGACTTAGACTGATGCTGGGATTAGTTAAACAATCACTAAACCTCGAGGCCGACTTCTTAAAATACTATATCCGAACTTTGAACTCCCCAGGGGATACCCTAAAAAGCTGCCTCAGAGACACATTTGAAAAAACTGTCTCGCCATGGAACAAGCAGTTCATGAAAGCCATAGATTCCTTTGAAATAAATAAATCAGCACTTGCTCTTACTTGTATTTACTATATCATCTGGAAAATGCGCATCTAACAAACAAGTACAAGTTTCGTACCAGTAGGGCAGCATTAAAAACACTACCCTTCCAGATACCGCTGAATGATTCATATTTAACAAATAAACCTCAGCCCTGCTCAACCCTAAGGCCAGAAGAGAGATTATGTATATGCGATTGCTGGCACTCCCAATCATGGATTTCAGTCGAGCTTGGGCTGATCAGAACACAGGAGGAACATGCCGCCTATGTGAATATAAACAAGAGTCCTGGCTACAACTTCTGTGCTGCTGTCCGACTTTAACAATAGAAAGGAGGCTTCTCCTTAGAGACCTTTGCTTGAAAGAAAAAGTAACCACCTGCCAGAGAGCTTCTGCCCTATGCTTTACACAAAATGACCCTTCTATTCTGGCTCACTGTGGAAGATTTGTTCAAACTATCAGGGGTGCTATGTACCCTGGCTCGGTCCCCCGATCCAGTTCTCGAACTGTTCAAACGCTGATACCGGACTATTTCAAATACAGGCATGCTAAAGTCCATTCACCAACACAGTCGCCAAGTATAACCACTTCTTAAGAAAAAGAGCATCAGCAAAAAGAAAATAAATTAAAGTAGCCTTGGTGATTTGAAAGAGCCAGCAGTGTGACACTTGCTTATGGGTCTAGCCAAAAAAAGAAAACAATGCCCAATTGAAATCATGATAAGAAGCCCTTAAAACAAACGCTGGCATTTTAATTATTGCACTTTCTCAGATCCTGTTTTAATTCTATGAATTGTGATGTTATTACTTTTTTAATGCTCTATTGTAATGTTATGGTTTTAAGTAACTTATGCAGTTAAATAAATACCAAATAGCAAATAAAAGAACATTAAAACCGTAAGTTGGATCACATACCCGGACACGATGTAAAATGACATTGTAAAACAGTACTTGAGTCTTTTTCGGTAGCCTGATCGACTGCGTGTATAGTTATAAACTTTAATATTTATACTAATTGTTAAAAAAATAAATCTTACAGACCGATTGTGAGAAAGTGCCATCTTTCTTGCATGATATGCCCCCACTTTCTGCTGAATTGCTGATGTACTTTGACTGAGTGTGCCCTGGGCTCCTTCCAATAAGGTGCCCAGGGCCTGTGTTCCTTCCCTAAAACTGCATTGAAGCCTAAAACCAATTGGCATATCTGGCCATGTGTCAGCCCCTGGTAAATGGTACCCTAGGTACCCAGGGCCCTGTGACCAGAGAAGGCCCCTAAGGGCTGCAGCACTTATTGTGTCACCCTTAGAGGCCCTGTGCCCTGACACACACACACTGCCCTTTCAGGCTGAGTGTCTTGGTGCAGAACAAAACAGAGAGTCGACATGGCACACATCCCTGTGTGCCATGCTCACAAACACACTGCCCTGGCATACCTCAGTCACCCCTCTAGCTGGGTGCTCTATGCCAGTGGTGTGGGTACAGGTGCATGTGCCCTGTACCCCTACAGTACTCACGTCCATTCCTGGGCACTGTAAGTGCCATGCTGCCATTAAGAGTATATGGTGCTGGAAAATCGTCATCACGAACTCCACAGCACCATGATGGCTACACTGAAGACTGAAAAGTTTGGTATCAAACTTCTCAGCACATTAAACCCACACTGATGCCAGTGTAGGATTTAATTTAAAATGCACGACAGAGGGCAACTTAGAGTTGCCCCCTGAAACTAACCAACAACCCGTGTCCTGACTGAGAGGCTGCATAGGCTGCCACCCAGCAGACATGTTGCTGGACCCCTGGGTAGAGAGCCATCCGCTCTCGTGGGTCTGCAACAATGCACATCCTGGGCGAGGTGCTAGGACTCCTCCCCCAGGATGGGCAGGGGACGCTTCAAAGGCATGCCGCCTTTGTGAGCTTCTCCAGGCCACGTGCTGTACTCAGCAACTGGCCCCCACCGGTTCTGACCCCCACTCTGACGGGAAGATCAGCGGAAACACCCAAGTGAGGAAAGGGGGTGTGCCAGCCTCTGCCAACCCCACCCCTCAGGTAGGGGAGGCGAGGTGAATCACAACTCCGGGCTCTCGCCATCTTAAGGATGGGGAGCCCTACCCAATCAGGACTAGGCTCCTGCCCTCCTCCCACTGGAGAGTGGCAGGATAGGGGGTGTACCCACCCCAGGACAGGGACCCAGTGGTACCTGCCCTTTACCTACCTGTAACGCCCCTAAATGTAGTATTTAGGGGTACCCTGAACCTTTCTTCCTCAGATCCCGATTCCGAAACAAGAAGAAGAACAATAAGAAAGAAGACCTGCCGTGCAGCTAACAAGAGGACGACAAGAATCCAGCACCCAAGGACCCTTCTCGACGCTCCTGACAACGCCTGCAGCCTCAACTCCGGGGACCCCCCTAATCGCAACCAGCAGAGGGTAAGATTTCCCAATGCCAAAAGACACCCCTGCACACGGCAGCCCCCTGTGCCCAGCTCCTGGGTGCCTACCTAACCTACAGCTTCCCAACTTACCTCTCGAAGTGGTGGTCGCACCTGAAGAATCTCTGTCCCCGAACTTGCAACCTTTGTCCATCTTGCAGCTTACCCATTGAAATACATTGATCGCCCGAAGGCTCAAAAGCACACTGCACCCAGCCGCCCGAGTGCCCCTGGAAGTGCAGCATCTGTCCTATCCTACTTCCCCACTTGCCCTGTGTAAGTGACCAGGAGCCCAGCTCCCACAGCCGCGTGGCCTGCCTGCTAGCAGCCACCAACCAAAGGCCCCCTGCCCGCCATAGGCTGACATTGTGCCTACTCTCTCTATACCCGGCTGCCCCTGTGCCGCTGAGGGTGTAACAACTGTACCTACCTGACCCTGGGAGAGCCCTGAGTCTTACCCCAGAACCTTAACTCTTCCAGTCGAGTACTTACCTGAAAGACGAAAACTTGCATTTTCTCCATAGGGTAACATTGACTGGTTTTCACTTGGAATTTCTTCTAAGTGTCGAGTTTTGAAACTTTTAAATATTCACTAAAAATCACCCAATCAACAAAATTACTCACCTGTTATCAGGAGAGATCCCAGTGCTGGATCTTTGTGCCCAGCACTAACCCTACAAAGCAATTACAACTGTGATTTTCCGATAACCAAACTTTCCTCCATAGGATAACATTGCCTGGTTTTTGCCAGAAATTCTTCAAAGTATCGATTTTTGAAACATACAAATATTCCTTAAAAATCGCCTGTGTAACAAAAACGATTTCTTTTAACTGTTTACTGGAGATGCGCCAGGGCTGAATCCAGGATCCAGCCCTGAGTAAGAAAAACCTATGCAAAGTAATTGATATTGCGTTTACTTTAAAATTCCCATTGAGCTCAATGTTATAATTGTGTTTAACTTGTGTTGCCTGTTGCAACAACTGCAACTTTTGCATTTAAAAGTCTATTGCTTATTGAAAGTATTTAACTAAAGCGTCTCATTCTGAGAAAGTACTTTGATGCCTACTTGTGGTTTTAAAATAAAACAACTATATATTTTTATATACAAAACAATGTTTTGTGTGTTCAACAAATGCTTTACACTGTCCTCTGATACTGCCTTACTGCTCGACAAAGCTACCACTTTAGAGAGTAAGGTTATATCCAACTTTAGCCTCTGCCAAAACTCTGGGGACTTGGGACTCTGTGCACACTGAAGCTTACTTTAGTGCAGTATATACAGAGCCACTTTCTTACACAGATGAACACTCTTGATCTTTAAAAAGTAGTCGTCTTGGTGCCCTCACAAGATTACACCCCAATTAATTACACATGGGCTACAAATGTGAGCCCCCACACCAAAAGTTGGAGCGTGTTACCCATTATTCTTGTTTAGTTCATTATGAAAGCCACTTTCTCATCTGAAAAAGCGTAGTGCCTTATTACTAAGTGGCTAATCGAAGTCAAGTCAAAATAAGGATAGCTTTAACACCTATTTTAGGAGTCTATAAACTCTGATTAGTACAGCACGGTACTATTCTTACTACCTGAAAATAAGACACACTGAGTTAGGAATGCAAAGAAAAATGGCTGGTGCATGCATTTCCTCTGGAATGTATCTTGATCTAATTTTCCCAAAAACCTCTACTCTACTGACCAAGCACTAATAAAAATGTCCATTATGGCTGCACAAATATGACAGAACAGTAATTTATCTTGATGCATAAAGTGATTCGGATCCAGTTATTGCTTTCTCCCCCCTCTTAGAAACTACCTCAAATCTGAGCTTTAAACATTTGCATAAACCGAAGGCTTAAGCTAAGACACTTATTCACCTTAGATTGCCTTTTAAGTCACATCTCTTGAGGCACAAAGCTCTACAGTACTGCATGAAAGACCTTGGAAAATTACACAGAATTGTGTCACCCAAAAATTCTATTTAGGCTTTACAACCCATGCATATTTTTCTCTTACACCAACTATCTAACTCTCAAAATAGAATTCAATAAGCACTGGCAGACCCCTGTAAAGCCCTGAAACTAATCAAGGTAATGTGTGGGACAATCAGTTCGACAGTACACAGAATAAATAGTACACACTTTTCTTTCAAATAAATACAACACTAAAATATCAGAGGGCGGTCTGAAAATGTAAGAAAATTTCCTTATTTTCGGTAAAGGATTGAGACAAAAGTCTAAAAGAATTAATTTAGCCAATCATAGGTTGCTCCGTTTATGCAGCAGGGGTGCTGTTTCTTTAAATGTGCTCATTGCTTTCAATGTGTATGCTTCATTTGCTGTCCTATAATGCCTCAGTGAAGTATTTCCAAGCCTTAAAATTATTGAACAAAAGAATGACAGGCAAATACACAAACCATTAGGAGTCCTACAGTTTGGCCTGCATCGACAATATTCCCCCACACGAGACCAGGTTAATTTTTTGTGCCATTCCCCTTATTTTTTTCAAATCAGTCACTCAAACTTGATGCAAAACCCCAGGGAGCTACATGTTTATGTCAACCATATACCTCCCGGAAAAAGGGCACCAGAAGCAGCTGCTTGAGTGCCATAGTAGCAAAACTACACGTTTAAATGTAGTGCCTAGAATATTTTGCGTGTCAAGCGTCCCCTAAATTGATTTGAAAAGGGCAATGTTTCCTAAATTAAATCATCATTTACCCCTTAAATTGCCCTGCCAACACTCCACTGCAGTTGTGTGAGGAAGCTTCCTTGCCAAATGCATGTCGTGAACTGTATTTTTACACAATCTGAAAACAGGGACGCGATTGAGCGCCGCATACAATGTCTGTTATCAGGCCATGGTCAGAACTTCCCTGGATCCTCATGTTGGCAGTAATCCATTCACCCAGTGCTGCGTAGGGTAAACCAACAGCTGTGCTACAAAAGGGTTGGATTTTCATACTTCAATGCAACCCATCCCAGACTACTTACTAATGAATTAGATATACGAGCTGAGCAGTATAATGATTGTACGCGCTTCCAAAAAAATAAAAGAAACTTCCAAAAGAGGCCGCTTTCCAGGCTCACTTGCATGAAATACATTCGAGTGGAGTTTCTTGTGTGCAATACAAAAGTGTGCCACTTATTATATAAACAAATTGACCGCGCTCTGTTGAAGGTGGAAGGGAATGCAAGGTTACACATTTTAATTCTTGTGGCCGAAGAAAGATCCTGCCCTCCTAAATGTACAACATTCAGAATGTAAAAGATTTACAAAAGAGGCTTAAGATATGGTACAGCACTTATCTTTGTCTCGGGAGCATTATCAATTCTGTGGTGCGAAGATCAAGGAAACAAGACCCCTTCGTTTCCTAAGGCAGTGAAAAAAACTTTCACAACAAACAATTACATAAAAGATTTGATCCGCACTCAAAGTATAAAAAAACAATTCCATCCAATAATTGTATTTTGTATATTCCTTTATTCTTTGAGTTATAATTTCTTTCTTCCTAGTAGCCAACGTGTTTCGTCCTATTTAAGGGCTTCTTCAGGGCTCATCTGTTGTCTTTCGGGTAGTTTTTGATCTCGTCTTGCTTTCATCCCCTCTACCTTGTTTTATTCTTTTTGGAACAGGGGCTGATCACTGTCGGGGTGGTCGGATACACCAAGGCAACGTTCACTCGCTCGCTGCCGTTCTTCGGGCAGATTTCCGTCACTCCTTCCGGCCTGGTTTGACTCAGTAACTCTCCTGAGGCCTGCTGCGCAACACGCTGCTTCCGTCTTTGGCGGGCGATTTGTGCTGAGGCTGCGCAGTATGCTGGGGCGGGCCGAGGGTGAAAACAGGGATCATTGGTCCGACTTGGGTCTTAGACTTGATGTTCCAAAAAGAATAAAATAAGGTAGGGGGATGAAAGCAAGACGAGATCAAAAACTACCCGAAAGACAACAGATGAGCCCTGAAGAAGTCCTTAAATAGGACGAAACACGTTGGCTACTAGGAAGAAAGAAATGATAGCTCAAAGAATAAAGGAATATACAAAATACAATTATTGGATGGAATTCTTTTTTTATACTTTATTGAGTGCGGATCAAATCTTTTATGTAACATTCTGAATGTAGCCATTTTCCTTTGATTGACGGATTTCTAAACTCGGCTGTAGTCGGGACAGGACTGTGTTTTGCATCGCGCTTTCACTTTAATGCAAAAATAAACACGCGCCTGCCATTAAAACAAGCAGCTGTGTCCTGCTCAGGGAGAGAGACAGAGGGAAGAGGAACCAAAAAGTGCTTACCCAGTAATTAAAGGCCACAGTCTAACGCCGCAAGCTCACAATCCAGTCTGGGTGGGCGGGGCCTAAAGGAGACAGAGCGGTCACCAAAAAGCCTCACTTTCAATTGGAGGCCAGCGTTTACCATAAAGGATGACGCGCGCCAATCGAAAGCATGGGCGGAGCTTCCACTCCACTTCCGAAATCAACTCGACGACAATAGATCTCGCAGAGCGACAGTGCATGCGCTGCGACGCTAGGCGAGACCTAACAACAGGGCACCCGACTCCAAAACAGCACCCAGCTGCCGCTGCGGGTGCACTGTGTGAGCTAACTCTGATCCCCTTTTGCCCTGAGCCTAACACCAGGAGCTTTGCTCCCACAACCTTATGGCCTGCTCGTGAGCAGCCACCAACCGGAGGTCCCCTTTCCCCGATTAGATAACATTGGGCCTCAGCACTCTGCAGCTGGACGCCCTAGTGCCGCTGAGAGTGCATCCTTGACCCTGGGAGAACTCTGGTTCTAACTCCAGAATACCAACTTCCACAAACAAGTACTTACCTGTAAACTGATAAATTAATATCCTCCCACAAGATTGCATTGACTGCTTTTATTTGAAAATTCTTCTAAGTGCGGAGTTGGTTTGTATGAAAACTTGAAAAACTGCAAATGTACCAAAAGTGAATTACTTGCCTTTTTTCTAGGAAGTGTCTCGGTGTGATATCTAGGCATATCACACTGATTAGCAAAAGTAACTTAAAAAGTAATGAGTATTGTAATCTCCAAAGTAACTGCATTTGAACTTACTTTAAACTGTAAAACATTGCATAAGATTTTGCAAAGTATTATTTCACTTACCTGTACCAGGCTTGCTTAGTTCTAGAAATAAAATAACTTAATAATATTTTTATACAAACAAAATTGGTCTGAGGTCAGTCTTTGAGTGTGTGACATCATTTGCTGCCTGAGTAGGTACAACAAATGCTTAACACTACCCTCTGATAAAGCCTTACTGCTCGCCCATACTACCACAAATAGAGAGTATGGTGCTATCTACTTTTACCACTGCCTACCTCTGGGGTTCCACTGGACTTTGTGCACACTATACCTCATTTTGGTATAGTATATACATTGCCAGCTTCCTACATTATCCATTTGCGATATGCAGTAGATCAAAGTCCTGTTTTCTTCGGCAGAGCATATGGACTGCCCAACTTAGTGAGGAGTGTTTTTTAGAGAGGTGAGAATGAAAAGCAGTACTGTACCTCTTGTTTATGGGCTGTTTAACCAGGTGCCTTGGTCATGTTTTCCTTTATTCTTTTGAGCTGCCTGGAGATTGATGGTTCCAGTTACTGATAACCTATCTCCTAAGGACACTACTCTGTCCACTTAAGTGCTGTTTTTTTCTCACGTCCCAATCTTCCCGAGCCACCTGCAGTAAGATCTGTAGTGGGCGACTGAAAGGGTATTTGAAGGGGCTGAAACCAGCAGAGGATTGAGGCGGTCCTTGGAAAGCTAAAAAGGATGGGGGGTAGCTCTTTATCCTACTCTTTGGCCTCTGAATCTGTGGCCTTAGCATTTGCTTGATGGTCCGTTTACATCTTTCCACTAGCCCATTTATTTTGGGGATGGTATATGGTGGTTCTAATGTGTTAAATCTGGAAAGTCACCTGTTCGATCTTTGGTAAGTGTAGTTTGTGCTCTGATGAGTGATCATTTCTGATAGATCAATACTGACAAAGAAATAGAATGATGGGATCACATATATGATATGCACTCGTTCCCCAGAGTGAAAAAGCTTCCAGACATTTGGTAGTATATTTGACTATGACCAGCAGCTGTCACTGACCCCTGCACCAATAGTCCCACCTATATCATTTCTAAGGAATGGAATCTGGATAATGGGAAGGGATTGTGTATGAGCTCAGACTACACAGGCTTTGTTCTTCAGTTGGCATGTGGAGCATCATTTACAGGAATTAGTTTGTTCCACATAAATTACTGACTAGAATAAGATACTGTGTTTTCTCCACCCCTTAATGACCCCAGGCCAAATATCCTTAGGATTGTTCCAAGAACCTGCAACACAGAACACCAAATTTGTCAAAGGCTGACTGCAAGGTCAGTGGCACGAGTAAGCATTTGCAGCCTCTACAAAACCTAATCTGAGAGCCTGAAGCGTCCTGTCTTGGTATGTGTTTGTGCTCCTGTAAGTGTGGCTGATGAAGAACAACCCTTTACCCTATTCAAAAGATAGGCCAGAAAAGGAAGGCCCAAGTGATGAGGTGGCTTGGTTAAGTGAGTAATGAGGTTGCTGTGTTAAAAATGTTTTGTTAAAATAAAGATTTCCCTAAGTTGTACGTTGCCATACTCGCTCAGCGACTGAAACCCTATCTATCCCTGCTGGTGTACCCTGACCAATGTGGCTTTATGCCCTTGTGCGGGACCAGACACTGTCTTCGGAGGCTACAGCTGGCTCTGGCCCACCGGCACCTTCTTACTCCCTACCTAGCCCTCCTTTTTATAGACTTTGAAAAAGCCTTTGACTCGGTGGACTGAGCATACCTAATGGACGTGCTGGTCGAGATGGGGTTTGGGCCCCACTTTAGGGCTCTGGTCCGCGTTCTTTACGCCCACCCACGAGCACACGTGTTGGTTAATGGGGTGATATCCGAGGCCTTCCCTATTGCCAGGGGGACAAGGCAGGGCTGCCCTCTATCGCCCCTGCTCTTCGCTTTGGTGATGGAGCCTCTGGCCTCCTCGGTGCGGGCCGACGACTGCGGCTGGGAATGGCCCAAAACAGAAGCGGACAAGATAGCCCTGTACGCCGACGATGTCCTGGTCTTTCTGGCTGAGCCTGCGGTCTCCAGGCCGCGGTGCCTTCGGATCTTGCAGTCCTTTCAGCGAGCATCTGGTCTCCGGCTGAACCCCGGGAAGTTGGTACTGGTCCCACTACACTTATCCAGGGAATGCTACGATTGGTAATCCACCATTCCGCTTCGACGCCAATCGGTCAAATACCTGGGGATTTGGGTCACCCTTCTTCCCGAGCTGGGTTGGTCTCTCAATGTAGCTCCATTGGTAAACAGGGCTAAGGAGGATCTCCAAAAATGAAAGACCCTTCCCCTGAATCCCCTGGGGAGGGTCGCCCTGTTCAAAATGATGATCCTCCCCAGATTCCTCTACATTCTTCAAAATACCCCTTTCTGCTTCCCCAGAACTTGGTTCAGGGAGCTGGATAGCCTCGCTACTAAATTCCTTTGGAGTGGGGGGCGAGCGCGTTTGGCCCTGACCACCTGCCGGATCCCGTCCTTTGATGGGGGTATGGGGATGACACATCAGTATCTCTACTTTTTGGCAGAGCGCCTTCTAGTCATCCATGATTGGTTTAATGGGGGCTTGGCAGACCCAGCATATCGGCTCGAGGTGAGTATGTTGGGCCTCCAAAAAATTAAATCCATGATGTATGGGGGAACCGTTCCGTCTCAGTTGCCTGACGCGTTCCGTGTTCCTGGCCTGGCGGGCGGCCCTACGCCACACTCTGGCAGGGAACCTGGCTCCGCGAGGTTAGTGGGTTGCGGGGGTTTAACTCGTGGGACCTTATCGGGGTCTCGCAGCTTGGGGATGTCTGGGCCAACGGCCATCCGCATTCATTTCAGGAACTCCAGACCCGTTACTCCCTTCACCGATCCCAATTTTACAAATATCTGCAGCTGCGGCATGCCCTTCGCTCGCATCTTCCTGACGAGACCTGGCTTCCGGAGTACAGTCCTCCAGAGGCGCAAACCATGTTGGGTGACTCGGGCAGAGGGGGGCATCTCCCGCATTTACCGCGCTCTCATCAACAATACTCTCACCTCGTTGGACAGGTTGAGGGACCAATGGGTGGAGTGGGTGGGCCCTCTTGACGAGGCTGATTGGCGTGACGCCCTTATGGCCCCAAAGATTATCACAGAATCCGCCAAGCTTAGGTTGATCCAGCTTTACTATCTACATGCCGCCTACCTCACGCCCACATGCCTTCATCGCACGGGCTTGCGCCCAGATGCGTCCTGTGCTAGGTGTGGCTGTGATCCAGCTGATTTTTTCCCCATGATCTGGTCGTGCCCTCGCCTGGCGCGATTCATGGGATCCATTGAGGAGGAGCTCACGAAGGTTCTGGGCTGGACGGTTCCCCACGACCCACGTCATTTCTTACTGGGGATCACGGACGGGCTGGATGGGACCAGGAATGAAAAGATCTTCCTTAACACGGCCATGATTGTGGCCAAGCGCGACATCGCGGCGGCGTGGAAATGCCCCGAACCACCCGATCCGGGGAGATGGCGTGGGGGGGTGGACAGGTGCACGACCCAAGAAAAATCCCTGTATGTCGCAAGAGGATGCCCTAGGAAATACTGCAAGATGTGTGGGAAATGGTTGGGTACCATGGACTGATTACCACAATTTGTCTAAAGATTTGCGATGGTGTATGCCCGAACGAGCAGGGGACTGTGGGATGTCATGCTGCTGTGAATGTTCCTGACTCATTGTGTTCCGTGCTCAGCTAATCTTCTTTCTCTTTGTTTTGTACGTAATCTTTTTCAAAACAATAAAAACTTGTTTATCAAAAAAATCAAGATTTCCCAGATTTACTAAGGGAAATAATTCAAAAGTATGTGGTCTTTGGTGACAGATAGCCATACCTGAAACGGTTGTTACTCATAAGTCTATTTTCAGCTGAAGCAGGGATAACGTTTGATTACTGTTTGTATAATAAATATTAGAATCAGTTTCTCTCTGTCATTCGCCACAGAAAACATCGTCTTAGTATCTTAGATAAATCTGTAGATCACTCTGTAAGCCTCCATATCATTTATCATCTCATGTTTTTTTTTGTAGGTTTATGTTTGATGAGAGTACATATGAGTATAAATATTATAGATTAAAACTTTTGGAAATGCAAAAGTTAAAACAAACCACGAGGGATTCAGAAGTTCAAGCTGATGCATACCAGAGGTCTCCTGAAGATCTCGCAAATGAGTCGGTCAGAGCCATGATACTGGCAAGGAAAATTGCAGCAGCAAAGAAAAGATTTCGTAAAGTCATCCCAGTTCGCAAGAAGAAAAAAGTTAGATTCACCAAAGGGACGCAAACAGATTCTGAAAAATCTCCTGTTCAGATTTCTCTTCCCAAGACAACCTCTGTTGTGACGGAGTTGGAGCTTCCACAATGTGTGATATCACAACAGACTCCGTCTTCTGACCCTCTGGCCAATTCTAAGGTACCTTGCACTTCCAAGAGCCCAGAAAAGACAGAGAATCCCAAGTCATTTGCTTCTCAAAACATTGTGGAATCCAAGCTTTCGTGTCCGTTACGAACATCAGAACGTAAGTGTTTTGTATTTGCTGTGCATCATTTCAAAATAAATGGGTTTCCTGAATAAGTTTCAGAGTAACAAAATTGTTTGCATGCCAGCCTCAAGTAGCACTTGATGTCTCACAATGGCGAAGTAAAAAATCTCATTGTGGTTTTCCAGTGTTGTGGTTAGCGGCCTGATCTGGCAAGCTCTCTTTTTGTACTTCACCTTAATCTGCTTCACAGTTTTATTAAATGTAACATCAGGTTAGGAAAATGTACGGAGATGTCAGATGCATTATTGGTAGTGATGTACAGTAGAAAAAGAACATTTTATATTTTCTGGTTTTATTCTTAAACAAAAAAAAAGTATTTTAAATAATGCAGAGTAGCTTAAGTCTTGGGCATGACATCAAGATGGCAATGGAAGTGCCCCTCCAAACAATAATGTAGGTTGAGGCCAGACATTTAAGAAAGGTGTATTTATACTTGGGTCATGTAGAGCGCTCTATCAGCTTTAGTAGGGTATCATGCCTCTGAATATGGATAGATATATCAAAATTGCAGAGGGCTGATAAATTTAGGGAAATAACTACGTTTTCCGCAACTTTCTGAACTTCAGTAACCCTGATTCAGGACAGAGGTACAGAGGCCGCTTATTCCACCTTTCTGCATCTGCAAACAAAAAGGCTCTGTCACCCATAAATGTTAGGTGACATTTTTGGGTCATAAGAAGATAAAGATTCACAGATTTTAATGCATGAGAAGGAAGGTACAACTTAACGAGATGTAGAAGTGGTGAAATATTGGGACAATAAATCTCTGTGTGAATCAAACAATTGGATTTAAAAAGAATGCCCAGAGAAGAGGCTAAAATAGGGGTGATATGATTCCTGCAGGTGATGCAACATGCCTACCTGGATGCTTAATTCTAAATCGGCTGTAATTTATGGTCCAGAAAGGAGGGAAGACCCAGGCAGATGTGAGGAAATTAAAGCATTAAAAATTGAAATCTTGTCAGCCAGGCCAAATATATAAAGAACACAATTCCGAGTATGCAGGTGAAAAAGGCAAGAATTCACCACAAATGAGACCTGGTGTGCTAGAGTTAGTACTGAACCATTTTTTATTCCCAAATCCTTCTCCGCTTTCACAGGAGGGAACTAGACATGATGAAGGCCAGAATGAAAGTTCAGAGTCTCTGGGAATTTAGGTGAACACAAAATCTCTCTCTTGTATCTATTCAGTTTGAGAATTTCCTCTGTTCGAGCACTGCACAATAAAGAGGCAGCTGCACCTGGAAGAACCCGGGCAGTCAAGATGTGCATATAAGATTGATAACAAGGCAGAATTAGTGTTTGTACTGATAATTAGACTCCCTGGAGTACAGGCACATGTCTGCTTTTTGCCATTTATATAGTTCAGATTTCAGGGTCAGGCATTTTAAACATTTGCTCTTCTGCAGAACTGGATGAAACTCATACATTGGTTGCAGTGTACCAAATTTGGATTACAACGCATTCTAATTCAAAACATTGCATGGGGATCCCTTATAAAAGAATAAACGTATCAGGATGTTTCCCCATGCTAATGCTTCCTGACTAGTTGTGTAGCTGCATTTTTACCTTGCGCAATCCCATTTAATTCCAATTTGTCATGTTTTAGTGGGTTTGATAACTAGCACCACTCTATTGTAGCATTTGAGACTAAAAGAGTCAAATTGTGCCCATAACCTAAAGCAGTAACTAGAGTGAAAACGGTCACTTTAAGGATTCCAGACTTTGCTGTGTTCCTTCACGCCTTTGAACGACAATGTGTTTCTTCTACTTGAATAGCCAAGATCTCCAAACATAGCAGTTTTCTGCTGGGGATAATTTTGACTGAACTTTGAGATTTTTGTGGGTTTTCTTGTATTTTACTCAAGCTGTGTTTTTAAAAAACATTTTTTTAACATTTATTATATCATTTATGTGCAAGTTTTTTCCCCTATCCCTGATTAGTAAAGGTGCTTTCCTCCCTTTTATGTTATCTTAATCATTAATCATTATGCCAGATTTGTGCATCTCGTAGAGGCAACAAGTCAATGAAGCACAAATATATTTCTGTCATTTACCTTTTAAACTCAAAATCCTTTAAGAAGCTTAAAATAGTTTTGTATATTTCATGTAGGCAAGAGGGAGTGGATTTGTGCTTCAGGACTAAGAAAAGTAGAAAAATGGCATCTGGGTCTACCTCTTCTATTGGGGTATCCCTCTTCCTTCAGGCCTGGATGCATGAATTGTCCATTTCACATTAGCCTTACCTAGTCAAACACACCTCTGACCAGACTACTCATTGCCTTCAGTCCTGCTCAACTTGATGCTGATGGTTGAGCTCAGTCAGTTTATTATTTGTGCCTCTTTTACCTTGGAGGTCCAGAACACAATACAGAATGTTGTAATCCAAAAGGGAATCAACTGTTTATCTATCATCAGATCCTGCAGAGCATGTCTGAGGCCATTTCTTGGGCTCGTGGGATGGTCAGTGCTTACTCTGCAGTGTCCTTTTGCTGTACACTAATATCCCTGGGAGACCAGTACAATTGCACTCCAGTTGTGTGTATGTATTGGCATTTATGTTGCATAAACTTAAATGATGTTCTTTACATTACTTGGGGGTATGGAACACCATCTTGGGGATCGTGCACATCAAGTAGAGTTTACACAAATACAATTCACACATTAAATGTTTAGGCACAGTGAGATCAAGTGATTTGCTCAGAATTACATGACGTTAAGCAGAGCACTGAAGCCAGGTTTCAAACCTGGGTCCCCTGGTTTCAAAGTCTGCAGCTCAACCACTAGGCCATATCTCCTCCCATTTAGTTAACCAAGATAGTCGATTTGGGTACTCTCTCTAGTTAGTGAGAACAAGCAGTCAAGACTTCCTCTAGGAGGTGGTAGGCTGAGCAACTCTGATACAGTATATGACAATAAATAACACTTCATTGTCAATTCAGGCTACAATCTTAAGAAAGAGAAAATACTTCTATTTACAGGTAGGCAACAAGAGGAGTTAAAATCACATGCATGTGCCGATAAGAATATCCAGTTTGTATCTAACAAGATGAGTTTTAAGACTAAGAGATGGAGAACTGTAATAGTTCCTGATCCTTGGCATCAGTCTTTAGTAGAAAGCTGTGCAAGGCATTTCACTCTGCAGAGTAGTCTTGGGAAGTTGGTCTAATTTTCTCAAAAACTGGTTACATTCATGTCCTTAATTCACTGTGCATGGTCAGTTACAGCACAATTCATTGAAGCAACTAAACCACCGTCATTGTCGAAAGATGGCTCTCCAATGTCTCAGAACATGTTTGGGGCTGCCAAAATTTTGCAGGTTAACTGTATGATTAAGTGAGGTTTGTGTTAACGGAGCATCTATAACCCAGCCCGTTTACAAATCAGCAAAGAAACGTACAGAGGGAGGGCAGTAAAATGAAAAAAAAGGAATCCATATTTAATTTATGAATGTAAAATTTGAAAAGTGTTCATTTTTTAAATTTTTTATGGGTTGCCATTTTAATTGACGTCTCTTGCAGCCAGAGTCCTGGAATGGTTCAACTAATAGCTAAATATCAGGCTAAAGTGTTTCTCCCACCTGGTGGCCTGCATTGATATTGTCTTTGAGGCACAACCTCTTCACGTGACCTTTCAAGACTAATCATTAGGTAGATTGCATGTTTACTCCTTAACCTAGGACATGCTAATAGATAGAGGTGGTATTTCTTTGTTTGCAGTTGATGCTGAAACAAAAGAAACTGCTGACAATTTGGCCCGCTTTCTTGTTGAAATGGGACCTGAACTGGATGGTTTCAATTTGGACAATGTGGCTGGTAACCCAGAATTTTGGTATGTATTCTAAATAATTTGTTGCGTTTAAAATAATCCCTTATGCTTAGTTCATGTATTATTCGTTTACCTTATGCCTTGTACTTCTTTTAACCATTCTGCTGCTTGGTGCTTCTTTTTGCAGCTCCTGGAGTTTGGTCCGTGTCTTAGACCCTTGATTTGAAGAGTTGCTGTGTTCACGAAAGGCAGCTTGCCTGTTTAGTCCAGTAAATTCCTGCATTCTCTGCTCACTTGCACTGTTCGCAGCAGGGGGTTTTGTAAATGTATTTATTGGTATTTATTCATTAGAACAGTGTGCATGCCAATAATTATATTACGGCAGAGGGAAATTTGTGTCAAGTAAAACATAGTATATCAGAAACAAATGCAGCTTTATGGGCAGTTCAGGTTTCACCAACATCTAATAGGCGTATGATGGAAAAAAAAAGTATCTTCAAATTCATGTCATAATCCGGTTTTTACCTTACTTTATTGCAGATTGTGGCCATTCTCCTTTCTCCCGCTAATTCTCCTTGCTTTACTTTTTTTTGCACTCACCGATAATTGGGTCGGTGGGGAGCAACAAATGTGTAACAGTACTCCTTTTTGCTGGAAGTACACACAAACTTACAAATCTAAATCATAGTTTCTTTCTGTTTAGGTTTGGATATAGTCCAAGATTGCTGTTCCCGAGGGATACTTTTTCCTATTCCCCTTGGTGTTTCTGGTTTTAATCATAGTTGCCTCCCAGAACCCTTTTGCCTTAGTACAAAACCATATCATATGCAATTGATTCGTAAACTGTACGACACATGGGAGTCCCCTCTGCCTACTTGGGTGGTTGTGGGGGGAGTGGAGGGGGGTTGATTTGAATTTAGAGACAAAAAATTAAGTTGGTATCCTTATCTTGATTTATGGTAGTACAGAAAATCGAATCTAGAACGGATGACTCCTGGCCCCAATAGAAGCACCGGTAAACACCAAAAAAAGAGAGCATGCTCATCAATTCATCTTTTAGAAAATTAAACAATATTTTTGAAATACTGCAACCTTTGGATTAAAAGTTTGATTTTTGCATATTTTTGCTTGTTAACTAAAAAAAAAGTTGTGCATTTGATGTAGACTATCTTCAGCATTTTGTTTATTGTTTTGAGGTTCAAATGATATAATCTGCTGTGGTGGGGATCCACTCTTACAGTATTGATCAAGTGGGATTCAACAGAAGTCACAAGGTTAAGAACCACTCATAAAGAAGGTCCCTGTGAACTTTCAGCATCTGGGCCACACCTCCGGTCTATATGGGTAGTTCTTATGCATGATTACTCTTATGTGGCACACACTATAAATATATTTCTGTTGCCTAAGTTTGAATCTTACATTCATTAATTTCGCTTTATTCAACAGCGTAGTCATACAAGATTTGAATCCAACACTCCTTACGCTTTCTATGGTGTGAGCAATCACTCTGCTCCATTCTACATCAGTTAAAGGGTCTGACAATTCTCTGTCGTTGGTATCTAATATGGAGCTGGCTCACTTGACATCATCTCCTTGAGGCTCTATAAAGCAATGAAATATATTACCAACACTTCCTAATTGAATCTCTTCTGACCATATGCTGCCCTACATGGTAACCCGCTCCATTCTCTACCAGGTAACCCACTCCCTTCTCTCATAACCTCAGTTGCCAACCATGAAGAGTAGAAAAGGAATTGATGCAAGAATATCACAAATTTCTCTTTGATCTTTTTCAATGTTTAAAAGCTTATGTCGTTATGTCACAGTCATCAATCCTGTTAGCCACTACATGGGCATGCAACTATGGAATGGGGTAACCCATAGGACTTTATGCATGACCCAGATTTATACATATGTGCTATTAAGTATGAATTCCTGTAGTCCCTACCATTATAAGATGTAAATACGTAACTAATATGAGTTCGCATGGCATCTGGAAAGTGATATTTTCTCTTGATTAGGGGGTTCGTCATGCCAAAAAGATGTTGCATCTGGGATGTCACATAGTTCATTCTAAATCCAGGAAGTCCTCCACTTTTCTCATTAGGTACCTTCATTATATCTGTGTTCTCTTGTCCTCTTCTCCACCCAGATCAGCGAAACAAGTAATCTGCTCCATTTCATAGGGGCAACTAGAAAGTAATTGACTTTCTGACCCCCTTCAACACACTGCAAACGTTCCATTAACGTGTGTCTGCATTGTTGAGGGCAATTATAATCTTGAAAGTGTTAAGCCTTCTGTCTACCAGGTGAGTCCCTAGTCTGGGAGATCCCCACTGTTCCGTGGAGGAATTCCGGAAACACTCAATTTATAGCTTTCTGGGCACATCAAAGATTCCCCCTTCTTTTGGACCTATAATATGGGTTGGTGAGGGTTCTAATCTTTGAGAGCCATGACCGCATCCTCACAGATTGTTGCCCCTTGCAGTAAAACCACTGTGTGAACAAGATGTGTGCCACTATCAAACACAGCTATTAGCTCACCCCATTTACGTTTTAAATTAATCACGTCTGCTTCAAGAGTTGTGTTGTACCATGCCCCCCACCTACTTGATTTAGTCCCTGATGTGCAAAATATTGCACTATAGCTGCTGTCCGACTCCATATGCCCCACTGATTCACACACTCTGTAGTACTAGTTCCATTACCTCCTGTTCTTCAGTCCAAGATGATGCATTACCCCTGTTAATGTCAAAATACCCTTGCATCTCTTAAAGGACTGTGCCGTGAAAGCCTGTGTCCTGCAGTGCCTCTTTCCGAAGCTGCCGGATTTGAGTCCTATGGAGAATTCTTATCCATTTGTATCTCAGGACTACAGTGGAGTGGCCAGACACAGTACTTCCCAGATATTCCGTCCCTACCCTTACCTTTAAATAATTTGTAAACCAACGCCAGCAAGCAATTTAGCAATCACCCCAATGCGGTCAGAACCTCTCACTTCTCTTGCCCCACAACACCTACATACTACCCTGTTAATGATGCTCATGCAATGCACGGGTGTCTATGTGACATCCCAATGCTCGCAAACCATCACTGGTTGTACCTGCAAATAGTTTTTGGCATTCTTTTGTTAAACATAACCAAAATAATTATTTAACCCTTTTTCAAAATCTTTCTGTAAAAATGTAATACAATATTTTTTCCCCAACAAATTTACTTCTCACTTACCTAACTTTCTTTTACACTTTTGACCTTATTCAAACTATGAATCGATACACTTTTTGGGTGCTTGCTCCACATTTCACCTCAGCTATTTCTTTGGAAACGCCTGCCGTTTTGACCTAGGTTCATAGGATAAAGCTCTACTATTCAGCCTGAAGCCTGCTTTAAAAGTGCTTTCCGATTACATTGCAGTGGTAGCTGCAATTAGATGAAACTAAAGATCTAAAGTTCCAAATGAATTGTTTCTGACTTGTCCTTGGGCTCCGGTTCTTAAACAAGCTGTAGCTCACTGCATAGTCTCTTGCATAGGATTGTGTACGGTAATCATTTGATTACAGAGATACCCAGAACGTATTCTGTTTGAACAATTTCTGCTGGTACAGCTTTGTTCAGCAGTACTCCTGTCTTAGATTTCTTTTGCTGTCACAATGTGATCAAAGCACATATTTTAAAAGCAATACTATCTGCTTTTTGACACTCCAACAGGTTCTAAAAAGGTGCAGACTTCCCTAAGCAGTGTTTTCTCTAAGCTTATTGAAGTTCTCCTTTTTTGAGAGAAACAACTCGTAATTTGTAGTTCTCCGGAAGTTGTAATTTCACAAAAATGTAATGACCTTCCCTGATTTCCTTGGGTTAGCATAGTCTGTGGCCTTTTCTCATGGTGCTTTAGAAAAAATGGGTGAACTGGCATGCCGCAGGGCATTAGGGCTGCTGTAGGAATTGGTCCTGAACCGGGCGATGCCTAATTTTCCTAGTTGACCTAGCGTACATTTTAGGTTGAAAAGATAACTACTGTTCAGTATTGTTGAGCTATATTTTATTTCTAAGTACATTTTGTAAGTTTTGCATGGATCCCTTGGGTTCAAGGAAGTCCTAAGAGTCATAAATGTAATGAAGATGGACATGATGAAAAACTATGGTGGGGGTAAAAAAATCTTCACCTACAGTCATGCACTCAAAAACATCATTACAGACAGCTTCTAGTCTCCCTGATGCCCTAAAACAACTAATAAATCCTGTTCTACCTCCATACTTAGTCCCATAGAACAGCGCTATAATAACACCAACCTAAATATCAGGAAAGACTCTATTGGCAAATCACCCACTTTTCGTAACTATTGTAAAGAATGGAAGCTGGCTGGCAAAGCAGTCCTACTTTAGCCTTGAACTCATCAATACATTGCAAGAACTAATGGCTTTGTCAATGCATAGTTTTCCTGATGCCGGATACATTGCGTATCTCTGAAGACTTGTCAAAGCTTATCTTTCTTTTTATTGTGTTTGTAGGTTTTTGAAACAAAAACAAAGTCAAGCTTATCAGTACTTTTGTAAGAAGCTCACTGAATTCCGCAAAGCCAGTGGTGTGGTCTACGATCCTCTCATCTCTTACAACCGCAGAGAAGAAGCCACTCAAGGCTCTAAATCAAAAGATTCACAAAGCTGCGATCCTAAACACCCTGCCACAAAACCTCCGGTTATTGAATCTTCTGACCATGGAAAAGCAGTCACTCCAGGCTCCGAATCAAAAAGTTCACAAGGTCACGATCATAATAAAAACTCTGCCACGAAGCCTCCGGCTATTGCTTCTTCTAAACATAGAGAATCGAACACTCAAGGCTCTAAATCGAAAGGCTCACAAAGCGGTGGTCACAACCCCCTTGCTACTAAGCTTCAGGTCACTGAAACTTCTGACCGTAGAGAAACAGTCACCCAAGGATCTGAATCAAAAGTTTCACAGAGCTGTCCGCCTAAACCTGCAGCTGAGAAGCCTCCAATCATTGAAATAGATGATTCTGATTGTGAAATCATTGAGCCTCAAATGTATGTGCCGAGGGCTTCTGTGCCTCAAGAGCTTGCAATCAAGGGCTGTGGATCCCAGGCCACCAAGTCGAAACAGCCAACCTTCCTGGATGAGCCTCTAGTCTCATATTGTTCTGAAGACGAAAACTCTGATTCTGAAGACCCGTCCCAGTCAAACCCTGAAAAAAGCCATGAGCTTTCAGTTGCTCCGACCCAAGATGGTGAACCCGGTCATCCTGTAGCCCAAGTGCGGAAGCCTTTGCCCATAGAGAGGAATCCACAGCCCGTACAAACCCAACATCTTCAGCCTCAGCGATACCTGAAGCCTCATACCCCGCTGCCACAAGGACCAGTGCCCTTACCTCGTCTATACTCCCTCCCCCAAGGACCAGTACCTCTTCCTCCTCCACCTTCCCTGCCTCCTCTGCCGCTGGAGCCTCCACCTCCTTTACCTAAGGAGCCAGAGCCAGAGGATACTCCTCCCCTATATACAACCTTTCATCACAGTCTGCCTCAGGATCTTCACCTGGATATAAAGCCTGTGCTCCTTCACCCCTCAAATTCAGAGGCCCATTCAGCCATCTGTCCAATTCCTAAACCTCTTCCAGAACAACATTTACCACAAGCTAAGGAGCTTGCAAGTTTTCAAGTGCCCTACATAAAGTCTGAAAAACTTGACCTTGAATGTGAATACTCTGGGCACCCCAGTGTGGGTGCCAGGCCTTGGTTTCAGTCCTCGGAAAGCCAAGGGCGTGAACTTGTTACTGAAGAGAAGCCGTCTCAATCTCTAGAGGGAGTAGTACTTAGGCCAGAAGAGAGCCGAGCTCCCAAAGAGGCGATGAAAAGTGCATCTCAAACACCATCCCCTCTCCACCGAAAAAGATGCGGACCTTCAAATGGAACCGCTCTATCGCCCAAGAAACTGTGTGCTGGAGAAGAACCCACAGGCAAGTATATGAGCTGCATTTTCAAAGCATGAACTTTTAAACTGTTATCTTCAAATGATGAATAATTTGTTTAAAACTGGTATGGCTATGTTTCTGTGATAGGGTCTTTAACGCGCTCCATAAATGCTACAATTACAATTAACCAGTTAAACTTGTCACAGGAATTTTCAATACCATGTGCTTGCAATTTAAGTTCCTACACGAGTTTGAGAATGGTCTGTGCTTCTTGAAACCACTGAAGACCATTGCATACTGAGCGTGAACAAAGGCAGGGTACACGCATTTATTACTTTATACTTTTGTTCTATTTTTTCCTTATTTTTAATTGCAATGGCCTTCAGTGTGTTTGAAGGTCACCTGTTGGTCAAAGAGGATCGCTCCCAGATTGTCCTGAAGAGATCTGTATTTTCTTTCATTTCAGGCTCTGGCTGCAAGGTTAGTGTCTTGCTTTTATCACGGAAATTGTTTTACTGGCTAGAGTCGTTTGCAACTTTGACTGAAGTGTACTGGGTTTCTGCTAACCAGACCCCAGTACCTGTGTTCTGTCCCTAATAATGTTCAATTGTTTCCCCCAATTGGCAAAACCTTTAGCACCCTCTGTAAGTCCCTAGTAAATGGTACCCCTGGTAACTAGCGCCTGAGGCACTAAAGAGGGCCCCTAAGGGCAGCAGCACGAATTATGCCACCCTAAGGGATCCCTCACCCAAGTACATGCAGGGCTGTTATTGCAGGCTGCGTGTCTTGGCGGAGACAAAAGTGAAAATACAACATGTCACACATCCTGGTGTGCCATGCCCCCTAACACTGCATGCACAATTTGTAAGTCACCCCTACAGCAGGCCTAACAGCCCTAAGGCAGGGTGCTGAATATTGCATGTGAGGGAATACCTGAATGAGCAGATATGCCCCTGTGCTGGTCAGTCCTATTACTGCCAGTACGGCCCACGCTGGGCTGAATATGTCCTTCACAGACCAGAAAAGGGCAATAAGAGCAAAAGCCCAATCACTAACCTTTGCATACAAACAGTTGCAAAAGAAGTTGAGCTGCCCCTCTTATAGTCACCTCCTGAAAGAAATGGCAGCACAACTATTACCTGCACTGGCTTACGGCCTAGAAATATGGCATGGTCAGGAATTTGATATCTTAAACAAGTTTCAGACCAAGGTGTACAAAGCAGTCTTTAACCTCCCAAAATCTGCATCACCAGCTCAGATCCGCATGGAATTTGGCCTCCAGAACCAAAAATACCAGAGAAAAATTACTTTTGTTGAACTTTGTTGGAAATTCCACTCTTCAGAACCTGGATCCCTGAACAATTTATGCTGGGCAGAAATAAAGGCCCAGTTCGATCAGAAAATATCCAACACACGGGACGAATATTTGAGATCAGCTCTGGTGGAATTAGAAATCCAAGAGTCATGGTAATGCAAGATGGAAAGGGTAGCATTTAACAGAGTGTGTAACGGTACTGCGAAGAAATTGTCAATTTTGGAAGACAATTATTTTTTTTTAGTAAAATGTCGTCACGCCTGGTCGGTAATAAATTCTTATTCACAATTTAAACCTCAAGCTTACTTAGCAGCACATTTCCGACTTGTGATAAAATAGAGGTTCATGCAGTACCGATTAGGAGAACATGACTCTAAAGACTTGTTACCAGCCTGGAAAGGCAAACATGAAGACGAAAATTGTCGCTTATGCGGTTACCATAAAGAATCCATATGCCACCTGATGTGTGTCTGCCCCATTGTAAATGATGCAAGAAGGACGTTATTAAAACCGATTTTTAATGAACTTAACATTCGAACTTGCAGGCAGGCCGTAACCTGCTGGATGGGGTTCATCAAACATTTTAATCTGCAGAGGGGTAAAGTTACTCACATTGATTCGGTACCCACCTTCGAAAAGCGGACACTAAGTGAACAAGGTAACAAAAGTGACTGTAAATTTGCACTAATATGGTGTTCTTTTTTAACTTTTGTAATTGGTAGATTTTAGACATTTTTTATCTTGTGCTTTATGGTTGTGAAAGACCAAATAAAGGTTTTTTTCTTTTTTTTTTTTAACTATATTACTGCCAGTACAAGTGACCAGAGAAGCCATTTTAAACAAGTGATGGACACTGGTGAAAACAAGTTCCCCAGCTACATGATGGCTTCACTGAAAATAGGAATGTTTTGTATCAAATATCTCGCATTGGTAAACCTACACTGATACCAGTGTTGGAATTACCAATAAATGGAGACTGGCGGGGGGGCTCGAAGCCACACTGCTTGCAGGTAGGTAAATCAGTTGAAGGGGCCATGCTTTGAGGGTGAGATCAAGCATGGGGGGGGGCACAAAGCTGCACTAAACCTACACCACCAGCGGCACAGGGGTAGCCGGTCGCAGGGTGCAAATTCAGCATTGGGCATCCAATGCTCTTCAATGGGGAGCTTTCTTCCAGCAAACAGGCGGCAGGCATCACACCAGAGTAGCAATAGGAGACCAGTGACAGCAGAGGTGAGTAGAGATGTAGGAGGCCATAGGGGCACCGTTGTTTCAGCTCACAGGGGCTTCGGGTGAGGGGATGCCTTTAGACATTGGGTTCTTCTTACAGGGAGCCGGTCTCAGTCAGGGAGAGCCTCTGGATTCAGGCTACAGGTGTTGTTGTGGAGTCCAGGAGGGGTCAGCCAACGCTGGACTTGAAGTCAGGATCGCTGGGGAACCTGTTGTGGGTCGATGGTCCACCTGGATGCGGGCCAAAGGCATCAGGTGCAGAATGGGCAGGACTCGTGGATCCAGAGGGCATCGGCGTCCTTTGTGTTGTTTCTTGGGGACAAAACCGCTGTCCTCAGGAGTTTTGGTCTTTGTCAGAGTTCAGGCAGGTTTCTGGGAGTCCATTGCTGCAGGATGGGCATTGTCTTCTCCCAGGGTCTTTGAAGCTGGAGACAGGCCTGTACGGCTGAGGCCAAGTCACTAATCGTCTACAGGCTTTGCTGCACGGTATCGTCTTCGTTCTTCTTAGGTCGCAGGTATCTATTTTTTATTTTGAGGGAGCCTCCTAAATACTAGATTTAGGAGTATTTTATGGGAGTAGCAGGTAGGGCCAATGGGCACCTCACCTGGGGTGACTGCACCCTCTATTATGCCACTCCTTTGGGAGGAGGGCACAATCCTATCTCTGATTGTAAGAGTCCCCTCATTTTTAAGATGGAGGAGACTGAAACTGTGCTTAACTTCGCCTCCTCCACCTGAGTGGTGCAGTTGGCACCATTCTAGTCTTTTTAGGTCTCGGCTAGCGAAGGCTGCGCTTGCGCAGTCTTGCTCGCGAGATTTAATGTTTTCAGTGGTGGCGCTTTAACCCGCCCCTCTTCTTCCCTTTTCTCCATTGGCTGGCCTCTTAAATGCTGGTCAGCCATTGGAGAAGAGCTTTGTCTCTCCAAAGAAGCCCCGTCTTTTTCCGATTCGGGGGTGTGTTTTTTCACTTCTTTCGCTTCTTTGAAGCCCCGCCCCTTTCCGCCCCTTTTACACGTGGTGGGCGTGGTTTTTTTTGTTTTTTTTTTGCGTCGGAAGATTCGTCTATTTTGTGCGCGGTCGGAGCGGACGTGGGGTCGCCTCTTCGGCTTCTGCTGTGCCCTTTAATTCACATGAGGAAACATACTCGCGCATTCGTTTTTAGTTCATAAACCTATAATGTAATTTTTTTCTTTTCCTGTTTTGAGACACCACGGAGGGTGTTGCAACAGGCTGCAGGGCTTTGCACAACAGAAGCATATTTAAAAAAAAAAAACATTGCACGGATACTGGGTGTTGAGGCACACACGTTCGGGAAATCACGAGGCGCATCTAGAAACCGTGTGACGAAGATCTAGAAACCGTGTGACGAAGGAACTGTAGTTTACCAGGCCCTGGGTACCCAGAGTACTACTTACTATGGACTTACAGGGGGGCAGAAGTACCTATTGTGGATATGTTTGTAGGGAAAAAGCACTGGCACATGGGGCCTGGTTGGCAGGGACCCTGTGCACTACAATCGAAACCACGTCAAATACCAAGCAAAAAGTGGGGGCTAACCATGTCAAAAGAGGCACTTTCTCACAGACTAACCAACACACGAGCTTGGGACTTTGAATATCAAGGCTTTGTTGACAGGTTTTCTGCCTAGGTAGATTTTGGTAGTTTCAGTCTAAACTACGGTAGTAGATCTGTTATACTTTTCCATGTGTTTGCTTTCTGTCTTGGTCAGTGTTGCCCAAGAAGACTTTTGGGATAACTCTTCCAGGCAGTTGCTGCACTGCCTTGCGTCTCTGTGTTAGCTTAGTGCAAGAGTCTGCTCTTTGAATCCAGGTGGGCCATACACCGGCAGGCAGCTCTTTTGTGTATTTCTACAACCTTTGTTTCCACTATTATGTAGTGGGTCAATCGTTTGCCATTTGTTGATGATTGTGGAACCAGCAATATAGCTTGAATATAGGGAATGAAAATGTGTGACATTTGACTTTAGTTGCTTATCTAGATCATCATGATGCACATAGAGACTATTAGACTCTGCCTCGGTTTGATTTGGTCTGATGTTTGTCACCTAATAAAGACAGTCATTTTCGCAATTAAAATTCTTTGGATGTATTGTAAAAAGAATTCTATTGGCAAAATGGAGTACAGCTTTTAGTTTGATACCAAGTAAAGCCTATCATGTTGGGGGAAGTAGTGCCGTCGTTTTACATTATATTTGTGGGAAACAGTGCATCGTGAGCCTGCCTGCAAGGGCACCAGAGGCAGGCGAGCAGTTCATTCCAGCTTTCCACAGCGACATGAGGTCGAGTTCTTCAAGTTGAAGGACAATAAGCAAAATGATGTTAAATGTAGTTTGTAACATTCCACTGCTTCCCTAATACTTACACAATTTACAAAAAGGTTGATAATACGGCCTAAGTAAAGGATACAAAGAGATTCACAAAATGTCTTCAACGCTATCTGTGTAGGACGGCTAAACACAAAGAAGAATCTAGCATTTGCGCTTTTAATTCCCATGCCCATCTTCTAACAACATTTTGGACAATTACAGACTATATCTCAACTAAAAACTATTTCGGATCACCACCAATTGTCAATTCTGCGATGTACAAAACTCGCCTGGGTCTCTTTATTTGGGTGGATTTAATTACATTAGTGATAATCTGTTGTGCAGTGTCATTGAGCAAGAAAATGCTGCCACTTGTTATTTGGTTTAATTTTCATATTGCAACCTTGGTTTCTATTTTACTTTTAGCCCCAGACAACGTTGGAATTCAAAAGTCAAGAAATGGACAATCAATTGAAATAAAGGTGAGATGAGCAGAAGTTTCCTCTATGCTGGTATGCATTTTTTGGGTTCTATCTTGATTTATTGCAGTTGTACAATGTGAAATACATTTTGTCGTGACATAGAGTGTGTCCACAAGGAAAAGTACAGTACAAGTGAAGCAAATTTAAAAAAGAGGCCAATGTAATTCCTTCACCCTTGCGTCAGCATGCCTAGCGCCAAACAAAATGGTTTAGAGGGTCTTTGCGTAAATCTCTTCAAAGAATTAAAGGCCCATGTTTCAGCACAAATGTTATCCCACAGGTGAAAAGACTTGGGGACCACCAGGAGCATGGCATCACCACCTGAAGAGGTGGTGCGCTTGTATACCAGATACCCTGGTGCTACTTTAGCCAATAACTGGCAACCAGTGCAAATGTCTTAGACCTAATAACAATATGCTGGGTTTCGTCAGTTTAGAAATTAAATGTCGGGTGTCATTCTGCACACACTACTATTTTTAAATTGATACTCTAGCAGACCCACATACGGAGCGGTGGCAGCAAAGTTTATAAATCGTCTCAGCATGGTCAACTTGGAGGATTAAATGGTGCAACTTTCTTCAACACTGAAATTGAAAAAAGTTTCTTTAGACACTATGAAGAGTTTGCCATACCAAGAAGGTTTTCAGCTTTATACAAGGGATACTTTTCCCATATTTGTCAGAGGTAGACATGAGCAGGTCATCTTTGTCAATAAGCGATGAGGATCTATCACAAAAACGTAAGCACTTTTGGACTTATTTCTGTTTAGCTGCAATATATTGTGAGCCACAACTCCTGTGTGGGCAAACCCCTTGCTACAGTGGATAAATAGAGCACAGATGTTTCCATTTACTTCCGTCCATTCCTGGTTGAGGTGTTTTTCTTTTACTAGATTGGTTAAGCAGTGCATTGGATGCTTTATGTTGTTGTTGGTTGACAAACACACATAGTCTCCCTTTTTCGTTTCTGAAAAAATGTCATCTGGTGACTTGTATATCCTGTCCAGGAAGAGGCCACAGAACTACAATCTTATAGTCTAAGGTGGGGTGGCACCAAAAGAGACCATTGACTTAAACTGACAGATGCTGTTAAGACTGCTTCTTATTGGACGCAGTCACTGCGTCTGCAACATCTAATCATACCATAAGATGGTTGCCTGCCATTTTGTACCTCATTTTATACCAGTTGCTTGCACAGAGCTAGGCTGCTTGTAAGTATTTGAAGGGAATTTGGAAGTGAGTCCCAAAAATTGTTTGGTGCATGTTGTCCACTAGAATTGGCTTATGGGGCAAAACTAAGAGAGAGACCATTAGCCATTTACCCAGCACAAAACCCTTCTCTCAATATTTTCTATATTTGCACTTGAATTGGGTCAGATTCAAGTGATGAACCCCTCAAATCCTGATGCACACTTACTCCACGGAAATTCCCACTTATATTGCATCAATATTTCTCTACTGTTTTTAGCTGTTTCCTGTGTGGCATAAAAGTCAGTTGTTCGTCAGATATAGGTAAAACATTATTTATAAATTATCTCCGCATCAATTTGTCTTCCAGCTACCTATGTATTACATTAACATGTGTACACGGCGTAAGGTACATTTAGGTAGTAGGAAATACAGCTATCAAAATATAAATATACTGGTAATTTATTAATATTAATTACCATCTTGTGAACCTGTTGCAAGCATTGCAGTCTAATGAAGCAAAAAAGCATGTTTACCTGAGAAGAGGGATTGTTGATAACCACAACTTAATTGTCAATTAACATGAGCAGTTAATGTGTTCCTCTAGGTGTGACGTCAACAAAAAATAGTGCACATTCAACTACAGTTGGTTTTTATTTTCATAAGCCAAGAGATAGTTTCGAAAAGTAATGCTGTAGACCTGAACAAAAACTGTTTCAGTACATCAGGTTAAAAAGATGACGTCGCACAATATCAGTGAAAACCAGTTCAGCCATTGCTTTCATTGATGACAACCTGGTCATCTGTCCATAATGCTTAGAGCAGCATTACCTCACAGATTATCAGTGACAAAATGTCAGTTAAAGTGAGGCATAACATTAGAGAAATTGGTCTGCCCTCTCATCCTCTCAAGGAAAAATAAAAGACTGTGTTCAATTTAGACTCAAAAAGGCTCTTAGCAAGTAGTCCAGATTTTTCCTCTACGAATAGTTCAGGTGTTGACGCCATCAGGATCCTTTCACCCTCTTCTTTCCACTGTTCTCAGCCCTCACCTCCTCAGAAAGGATGCTCCTGCTATTCTTTTCTATTGTTTAAGAATCTAGATGAAGATTCCATAATGGAGAACACCGTTATTTGCCTGAAATATCAGTTCTTCATAGGTATTTCATTACATGTATATACAACTCACATTTGTTCCATCAGGGCCGCTAGTATGGGAGAAGGAGGTTTTGAGGCATTACTTCCTTCACCGGATTGTCAAAATGAACCAGGGACCAACTGATATGGTGATTAGGGGTCGGCAGAATGTTTAATTTCGCCTGTAGAATTGGCAGAATTTGGCGAAATGCGTATTTCTGGCCAATTATCGCCAATGGCCACGTGGCGGAATATTTTCTGTGAGGCTGTATAAATGCAAGCAAGATTTGTCCTCCCCTGGCACCATTTTCTAATGTGTGGTCGAGATCAGAGGATTGCTTCTCAAGTAGATTTACTGCTGCTGGGGTAGATTTTGTTTACCCCAGTATTGGAACGTTCATAGATTCTCATGCTTTGTATCATTCCCCGTCGTCGGAATGGGAGCCTCTGTATACAAAAATATATATATATATATCAATTACTCGCTTCACCCACGCCATCGAACTCACAGCGGGTGCCTCCGGACGGGGGGTGAGTCCGTCATTGTTGCACAACAACTACGATACGAATCTTCGGAGCACTCTCGGGAATTCAAGTAAGATTTATTAAATGTAAATGCATTTCGGCATCGGCCTTCATCAGTACAAATAAATCCATGTTTCAAACACAGCTTGGGGTTTCTTTTAAAAGCAACAGTGTCTTCCCTTATTGGTGCGGCTCATGTCAACTCTGATTGGTGACATTTTCTTTTCAGGGGTGTGTCTCTCAGGGAACCGGTGGCCTCAGTTTCCCACAATGCAGCAATACTTAATTCATTGTGTCCCAATCGGTATTCTTCGCAGCGCCACTCCTGTTCCCTTCCATCTCATCGCTGCTAAAGTTGCTCAGTAATTTTATCACTTGCCGTGTTAAATTTCCCTCGCCTGCTGCATGTGGACTTCACGGGAATAACGCAGGTAACACTCTTATGGCAGTTTACCTTGGATTTGCATAATCCACATCCTTTCGGTTTGGCGCTGTTCCTGCTTGCAGTGGTTCAGACGGCGAACATAAATCAATTACTCGCTTCACCCACGCCATCGAACTCACAGCGGGTGCCTCCGGACGGGGGGTGAGTCCGTCATTGTTGCACAACAACTACGATACGAATCTTCGGAGCACTCTCGGGAATTCAAGTAAGATTTATTAAATGTAAATGCATTTCGGCATCGGCCTTCATCAGTACAAATAAATCCATGTTTCAAACACAGCTTGGGGTTTCTTTTAAAAGCAACAGTGTCTTCCCTTATTGGTGCGGCTCATGTCAACTCTGATTGGTGACATTTTCTTTTCAGGGGTGTGTCTCTCAGGGAACCGGTGGCCTCAGTTTCCCACAATGCAGCAATACTTAATTCATTGTGTCCCAATCGGTATTTTTCGCAGCGCCACTCATATATATATATATATATATATATATATATATATATATATATATATATATATATATATATATATATATATATATATATATATATATATATATATATATATATATATATATATGAATGTAAATTCGTCTTTTGTGCTGCTGCCTCGATTCGACGAAAGAACGGACCCAAAACTTCGGTGCCAATCACTGAATCTTTATTTCATTAATTTCATACTCTGTATCAGTCCGCCATGACGCGTTTCAGCCCCCACTCGGGCCTTGATCACATGACACGTTGCGGTGGGGAATAGCAGAATTTAAAGGGGAAACGGCGCCGGAAACAATTATATCATAGACATCAAAAAGTTACTACATGGCAATGATTTCGATCTTACTGTTTAAATACATATAACTTCGTGCGCAATTGCGGATGATTTACATTTCATACTAGTATCTACAAATAAATAATTAAATAATTAAATGAAAATACTATGTACATATATACAATATAGAAAAATATTTTAGATAAAATTTCATATCAAAAATAAATTACTAGCATAAATACTATATACACCAGAATTTGTTTTTCTAATACATCCACTGCTACTGTTTAAATACCCTAGTAGCTAAAAGAAATTTATTTTGGTTGCGCACTGCGATAATTTGTGATCTCTTGCCACGATTGCGCCCCAGTGGGCCTTTGGTCTTAAATCTAGTTGCTTTCCTGGAATCCTCCTCCTAATTATACCCCCTAAGAAATCTGCTAACAATTCAAACAGATATTAAGTGTGTGAAACCTTATGTTTCATTTAATCACTAAAGGACAGGTGATTTCTACCCTATCCAATCATTTGTTCCCCACTTTACACTTAAATAGAGACTGCCAGTTAATGCCTCGACATTATCAGATTGGGAATTTTTTGTTACAATATTTTATGGTTTTTTCTGCATACTGTTATTAGTACGCCATTTTAAAAAAGATGTACCTCTAATTATTCACTATATTTACATTATGCTAATTTCATTGATTTCTCCTTTTCACCTACTGGAATTATCCCTCTATCTAGTATTCTCCATCTCCACCCGGGAATGGAAAAATAAAAGGGAAAAGTGAGAAACTAACAAAAAAACTCCTGTTAAAAAGATGTTGTAGCGAGCTTCCTATGGGTACACCCTGTGAACCCTTCCTGTGTCCCATCATACAGTACAAAGAAGAGAGAGATTTTCAAAAGTGGAAAATAAATAGTTGACAGACTGTAGATGTTGGCGATACATATATTGTATTTGTGAAGACTAGAGGCATGTAAAAAAGTCTTCACTAGAGTTGAGACCGTTTGGATTCTTCGTATCTAACTCTAAAATGTATCTAGTCTCAAGCAGTCTTAGCTTGGCCTCTCGGTTGCCACCTCGTTTTAATGGTAAAACTGTATCGATAACATAGTATTGAAGGAGGCTTGGGTTATTACTGTGCTTTCCTTCAAAATGCCTCGCCACGGGATAGGCCTGATCTTTATTAGAAATCGCCCTGATGTGCTGCAAAATCCTTTTGTGGACTGGTAGCTTAGTGCTGCCGACGTATTTAAGTCCACAGGGGCATTCCAAAACATAGATTGCAAATTCTGTTTTGCATGAAAGTCTTTTGCCAATCTCCGTGGGTGTAGTTTTGAAAGGACTTTGGAAATGTGTTTTGCTGCATCCAAATTTACATGCTTTGCAATTTACGCATTTCCTAAAGCCCTTCACCAGTGACAACCATGTACTTGGCAGGGCCGATTCCGGACTGCTGCTCACCAGACCATCCCTTAAGGAAAATGCTTTCCTAAAGGTTATGGCAGGTTTGGGGTTGATAGTGCTGCCAATGACTGGATCTCCCTGTATTAGATTCCAGTTGCGGCTGAAGATTCTCCTTAGTTCCTGATGTTGTCTATTGTAAGTGAGGATGATTCTCGATTGGAATGTGTGCGATTTGTCCCCCATTGTCTCATGTCTTGGTTTAGGTAGCAGTGCATTGGATCTGGGTATGGCTCGTGTTTTCTGGATGGCCTCCTTAATTAGTCTGAGGGGGTAACCTCTGGCTAGAAATCTCTGTTTACTAGCCTCCTGTGCACTTTGACAGTCAGAGTCAGAGCTGCAAATGCGCCTAATGCGAAGCATCTCCCCATAGGGGATGCTCCGAATAAGGTGTGAAGGGTGGTGGCTTGAGGCATGCAGAATGGTATTGCCTGCAGTCAGTTTTCTGAATAGTTTAGTGGAAAGTGAATTATTATTATTGGTAATTTCCACATCTAAGAAACAGACTGTTTTATCACTGATTGATGATGTAAATTCAAGGTTAAGCCGATTAACATTCAGTTTCTCCACATAATCCTTTGCGCTTTGCTCAGTTCCCCTCCAAACAAAAAATAAATCATCAATATACCTTAGATACAAAATAACATGCTCCATTGTGATGTCCATGTGTTCACCATAGAGGACCTGCTCCTCCCACAAGCCCATATGCAAACATGCATAGCTAGGAGAGAAGCAGGCCCCCATAGCGACACCCCTGATCTGTTGGTATATTTGGTTGTCAAACAGAAAGAAATTTTGTTCCAAACATGCAGAAATCATCATCTTGAGCATTTTGTTATGCGCTGCAAACGACATAGGCCTTAGATTCAAATAATGTTCTATTGCCTTGAGACCATCTCCATGTCTTATCGAGGTATATAGGGACTTCACGTCCATAGTCATCAAAAGCATATCTTCGCCCCAAGATACAGTCTCAATTTTACGTAGGAAATCTGAGGTGTCCTGTACATATGATGGCAGACTGCGGACCCACTCCTGTAGGAAAAAGTCTATATATTTAGAGGTGTTTTCCATAAGGCTATTAATTGCAGAAATTATCGGTCTCCCTGGTGGAGTCGTTGTGCTCTTGTGCACCTTTGGGATTAAGTAAAAAGTTGGAATAACAGGAAATTCCTTCTTCATGAATCGATATTCTGCCTCAGTAATTAGCCCCCCACTTTTCCATGCCAAAAGTTTCAAATAATGTTCTTGCCAGGATGACTTCACCACGTTAATATTGCTTTTACGGTAACACGCTATATCATCCAGTTGAGATTTTGCCTCATCCATATATAGTTGACGCGGCCATAGGACTATATTGCCCCCCTTGTCTGCCTGTCTCACAATGATATTATTATCAGCTCCCAATTTCTTAATGAGATTCCAGTAGACAAGGTTCTGTTTATTCCTGTTGCGGAATGTCCTATTGGTCATAGTGTATAGCTTTTTTAAGTCTTGGGTTACCAACTCGTGGTATACATATATATATCACAACCATAGAAACAAAAGAGAAAAAATAGGCCTAGGCCTCATCTCATTTTGTAGTATATCACCCTCTTTGTGTAAAAGAGCCCAAACATTTGCCAGGACCAATCAGCACAGCCTCACCCCTTGGAACCTTCCTGAGAGAGCTCAGAGCCTCAGATTTTTCTACCACACGTTGTGCTAGGGAGTCTCCACTGAGCTCTGCTCAGTTTCTCAGAACTTTACTATTAGACATCTTTATTTGCCATCTTTTGTGACATTATGTCAGAAAAGGAGAAGAAAGCCTTATTCAGACCTTGTGCTTCTTGTGGGAAGAAGAGACTTTTTGTGGAAGATAAGCATGAAAACTGTATTTACTGCCTATACCCGGAACACAAGGCCACAGACTGCAAAATTTGTCGGACCTTCTCTACCAAAACCTTGAGAGACAGAGAGGGTCGGTTGCTGACGTGGCTGCAGAAGCTGAAGACCAGGACGGAGGTTCTCTCTTCGGATGAAGAGGATTCAATTTCTGGCACCTCCTCCAGGAGATCTAGGAAGAGGGGTAGGTCATCTCCCTCCACCTCTGCGGAACCCCCTCTCAAAGCCCCTCACGGGATCTCTGAAAGGTCTGAGGAGGCTGGTCCCATGAAATCTCCTCACGGAAGTGTAAAGGAGAGGCAGGGACGGGCTGCTGGTGTGGACGTAGCCCTTAGGGACAAGAAGGAGGTTACAACATCTTCTCCTCCGTCCCAAAAGGAGAAACCTGTGAAGAAACATGCTGCAGGAACTCCTCAGACAGTTCCAGTGAAGAAACAGCGTCCGTCGACGCTGGCTAAAGCAGGTACGTCGACGACGATCTCGATAGTTAAGACTGTTTCCATGGGGTCGTCGACGGGACCGTCGACGATATCTACTTCATCGTCTACGACGGCTTCTTTCTCGTCTTCGACGGCGGTGTCGACGACGAAGACCACATCGACGATGACGACGACGACGACGAGTTCGTCGATGTTGATGACGACGAGTTCGTCGACGATACCGTCGACTGTTGCCCCGTCGACGATGAAACATGCTCCGTCGACGAAGAAGAAGGCCCCGTCGACTACCTTACCGTCGACGACGATTCCTGTATCGACGACGACCTCATCGTCGACGACAATTCTCGCCCCGTCGACGACTGCTACCCTTCAGTCGACGATGTCATTGTCGAGTTCGTCGACGCATGGAATCCCTTTGACAATGACTCCGTCGACGGGGCCGTCGACGACGAAGAATTCGGGATTTGCCATCCAGAGGTTAAAAATTACGCCGGACATGACTTCCCCCTAGGCGGGTCACGCCTTTGCCACCATCCATGCTTCTCGATGACTCGGAGGAGGAGGAAGAGGATGGGCAGTATGGGGACGCCTACAGCCCTTCAGACCTGAATGTGAAACAGCAGGACACGGATACTGAGGAGTTTTATGGTCCAGAGGTGCAGGAGGAGCGACAAGCTTTTCACAGGAAGTACATCCCCGCTCTCTGAGGCAGGATATGATAGCCTTGCCAGTGGCTTTAGTGACGGATTTTCAAATGATGTTGCAAGACTATAAAGCTCGTTTTCCGTCACTTCCAGACGTCACACCGGTGCGCCCATCTACGTCTGTGGTACCGCGAGACATGGCAATGGACTTGCCTCCTCTGCCTAAGGATATACCTCGTACCACTTCAATGGTGGTACCGTTAGTGGTTCCTCAGTCTTAATATTCGGAACCTGCCAATCAAGACACACAAGATTTGGATACAGATGATGACGATGAGGGGCATGTGATCCCCCTTACTGATCCAGGGGATCCGGATGGGGACCCTGATGACACTGGTATGCAGGATCCGGATGCTGTGGGCCGGGAGACAAATATATCGCCTCCAGCAGATATTGGTGGTTTCCATAATTTGATGGAGTGGGCATCCAAGAGGTTTGGTCTGCCCCTTACAGTGGAGCAGTCGGACTGTTTCCTATATGACTTTAAAGCACAATATAGAAAGTCGGTCAGATCAATTCCCATCATAGAACATGTCTGGGATGAGGGAATTAAAACGATGCAGAACCCAGCGACGGTCATCCCGGTTCTTCCCCGGCTGGAGAAGAAATACAAGGCCCCTGAGGGCAGTCCTGCATGTCTCCTAGGACAACCTAAGCCGGATTCCGTAATATCTCAGGCCGCGCAGAGCAAGTCCAAGAATACGTTCACTCCATTAACCACGCCTCCGGATAAAGAAGGCAGGAGGCTGGACAATGTGGGAAAAAGATTCTCCACCATGGCCAGCTTGTTGGTCCGTGCGGCTAAGTCTTTGGCTATTCTAGGCAGGTACGACCGCCAGATGTGGTGCGACATGGAGCCGTTTATGGACCAGCTACCAGAGTCGAGTCAAGAGGAAGCCAAGCAGGTTCTCATGGAAGAGGAAAGATGCTCTTCGGAAGTCATTGACTGTGCGATGGACATAGCCTCTACTGCTTTCAGGGCTTTGGCAGGGTCAGTGGTCTTGCGCCGTCAAGGCTGGTTGAAGGCGACCTGGTTTCGCCAGGAGGTCCAGAATAAGATCTTGGACCTTCCCTTTGACGGGGAGATGCTTTTTGGTAAGCATGTGGATGACGCCCTCCAAAGCATAAAAAAGGACACGGACACAGCGAAGTCCTTGGGGTCTTTGAATTATCGCAAGGTGCCATTCAGAGGAGCACGTGAACGAGGGTTTTCTACTTACAGAGGAAACCAACGTCAGTATTCCACACAATCAGGACAGTCCTATAAAGGTCAATACTCCAGCCAACGCCAAGGTCATTCGGCGTCTTACTCTCGTCAGTCCCAGAGAGGACGTCAGAATCGTCAGGGACGAGACAACGCCAAGAGGCAATAGCGGCCTCCTGGCTCTGGCTACTGTTCCTCCCCTACCAAGAACACCGGTTGGGGGCAGGATCTCTTTTTGTCTGGACAGCTGGGTTCTTTTAACATCGGACCGGTGGGTCTTAAATATTGTTCAGAGTGGCCATACGTTGGAGTTCCAAGATCTTCCTCCAACAAGAGCTCCGGACGCCCATCCATCAAAACATCTCCGACTGTTGCATCTCGAAGCCCACCAACTTTTCATCAAGGGGGCGATAGAGCCCGTACCTCTTTCGCAAAGGGGCAACGGGTTTTATTCCAGGTTCTTCCTGGTTCGGAAGACGGAAGATACATGGTGTCCTATACTAGACCTAAGGGAGCTCAACACCTATCTCATCAAACTCTCTTTCAGGATGGTCACTCTCCAGGATATTCTACGGCTACTGAATCCGGTAGATTTTTTGGCGTCCCTGGATTTGGAGGATGCATACTTCCACGTTCCGATCCACCCAGCTCACAGGCAATATCTACGCTTCACAGTAGGCAAGAGCCATTTTGAGTTCAAGGTGCTTCCGTTTGGCCTTCGGTCGGCACCTCGGATATTCACGAAGATGCTGGCACCAGTCGCGGCCTTTCTAAGGAAGCAGTCCTTGGAAGTGTTCCCATACTTGGACGACTGGCTCGTCAAGGCTCCGTCGTTCAAGGCAAGTTCTCAGGCCGTGCCAACTTGCATACGGTTGTTCGCCCATTTGGGTCTTCAGCTCAACAGGTCCAAGTCGGTGCTGATACCCTCCAGGTCACGAAAGTTCCTTGGGGCTATTCTGGACACGAAACTATGCACGGCTCGTCCTTCGGAGGAGTGTCAACGCAAACTGACCGCCTCCGCTCGTCAAATGCTGCACAGGAGATATGTATCGGTTCGACGGTACAAGTCCTTACTCGGATCGATCTCATCCTGCATACCTTTAATACCGCATTGCAGGCTTCATATGCGTCCTCTGCAGGAGGAGTTGGACAAACAATAGCGCCAGGCAGAAGGGTCGTTCAACGACAAGGTGTGGTTAACACCTGCTATGCGCAAAGCCTGCGAGTGGTGGCTGGTGAAGGAGAACATCGCAGGAGGATTATCGTTTCGGATTCCTCCTTCGCCTATGGTGGTGACCACAGATGCTTCCTTAGAAGGATGGGGAGCTGTACTCCAGGAGCTTCAGGTCAGCGGTCACTGGAGTCCAGCAGACATACTACGCCACATCAATCTTTTGGAGCTGAGGGCCATTCACTTAGCCTTGCTGGCGTTCCTTCCCAGACTTCAGAATCGTGCAGTGCTGGTCCGGACAGACAACACGACGGCCATGCACTATATCAACAAGCAAGGGGGAACAAGGTCGCGGACTCTGTCCAAGGAAGCTCAGACGATCTGGGATTTTGCGATCTCTCACAAGATCACTCTGCAAGCCGAGCACCTAGCAGGGTGTCTCAACATCACAGCGGATGCTCTAAGTCGACAGACGGAAGTGACTCACGAGTGGGAGTTACATCAGGCCACGCTGGAGGCAGTGTTCGAGAGATGGGGTACTCCGACCATAGACCTCTTTGCGTCCCCGGAGAACGCCAAGTGCCGGTTTTATGCAAGCAAGGTTCCCCATCAAGGGTCTCTGGGGAATGCCCTTTCGATTGCTTGGTTCGGCGCATTTTGCTACGCCTTTCCTCCCATTCCCCTCATTCCTCGAGTTCTCAGGAAGGTCAGGGCGGAACCATGCAAGATGATTCTCATTGCTCCAGCATGGGCGTGGCAGTTCTGGTTCACGGAACTCCTGCTTCTCTCCCAGGATCGCCCGATTCGCTTGCCACTGATTCCATCTCTGTTGTCGAGGGATCAGGGGCAGGTGCTCCATCCAGATCCGAAGTCACTCCACTTGACAGCGTGGCTCCTGAACACAGAGAATTCCGTCATCTGAATCTCTCCAGGGAGTGCAGGGATGTTTTATCTCAGGTGCGGGCGCCAAGCACTAATAAGACATACAGGGCAAAATGGAAGAGATTTTGTCTGTGGTGCCACAGGAATAAACTCCATCCTTATAAGTCCCGGCCAGATTAGGTTTTGCCTTACATCCTGTCTCTGGCTAAATCAGGTCTGGCGCACTCTTCTGTCAAGGTACATCTGGCTGCCATATCCCGTTTTCGACAGAAGACATCGGGCCATCTCTATGGTCCGCAAGGATTGTTAAGCAGTTCCTTAAGGGGTTATTTCGGATGTATCCTCCGGTCCGACCACCCCCTCCTATCTGGCAGCTTAACCTAGTACTGGCTCAACTGATGAAAGCGCCCTTTGAGCCAATTCACAAGGCGGACTTGAAGTTCCTGTCGTGGAAACTAGCCCTTCTCTTGGCATTAACTTCGGCTAGGAGGGTTAGTGAATTCCAGGCTCTCTCTATAGTGGAGCCTTTTCTGCAGTTCAAGAGGGATGTGCTAATTTTGAGAACCAACCCAAAATTCATCCCGAAGGTGCCTTCGGAGTTTCATCTGAATGAACCCTTTTTTTAAACTCCTTTTTTCCGCGTCCTTCCACCCAGGCGGAACGAACATTGCATTCTTTGGATGTCCAGAGATGTCTGAAATTCTATCTCGAGCGCACACGCTCTTTCAGGAAGTCTACACAGCTATTTATTGCTTACAGTGCACCACGGAGGGGTTTGCCGCTGGCTAAGAGTTGCATTTCCCGCTGGATTTCCAATGCAATACAATATTGTCATCAGGCTGCGGGCAAACCTTTGGATAAAAGGGCCCGGGCTCATTCTACGAGAGCGATGGCGTCTTCAGTGGCTCTTTTTGCTGGAGTTGCGATCAAGGACATTTGCAGGGCAGCAACGTGGAGCAGTGTACACACCTTCACGAAGCACTACTGCCTGGAATCGGTGGGACGAGATGAAGCTGGTGTTGGTCAAGCAGTCCTCCGGAATCTTTTTCAATGAGAGGTGAGCTTTCCCTACAATCCCTCCATCCTGGTAAGCACATTTGGTTTCAGTAATGATTGTTTTTTCATGTACACTGAGGTGGTTGTGTAAGGCCATGTGTCTTCCAAATGTGCTTTTCTGATGTACTGCTTACTATTCTGATACAAAGCATGAGAATCTATGAAGGTTCCAATACTGGGGTAAGAAAACAGGTTACTTACCTGTAACTTTGGTTCCCCAGTATTGGTAACTTTCATAGATTCTCATGCGCCCACCCACCTCCCCTGGGAAAGCTCTGCCGGTTTACTGAGGTAGTGGCTGTTGGCACAACGGCTACGAAAATCTGAGGCTCTGAGCTCTCTCAGGAAGGTTCCAATGGGTGAGGCTGTGCTGATTGGTCCTGGCAAAAGTTTGGGCTCTGTTACACAAAGAGGGTGATATACTACAAAATGAGAAGAGGCCTAGGCCTATTTTTTCTCTTTTGTTTCTATGGTTGTGAGATATATATATATTTTTGTATACCGAGGCTCCCATTCCGACGACTGGGAATGATACAAAGCATGAGAATCTATGAAAGTTACCAATACTGGGGAACCAAAGTTACAGGTAAGTAACTTGTTTTCATTTGAGCGGCAGCACCATCAGCTGGCATGGCTGCGCTCACTTGCACATCGCATGGTGCCGGTCAAGCTGATTTTTAGCCTGGTCATGCTACCTGTGCTAAATTGCAGCACGAGATGCATATTTTCGCCCTAGGACAGAAGTCTGCGGAATCTTGCAGAGTTTTTATGTAACTCCGTAGAATGAAATTCCACGATTTCAGTCCACCCGTTGGTGATGCAAGTTGGGATTGTTGTGGCCCTTCCACATAGTTTTTAAACCCATTTGTATAGTTTCCATTGTTTTTATAAAGTTGATTCTCATTAGATAATTGACATAGTGCCTCCACATGGGTGAGATTAGTTTGTATTTTGAGAGATGCTTTTCTCTTTATTGAGGATGCGTTCAGATTTTCTGCATGTATGTGAGGATACGCTGAATATTAGGAATTTCACGATGATACACTTGATGGAGAAATTGGTGTTATAGGTAACTAATTGGTTTTCTATAGTTTGCTACTCCTAGAAAATACCTTAGATTCTGTGGACATTTTGTAGTTAAGTAATGCAGAAGTAATGCATAATTAAATGGAGTTTGGTTTACGAAGGCATCCTAGGCCTCTGGAGAAATTTTAAAAAGGCACTCAAATCACTGCTTCTTAATTTTTGTGTACTTTCGTATAAAGTTAATAAAACAAACTGCTTTTTTTTGTGCTCTTGCCAAAAAGTTACTGAATGTAATCTCTGTTAAGTATTATAATGGACTGGGTGAAAGAAACAATTTTTATTAAATGTGCTGTATGAAAAATTCCCATCCTTTTCTGTTGCCTACTGTAGTTTTTGGAGTACATCACAATCACAGTCCCATTGCTAGCTGTGAAGATGGTTTAATTAGTTTTGATTCCTCACACCCTATTAAAACCTTTCAGTTCACACCTCAGACTTACTTTCTTGTATGCAAGGATTTATTCTCACTTGATATCCTCTCGCCATTTCTTTTGCAGCGTTAAGACTATTGTTCCATTTTCTTTTCATTATTCATCAGTGGCATAGCCTCTGAATTGAAAATGAATGTGTGTGGTACACAATGGCTCACCATTCAGGGATACGTAGATTTGCCTAGCACGGCATGGTTTCACTTTAATTACAAAGGAACACTGCAGTAGAGCTCTTTGAGATTTTAATTCTGTTTTTGTGCTTCCTGCAAAGATTTATTTCTGGAACCGCATTGAGAGATGTGGCCGATGCTCGCAGCCTTTTGAAGTGGCTGCAAATGATGTTAAACTTTATCCCTTCCTGTTGATATTGTCTGGAATCAGATTAACTACATTTGTGTTTGCCAAGCAAGATGTTAGATTTTACTCCAAGCTTACCAATCTTACTTATTGTTTGCATCAAGCTTGCTAAACCTAGATTGTCTGTTTTAGAAGGTACTGGACACAGGGTGGTTTGTCTTATTGCTCAGGTCTGAACTAAATGCTAAAGACCCATAAACTTGCGTTGCATGAACGCCTGACTGACTAGCAGAGGGTATATGTCCGTATTAACAGGTGACATTTGAGTTTCAGAACCGCTGGAAATGACTGCCTTTCTTTCCCCACTTCCATTGTGTGTTCTTATTTTGTTCATGATCTGTTTAAATTTCAAGTTACATTTAAGTTTGTAAATAGAAATAAGGCAGTGACAATGCACATGCCTGCATCTACTTTTGCATCTACTTTACAGAGAATATCCTTCTCTTTTCTCAACTGACTGCATGCTTGAGCAAATTAGCTGGCGGATGAATGTCCGTTAACTGGTTAAGATTTGCCCCAAACAAAACCTTGCTTACGGGATTGGAAGAAATGTTTGGTGGAAACAAAATTTAAACTTTTAACCATTCAATAATAAACTCAGTTTCTTTATTTGGCGTATGCAACAAGTAATCGAAATGATGAAAAGAAGCAAAATTCATGCGTTGCTAGCTGCTCAAACCTGTGGTTGACATGGACTTGAAGATATTGTCTTGTGGCTTAGAGGATGCCTATCATATTTACAACTCTTAGTTGTGATTCATAAAGATGATTGTAGAGATCCTCATCATATTTGCTCACACAGATCAAGCGTCTGCACTCTTACTGCTTGCCTCCTTAAAACATTCGCTTCTATACTCGTGCTGCTCTAGGATTCTGGTTATTGTTGTTCAGGGTACTTGAGGTGCAAGTGGTCGCCGTCAGTTACTGCTGGTTGATAGATTGGGTTGTTAACCCTCATCAGCGAGGCCAGGCCTGGTGTACGTAAACACACCGGCAATGATCCAGTCATTTACATGAGGCCTGCACCACATCTTCACTTCTGAGGCTATGCCAACTGGAGTGTACTTCACAAATCCATATTCCTTCTACTTCAGGCATTACAAATAATGTATTTGTAGCATGTGTGGCTCTAGATATACATGCTTTGCATACTTCTGCCATCTGCTATTAGGCTTAGACATTAGAACTTGTTTTCCGTTGAAGAAGCTTCCAATCATAGGATGTTGTGACTGTTGTATAGTTTTTTCAATGCAGATGACCATTGACTCCACTTTAGATTGTTTTGGAAGTGTACAGCAACAGCTCAGAAATCAACACCTTCTTGCAGCTTTTTGGGCCTAACTATTCTGCTCCTCGAGGTAATATCTGGAGAATAATCACAGAGCGCGGTTCCCCCTGATGGGTACACTACTGTCCGTTGATCTACTGCGTCGCCTTGATGCCCAGACATGCAAAGCCTGGGTGTTCCCGGTGCAATGCAAAATATCCTTGGACAGACGAGTACAGCATTTGCGACCTCTACCTCTCCAATCACCATTACAAGTTGTCCTAAGAGGTCTGCATCACCTGTTGGTGTAAAAGACTCAGAAGTACCAAAGGGAAAGGCGTTGGTCACACTCACTGATGTAGCAAGGCATTCTCCAAGATATATGAAACTTTCAGTGAAAACGACCTGGTCAGCATCGTGGATCCCGCTGTCATCCCAGCTGCCCAGTCGACACCCAGCTCCAAAACATTGTCTTTGAATGCCTCCAAGGAAGAAGACCAAGACAGTACATATTTGGCTTCAACACCGACAGGGCCATATGCGACGAAAACACCAAGGACCGTGAGAACTACCACAGTACTGAGCCATAGGTCAAAGCCCTATCCACACAAATGTACTTCCATCGAGACAGGGCACTGCTCCTGCAGGAGTAGAGCCCTGAGCGGGGCAGGATAGAGGCCCGTGTCTTTGATCCACAACTATTCTCGGTCTCTGGTCAGCAGGAAGAAATGGCTTTGAAGCCGAGCAAGGTCCCACTGAAGGGCGCTGAGCAGCAACACTCAACATTCTCTTGCCTGAAAGACAGCAGGCCTTCCTCTTTGGACCTGAAATGATGCATAGAGCACCTCTGTCGGCAAAAGCATACTTAGTCCCAAGCGGACACCTGGGCCCTCTTTGACCATTAGATAAGGAGTCCGGAGCACGCATCCTAAAGAAACTGGCTGAGAACCTCAATGTCTCGCAAGTGCCCTATTCTACACCCAAAAACTGGTAAGATTTATGCTAAGCTGCCCCCTGGTATTCTATTGACTACACTGCCCCCAATTCCCAAAAAACAGAAGTTAACTTTCGAGGATGAACTCCCCTTCCGCACACCACGGCACCCAGTACCGAAGAGGCATACGGACAAGGCAACACGCCATCCTCAACAGCCTTTCATACACAGGATCTCACCACCACCACCACCAGACTTCAGTCCATTCCTTCTCCAACTCAGGTAGTCCATATGGGGATGGAGACCCTTTCTGCTGGGGCAGGGGACAGGGACGACCTTTGACATGTCGACACTATAGATGCTCCAGACCAAGAGCCAAACCATCTCTGCCATATGATACTGCATATCTTGCTTTAATTCAGAGAGTGGCCTTCAACAGCAGACTTTTCACAAGCCCCAGGCAGGCAGTGGATATTTGTGGGAAAGTTACAGGAGCAACAACAGCAATGGCAGGCATTGGTTGGCTAGACAGTTGAAAGTAAGTATTATCTGTATTATCTACCCACAAGCCACCGCTGGGAAGAAACTGCTTTACAGTTGATGCAAAGCATCTAGATCTACAGCCACACATGCTACAAAACGGAAATGTTACCCATTAAGCATCTGTTTGTAGTGTGTATCGTTGTAGATTCACATGCATCTACCCTCCTCTCCAGAAACTGGCATCGATGGCACATTTCTTAAATTACACATTATTTACCCACTTACCATGCACAGAGCACATTATTTTAGTCTTACTGTATACTCCATTTTCACCCGCTGAACGTAAATGTAAGGTAGAGTCTGTGTCTGTTGGCATAGTGGTGGAGTGACACAACATCCTGTGACCCTGACCTTCGTCAAAAAACAACACTTTGTAGTATCCTGGCCCAAAACTAGATGGCAAGATTTTGCAAAGCATGTGAATCTACAGTACTGCATGCTACGAGCAGATGCTTACAGGGTACGTAACATTTTCCTTTTTAATTTTTTTTTAATCTGCCTAATCTAACAATACTTTTATGTCTCCTAGGTTGCCATGCTGTACATTATCCTTTGTTCAGTGTAACATGGGCCGGAGGATTCCTGAAGGGGAGAAGCCTACTAAAATATCATCACTGAAAAATGACCTAAATCTTGATTATTTTTCTATTTTCCACAGAAAGAACCTAATCAGACAGAGAAAGAAGTAGATTACCAGGTGAGACACATCAAAGAAGAACCCAGCTTCGGTTGGGAAGAAGGGAAGAGTGCAGAGCCTGGTCCCATGTGAGTAGCTGGAGCTCTTTATCGAAGGCCAATGTTGATTGTTGTTCTTATGATTTCTTGTGTGACTTCCCTCAGCAGATTCCAGACTTTCCGAATCGCCCATGTCTGGTGGAAAGTTTTTATCATTTACAGGCATCTGCTACCAAAGGCCACAACTGTTGTTCTTGTTGGTGAGGAGGCCCAAAGTCTGCTACCCTTGAGCCAGACTCACTCTTCTTCCTCCACCAAAAGCTCAATTGTGGCCATTCTACTGAAGACACACTGTTCAAATATTTTTCCTACAGTTCTGGAGGAAAAAATGTTTTTATCAAAGTTAACATATTTTTCTTTCTGCTCCTGCAGTTTATTTTCTGTAGGAGTCTCATATTTCTTAATTTTAGGATCTCGGTTGTACGGTTATGCTGTCAAACTTGATGCCAGTTGTGGCCACAAGTCAGCAGGCACAAGAGAGACAGTGACCGACATCCATGCCTCACCATAAACCCGACTTGCCATTCAGTTACAGGATCTGAAAAGAGGGGTTGTAAGAGAGTTGAAGGGACACACATTGGTGGTGCATCCTCTGAACAGAACCAACTTTCTAAACAGTTGGTCTTAAACGACTGCTGGGAGGAAGATCATCAGTTCGTCTTTCCAGACTCACAGCATTGTGCTGAGGATCACAAGTCTGATACGCCTCTTAATCTTTGCAGTGTGTTTTTCAGGCCGGTGCTTTTAAGTAAGGTTGGCTGCACAAGTTCACAGATAGCATTAGAAGTTCGTTAGACTGGCGAGGTCAATGTCAGCTTGTTTATCGATATCATGTTCACCATTTCCTCTTCTAATCGCTTTTTGATAATTTAAATTCATTTTTTAGAATGGTAAATCCTTGTTTAAGTGGATTTACGACACTGAAATTCTTGCTTGCGATCTGCGTTTTTAAAATTGACTTAAGCTCATTATCACTTAGTGTCATTAACTTTTTGAAGCGTCACACTGAACCTGCTGTGGACAAGTCTTCTATTGTAGGGCAGAAGAAGCATTTTACATTGGAGAGCGACGGTGTGATCAGAAAATGTTCTGCTCGTTTGGGGCTTGAACAGCTCATACATTGATTTACTACTGGATACAAAAATTAAAATGAATTTGTTGATGCCAGCCTATGATCTCCATTGCTTTAAACCTTTCTTGCTAATGAAAAATTGCTCTTTTTTGAAGCAGTAGGTCTGCTCAACAAACCTCTCTGCTCTGAATTCACACACAGAATTTTCTCTTCGAACCGTTTGGGGCTGATTATAAGGCACTCTAAATGTGAATTGTATGTTTTTTAGTGCGAATGAATGCAAGATGTATGTATGTATATATAAAAAATTTATAGAGCGCACTATGGGTCAAAAGGGAGAAAAAGAGGCTCCAGGCTGCTACAAACAGATGCAGGGATCAAATAGCGAGAGGGAGAAGGATTTCCGGGGCTGCAAAGATCCAAGTTTTCAGCAATTTCCTAAAGGTGGGTTCTGAATGAAAAAGTCTAAGATGTGTGGGAAGAAAGGTCTAGGCTTTTGCTCCGAGGATAGCTACAGATTTTCCAGCTTTAGTGTTACATCTGAAAAGATGTAATTTATTGAGGTGGAATGGTTGTTGAAGGTATACCAGACTGACATCTGCACAAGGAGAATCACTCCTACAGCAAGGGCCAATCAGTGACCATCATTCTTACTCACAGTAAATCCCTAACAGTAAGAGGTCCGTGTGTGAGTCTTACCTTGAAGCTGCGAGGGTATGTCCTCCTAAACTCTGCCTCGAAGTGAATGACGGCCTGAAAAGAAACTGCTTTTCCCAGCTACTTCCCACTTGGGAGTCACCTTTAACGCTGTGTCTTATGTAAGTCACTGTCCTGCCCTGTTTCATGCATTGTGGTAATAAAAGAACAAGTCTGGGTGAGCTCTCATCTACTATTGCACAGTGCAAAAAAATGCCTTTGTAATTTTTCTTCTTCTATAACATTAGGGTTCCTTGATAGGGCCCGAACTTGAGCTTCACTTCCCTGAAACATGTGCACTTCATTCAGCATCTTCCTAAAGAGATCAAAATGTGAATGTGATTCAGACCTTTGCCTGACGAGCCATGTCTAAGATGGCATTTCCTTTGATTTAAAACATCTGAGGTAACATTTGCACACCCATAACTGTTATCCCTTGATATGCCTTTGCTTCAGGATGCAAAGCTTTCATAAATGACTATGGGCCAGATGTGTTGTTCCTGTTGGTAAACCAGGGATTAGCAATTTGCAAATGGAATGCAATTTGTGATGCGACCTATATGCTAATACGTTGAATCACCAATTGTCCATTCACAGCAGATTGCAAAACCATCCACATAAAGAATATTAAGTTGCAGGTTGCAATTTGCGACCTCCTGTGATAGGCTGCCAGTGCAGGGATGGAGGCTTGCAAGGCACAGTAGAGCCTAGTATCTACATTTGCTTTGCAAAATATGAAACATTCTTTAAAATCAACCTGTGCTCGTTAAAGAAACAATGGTGATTTGAAAAAAGAGAAAGGAAAGCCAGTTTCCCCGTTGAAAAGAAATCAGACGTCTGCCTGCTCCCCCTCGTTGGCGCTCGGCATGATGTACAAATCAGTTACCACTGCAGCTCAGGGATCGGTAATGCATTGATGGTTTGTGACCACAATTGGAGTCACATATCATTCATCAGTTTCTTTTAGAATCTGAAATGGTACGAGTATGCCCCTTTCATGCCCCCGCCTGTTTGCAATTGTGAAAGGTTACAAAACCTTTTACCAGTTAAAAATAATGTTCGAGGCATATGAGCTGCAGATTACACACTTGTGCATAGATCGCCATCTGGTGTTGGGCCCGGATGTTTGCAGTTGTTTTTCCTCTTGGAAAGTCTTTGGAAGTCACGAGGTCGGTGACTCCTCCTTTGGATCGTATTGCGCATGGGCTTCGGCTCCATCCTCAGATTGTTTTTTTCCGCCATCAGGCTCGGATGTGATCTTCGCGCTCCGGTTCCGAACAGCTTCCAGTTCGACGATCGACGCGCAATCCTCAACCCAATTCGCGGTATTGTTTTCGATCGCGATCTCCCCACTCGACGCGGCTCTCATCGGCAAGAACCTTCGATTCCAGTCGTCGTCGACGACGGCCTTCGGGCCTACCCAAGCTCCGGTCCTGGCTAATGGAAAGGACTCCCTTCAAGAATTGCCCTCGATGTGGGTCCAAATTCCCCCACACCGATCTCCACGAAGTATGTAATCTCTGCCTCTCCCCTGAACACGAGGCTCGAGATTGTCCCGCGTGTAAGTCCTTCCGGTCCAAGACCGAGACCGAAGGGCCATAAGAACCATGGCATACTCGTCGACGGCGATTCCGGACGACATCTTTGGGGAAGGCGTTGACGCTCCAGAAGAACACCACACCGACGAGGGACTCGTCAGCGCCTCCGAAGCAGACGATTCAGATGTGGAGGACATCACTCAGGCACAGAGGGTCGTGAGTACTAATCTACCACTAACCCCCCCCCCCACACACCCTCACCGGCACCGAAAAATGCTTCGGTCACGCCTTCGCCTCCGGGCCTAAGCAAGACCAAAGACACTGTTTCCCCCACCGCACCTTCGGGACCGGTAAAGAAGCCGATTAAGCCTTCCAACGGCTCGGGCTCAAGCCAACCCACCGTCGGTGCCAATAAACACTCTTCGGCACTGAATAAGAAAATGGCCTCCGCTTCGACACCGAGCCCCGCACCGAAACACTCGGTGTCGAGAACCAGCTCCTCGGTGCCGACACCATCTTCGACACCGACAAAAGCACACAAGGCCACCGACACTTCGAAGCCGAAATCCATCTCGGCGCCTACCAAACAATCAGACTTTTCCAAGCATATTTTCAAACAACGAACCAGCACGGATAAAGCCAAAAAAACAACTGCCCCGACGCCGACGGACCGCCAACCTCACCAGAACTCTTTACACCGGATTCATTACAAAAAACACTAACCAAGGATCCTAAGGCCGGACATTTGATGCTCTCCATCAAAAAGAGACAGCTGGAAAAACCTGCTCCGCCTCCACCTCCAAAGAGGAAGGACTCTGCTACCTCTCCTTTCAGAATACCTTCCCCACCACCACCCCCTCCACCTTCCCCCCTCCACCGTCTCCGCCCCACCTCATCATTCCCCAACACCCTCTCCGGATGATGATGATCAGGGGGACCCATATGATGACATAGGAGACGTGCCCCAAGATTTACCTACAGGAGACCCCACTCCCACAGGCTCCCCAGACCCATGGGACGATTATAATATCCCTGACATCCCTAACGTCCGACAGGATGATCTCTACCCTTCCAGACCTTCCCCACCAGAAGACTCACTGGGGTTCAACCATCTACTACAAAGGACGGCAGACTATCACGGTGGTAGATCTTCATACCGACCCCGTGGAGGAGGATTTCCTCCTCGATACGTTTGACACCACACATAGGACTACCTCCATATTGCCTATGCTCAAGGGAGTTATAAAACATGCGCCAGAGGTCTTTAAAGACCCAGTCATAGCCAGGGTCATTAACCTGCGCATTGAAAAGAAATACAAATCCGCCCCTACAGATCCCTCCTACATCAGAGGGCCAGCACCACTAGATTCTCTGGTAGTGTCCACAGCACGTAAAAGGGCCAACCGCCAAGCGTCAGGCGAAGCACCACCACCTGACAAAGAGTCTAAACTCTTGGACGCATCAGGCAAGTGTACTGCATCCCAAGCTGCCAACATATGGCGTATCGCTAATACACAAGCGCTACAAGCCAGGTATGACAGGGCCCATTATGACGAATTAGAAGCCATAATGCAACATCTCCCTGATAAATACAAACCTAGGGCCAACAAGCTAATTCAGGAGGGCAAAACCATTACTAATACCTCCGTACATTGTTGTCATGCCCCGGAGTCCTGCCTGCCCCGGAATTCCTTCCTATGGAGAATATGGGCATGTATAAAAGGAGCGTAAACGCTCCCGAACGCGCTTAGCGTTCTAGTTCTGGGCCCCATTTCCGTCCGCAGACACTCGCCTGACTTCCGGTTGTTGTTTCTTCCTGTTCCCGTAGTGTGTGCGCTTGCCGGCGTTCCTTTCCCCGGAACGCGAGTATTCCTCCTTCGAGTCCTTTGATTGTTGTCCCCATTAGTCGGACTTCAGGCCCCCGTAGTTGCAGCTATTCCCTCCAGCTGTCTTCTCATTGCCAAGGAGAAAATATCAGGTACACCGAACGCGGAGTCGCGTTCACATCTCCGCCCACCGGGTGCTTTTCCCGGAATCTCAGAGCCAGCGAAGCCTTCTCCTTTCCAATCTGAGCTTCGTGCCCACGCTCTGTTTTGGCAAACAAAGAGGCATTTTCTTCTTAGCCTCACACCCATTTCCCTTTTCTGTCTCGCTCCTTGATAGTTTTTCATCCCTCTTTTTGTTAGTTCTTCCTTAGCCCCGTCTACGCTTGTGGGGGTTCCTCCTTTAAGTTATTATTTAGTGAATACGTGGGAAGACTTGTGTGAACCACTCGGTGAAAACGGATTGCAGCGTCTGAATCACGGTAACGGCGCTTTGGCGCTGCTTTTTGTTTCTACTTCTCATGAAAGCCCCGATCTATGTGAAAAGTCAAAGAACTGTGTGCAGGTTAATTATGGTTCACTGACCTATATGATTTACTTCTACATTAGGTGTAATCCATCCACAGACAGCTGAGGTAATCCTTACACGTTTCCTGTTTCACCATATTATAAGTTCACCATATCATAAGTGGGGGTAAGTGGGGAATCTTACACGTACATAGTTATGTGAAGAAACGTAACGTTAGCCTGAATACCATGCTTTCTTTTGTGCAGGATCCTCTTTAAGGTTGTTCTACGTATGTTCTGGTCATCTGGAATTGGCAGCAGGATACAGTAGTATTCTTACCGGCTTAGCAGTAGAATGGTATGAGAGACAAGGGATTGGAATTAAACATTGGAGAAGTCTCATGCTTGCAAAATTGCATTAACCTTACTTTCTCTGCAGTAATAATCAGCCTCACCTGTACCAGACGTGGAGCCCTTGGTCTTCCTGAAGTTTTCCCGCCTTCCCTTGTTTTGTTTCCCTGTTTTCCCCGGGTGTGCCCTCCGTTTCTCTAGAGTTTGATAGAGTCGGGGGGTCGCCGGGGAAGGCTGTGATATTCTCTCCGAATTCCTGGCGCTCCTGCGGAACCTACTGGTATTCCTTACAATTGTGCCCTAGATGCAGCAGACACAGCCTCCAGCGCCATTAATACTAGTGTCCTCCTCCGTCGCCATGCCTGGCTAAGGATCTCAGGTTTTAAACCGGAGGTACAAGCCTCGATCCTCAACCATCCCTTTGACCAGGAACATCTCTTTGGCCCAAAAGTGGATAAGGCCCTAGAAAAGATGAAAAATCCATGGGAGCCTTACAATCTCACCCTCCCAGGCGCTCCTTTCGCCGCTCTTCCTTTCGGAGCACATCCAGAGGCTACTCCTCCGACACCGCTTCCACCCCATATAAGGCCCCTACCCAGTCCACCTTTACAAGGGGCTACCAAAGAGGCGGGTACAGGGGCAACAATAACAAAGGCAGAGGCAAGACCAACACCGCCCGCTTTGCCACCGCACCTACCCAATGACTTCCCTCCACTCCCCCAGACCATCCCACTCCGGTCGGGGGCAGACTCCAAAATTTCCTCCCTGTCTGGGCTACCATCCCCTCAGACAAATGGGTAACACAAATAATTCGGTCAGGCTACTGCCTAGAACTAATATCTACCCCCCCCAAACATTCCACCCAGACAACGCTCAATGTCACAAGAACATCTAACACTACTAAAGCAGGAGGTAATCTCCCTCCTATAGAAAAGGGCGATAGAACACGTGCCTACCAACCAAAGAAATGTGGGGGTCTATTCCCTATACTTTCTCATATCAAAAAGGGACAAAACTCTGCGGCCAATCCTAGATCTCCGGCCCCTGAACAGATACATACACTCAGACCATTTTCACATGGTCACGCTTCAGCAGGTACATCCACTGCTTTCCCAAAACGACTTCCTGACCACTTTAGACCTAAAAGACGCTTATTTCCACATTCCAGTGCACAACGCTCACAGGAAGTTCCTCAGATTTGTAGTGGACGGCCAACACTACCAATTCAAAGTACTCCGTTCGGAGTCACAACAGCGCCACGAGTATTCACCAAGTGACTAGCAGTAGTGGCAGCACACCTCAGGAGACAACACATCCATTTCTTCCCATATCTAGACGACTGGCTAATAAAAGCCAGTTCATGCAGCCAGTGTGTACAACACACGCATGCCACCATCCAGCTTCTTCACCAACTGGGCTTCACAGTAAACCACGCAAAGTCCCATCTACAACCATCCCACACAAAACAATACCTCTGGGCCACCATAGACACCTCAAAAGCGCTAGCCTACCCCAATCCTGCCAGGATTACAAGCATTCAGGCTCTACGTGCAAAATTCATGGCACAACACTCCCTTCCAGCTCGAGTGTTTATGCAACTAATAGGGATGATGGCCTCTTGCATCTTCATAGTACCTCACGCAAGACTCCAGATGCGTCCTCTCCAAGAGTGCTTAGCGCGCCAATGGAACCAGGCCCAAGGTCAATTAACAGATCTGGTGTTGGTAGACGGTCATACCCATCGCTCTCTGCAGTGGTGGACCACCACAAACCTTTCCAAAGGTCGACCGTTCCTGGACCCGGTTCCCCAGATAGTACTAACAGACGCATCGCTCTCCGGCTGGGGAGCTCATCTATTACATCTCACCATGCAGGGCACATGGACACCGCAACAGAAGTTACTCCATATCAACCATCTGGAGTTACTAGCAATATTCTTAGCCCTAAAATCTTTTCAAACACAGATTTCGGGCAGAGCAGTCCTAATCCGCACAGACAACATGACAGCCATGTACTATATTCAAAAACAAGGCGGCACACACACTCCACAGCTCTCTCAGCTAGCACAGAGCATATGAAGATGGGCCATACCCCAGAAAATCTTTCTTCTAGCCCAGCATGTCCCAGGAGTCCAACACTATGGCAGATCTGCTCAGCAGACAAACGCAACAAATCCATGAGTAGGAACTTCACCCACAAGTTCTACACCCGTACTTTCAAATGTGGGGGCATCCACAGATGGACCTCTTCGCCACCCACGAAATCACCAAATGCTCAAGCTTCGCCGCCAGATATCCACACCCATTGTCCAAAGGGAATGCGATATGGATGAACTGGTCAGGCAGATTTGCGTACGCTTTTCCGCCTCTCCCACTCATTCCACTAGTGGTGCGCAAACTACAGCAACACTCCCTCACACTAATCCTAGTAGCTCCAACTTGGGCCAGACACCCGTGGTACACCACACTGCTGGAACTATCTGTAGTACCGCACCAAAAATTACGCCTCTCTCCACACCTCTTAACCCAGAACCATGGAGAGATCACACACCCGGACCCAGCTCAGCTCAACCTTGCGATCTGGCTCCTGAAATCCTAGAATTCGGTTATCTAAATCTTCCCCCTGACTGTATGAACGTCATCAAAGAAGCTAGGCGACTCACCACTAGGGCGTGCTACGCCGCCAAGTGGAAACGTTTTGTTGTCTATTGTCACAACAACACCATCAATCCCCTAGACGTCTCCATTCAACACATCATAGGCTACTTACTCCACCTACAAAGGTGCAATCTAGCCTATACGTCCATTCGCCTGCACCTCGCAGCTATAGCAGCTTACCTACAAAACAGGCAACATCTATCACTCTTTAGAGTTCCTGCCATTAAAGCCTTCATGGAAGGCCTTAAAAGAATAATTCCCCCCAGAGTGCCACCCTCACCTGTGTGGAACCTAAATAACGTTCTCACCAGACTAATGGGGCCTCCCTTCGAACCACTACACTAATGTGAACTCCAATTTTTAACGTGGAAACCCGCTTTTCTCGTAGCCATCACTTCCCTCAGAAGGGTCAGTGAGATACAAGCATTTACCATTCAAGAACCTTTTCTACAAATGCACCATAACAAAGATGTTCTCCGTACCAACCCAAAATTCCTCCCTAAAGTCATTTCTCCCTTTCACCTAAACCAATCTGTAGAACTACCAGTATTCTTCTCGCAACCACAGACCGTTGCAGAAAGAGCTCTCCACACACTAGATGTCAAACGAGCCTTACTCTACTACATCGAGAGAACACAACCTTTCCGTAAGACCAAACCACTGTTTGTCTCTTTCTCTCCACCACACAAGGGCAACCCCATCTCCAAGTCGGGGATAGATAGGTGGATTGTCAAATGCATTCAGATTTGCTACCACAAAGCAAAACGAAAGCTATCCGTTCCCCCTAAAGCCCATTCTACACGTAAAATAGGGGTTCAATGGCTTTTCTAGGAAACATCCCATTAGATGATATCTGCAAAGCAGCTACATGGTCAACACCGCACACTTTCACTAAACACTATTGTGTAGATGTGCAAACTAAGCAACAGGCTAGTGTGGGCCAGGCTGTACTCAAAACGTTATTTCAAACCACTGCAACAGATATGGGTGGCCGCCGCTAAAGATGGGTACTACTATATAATCTATGCACAAGTGTGTAATCTGCAGCTCATATGCCTCGAACAGAATATGCTACTTACCAGTATGCATCTGTTCTTGGCATGTAGAGCTGCAGATCTACACACGCCCACCCGCCTCCCCGGCTACCTTTATCTGTTCCAGTTTATCTTATTTAGATACTACACACATGGGCCTCTTCACTGTTATTACTACGCTCCATCTTTCCCTGCTGGCGAAAAACAATCTGAGGATGGAGCCGAAGCCCATGCGCAATACGATCCAAAGGAGGAGTCACCGACCTCGTGATTTCCAAAGACTTTCCAAGAGGAAAAACAACTGCAAACATCCGGGCCCAACACCAGATGGCGATCTATGCACAAGTGTGTAGATCTGCAGCTCTGCATGCCAAGAACAGATGCATACTGGTAAGTAGCATATTCCTTTCCTACTGATAAAAGGGCTTTTGTACATTGAGAATGGCCCTTTCACGTTTGTAAACACTGTGATTTTGCGAATTGCAAGGTTTGCAATTGTAAAGGGCCTTGTACATCTTGCCCTGTGTGGCTGTAGGGCAGGACAAGCAGCTGTAGTAAACCTGGCACTCTCTTTCAGTTGAACACTTGTTGTCTTTCGAAGTAAGACCTACTCGTGAAATCACTTCTGAAAGACGGCCTCAGGCTATTCATGCTTTTTGCTCATATTCCTCGAATGCTATCTTCTACCATGACAAAGGTAGATCTTAAGATTAAACTCTGTTGTTGTTATTCATGGTTTGCTTTAATAGGGAATCATTTTCCAGTTGGAACGATACATGAGTTTTTGTGCATGCTTCACTAAGCAGTATTTTGCAGCTTCTGGCACCACATCTCTGAGGTGGTCTTGTGCCCTTGATTAGCATTTTTCCCTGTGTTTAGTTCCTCTATATGGTACTATTAATGTACTGATTCCAAAAGTGATATTAAGGTTGCACAAATCAACGAATATATATGGAACAGTGACCTTGTAAGGCTGTTTACCATTTTTCTCTGTGGTTTGCTCATTTATATATTGCCACCTACACACTCATTCCTCCGGTTCTAATTATGCACTGCCTGTCATTGATGGGTTTGTTGCACAGGATAATGCCCTTCGGAGGGAGTCAGGCCAAATACATGGACACTGGGGCACATGCCCATCACGGCCGCATACCAGGTCGAACCAAATTTCTTTTTTTTTAAATGTGGCTCTCCTGATATCGGCGTGATTTTAATGGCCATTCTCCATACAGAGGACGATCCTCGTAATTTCACCTCTACAACTACCAAAGGTTGGTATTATTTCTTCTTCACTGCATAAATGAATAGTGCATCCGGCAAACTGATTCAAGTCTGAAGGCTATCTGTTCAGTTCAGATGTATGTGCCACGGTAAGGTTCGGGACACCCCCATTTTTCATATGTGGTTGCAGCGACTAACTGGTCCCTATGATATTGTTAATACTAGACATGTAGCGGGTTACATTCTTCAACCTTCATGCATATACATGATCGTATCTTCATACACACGGCTGGACTGCCCTTTTATTCCACCGGGTATTGCCTTGGTGGACTGGAGCCTTTGGAAGCATCTGTGTGAAAGCAGAGTGTTGCTGCTCCCCAGGTAATGACAGCAGGCATGAGACAAGAGTGTGGCTGGTTAGGATAGATTTGCCAGGGCTTTGTTCAGTTCCCAGTCGGCCCTATTCATCCATTGTGTTCATATTCAAGGATTCTGCCTTCTATATGAGCGTCAGGTGCCATGCCAGATAAATCATACGTTTTCTGGACTAGGAATAAGCGTGTGTCTATCTCACCAGTGCGACTCCTGAGCTTGTCAGGGTACTTAAGGTATAAGTCAGTGATTATCATGTAAATTGGATAGCCAGTATGGTCGTATTCCTCCGTGTTTTCTTCTGAACAAAGTTGAACGTTGAAAATGAGTTTGGCACAGTTGTCCTATGAGTTTAATGTTTCCTTTCCTCCGACTCTCTAGTTGTGATGTATTCACAACACTGAAGTTAAAAAATGTGTCTCAAGAGGAAGGAAACACTCAGGAAGCAGCCATTCACTATTTCAGCAAACAGAGGCATTTGTCCCCCGACTTTTCTCTGTTTGGGCAATATACCAAGATGTCTCTTCTAGTGGTCTCCCAGTAGGTTTTTGTGTTCACTATATCTACTCTCTCTCATGTCCTCCCCTCCTGGAATCCAGCAACACCCTTTGATTCACCACGTGTGCCACAATAACCGAGCTCTTGCATGCAGGGACACCACTGCTATTTCTGGGAAACTTCTCCTCTCTTGGTAGAAGATTGAATTTTTCTAACATGTCCTCAAAGTCGCCTGCTCGCCATTTGGTCTGAAGGATATGGGGAAAAACAAGGGAGTGGCTTTCATGACTTTGTATATTTTGAGTCTAGTACTCTACAGGTGCTTCTGTAATATGGCACATCAAACACACAAAAGGTGAAGGGAGGATGCTGGCAATAAGTCTAACAATTGGCAATCGCTTGGGATAGGTAGCACCCCAACCCATCAGTCTTTCGCTCACCATAGCGCCTCAGATTCGATTAAGTGATATGCAAATCAGTCTTGACCCTGTTCTAGTGGGAACAGGCCATCCCGAACTGCCAAGCCAGGTCTTCTTGAATCCGGAGCACAAGCAACACAATACCGGGTTCGTCCAGATTAAGACTCTTCAGTCAGGTGTAGCTTGGTTCCAGTGGCACTGTGAACAAGGGACCCACTCCTGGGCATGTCCTTGGGTGCTTGTGTTCCGGTTCAGGGAGGACCTAGCTTGGCAGTTAAGGCTGGACTATTCCTATTGGAGCAGGGTCCACACCGATTTGCATATAACTGGTTCAAACTGAGGTGGCATGGTGTGCAAAATAACAGTGGACTGGGAAGAGGCCTTGAGTAATTACCAGTGGCTGAGATTAATTCAAGCATTCCACTTACCACTTTTTTGTATACTTTATTGTGTTACTAGAGCGAAACCGGTCCTGGGTTGCTTGTGTTCCAGTTGAGTGAGGACCTGGCTTGGCGGTTTGGGCTGGACTGTTACCACTGCAAGAGGGCCAAGAATTATTTGCATATAGGTGGGGCCAAACTGAGGTGGCATGGTGGGCAAAATAAGAATGGACTGGGATGCATTCCATCCATCACTTTTTTGTATATTTTAGTGTCTGTTAAATGGCTAACAGCCCGGTATTTAGCGCAACTCAATTCATCAAGTTAAGGCCATGCACCTCGCATACAAGGAGTACTTCACTGTCCCAGCCAAATGTATGAGTGAGAAAGGAAAGGCCCTTACCTGCTATGCAGGACTTGTGTGTATCTCTAAAAGTTGACACCACCCATGTTAAGGTGCTCAGATGTAACCAGACGGAGCCCAGTGCAGAAATGCAGGTTGTTGAGGCAGCCATGTGCTGCCACCTCCACATCCTCTTATAGCGGGACCCAAAACAGGCAGGCAATGGCACCTGCTTATCTTACAGTGCTTACAGAGGTAATTCATGATAGTCTGTGTTCATGGCATATGAGCCGTAGATCACATGCTTTTGCATACTCCTGCCATCTAGCGTTGGGTCCGGATGTTTGCAAGTTATTTTTCTTCGAAGAAGTCTTTCCAGTCACAAGGTTGGTGACTCCTCCTTTCGGTGATAGTGCGCATGGGCATCGACTCCATTGAAAGATTATTTTTTTCCACCATCGGGTTCGGACGTGCGTTCCGGTTCGACACAGTTTCTCGGGTTCCCCTCGGTGCACAATCCACTTACCCTCGATGGTATGGTTTTTGATTATGTATTTCCCTTCTCCGTGTATTGTATATAATACAAAAACTCTTTTCGATCGGGAAACTCGTGGAAGGCTGTCGGGCCTACCCGCGTCTGTCCGCCTCGCAGTCGATGGAAGAGACTCCATTCAAATTCTGCCCTCTATGCCACACAAAGTTCCCGCGCACTGACTCGCACAAAGTGTGCAACTTGTGCTTATCTCCGGAGCACAACGAACAAGACAGCGACGCGTGTAAATCTTCCCGCTCAAAGAAAACGCTCTGCAACCGATCGACGTCGTGACATGCAGAGCCAGAACACCGGCTTCACTCCAGACCTCTTCAGAGAAGATTCCGAACAGGAAGCCTTAGATGCCATAGGAGTTGAGGAAGAACAAGAAGAGCCTTCGAGTCTGGCTCCTCTGAACGTGAGCCACCTCCCCTTCCAGCTCACGTTCAGCCAGGGGTACCGACGGACAGAGCGGTGCCTCACTTCCTGAGCGGATGCCAGTTGAGGTGAGGAGCATACCCGCATAAAGCCTGGATTGTGTCCAACACTCCTGTGACAGTCAACTACATTTTGGACCCACAGAAGAATGCAGATTGTATTGAACCAACCGCTTTTGATTGCGACCCTACCTGTTTTGCACATATAGCACATTATTTGCAGGAGCGATTCCATTTCTAAGGTCCTGATGAAAGCCTGGATCAAAGGATCCTTAGGCTGAAACATGTAGACCTGACATCCTTGTGGACTTTTTTACAGTTATTTGTTGGAAGCTGTACACGCACTGTTTTAGTTTTGACTCCAGGATAGCGCCTATTAAACCTGTTTATTATCCTCGTAGCCAAAATTAAATCACCTTTTTTCACACACAATTGTCACATGCACTGCAACTATCACCCCTAAAACTAAATCTGAGGCACCACATCTTCGGATTATAGTAGATTCCATCTTATGCGACTCCTTGAAACATCTGTGAGTTCCCTTCTATTGCTGAGAAGGTTGTAGCCCTCAGGCGCACTAGGGTTTGCAACCCAGTGGAATCCCAGATGATGAAGCATGCCACTTCGGTGGGGGATGGGATTCTATCCTTTTTATAAGGATTCCCTTAAACAATTCAGATTAGTCAGTTGTTGTTAGAGTTCACTTTTACCAGCCCAACAGTTTTTCTTGTTTTTTGGAAATCTATGGTAGCCCAACAGTCCCCTTCTGGCTGTTGTTCCTTTCGGCGCTCCTTCTATCGTGGGGTGTCAAGAATATCTCTTCAGACACTGCCTCTACACCGTACAAAGGCAACAATTAGCCCTCTGCTTCCAAGGGTTTTTCCATAGGGGGCTACAAAGGTAACAGTGGTAGAGGTAGAGGTTCCAACACACGCGCCTCCCCCTCCAATACCAAACAGTGACTTGCCTACACTTCCCCCCGATCCTTTAACACCTTTCGGGGGGCGTCTTTCTCAATTCCTACCTTTCTGGCAAGCAATACCTACAGACATATGGGTACTAGGAATTATCCGTTCTGGTTCTTGCCTGGAGCTTACCAACAATCCTCCAAACATTCCTCCACGTTCACACAAGATGTCACCAGACCATATACACCTCAAACAAGAGGTCCAATCTCTCCTTTTGAACGGAACCATAGAACCCGTACCACTGCAATATCAGGGGGTCGGGCGTATACTTCCTGTACTTTCTCATACCCAAAAAGGACGGTTCTCTCAGACCTATTTTGGACCTCAGAGAATTAAATCTTCACATACAATCAAATCACTTTCACATGGTGACGCTTCAACAAGTGCTCTCACAACTGGGCGACTTTATGTTTACTCTAATACAAAAGGGGCGAGTTTGTAGGTTGAACACTGTTTGTGTACGCGTGTGTGTGTTAGAGTTTAGGTTGGGTCAACATACAGTTCCCATTCAATGAGACTAAAATTCCTAAGCCATCTGCGGTAGACTTGTTCGGTCATGTAGCATTTTCTTTTTGTTTTACAGTTTTAACTATGAAACCCAACAACATTTTATATTTCGCAATTAGTGATGTATGACCCTGCTGGCGAATTAGTTTGCAGTTCTGTAAATCTGTCTCATTGATTTGTTGTTTCAAAAAGTTATTCTGGTTATCTTTTAAAGCCATTGGCCCTGCATGAAGAAAGCTAATCATTCCTTTAACACTACAGAGTTTCCACCTCCGTAGAGGATAGCGCGACTGCTGCCCAGCACATTCATGAGTGACGTTGTGACTGGAATCTTCACATCCAGTTAAACAGGTATGTTACTAGCCATGTTAGAATGAAATTGTTTGCTGTTTTTGTGATTGAGTGGTGTTTTCTGAGTGAAAAAAAACTCCCTTGGAAAGTGCATTTTACTCTGCCAGATAAAGTCATCTAAATACATGGGGCAAATATTTCTATTGCGTTGCTTCATTTGGCTACCCATCGCATGAATACATTTTTGTCATACAGGTAAAAGACAGAACAGTTAGTTTGAGTCCTCAAATTACATCTCATTTGCTTCATTTCCCATATAAGTGGAAGTGGCTTGGGGCTATCGAGTGTTTTTTTTCCCTTTAAAAATACTTGTATCCCTATGTTTGACCCCTTCAATGACCCAAAATTCAATTGGTTGAAAAAAATTAACACTATCCTGCACTTTTGGGGTGTTATGAAAGGACTCTGTCCCACCAAAACCTTTCCCATTCATAGACGGTGCCGATAGCTCACTTGTTAGACAGAGGATGACCTGTGTTGTTGGGAAACTCGGAAATACTTCTGAAATAAGAGATTAAATGAGATGAAAATGCGATTTATTTAAACGAAAAATAACTGTGGTTTTTTTTTTCAAATTGTAGAATCTCTTCGATCAAGCCTACCCGTTTATGAAAAAAGATGACTTTTCCTTCAGTCCTGTGTTTAGTATTTGGTTTCAAAAATCAAATGTTCTGCCTGTACGGTTTGTTTTACTAATGTGGGCATTCCAGTAGTCACTAGTGGAAGAATCTTATTCCATTGTATGACAATACAGTTTTAATAAAACTCTTTAAAAACATGTAAGCCTGGGTCATTGCCTTTAACGTGTCATTTATTTTGCTTTTGAGTTTGTTTTGGTGTATTTCAAGAAACATGACCGAGTTTGTTTTTCTATACAAGGGGCCTCAAGTATTTCAGTGTACCTCACAACAAGACTTCAGAGTCCTTGAGTATTCTACAGCAAGAGGTCTCACCATCTCACTCAACTGGTTTGCCATAGCGCACCTGGGGTAATGCTCACCCTTCTGCATACTCGTTCTCAGCTTCCCCCAGCACCCCCCCCCCCCCCCCCCCGGAAGTTCTGGGTACATTGTTTTTTAATATTAGTCATTTACTTTATTTTTCAATCTGCAACATTAGGAGGTTTTTTGTCTTGCTATTTTTAATACAAGGTCATTCTTGACACTGGATGTCCTGTTGACAATTGTTTATACTTTGATTGACCCCCAAAAGGGTATAAATATACTTCAAAGCATAATGCAGTGTTATACCAAGTGTACTGCTGCTATTGTTTAGGAACAGCAGTCTGCTCTCATATATATTTTGTTATCAGTAATTATATATTCCATTTCCTTAGAGACTACCCCTTTTCAATATGGTTCTGCGATTCTAATTAACTGAAGTCAAAGTGGTGTGGCATTGTGTTGGCTAGTGAAGTTTAGTAAGCCCAATGTATTGTTTAGGAATTTACCTTTTTGATTAATCTGAAAAACAGGAGGCTTCCTAACTTGTCAGGGATCTTTGTATGCTTCCTAGGACTTTGCTGATTATATTATTTTCAAACCGGTGCCCATTTCTCCATACATTTTAGATAGATGGACAGTGTTTCAGGCCTTTGAGAGACCTCATTGAGAATATACAACCCCTAGGTTTCTAATAAATAGAGGCCCAGCACATATACCTTATGGTCTGGAAACCTTTCATCTATCTGCACAGCCACAAACATGAGACCGCTCTTTCATCTCCACTAACTTCATCAATCTTACGCACCCATTGCTTGCACCTTAAGGGTACCTCCTCTCCCTTCTTGGATCAACATACTGCAAAGTTAAAATGTTACCCACCAACTCTACACCAATCTTGAACAGTTTCGTACTACTATAACATATCTGCTGCCCTAGACATTTCTGCTCCAGTCAAACTCCTCTGGGTCGTAGAAGTCACGAAAGCACTAAACAAGTTGTTCAATTAATAAGTCACCAAACTACAAGGTCACCCTAGCCTAAAACGCTGCAACTTTTTCTGTAAGATGCACAGAAAAGTCAGCCAGAAGTCAGTTAGAATGGCAAAAAGGCCTGCCTCGCAAAATGTATTAATAAGGTATTCAACATATCGAATGGTTTCTTTAAACTCTACCATGAGCTGGCTGTTGATCTTACGAGCAACCAGTGGACATCTTATCAATGCGCAGACCAACTTGGGTTAATTGAATCTAAAATCTCCAACATCTGTGATACTCTCCTACACACTAGACCCACTGATTCATCCCTCTGCCTCTACTCCTACCTGCATTAATCTCCTCCAAACCCCTAGAGACCGATGAGATGCAGTCTGGTTGACACAAATAAGGGAAGGACTCGTGCTCTGTGGCATCTTTTAATCATAAATGCCTTCCTGTGATCAGGAGGCATGCCGACTCCTCTAAAGCATGGTATCATCACCCCACGTCTTGAACACGAACGGCCCAGGGGTGTGAAAATCCTAGGACATATTATTAGGGGTCAAGGACAACACGTTTTCATGTTCATTTTGTCCTTGGGACAAGTAGGCCCAACCCCCTGCGGCGCAAACTCTTTGGCTGCTAGTTTATAGTACCACAGTATGGATCAGTAGATCAGGGAAGGGTACTGTCTGCAGTTAAGGTAATAGTGGTGTCCATATGTTAATGCTGTTCGGACTTGTATTTATGGTTCATTAATGCAAAGCCTTTATTATTAGGGTGAGCGCTCTAAAGAAATGTTTTAACCTCGGTATGCACGGCTGAGATTGGGCTTAGTATAAAAATGTGTACACATGTTTGCAAAGTTTAACATTTTGAGGCTACATATTATGCTCCCAGAATGCTCTCTAACTAGATGGAAATATTTGCAGAAGCTTGAAAGCAAGATTAATGAGCCTTTGCTCTCAAAGTAATCGTTCACCAAAAAATGCAACTAGGAAAACAAGCATTTGTAATGCAATAGGTCACGCATGTTTAGAGTTAGAGCTATTGGTATTTTAATGAAAATTTGTTTTACTCATGCGAGAGAGCCCAAGTGAGAAAGTGATAGAAAGAGAGAGTGAGATGGTATATAGAGCTAGTTAGAGTTATGTGTGCATATAGGTGAGAGGCAGAGTGACGAAATGAAGAATGAGGTGGAGAGTGGAAGAGAGTTAGAGGAAGGTAGTCACATGCTGGCAGCAGGGGCTACTTGCAAAAAGCAGTGTCAGGGTGAAGCTGCTCCCAAAGCTACTTATTATATTCTGGTGTCACCCTGTGTTGTCATACTTTACAAATATACTATTGTGATGCAAAACAAAATGCTGTGGACGAATCATGGTGGCCAGTAGCACGCTTTCACATGGTGCAGTGTCCATGGGCAGCTGCCTTGCCCTGAAGAGCCTGCCCACATTGCTGTTCCTTGCGGGCTTCCTCTGCCCGCCCCCCCTGTTTAGCGCCGCCAGAACAGCCTTTGCATTGTAGAGCGAAGCAGTAGCAGGAAGCTCAATGTGGAAGCATCATTACGGCCAGCAGCATGCTGTAACCTGGTGCAGAGTGTCAATGGGCTGCTGTGTTTCCGTGAAGAGCTCGGCTATATTGTTGTTCCTTGTGATAGTACCTCTGCCCGCCCTCTCCCTACAGCACCGACCAAACAACTGCCACGCAAAATGAAAATGGTGTGCTGTGCAAAAAAACAAATCTAGTATCTTTAAAACAAAGTGTTTGTTGAGCTGCGCTGTGAGAAAGTGCCATCTTTCTTGCATGGTATGCCCCCACTTTTTGCTGAATGTACTTTGACTGAGTGTGTCCTGGACTCCTGCCAATCAGGTGCCCAGGGCCTATGTTCCTTCCCTAAAAACCTAAAACCCAAATTGGCAAACCCTGGCCACATGTCAGCCCCTGGTAAATGGTACCCTAGGTACCCCGGGCCTTGTGACCAGGGAAGACCTCTAAGGGCACAAACACACTGCCCTTGCAGGCTGAGTGTCTGGGTACAAGACGAGAGTCGACATGGCACACATCCCTTTGTGCCATGCCCACAACATACACTGCCCTGGCGTACATCAGCCACCCCTCTAGCTGGGTGCCCTATGCCAGTGGTGTGGGCACAGGAGCATGAGCCCTGTGCCCCTACAGTACCCAGGTCCGTTCCTGGGCACTGTAAGTGCAGTGCTGCCATTTAAGAGTATATGGTGCTTGGAGATCGTCAACTTGAACTCCACAGCACCATGATGGCTTCACTGAAGACTGAGGAGTTTGGTAACAAACTCCTCAGCACATTAAACCCGCACTGATGCCAGTGCAGGATTTAATGTACAATGCACGACAGAGGGCATCTTAGAGATGCCCCCTGAACCTAATCTACAATCCACGTCTGGTCTGAGGGGCTGCCTAGGCTGCCACACAGCAGACATGTTGCTGGACCCCTGGGTAGAGAGCCATCCGCTCTCCTGGGGCTGCAACAATACACATCCTGGACGAGGTGCTAGGTCTCCTCCCCCAGGATGATACCAAAGGGGATGATGGACGAAGCGTTTGAGCAAATCAAACACTCACCCCCAGTCAACTGATCTGGGTTTAATCCATCATCATTCTTTAGCTCACTCCACCACCCCAGTTCAGACATGGCCATATGCAATTCAGTCTGACCCCGTGCCTCATGGGAACTGTCCAGCCCGAACTGCCAAGCCATGTCTTCCCTGGATCGGAAACAAGCATCCTGGGACCGGTTTCGGGTTCATAACCCTCATCAGCCAGGCTATCTTGAATCCAGTGGCAAAGTGAGCAAGGGACCCACATCTGGGCATACCCTGCCAACTTAGGGCGAACAAAGCGATACCAAAGGGGATGATGGACGAAGCGTTTGAGCAAATCAAACACTCACCCCCAGTCAACTGATCTGGGTTTAATCCATCATTATTCTTTAGCTCACTCCACCACCCCAGTTCAGACATGGCCATATGCAATTCAGTCTGACCCCGTGCCTTATGGGAACTGTCCAGCCCGAACTGCCAAGCCATGTCTTCCCTGGACCGGAAACAAGCATCCTGGGACCGGTTTTGGGTTCATTACCCTCATCAGCCAGGTGTGAGAGGGAGAGCCCAGAGAGAACGACTACTTCCCCCTTCCCACTACCAGGACCAGAATCCCTCAGTGCAAGGATGACGTTTGTCAGGAACAAACACATACGAACTAACAAGCCGGACAGAAAAGCACCTACTTTTCCTGTTTCCCCACAGACCAGCCCCAATCCTGGAGGTCTCGTGCGGCCACGCCAATCAACGGAGAAGAGGGGAGGAGCTGACCCCGGAAGTGAAACGCCCGGGGAGGTAAAAGCACGGCCCGCCCAGGAAGGTTTGTCGTTGGTAGGAGAAAGCGGAGCCCGAAGAGAGGAGTTGTGCGCGGAATTGCGAAGTGACCGAGAGGAGAAGGAGCACGCTGACGGCGACCGGAGCGGAAGCGAGGACAACGAAGCAGACGACCGCTGGACCGAGGATTGGTGGAGTCCTCCGGAGGATGCTGAGGAGCGGCCGCAACTCCAGGGGAGAGTTGCGGCGGGGCCGGTGAGTACCGCTGTACAAGGGGACGTCGGGGAAGCTGTCGATACGGGAGGTGGGAGGGGCCCGTGTACCGAAGGAATCGGGAGGAGGGAGGCGTTCATAGATGTAGAAGCCGGGGAGGGCTCTAGTGGGTAGAGCGGAGTCCCAAGCGGAGGATTTGGTAAACACCCCATTCTTTGGAGCCTATTTACTGTACCTATAAACTCTGTCATTTCGGAGAACACTTTTCCGTAGTATTCGATCCCACTGTAATCCCCCCCCCCCCCTCACTATTCCCGTGACCCCCTCACCATCCCAGATTGTGCACAGGAAAATACCGAAACACCGGGTGTTGGTGACAGCAGCACGTAAAACCATTCTTCACATACGAACTCACAAACGGCCACTATTGTCTTTCTTTTCCTTTCCTCTGAGCCTCCGGTCACACCACCACGACGGAAGAGGAGAAGGACCACTATCAGGCCGCCGGCCATACCGTCGAAGGGACCCAGACCACCACACCGCCTTCGTACCTAGAGGACCCCGACAGGAAAGAAAAAACAGGCCCTGATACTTTGAGCATCCCGTTTGTGCCACCTGAAAATAAAACCACTCCTGTTAGACAATATATAAAGCCTCCGCGTCTGTATATCCGACCCAGTCTCCCACACCAGGCTATCTTGAATCCAGTGGCAAAGTGAGCAAGGGACCCACGTCTGGGCATACCCTGCCAACTTAGGGCGAACAAAGCGATACCAAAGGGGATGATGGACGAAGCGTTTGAGCAAATCAAACACTCACCCCCAGTCAACTGATCTGGGTTTAATCCATCATCATTCTTTAGCTCACTCCACCACCCCAGTTCAGACATGGCCATATGCAATTCAGTCTGACCCCGTGCCTCATGGGAACTGTCCAGCCCGAACTGCCAAGCCATGTCTTCCCTGGACCGGAAACAAGCATCCTGGGACCGGTTTCGGGTTCATAACCCTCATCAGCCAGGCTATCTTGAATCCAGTGGCAAAGTGAGCAAGGGACCCACGTCTGGGCATACCCTGCCAACTTAGGGCGAACAAAGCGATACCAAAGTAGATGATGGACGAAGCGTTTGAGCAAATCAAACACTCACCCCCAGTCAACTGATCTGGGTTTAATCCATCATCATTCTTTAGCTCACTCTACCACCCCAGTTCAGACATGGCCATATGCAATTCAGTCTGACCCCGTGCCCGAACTGCCAAGCCATGTCTTCCCTGGACCAGAAACAAGCATCCTGGGACCGGTTTCGGGTTCATAACCCTCATCAGCCAGGCTATCTTGAATCCAGTGGCAAAGTGAGCAAGGGACCCACGTCTGGGCATACCCTGCCAACTTAGGGAGAACAAAGCGATACCAGGATGGGCAAGGGGAAGCTTCAAAGGCATGCCGCCTTTGTGAGCTTCGCCAGGCCACTTGCTGTACCCAGCAACTGGCCCCTACCGGCTCTCAACCCCCACTCTGGAGGGAAGACTGGCCGGAAACCCCAAGGAAGGACAGGGGGTGTGCCAGCCTCTGCCAACCCTACCCCTCAGGTGGGGGAGGCGAGGTTAAGCACCTCCCCGGGCTCTCGCCATCTTAAAGATGGGGAGCCCTGCCCAATCAGGACTAGGCCACTGCCCCCCTCCCACAGGAGAGTGGCAGGATAGGGGATGTACCCACGGTCCCTGCCCTTTACCCACCTGTAACGCCCCTAAATTTAGTATTTCGAGGCACCCTGAACCTTGCATCCTTAGATTCCAGATTCCGAAACAGCAAAGAAGATCAAGAAGAAAGAAGACCTGCCGTGCAGCTGCTAAGAAGAGAAAGACACAAACTGCTTTGGCCCCAGCTCTACCAGCCTGTCAACCTGCTGCTGCTAAACCCCGGTACCTCCTGTGGCCAGCAACCTCACAAACCCCAGTGGACCTGGCTACCTTGTGACTCTGAGCATCTGGGACCCCCACGAGCAGTGGCTCTGCTAAAAGCAAGTACCTAACCCGTGGCATCAGCCAGTAACCGCGAACCCTGCACACTCTGCACCCGCCCAGCCTGGCCTGGCCTGTGCTGGAGTGGACAAAGACTCCGAGGACGTACACCCGGCGACTGTGACCCTGAATCCGGCATCCAAGGACCCACCTCGACACAACTGACGCCTGCAGCCTCAGAACCAGGGACCCCCAACCACGATCAACAGAGGGTAAGATTTCCTGACACCAAAAGGCACCCGGCGCCCTGCGGCCCCCTGTGCCCGACTCCTGGGTACCTACCTATCCTCCAACTACCCAACGTAACTTTTGAAGTGGTGGGCACACCTGAAGAATCTTCGTCCCCGAGCTTGCAGCCTTTGTTCGTCCTTGAGTTTTTCCCTTGCAATCCATTAAGCGCACGAAGGCTCAAAAGCACCCTGCACCCAGCCGCCCTGGCAGTGCAACTTCTACTCCTACCTACTTCCCCATTTGCCCTGAGCAAGTGACCAGGAGCACAGCTCCCACAGCCGCGTGGCCTGCTGGTCAGCAGCCACCAACCAAGGGCTCCCTGCCTCCCATAGGATAACATTGGGCCTAACTCACTCTGCACCCGGCTGCCTCTGTGCCACTGAGGGTGTGACAACTGTACTTACCTGACCCTGGGAGACCCCTGAGTCTGTGCCCAGAACCTTAACTCTGCCAGGCGAGTACTTACCCAAACGCCGATAACTCACTTTTCTTCCATAGGGTAACATTGACTGGTTTCTTCTGAAATTTCTTCTAAGTGTGGAATTTCTAAAATTTATTATATTCACCTAAAATCAACCAACTAACGAAAACGGAAATACTCACCTGCTATTAGGAGAGATCCTAGTGCTGGATCTTGGTGCTCAGCACTGACCCTAAAAAGTATTCCCAACCGTACTTCCCACCAACTCAATTTTCTTCCATAGGAAACCATTGACTGTTTTTCTGTGAAATTTCTTCTGTCGATTTTTGCAAACTACAAATATTCTTTAAAAATCGTACCAACTGTGAAAACGTAATTACTTACCTGTTTTAGATAGATGTCCCAGTACTGAGCCTAGGAGCCCAGCACTGGATTACAAAAGTAACGAGAACATACTTTACCCGTAACTTGAATTTTCTTCCATAGGAAACCATTGACTGTTTTTCTGTGAAATTTCTTCTAAGTGTTGATTTTGCAAACTTATAAATATTCCTTAAAAATCACCTGTATAACTTAAACGCAGTTTCTCAACTGCTTGCAGGTGGTACACTAGTGCTGGATCCAGGATCCAACACTGACCTAGAAAAAGTAACCATAACCCCACTTACCTACTAAGTGAATTTCCTTCCATAGAATAACATTGGCATCTTGATCAGAAAATGTTTCTGTCAACTTTTAAAATAGCAAAATGTTGCTTACAAATCACAACAGTAACTAAAAAGTATTTACTCACTTGTTTCCGAGAACTGTCCCAGGGCTGAATCTAGGATCCAGTCCTGGAGTTAGAAAAGTAATCCTGAGAGTAATCAATTGCATATAACTTAAAATTCCCATTGAGCTCAATGTATTATTGTGTTTGAAATTGTGTTGCCTATTGCAACAAACTGTAACTATTGCATTCCAAGTCAATAGTCTTTCGCAAAGTATTTAACTAAAGCATCTCATTCTGAGAAAGTATATTTTGATACCTCTTGTTGGTTCTAAAATAAAACAACCATATATTTTTATATACAAACCATTGGCCTAGAGTTCAGTTCTTGAGTGTGTGAGACCATTTGCTGACTGAGTGTGTACAACAAATGCTTTACACTGTCCTCTGATACTGCCTTACTGCTCGACCAAGCTACCACTTTAGAGAGTAAGGTTATATCTAACTTTAACCTCTGCCAAACCTCTGGGGACTGTGGACCCTATACACACTGTACCTATTTGGGAACAGTATATATAGAGCCACTTTCCAACATGCGCATACCAAAAAAAAAAAAGCGCGTCGCCTCCGCTGCTTAAAAAACACATTTAACATTAAAAAAAGTTTGTCGAGCTATGTATATGAAAAGAAAGGCGCATGGCCGCCATAGTTAAAGATGAAGATGCTGAGCCAGGGAAACACGTGGATTCTGCTTTGTGGAAGTGGGAGAGCATGTTGTGCCTTCAACAGCAAGACATTAACTAACTAAATGGTCGTCACTTAATTGTTAATGAAACCTAGAGAGAATGATCACGTTAGAACGGCTATCCTCATGGGAGTTAACAACAGAAGACAGGGAGGTACTAAAGAGGGACTACTAAGCCTATTGATGAATCAAAAGCCACCAATTACAAAGGACAGTAAGAGGAGCCAATTGAAATGATGGGCGGAGCTTAAAGTCCTCAGGTATTGACAGCATGTCTCGACAAGGCAGCGCATGCGCTGCCTAGGGGAGACCTAAAAACGCTTTGCTACACAACTATGACATTTTGAGTACCATTTCTTTGAGGCATCTCTTACTAAAATGTGTTGGTTCATGCTAGTATTCCCAAACAAGCATTTGCAATGCAATAGGTATTGCATTACTGAAAGTTACAGCTATTGGTGTTGCTAAGAATAAGGCAACGACAATAGGTCAAGCTTTCAGTAATGAGAGCTATTGCATTGCAAATGTTTTTCTTTTCAATTTATTTATTTTTTAAGCAATTGCAGCACCCGCGCTTAAGATTTTTAAAGCTAAAACGCGAGTGTCGCAATTGTAAAAAAAGGAAAGAAATAAGGAGAAGAAAAAAATGACGTGCACCTCATTTTTTTCTGTTTATTTACTTTTGTTACAATGGCTGCGCCCGCACTTTAAACATCTTAAGTGTAAGCACCAATGCTTTTTATCACACCATGACAGATTCCACAGGGGTTTGGTGGTGCAATGGTGTGTGTGTGGGGGGGGCTTTAATATTTATTTGTGAGTACATGCAATATAAATGATTTGGGGTTGTTGAGACAGTGATATATCTTATTGGACTAACAATAGCAGAGTGTGTAAAACACTTGTTTTCGAACCCTTCATCTCACTTAATAGTAGAATTGACAGTGATTTACGCAGGCACAAATTGATGAAAAGAACTGCGCACCCTGCCTCGCCTCACAGCCAGATCAGAGAGAGGGAGCGCTAACTGTTGTAATAATAATCTACGCCATAATTTATCATGTAACAACAAACACAAGCAGCCCTGGTTTATAAGAGCACTTTTTTGGGGATAAACTTTATTGAGTTTTAAGGCAAAGCGAGTTGGCTGCACGAGAACAAGCTGATATGGCACTTGGATAATACACTGCAGAGTAACACACCATGATCTCGATGAATGATAATGTTAATATATATCAGAGCGGACATTGCACATTTTGGTCCAATATAACAGGTCACAGATAGATGTCATTAGAGGACCCAGCCATTTCCTCCCTGCCTGCCCTTGTTTTTGGGGGCAACCCCGCACTTCAAATACCACCCGCTCCTGCTGAGCATACCAGTCCACACCTCACCTCCATTGCGCAGGGATTAGGGGAGAGGACTCTGCCACTTTGCAGATATGTCACGCTTTGCAACCAGTAGGGCTGTGCCCAGGAATGCCCTTTCAGCATGTGTGCCACGACCCCCTCCAGCGCACCCAGAAGAATCAGGAGTGGGAAAAGAGGGACCTCCCTCCACAAAACCTTGGAGATGTCTTCATCACCACAGACCAGTAGTGTTGCATCTTCTGGCAAGCCCACCTCATATGACAGAAGTCCGCTGGGTCAGCCTCACAATGCGGGCAGATCGCCCGCGGGTTTAGGCCTGCTCGATGTAGACAGGTAGGGAAGAGGTACGCAGAGTATATATAATGTCTGTACTAGGCGCAACCTGGAGGAGATATTCGGCACATGGGGCCCGCCCTCCTCATCGAAGGGCCCAACCTAGCCCTCCCAGCGAGACTTGAGGTGATCTAGAGAGCCAGGCGAGTTGACAAAAAGGGTACGATAAATTTGAGAAACGCCTCCACGGTCGATATCGCTCCTTAGGAGCTTGTCCTCCAGGGGGCTAAATTCAGGGAGAAGTTAGGCGGAGCAGACGTGTGTGAGGAGTATGCGGAATCTGAAGATAACAGTAGAATTGAGTATGTGCCAGTGCATACCGCTGTTGAAGGTCTAAGAAAGACCTTATGTGCATCCCTGACCGATCATCTCCTAACTGTGAGATTCCAATGAGGTCCCAGGTCTTAAAGCCACTCAGCCTGGCCACCTCCCCCAACCACGTGCAGTGGGTGGGTGAGTCTGCCCTCTCACTGCACATGGCGAAGTGCAGCTTTCCACGCCAGTAACACCACCCGGGTCACTAGTGGAATGGAGGTAGGAATTGGAGAGCCGTAAAGCGTGTCCTGCAGGCTGGAAAAGCCCAGTGAAGAGAGATCCACGTGGTAGGCTGGATCCGACCAGACCCCATTGTACCATTCATGGATAATCGGGAGGTTGAATGACAAGTAGTACAAATGCATTTGGGACATAGCCTGACTGCCATCAAACTGGCCCCGATGACAGTGAGAAAGGGCTAGGCGGGGTTGCTTGCTCCTCCACAAGAAGCACTGTGTGACTCAATCCAATACCCGAAACCATGACCAGGGCAGCGGTAATAGAAGATTCTGAAAGTTGTACAGAAAACGTGGTAGGACTAGCATCTTGAAAAGCTCTACCCAGCCTAGGACATTAAGCGGTAGGGTTACCATTTTGTAAGATCTGCCTTCGTTTTCTTAAGTAGAGGTTGCAAGTTGAGGGCCCAAGTGAGTTCTGGATGGAGCATGACCCAGTTGCCCAGGTACTTCAAGCTGAGCCTGCGGTCGGGAATCGAGGACTGCCAGTCAAAGCAATCCCTAGGAAAGGCTAACAGGACCAGGACAGATTTAGAAGAGATCATCTTCAGGCCGGAGGCCCTCTCAAACGCCTCCAGCAGTTGAAGGCATCGAGGGCCGCACTACTCAAGATTTGCAAGGTAAAGGAGAACGTCATCTGCATATAGCGGGATGCGATCCTAGTGTTCCCCACCCCATGCTTAACCCTGGTATTGCTGGTCAGGGGCGCCAGGGCAAAAATAAGGGGGGCACCCCTGTCTAGTGCCCCGCTTTATGGGAAGGGATCCGAAAGAACCCGTTTGATGCTCACCAGGGCCGTGGGTTGAGAGTAGAGAGCACGGACCATACTATGGAATTGTTGGCCGAAGCCCACCTGGGTCAGCACTTACTGGTGATAGTCCCAGTCCACTGTATCAAAAGCCTTTTCAAACTCAATCAGTAGCAAGGCTAAGGATGGAGGCAGGCGATGATGGTTGGCCAGGGTTGTGTAGAGGCAACAGATGCAGTGTATGGTGCTCCAAGAGGGTATGAAGCCGCATCGGTCCAAAAGCACTAATGTAGGCAACATCCATTATAGTCTGTTTGCCAGTACCGTGTCGAAGATCTTTGGTTCACAGCTGAGCAACGAACTAGGGTGATAATTGGAACAGGACATGGGAGGCGGTTGGGTTTTAGGTATGACCACTATTGTGGCGGTGTCGAAGTCATCAGGAACGAGCAAGTCTGGTTCACCTCCTCGTACCGTACCAGCAGCGGAGGGGGTAGAAGCTCCCATAGCACCTTGTAGTATTTCATGGGAAATCCATCGGGTCGGGGGTCTTCCCAGAGGCCAGGCTAGATATAGCATCCTCAATTTCCTCCAGAGTTAGGGGTTCATCCAGTGCACAAGAGTCCACGAAAGAGAGACTGGTGAGAAGGACCGAGTCTAGAAATGAGTGAGGCCCTTCTGGGCTCTCATCCGGCTGCGAGGAATACAGTCCCTCATAGTACAGATCAAAAGTTTGTGCAATCTCTTAACAGAGAATGCCTCAAACAGCCCAAGTCATCTACTTCATCGGGAATTAACCGGTTCTCCTGATGGTGAGAAGTCAGCCAATAAAGCAGCTTCCCATTCTTATCATCCCAGCCATATAGTTGAACCGCGGTTGCTTACCACAGTAGTTTAGCCGCCTCCAAGGAGCGCAGACGAAGATCCTCTCAGACAAGATGTAGCTGTCTGGAGACAACCTCTCTTGGGGTCCGCTCAAGACCACTCCAGGCGCAAAGCGCAAGCCTCTAGAATGCGAGAGAGCTCTTCTCACCCAGATAATCAGGTGCTCTGCAAACCCACGGAGGTTTGCCTTGCTGCTGCCGGCCCACAGGGTGGCAGTGTGGGGAACTGATCCTTCATTATCACGGAAATATACACCCAGTTCGGTTCACAGCACTTGTACAAATGTTTTGTCTCGGAAATACCATGCATTAATGCGTTACATAGGACATAGCTCCAGGGAGCTGTGCCCGATACGAAGCAGTAGTGGGGGGTGATCAGAAATCCCTCGCGGTACGTCAGCTGTGTGAGTTACAGACGAGCATTCGGTGGCAGGCAACAGTAAGAGGTCTATGCGTGAATGAGCGTGATGAGCAGACGAGGTGTGGGTGAATTGGTTGAGATGAGGATGCCAGGACCTCCAGGCGTCACATAGACCCCAGCCGGTGGTCCAATCGGTGAGATGGCATGCCCTAGCATTCCTAGAGGCGGTGGGTGGACTGTAACTATCCAGGTTAGGGTTTAGAACTGCATTGAAGTCGCCTCTGTGGGAGGCACGCAAGAAGCTTTATGAGGTCCTTGAGGCACTGAACCAGAGAGACCGGTGGGATGTATACACACAACAGCACCACCAGAGGGAATTAATGTTGCAGGAGGATGGGCACTCACCCGCACGAATAGCCCTGTTGTAGCTCTTACGGGGCAGGAATGGACACTGCTCACCAAGGAGATGTGTTTCTTGAAGGAGAAGTACCTCTGTGCGAAAGTGGTGTGGGAATGTAAAGCGTAAAGATCGCAGACGGCATCATCCTATCTAGCAGACCATTGACATTCCACAATAATACCTGGAAAGGCATATGTTGGTCGGAAGGAGGGGGGGGGATGGACCGAGGGGGGCCCCCCCAAGGAACCCCTCGTGGGACTGGAGACAGACGTGGACCAGGTGTCAGCAGTGCAGTATCAACACCAGTGTATGTGTAAGTTACAGTCATGGAAATTGTAGCAATTTGTGCCAAAGCCTGGAAAGGAAATAAACAACCACAGTAAGGAACTGAAAAACACCCCCCCCCCCCCCCAACTCCCATCCCTCCCCACACTTTTACCCCAGAAGCATCTGTCACCCAAAAAAAACAAATCCCAGAAAGATCATTATGCGCCACATTGGGAGCTCATCGTGACTTAACAGAGGTTAAAAAAAAATGTGCACGGACTTCAAAAAGACAGCTGCTGCCAGCCAATGGGTCAAAGTCTCAAGCCCCTCTAGGCATTGTGTACGAAGGACCATCCCAGCGAATTCCAACCGGACCTAGACCTGGGACCCTGGATGTATGCAAAGCAAGGATGATCGGATTCTCTAATAACGGGACTTTGGGAGTTTGGAGTCCGACGGGGGACAGAAAAGTCTGTTGACCTGGCTGGAGAAAGGGTCACGTTGTCTCTGCCTCCGCCTTCAGTCTCTGCAGCCTGGTCTGCAGGTGGACCCCCGACAGCTGCTCCTGCGAGTTCGACCCAGCAGGCAAATATGTAGGCCTCAGTCCCTTGCCGCCTGTTAGTTTCCACAACAGCGCGACTGGTGATGTCAATAGCGGCCACAGCAGCAGCAATTCTAGACCCCCAGGGGGCTGCAGCAGCAGCCGGGCAGTGAGTAGGGCAGCCTCTCCCAGTGCTGGTTACATATCCCGAGCACCCCCAGGCGAGCCAGTGAGCCTCTGTGAGAAAGTGGCTCTGTATATACTGTTCCAAAATAGGTACAGTGTGTACAGAGTCCACAGTCCCCAGAGGTTTGGCAGAGGCTAAAGTTAGATAAAACCTTACTCTCTAAACTGGTAGCTTGGTCGAGCAGTAAGGCAGTATCAGAGGACAGTGTAAAGCATTTGTTGTACACACTCAGTCAGCAAATGGTCTCACACACTCAATAACTGAACTCTAGGCCAATGGTTTATATAAAAAATATGTTTGTTTTATTTTAGAACCAACAATAGGTATTAAAATATACTTTCTCAGAATGAGATGCTTTAGTTAAATACTTTTGCAATATGCAATAGATTTGTGTATGTAGTAGTTACAGGTTGTTGCAATAGGCAACACAATTTCAAATACAATAATGCATTGAGCTCAATGGAAGTTGTAAGTTATTTACAACAGATTACTTTCAGGATTAGTTTTCTAACTCCAGGACTGGATCCTGGATTCAGTCCGGGGACAGTTCTTAGAAACAAGTGATTAAAGTCGACTTAGATACTGTTGTGATTTTTAGGCAATATTTTGCTATTTTAAAAGTTGACACTTAGAAAATATTTCATAGAAAACAGTCAATGATTCCCTGTGGCAGAAAATTCAAGTTGCAGGTATAGTATGTTCTCGTTACTTTTGTAATCCAATACTGGGCACCTAGACTCAGTACTGGGACCTCTATCTAAAACAGGTAAGTAATTACGTTGTCACAGTTGGTACGATTTGTAAAGAATATTTGTAGTTTGCAAAAATCGACACTTGGAAGAAATTTCACAGAAAACAGTAAATGGTTTCCTATGGAAGAAAATTGGGTTAATGGTAAGTACAGTTTTGAGTACTTTTCAGGGTCAGTGCTGGGCACCAAGATCCAGCACTGGGGGGTCACCTAAGAGCAGGTGAGTATTTTTGTTTTCGTTACTCGGCTGATTTTAGGTGAATATTTTAAGTTTTAGAAACTCCACACTTAGAAGAAATTTCAGAGAAAACCAGTCAATGTTATCCAATGGAAGAAAAGTGAATTATCAGCTTTTGGATAACTACTCGACTGGCAGAGTTAAGGTTCTGGGCACAGACTCAGAGGTCTCCCAGGGTCAGGTAAGTACAGTTGTTACACCCTCAGCGGCACGGGGCAGCCGGGTGCAGAGTGAGTTAGGCCCAATGTTATCCTATGAGGGATAGGGGGGCCTTGGTTGGTGGCTGCTGACTAGCAGGCCACGCGGCTGTGGGAGCTGGGCTCCTGGTCACTTACTCAGGGCAAGTGGGGAAGTAGATGGGTGTAGAGGTTGCCCTGCCAGGGCCACTTGGGCGGCTGGGTGCACGGTGCTTTTGAGCCTTCGGGCGCTCAATGGATTTCAATGGGAAAGCTCCAAGATGAACAAAGGCTGCAAGCTCGGGGACGGAGATTCTTCAGGTGCCACCACCACTTCGAGAGGTAAGTTGGGTAGTTGGAGGATAGGTAGGTACCCAGGAGTTGGGCACAGGGGGCCGCAGGGTGCCGGAGGCAGGGGTGCCTTTTGGTGTCGGGAAATCTTGCCCTCTGTTGATCGCGGTTGGGGGGGATACCTAGTTCTGAGGCTACAGGCATCGTTAGGAGCGTCGAGGTGAGTCCTGGGGTGCCGGATTCGGGGTCACAGTCGCCGGGGTGAAGTCCTCGGGGTCTTTGTTCACTCTGGCACAGGCCGGGCTTGGCAGGTGCAGGGTTCGAGGTTCTGGGCTGATGCCAGGGGTTTAGAAGCTTGTTTTGAGCAGAGCCACTGCTTATGGGAGTCCCAGGTGCTCAGAGTCACAAGCTAGCCAGGTCCTCCAGGGTTTGTGAGGTTGCTGGCCACAAGAGGTGCTGGGATTCAGCAGGATCAGGTTCGAGGGTCGACAGGCCAGTAGGGCTGGGGCCAAAGCAGTTGGTGTCTTCCTCTTCTTAGCAGCTGCAGGGCAGGTCTTCTTTCTTCTTGCTCTTCTTTGTATTTCGGAATCTGGGGAAGGAAGGTTCAGGGTGCCCCTAAATACTAGATTTAGGGGCGTTACAGGTAGGTAAAGGGCAGGGACCAATGGGTCCCTGTCCTGGGGTGGGTACACCCCCTATTCTGCCACTCTCCTGTGGGAGGGGAGCAGTAGCCTAGTCCTGATTGGGCAGGGCCTCCCATCTTCAAGATGGCGAGCTCCCGGAGATGTGCTTCACCTCGCCTCCCCCACCTGAGGGGTGGGGTTGGCAGGCTGGCACATCCGCTGTCCTTATTTGGGGTTTCCGTCCAATCTTCCCGCCAGAGTGGGGGTTAGAACCAATGGCGGCCAGTAAGCTTCCCCCTGTCCATCCTGAGGGAGGAGACCTAGCACCTCGCCCAGGATGGGCATTGTTGCAGGCCCAGGAGAGCAGGGGCTCTCCTACCCAGGGGTCCAGCAACATATCTGCTGGGTGGCAGCCTCAGAGCAGACGTGGATTGTAGGCTAGGTTTAAGGGGGCACCTCTAAGATGCCCTCTGTAGTGCTTTGTACATTAAATCCCACACTGGCATCAGTGTTGCCACTATGGTGCTGTGGAGTTCGTGTTTGATGAGCTCTCAGCACCATATACTCTTAAATGGCAGCACTGCACTTACAGAGCCCAAGAATGGACCTGGGTACTGTAGGGGCACAGGGCTCATGCTCCTGTGCCCACACGAATAACATAGGACAACCAGCTAGAGGGGTGGCTGATGTATGCCAGGGCAGTGTAGGTTGTGGGCATGGCACACAGGGATGTGTGCCATGTCGACTCTCTGTTTTGTCTTGTACCCAGACACTCAGCCTGCAAGGGCAGTGTGTTTGTGTTAGGGTACAGGGCCTCTAAGGGTGGCACAATAAGTGCTGCAGCCCTTGGAGGCCTTCCCTGGTCACAAGGCCCTGGGTACCTAGTTTACCATTTACCAGGGGCTAACATGTGGCCAGGGTTTGCCAATTTGGGTTTGCGGTTTTTAGGGAAGGGACATAGGCCCTGGGCACCTGATTGGCAGGAGTCCAGGGCACACTGTCAAAGTACATTCATCAAAAAGTGGGGGCATACCATGCAAGAAAGATGGCACTTTCTCACATCCTCCGTTAATCCCAAGGCACAGTGCAGGTCCAGCCAGTGCCCAGGTCACAGTCCACCTCTCGACTGGACCCCTGCCCAGGTAAAGCACGAGCAAGAAGACCAGCGACTGCGGAGCGACTGTCTTTCAGGGTGAAAAAGGCAGGGGTCTCCCTTCAGAGACTCTGTGCCGACTTGTGAAGTGAGACTGCCTCAGTGACAAAAGGGGTAAGCCGCCTCCCTCTACCGCACCCCCTCCTAATGGCACTGTACCTTGTCACGGCCCAGCATCTAAGATCCAGCAGGTCTGGGTCCGGCTCTGCAGAGCGCAGCATGGGCTGAACACCAGGAATTGCAACTGGAGCGCTCACTACGCACCAAATCGTTGGGCGAGAGGCACAACCTGGGGCACTGCACAGATGCGTGCTAAGAGGCCGCTCCCACTTCAGGGTGGTTAGGTCACAGGCTCCAGGCCGCACCTCAGCTCTGTCGCTTGAGAGGTGGCAAGCTCCGTTGATGGCCTCAGCAGCTATGAGCCAGATGCAGCTTGAGTGGGAGAGCCGTAGGGACAGGAGAGCTGCCGGCCCCCTATTGTGACCTGGTGTAGAGGGCACTAGGACCCAGCACCCCAGCCATGGGAGGGGTCAGCAACCGGACACCACTTCCGGTTAGAGAGGGGGGACTGGGCATTGTGGGGACACCAAGGGAAGCAAGAGGACATGCCTGTGAGCACGGACGAATCGCAGCAATAAAGCATAATTACCACTCACCGGTCTCTGCGTGTTCCTGGGACACAAGGGACATCGGGGACACGACAACTGGTGACTACAAGGTGGGATCTGCTGTCGCCACCAGACGCACATACCCGTGGCCTCTGCGACATTTTAACGGAGCCAGGAGCTCACCCTGGTCTGCCTGCCACAAGAAGAGGAAACGCTACATCGGGAGCCCTCCCCGATCGCAAGAAAGAGTGCAGCCAGGAGCCCACCCTGGTCCGCATACAGAAAACTGCAGCGACATCGGGAGCCGACCCCGGCCGCATTGATCGCAAAAAGGTGAGGAGGAAAGTGCCTGCGACTGTCCAGCAATGAATGGTGCACCCCACCGTGACTGCTGCCGCCCGCTGATTGAGGAGATAGCCTTGAGCCTCCCACTTGGATTTCAAGTTGAAATCTCGCGAGTACTCGGCGGCCATCTTTAAATTAAGCGAGGCAGCCAATCAGAGGATGAAGAAGGCCTGGCAGCCATTTTATAGTGAGGCAGTACAATAGGAAATCTCACCCTGAAGAAATCTCAGCGGCCATCTGCTAAGTCAGGCGAGCGAGCCAATAAGCAGTGAAGAAGACCTTGTGGCCCTTTTGAAGTCAGGCAAGCCTATAGAAAAGCAAAGGAAAAGTGAAAAAGGTTAGAAAATAAAGGGAAATGAAAGCGAACAAAGTGGAAATAAAGTACATACAAAGAGGAAACTGCACACAAAAAAAGGGTAAGGCATACAGAGCCAGGAGAAGCAGGTATGCACCACAACGACGACAGAGGAAGGCAATGACAACAGCGCAAATGCACTTTTCCGTAGGCCACTACCTTTCAGCTTGTCAGACCTACAGACGAAAGGCATTTGCAAGGACTACACAGACCGCAAAGCATAGACTTGTTCCTAAACCTCATAGGTGATGAGGTTGATAACATTTTCCCCAGAACAGACCTCAACGTACAAGAGACTGATGAAGTGCCTCACAGACAAATTCGACCCTCAAAGAAATGTGGAATTTGAGATACACATTCAACACCACATGCCAACTGCAGAGGAGCCCCTCGACGACTTTGTGACCAGACTACGCAATCTAGTTTCATATTGCGAATTCGACAAATTTGACATTCAGCAGGCCATACGACTACGCATCATCGAAGGCTGTCAGTCAGTGGAGTTCCGTGCCCTAATACTGAAAGAACTGTACACATTCGAAAAAATACTAACAATGGCCCGAGCAGAGGCCAGAGCAACAGCACATGCCTGGAAAATGGGATGGGAGGGCAAGAACAGTAGAACAAGCCAACCGTGTAGCTGGAAAAGTCAGAAAACGGACAAAACACTGCCGCACCGGAAGTAGAAACGAGAAAGAACATGCTATCGCTGTGGAGTTGAATTCCCAAAGGCTTGCGCCTGCCCAGGGACAGGTCACAAATGCCGGAAATGCAACAGGGAAAACCACTTCCTGAGTGCCTGCATGAGTGGACAATTCAAAAGTGAGCAAGGGAGACCAGCAAGACCACGGACAGCGACAAGCAGATATATACGGCACATGGACACACAGAACCGCAGTCCCTCAGCTGAATCGGATGGAGCAAACATGCCAGAGGGAGCAGAACAGCTGTATCTGATGTCTGATGTACCAACGGAAGGTTGCACACCAGAACACATCCATCTAGTAGACAAACAACAGATAAAGAAAACAGCGACGGTGAACATTGAGATAGGGAATCCCAGCACAAGCTTTGTACTGGACAGTGGAGCTACATGCAACATCATGTGCATGTCAGAATATGAAAAGATGAGAGTGAAACCGCCGCTATCATTGTCCACTGTTGATTTGTGTTCACCTGAGGCTCAAGAACAACCAGTGGTGAACATGGGGAAGTTCATAGAGACACTGACATACAAAGAAAGGTCGATAAAGGAGGAAGTACATGTGCTACGAGGAGACATTCCAGCACCGTGTCTACTAAGCAATGGCACCGCACAGGTGATGGGTCTCTTAGCAATGACTTATCACATGACAGAATATTCTGAGGGAACACCCAGCCATACTACAAGGACTGGGCAAACTAAGAGACAAGCAAATAACATTGCACATCAACGAAGCAGTCAAGCCTGTGGCTCAGCATCACCGAAGAGTGCCCATGCATCTTCAACCACAGGTGGAAGAAGAAATACAAAGCCTACTGGCGCAAGACTTCATAGATCTAGCTGATGGACCGATCCCATGGGTATGTCCAATAGTCGCAGTACCAAAGAAGAAGACATCAAAGATTTGCATCTGCGTTGACATGAGAATACCAAACACGGCAATTGAGAGGGAAAGACACCCAGGGCCTCACTTAAATGACATGATCAGCTATCTTACTGGCGCATGCAGATTTTCATAGTTAGACATCCTGGCATTCGGACACTCAAAAGAGGAGCACGACAAGGCCCTATGTGAGGTCTGCAGACAATTGGAACAAGCAGGCCTGACCTTAAATGAAGACAAGTGTGAACTGGGGAAAGGGGAACTAGTATTCTTTGGACACAATTTTTCAAAAAAAGGAATGAGGCCAGATCCTAGCAAAGTGGAAACATGGGAAAAGCAAGGCCTCCAACAGAAGTAGCAGATGTGAGGTCATTTCTCGGGTTAGCAAGCTACTGTGCTCGATACATAAAGGTCTTTGCCACCGTGAACATACTCCTTCGGGACCTAACGAAGCAGGGCCAGATATTTCTCTGGACACATGAATGCGGCAGGCCATTTGAGGCCATCAGACACGCAGTAACGGCTGTAGATCATCTCGCTTACTTCAACCCATCGCTATGCACTGAGCTCACTGTTGATGCCAGCCCAGCAGGGTTAGGAGCAATTCTAGTGCAACACATGCCTGGAAGAGACTCGCCCAGGCAAATTGTCGCATATGCGACTAAGAGCCTATCGGACATTGAAAGGGCATACTTAGAACCAGAGAAGGAAAGTCTAGCAGCAATATGGGCACATGAACACTACCACATGTTCATCTACGGAAAACCGTTCGCTATTGTAACTGACCACAAAGCCCTAGTGACAATAGATGGAAACCCAAACGCAAAGATACCACCACGCATTGAAAGGTGGGAAATAAGAATGATGGACTATGGCTTCAAGATAGTGCACAAACCAGGAAAGGAACACAACCCAGCTGACTACATGTCACGGCATCCTCTACTGCAGGCACTGGAAAACACATCTATTGCAGAAGAGTACCTAAATATTGTGTTAAGGCAGAACACTTCCGCGCCAATAACAATTGATGAGCTGGAGCGAGAGACAACAAGGGATGCTACGATGCAAGCTGTCAAATTAACAACACAACAGCAAAGATGGAGACATGTAAACAACAACAGCCCCATGGGAGAAGGAGAAAGCAGGGAAGAAATGCTGGCGTTCAAAAATATACAAGAGGAACTCTCAGAAACAGAAAGAGGAATCATACTAAGAGGAACAAGAATAGTAATGCCAAAAGCACTGCTGTGGTAGACATTGAACTACCCACAAAAAAGATGCTACGGGAAAGAGTATGGGTCCCAGGGTTGGATCGACTGGTGGAAGACGCCATTCTAAACGGTCACCTATGCCAAATAATGGGAAGGCCCGCAAAGCCAGAACAGCTACAGATGTCGGAGTTTCCAGGAGCAGTGTGGACAACAATGGCAGATGATTTCTATGGGCCACTGGACACTGGCAACTACTTGCTAGTGGTCATTGATGAGTACTCCAGGTTTTCCATGGTACGACACGTCTCGTCAACATCAGACACTGCAATGTTGCCAATACTGGATGACATATTTACAGCTTGGGTCTCCCCACAAACGATGAAAACAGACATAGGGCCACTCTTCTCGGGAGAGGGGTTTCGCAGATTCATGGCCTACCTGGGCTTCCACCACCAGAAGGTAACACTTCTGTGGCCACAAGCAAATGGCATGGTGTAAAGATTCATGGGAAACATTAAGAAAGCAGTCCAACGACCCAAACTGGCACAGATCTCTGTGGGCCAGGCTACCGAAACACCCCTCACAGCTCCACGTGACGATGCCCAATAGAACTGGTGCTGGGAATAACAAGCAGGACAAGATTGCCCCAGCTGGAGGCAAAAGTGCCACCAGAACACAACAGCATTGCAGCAAGAGATCAAGAAGGGAAAAACAAAATGAAACTATATGCGGACGCCCGGAGACATGCCACACCATCACAGCTGAAGCAAGGGGATTCAGTTCTGGTGCGTCAACGACAAGCAAGAAAATCAGACATCCTTTTCTCAGGTGAACCACTGACAATAATAAATGTCTTAGGGCCAATGATAACAGCTGCATTGGGCTTCTACCGGATCAACAAAAAAGCTCACATTTCAAGGGACGAAAGACATCAGATGAGGACGGAGGAGATGCAGCATCCAAGAGCAATGCAACACATGGCAAAGAGGAAGTCATGGACAGAATGGAAATGATACAATGGAAAGTATAATTCCCAGGCAATATTTAAGACTATCAGTTCAGACTGATAAAGTACAGAAATGAATAAAGTAAACATGTAATAAAATTCACAAATTTAATACAAAAAGCATGTAGAGTCACATATGATAAAATACATGGTTTGATATAAACATTATATAAAATTAAATGAAATAAATTTTCCAATGATATAAATCAACATATTATAATGTAAATAGTGGCAAAGTGGAATTTCTTCACGACGCGCGTTTCGCCACAGGGTGCCTTCGTCAGGAGTAGCCACAACAAATCTAGAGAATTCATTAAAACAATAATTATAATACATTCATTTCTGTACTATAAGAAACAATTGAGAATGCTGAGTTGTTGTCTGAAAAACATTTTTTCCTCCAGAAAAATAATTACAATTAATATCCTTTTTATAGGCAGCTTAATGATTTAATCTGTTTTTACTCTTCTGTTGTTGGATAGAACGCTAGATAGAAAGGGAACGAAGGAAGAAAGAAGAAGGAAAAGGAAAAAGCCCACGAGACTCCTGAGGCGGAAGCCGGGAGTGATTGAGACATTTCTTTTTAAAAAATCTTGTGTGTGATACTCTGTTTTTTAAAATATTCACCTCTTGCACTTCGCAGTCCACGAACAGCGAGCTCATCGCTGCAACGCTTGTCACTCTCCCACCGCCATTCTCGAGGGCGAGGCGCGACGAGAGACACGCCCACCTCAGGTGGCCACGCCCCCTGATAATAGTATAAATAGTGCGCGCAGCTGGAAAGCGCGACACTAAGACCCACGAGACTCCTGAGGCGGAAGCCGGGAGTGATTGAGACATTTCTTTTTTAAAAATCTTGTGTGTGATACTCTGTTTTTTAAAATATTCACCTCTTGCACTTCGCAGTCCACGAACAGCGAGCTCATCGCTGCAACGCTTGTCACTCTCCCACCGCCATTCTCGAGGGCGAGGCGCGACGAGAGACACGCCCACCTCAGGTGGCCACGCCCCCTTGACGCCTCTTCTCTCCATTATAAATTATGTGCCTCGCCAGGAAGCGCAGCGGACGAGCGCAGCGGGCGCGCCGATGGCGCGCCTAAGGTAAGCCCGTCTGCGCCCGTCCGCGCCAGACCGAGCCCTGAGCCCATACCCCAGGCTGGTCATACCTGCCCTCGACTGAACTATTCACTAGATACTCTGTACCAGCTCAGGGAACCATTAAACACCAGATGTAATGGAACTATCATTCTGGAAACCGATCCTATTGGCTGCCCAAACTGCGACTACAGGTTATCCCCATCCCCCCAACCCGAACCAGTATATATTGAGATGGCCCTGCTTAATTGTAGGTCACTCCCAAAGCACCAGACAGAAATTCACCTATTACTATCAGAGTCGGACTTAGACGTCCTGTTCTTAACAGAAACGTGGCTTTCCCCTAGCACGGATCCGGACATCAATCAAGCACTTCCTCCCGGATACCTCATTAAAACCCTAAATAGACCAAAGTGTATTGGAGGGGGTATTGCGATTATTTATCGTGACAATCTCTCATGCCAGTTTAAAGATAGCCCCATTTTAGATAGTGAAAATGTTCTGTTCTCTCTTCACCTGCCGCCATCTACGACACTTTCTGGGGCCCTAATCTACCGCCCTCCGGGACAGGTAGGGTGTTTCATAGACTCACTCATGGACGCCATCTCTTCTTTTGCTTGTGTGACCCCAAACTTCACAATCCTCGGAGACTTAAATCTCCACTTCAATGATCAAGGCAACAAACTCGCCACTGACTTACAAGCCGATTTGGCTTCCCTTAATCTTCAACTACTCAACAATGAACCCACCCATACGAAAGGACGGCTACTGGACCCCATCTTTTCCAACCTTTCCAAACTCTCCGTACAAACCCCTCTGCCCCTTCCCTGGTCAGACCACTTTTTGGTCCCTTTTAAACTTCAACTTCCAGGTAAACCGTCTGACACCCCCCTTCCCCGAGTCCCTTCTCGTCCCTGGAAAAAACTGGACACAATCCTATGGGATCACGCTCTGACTTCCACTCTACCTATAGTAGACCCTAACCCCTCGTCAGCTGAAATCCAACTTCATAACTGGATAAATGACTCCCTCGACTCAGTCTTACCACTTAAAACTCTCCCATCCAGTAGGAAATCGTCCAAATTACCATGGTTCTCTGAAGAACTACGCGAAATAAGAAGGAAGGGCAAAAGGCTTGAACGCCAATGGAGAAAGAACTGGAACACAGGTGATAAAAACGATTATAGAACCCATATTAGGCTTTATAAAAACGCATTAAAAACTGCGCAGGCCTCCTACTTTAAGGAGCAAATAGCCTCAGCTGCTAATTCCGCGAAAGAGACCTATCGAATAGTGAAACTCCTCACCAAAATACAAGACCCTCCATCATCCCCAGACTTGGATGGGGCAAAATGTAACCAAATGGCAGATTTCTTTTCGGCAAAAATTGCTAAAATCCTGACCTCTCTTCCAGCTCCTTCTACCGCACAAGCAGGCTTTGGTTCCTCTCCCCTTCAAGACACCCCGAGACTAACCTTTTTCTTCCAAATTTCCATTGAAACGTTTCTTAACGTTCTACAGAAAGTCAAAAGTGGTTCCCCATCAGACCCAGCCCCCATTAGTAAATTGAAGCTAGTTGCTCCCACTATTGCCCCCCTTTTTACCAATCTGATCAACGCCTCCTTTAAAAATGGTATAGTCCCGGCGAACTGGAAAAAAGCCACAGTCAAGGCTCTCATAAAAAAACCGCACTTAGATCCCACAGATCCTTCTAATTTTAGACCGTTCTCATTGCTACCGGCTATGAGTAAAATAGCCGAACGAGTAGCAAACCAACAACTTTCGGAATTTTTAGAGACCAATCATCTTCTCCGCATGTCCCAGACAGGCTTTAGACCAGGACAAGGGACTGACACCGCATTGTTAGCCGTGGTCGAAGAAGCTAGGGGCATAATGGACGCAGGAGGATCAGTGGCAGTGATCCTCCTCGACCTGAGTGCCGCCTTCGACACGGTGGACCATGCAACCCTTGTCCAGCGCCTTGGTCTGATAGGAGTAGCAGATTCCGCTTTGGCCTGGATCTCATCCTTTCTCAAAGACAGGTCCTTTCAAGTTGTTGACGGGTATTCCGTCTCTAATGCTCAGTCTCTTAAGTGTGGTGTGCCTCAGGGATCCTCCCTGAGCCCCACACTTTTTAATGTCTACATGGCTCCCCTTGAGGATGTTGTCAAGCCATTTGGCATTAAATCAATAATGTATGCTGACGACACTCAGCTCGTCGTCTCCCTTAACCAACCAGACAACGCCTTGTCCAATCTGAGCAGTTGCCTGGAGAAGGTGCATCAATGGATGTGCGAATCCAGGTTAAAACTGAATGGGGAGAAATCTGAAATACTCCTCTTGGGAACCTCCAACAAAATCCCCATATCCCTTCCTTGGCCACCATGCATGGGAACGCCACCGATTCCCAAATCCGAAGTCAAGAGCTTAGGGATATGGCTTGACCAGGATCTAAGTTTCAAAACTCAGGCGAGAAAAACGGCGGGAACCTGTTTCGGCCTGATAAAGATGGCTCGAAAGATTTTACATCTACTCCCGCTCCAGTCCAGAAAACTCCTGATGCAGGGGCTTGTGAACTCCAGATTGGACTATGGAAATGTCCTGTATCTGGGGGCCCCAGCCTCGGTTGTCCATAGACTTCAATGCGCACAGAATGCGGCGGCTAGAATCCTCACAGGAACCCCAGCGAGGAATTCGGCCAAACCAGCTCTCAGAAGCCTGCACTGGTTGCCAGTAAAGGAGAGGGTCAAATTTAAAACCCTGTGCATTACTCATAGAATGTTGCACAACGAAGGCCCTCCCATTCTTAGGACACTCGTGACTCAACAACATTCAAGTCGACAATTAAGATCTAACTCTCTTTCCCTCGCTAATGTCCCTAGAATTAGGAAGGCCAGAACAGGCGGTCGCCTGTTCTCCTATAATGCTCCTAGACTTTGGAACGCCCTTCCTCTCTCCCTGAGGCAAGAACATAACCACCTCAGGTTTAGGAAATGCCTAAAAACCCTACTTTTCCCCTGAGCTCGTCTTCCTGACCCTTCCTTCCCTCAGTACCGTGGTCTTTTTAGCGCCGGGATGCCCTAGGGTAGCTGCGCGCTCTAGAAAACCTAAAATCAAATCAAATCAATCGAGGGGAAGAAAAAGGGGGAGAAAAAGGGAGAGAAGAGGGATCTGTTTGTGGAGAGAAAGATAATAGTTTGTGTGATGAGAAAATGCCAGAAAGCTAAGATATTTTAATGTTCTTTATTATTATTATTATTATTATTATTATTATAGGCGACACCCGTGGAAAGATAAAGAGAAATATTTAATGAGCGTTAGTGGTGTAATGCTTACTTGTGTTTTAATAAGGAGAAGTTGTTCACGGATTTATAAGAGATGGGAAAGCCACAGAGGAACTTATTCTATAATGAAAAAACATGATGACGTTAGAGACTAATTAATAAGGTCCCTATTCCTATAATATATGATCGTATAGAGATGTTTTTAGAAAATCATCAATTACTTGCCTATTGTGTGATTCCTCGTTTAATAGGATGGATCTACTGTTGATTAAACCAACTTGGTTATCTGATATAAGTATGGGAGGACGATACTTCTCTTATTGGAATATTTTTATATGAAATGATAAAATCTGTAAATGAAAATATAATATTACAGGCAAGTAATTGATGGCAGTGGTGGACCCTATCATTGTTGCCACATTCTGTAAAAGAGTCAATGAGCCCGCATTGATGGAACACTACCAGATAAAGAGAGCAAGAGAGTAGATATGGTATGAAAACAGATGGAGAAAGGGAAAAGATAGAAGATCATCTGCCAACATCTCCCAGAGCAGCACAAGAAAAGGAGAAAATAAATATTATCTAAGAAGGCAAAGCCAATGCATGTTTGAAGTCAACCTGAGACGTGGCAGACGGAGTAAGCAAACTTTTTCTGGAACCACCATCATTAGACAAGCTTGTCTGATGGTGTTGGAGTTCAAGCCAGAAGTGCAGATGGCAGTGGTCAATATGCCTTTCAGTGGAGAATGTCTCTTCAAAACTGCAGTGGATGAATCCCTGTAAAGTATGAGAAAAGATACTGATACAGCAAAAGCAATGGGTACTCTGCAGTCTAGAGGACCACTCAGAGGAGGATTTGTTGTAAGAATAATAATCAAGGGTAAAGGGGGATCACAACCAGTTAACCCATGTCATATTCATGCTGCAAATCAGCTCACAAAGCGCATGATGACAATATCTAGGCTCAACAAAGCAGCAGCCCTTTCGATGAAGAACCTGAGGAAAAGGTACCATCCTGCGAGGGGTAGGTGACTGAATGAAAAACATGGCACGCTATATTTCTTTGTGCCCAAACTGAACAAGACACTGGGGGAATCCTAGATTTACAAAAAGTTCATAATAACACACAAATTCAAAAAGGGCCACACTGCAAGAGATTGTCGTGTGGCTGTAGAATGGGGACTACATGGCCACTACAGCCTCAAAGACACGTACTTGCATGTGTCCATGAAAGCCGAAAACTAGAAGCTTTGGAGGTTCATCGTAGACAAGGTACATTAACAATTCAGAGTGCTTCCCTGACAAGCACCTCTCACAAGTGGAAACTAAAGAAATAGTAAAAAACATTTCCAAGCTATAAGACAAGCCACAAGTGGATCTTTTTGCTACCCTGGAAAATGTGAAAAGCCAAAGCTTCGTATCCAAGTATCTGCACCACAGGTAGCTACGAAATGCCCTATCAATAGACTGGTCAGGGAAACTTGAATGTTTTTCTACCAGTCCCACTGATACCACTAATACTGCACAGATACAAAGTCAGATCACCCTAATTCTGATATCTCCCATTAAGACTGATGGACTTGGTTCACACTCTGCTCTGCTCCCTTATATGGGGCGACAAACGTCGCAGAGTCGCACTCTCAAAGCTGCAGCTCCCCCTGAACCAGAGTGAATTAGGGGCACCATCCTTCGAGGCATACTTTTATGCTACGCGAACGCAGTGGCTCTTCAGATGGACGGCGGGGCACCACTTGGTAGAGACAGCAACAGACGAGGGGCCTATATCCATACCGGCCATTTGTCGCATGCTGCTCCCAGGCACGCAGCCCAGAGCATCACACTTGATCCAGGTGAAGGTGGCACAGGCAAGAATGCTGCGAATACATTGCATCTCTGGCAACACCCTGTTATACACCCCTTTATACCCATTAGCCGGCCAGCCCAAAAAGGGTGGGTATTACACTGCCCGCACAATGAAAATCTGGACAGATCACAACGTCCTAGAAGTCGGATCGCTGTTTGAGGACGGACAACTGTTGCCATTCGACCGCCTTTCGGACGAGACAGGTCTCCCCCAGGGCAATTTTTGCTGCACAGTCAATTAATACTCAGCAGCCGCTGCATATGGGACCTCACTGAAGGGAAGCCAGCGACGCACCCAGTACTGCATGCAATTCTTCATATGGGGCTAGGGAGGCACTTAATCACATGGCTCTATAAAGCGATTCGAGATCTTACTGCCACTAGCCCCGCTGCGGCTGAGGTGGGAAGAGGAAATAGGTCGATCATTCCACGATAAAAAATAGGAACAGGTGTTAGAGTACCCGAAGAAGGTATCTAGAAACGCTCATTTCAAAAACATACATTTTTTTATATTGCACCGTGCAGTTAGTATGCCCGAGGTGCCAATCTGCAGACGCGACAATCGTACATATGTTCTGGTCATACCCCACACTACGGCCATATTGGCAGACTGTACACGAGACATTGCAGGAAGTAACAGGACCCCAAGCGGTCCCCCCCTAACGGCTTGGGTGGGAGCAGTTAAGAAATGGGGCTCAGAGGAGGAGGACACAATTAGGAGGGAGGAGGCACAGGGAATACGCAAAAAACACATCTCTATGGAATGGTCCATGCTGCTGCACCAGTTCTGCCAGCATAGGACAGGCGCGCAGCAAACGGCGCTGCCCCCGGATGCACCTTAGAGCCATAACCGAGCCACACAACCCAGGTCCCCTCCAGGTACAGGAGAAGGCGAGCACCAACACCCCTAAGAGTCATGATCAGACAGTACCCCCCAGAACAGAGCACTGAGACAGTACACAACCCCACGGCTAAACAGCATCTCCAACGGCTAAAGCACCTGCGACAGAACCCATCCCCCCATCCCCTAGCTGATGGAGACACACAACAACATAGTTTCCTTTGTCCCAAACGAATAAAGCAGACAAGCCAGGTAGCCCAACCCAGTTCCCCAAGTTTTAACCCCCCAGTTAGGCACACATGCAGGTCGATTCTCTGCGTCAATGAACCGGCTTTATATCTCACGATATAGCATACTGTTAGGCAGGCACTACAGCTTATCAAGACCCACACACTGCCGCAAGATGTGTACGATTCAATTACATTTATTACCCGTTCTTACTTGTGGCCCCAGGGTCTTACCCAGGCTAACGTAATGTGAAACACGACTGTTAAGTCTTGACTAAATGTTGTATCTGCCTGCCTATTTATTATGAAATAATGAAATGCTGATAAAATTTGTTTTTAAAAAAAAGACTGATGGACTTGGTTCTTACAGCTGAGGGGTTGCATGGGGCCGAGTGATGAGACTACCAGCTTTACCAGGACCTGCTGAGGTCACAAATAACCCCACCACGATCAGCACCTGCACCTTTATGGAACTCTGGCGCTTTCGCAGTTGATGAAACTACCCTTCGAATCCATGCACAAGGCAGAAATGAAATACTTGACACTCAAGCCAGCTTTCCTCTCAGCCATTGCATCCTTACAAAGAGTGAGCGAACGGCGAGCTCTAACTAACAACAGTGTTCATTGCAGATGCACAACAGCAAACTAGTGAAGAGGATTCATCCACAATTTCTTCCCAAAGTAATCTCATGGCGGCTCCTCCCGCTGCGCCTTTGAAGTACGAGTGCGTACGCGTGCGGGGCCGCGCTGGTGAGAGCGAGGCCCCGGCGCGTCCTTCAAACTCGGATTGTTGGCGGTGAATACGATGACAGAATTAGAGGGGTGGGAGGTGTAAACGCGCGATAAGCGCCAAGTGGTTCAAGCACTGATAATAACGGCGTAGATAGGTGAAAATGAACACGGTGAGATCCTAAGGGCATAAATAGCTCAAAATGAGCAAGTCAACATCCCAAAGGCACACAACAATCTTATTACGGTACAGACAGTTCAATGGATACAACTAATCACAGGCAGAAACGGCTCTTCACACACTGGATGTCAGAAGGGCAGGGACATATTACTTACAAAAAAGACAAAGCTATATGCAAATGAGAACTCTTCTTTTCCTTTACATCAGTTAGCAAAGGTTCACAGGTAACCATAGGAACTAGCGCAAGGTGGATAGTAGAGATGATCCTAACATGCGACTAGACACCAGGAGTAGCATTAGAAGTGCAACCAAGAGCACACTCAAGGACGAGAGGACTAGTCCTAGCCTTCATTGCCCATGTGTCACCCAAACATTTCCTGTGTGGATATCCAAGCAAACAAGGAAGCGCGAGTGGGGCAACAAGTTCCTAAAACATGTGTTCGCAAACACACACTCACTTTAGCCAAACCCCCAACAGGAAGGGAATACTGCTACAAAATGTATGCCCAGCATGAAAATCCAGAAAAGATTAAAGCTGCAAGAAGGAATGGTTACCTTAACAGTAGGAGTAGCTTTGCAGATCGAAGAATTTTCTGGACTCAAATGTGACCCTCCTACCTCTCCAAGAAATGAGGTGATTTGAAACTTGAATGCAGGGAGTAGCGACTGATCACATGGAAGCACTTGCAAGTCACCACAGCAAAAAGGAATCTGAAGATGGTGACCACAAGCAGGTGCTTCCGGGCATGCATCTGTCGTCATTGGAAGATGGACATGGCACCATCTGAATCCAGAAAAATTGTAAAGCTTTAAAACAAACTACTCTCACAGATAACTAAGCTTTCCGCTATCTCACAACCTTTCTACAGGTCACCAGGGGCCATATTACTTAAAATGCCCTGGGGACGCAATGCACGCTTGTGCCCTTCCCGCTTTCTGTGCCGCTGGGCAACTTTGGTATTAGGGAAGGGGTCGCAGATGCTTGGCAGTCCCTTCTCTAATGCGGATAGCACTGATGCACCAGTGCCATCCTAAAAGGGCAATCCCTTATTTGCATGGGGGCCTGGCCCCATGCAAAGGAGGGAACCACTTTGGCTCTGGCCCTCTTATGGACAGTGATGCACGGTCATTGCACCACTCTGGACGGGGGGGAGGGGTTTATGGACCCCCCCAGACACCCCGTTGCAGCTAGATGTAGTCACTCACTACATCCAGGAAGGATCTATGTCTCCCTTAAAAGAACAGCCCAGGAGCCACCTGCACAGTGCAAGCAAGACTAGCTGTGTCAATAGACCAGTCTATTTTTCATTAATGCCCCCTCACAGGGCAGCGTGATTTTGAAACAACCCCCTGGCTCAGTGCATTATCAGCAGAGACACTGGAAATATGGTAATTTGCAGCTGAGGCTTTTTTGGCATAATTATGGGATTTGCTGCACTTGCAACACAGTCATCTGCTGCATAGTTGTATTTGTTTAGAATAGGCTTCCTCTCCAACCCATCTCATTTACCTGTGTTGCTAATTGTGACAGAGAAGCTGGGGTGTTCTGCTTTGTTCAGCAAGGAGCCAAAATACACCCATAAATTGACTAGTTCCAAAGGATATCAACATTGATTATCTGCACCAAAGAAGCAGCATTTGCGTTCTCTTGAGAGAAAACCTAAATTTTCAAAGAAACTGGAACTTTGGCTCCCTGTTGCTAAAGTTAATAACTGGGACTATCCAGCCAATAAGCCCATAATTTGCACAGAAGATCCATTACCATAGACATTACCTTTGTGGTTGGCTATCTTCCAAGCAGATCAGGGCTAAACCTGGATATTGCTGTTATGACCACTAATGAAGACCAGCACAAGGTGCAGCTAATGAAGAATATAGAAGGGAGAGGATGTGGTGTAACGGCCAGAGCTGCAGACTTTGGAACTGGGGAAAGCATATGCTCAACATCCTGTGATTCTGGGCAAATCAAGTAATTTCCCTGTGACTACTAAAAATGCATGTGTCCTTGTGTAATGTAACTGGTGCCCATGGAAAGAGCTCCAAAACCTTTGGGTTGAGTTTGCCCTACATAAAACTACCAACAACAAAAAAAAAAGAGAGAGCACTAGGGGCAGTGAGACCATGCCACTCTGCTGGTCCTGGAAGACCAACAGCCAACCATCAAAGATCCTCAACGTGTATGTAGTCATACTCTATTTGCGAGATGTACAGGGCTTGTTCTCTAAACCACTTTGGTAGCGCTCAGAATCCTTTAACCCCCTCTGCAATCTATGCAATCTCCTTTTATTGCCAGCTCACACAGCAGCAACAATTAGTAAGAATTTACAACTTTCAAAACATTCTGAACATCTGTATAGTCTAGCAACAGGCAGCCATCTTCCTTCTTTTATTGCTGCTGCTCACAAGATAAGTAACCTTTACACTCTCCTTATCTATCTTATGACTGCCTTTAATATGTTTCTTTGTATATGTCTACTTAGACTTAATTGAACTGTATGTACCGTAATAAGATTGTTATGTGCCTTTGGCATGTTGACTTGCTCATTTTGAGCTATTTATGCCCTTAGGATCTCACCTTGTTCATTTTCGCCTATCTACGCCGTTATTATCAGTGCTTGAACCACTTGGCGCTTATTGCGCCTTTACACCCCCCACCCCTCTAATTCTGTCATCGTATTCACCGCCAACAATCCGAGTTTGAAGGACGCGGCTGGGCCTCGCTCTCACCAGCGCGGCCCCGCACGCGTACACACTCGTACCTCAAAGGCGCAGCGGGAGGAGCGGCGAGCTTCCTCCCGCGAATACACACAGCGTCTTTCAAAGACGCATACTTCAAGGCACAGCGGGAGGAGCCGTGAGCTTCCTCCCGCGAATACACACAGCGTCTTTGAAAGACGCACTGCCTTAGGCCATTAGTAAACTGATGGGGCCTTACGTGACCGGCTGCAATTTACCGGCGCGATAATCTGGACACGTTATTTATTTTAAAAGCGCTTACCGCCCAAATTTATTCCTCTCCTTCTGTGATCGCTATCCCAAGGCAAGCGCAATTAACTCGTCATGCCCACCTCCCTACATCAGAATTCAAGTCTCTCTTTCAATATTAGAGGAAAGGCCCTTCCACATCCTACCCTCACCCTGGTTTCAAGCTTAGATGACAGTTGAAGCACTGAGGAAAGGACTTCTTTTACGCCACTGCCCCCTCCTGGCCTGTATTTTATCTAATAACTTGCTACCAATCTTTTAACCCCTTATACCCTTCTTCATATAGCTAACCTCTTCTACCCCTTTAATTAATTATTATTATTTTTTTTAAAGGGGCAATGTTGAAAATAGATTAGAAGATCTTGTAAATAGGGCTTTAGGTAAACTGATGGGGTCGCTGGATGACACCATCAATAAAAAAATAGAAAGCCTCTCTAATCAACCTAATAACGATCCTGGTTGCTCTACTTGGCAAGATAAGTCTCAGAAGAAAAGGCCATCGGGTGACCACCCTCATAAAAAATCTAAAAAATCAAAAGGGGTCATTGAGGATGTACCGGATGAGGCCAGTGATAGACTCAGTGTATTCGACACTGCGGATGGGCATGACGGACCGGTTGTCCCTATAGACAGTGAATCTGATGAGCATCAAACTTATGAGCCAGAGATTGATCTGTCCTGCTCTTCAGAGTTCAACTCTGATTACGATGATACACCCACTGCCAAAAAAGGGACATCTGATAAGGCATCTTCAGCCTCTGGGTCTAAGGTTCTTGACTCATTTGGGGATAATATGTTCGACCCCCTGATGATAAAACATCCCCTCTCACCCGAATGGACCACCTCGCAACATGTGGCTAAATACATTACCTTCTGGATGAGGAGAGAGATATCTAAAGAGGTTAGATCTCGTCTACGGTCCGAATGCCCTCGCCCATCCCTCCCAGATATGATAACTAAGACTCCCGAACTCGACCCAAAGGTGGTGTCTTTCATTAACAAGGGTGGAAAAGACCCTAGAAGAGGCCTAGACAGAGGTCTAAAGTCCTGCCAGGACAGACTCCTCGACATTATTGGCCTACTTACTAAGATCTTTGAGATGGCTGAGTCAGCCTACCTAAGCAATAGTAAAGTCGACCCCAAAGAACTACGAGAATGGACACAGAGAGCTGTTTGCCTTCTTGGGAATGCGAACACGGCCCTATCAAATGAAAGAAGAAATATCATCCTTTTAAAACTGGATTCCAAGCTCATAGAGCTCGCAAATAAAGAAGGGGGAGCTTCTTCTCAAGGCCAATTTTTTGTTGATGACTTCATAAAGGAGATGGCGAAGTATGTTGGAATTTTCAGTTCCATACAGAAATCACAAAAAGAAATAAGAAAAGTTTTCCATGATAGAGTTTTTGGAAGGGCCGGGCGAACAAGGGTTCGGTTCTCCGGCTGCAGTATACCTTCCTCCAGACCCTACATAGCACGAGGCAATAGGTCCTTCCAAACCTATGGCTATTCCAACTTCTATCCCCAAAGACAAAGAGGAGGTCGCTTCCAGAACAACAGAGGCGATAGAAGACAGAGAGGATTCTCATCAGGTACATCATTTCAAAGATCCTTTACTTTCCCCTATAAAGGTGGGAGGGAGACTAGCCCAGTTCTCTGGAAACTGGAACCTAGTGACACAAGACTCTTGGGTACCTCAAATGGTCAAGGGATACCGAATAGAGTTCACAGACACTCCCTTCCAGGACAAAACCCCAAGGGAAATCCTCTTCTCTCAGGAACATTCGAAACTGGTAACAAAGGAGGTAGAAGACCTACTGGCCAAAGGCGCCATCAGGGAGACAACTCATCCCAAGGTTGGCTTTGTCAGCAACATATTTATGGTGGAGAAAAAGAACAAAGAGATGAGGCCTGTAATAAACCTAAAAGATTTGAACGAATGTGTGGTTTACCGCCACTTCAAAATGGAGGGCATATATCTCTTAAGGGACATCCTAAGAAAAGGGGATGGGTTAACAATACTAGATCTCAAAGACGCCTACCTTACTATCCCCATCTGGCCTCCTCACCAAAAATACCTCAGTTTTACATGCCAAAACAGAATGTGGGAAGTCTCCCGTCTACCTTCAGTGCCCTGGTGCTTCACAAAGGTACTCAGACCGGTAGTAGCATGGCTCAGGGCGAAGGGCGTAAGGTTAATTATATACCTAGACGACATCCTAATAATGGGTCAGTCCAAAGACATTGTATCCCTGCATACTCAGTGGGCGATAGAGATATTAGAAAAGTTAGGATTTGTGATAAATCTAAAAAAATTGTGCCTGACTCCAGCACAAGACACTCAATTCTTGGGATTCATTGTAGACACCCTCCGCACAGAACTTCGCCTACCCAGAGACAAACTAAAAAAGTTATGAAAGGAAATAAAGAAAGTCTTATAAGCAAAGACTATTACACTGAAAGACTTAGCGAAAATCCTGGGTCTCCTATCCTCTACCATCCAAGCCATATTCCCCGGACCACTCTATTATCGAGCGCTACAAAGACTAAAAAAGAGATGCCTTCGCACAAATCAATCATACTCTCAAATCTTGTCCTTAGATCAGGACTTGAGGGAGGAATTGGAATGGTGGCTCAAGAACGCACAAGCTTGGAACGGGAGAGCAATCTTCGGGGAGGAACCCGAATTGGTGATAGATTCAGAAGGAAGCCTAGAGGGTTGGGGAGCGAGATGCGGAAACTCTTCGACAGGGGGATGTTGGTCAGACCAAGAGAGGAACATGCACATCAACTGCTTGGAACTCCTAGCGGGCTCTTTCGCAGTCCGGAGTTTCACTCAAGAAAAGATGAAATGTTGTGTAATGCTTCACATGGACAACATTTCAGCAGTCCAATATGTGAGCAAGATGAGAGGTCCACACTCCAAAGACTTAGCGGAACTAGCGTACGACTTTTGGGGTTACTGTTTAAGCAAAGGAATTTCAGTTGTAGCACAACACATTCCTGGACTGAGCAATGGAGTAGCGACTGGTTCTCCAGAAACTTCAAAGACTCCAGCAATTGGAGACTGAACAGGGAGATATTCCTACACATCCATCACATATGGGGCCCTCTCAACATGGATCTCTTTGCAGACAGGCTGAATACTCAACTGACACCGTTTTTCAGCTGGAAACCAGACCCTCAAGCAGCTGGGTTGGACGCTTTCCTACAAGACTAGAGAGGTCTAAGGCCATATGCCTTCCCGCCATTTGTCATGCTACCCAGGTTCCTCTTACATACACGCAGACTCAGGGAAACAGTAGTAGTGGTAACTCCTCTTTGGAGATCTCAAGCATGGTTCCCTGTAATTCTAAAAATGTCAATAGACTTCCCTCTACTAATTCCCCACTTCCAGACCCTAGTTCTGGGTTTCAGGGAAATACATCCTCTGATAGAAGAAGGCTCCCTCACACTGATGGCATGGAAGATTTCCGGAGACAGTGGAAAATCTCCGGCCTTTCGCCAGATGCTTTCAGACTCATATCTGAGTCATGGGCTTCCGGCACGAGAAAGGCATATAGACTGGCATGGAATAAATGAATTTGCTGGTGTATTCAACGGGATATCAATACCATTTCAACTGATGTAGTCTATGTAATAAATTACCTAACAGAATTATTTGAATCTGGTTTATCCTATAGGACAGTAAATATCTATAGATCAGCCATCTCTGCTGGTCATTCCTTGATAGACGGACTACCTGTGGGTCAGAATACTTTGACAAGGAGGATTATGAGAAGCATTAGGGCCCTTAAACCTCCGATACCTAAGTACACCTTGGTTTGGGATGTTAAACTGATCCTTCAAGTTTTAGACAACTGGGGGGATAATCACTTTTTGTCACTTAAAAAACTCTATTATAAACTCACAACCCTCCTTTGTCTCGTTTCATTTAGATGTACTTCTGACGTTAGAGCTTTAGATGTCACCAGTAAAGCTTATCAACCTGAAGGAGTTTGCTTCTATATTAAAAGAAGAACTAAGACTCTTTCCTCAACCATTTTCTACCCTTACTTCTCTGGAAACACTAGACTGTGCGTGGTACAATGTTTGAAAGAATATGAAAGGAGAACTCTTAACTTGAGCAATGATGTCACACAACTTCTTATATCTCACAAAAGACCTCACAAAGCCGTTCTCCCCCCACCTTAGCTAGATGGGTGAAAGATGTCATGACTGAAGGGGAAGTGGACATATCTGTTTTTGGAGCTCATTCACTTAGAGGTGCCTCAGCCTCCAAAGCTTTCACCTTGGGAGAGAGTTTACAGGACATTTTAAGAGCAGCTGACTGGTCTCACAAATGCATGTTTAAAAGCTGCTACTTTAAACCAATGTCTAATGTAATTGATAATGTATTGAATGCACTTTGAACTTGCATAATATTGGCCTTCATGACAGGCCATAAAATGTAGATTTTCCACAGCCTGCTGAAAAGAAAATCTGGATTTTATTAAGCACACGGAGGCTAAGATTATGCCACCACTAATACCCGCCCGGGTAGATTAACGTATTATTTATTTTCTTTCAGAGTGACGAAATTTGGTCATGGAACCTTTCTTCTCCTGGAGTTATTCATCAGGAATTTGTCTGGATTAAAGTTTATACCATTCGCAGCGCAGAATAAAAGAAGGAAGATGGCTGCCTGTTGCTAGACTATATAAATGTTCAGAATGTTTTGATAGTTCGGTCAAACAAAATGGACAAGTTTCATGACTCAAAGCAAACTTTTTTCGCTGTCATTGTTGAAAACAACGTGAAAGGAGGGAGAGCACAACTGCTGTGTAAGAAACCCCTCACCCACCTACCTAGTAGGTGGCATGCTTCATCATCGGGGCCCAACTGGATTGTCTAGCACAATCCAGTTGTGCTACAACGCCTGAGATACAGCGGAGCAGGGTTTTGAGCAGTAAGTGGAGTGCTATATGTGAAGTGATTTAAGAGTTAAAAAAGTCTCTGGGAGATGCCCTATGAAAAAACTTTAATTATAAGGGTCCCAAGACTAATGTAAAAAATGGGTTTTGCGGGATACGTAATTAGGAATGTTATTTTCCTTATATCCCTAGTAACTAAGGTCAACTAGTTTCAGCCTTCTTGATGGTTCTAGAGGCTTTCGTCAGGACCAGCCAAAATTAATAATAAAAATAATTTTGATGAATGGCCGTAAAAACAATGTACAGGCCACGTGTAAATATCAGCACACACCCTAAAGTGTGCTGTGAGTGTAGTGAAAAGGTACTCACAGTAACTCCGTTTTGGATTACCTGAAAATGAAGAATTAATTTAGATATGGGGAACAGTTGTGAATCATGCATATATACTAAATGAATGCTCCTTTCTACTAAAAGGCTAGTGATCTCGAGCCAAACTGATTTTGTGAGAGTGCATGAACACTATAGAGGCTTGCGTGGCTACAATGTGCCCCACGGGATCCGTAAGTGAGTAATTGTTGTAGTATTGGGGCACATGGTGCGCATATTCGTTATCCATTATGTGCGTGCCTATAGCGCGGTCATACACATATTGTACGTATTAAGTTGTGACTGTGCAAGTATTGAAGACACTAGTAGCTGATGTGCTAAAGTGGCCAAGTGCGCGTGCAGTATTGTAATAGGATGTTTACATGGTGGTATATATAAACATTGTGTCCGCTGTGTGTGACGTTCAGCAGACAGACACTCGTGATTAAAATTGAAAGACAAACAACAAATAGATGACAGACAACATAAAATACAGTCTCACTTGAGTAGAGAGGTTGTTATGCCTCTGGAAATAGAACGCCGTATGATTCTCCGCTTGCCCTTAATGGAGAAGGAAATGGCGAAGAGATTTTTTTAAACGCGTTACCGCACATTACAGGAAAAAGGGGGTTAGAGCGGTGTGGTATTGAGGGTCTAGACGGGACCATGGTTGACCCGTTTTGTACTCACAGTTTGTAAGGGAGGACAGGTCCGAAATACCTAGGGCGGTGATCGGTTCCGCTTGTTCAGCGCCGATACACAGATGGGGAGTGGTTAAGAGGCCGGCAAACAGGAAGTTGCGCGTTGCCGCTAGGAAGACTAGAACGCTTTACACGCGAATGGAAATGAAAGAAATATTACTCGGTATCCCGTATTCGGAGCACTGAGTAGAGGTGACACGAAAAAAAGGAAATTGTAGTAGATCTACGGGCGATGTAAATACACATTTTAAAAAGGGGGGGGAAAGTATTAGCTGACTTCAACGTGGCACAAACAATTTCTCAGAGCGCCGATTGGGAAAATCTTTCTGAGAAAAAAAGAACACGCATCAGAACAATATTACACGGGGTAATACTGACTGAATATTTGCGTTCCAACACAGCCCCAAAAGGCCTAATAGTAACTAACGCGCCACGCATCTTCTTAGACGATGCAGCATTCCGTAGAGACTGGGCACAAATTGCATGGCACTGCACAAGAGACTGGATCATTCTGATCATCCAAACAGCAAAAAGACTTTCAGATGCGATCCTTATAGAAATCCAGGCAACTGAACAACACTTCAAAACCACATTAACATCATATAAGAAAAGACTAGAGGAGGTCAATAAAGAAATAGCAGATTACAAAGAAGAGCTTACACAATCCAAGATCCAACAATTTCAAAAAGACTTGAAAAAATTCTCATATGTCAAAACATATCCATATTCTGACGCAGACTACAAAACCCCAACGAGATCTAGCCACTCTATATCTTCAGAAGAAGGTTCCTCAATACATAGTGGTGGCAGTAATGAGAGCTCAGGATCAGAGAAAAGTTACTATACAAACAGACAACGAGGAAGAGGCAGAGGAAGAAACACACACTGGCAACAACCATGGCCCAACATGCACCCAGGAATGGTACCCAATTACCCGGCTCCTTTCCCTCCCATGACTCAACCAATGTTCTATGGCTGGAACCCACAATTTCAACAACCCCACCCCCAATTTGGCAACCCCAACCAACGGTTTCCTTTTTTAGGATCAGGCCAGAGGGGACGCGGAAGACGCCAACGAGGAAGCCAAGTACACTGGGAAGACAACCAGAACCCAAGTGCCAACACACGCAGCAGGACGAAGGAACCCCAGCCGAGCACAAGCAGAGCCTAATAACCAATCTTTCAAACCATACTCTTACAACAGCGGAGGAACAGGTCCTCAATAGAGGCCTTGGTTTTTCACCCACAGCGAAACTTGATAAATTCAAATTACACTTGAATTATCAGAATTCTTTCGTAAGCTTAAACTCAAAGCTTTCTTTGAAAACTCACCGAATAAGGAGTCACAACAAGAAGCAAAAGGTGACACCACCCTTAAATTGAAATCAACTTTCATTCCTCCTCCTCATACAACACCAGCCAAACTCATCGCATTCGAACAAGCGATATACAAAGGCATAGAGAACACTCATGAGAACAAAGGATTTAACAACACTACAACTCAACAGTTCAATGCCATCCGTAGTCTCAAAAACAACAGAGACATTATCATCAAACCAGCTGATAAAGGAGGAGGGATAGTTATTCAAAACCGGAATGCCTACCATCTAGAATGCACACGCCTCCTAGATGATCCAAAGAATTATAAAGTGCTGAACGAAGATCCCACTAACAGAGTCAAGACCAAAATTGACATCATGGTTCACGAAGCAGAATCAAATGGCTACATTAGCAAACAAGAGGCATTATTCCTTACCTCAGGTGGAAAAACCATTCCATACTTCTACACCATCCCAAAAATACATAAAAATAAAACACCACCACCGGGCAGACACATCGTCTCTGGAATAGGCTCATTGCTTGAACCCCTGTCCCGCTTCTGTGATTTCTATCTACAGCCTATAGTTCAGTCAACTCCTGCGTACTTAAAAGATACTAAAGACTTACTGAGCCAAATTAACAACCTGGAATTCAACCCTACTACATCCATCCTTGTAAGTCTAGACATTGAGAGCCTCTATACCAGCCTACCCCAAGATGACACCCTAGAGGTTCTCCGCACCTCCCTTGATAAAACAATCTGGGAGTATAACACCCCAAAATCATTCATAATGGATTGTGCGGAAATAGCCCTCAAAGACAATTTTTTCGAATATGAGGGTACCCTCTTCCTACAGCAGTACGGAACTTCTATGGGGAGCACCTTCGCTCCTAGTGTAGCGGGGCTGTACGTGTCTAATTTTGAAGAACTATATATCCTCAACCCTCAATCAATTTACAATCAAGACATCACGTTCTACAAAAGATACATCGATGATGTATTCTTAATTTGGACAAGTAACAACCAAAGACTTAATGAATTCCTGAATTGGATTAACACACTAGACCGAAACCTACGATTTACTCACACCATAAGCAATACCAAAATCACCTTTCTAGACCTGGAAATTGAAGCAAAAGATGGAATACTGATGACTAAAACTCACTTTAAACCAACAGCGAAAAATTCTCTTCTGCATTTCCAGAGTTTCCACCCTAGGCCTCTAAGGGACAATTTGCCATTCGGCCAATACCTCAGATTGCGCCGAAACTGTAGTGATCTTAAAGATTTCAAAAACCAATCAGAAGAACTAACTACAAAACTTCAAAACCGTGGATACCCAAACAAAGTTATCCACAAAGCACAAAAAAGAGCCCGTAACCAAAACCGTGAAGGTCTACTGGAACCCAAGAGGAATCTGTCAACTACCATACCACTCACGTGTGTAACCACCTTTAACACCATCTCCAATCAAGTAGCAAAATTGATACAAAACAATTGGAAAATTGTAACCTCAGGCAAACTACAATGGGAAAAACCTCTATTTTCATACAAGAGGTCCCATAATCTCAGAGACAGCCTAGTACCGACCAGGCCAAAAAAGACTCTGAGCATGCCTAGCACAGTTTTGAATGCATGGGGACTTCCAGAAGTGACAGGCCACTACCCATGTGGCAACTGCAGCATTTGCCATCTCATCGAACCCACGAAAACACTCAATCTTGAACAGGACAAAATCTGGACAATCAAGGAACATACCAACTGCAATTCGGCAAACGTCATCTACCTCATCACATGCCCATGTAAATTGCGATACGTTGGGATGACCACCAGAAAGGTTAAAACCAGAATCTGCGAGCATCGCAGTAACATCCGCTGCAAACGCAGCACGACAAGACTTACTGAACACTACCTAGCCAAGGGACATACCACCAATGACATGTCATGGGTCATAATTGAACAACTAGACCCCAGCCCTACCGACATCCAGGAACGTCTTTTCGAAAAAGAACAACGCTGGGTATATAGACTCTCAACCCACATTACAGGACTTAACGATAATGTACCCTGGAACAGCATACATCGGCATTGATGACAGCGAATCACTGCGTTTGATCACTCTATAGTCTGGAAATATATGACCTGTTCAGTCTTGTGCAATCATCAATTTTTATACTGTGCAGACCCCTACGCCCTTCACCGTAACTTCCATCTGATCTGCACCCAGTACCGCTACACTTAAAACTCATCACGTAGTGGTAGCTTGTTATCCTTTTCCTCTCCCTTCTAATACATAGGCATAGAGTGCCTCGTAGGATGCCTCCTATTTAAATAATGAGGAGCTCTTCACTCTGTCCCACAAGGTACTCTTTTTTTCCCCCCCTTTTTTAAAATGTGTATTTACATCGCCCGTAGATCTACTACAATTTCCTTTTTTTCGTGTCACCTCTACTCAGTGCTCCGAATACGGATACCGAGTAATATTTCTTTCATTTCCATTCGCGTGTAAAGCGTTCTAGTCTTCCTAGCGGCAACGCGCAACTTCCTGTTTGCCGGCCTCTTAACCACTCCCCATCTGTGTATCGGCGCTGAACAAGCGGAACCGATCGCCGCCCTAGGTATTTCGGACCTGTCCTCCCTTACAAACTGTGAGTACAAAACGGGTCAACCATGGTCCCGTCTAGACCCTCAATACCACACCGCTCTAACCCCCTTTTTCCTGTAATGTGCGGTAACGCGTTTAAAAAAATCTCTTCGCCATTTCCTTCTCCATTAAGGGCAAGCGGAGAATCATACGGCGTTCTATTTCCAGAGGCATAACAACCTCTCTACTCAAGTGAGACTGTATTTTATGTTGTCTGTCATCTATTTGTTGTTTGTCTTTCAATTTTAATCACGAGTGTCTGTCTGCTGAACGTCACACACAGCGGACACAATGTTTATATATACCACCATGTAAACATCCTATTACAATACTGCACGCGCACTTGGCCACTTTAGCACATCAGCTACTAGTGTCTTCAATACTTGCACAGTCACAACTTAATACGTACAATATGTGTATGACCGCGCTATAGGCACGCACATAATGGATAACGAATATGCGCACCATGTGCCCCAATACTACAACAATTACTCACTTACGGATCTCGTGGGGCACATTGTAGCCACGCAAGCCTCTATAGTGTTCATGCACTCTCACAAAATCAGTTTGGCTCGAGATCACTAGCCTTTTAGTAGAAAGGAGCATTCATTTAGTATATATGCATGATTCACAACTGTTCCCCATATCTAAATTAATTCTTCATTTTCAGGTAATCCAAAACGGAGTTACTGTGAGTACCTTTTCACTACACTCACAGCACACTTTAGGGTGTGTGCTGATATTTACACGTGGCCTGTACATTGTTTTTACGGCCATTCATCAAAATTATTTTTATTATTAATTTTGGCTGGTCCTGACGAAAGCCTCTAGAACCATCAAGAAGGCTGAAACTAGTTGACCTTAGTTACTAGGGATATAAGGAAAATAACATTCCTAATTACGTATCCCGCAAAACCCCTTTTTTACATTAGTCTTGGGACCCTTATAATTAAAGTTTTTTCATAGGGCATCTCCCAGAGACTTTTTTAACTCTTAAATCACTTCACATATAGCACTCCACTTACTGCTCAAAACCCTGCTCCGCTGTATCTCAGGCGTTGTAGCACAACTGGATTGTGCTAGACAATCCAGTTGGGCCCCGATGATGAAGCATGCCACCTACTAGGTAGGTGGGTGAGGGGTTTCTTACACAGCAGTTGTGCTCTCCCTCCTTTCACGTTGTTTTCAACAATGACAGCGAAAAAAGTTTGCTTTGAGTCATGAAACTTGTCCATTTTGTTTGACCATATTGTTTTGGGGAAGAGGACAAGTTTTTCTTTTTCCTCGCTCTCTTGTTGTTCTTATTTGTTTTGATAGTTCTACATTCTTACTAATTGTTGCTGCTGTGTGGGCTGGCAATAAAAGGAGATTGCATAATCTTAGCCTCCGTGTCCTTAATAAAATCCAGATTTTCTTTTCAGCAGGCTGTGGAAAATCTACATTGTCCCTGCTGGAGCAGAGTTTTCATTTAGAAAATTCAGGGGCTTTTGAAGCTCTGGTATGTCTATGCGTTTTATTAAATATTAATAAATAACAAATTAATTATTTGTCTTGTGCAAGTGTGTTTTTATTAATCAATTCGTTTGTCTTAACATAAGAGAAAGTTACACGAGGGTTAGCATGTGTGTGCTGTTTCTGTTTCCTAAAAAATAACGTGCAAGTTTTCATGTTTAAACGTTGCTGTGTGCTGTTTATTTTAAGCACAAAATGCTGTCTGAATTAATGCTTTTTATGTCGCAAAAGCTAGATAAATGCATACACATAAGGGTATTAGTGGGGTTAACACTGTTTAATCATTATGCTGTAGTAACGTTGTTTTTATTTCTTTTAATTGAGATGGTCTATTGTGGCCTATGGAGGCCTAATCCATGATGGCTGATTTTATGAGCCTGGCCTCGAGTGAATATGTGAAAGACGTGACGAGGGAGACCCCTGCTGGAAATGGTCTTGAAGTTGACTGACCATGGTCCTTCTATAAAACTTTCCATGAGGACAGCAGCAGTTGTTGGGAGTTCTCCAAGAAAAGTGAAAGTGTCCTTGGCAATCTCGAAAGACAAAGGAGCCTTAGAGGGAAACTCTGAACTGTGGCTCGATGGCCGAGGAGAAGCCGGATTAAATGTGATACATGTTTTATTTTCTTGGTTCCTGTTCCGTAGTCTTCGCTATGTGTATTTTTCCTGAGCGGAGGTTCACAAATGTTGCAATGTTGCATCCTTTCCTTCTCGCTCTGCTCAGTGATTCAGTGTATCCTTGCAAACTTGATGTGTGTTTCCATTGTAATTCTTACTATAAAAACTGTTAGCTTAGAGAGGGATCTCCCCACTCTTTTGGCCACCCTTTTGCCACTTGCCATTTTACCTTTGCTGCGTGAAGTTGCGTTGCTGAGGATTGATGCTGAGGACTTCGTCTTGAGAGACATTTACCGAGAGACTTGTCCTGACCCGTTCTGACATTTAGTTAGAATAGGTAACTATGAGAAATGATTTATTCTGATTGATTTTACTTTGACTAATTTTAGATAAAGCAATATAATTTTAAACATGGTGTTGAACTTTCTTTCTTGTCAATTATTGGGTTTATATTTTTGATCATTATTGTATATGTTGTGTAGATTATGTTATTGATTAGGACAGTCACTAAATCAGATCTGATCGACCTGATATTGATGCACGGTGTTTAGGTGTTTTCTTTCCACAGGTTTATTGCTGGTAGAGTATTTGAGCGTATGTTAGTGAAATGGGCCCTAGCGTATGATGAATGTATGTGCGTGTAACTGTGTGATTACTCTATCCGTGGTAGTGGGCATATTTTAGATACCCTGATCTCTATCAATTTCCTGGTAGCAGAGGATGGTTTTAGATGGTTGTCTTGATCTGATAAGATTGCTTGTACATTGGCTTATTGATTATTGATTTTATTTTGTCGATATTGGTATATGTACTAATATTATATGTTAAAGTCGTCATGTTGAGTTATATGTAGTGCTTCTGGAACTTGGAAGCTGTTGTAGCAGTTCCGTAGTAGGGCAGAGGGAAGTATATGCTGCTCTCGGGAAAGACGGGATTGTAAGGAATAACGTGTGACAATTGAAGTTGCGCGTTCACATTGTCTGGGTTCGGAATCAGTGACATCGTCGTATGTTACTATTAGAATATATTTCTGGTATGTAAAGAGTGTGTATCGTAGTGAAGGTTATCTTTGAAACTCTGGTCTTAAGTCCCAGGGATCCGTAAGGATTTCCGTTAAAGCTTATCGCGGGAGGAGTAATAGGTATTCTCTGAGCTTGTGTGAGGAACTGGGCGAAGTTGCTTAGTTAATGTATGTTATAATTCTGTAGTGGGACAGATTGTGCACTGTTTCCCGAGAACAGGATTCTGTGTGCATGTACTATATTTTTCTTGCATGAATGTGCGTGAATGTATATACATTTATTGATTGTAAGACTCTTTGGATAAGTCCTAGAGGAAACAGTTATGAGATGTATGAAAGTTTGTTGACTCTTGAAAAATAGACTCTCTTTTACTATTCTGTGGTTAGCGAAGCAGACAATGGAGATGTTTTTATGTTGTAACTAATAGATTTTGTAGAAATTTTGACACGAAGTCTACTGAGAGATTTTGTAAAGGAGGGGTAGACGAGTGACAGAAGACAGAGACAAACTGCAGCGACTGTTGACGTCAGAAAGTCCGCGCTCTGATTGGATGGTGGATCAGAATAGGGTTCGCACTAGGATTGGTGCGTTAGTGTGAGTCGCGCAGGGATTGGAAGAGCTATTTAGTGACGTAAACGCTCCAGGATTGATGCGTTAGTGTGAGTCGCGCTGCAATTGGTTGAAAAGCTCGTATTGTATATTTATAATACGGAAAGAGTAGAGAGTTTTAGTAAGCGCTAAAATGTATTATCAAGAGGAAAAAAAGAAAAAAACGTTCTTTGGGAAAGTTAAAAAGTGGTTTACCAAGGATAAAGAGGTTAAAACGAGAGAGGGTGAGTTGCTACCTCCAGCGAAAACACCTGCATCCTTCATGGTTGCGAAATATGGATTACATACCTGTATATGGTTGCAGAATTGGGTTAGGTATACTAAAGAAGATGGTGTTCTAGCATTTCCAGAACATGGTTCATTTAATTTGGCTGTGTTGAGAAATTTACGGGAAAAGATGGTACGTCTGGACCCGAAGCCGAGACCTACGCAGTTCGAGGCTTTAGTGGAATGGGAAGAGGAAGTTCATGAGCGAGAAAAGCAAAGGTCTGGAGGGTATTACAGGAATATGTTTGGGAGGAGACATGATCGTGAGACACATCATGATCGGATGAAAAGATGGCGAGATGTTAATATGTCAGAGGGATTATATCCTATGAGAACAATTGAAGAAGGAGCAGTTGGAATTAATGAGTATGATGATGAGGTCTTAAATGACATGATTTACAAGAGACCACCTCCATATAGACCAGAACCAGATGAGAGTACACCAGTTGTTTCTCCGATAAGAGATACAGTCTGTATTATTGAAAAAGAAAAAATGACACCTGAATCAAGAAGTAGTAGTTCTTTCAGGGAGAGAGAAAATCGAAGTAGTGAGGAAAATGCTAGAAAATTAGCAAAAACGACAACAGAACTGACTGAGAAAATTAGGGAGTTAACGAAGAATCTGGAAGCTGTTACGGTGCCTGTAACAATAGGTCCAGTTATGCCTGTGTTTGACAAACAGAGAGCAGGTGAGAATGGACTAGTGATTCCATATGTTGGGAATAATCTGACAAATTCAGTTGGTCCTTCAGGAGATTCAGATAAAAGAGCAGAAAGAAGTGACCCGAGACAAACAAGACATGACACATGTAGTGAACTATTGGATACTAGTGAACCTGGTTGTTCAGGGATGCCAATTTTAGAACCGCAGAAGAGAGTGGTTCCAGTGAGAAAAACTTCTGAAATAACAGTTGATGATTTGAATGATTGGATGAAGGTTCTTCAGAAAAAGGATAAGGATTCACAAGTTATTGATGTGGCTAGGTTACGTATAGAATTAGAAGAGCTTGTGACAGGAACAGTTCCAATAGAAATCCTGAAGAGTCATCATGATGGTGAGCTATTGTTTATGTGTAAAAGTGTTACCTGGAGAGCAAGGAATACACATGACAGGTTAAGAGCAATAGCAAATGAACAAGGAGTTGACATTGATAAAGTAAAAGCTTTACAGAGAACTTACAGGATGGATTTTACAGAGAAGGACATTGAAAATTTGAATGCTTCTGGTAGAACAGGACAGATTAAAGAAATGGTGGCATTACTGCGAAGATGGGGTGATGTTGAAAAGTGGAAGGATAGGTGGTATAAGAAAAGAGAGGAATCTGTAGATAGAACAACTTATTCAGCATTTCCAGTGAGAGAAAAAGAGAAACCAGTGGATAATTATCCTATGAGAGAAATACCTGGAGGAGGATATGTACATGTTCCATGGACCAGACTGGATATTTTATCATTTACGAATGATTTTCCTCGATTGAGAGAAAAGCCCGTCGAGTGGTATAGGCAGGTAGACAGGTTTGTGAAATTGTCAAAAGTGCTGTGGGTTGACCTGAATAGTCTGTTTGATATAATTGTTCCAGCAGACTTGTGGACTGAGTGTAAAATAGTTGTGAGTTGGCCTACTGAGGAATATCCAAGAGATCCAAGAACAGGGGCACCAGATCCAGAAGTGATGAGGAAGTATGATCAGGTGATGGTATACCTGAAGAGTAAAGTTCCTCCAAAAGAGACAGACTGGGTTAAGATAGATCGAACACAACAGGAAGCAAAAGAATCAGTTCATGCTTTTTAGGAGAGGCTGATACTGGCTTTTAAACAATTCAGTGGAGACGAACACCTGGGTGATAAAGATTTGAGTCACTTTGTATACAGATTTGTATATGGTCTAAGACCTGAAATTGGTGAGAGAATTCGTGAGCACACAGTGGATTGGCAGAGTAAAAAAGTAGATGAGATTCTGAGACATGCAAAATACTTCAGTGATGAAATTGAAGCAAAACAAAGAAAGCTGAAAGAGAAAGCAATGTGGGCACAAGTGAAAGTTGCAGAAAGACAGGAAGCACAGTTAGTGGAACAGGCGAATAATCCAGGAAATAATGCAGGAAATAGACCCAGATATGCAGGAAAAGGGAAAGGAAGTCTTGAGGAAGCAAAGAAAAAGTTCCCTTGTCACAACTGTGGCCAGCTGGGACATTGGAGATCTGAATGTCCTAATCCACCATTAGTGAGTGATGAGAATAAACCTTTTAAATCAACAGGTGCAGAACCAGAATGAAGGGAATAATCAACAGCAACAACAGAAAGTTGTGAGACAGCAGAGTCAAGAGCCAAAACCGCCCTTGCCGCAGAATAGAGGGGTACAAAAATATAATCAGGACTCGGGATTCTACAATGATGAGCAGGTAAACAAACCAAGACGTTCTAACAAAGTACAGCAGTACTTGTTAAAGAGTGAAGGGAGTGAGTCTGAGGGTGATTATTGACGGTGCCGAAGAGAGGAGGAAGAGTGCATACTTGGTGCAACTCTAGAAATAGACCAGGCAGGACCATTTGTGGATGGGAAAATAAATGAGGAGAGTGTTACTTTTTTGGTAGACACAGGTGCGACAAGATCAACTGTCAGGTCAACAGATGTTAAAAATCTTCCTCTCTCGGATGAAGCAATCCAAGTAGTTGGTGTAGCCAATACACAAATCAGAACACGTCTTACTGAACCAGTAAGAGTACAGATAGGGAAATTTTCAGACATGCACAGATTTATTGTCTGTGATACGAGTCCAGTGAACCTGTTAGGTAGGGACTTATTGTGTAAGATGAATTGCACAATTTTTTGTACACCAGATGGAATAGCTTTTGAGACACCAGATGATGATGTTTTCTACCGAATGACTTTAGAAAATAGAGAAAGTGAGTTAATTGGTGCATTTGCTGTGTTTAATCCGGAGGATTTGCCTCAAGAGCTGAGAGACACAGTGAAAAGAGTAGTTTGGGATTTTACAGGAGAGGATGTGGGATTGATGAATAATGTAGATCCAGTGAAAATTGCAGTGAAAGAGGGAATTACATATCCTAACATTCCTCAGTACAAAATGACACCAGATATAATTGAAGGGATAACTCCTATAATTGAGAAAATGATTCAGCAGGGAGTTTTGAGAGAACTACTGAGTAGTCCGTGTAATTCACCGATAATGGGACTGAAAAAGCCCAATGGCAAATTTAGGATCGTGCAAGATCTGAGAAAAGTTAATCAAATTGTGGTGGCATGTTGTCCTATTGTGCCAAATCCATCAGTGATTTTGTATCAAATTCCACATGATGCTGAGTGGTATACAGTGATTGATTTGTGTCATGCGTTCTTTTCAATTCCATTGCATCATGACAGCCAGCCGATTTTTGCATTTAGGTTTGGCCAGCGTATCTTAGCATGGTGTCGAATCCCACAGGGGTATACAGAGAGTCCTTCGATATTCAATCAGTTATTGAAGAAATCATTGGAGAGTTTGATTATGCCTGAAAACTCAGTGTTAGTGCAGTACATTGATGACCTACTGGTGGCATCAAAAACACGTGAAGCTTGTGAAGTAGATACCATAGCTTTACTGAATCATCTGGCAGATGGAGGGTTAAAGGTATCTCCAGCCAAATTGCAATTTTGCAAGAAAGAGGTGCATTATCTTGGACACAATATTGAAAAAGGTCTGAGAAAAGTGACTACCGACAGGATCAGAATAATTAGGGAAATGAAAGCTCCAAAGACCCAGAGAGAAGTGAGAATGTTCCTGGGTATGGTGGGTTATTGTCGTCAGTGGATAATTAATTTTTCCCTGATAGCAAAGCCACTGATTAAATTGACAAAAAGTGAAATGACAGATCCATTAGATCTGGATGCAGAACAATTGGCAGCATTTGAAGAGCTCAAAAGTAAAATGTGTGAGGCTCCAGCTTTGGGTATGCCTGACTATGAGAAAGAATTTGAGCTGTACTGCAGTGAGAGAAATGGATGTGCACTTTCAGTGTTAATCCAGAAACATGGACAATTGAGAAGGCCTATTGCGTACTTCTCATCGACACTTGACCCTGTAGCTGTGGGTTTACCAGGTTGTCTGAAATCTGTGGCTGCAACATGCAGGAGTCTGGAACAGAGTGAGGGAATCATAATGGGATATCCTGTAAGGGTATTCGTACCTCACAATGTGGCAATTCTTTTGACAAGAAGCAGAACTCAGTACATGTCACAAAGTCGGTTGACTAAGTATGAAAAGGTGATTCTGGGTGCATCAAATGTGACTCTTGAGAGATGTGTGAATGTGAATCCAGCGACGCTTTTGCCGGATATTGAAAATGTGGGTATAAAAATGGAAGATGATCATGATTGTTTGGATGTGCTTGAGTACTGTACAAAACCAAGACCAGACATAAGGGATATTCCCTTACCTGAGAATGACCATGTCTTGTTTGTGGATGGATCATGCTTGAGGAATGATGATGGTGTGCTATGTGCAGCATATGCGGTGTGCAAAGTTTCAGAGGTCATGGAAGCATCACCATTGAAAGGAGTGAAATCTGCGCAAGTTGCTGAATTAATAGCATTGACAAAAGCTTGTGAGATTGGGAAAGATTTGAGGACGACTGTGTTGACTGATAGTCAGTATGGATTTGGAGTGGTGCATGATTTTGGCCAACTTTGGCTACAAAGAGGTTTCTTGACATCGAGTGGAACTCCAATAAAGAATGCTGAAATGATTGGAAAATTGCTTGAGGCGATACAGCTGCCTAAGGAGTTAGCAGTTGTAAAGTGTGCTGCCCATGGTCAGGGGGAGGATTTTATAACGATTGGAAATAGGTACGCCAATGATGTTGCACAGTACTGTGCCAAGACCAATCAGTCCATTAACAGGGAAAGAGAAGGGGAAATGTCTTTTCTTTCTGTGATGTTTACTAATGTCCTAGAGACCTGGGATGAAGTGAAGCAGTTACAAGATGAGGCAGGAGATGAAGAGAAACAAGATTGGATTAAGGCAGGATGTGCTCCAAGAGAAACAGACCATGTTTGGGTCTACAGAGATGGCAGACCAGTGATGCCTAACTCTATCTTGTCGTCAATGGCAAGGATGTATCATGGTCAGGGACATTTGGGAAGAGACGCGATGGTTAGGTCGTTTAAACAAACCTGGTACAATGCAAAGTTCAGGACAATTGCAGAGAGCATCTGTCAGAGGTGTTTAGTTTGTCAGCAATTTAACACTGGGAAAAAGACAGTGGTGAGTCTGGGAACAATAGGCAGAGAAGGAGGTCCTTTTACAAGAATGCAGATTGATTTCATTGAAATGCCCCAAGTGAACAGACTGAGGTATGTTCTAGTGGTAGTCTGTTTGTTTTCAAGGTGGGTGGAAGCTTACCCGACTAGAAGAAATGATGGATTAACAGTGGCAAAGTTACTGTTGAGGGAGTTGATTCCTAGGTACGGGTTTCCAGTTACAGTTGAGTCTGATAGAGGTAGACACTTTCAGAATGAGCTCATGGGTTTGATTTGTGAAGCATTGAAAATACAGCAGAAGCTACATTGTGCATACCGACCAGAGGCTTCTGGTGTGGTTGAGCAGATTAATGGCACAATCAAGAATAGGATTGGAAAAATGTGCTTAGCCACTGGCATGAAATGGCCAGATGTTTTGCCTTTAGTTCTGATGACAATGAGATCTACTCCAGATAGAACTACTGGTTTGAGCCCGCATGAAATAATCATGGGACGTGCTATGCGCCATGCATTCGTGCCTGTGAATAAGTTGGTGACAATAACTGATGACATGATTTTGGATTACTGTAAAGGCCTGGCTGACGCAGTTCATTCTGTGTTTCACCAGGTTGGAGAAGAAGCTACCACACTTGAGAAGAAGCAAGCCCATGATCTGAGTCCAGGAGACTGGGTGAGGATTAAGGTACATAGAAGAAGAAATAATTTGATTCCAAGGTGGGGAAGGCCGAGACAAGTTATTCTGACTACAACGACTGCAGTAAAGTGTGCTGGAGTGAAGCACTGGGTACATGCAAGTCATACTCTGAGAGTTCCAAATCCAAAAGAAGGGACTGGTAAAGAGTATTTTGAAGAGTCAGATTCCAGTGATGATGAAGATACTGATGATACGGAATCAGTGAGAAAAGAAGCAGAGAGAGCTTCAAGAGAATCACTGCGAGTATCAGAGAGAAGATCAGATTCTGTAAGAGAGCCTGAAGTTTCAAACAGCAGTGAAGGAAAAAGAAAAGAAAAAAGAAATCACACAGAGACTACTCCTGAATCAGAAGAGGAGGAGATTGAAGAACCACTTGAGATTATACTTGAAGAAGTAGGGTCAGAAGAAGATAGAGAGGGACAGATTGCGGAAGACCCTCGAGGAGGTGTAGGGAACATTCATGAGGAGTTAGGTGAAGGGACAAGTAGACAGCAAGAAGATTGCGTGTCGGAGACCCGAGGAGGGACAGGAGTAGGGAAGTCTCAAACAGTGGTGAAAAAATCTGTAGAGAAGAAGAAAACTGCTGGAAAACGGAAACAAGAGGTACTTGAAACAGATGATGAAGATGAACAAACAGAGGGTCGAGTTCTGAGAAAGAGAACTTGGATTGGAGAAAGGAGTAATAAAGAAATAAAACCGAAAAAGGTGTTAAGAGGAGACCGTTGGCCTAACAACAGAGTTAAGAGGCTGAGATACAGAGTAATAAGAGCAAATTCATCGAAAGCTGAACAAGTGAATGAAGTTTCGAGTCAAAGTTCAAAAGCTGAAGGAGAAGAATCAAAGGAATCAAACGAACCAGTAGAAATAAAAAGAGTAAGAAGACCCAACCAAAAGTACAGATCACCGGAATGGTCTTATGTGGCACTGTCTGAAGGAGGAGAAGAAGAAACAGTGACTCGAGATAATCCGGAAGTGGTCTTGAGAGAAGTGGTTGAGGAAGATACTGGTGAAATTTTGAAAGTACTCTTGACTGACATCGGAGAAGAGTCGAGTACTGAGGATCTTGACGTTGGAGATCTGATACAATTTGATGTTGAAGAAATTGAAGTGAAGAATGACAAGTATCCAAACTGAGTGAAAGAAGGATTCACTTGGATCAAGTGAACGAAGAGATCATTTGGATAAACTGAAAGCTGAAGAATTGCTGAAGAATTGAAGAAGTTCAAACAGTAGTGGAGTAGTAGAGGCTAAACTAAAACTAAAATGGCTAACATAGAGGATAATAGTAATAGATGTGCCTTCTTTAAGAGGTGGTGTAGAATGTGCTGCTGTTGTACTGGATTATTAATGCTTCTATGGGGTGTTTTACTTTTATTAGTTACTTTTAGAGTAGAATTTGGAATGAATATAGAAAATGTAACAAATGTAGAGAAGAATTCACAAAAAGTAGTTCCAATTAGAAGTAGTAGTTACACACACAAAGATAGGTCAATTAATAATTTTTCTAGTAATGTTTTTTCTAAACTGTTATATGAATATGTGAAGACAATGGAAGTAAGGGATTGCTACGTCTGTATGCAATTACCTGCATCTGTCTCAGAGGGTGTTACTTATCACCATTTACCAGCTACATATGGTATTTCTTGTAGTATTTTAAGTAGTGTTTTTTATCTGTTAGGGAAAGTAGATTATAAGATGTCTAACAGAGATAGTATTTTTGGGCACTTGCCAATGAACAAAGAGTTGAATCCAGCTAAAGAAGCTAACACTTTTGGTGAGATTTTTATTGAAGAAAAAGGATTAACATTAGATTACATTTTTAAGAATAATTTAACTTGCAGTTTGAAAGAAGAGGAGAGAGCTTTCCTGGATATGGTAGAAGAAAGGAGAGTGAACATGCATGAGAAAGGGGGAAAATATGAAGTGAGTGAGACAATTTGGGACATTGAGATGGGAAAAGAGTTGAAGAATGGGGCTAGTCCAACTTTAGCTCTAGATGTGCCACAGAAGGGTAAACTTTGCATTACCAGAAGGAAATCCCAATATGATACATATTTTGTGGGAACTAGTGAGTGCCATGATACATACTTCATTGCGACAGGTTGGGGTTTCAGAGGTGGAGAAGATACGATTTTTCCAGGAGTGTACTATGTTTGTGGGAACAAGGCTTATTACAAGTTGCCTGACCATTGGTATGGCACATGTTATGTGGGCCTGGTTTTTCCTAAGATTTTTCATACAGATAAAATAAGAGATGTAGAAGATATTAACTTATTAACACGTTTTAAGAGAGAAACTTGGTCTGAAATTGTGGGTGATATTTTTGGGGTTTTGATTCCAGCAGTGGGAATTTCTTTAAATGCTTATGGAATTCGGAAACTGTCCACAGTGGTTGATCGCTTATCGACAAATACCGCAGGAGGGTTTCTTTTGGTGAATACGGAATTAAGTGCCGTACGTGCCATGTCTATGCAAAATCGACTTGCCCTTGATATTCTTTTGGCCAAGGAGGGTGGAGTTTGTGGAATATTGAAAGTTCAACATTGTTGCACTTACATTCCTGACGAAAGTAAAGACCTGAAGGTCTATATCAGAAATATTACTGATTTGCATGAAGAATTAGTACCACTTGAAGCTGGGAGTTTGTGGACTAAAATAGCTAATAAAATGATAGCTGTTAAAGATTTTATTGCAAAAATAGGTAGTACTATTATAGGTAGAATATTGTTTCCCTTGTCTTGTATAATTGTGGCTTTATTAATAATAAGATTGGTGTGTGTGTGTTGTAAAAACAGGGGAGGGAGAAAGAAATTGAATAAGGAAAAGAAAAATAAGAAGTTGAAAAGAGAACCTCAAGAAATTGAACTAGAAGAATTGAGGGAGAGTGTTTACTTAGAGACAAAGAGAGATGATGAAAGAGTGACTGGTGTTTAATGTTGTGTAAGGGGAAAAGACATTTCTGATTTCTCCTAAAATGGGACTAAATTTTCACTAATTTTTTTTTTTTTGGGTTATTTGGTGATAAAATCACCAAAGGGGGGATTGCTGGAGCATAGTTTTCATTTAGAAAATTCAGGGGCTTTTGAAGCTCTGGTATGTCTATGCGTTTTATTAAATATTAATAAATAACAAATTAATTATTTGTCTTGTGCAAGTGTGTTTTTATTAATCAATTTGTTTGTCTTAACATAAGAGAAAGTTACACGAGGGTTAGCATGTGTGTGCTGTTTCTGTTTCCTAAAAAATAACGTGCAAGTTTTCATGTTTAAACGTTGCTGTGTGCTGTTTATTTTAAGCACAAAATGCTGTCTGAATTAATGCTTTTTATGTCGCAAAAGCTAGATAAATGCATACACATAAGGGTATTAGTGGGGTTAACACTGTTTAATCATTATGCTGTAGTAACGTTGTTTTTATTTCTTTTAATTGAGATGGTCTATTGTGGCCTATGGAGGCCTAATCCATGATGGCTGATTTTTTTTTTTTTTTTTTTTTTTGAAAAACCTTTATTGACATTTCGATCATTGACAAGTATGGGCCTACAACCCCCCAGGGCCGGCCGCTAAGCAAGCAGAGCAATAAGGTCAAATATAAGCACATGCGGCACCTCGGTAGCAAAATCTTCATACTAAGATAGTTCGGCCCGGGAGCCGCGCAGGTAGGACACCAGGAGAAAAGGGGTTTTTCATTTTATAATGAAACAAAACAGTAGGATCAGGTGCCAAACAATTTCCCAACAGCGATAAAGGGCAGGCCGCATGATAGACGTTAGCAATAAACAGCAATCAATTGAATCCATGGCGCAAACACAGGAAATGATGGGGAAGAATATCAAAAACAGTTGCGCCTGCAGGCCCCCATACCTAACGCCCAGAGAACCCCCGGAAACTGTGGCACACACGGAGAGGCAACGGTTCACAGCAAAAGAGGCGTACCACGCTGATCCCAGAAAAGAAACAAAAAAGAAACGGAGAAGAAAAAGGAGGCCATGGAAAAAGAGAGGAAGACTGAGAAAGAAAAGAGTCCCCCCCCCAACCCCCCACCCTGCACCTCTGCAAATGAGTATGGCCCCTCCCCCCAGCAGCGTGCCTGTCGCCCTGGAACTAGACCCGAAATATAGAAGAAGCAGGGAAAAAGGAATAAGAAAGAACCCCACCAGGCGGGGGGGTGGAGAAAATATAATAGACTGGAGGAGGGCCTTCAGAACATACCCCCGGCTTCTCCCTCCCGCACCGTAAGGTATCCCAGCAGCAAACAATAAGTAGCACCAAATCGACCATAACAAAAGGGGGAATGGGGAGCATTGCGCACCGAATATGCTAGTAGCTATGTCCTGGGAGTACACAACCATGAGTCCGCCCGTCTACCAGATGACCACCCCGAGGGATCAGCCTCATCCCTGACCACTCCTGGCGATGCTGCCCATGCCTACCCCTCGACCCAGCGCCATGTCCGATGTTCCAAGGTGAAGGGATGTCCCAAAACAACCGGGAAGCGACGCACACAGGTGGGGTGGAGGTCTCAGAACGCCAACACAGTCCGCATCTCGGAGGGACGTCTTTCCCAGTGCTGCCCCAGGATCTGTACTGCACACAAGGTCCGGGACGGCTGAATCATCCAAAGTAGACAGACATTGCTGGTAAAGTCCCTGGGTCACCGGAGGTCGTACACGGGACGGGGCCACCACCTTCCACTCGGAACCACTACCTCCGGAACAGATCAAACCCTCAGTCAGCCGATCATACGGTAGCATACTGTCCGGGGTGTCCGGCTGCGCACTAATCGCAGGGATGGCCGCGACATTATCCTCCTGTGTGCAGTGTAGGAAGTCCCTGTGCAACTGTGGACTAGCATGCCGCCATTGTCCCAACGCTGATGCCACACCGTCGATCTTACTCCCCAAGACCTCGATGCCACGAGCCAAGGAGAAATGAAGGGCACCAAGGGCCTCAAGGAGGTCGCCGTACCCCAGCACTGCTCCCCGCGGTCGCTCTGCCACACTCCCAAAAGTCACACACTCCCAATCCTGCTGCGACCCGGTGGATAGGATAGTAGGCTGCATCGCAACAAGATGGCCGCCGGGGGAGGCCCGGCTCGTATGGGGGCCGGGACCCAGGGACAAGCACCTCGGGGTCCACGTCGCCGGAGACAGGGGTCCGGGGGCAGGTACAAATTCAGCCGTTGCGTGGACTCGGGCAACAGTCGTCTCCACCAAGGACCAGCGGCCGCGAAAATCCGGGAGCAGTCTGCAAGGATCAGGGCGAGCTAGGGGCGGTGTCCGGGCAGCTCACCGTCAAAGGCAGGGGCAAACACCGAAGAGTCTGAGAACTGCACCCCCGGGCATGCCCTCGATCCACTACGCTTCAGCAACGGGAGCGGCCGTGGCGAAATGCAGGCCGGGGGCAGCACCGCTCTGGTGGACCGACTCCACCCAGTCACCACAGGCCGTTGTTGTTAAACTGCCACCCGGCCAAGGCGTCCACTCGAGGTCCCGGCTCCGGGGCCGCACGGGCCGCAAAGTTCATCCGCAAATTTCTCAGGCGGTACAATAGCCAGAAACCCCGGAGTCACACGATCGGTTGCCACTCTCCTTCACAAACACGATCCCATGGCGCAAGCTGAGGATCCAGTACAGGATATCCGTGCGGGATGCGGAGGTTCACGGAGCCGGGAATCTACGCAGCCGTCTCGGTCGCCATCTTGGCTCCTCCCACCATGATGGCTGATTTTATGAGCCTGGCCTCGAGTGAATATGTGAAAGACGTGACGAGGGAGACCCCTGCTGGAAATGGTCTTGAAGTTGACTGACCATGGTCCTTCTATAAAACTTTCCATGAGGACAGCAGCAGTTGTTGGGAGTTCTCCAAGAAAAGTGAAAGTGTCCTTGGCAATCTCGAAAGACAAAGGAGCCTTAGAGGGAAACTCTGAACTGTGGCTCGATGGCCGAGGAGAAGCCGGATTAAATGTGATACATGTTTTATTTTCTTGGTTCCTGTTCCGTAGTCTTCGCTATGTGTATTTTTCCTGAGCGGAGGTTCACAAATGTTGCAATGTTGCATCCTTTCCTTCTCGCTCTGCTCAGTGATTCAGTGTATTCTTGCAAACTTGATGTGTGTTTCCATTGTAATTCTTACTATAAAAACTGTTAGCTTAGAGAGGGATCTCCCCACTCTTTTGGCCACCCTTTTGCCACTTGCCATTTTACCTTTGCTGCGTGAAGTTGCGTTGCTGAGGATTGATGCTGAGGACTTCGTCTTGAGAGACATTTACCGAGAGACTTGTCCTGACCCGTTCTGACATTTAGTTAGAATAGGTAACTATGAGAAATGATTTATTCTGATTGATTTTACTTTGACTAATTTTAGATAAAGCAATATAATTTTAAACATGGTGTTGAACTTTCTTTCTTGTCAATTATTGGGTTTATATTTTTGATCATTATTGTATATGTTGTGTAGATTATGTTATTGATTAGGACAGTCACTAAATCAGATCTGATCGACCTGATATTGATGCAGGGTGTTTAGGTGTTTTCTTTCCACAGGTTTATTGCTGGTAGAGTATTTGAGCGTATGTTAGTGAAATGGGCCCTAGCGTATGATGAATGTATGTGCGTGTAACTGTGTGATTACTCTATCCGTGGTAGTGGGCATATTTTAGATACCCTGATCTCTATCATCCCTTAATTACCCATACAATGCCCACATGAACCTTATACGATCACAGTGGATTATTAGCCAAACTACTGAATCCCTTAGCAGACCTCTTTCTTTCCATTATCAAACACTCCGGCCCACAGGAAACCATGACATACTGAAACCCCTCCCATAAAACACTTGTGCAAAGAGTTCAAGACCACCTATACTGGCTGTCAACGCCACACTGCTGACTCTCAAGTTCTTTTTTTTTTAAAGTTCTTTTTTATTAAACAGTTGCTCAATACACCATTACAGACAATGCAGAGACAGGGTATAAACTGGTGGTATTAGACAGGATGAACAGTATGGTTTTGACAAGAGAGGATTCACAGTTGCAGATCCCGATGACACCTGGTTTCAAATCCCTTTCCACTTTCCCGTTCCGCTGACCCTTCATAGCAACTTTCTGTACTTCTCCCATGAGTTCCAGATCTTTTCTCATTTTTGGGGGAACCCTCTACTCTGATACACAACTTTCTCCGCCTGCTGGCACACATCTAGATCTTGTTTCCAGTCTCCAATTCTCATAGGTCTGCAGCCCCCATGCCCTCGCGATGTTCCTTTTTGCCACCCTGAAGCTAACATGAGCCAGATTTTGGTATGTTTGGGATTTTGGTATGTTTGGGCCAATTAACTACTCCTATCACTCCTAACAGGTGCCAGCGTGCCTCAACCAGGACCGGAAGACCCACCACTACGGACATGACCCGAGTCACTCCTGTCCAGTAACACTGAATTTTGGGACAGGCCCAGATAATATGAAAGAAGGGGCCACCTTCCCCCCCAGCTCATGGTGCATTGGTCAGAGTTGCATCGACCCAGTCTATGTTGGAGTGTCCTGGGAATATGACCTGTGTAGGATCAGTCTGAACCGTGCTCGTAAGGCAATTTCCCTATGACTCTTCATAGCCTCTAACCAATTGTCATCCTCTAGCAACCCCAAATCTGTCTCCCATGCCTCCCTCAGAGGGCCCAAGGCGTCCGGAAGATTGTTCTTAAGTTTTCAATATGTGAGAGAAACCGCCTTATTGATCATGGGGTCGAGTAGTAGTCGGATCTCTAGTGGGGAGTATTCGAGTAACAATTCTCCTTCCGGCACATGACAACGGAAATGTGGCGGAACCGCGCCCCATCAGCCATTTGATAATCTGTCTGCAAGACATCGAAAGTGGTCACGGCCCCGTTTTGTCAGACATCCCCGAAACAGTCTATCCCGCTGAGGCTCCACCTGCGAAAGCCCTGCAGGCGCCCCACTTCACCTATCAGATCACATTCCCAAAGTGGGGCTTGTTGGACCCTCAAGTTCATAGGGCCTACCACGGGGCCTTGGTGACACTGAAAACCTTTCCAATCAAACCTCCTCAACTGCTCTCAAGGGTCCCCAGCAAGTTCATGTCCATGGCTCTCCCTGCAAGTAGCGTCCTGGGAGCTCTTTAAAACACCCACCAATCTTCACTGCCTGGAGAAAAAAAATGTTGGAGCCCCCACAAAAGGAACTCATCTTTTTAATAATTATTTTATTACATTGGCAGCTTTAAATATATCTAACAGTTGCGTTATTTTATCTTCTTTTTCAAAATGCTACTGGCAGCCTGGCCTTCGGGCAGCAGGAAGCTATCCCGCGTGACTCTTGATCAGCATCTTTTTTTTTAAAGATTATTTGAAGCCCCCCCTCTTTGACATGTTTACTTTCCATAATAGAGGCGACGAGAATGATACTGGAGATGCTGCGCGGTTGCCAGGGGTTACTCTTCCAATGAGAGTTGGGGGTGGCAGTAGGTTGGGCCCTGTGGCCCTTGGGGTGCTCGGCCAGAGCCCACGGCACCCCGCCCGCACGGAGAAGATCACTTCGCGCAGCGGAGCGTATGACGTAACGCGCAATGCGTCCCACAAGCCAACCGGCCTGTACTGACGTCACGGGTGCGTCACTTCCTGCGGCCCAGCTCCCTCAGCACCGCGGCTCCGTTCGGGGTCTAAGACGTACCCGGTCTGCTTCGCCTGAGGAAGGGAGTTCACAGGGCTCGACCTCCACAGCCCCCGCAGGGGCTTGCGGTGAGTGAGACTCCGAGGGCGGCCCCCGCTGGAGGGGCGCCAGAGAGGGACACTTGTTTGTGCTGGTCAGTGGGTGTGAGAGTGCCTGCCACTGCTCCTGCCTGCTGTGTACTTGTTTGTGAACGAGGAGGGGAAGGGGTGGGGGGTGTTTACACGGCTGATGCCACCGCTGCGTGACAGGACAGCTTCCAGTGCCTCTATGGTGCTAGCTAACCAAGTGTGGGAGGAAGGCTTACACTAGCAATTCCTCTGTGGTATTGTGTGTTTGAGGGAAGCTTGCACTACAGGGCCTCTGTGGGGTCAGAACTGTGTGTGAGGGAAACTTGCACTGCTATTGCCTCTGTAGGGACTGATCTGTGCGTGAGGGAAGCTTGCACTAGTGTTGCCTCTGTAGGGACTGATCTGTGTGTGAGGAAGCTTGCACTAGTGTTGCCTCTGTAGGGATTGATCTGTGTGAGAGGTAAACTTGCACTAATGTTGCCTCTGTAGGGACTGATCTGTGTGTGAGGGAAGCTTGCACTGGTGTTGCCTCTGTAGGGACTGATCTGTGTGTGAGGAAAGCTTGCACTGGTGTTACCTCTGTAGGGACTGATTTGAATGTTACATAAGCTTGCCCTGCTGTAAGATTAGTTGTCCCTGCTAATGCTCAGATCGTACCTGTTCTGGTGTGAAGAAACCATGTATTAATATGATGCTGAACAGGTACCTGTTCTCTTCGTAAAGGATGTGTGTGTGTTAGGTTCAGATCTGGACGCATCTTCTGAAGTACTTTCAAGTTTAGGAAATCTCCTTGTGGATAGTGTAATGTTAACTTCTCATTCCCTTATCTCTCATATTGTTATTACTTTTAGAGACCATATCTGTAATTGTGTGCCCTATTCTGCATTCCAGTTGTGGGGTGTCCTGTGCAGGTCTGCAGTATTGTCGACGGTTCAGAGACTTCATCTTGAGATTGTATTTAGTTCTTCAGCCTTATCTAGAGTATTGATCCCTGTTTCTTAGGTTCATCTGGAGCCTTATCAAGTTTCTGAAGCCCCTTCTGAAATACTAATCTTAGAAACTTTAGCTTGTATGCTTATTTTGGAATGTCTAAAGAAATGTGACCAATTCTTGATTTACGCATCCCACCATTCCTCAACAACCATTTTACCATGGCCTTATGCCATGTTCGCATGACATAAATATGAGTAATTCTAAAATAAAAAATAATCCTTAAAGAACTTTAATTGGAAATAAGTGATCAGGAGAATTTATGCATTCTCCACTCAAATGTGCATTCATTTCGTTTTTGTAAATGGTGTCACACAATTATTTAACTTGATAATTTCCAGGTGATTTTGTTGATAGCACTTGCTAAACTTGACTAGCCGAAGCTGAAAACCTGTTGGCATAAAATCATAGAAAATTGCGCCATCAGCCCAGAATCTATCTGGGTAACATCTTGTGTTGCCTAATATTTTCCCAGTATTTGCAATGCGTGTTTCACAAAAGTGGGGCTACGGTGCAGCTGTGTTAAAATATTCAGATTCATAATTTTTCTTATAGTGCTCTATTCTCCTAATTAGACATGAGTCCAGAAATCCGTTTGTTATTCCATTATCAACAATCTTTTTTTTCAGGGGACCCCAGGCCTGCATCTTTGCCTACAAACTGTACCTCTCTTCTAAAACTAATCCCATAGTTAGTCACCTGAGCTGCGTATAATTATTCATTTTCTTGTTAAAGCTGTGTTTTTAGCCAATGTATGTAAAAACTAGAAACCATTTGTTGATCAGTTCTTCCAGAACGAATTGATTTTTAAGGTCTATACTCCTTCTTAAATGAAAGCTTCAAGGCCTTTCAAGAAATGCCCTACACGTTTTTTTTATCTGCTATACCCATAGGGACATTCTGTAGTCTTCTAGGTGATATCAGTCTTCTTTCTTTCATATTACAATTTTAATGCTTATGGAATGATCTCCCTCTCGAAATCAGAACAAACTCCTCGACAGACGCATTAAAAACAGAAGTCAAAGGATTACTGTTGAATAGCCTAATGCGACAATAAGCCAATAGCCTCTCAAAATAACTTTTACTCCTTGTGTACAACTCTGGCCTGCTGCGCTACTGAGCATTCGTTGCATGTGTAACCTATTATTTGGTGTATCGTTTTCTTTTGTACTTGCTTAATGTCTATAATTTGATCTACAGCGCTCTGATACACTAGCGGGTATTGTTTGTGCTATATAAAACCCTTCAAATAAAATGCTTCCTCTTCAGACGTCTCTTATAGTGGAGTGCTTCATTATTGTACTGATTATCCACTTCAAGGAATGATAGCCAGTGATTGTTTCCTTTTTATGGTAATACTAAAGAGAGAGCCCGTTCCAGCGTTGTCTGTGATTTGATTTAGTAGATCGTATTCAAGATTCCAATTGAACTTTGATGGACCTGAAACAAATTCTGCGACTTTGTCTTTCTCTGAATATACTTACTTTTTAAGACAAACCCATCAAATTTAGTTTAACTAGTAAACTCATCCACTCATGTTTTTGTGGTATGTCTGTTATTCCCTTCTGTAAACATAGCACTCTTCGTCAACTACCAATATTTTCTATATTTTTCACACATAGGGTAGTATTCACTGCAGTTCAAAATCTTTAATTTAATTTGCTCTACTTCGGCTTTAAGATCCTTCAATATTGATTACAATTTTATCTTAGTTTTTAATATCAGATATCTCAACTATCTGTTCAACCTTTTTTTTTTACCTCGCAAAAAAGACCTCAGCATCCGGGTATAAAAGTTGTTTATTCTTCTTAACTGTGGGATCTTCAAAATTGAACAGCTGTTTTGTGCAAGTTGTAACATTATTTGTAGTCATGGCAATAGCTTCATTCTTCAAATTATTAAAAGCAATATTGTAGCTTAATTGAATTAGAAGCGATGTATGAGCTTTTTGGGATCCACACATGCTATCTGTCTTTCAAACAAGCCCGTCACCTTCACATTATTCTCCCATTCCTGTAACTGAAACAGAGCAAGAGCAAACTATGGCGTAATCTGTTTGTAAAGTGACCCTGCTGTTATCAAATGTATTTTGGACATGATAGGTGCCAGTATTTTCCACAGTAGCAGATTGACGTTCACTCCCAATGCCTCCTCTACTCCTGTAGACCACTCTAAAATGTTTTTAAAGTAGATCAACAAGAGTAGGGGGAAAGGGGACTGGAACAGAGAAAAGACTGCTCCAGGTCTTGAATCTGGAATTTTCCTATTCTTTTTTCTAATGCAATTACTTGAATCTGGAATTTTCCTATTCTTTCTTCTAATGCAATTCTGTTCTGGCCTTCACCCTCTTCAGCTTCTGAAGAACACCCTCATGCATACAGTCAATTGTCTATTATTCAATTATACTTTAAAGAACAACTAATAATACTTATGCTTGATAACCCATGTTAACTCATACCCTGAAGTCGAGACATTAGCCCCTCTTTTAGTAAGCAAGGGAGTATAGTTTGTGTAAAGTGATAGTCCTATAACTTATTTTGTGCAGGTTTTCTTATCAACCATTTTTTGGGAGGTATTGAATATACATTGATATACATTGTCATTTAAGAATTAGTCAAGTTCTTAGTCGGAACACAAACGTGGGATTTTATCCTTTGAGAAGACAAACGTCTCACATCAAGGATGCGAAAATGTACCAATATTCAGTTAGCAAGAATGGAGCGCTGACACAAACTCAAAGCATGGACAGAGTGCATTGATAACTCAAGAGTTTTCTCCTTACTCAAGGTAGTCCAGGCACGAGACCACAAGCATAGACATGGTGTGCAAGAAAACTTGAGTCTCTTACCGTGAATGCTGTGACTCAAGACTGAAACCAAGAAGGAACTGAAAAGGGAAAATATGGTGTTTTCACAGGTTATGAAGATAAAACTCGGCTGCCATCCAAGAAAATCTTCTCTTCCATATGTTTTCCCATTGTCTGGCAACACTTTGTCACATCTTCCACTGATTATCTTGTTTTAAAGCTCAGAGTAACAATTCTAGATAGTACCACAGCCATGTTACCTATTTACCTGACAACCATTTGATCGATCGGAAACTTTCTGTTTAAAGATATTAATTTGTTTACCTCTCGGGTCCGTGTCACCTACTTTTAATAACTGTGCTGGGACACAGAAGTAGCCTTGTATTCCACGGAAAAGTCGTCTGTTATAACAGGGGGTATTTTCAAATAAAGTTGCCTATTTGTATGAGGAAATGATAACAGTAATTGTTTTTTAGCTCATCTTACAAATGTACAAGTAATTTTAGGAAATTGCTGTGTACCCAAAGAAAATGTACATATTGATATTAGCAACACTCAACATACCAAGGCCTTCAAAGCTGGTTGATATTTTTCAAACATGAAGTAATATGATCAGGTCTCTTTTCTAGCTAAAAGTTAATTGATAACTCAACCTCTACAGAAGAAATCAGAGTAATAAGGTCACATGAAGGGTGTCTTTCCACTCCTTTCTTCACTTTTTTGCTCATAAATGGGATAGTTTTTACATTGTATGTAATTTATTTCCCACTTTTCCCGAAGAGCAATAATTTATAAATCCTGATCAAGGAAATTGTTTTCTAATCAATCAAAAGCCTCTGCATTCCTTCAGTTTTACAGCATGCAATGTTAAATGTACTCTCACTGGGCACAATGTTGGATTTAAAAGCAACATTTTGTAACGATTACCGCTGCTCACAAATTTCAGTATGATACTTCAGTTATCTGAGTGTTTTGATTTTTAGCCTGCGTTTGTATTTGCCACTGATAGTTGTTTGATTAATAACAGTGTTGCTAGCTGTTTCATTTTCTCATTCAAAGTAAAGTTTGACCGAGGACAAAGCACTTATAAAGTTTGAGATACACATCGCAGTGATAGTATGTGTCTTCTACGCAGTTAAATGTTTTCCCTTTACTAAATATATATGTATTTCACAGTTCGTTTTTTTATCTATGAATTTATACTTTCTCCCAAAATAGATTCCAAATGGAACTAAACAATCACTTGATCCACATTCGCCTTTTCTGTTTTACCCCTGGTGAAGGAGCCCAAGGCAATATTTACAATGATCATCTTCAAGTTTCACAAGTTCAAGATATTTAAAAATATTTGTCCATAAATTGTTTAATATTCAACCGATGGTCTTAAAAGTATGTTTTAGAACCATTGTGATTATAGGTTTAGATGGACATGATATCAAATCGAGATAAAATACTAAAAATAAGTTTCCTATTTTTCACTTCAAATCCATTGTTTTTACTTATCACGTTATTTTGGCTCTCAATGAGTGGTACCATTTGTTTTTTTTCTGAATGACCCACCGCAGATTTTGGTGTGTTTAGGTTGGTTACTATTCTCTGTGCTCTTACTTATGTTTTTTGGTCACTTCTTCACGGTGTACTCTTTTGGCGCAGATCGAAAATGTTCTAGTTGTTTCTTTCATAACATTTTCTCGCTAATTGGATGCCTTTTATTGCATTCTTCATTGAGTTCAAAACCTCCTTTGGTGATATCGAGAGCACTGTTTTTTTAATAACAAACTTTATTGGTATTTTCTTTGTCTACATGATAACCACAAACAATAATGTATGAGTATATAGTAGAAAATAGTACTGAGAATCGTGAGTCATATCATGCAGTTTATTCGAAAGAGATCGCTGGTTTTAAAGGTTGTTCAGTTTGAATACAACTCTTCAACTTCTTTCATAAGTTTGTTTTCATTAATCATTTTTCATTAATTCATAAATTCAGATTTAAGAATTATCACTTCCATTTTGAATCCTACGGGTAACTTTAATGTAAATGGACTTTTTTCGTTTTTGTTAATGTCACTTTTTGTCCACTTGCTTTTTATATTTAACACCCTGGTTCACATCATTAGTAAAGCATTTCTTCATTTTTTGGTCATATTTTTGCTAACTCTTTGCTTGTGCTAGCAAGACCATTTTCTTCCTCACCTTTTCAGATGTTTGTGTTTCAACTTGCACAGTCTCTATTGCTGCACCCATATCAGTCGGAGGTGATCGTGCCAGCGTTCCATTTTAGAGTTTTTACTTCTGGCACTTTTGTATCTTTTCCACCTTTCTCTGTATGATTAACACCCACAATGTTCTGATTTATTTCTCGCCTTTATATTTCAAGTTATCCAAACGTCTTCCAAGTGGAATAGCTTAAATTTCATTAGAGTTAGTCAGTAGTCAGTTAAACTTATTATTTTAATTTTTTTTCATTAGGAGCAGATCTTAGCTTGTTGGAATATAATCCTCTGATTTTCCTAGAAACCTTTCAGAGAAAGAAATGGTAGATACAATGTGTGTCTTGAGTTTTTTGTTATTTCAATTCTGCATTATCTTTTCAGTTGAAGAGGTAGCTACTCTGAAAATGCTGTAATCTGTTTGACAAAATTGAGGAAAGAGGCATACCCACCTCCCATGAACTGAAAATCTATCTTGTGAAAAATCATCCGGTATGATTTCTTCACAGTGGTTTTTGTAGGTGCTGAATCATGTTATAGAACACAGCTGCTGAGGTGCCATCAATGAGGAACCCCCTCCCCCATTTTCTCTTCCTTCGAACTGATCTATTTTTTGTAATACGTTCTGCTCCTATGTCGTCTTTTTCATACAATAGTTTCTTTTTCAGCCCCCTTACCAGTTCCTATAGCTTGCCTAGCTGTGCTTTCTTTTCAAGAACGTTATTTATCAATCTCTGATCGTATATAATCTGTTATTTCGATGTCTGAATATTTCATATGCTTTGGAGCTCGCTATTATTTAAAACTAATCGGGCCATTTTGCATCCTTTTACTCAACTGCTTATAACAGTATGCTTTAAAATGTTATTGTTCTAAATGCAATGTCCTCCTCACTCCCTTCTCCCTTCGGCCATTCATTATTTGTTTGTGTCATCTGATCATTTGTGTTCTTGCACTCATCACTTTCTACTCCTCTTTTGTAAATGGCTAACTTGTTCTTTCTTCTTTTTAGCTGGGTTGATTGGGCCATTGTTGCCTCTACCTCATTGACTAGTCACTACATTAAGTGATGGGTACTAGGCTGCGTGTGCTCCCTCAGATCGCAGTCCAGCAATTTATAAATTCAAATTTATAAAGACCTCAATGTCTCAGAAAAAGAAGATGTAGGACATACCCATGCAGAACCTTCTGAGAGAGAATTTTCCTGGAAGAATAGGAGGATGAGAAGGGCAGAGGGAGCTTCCTTGTTTTCCTCCTTGTAAGCCATCCTCCCTAAACAGCTCCTTAAGACTCCATTGGGAAATACCATCTGCAGTTTTCTGAGGTCCAAACAGCTTTTGAGTGGTTCAGGCTATCTAGTAAGCGCGGCAATGCAGATCCATGAAGAATCATTTTGAGATTGATACAAAAATTTAAACAGGCAGTGCAATCTTTGCCTGGGGCCACATTATTGCAGGCCGTTCAAAAACCCATTGGTTCTTCTTGACTTTTTTCCTTGACGATGATGGATCGCCTATATTTACAAAAAAAGTCTTTTTTCAGGCAGGCACATCGCTGATATACTACTTTTTCATATTGGCAAAAAATGTGTCTTGCCTAATTGTCAAGAATCCTTACCCCCTTTACATGCCCTACTCTAAATTCTCTTACGATTACTTTTTTGCAGCAGGGAAAATGGCGCAAGGAGGAATCAAGCAGGAGCTGTTTGATGCCATAATGAAAGAAATGGTCGGAAGTTATGAAGTGTCCGAAGTACCTGGAGAAAGTTTGACAATGTTGACTGTTCCAGCAGTTCCAGCACCGGGTAAAGTAAATCTTTTCTAAGTCATAGCGCTGTTTGTAGGAGAAATTAAATCAATTAGTTTGAATTGATATATACAGAATTTTAGATGTCCAGAAGTAGAATGTTTTCCAGGGCATTACGAGAATACTCTAGACATGTTTCCTGAGTGAGTTCAGGTTGTGGCTCTTTTGTTTCAAACCACATCACTACATTAAATAAAACTGTCCGCAAAGTAAAGTGTGGCTCTAGAGGTGTAGGTATCCATAAATATAAAATCCTATTAGACTCTCTCCTTCGGCTCCTTGCACTGTGCTAATCACTTTTTTCTGAAGTATGAGGGTGTTGGTGCGACAGGGCCCACAATGGTTTGAGCTAGGTTTTTGTTTGGTTTATAAGTGGCCTCACTAAGAGGCAGAGTTTTTTGTTTTTGTTCCTTTTGCTCTGTCTGTAGTATTTGATGGCCATCTTTTCTCAAGCATTACTTTGAGCCACATGAATGTGAAGATACCCTGACCTCAGTCTGCAGATTAAAAACAGATCCCAATCTTGCTGTATCTGGGCACTTTAAGTCTAGAGAAAATGTATATATATTTTTCATAACGGAGCTTAATGCCGGCACCTAAAATGTATGAGCTCTAGTGGAGTTTTACTTGCCTCAACCATTGTTTCTTGGGATTATTTAAAGGTTTGGCTTAACAATTGGTCAGAGGTCAACAAAGTAAATCTCCTCGTTTGATTATGGAGCATGAATTAGAAGGGACAGGAATTGCATAAACCTGGGTTATGGACCCCATCTAAGGGGCTCCTAAACTCCTTATGTCACTCTCCAGGGAGATTCACAGGAAGCTGGGTCTTGGTTTTGATTGCTCACATGCGTGCTTGTCCCATCTTTGATCTTGTGGGACATGAGATTCCTGTGAACACCTTGCTGCACTCTGCCCCTCTAATCCAAATTTATCCCTGATGCTTGGTCTTATCTGCGGGCCACCAGTTTACAGTGGACCTTGAAGAGGACCCTAATTATTTAGTGGAAATGCTGTCACCTAAAACCAGCCAAGTACTTTTGATGGGGCTTGAACAATTGGTGGAGTCTTTTCCTGAGCATCACGTTACCGTAAAGGCTGAAAATGTGGTTAACAGCCATACTTCTTTTATAGCTCTTTAAGTTACCTTACTTGGAAGGACACCAGCTGAATTGGTCTCTTAAATTTGGTCTCCATTCACCTACTATTGAGGCTGGAGCGTGGACTACTGGTCGCGAGTGGCCGGAGATGATGTGAGGCCTCGGAGAGGCAAAATAAGCGGGGCGGCGGTGCGCTTGTGGCATCCCTGTTCTGGCTCCTCCTCTGTGTGGTGGATCGTCCTAGGATGCTGCCGGTGGCCCCGCACCACTTTCTGCCCATCGGATCGTGTGAAGCTGGCCGCGCGCACTGAGGCGTCCTCCAGCGGCTGCAACCTCGTCTTCTGTGGACCCCCCCCCCCGAAAGGTACTGATGGTGCGGGTTCGCTTCTGGGCCTCATGCAATATAGCACAGTCCGACAGTCTTCCTGGTCGGCATGCTGTGCCCCGTGGGAGCAGAGATGGTGCTTCCCTGAGCCCTGATAATGCGGCGCTATGCTTGGCTGCAGTGCGGTGTTGCTCCCCATTGAACTCTTAAGTTCTTAAGATGGCCGCCTGATAGGAGTTCACCTCAGTGACTCCCGGGTTTGGGACTACTAAATTTGTAGAATTCCAGTTGATTAACCCAGCCTCTCACCGCTTCCTTGATGATTTCCTGCAACCAATCTTCCTGTGAATTTTTACAACTAGATTGTACTGTTTACCTGTCTGGCGATGACAAACTGCATCTTGATGACCCTCCGACTTGCTGACCTCTACACGCCTCATCTGCAATGAACCCTCGGATGCTGATCTCGGCTGGTTCCTGGTCTCTTTTGGACACAATCCCGATGACTTGCTGACCTTTCTGCGCCTCATTTGCATCGGGCCCCCGGATGCTGATCTCGGCTGGTCCCGATTGCTTTTGTACATAGCCCTGACTTTTTCCCGCTGGCAACTACCGCTGCAATCTCTGCGACGGGCCACCTCGTCTGGCCGGGTCTCACAGCTCGGTTCATGGGGAGGCCTGTCCTTCGCGGACCCAGCCTGGTTTACCTCACCAGACTCAGACTTTGCTGTCCGACAGCTCGTGCCTCCAGAAGCTGATATTACTTCCCGGCTGCTCCAGTCTCCTGGTGCCACCATTTCTATCCGGCCGCTGCAGCCTCCTGACGCAGCCTCTACTTCCCGGCTGCTCCAGCCTCCTGACGCCGCCATTGCTCAATGGCCGCTCCGGCCTCCAGATGCTGCCATTGCTTAACGCCCACTCGAGCCGCCGCCTCTGATTTCTTCTCCTGCGCCGCATTAGCTCAGCCTTGTGTGACCCCGCTGCCTCCAGACTATTTCTATCTTGAGGTAGACGGCGGCTTCACAAAAGTTATCTTCACCTCACGGCTCCCTCGCCCTGGCTCAGTCGCACAGGCACAGCTGCCCAGATGCCCGCTCCCCTATCCTGTTAAACCGTTGATTAATCACCGCGGCCCACATCCTATTCTACATACGGCTTGCATGGGCATCCTATGGCCGGTTTTCCACGTTTCCACAGATCCGCTCTGTCGATAGGGTAAGTGGCTTTTGTAGTGGGGATGCCCCCCCTCCTTCTTGGATTATGATCGCAGGAATCTGGCTGTCTTTTTTTTTTTTTTTTTTGTTGTTGCTATGACCAGCCTTCTGAGACGCTGCCCTGGCATTTGTCTAAAACGGAGGTCTCCCACTATGACTGGCTGAGGCCCCAGCTCTTCACTACGCTCGGCCTGATGAGCTTTAACTTTTGACCGGCCGATGCTGGTGTGGTGCCTAGCTTCATCCCTGCTCCCCTAACTTTCATCGACTGCCGTCTATCTGCCTGCCATTTTGTGACTTTCTTTTTTTGCTCTCATGCAAAATGGCTGCTCTCTGTTGCATTTCTTGCTCCTGGAACTATTTCTTTTACTGGCTCTGTAACCTGGGCTTGTCTACCGCCTTTTAATTGCCACGACTATCTCAGCTCCCCTAAAACCTTTGTTTATAGTAACAGAGAAAGCAGATTCTTGTTCTAACCTTGAGCACCATCTAGTGGCCGCAATTAGTATCCAGAGGCTAGCCAGTTCATCCCTATCACAGGTGATGGGTGTTTATTTACCTGTGTTTTGATAGGTGCTTCATTACCAATGTTTTGAGTTAAAAAAAAAACGGATTTGCTTTTGCCTTTGCTGATGTTCCTAAATCTTAATCATAACTATTCATGGCCACCCTATTTTTCTGTCCCTACTCTTTGATGTCGCCTATCTTCAAAATGGCGCCGGTCAGGCGATTTCAGGTTGACGCCCTGTGTGGTCCACAAAAGGTGAGCAGAGAGGCCGACTGGACATCAGCCATTGTTTTCTTCCTCATCTTGTTTTTCTATGTTTTTTTTGTAAACAAACTTTATTCGTCAAAGACACATTCAGCGAAGCTCTGTGACCCAGAGACTTCAACCACATCAAGAGACAACATACCAGCTTTGCTATTTTTCTCATGAAATATCATATAACGACTACAAAAGAGACCTGCAGAACCAAGGCAGTCCCCTCCCTTAAAAAAAACATATAACCACCCCCCACCCCACTCCCCCACCCATCGCACTGTCCATCCAGTCAAAGCAGCAAATCTGTACACGACTACTATTCTGTTCTCTCCATGACCCATAACCCCCAGACCCGGCTGCGCCTGGTACTCCAGTGTGCCATGCCCCTTTAAAGCTTTGTTTTTCTATGTTTATTGAATGGTTGGGCCCCGGATGTTTGTGATCGCCATTGGCGTAAATCCTGAGTAAACCCTGGGAATCGAGCCTATCAAACCAAGCTACTTGCTTCATATTGCTAAAATATGATATAATATTATAATATTAATCTAATATTGCTCCCCTGTTTTTGGATTTTATCTTTTGCTTTTTGAGGTTTGTGTTTGTTTACGTATTTAATTTTGCTCCAATTTTACGATGTAATCTGTTTTGCTACCTAATCTGCTCTTGATTTTTAATTCCTCCCTTGATTATCCTTCTCCCCTATTTTATCGTGTTTGTTTACCTATTTAATGTGATCCATATTAGCACTGGAATCTGCTTTTACTATCTGATCTGCGCCTGACTGTATTTCCTCGCTTATTTGCCCCCTTGCTTGATTCATCTTATCTACCGTGCTTGTTTTACCTTCTCTACCCTACTGAACATCAGTGATGTAATTTCTTTTGCTATCGAATCTGCTCCTGGTTTTATTCCTCTCTTGCTTAACACTACCTCCTTATCTTGCCCCCGAATTTTCAACCCCACACTCTCCAAGCACCCCCCCCCCCCTGGCTCCCAATCCTCCTCTCCTCCTCTACCCCCATCTCCTTTAACTTCCTTCTCTTTACTCTGTCTCCGTCTCACGTCCACCCAACATGCCCCTTCCCAGCACTGACCATCACCCTCAGGACCATACCCTCTCTAAACACGGCCCCAAATCCTGGACCATTCTCTACCCCCCAAATCTCTCCAAACACGCAAGGAAAAATTTCAAACTTAAACTCCTCATCCGCAACCCTGAAACACTCATTGCCGATAACTACCTCAGCCTCATCTCCCCCATTATTACCAACTACATCATCTACTCCAAAAGCCCTTCCAAATGGAAGAGCATCTTCCTTCAACACCTCCCTATCTCTAAATCAACCAAAATACCATATGGATTTAAAATGTCCACCGCTCCCCCCCAGCATTTCATGATGATATTGATATCTCCATCTTCAAAACAGGTAACATCCTCATACAAGCCTCGCCATCCCACCTATCTACCTTTGAACACCACTTTAGCACTATGTCTCTCCTCCTTAACCACCCAGCGCCTAACGCTCCTCCTCCCCAAACGAACAGAACCCCTCAAACCTCTTCCTCCCCCCCCACTCTACCTCCACTCTCAACCTCCAAAAATTGACTTCACCATCTCCCTCCCTGGCCCCCCCAATTACCTACTTCTCATCCCCCACTTATCTCCCTCTCTTCCCCCTAACCCCCTTAACCCTTACTCCTCAGACCCCTCCTTGAATAACGGTAGCCCCAAACTCCTGTCACCTACTTATCATTCCCTTCCCATGACCCAACCTCCCCCTGTCCCCCAAACCTCCCTCCCCCTGACCCAGCCATTCACTTACTCCACCGTCTTTTCCCCGCAATCACCTATCGCAACTCCTCACCCCCCTACTCCTACCAATCCCATACACTGTCTGCTCCTCCCCTTCCTTTCTACCCGCCCCACTCAGGCTCTACCTACCCAACCCCGCACCTCAACCCCCAATAAACTCCCATCTCCCTCACACCCCCTCACCCAACCCTCAATAATCACACATCCCCATCACACCAATATATTCGTTTCTCACTCACTTCATGCCCTTTTATCCTCTCTGACCACATCACCTGAAGATTTCTGCCCCCTGTATAACCTAACCCCTCCACTCACACTTAACAGCTCTGCCAGCCATCACTCCATACCTACTACCCTATCACCCCCCTCACACAGCAGGCCTCCATCCACAACTAATCACGACCACTCCCTATCCCCAGACCATTCTCCTCCCACCTCGTACGCCCCTTCATTCTTTTCATGTACCCGGAATACCCCGAGCCTACACAACACTGTACTCGTCCTACCTACTTTAACTTCCGAACCCCTCACTCCTCCCAGCCCCGTCACCCCTCACCCAACACCATCTACCACATCTCCCCCCTCACACACTAGTCCACCCTCTGCAAATAACACAGACCACGCACTCCCGATACCTCCCCTCTCCTCAATTGCCCAGCTCCTACACAACATTGAATGTGACCTATCTAATTTAACTACGGAATTTGCCCAACTCAGAAAAGATTTCTTCGTCCACAGCACCAGAACCCTCCCTCACCATAAAACCACCATCCTCCCTCCCTCAAACATCCCCAATAACAAACACAACCTTTGGAGATCACTCCCTCTCCGATGCCGTAAGCATAGACCTTTCCGCACCTCTAACCATCTCTCCCCGTCCGACCTCGCCGACCTATGTAACTCCTACCTTCCTAATCTGCCAACCACCAACCCTCCACTCCCCTATGCCCCCTTCCCTGTTATCATAAGGACAAATAGAACCCCCTCCTCCCCCACTTCCCCCAGACCACCACCCCAACTTTCGCTGATCCACTCTTGCCCACCTTTCATACCCAACCCCACACCACTGAAATGCATGCTAGTTAACTGTCGCTCCGCGGTCCTACACGCCACAGAAATCTTGGAAACCATCCTGAGTGAATCCATTGATATTGCATTCCTCACTGAAACCTGGCTAAATGACCACTCAACAAGCATACTTGACGTTCTCTCCTCCCCCGGGATACTCTAGTCTTAGAAAAGACAGACCTAACAGAGTTGGGGGAGGGCTAGCCATTATCTTCAAAAAGGAACTTCAGATTTCCCTTATCACTAACCCAGGCTACTCCTCATGCGAATACCTGGAAGCAGAACTGTTAACTCAAAACTCCCTCCCAATTCGTCTACACAACATCTATCGCCCCCCGGGACCACCACAGCCCTTCATTGAGGACTTATCGGATCTACTGGCACAATCAGTATTATACAACTCAAAAAATCTCTTTCTTGGGGATCTTAACCTCCATTGGAATGATACCAATGACCCCAACATCTCCCTCCTCACTACACTTCTTGAAATCAACTAATTCAAACAACTATGCAATCTCCAACTCACACTAAAGGATCCATACTCGACGTCATTCTGTCCAACGATGATCTGACCTCCGTTACCAATATCATCCCCACTGACTGGTCCGACCATCACCTTATACTGTTCACCATTGCTACCTCAGCAAACCTCCCCGCCCCTAAAACTACCAGACCTAAGAAATTGACCAGAAACCTAAAAGGCATCCCCCAGGTGTTCTACAATCGAAACTCCAAGCTCAACTTCTTCTCATTCCCCCCTCCCAAAATGCGAATGAGCTCACTGAGCTATTTAACAATACTGTTACAGATATTCTTGACCAACTAGCCCCGCCTAAACTCAAAAACCAAAGAAACACCCCCTAAAACTCTTGGTTTAATACAGAGATAAATAATGAGAGACGGGCACTCAGCCTGTCGGAAAGAACCTGGAGACACCATCCCTCACCCTCCCATCTTGCACTTCTCAGACATGGTAGATCCACTTACAAAAAACACATCCTCAAGGAAAAGGCATCCTTCTTCCGCACTCAACTTGACCGTGCCAAAAACAGACCCAGAGAACTCTTCAAAATCATCCGAAACCAAACTTCCCCCGCACCTCCAAATATGACGGCCTCATCAGACAGATGTGAAGAAATTGCCCACTTCTTCTCGGACAAAATTGACCAATCCTTCCTTCCCACACAACTATCCTCCAACTCCCAATCCAATCTTGTCCTCACCTCTAATGCCTACTCCACATTCCCCCTTCCAGGCGACACTTTCTCTCCTCTGCCCTCTATCCTACCGCTCCCCAGTGAGCCTCCTCACCCACCCATTTACATACCTCCCCACCACTCCACAGACCTCTTACCTTCCACATCTCCAGTAACCAACTCCCCTAAATCTCAACTTAAGAACAATGCCTCCTTGCTCAACTTTCTCCCCGTCACTGAGCTTGAAGTCCTCAATATAATTTGGCAATCTAAAACCGTCCTCCCACACAAGACCCAATACCCTCCAACCTTGTCCCTGCCCTTAAGCACATCATCACCCCATTCTGGACCCAAATCATCAACACCTCTCTCTCTCTCCACGGGCTGTGTCCCCTCCTCCCTTCAGCTTGATCAAATCTCGCCCATAATCAAAAACCCCAATGCTGACCCCAATGACCTAAATAATCTCCGCCCCATCACTAACCTCCCTCTTCTCTCAAAGGTACTTGAAAAATGTGTCCTACTACAACTAGACAAACACATAGAAAACCTTCTCGACCCCTTTCAATCTGCCTTCAGAAAAGGCTGCAGCACCGAAACGGCAATGCTCAATGTCATAGATGACATCCATCAATCACTTGACAATGGCGAGACCTGCCTTCTTATACTTCTTGATCTCTCCGCAGCATTCGATACAGTCAACCATTCAGCCCTACTTAATGTGCTTAGGACCCGTTTCGGCCTTCATGGCACCGCCTACAAATGGTTCATCTCTTATCTACAACACCATACTCAGCAAATCAAAATTCAAAACTGTGTCTCTACCCCCACTCCTGTCTCCCTTGTTGTCCCCCAAGGATCTATTCTCTCTCCCTCCCTCTTTAACCTCTTTATGGAACCCCTCACCCTCATTCTTAACCAAGCAGGCATAAATTATCACCTCTACGCCGATGACACCCAAATCTATTACAAGATTAAAACTCATGCTGACATCTTACACCTGAACAACACCCTTACCAAGATCCAAACCTGGTTCCATTCCAGTCATCTCAAACTCAACCCTAACAAAACCGAAATCATTCTCTTCTCCCCCAAAAATAACCCTCTACCCGTTCAATCATGGATCCCTGACCTCAATGCACTCAATTGCTCACTCACCCTGTCCAACTCCATCAAATCTCTTGGCATCACTATCGACAACACCCTAACCCTTAATGTTCACATCAAAAACTCTGCCAAGGGAGCCCTCTTCACTCTTCGTCACCTCAAGAAAATCAAACCATTCATACCCACCGATGATTTCAAACTCGTAGTTCAGTTGCTTGTTCTGTCACATATTGATTATGGTAATGCCATCCTTAATGGAATCCCCAAGGTACACCTAGCTCCAATCAAAGCTGTGCTCAACCTTGCTGCCAGGTTCATCACGAACTGCAAACGCTTCGATCATATATCCCCGGCTCTCAAATCTCTTAAATGGCTCCCTATCGAAGGCAGATCTGCCTACAAAACCACCTTCATTACTCATAAAGTCCTCCACCAAAACACTCTGCATTACCTCTCAAAGAAACTCCACACTGCGGGCTCCACTCGACCTCTGAGAAGCACCAACACCCTACTCCTAATCCCACCTCTGCATAAAAAGAAAGCTCCACAATCTCGCTCCTTCTGGCAATGTCCCTATTATCTGGAATGCCCTCCCAAAAAAACCTGCACTGTAATCCCTCCTATTCTAGTTTCAAAAAAGACTTCAATACCCACCTCCTTAATTATTATTGGTGTTCCTAACCTGTGTCTTACTCTTGATTTCTTATCTATCATACTATATTTGTTCAGTAATATATACCCTGTTCTCCTGTTTCACCATTTACCTAATTACTTAAATGTATAGCTCCTGACCCTGTTTATTTATCTTGATTTGTATAATGCTCCTGTTGTTTGTACTTTGTATATTTCAAATTTTTCTTGCGCTACCTTTCATATGCTTTTATACCCTATGTGCCTTATACTATCCTTATCTTGTAAAGTGCTCTGATACCTCTGGGTCTAGCCAGTGCTATATAAAACCTTCAAAATAAAATAAATTAAAGCTATGCCTTAAAACTCATTTCATGTCTCTGTACACTTGACTCAAAATGTAGCCACGTTTTTGAAACAAACATTCATCCCGTCAGAAGGAATAGCCTTGAATACTACACTCAGAAAACACATTTTTCTGTGAATAAAATTACATGCATAAGTTGAATATTTCCTAAGAAGAACAACTGGGCCAGTTGTTAGTTAACTTGGGCCGATCCTCCTTCACCGTGACCCGATCTTCCTTCCCCTTGGCACTTGTCTTCAAGATCCAGGCACAAGCATTAGCTCCTGCCTTGTCATTAATTATACATCTGTACCTAGCCACAGAATGCTTCCTAAATCAGTATTTCCCATACTGTGGATCGCGAGACACTAGTGGGCCAAGAGCCTGTTTTTGTTGGGTGTCAAAAGTCTAAGCAATAAATAAAGATGCCTTTTTCCTGTATTGATCTTGTCGCAGTTACTGCGCTTCAAGGACAGGAGTCAAATGTGGGACTATGTTCTTCTGACAATTTGCTGTTTATTTTTATTAACATGGGGACTGGTGTTTACAAGATGTAACTTTCTTGTAATGCACAGCAAAAGGCAAACACCTGTCAAGTAACGGGACACATTCAACAGTTAGGAAACCAAAAATGAAGGATTTTTTTTTTAAACTGAAGTGTGATGGAAACAAAGATTTTAATAAGATCAAATGAATCAAGACACTTTACTATATTCAGAAATATTCACTGAAACCTGACTTCCACACATTATAATTTGTGTGCTAAATATTTTAAAGCTGAATGCCTGTGCAAATGTTGTGGCCATTTCAATAGAAAATGTGTTTTCTATTAAATGACAGTGCACTCGACACAATGCTTAAGGTGCGTTAAAAAAAAATTGCCCGCCACATGTCTTTTAAAGCTAGGGCAGCGTTTTGAAAAAGTTTGGGCAGCACTTTCCTAAATGATTCATCATGTTGTAATCAGTCTTCATTTAGCAAAGCAAACCTCTCATACCACCTCCTTATCATAGACTAGGTTATAGAACCTGTAACACTTCCAAGATGTTTTAGATCGTTGCAGGCTGCCAGCTTACAGGATCTCACCTTGGACATGAGAAGAGCACAACCTTGTTGCCTATTGGAGATTGACTTTTGTCGGCTTGACATGTGATAATATCAAAATGGGGTAACCCAGTATCAGACATGTGAGGCAGACAGCTGTCCTGATTTTGCCGGACGTGTCTGTTTTTTCAGTATGACTGATATGTTTTTTTTTTCATGAACTGGAGGAAATGGCCTACAAAACCCTCAAAGCTCTCTACACTGAAAAACCTAGGTACCACGCAAACAAACTTTCAAAAGCTGGTAGAAAGAGGCCTTTGTGAAGCTCAAGCAAATTTTTCCTGATTCCACCCAAATTTAAGAAAGAGAAAAACCACTTACTTGTTCCTTCTCTGGGAATACACTTCAGAAAAAGCCTTAAACAACTACTCAACACATAGCTGACTCCTACCTCCTAAAATATCCAATGTCCCTGGATATACCCCCCAACTCCAAAGAGCTTGAACATATCTACCTCTGAATAACTGCATTTACTCCTCCATCCTCTGTAACATCCTACCATCTCTACTTCTGAACTATTTTGTCCATGTACTACACCATATTTTGTATATTTTTATCCTGTAAATTTCTTTTATGTACTCCTGTTACTGTTGCTGTGCAACTCTGTAAAGCTCTCAGATACCTTTGGGTCTAGTTCCCGCTATATAAAATTCAAAAATAAATAGACAACTAAATAAATGCACTGCGTTTCAGAGGTGGCCTAGGGCTGGGGCACCTCCTAATAACAAATAGAGAACTTCCAGTTATCTATGACGTGTGTTACATGAGATCCATGATCCTACTGTTGGTTCTGCCAGGGCCCAGCTCCTTTGCTGCCCCACTGAATGTACGGAGATGGCACTAAGCTTGCAGTTTGGTTGTAAGAAGGTAGACTTGTTCAGTCAGTAGTTCTTGCTAGATATTTGGCCCAGAATGATGGTTGAGAATGTTAGCCATTAACAGCATCGAAATAGGAGGTGTTCCACTTACTAGCCAGCCTGTTTTAGTACCAAAACAAAACCCTGTCCAGTGGCAAAAAGAAATGTTTTTGTTTGACCACCTTTAACTATCAACTTGCATAGCCATATAGTATGGCTCTCTATTAGAGCACTCTAAACTGGATAGTGTTATTTGGTCATTTCTTCTCTGATCTTCGGTAACTCCTTATAACATTGCCCCCTCCTTGCTGTAGTCCCATATATCAGCATAAATCAGAATACAGCTATTTGAGCCATACGTAAGTTTAGAATAAGACCTGTTTGCTTGATTTAGCCCGTCCAGTGTTTGTAAGTATCCAGTTCCTTGCAGTACAGTGTCTAATGTTGACTTGCAAAACTGTGTTTGGAATGGGCCGCAGTATATCCAGAAGACCGTAACACAGCATCTGACCCCAAAATATCTTTCTAGCATTGACAAATGTGTGCTTTTTATTGTCTATACTACCCGAAATGTGGACTAAGGAAATCACTTCCTAATGCAGATCGCTGTCGCTCCTCTGTGCTCCTATAAACAGGTTTGAAAAACACAAGACAAAGATGTCCTCTGAGAGTCTTGTTTGTGTTGGGTACTTTTACGTGCTTACAAATAGAATGTAAACAGCAAAAAATTGGTAAAATCATAAAGATTACCGTATAATCCTAGGGGTATGAAGCATAGTGTTGTTTTACTTTGGCTTTATGGACAAGAATGTGATTTCTTGGTTCTGCTTCCATAATTGTTAATGAAATCATTTTTTCTCATGTTTGTAAACAGGTACTTCTAAGACACCGAGTGTGACATTTGATGAAGCTAGCCAATCCAGTTCTCAACCAAGGTCTTTAGGGAGAGAAATTGACAGGGCTGTTGACCGTTCTCGTTCTTCTAGTCGCCAACGGTCTAAGAGTCCATATCGAAGTAGAAGTCGCTACAGCAGGGACCGGGGTAGAGGCTATAGTCGCTCTCGTTCATCGGACTCCAGTTCTGATGACTGCCGCCGTGCTCGACGCCGTGAACGTAGCCCCTGGCGCAGTATTTACTCCGGAAGACATGATGAGAGAACTCAAAATAAAGAAGGAGCCACACGAACTCAGAAGAAACCTCGGAGTGATACACTGCCGCAAGTCCAAGCAAGAGATGCCAGAGGGTCATCGGGGACTGTCCGAGATCGACAAGAGAGGGGTAGACCAGGTGGATCAGGGTTGAATGCCTATCAGCACTCCTCCAGAAATGATAAAGAAGATAACAAAATGAAAACAATAATGGCCGAAACAGATGCCCTGTCCAAACTTGGTGTTCATCTAATCCGATGGGCTGGGTTTCTCACAATCACAAGGAATGATTTCACAAACCAGCATTTTTCTGACTGCGAGCTTACTACAGAAGCTTTTTCAAAGATGTTGACATCATTCAAATGTTCACTCAAGCAGGAACACAGATCGCACTGTTTCAGATATGTCAGGAATTTGAGTCATTCAGCTTTTTCCGCACCTCATTTAGATCCAGATTTTTTGAGTCTAGTAGTGGAAAAAGGAGCTACGGAGAGCAAGGAAGCCTTTGGTGAGGTTATAAATCCCCTTGACAAGCATTTGCTCACACTTCAGATCAGTCTGCTGAAGTGTGCACATCCCATGTTCTTGGCATGTAATGAGTATGAGCTAAACCTGAAGGAAGGGAATGAAACCCGTGCCCAGCTCTTGACTGCCCTTGAGAAGACCGTTTATCTCTGTCGGAAGACCCTGGTGCTCATTGGAATGTCTTACTCTTTAACTTCTTCTTTCCGACAAGACAGAATCCTGGAAGCTGTTGACCTCAAAGATGCAACTCCAAAGCCTTCCGACTTCCCAAATTTGGAGGACTCCTACTTGTTTGGAAAAGAGTACATGACTAAGCTGAGAAACTGGCTGGACAAAAGTGGGCATCCAGTCAAGCTCACATATGACCTGCTAACTCCGGAACAAAAGCAGCAGCAAGTTCTCCAAGCTAAAATGAAAGAAGAGAAAGGTAACAGTATTTTGACATACCACTATTAAACTGCTAGCTTGTGTTTTCATGATTTATTTTCAAGTTCATTTGTCTTCCAGTGTATCTACTTATTCAAATCATATGTGCTAGCTATATTTTAGCGCTGACTGACACTGAACTGATAATGAAGTAGAATTTGAAATTCTATTCTGCGATCTGTGATTGCCTTCTAACTGTCTATGCTTCCTCTGCCTTGAGCACAGCCAGGTAGTTTGAGAAAGTCATGCCCACAAAACAGTATGTAGTTGTTTCTATGTGTTTGATTTTAGTGCCCAGCTGAAGAATTGCCCACGTTCTCCTGCCGGGATGTAAGCTCTCCATAGTTAATGATTTCACTAGCGCCTATAACACCTGTGCAACACGTACTTTCCGGCTGTTGGACCATACTGGGTAACTGTGTCCTGGAATAAACCTCTACAGATGTATTGTCTAATACAGGCTAGAAACCGTCAACTTTGCCATACTAAGCAAACTTTGCCATATTGAACAAAGCTATTGATTATGGAACATGATGCATATTGAAGGCGGCTTTTTGTCAGGGCCTGAATGAACGGTCTAAATATAAAGTGTGTGTGTAGGTGTGTAGGTGTGTGTGTGTTTAGGTGTAGGTGTGTGTGTAGGTGTAGGTAGGTAGTTGATCTGTAAACCAGTTAGTAACGAGAAATACACGGTCATTGAAATATATTAATGTTTTTCACAATTTCACAAGGATGGATGATAAAAAAGCATACTCATGAAAAAAATTCAATTAAAGAGTTATTATAAACACAATTTTACAGAGTTTTTGGAACATAATTATTGATGGACATTTGCTCAACACTACCTTTTTGTACCAAACACTGGTGTCATTCACAGGGTAGAGAAGGCCGTGTCCCAAATGCTCTAGTTAAAAAGAGAACATGTGAGAGGTCAAGCAAGTGCACTTGGACTATTATCCTCGTAGGTACGGAAATTGCACAGAAAAAATAAACTAGGTATCGTTTTGTGGACATGACCTTCCTCGGGCTGGGTGTGGTCAAGGCACCAGAAGCAGAGACTGAGAGATTCTGGAACATGATCATTGCTTATCATTTGCCCATTGTTTTCGTTGAACATTTAAAGAAGTGTGGAAACTGACAACGGCCTAGAACACAATATGAGCTAATAAATGGGTCTGTTTAAAGCAGTGCTTAATTTGAGCAGGTGCTTTCCGGTGCTCAGCACCGGCACCTAATCCTCAGCACCGGAGCTTATAGCACCAGTTAAGGACACACTCATTAGGAAGGCAGGTGACTTTCCAGTTTCACAGGATGTTGGGCCACGCCGAGTTCGAACCGGGTTCCCCAGCTCCAAAATCAGCAGCTGTAGCCATTAAGCCAAGTCCCCTCTAGAATAATAAGTGCCGGGGCTCTAGTCAGGAGGCAGTTTTCCCCAGCACATTTCTCCTGTTAGCGCTGCCTCCTGAGGAGAGCCCCAGCACTTTCTATTTTACAAATTAACCATTGGCTCAAAGTTACCAATGCTTTCAACATGTGGGATTGGTGTAAAACTCCTATTGTAGTAGATCCTGCTTGCTTGGTATTTGATGCAACATTGACCGAAGTGTAGTGAGTTTCTACTAACCAGGTCCCCGGTACCAGTGCTCTTTTCTTGCAAATGTTCACTTGTTCCCCAAATTGGTAAAACCTTTATCATTCTCAATGGTAACCCTGGTACGTAGGGTCTGAAGTATTGAAGAGGGTCCCTAAGGGCAGCAGCACGAATTGTGCCTGTCTAAGGGACCCCTCACCAAACACATGCAAGACTACCATTGCAGGGCTGCGTGTATTGGCTCAGACACAAGTGAAAACATGACATGTCACACACCCCTTTGTGCTATGTCCCCAAACACTGCATGTGATATTTGTAAGTCACCCCCTACAGCAAGCCTGACAGCCTTAAGGCAGTGTGCTGAATATTACATTTAAGGACATAGCTGCATGAGCAGATATGCCTCTTTGCTGGTCAGCCCTATTACTGCCAGTTCAAGCGACCAGGGAAGCAATTTTAAAACATGTGATGGACACTAGTAAGACGAGATCCCCAGCTGCATGATGGCTTCACTGCGAATAGGGTTGTTTGGTATCCAACATCTTGTATGGTAAACCAATTGTGATTCCAGTGATGGATTTATAAATACATGCACCCAGAGGGCACCTTAGAGGTGCCCCCTGAACACCTACCAACCTCTGGTGTGTTCGCTGACTGGTTTTTGCCAACCTGCCTCCGAGACATGGTTCTGACCTCCTAGGATGAGAGCCTTTTGCTCTCAGGAGACCCAAAACAAAAGCCTGTTCGTGAAGAGGGTGTCACCCCCCATCCTCCCTTTCAAAGAGCTGCAGCCTTTGAAATGTGAATCCAGAGCCCCTTTGGTGCCCGGAAAGGTGGGAAAATTTGTCAGATGGGTCTTCTGCCCCCAGGCTAGTACCACCACTAAGGTGGGCTAAACTGAGGTGGAAACGATTTTTTAGAAGTAGCCATCTTTGTGATGGCATACTTAAGGATTCTGGGATAGGGTTATGCCTACTTCCAACAGGGAGTGGTCATATAGGGGGCGTAGTGATCCCAAAAGTAAGTAGCCCATTGGCTACTTCCCTACACCCCCCTAAATTCAGTATTTAGTGGAGCTCCTGGCACCACATGAGTCGATCCTGATGACCTGAAGAAAGAAGTTTAACGAAAAGAGTCGCATAGCAAGAACAGAAGTCCCAGCAACTGACTTGGCACCAACCCTGCATGCCTGCTGACTTTGCCCAGTGCACCAAAAGTCGACTTGTCCTGCAGCTGCTGAGTCCCCAAAGCCCAGGAGACCTGTCAGCCTTCGTTCAGGAACCAAGATCTCTTGAGGGACAGGGAAAATGTCCCTTGTATTCTACGGTCAGCCATAGAAAGACCAAGAGGACTCTGGCCCCACCAAAATCTGCTGCTGCTGAGCACCACTGCACTTGAACCCCCCAGCCCATGTTGAAGGGGTTCAACTGTGTCAACATTGCCCCCAAGCCCTGATGGTGTTGTGTCCACTGTGGAATGACTCTTCATGAACTCCCCGACGTTGCCTGCAGCCTCTGTTGACCGGCCCCCTCAACCACAAGTGTTAACAGTCAGAGAGACCAGACAACACTTGCACCCGTGTGCCCCGTCCCAATGAAATAGAATCAAAGGTGTCCACCAACATTGCAAGAACCAAAGCCACTCTTTTGATTCTCTGGATTGGTCCCTCAGTCCTTTCCTGCAACCTCTTTCTACCGCAACCGTTCTCCATTGGATAACATTGGCCACCTGACGCTGTTATGTACCTCTGCACCTGGCTGCCCTAGTGCCTCTGGTAGTGTTGTGCTGGTGATGCCTTGGACCATGACCACCTCACTTTAACCCCTGAGAAGGGTCCCGTAAGTCGCTGACAAGAACCAATAAACTGCATATGATTTCTTTCCATAGCATAACATTGCAGAACTCAGAAATTGCATTGTTGACTTTTTGAACTGAAAAATATTCCTAATGAAAAACGTACTTACATGAACAGGGGCTGACCTGTGGTCAGAGAAGCCAATTGGGTTCGTTTTGGGAAAACAACACATGCCCTGGGAACCTGATTGGCAGGGACCCAGGGCACATCAAGTGAAAGTGCATCAGTAGTCTGGATAAAAGTGGGGGGGGGGGGTTACTACAACAGAAACCCTCTTTCCTACAGTGTCCTGAAGCCCCAGTGTGAGCAGGTCGCTTGGATGTGTTTCTCTGTTCGAGAACAAGCCTCAGCCACTGACTGTGCATTTACCTCTATCCGGTTGTATGAAACACATCAACTAACTTCTCCCTGAACCTTTGGCACTTTTTCTGGGTTCTAGAGCAGGCACAGGGTCATTGACCATGATTTGGATGTCTGGTGCTAGACCTGGAAAAGGCTTTTGCCTCCCTGGAGTGGAAATACCTCTTTGCGGTGTTGACCACATTTGGTCTAGGCCCCTGCATGCTGGAGCTTATCAAACTCCTATACACTATGCTGCCCGCTCGCGTCAAGACTGTTAGGATCATTTCGGATCCTATCCACATAGGCAGAGGCACTTATCAGTTCTGGCCTCTCTCTCCCCTGCTCTTTTCCCTGGCCGTGGAACTGCTAGCGTATAAACTGAGAGCAGAGATGGGACTGGGGAGTTCTGTTGGTTTACAGCGAGCGCACGGTCTTGCTCTATACCGATGACAGGCTTCTTTACACGCTGGACATTCCTGTGCCTATGCCTACTGTTGAGCATCTGTCCACCCCCTTTGCCAATTTATCAGGTCTGCGAATCAACTGGGGCAAGCCCTGCCTCTTCCCGCTAGCCACCGCAGTGGCTGACCCTGGCATCCGGCTTGGCGCGGATTTGGTACAATATCAGCCTGACATGATCCACTACATGGGCATCTGGCTCTACCACAATGCGGAGGCTGGCAACATACGCCAGGTGCTCTCCTCCCTTGGTGGGCAAGTAGCTTTCTGGAAGACCCTGCCACTGTCTGTGGCAAGAGGCATTGCTCTGTCCAAAATGGTGGTACTCCCACGATTACTATATTACTTGGCCAGCAGTCCACTATACCTCCAGAAATTCCTTTTTGTGGCGCTCAAGCACATGCTTGGGGACTTTATCTGTCATGACAATCGCCACTGTGTGATGCTGGCAAAGCCGTACCTGCCCACAGACAGGCGCTGGATGGGAGCTCCTAACTTTGAGTACTACTATCTCGCGGCCCAGCTACAGTGGGTGGCGTGGTGGTATGCTGAACACAACCTCTTCTATACGGCGACTCTGACATTCCCTCTGCAGAAAATGGAGCGCCTGCTTGCGCCTCTTTCACCTGCGCACCCATCCTTCCCATGCATCTGTTGTCTATAGTAGTGTGATATTACTGCAGTTGCTTACGCCTCATCAACATATTCATGCTGTATACCACTCTGCTGTCGCTACTCGGCATGCCGAAGGGACGCACGCTTGTCAGGATGATGGCCTCAGCCCCCTCACACGAAGTGTGCCTTAATACCCTAGGCAACCCCAAGTCTGAAATTGCACTCGTCCCATTTACCAACCTACGGGACTAAATTGGGCTCCCCTTGGATATTCCTTACATAAAACTCGATCATCGATCACACCGCAATCACACTGGGAAACTCTGCAGCCTGAGCCAAACACCCATCAGGTACTCCCACATCTCCATTTGTACTAAAGCGCTGCGCAAACACACATGTTTCTCTCCTGACACTTTGTGACCAATGGAATGAAGCTCTCGGCAGTGTGTGTAGCGATGCAGAGTGGCCTATTTCGCCACTGTCTCATGGAACGCTCGGTTCAACCGAATTCATTTATATGTCCAGCATAGAGCATACCTCGCTTCTCCAAAGATCAATCAGTTTTCCCATCCTGCAGATGTTTCCTGTCCCCATTGCGTGGACGTGGACTTCAGTCACATGTTTTTGTCGTGTCCTTAACTGTCAGTCTACTGGGCATTTATTACTGCTCTCCTCTCTCTCAGTACCCTCAATGTGTAACCTAGGACATCTGCGCCCTTGGCCTGTTTAAACGCGGAAAGTGCAATAAGGACGTTGGCATATTCCTTGACCTACTGCTCCTTTTGGCTAAGATGGGAGATCAACGTTATTGGTAATTGGGGACCCCCCCTCGGCTTCTTGCCTGTCGGTGGAAGCATGGGCAACAATTGAAAGCATAGCTCTACACTCTGATGAATTACAAGGTCTCTGGAAATATTCTCTTTAACAACAATGGAACACTGTGTTTGAAGCCTTTAAATCTAGAGTTCATGACACTGACTCCCTCCCAATAGACCAGCCACCTGCTTCTGCCATCACTGTTCCCTCTTCATAGGCCAAAACCCTAGGTCAGTTGCACGAAGAAAATACACTTGTCTACTACCCTACCAGATTGATTTTCTTTTTAAATTACAAACAAGATGCTCCCGCTGCCCTCTTCTTCCCCCTGATCTTTGACATTTCCTCTGATGGTACCTTTTTTTGTGGCTTTGACTCCTGTATTGCTCTGGCCAGTGAGGAGAGATTGACATCCCTAAAGTGGACCTCTCGCTTGTTTTATGAGGCACGTGACTTGAAGCAGTGGATAAAAAAAGGACAATGGCACGAAGTAATTATATATTTTTTATTACAACTTAGTAAGTAGTGAATGTCAAACAATATTGAATTTTAGGTTACTGAAACCACATGCATTGTGTGTCCTACGCTTCCCGCCTCTCCTAATTTTCTTTCCAGAATAGTCACAGGATGTGAAAGACTTGGTCCTTGTAGTTTATGCTCCCATGGATCACAGGGGACCCCAACCATGCAGTTTCATTGGGCAGCTTTGTCTATTAACCAGCTTCACTCAGATTGCTTGCTAAAATGACTGTGAGCAAACTGCCTATTCCAACTTGTCTAAATCTGTGCCTCCAGGTGAACGAACTGCTGATCCAGCGTCTATACAAACCATTGACAGTCTGCTGGAGTACAATGTTAAAAATTGGAATTTAAATGGCAATGATGACGGCAAGCCACAATTTTGGTGAGTAAGTCAGAATTGCTAAAGGGGAGTTTGAGAAATGTTATTTGGCTTTTCAACAAGGTTCTGTGTTATTGCTTGTTCGAATTTGGCTTTCTGTTTTTGTGTTTCAGTAGGATTTCATTGCTCTTATCGCCTTCTCTCGTACCCTGGAAACAAAGGATCACACAATTTTCTTTTTAACAATGTCTTTCCCGGCCTTCTCCATAACAATAATTTTCTTTCATGGTGAGAAAGTTGGCACAATTAGTCTTATTTGATCCACAAGGTGTGATCAGCCCAAAAATATTCGGATGTTGATTGCCGTTTTGAACCACCTAGGCTTGTCTACTCTTCTGTCTCAGGAACTGGAAGGGAGTTCAACCAAATCGCCTAAGTTTATGCTCTCTTTGGATTTCGAGACAGTTGGGGCATTCCTCTATAAAGGTGTTGAGAACTTCTCTGGCTATGTCTTCACTGTCAAGGTCTTTGTCAAAGTCAAGGCAACATGACGGCGAGTTGCCACAAAGGGGCCTCTGGTGAGAAGGCCAGAACTTGGAGATGTATGCTCCATGTATTTTTCATGTATCTCTTTCTCTGGAGCTGCAGCTCCGAAAACAGTAGATTTTACTCTGGTGATTATTACCAGCAGAAATTTTTTTGTCAACAAACTGGAATACATCAATTAATGTATTCAAAAGAGGTTGGATTCCAGTTAAGGGTCTAATTAGGAAGAAGAAAACTAAGTTATGAAGTTTGATTCAGTAATTCCAAGATGTTCATTTTTATGTGCACTCACCGAATAAACTTAACATAGCAAATACGTTTGAGGAACTTTGATAGAGACTGAGTGAATAGGTGCTTAACGTGTGTGACAAGTATCCGGTGTTGAGGTAGCATTCGTTATGATGGATTTGGAAACGTAGGTGGAGGAGTGTCTTACTTAGCTTCACCCAAGGTTTATGAGAAAAATAAAGATGGAAAAGCCTAAGACTAACACGCGTGAGAGTGGTGAATAACTTCTAACGAACTTTGTCCCTTTAATGATGATAATAACGTGCAAGTTTAGCGCGGGTAATTTTTGCACTGTCTGTGTACTTGTTATACCAAGGCTACCCCTGGAGACAGGTTCTCTCTGCAGTTTAGAAACCACGTACATTGGGTTTAGCTGTTGTGTGTTCTAAGTTCTAGCCTCCGTGCCTGGCACAGGGCTTTATGAGGTCATTAAAAATTACATTAAACTTTTAAAACCTTAACATTGAGCCCCACTAAAAGAAGCTTCCGCCATCATTTATTTTGAAAATTCAAGATGACTAATTAGTACATTGAGTGTCATTTCTTTATCAACAAAACCTTTGCAAGAGAATTAATGAATGATTCTCCTCTGTACAGGAGTTTCTTTTTAGTAATTCAGTAATTTTCTTTAGGGTTTACAGTTTTTAAGTGTGTTTCACATTGTTTTCCCTGTGTTTTATTGCAGGTTTTTGTTTGATGAAACAAGTGCAGAATATAAATATTACAGGTACAAGATGTTGGAAATGCAAAAATTGAAACGTGCCACAATGGACGCCAAGGTCCAGGCTGATGCTTACTATAAGTCGCCCCAAGATATGGCGGATGAGTCTGTGAGAGCTATGATACTGGCAAGGAAAACGGCTGCAGTGAAGAAAAAACTGTTTAGAGATTTAGCCATTTCAAAGAAGAGAAGGATTCAGAGGTCTACAGCAGGTACACAGACAGACATCAACATGTCTCAGGTGCAAGAGTTGCTCTCCCGCGTTGAACATTCCACACCTAAACAGTGCCTTGACTCAGATGCAGAGAAGGCTAAATCATTGACACCTGACACATTGGACCCTTTGCAGTTCCCAGAGGGTATGTTGTTTTATTTTTGTTTCATCTTAATTAAAGGTGAATTCTGGCTTATGTGTGTCTTTGAGTAAGTTTAGATCCTTGTTTGCATTGGTCACACAACTTGTTTGTAAAATAAATACTGTGTTTGTGTTTTTCGAAAGAACCAGTATGAAAGCTCTAATGGGAATCAGCTTTGTAAGTTACTGTTGGAGTACCATCAATGGTCAGATGAGCAACCATATGCCTTAATGAAGCAAAAAACAGGAATGAGTATTAAGAGTGTATAAGGCCCACTAGCACCTTATAAACAGAACAAAGTTATGAATATTATGACTGCCATAGGACCACTAGCACTTTACTAACAAAGAATAATGGAATGAGTATAACAAATGTGTAAGGTCCGTGAGCGCCTTACTGACACAGAATAAGGGAATGAGATTTACGAATATGTAAGGCCCCCTAACCGTGCCCTAACTCCTCTGTAAACCAATATTGTTTGTTAGAAATGCAGATGTTAATCTGTTGTTGCAGGACCACAACAGGGTTTATTTTGGAGTTTGAACCCGTTGAAGAGTCATAAGCTGCTGCTACTCCTGCCACTTTGAGTCAGATTTGGGGGGGAATGTGAAGCAACCTGTTTCAGCAGACTTTCACCCAGTTAGTAATTCCTGATGACTGTTCTGTAGTGGCTGTTTTCTGATTTCTGTAATGCCAGTAGGTTCAGTTAGATATGTGACTGTCTAATATTGCCAACACGAGTTTTCTTTTTTCTTAGTCTTTATTTATTTTTATTTTTTGGGCTAACAGTTCAATGCTTCGTGCAGCTTTGAAGCAGTGAAAAAAATGAACGCTGAGCCGACAAAAAATCCATGGCCATCCGCTTCATTGTACTGAAAATAGATCACACCATGATCTAAAGAAAAAACTTTGCTAGTGAAAAAGACAGTAGAGAAGGCTCCTTTTTTTTTACATTGGGAAATACATTGTGTGGCCTAAAGAAGTCCTGCTGTCTGACCAGCAGAAATAGATAAACCTTGTCAATCATGCTTTTTGCTATGTTAGTCTCTAGAATGATTTCAGTGTATAGTAGAGATGTCCTAATTTCTTTCCTCCTGCACATCCCCATTCTGTATAATAAGCCGAGGCAGAATTTGTAATTTCGCTCACGGAATTGAAGGAATTTAGCAACTCTGCTGTGCTCCTTTAACATGGAGTTCCTGTCAAAATAGACCAGGTGGAATTTTGTTCCCGTTTGAGCAACACAATGACAACTGGAACAAACCAAGTCTCTAGCTGGCAAGCAAGATTTGGCGTCCACTAGCGTGATTTTCAGTCGCTAGGAAGCCTTCTGGCGCAATTTTGTAACACTTGCGGCAGCTCTCGCGGACAGAGCGTTGCTTCTTCAGTAGATTTATACTTGAGAGGCAGCAAAATCAACTTGAACAGCCTTGTGCTCTTGTGCACCGCGTGGTGCTGTTTGCGCAGATATTTCAGTAGGAAAGCACTGTCGCTAAATCGCAGTTGTAGGGAAGTGCCCCTTTTTGTATGGTTGCCCTCCACTTCTTTGTCTAATGTTGATGCTCTTTGACTAAATGTTCCCTGGGTTCCTACCAACCAGGTACCCAGTGTAGGAAAGTGCCCCTTTTTTGCATGGCTGCCATGACCCCCCCCCCCGCGCTCCAAATCTTTTGCCTAATGTCATGCACTTTTACAGAGTGTGCCCTGGGTTCCTGCCAACCAGGAACCCGGGGCCTATGTTCTTTCCCTAAACTGTATTGTTGCAAAACCCAATTGGAAACTCTATGGCCACATGTTAGTCCCTTGTCAAGTGTACCATAGGCACCAACGCCACTATGACCAGGGAACGCCTCTGAGGGCTGCACCACTTATTGTGCCACCATTAGTGGCCCTGTTCCTTAAAACACACACTTCCATTGCAGGCTGCGTGTTTTGGTGCAGAGCAAAGTGAAGAGTCGACAAGGCACCCATCCCTGTGTGACAAAGAATAAAAGTAGATTGCACACACTTATTTACAAATGGTTAAATCTTGATAAGCAAATGATTACGATCCATGTGTTACGCCTTCTGGGTGCTGCCTGTCACTCGATAAATAACTCTAAGTATGGCCAAGTCATAGCGAATTGGACAAGGCGTGCATCACAATGAAATAAATGCACCAAATAATATTTCTCTTTACAAATTATCACAGTTCAACATACAATATTGGTATCCTTTATGTCTCCAATGCTGACTCCCGCAACAAACAATATTATAGTACATGCATATGTGCATGTTCTGTCTCAAAAAATCATAACAAAAGCAACCTAAAACCATATTTGCAGGTACACATTCGAAGGTTATACCTAGTGCCCAATGCATTTTGGGACTGTGTCCCTTCTTCAGGGGAAAATCTGAAAAACAGACACAATATTTTCTAATGTACAAAATGGCAAAGAACAATGTGTTTAAGTGCTCTTCTCAAATTCTAATCACTGTGATGTCTTGTATTACCGCACGTTCCTCCCTTCGTGGTGATCGTTTCAATTTACTTAAAAACCCAACTTTTTGCAAGCGGTTATGTGTATGCAGGGAAATGTAGTGCGAACAAGTCTGTTAAACACTGTTCTGTCACTGATCTCTGTGTGTCATTTGTCAAGTCTGTTCGACTGCTGGAATGATGGAGTGTATTTCGTTCACCTCAGGTGACAGACCTGTGAAAGAGCAAAACCTCATGCTTTTCCATACATCCATCTCAGAGTATACTCACAAGATTAATATCACCACACCCACTGTGGTATGCACAAATCAATCCATCTAAAAGCCAACTGCAAGAAACCTCAATTAAAATCAGAGGCCAATCTAAATCTGCTATCCGGTTTAAACTGCTCTCCGGTCAACTCACTCTTACCTTGAAACACCCTACTTTTCATTACTGGTGCTCCTCATGTTAAGATCGCGCTCACGTTAACACGTACATATTTGCATGCGGCAGTGACGTGGAGACTCCTTTCAGGTTAAAGGTGTCCAACGGGATTTAACTTTGTTTGAACGCGGGATGGCGTCTGCAGACGAATTGACACATACTCCTCATGAGGAGGGTGAGCAGTAGCTTCGTATGGTGTAGTTTTGATCTCCCCAGGGAAATCCTGACCCGATTTGACACTTGATTTTTTTCAGTGATCGTGTCTGGTGGTACAGAAGCACAGAGCTCGCAAAGTGCCAGCAGGTGTTATTAGCGCGGGCAGTACAACAAGAAGAACACTGGTAATGAAAAGTAGGGTGTTTCAAGCTAAGAGTGAGTTGAGCGGAGAGTGGTTTAGACAGGGTAGCAGATTTAGATTTGCCTCTGATTTTAATTGAGGTTCCTTGCAGTTGGCTTTTAGATGGATTGATTTGTGCATGCCACAGTGGGATAGTAATCTCGTGAGTATACTCAGTGATGGATGTATAGAAAAGCATGATGTTTCGCTCTTTCACGGGTCTGTCACCTGAGGTGAAAAAAATACGCTCCATCATTCCGGCAACCGAATAAACTTAACAAATGACACACAAAGATCAGTGACACAGTGTTTAACAGACTTGTTCATACTACTTTTCCCTGCATACTCATAACCACCTCAGGCACTCCCCTCTCAACCCCTGATAATCCGAACCCTCCCTCACAAACTACCTCTTCCTCCTACACAGTCCCTTTTCCCCCAGCCCTTACTTCCCCCATGTCCAACGTCATCTCCAATCCAGCAGACCCTTTCTCCCCATTATCACTGCCCACTCCCCTTCCGCCGTCCCACATCCGCATACACATCCTGCCTCCACCGTTAATCTCATTGGCATTCCCCAGAACTCTGACTTCCTACCTAATATTTCTCTCCCTCCTACCTTGGACATTAGACCCACTACTCCTCCTCCGAACACCTTGAACGGGAGCATTACTAACCCAGCTCCCCGCGTCCATCCTCTCCCCTCTCCTAATCCCACTGATTCCATCCAATCCCCAACCCATGTTCTCTCTCCCTCCATAGACCCAAGTCCTGCTCGGCCCCTGCCAGAAACATTAAGCTTTTTCAGCTCAATAACCCAGCAACTGAACAGAATGGAGTGGAAAGTTAACTCCCTTGCTGCCGATTTCCTATACTTGCAACAATACCTTCTCAACAGGACAAAGCCACCGTGCTCCCTCTCCCCGGGTAGATTTGCTTCTACCCCCCTCAATGCCTCTCCCATGGCCCCACAGAGCACTCCTCGACCCTCCATTCAACTGAGATCGCCACCCCTTTTCGGTAGTGAAACCTAATGAGATCAGCGACTCTTACCTCACTTTGAGCCAGAATTCTGCCCCCTTCCCCATCCCTGTTATTGTTGGCACTAACAGAATCCCTAAAACTGTCCACTCACGTAGACCTCGTACTCAATACTCCTCTATCCACCTAGCTCCCCCCGTCATCAATGCTCCCCGCCCTCTCTTGCATGCTCCTAAACTGCAGATCAGCAGTACAACACGCCACAGACATTACTGAAGCTCTACTCGCTGAAGAAATACATCGCTTTCCTCACAGAATCCTGGCTCAATGTTCACTCCACCCCCATTCTTGACATTCTCACCCCTCCAGGGTACAACATCATCAGACAAGATAGGCCGATCTAAACTGGTGGGGGACTAGCCATCATTCACAAAGCTGGAATTCAGATTACCCAACTTAAACCTGCAGAATACCTATTGTTTGAATACCTGGGTGTCGAACTCCCCACCAAGGGCACCTCACCCATCAAATTTCACACCATCTATCATCCTTCTGGAGAGCGCACCCTCTTCACCGAAGAACTTACAGACCTAATAACACGTTTCTCCCTGACAGACACAAAAGACGTGTTTCTGGGTGACCTCAATATCCACTGGAACAACCCAGAAGACTTCCCTATCCAGAACCTATCCAACCTACTTGAAATATACAACCTCAAACAACTCTGCAATGAACCAACTCACATCAAAGGTGCAACACTGGATGCGATCATTACCAAAAATGAACTGGTAGCTCTGAGAGCGATTTCTCCCATTGACTGGTCTGACCACCACCTCATTCTGTTCAAGTTCGACGCACTTATCAGCCACCAACCTATTTGTGATGACAAACCTAAGCACTGGACCAGAAACATCAAAGAAGTCCCTTTAACCGAACTTGAATCCAGGATTCGTGCCCATCTACAACTCCAACCCTCCACCTGGACGACCGATGACCTCACTACACACTTTAATTCAACAATGACAGAGGTTTTAGACCAAGTAGCTCCACTCAAACAAATGAGGCGAACCAAATCTAAACCCTGGTTCAACGCGGATCTTTATAACGAAAGGCGTCAACTCAGACAAACGGAAAGGTATTGGAGACTAAACCCTTCGACCTTGCACCTAGCGCAACTTAGATCTGCTCGGCTAGCTTACAAAAAACACATTTTTAGTGAAAAGGCATCTTTCTTCCGCAGCCAACTAGATCTGGCAAAAAACAGACCAAGAGAACTCTTCAACATTGTCAAAAGTCAAACAAACTGCACTCCCTCTCACGAAATCCAAGCCACCAAAGAGCGATGTGAAGAAATTGCCACCTTCTTCTCTAATAAAGTTTCAAAAATGGATCAAGCCTTCATCCAAACCCCAAATCCTCCCTCCCTCTTAACCTGCCCCCCTTTAATCTCCCTTGACCAATCAGAAAGAGTTCTTACCAAGGACAATCAGGTCTGCCTCCAGCTAAAAAACAATGCACATTGGTCCGACTTTGAACTAATGTCGGAAAACGAGGTCTTCAATATAATTTCAAGCCTAAAACCTTCCTCCCACACTATGGACCCCCTCCCTTCCACAATTATAAAAGTACTCCACCACACCATCTCCCCTTTCTGGACAAAAATCATCAGCGCCTCCCTCATCTCAGGCTGTGTCCCAGACTCCCTTCAACTAGGGCAAATCACACCCATACTCAAGAAACCAGGGGCCGACCCTAATGATCTCAACAACCTCAGACCTATCTCCAACCTCCCATTCCTTGCAAAAACATTGGAGAAATGCGTTCTCCACCAACTCAACAAACACATTGATGAGTCCAACCTCCTTGACACCTTTCAATCAGGCTTCAGGAAAGGCTGTAGCGCTGAAACAGCCATGCTCAACATCTCTCACGATATTCACAGGGCTTTGGATGAAGGTGATGCCTGCCTACTCATCCTTATTGACCTATCGGTGCATTCGACACAGTAAATCATCCAGCTCTTCTGGAGACCCTGAGGAAGCGCTCCGGCATTAATGGCACAGTACTAAAATGGTTCACCTCCTTCTTTCAGCACCGCTCGCAACAAATTAAAATCAACTCCTGTCTCTCGAAGCCAACAAAATTCACACTTGGGGTCCCCCAAGGCTCGATCCTCTCCCCATCCCTCTTCAATCTCTTCATGGAGCCCCTCACAATTATCTTGAAAAAAGCAGGAGTGAATTACCACCTTTACGCTGATGACACCCAAATCTATTACAAAATCAAATCACCCAGCGACATCCGACACTTCAATATCACTCTTACCGAGATCCAAACTTGGTTCAAAGCTAACCACTTAAAGCTCAACCCAGATAAAACAGAACTAATCCAATTCTCTCCAAAAAGTTATCACCGTCCTATCCAAGAGTTGCTCAAGAACCTGGTTTCCCTAAACTGCCCCTTCGTTCTATCCGACTCAGTTAAGTCTCTAGGCATTACCCTTGACAAGAACTTATCAGTGGAGGCCCACATCAAAAACTCTGCATAAGGTGCTCTTTTCTCACTAAAACACCTCAAGAAATTGAAACCTTTTCTTCCCTATGATGACCTCAAGATAGTAGTTCAATCCCTAGTTCTCTCTAAAATCGACTATGGGAACGCCATCCTAACAGGGACTCCAAAAGCTCACCTAGCCCCACTAAGGGCAGTGCTGAACATGGCTGCTCGACTCATATCTGGAGTAAAAAGATTTGAACACCTCACTCCAGCTCTCAACTACCTCAACTGGCTTCCCATGGAAGGGAGGGGTATTTACAAGTTAGCCTGCATCACACAAAAAAGCCTGCACTCTCCGTCCCCCAACTACCTAAAAAACAAACTGGTAAGAGCAGAAAAATCCAGAACTCTGAGAAGCTCGAATTCTCTCCTTCTTATCCCTCCGAAACTGAAAAAGAAAACCACTCGGTACCTATCGTTCTTGGGCAACGTTCCCAGGATGTGGAACGCTCTCCCTAGAGTCCTCAGATGCAACCCCGCCTTCTGTTTCAAAAGGGACCTGAAACTCCATATCCTCAAAAAATACTTTCCCAACCAACGTCAACGAACCTAGACTTCAATATCCGAGTTGACTCCTCTTTCTCTTGACATTCAAGGATAGTTGGTGACCGGACTGTGTTAGCCACCTTCGTTTGTTTTCTCTCCCTCCTCTGCACTGTTTACCTATTCTTCTTATTGTACTTGTTTTTTATTATTATTTTTTTTTAATCTCTGTTTTGCTTCCTTACCACCTTCCTACTATGTAATGCAGTTTTTTTCTTCTGTCTTTACTGTGTGTTTGTAAAGCGCTCTGATACCCACGGGTTAAGCTAGTGCTATATAAAACTTTTAAAATAAAATAAAGAGTATATGGTATGGGAGTTTGTCATTATGAACTCCGCAGCACCATATTGGCTTTACTGAAAACTGGGAAGTTTGGTATCAAACTTCTCTGCACATTAAACCCACACTGATGCCAGTGTGGGATTTAATGAAAAGTGCACTCTTAAAGATGCCCCCTGAAAAACGACCTAACACTAGTGTCCTGGCTGAGTGGTTGCTCACCAGCTGCCACCACAGACATGTTTCTGGACCCCCGGGTCGAGAGCCTGCCGCTCTCGGAGTCCAGACACATAGCACATCCTTGGTTGAGGTGTCAACCCTCCCCTCCCTCCCCCAGGATGGGCAGGGCCCACGAAGGGAAAGCTTCAAAGGCTGGACGCCTTTGTTAGCTGACCCAGCCATTTGCTGCTCTCAAGAACCTGCCCCCACCGGTTCTGACCCCCACTTTTCGGCGGGATAATCGGTGGGAAAACCATTAGGAGGAGAGGTGTGCCCCCCTTTGCCAACCCCATCCCTCAGGTGGGGGAGGCGAGGTGAAACACAACTCTGTCCTCGCCATTTTTAAGATGAGGGGACCCAGCCAACCAGAGTGAGGCTTATGTCCCCCCCCCCCCCGCCCCCACTGGTGGGTGGCGTAATAGGGGGCGTACCCACCCCAAGGAAGGGACCCAATGGCCTTAACCTGCACCTCCCTGTAACGCCCCCAAATTTAGTATTTAGGGGCAACCCTGTACCTTGCCTCCTCAGACAAGAAGGACTGAAGAGCCTTGCTGAAGGAGGATACCAACTGACTTGGCCCCAGCCCTACCCACCTGTCCTGACCTCGACCTGCTTCAGCGAAATCTCAGTGTGTCCTGCAGCCAGCTGAGCCCACACAGCTTTGCTTTCCTCAACCAGATTTAGTCTCCTGTGAGCACCTGATTTCCTCACCAACAGACTCTGGCCAAATCCGCGAGTCTACACTGCTCTGCACCTGACGCCCACAGCCCGAGTTTGAGTGGGCCAACACCACTAGGAGGTCTCCCTGGCGATCCTGACCTAGTATCTGGTGATCCCTGACCTACTTCTCCAACCAACACCTGCAGTACCCCTCTGGAGGATCCCCCTGACCGTGACCGGAGACGGTAAGAAAAAACAGACGCCTAAAAACAACCCTGTGCCTGATTCCCCACGGCCATGGGTGGCTCAAAAACGGGGTCCCGGAATCCCTCAACATCCAAACTTACCTCTCCAATTGGTGGTCGACTCCAGAAGATCTTTGTTCCGAGCATGCAGCGTTTGTTGCAACTGGAGAATCCCCGTTGAAAACAACAGGGCACCTGATGCCAAAACAACACCCTGCACCAGGCCACCCCTGTGCCGCTGTGGGTGCACCTGGTGTGCTAAATTGGATCCCCTTTTGCCCTGAGCTTTGCTTCCACAACCTTGTAGCCTGCTCATGAGCAGCCACAAACCGGAGCCCCACTATCCCCCATTGGAGAACATTGGGCCTCAGCACGCTACACCCGGCCGCCTTAGTGCCTCTGAGGCTGCTCTGCAAGTGCATCCTTGACCCTTGGTCTAACCCCAGAAACTAACCCCGTTTACTAGACCGTTTACTTACCTGCAAAACGATAACCCTATTTTCATCAATAGGATTGCATTGACAGTTTTCCTCTGAAAAACGTTTTAAGTATGGAGGGTGTTCTGTATGGGAACCCAAGTAACTGTGATTTGAAATAAACTGTTTTACTTAACTATCATCTAGGAAAAGTCCCAGTGTGATATCTAGGCATATCACACTGAGTAAGAAAAGTTATCTGAAAAGTAATCAAAAAAGTAATTATACAGTACCTGCAAAGTAACGGAAAAGTAATCACAACTGTTTATAAATAATGGACATACCTGTATGCACAACAAGTACATACAACTGCATTCAACTGTATTGTTTTTGCAAAGTAGTATTTCACTTCCCTACATCAGGGCTGGATTGATTCTAGAAATAAAATACAACTAAATTATATTTTTATCCAAACAAATTGGTCTTGGAGTGTATGACATTTCTTGCCTGAGTGTGTACAATAAATGCTTAACACTACCCTCTGATAAAGCCTTGCTGCTCACCCACAATACCACAAATTGAGAGTAAGGTATTATCTACTTTTCCTTTTGCCTGCCTTCGGGGTTCCGCTGGACTCTGTGCACACTATACCTTACTTTGGTATAGTATATACAAAGCCAGCTCCCTACAGCAGTGCAGCATGCATTTTTTCACTGGTTGGCGAAACTCAGTGGAATTTCGCAGATTTTTATCTAACTCCGTGGAATTCTGCAGGGTAACATTCTGCCCACCCCTACTGTTCAGCTCGGTATTGATCTAGAGAAGTTGTGGATCGGTTTGGCACAGAGCCACAGAAGATCCTCGTAAATAGAGTTCTAGCCTCCTTTGGGTTAAAGCAGACGCACACTTTACCTTTGTGACTGTGAGCTTAGTAGGACCTTGCTAGTAGACTACAACCTGCATTTACTGAAATAGAAGTAAAAAGGTTTTTTCCAGCAACCATCCATTTTCAATGGTGTTGTGACGGTCTGGTCATGAAGTCATCCCTTTTACACTGTATGGTTTATTTTGTCATGCCGCGGTCCATAGCTGCTCTTGCAGCAAAAGACAATGGGCCTTGGGTTGTTCTAAGATTTCAGAGATTGTTGATGTGTTGGCTTTCTGCAATCTTGCTGGATTCCCCATGACCGGTCCATGCCGGAGTATAAGTAAAGGCTTTCTCCAAGAGCTAACACATTATAAAGAGTATTGATTCCTTATGCACCTCTGGAATCCTGTAACAATTTTTCAGCTTGAGCATTGATTTTGGGTTGTGTTCATCTAAAACATCCAAATTCTGAGACACTTCACACTGGGGCCACAGTATTCAACTCCACAGTATCTTCCAGTGCTCCTTGAGGCTCCTCTTTTTCTCCATTTCAAGGCCCAGTATTGGACATATGCAAGCTTAGGTCTGCCAATTTCCCTCTGCAGTGACTCATAATGACTTTTCCAAAGAAGCCAAGGTGTTTACCGGGTAAGGTCTGCTGCAGCTACTGTCTCAGCTTTGCTCTGACCGTGTCCACCGTCATTTAAGGTCCCCCACTGAGGGTATCCCAGACCATGGGGACCAACTCTAAAGATCTTTAAGGTACTTTTGGCTGCATAAGGGAGGCTGAACAAGGAGGGATGTGTGACGATATTTGAATGGGAACAGCTGGTGTTGCGGTACCTCCTTCTCGTTAGCAGGTGATCACCTGCAAACTCCCTCTTTCTTTAGCTCCTTGCCACGCTTTGTTCCATGAATGATCAATGAACTGTCTGTGAACACTTTCTTAGGGGTATGAGGATGCAGGGTTCCTGGAGGCCTATAAAGTTGATGCCTTGGGGAGGGAAAGGAAGTCCTAATCTCTTTCCCAGTTTGGATCCAGCTGGAAGTCTCAGACCTTGAACATGGTCAGGATTCAAAGTGAAAAACAAACTCTTATGCCCTAGATCAGCAATTGTGACTGGTCAGGAGGTGATCCTTGCCTGGTCCCGGCAACTAATGCAGACTCTTGAGAGGCTGGTGAAGGCTATATGTGCAGTATGACCTGTTCCTAGCCCTTCGCGACTGTTTTTCTCTGTAGCAAGGTTTTAAATTCGCTAAAACTGGGAGTGGTAAATCATTCTAATGAGAAATCCAGATAGCGTAGTGGTACGCGCTGGTACAGAGACCATCGAGGATGCCTCTACTCAGTAGAAAAGGTCAGGGTCAGCCACAGCATCAAACTCATATCAGTCATCCTTTGAGAAGTGATGTCTTTTTAGTCACCATTCTCGTACTCTTAATATCAATAGTCCAGAGACTGGACCTGTGTCTCTTCTACAGGTCTCTGTTTGGCCCCTGGAAAACCAAACATAGTTACCAGGGCCATGCCCAGCCACTACTTTTGCTAATTCTAGGACTATTACCTATACACACAACTTGTTGCAGACTGAAGTGTTAACTAACTCCAGTCCTCTCTGTATTTTTACCTTTAATGTACGGGTTGATGCCCCGATGATTTCTCCTGGCAAGGTAGGGTAGGCCAAGAGCAAAATTTCCAATATTTGCAGCCGACTGTTCGAAGTATCATCATAGCTTGCCTCTACTTCTTTGGTGCAGTCCCAAACCCTACCATTCATCTAAAATGATTTTCCCAGGAACATATGAGGGCATATAATTGACTACCCTTCTGCAGAGTGTGAGAGAACAAGGTGTTTTTTGACTTCGAACATGAGCAAATAGATTTTGACAATAATATCATGGGGAGAATCATCTTGATATCAGGCATAGTAAGTATTTGCAGGATATTCATACTGATTAGTTTGTTTACATCTGCCTCACATCCATGTCTCTTCTACTGCCACTCCTGGAATAAAGACTGTGTTGGAAACACTTTCAGTACAGGTTAATTAAGGCTACACCATGATTTGTCGTAAAATCATTTAACTATAGGTGGGTGTAGGAAGCGGGCTATTATGTGATGCATCAAAAATCTGATATACTATGTAAAGAGTCCAGGGGTTCCCTTATGAGTGGACAGGGGCTTGCTACGCAATCCTAAAGTGCTCTGCTAGAGGGTAGTGTGGACGAGCAGTTTTAGGCTGAGCACGGTGGGGTGCGAGATGTTTGCAAATAAAAGACATACATAACTCAAGAAGTTGATCCACACCAATTTATACAAATAGCAAGTATCTTTATATATGTTTAGGCATCAGAGAAAAATAGTTATCCTGTGGAAGTAAGAACAAGTTCTGTAAACATGTATAGTACAGTGACTCTAAAAGAGACTATTAGTTATGGATTCCTCACCTTAGAATTACCTGCAAGCGTCCGACTGGATCTGGGGAATTTTTCTTCAGCCGTACTCCTGCGCGTCGGTCGACTCTGCGTTCGTCATTTGCGTCTTGGTCGCTAGCTTAATGTCGCGGTATCTACTTGGACACCACCCTCGGGCGTTGATGTCAGTTCTTTCTTTTTCTGTGCCAGCCAGCGCAGATCCAAAGAGAACTGTACCTCGAGTTACTTTTGACCCTCTTTTTGTCGACATCTTTTCGAGTCTCTTGAATCCTGGTGCATGTAGTGATGTCGCGTCCTCGAACCGGCTTCAAGGTTTTCGACTCCTGTGCAAATTGATGTTGGTTATGGATCCGCACCTCTTGTGCCTTTGGTGTTTGGAGCTCGACCCAAAGTCGTGCTTTAACTGCCGAGCCATGAACCTGAAGTCTTTGCGGGAACGGTCCCAAAAGCTTCTCAAGGCCCGGCAGTCCGCTCCGCACTGCTCGAGGTCCTGGTCGAGAGGGAGGTCACAGGACCGATCGCGGAGCCATCACCACCACTCATCGTCTTCGGGTAATTTTAAGCACATAAAGAAGGCGAAAAAGCATCGCCGCTCTTCGTGTTCTCCCCGTCCGTCTGCCGACGAAATGCAGGTTGCGGAAGGTTGTCGTCCGACTCTGCCCGTGGAGCCTGTTGGGTCGACCCCAAGCCTCTTTTTCTTTCCGGGAGCCGGGGCGACCCCTGTCCAACTTGGTAATCTTTACGAAGCTCTCCACTCGATCTTTGGGCCTGCGGACTCGGCGGGCGGGCTCTAGGCCTTTGATGCCGGCGGCTTCGGCTTCGGCTCCGGCTCCGGCAATGCAGGGATCCAAGCCTGGATCCTGATCTGCGCTAGGCGACCTCGTGACACCTGTTCTGGTACCGAATCAAGAGACGACACCTCTGTCCCCTCCGACGCCGGTTGTGTCCCCAGTTAATGCCGACCCCAGCCTCCCCCTCGATGTGGGCACAAAGCCGGACCGGCGCTGACCGGTACTTTTGTACCCCTGTTTTCCCCTGGTGTTCCCTATCGCCCTGAGTGGCTACCGGAGGAGGGTGAGGAGGACTGGGAGGGGTCTGTGGACCCTCTGGCAGACCAGTTAGAAGTACCGGACTGGAGAGAGAAGTTGGGTGAGGCCAGTGGTCTGTACACCTCTCCAGACCTTGGCATTCTTTCTCCTCCTACCGTGGCAATAGAGGAGGGTGCATTATACGCTGTGGTGTTGCGTAGGGTGGCTGAGGCCTTAAACCTTGAGCTTCCTATGGTGGCGGTCAGGATTAACCTCCCGACCGAGGTGCTTCAACCGTCAGCAGCCTCTTCGGAGCCCCTGCTGACGTTCAATGAGGCCCTCAGGGACATAATTTTGGGCACTGGGTCCAAGCCCAACACAGGGGCTCCTGTGGATAGGATGATTGCCCGACGCCACCACCCGGCCCCGGGCGACCCTATTTTCCTCTCCCAATACCCCACCCCTGAGAGTTTGGTGGTCCAAGCCGCAACTTCCAAGGGCGCCTTTCCCTATCGCTCCGCCTGATAGGGAATCCAAGAAGATGGACCACTTTGGGAAGAAGATGTTTTTTCCTTCAGCTTAGGGCTGCGGTCCGTGAACACCACATGTCTTTTGGGCCGTTACTCCCACTCTGTGTGGGACACGGTCGCACAGGTTTTGCCTCAGTGCCCGAAGGAGGCCTGGGCCGGGCTCTCTCATGCAGTTGCCCAAGGGAGATACGCAGCGAAGTTCGCCATACGCTGTGGGCTGGACACCGCTGACTCGCTGGGCAGGGCGATTTCCACTTCAGTGGTCCTGAGACGCTACGCCTGGCTGATGTCCACTGGCTTTTCGGGTGATGTCTGTGAGAAATAGGTTCAGTGTGTACAGAGTCCACAGTCCCCAGAGGTTTGGCAGAGGTTAAAGTTAGGTATAACCTTATTCTCTAAAGTGGTAGCTTGGTCGAGCAATAAGGCAGTATCAGAGGACCGTGTAAAGCATTTGTTGTACACACTCCGTCAGCAAATGGTCTCCCACTCAAAAACTGAACTCTAGGCCAATGGTTTATAAAAAAAAATATATGGTTGTTTTATTTTAGAACCAACAATAGGTATCCAAATATACTTTCTCAGAATGAAATGCTTTAGTTAAATACTTTTGCAATATGCAATTGACTTTTGTAGGTAATAGTTACAGGTTGTTGCAATAGGCAACACAATTTCAAACACAATGATACATTGAGCTCAATGGGAACTTTAAGTTATATGCAATTAATTACTTTAAGGATTACTTTTCTAACTCCAGGACTGGATCCTAGATTCAGTCCTGGGACAGTTCTTGGAAACCAGTGAGTAAATTCGTATCTGAAAGAAACACGTTAGTTAGATTCCTCACCTTCGAATATCCCCAGGCGTCAGGCTGGATCCGGAAAGATTTTTGTAGCAATACCCCTTGCGCATCGCTAGGCGTCGTCTGCGGCTCCGCGTCCGTCGTTGGCGTCGTGCGCCGGAATGACGTCGTCGGAGTACTTAGACGCCGCCCTCATGCGCTGACGTCAGTTCTTCTTTTTTCCGCGCCAGACAGCGCCGATCCGGGTAGAGCTTACCCCTTTAGTCACTTTTTGACTTAAACTTTATGAGACTCTTTTGTCTACTCGACCATGAATGCGGAGTCGTGCCCCGATTGTCAGGCCTTGACCTCGAAGGCTAGGTGGGAGCCGTCCCGTAAGCTTCTCGAGCTTCGGCACTCTGCTCCGCGCTGCTCACGGTCCCGGTCCAGGAGGAGGTCCAAGGACCAGTCGCGGAGCCGCAGTCCCCATCATCGCTCGTCGGGCTCGAAGTCTTCGGGTAAGTCGAAGCGATCAAAGAAGTCCAAGAGGCGACACTGCTCTTCGGACTCCCCTCGCCGGTCGCGCGACTCGGCCGAGGGTCAGGGTGGTCCCACCCCCGCGGCTCCGTTGGAGCCGCAGGAGCCGCGTCCGTCTCCATACTCGCCGGTCCCTGGGACTGACGCGACTCCGGCGGAGGTCAGTGCCTTTCTCTCGGCCATGAGGGGCCTGGCTCCGCCGTCGATGCCTGCTGGCGCGCCTTCAGGCCCCGTGGGCTCGACTGGGCGACATCGCGTGCCGGCGGCTCCGCCCCCGGCGCCGTCGACGACTTCGGTCCCGACGTCGCAGGTCCCCGAGGGATCTAGGCCTGGATCTCTGTTGGCGCCGGTCGACCTCACGACGCCTCCTCCGCCGACACCGGTTCCACCTCCGGCGCCGTCTCCGGACGACGCCGTTCCCCGGTTTAGCCCCTGTCCGGACCTGGCGCCGCACCCGACGCCGATGGATGAGCGTTTCATCTACCGTCCGGCTCCTATCATTCCTCCTGTTTATCAGGAATCGGATGACGGGGGCGACTGGGAGTGGTCTGAGGACCCTATGGCCATCCAGGGCCAACTTTCACAGGACTGGGCAGACGAACTGGGGGATGCCAGTGGTCTGGACACTTCACCGGACGCTGGTTTCATCTCTCCTCCGACTGTGGCCTCGGAGGAAGGTGTAGCCTTCTCAGTGGTGCTGCGCAAGGCGGCCGAAGCCCTGGGGCTCGCGTTGCCTGCTGTGGCCGTGAGGACTAATATCCTCACAGAGGTGCTTCAACCGTCAGCAAGCTCCACAGAGCCTCTGCTGCAGTTAAATGAGGCCCTCATCGACGTTCTGCAGGGCACTTGGTCCAAGCCCTCCACAGTTCCTCCTGTGGATCGGAACGTGGCCCGGCGCCACCGCCCTGCTCCGGGCGACCCCAGTTTCCTGTCCCAACACCCCACCACCGAGAGCCTGGTTAGCCAGGCCTCCACTTCCCAATACTCCTTCCCGTCCGCTTCTCCGGATCGGGAATCCAAGAGGCTGGAACAGCCCGGAAAGAAACTGTTCTCTTCCCTGAGTTTGGGCCTGCGGTCTTTGAACACCGCTTGCCTCTTGGACCGTTTCTCCCACTCTCTGTGGGATGCGGTGGAGGACGTGCTGCCCCTGTGTCCGGAGGAGGCCCGGACACGTATCTCCCAGACACTTGCTGACGGACGAGTTGCAGTGCGACATGCCATACGGTGTGGACTTGACACCACGGACTCGCTGGGTAGGGCGATTTCCACCACGGTGGCGCTACGGCGCCACGCCTGGCTGCGATCCATGTCTTTTTCGGGGGATGTCCAGAGTACCCTCATGGATATGCCCTTTGATGGCGCTCGCCTTTTTGGTGAGAAGGCGGATAGTGCGCTGGCTCGTTTCAAGGACTCCCGGGCTACGGCCACGTCCTTGGGTCTCTCGGCCCCACGGCCGCAAACTTCCGCCTTTCGCCCCTTTCGTGGCCAAGGAAGGGGCGCCTCCTCACGTCCGCCTAGCCACCGGCCGCAGAACCAATCTGCACGCGGTCGCGGACGTGGGTTCCGCCATGGCAATACTAGAGGACAACGTGCCGGTCAGTCCACATCCACCCCGGCAGCATCCGCCTCAAAGCCCTCCTAGTCCGAGCTTTCAGGCCCATTCCACGCCAGTGGGCGTCAGAGTTCGCCATCACCTGCTCCACTGGCGCTCCATCACTTCGGACAGGTGGGTGCTGCAAATCGTCCGAAGGGGCTACTCCCTCCCCTTCGAGACGACCCCTCCAGCCATGCCACCGCAGTGCCACCGTATATCATAGGATCACTTGAATCTTCTGCGGGAGGAAGTTACGGCCCTCTTGGCCAAAGAGGCCGTTGAGCGCGTTCCTGGTCCAGAAGTAGGCCGTGGTTGCTATTCCCACTACTTTCTGGTTCCCAAGAAGGGCAAAGGGGGCCTACGCCCTATCTTGGACCTCAGGAGCGTCAACACCTTCCTCCGGAAGGAACGGTTCAAGATGCTAACTTTAGCTCAGGTTCTGGCTGCCCTCGACCCTGGAGACTGGATGGTAGCGTTGGACTTGCAGGATGCCTATTTTCACATCCCCGTTCTGCCGGCCCACCGGCGTTACCTGCGGTTCACGGTGGGTCAGGAGCACTTTCAGTTCACCGTGCTCCCCTTCGGCCTCACCAGTGCCCCTCGGGTGTTCACGAAAGTGATGGCGGTGGTCGCAGCACATCTGTGCAGATCAGGGGTGCCAGTCTTCCCCTATCTCGACGACTGGCTGTTGAAGGCGGGCTCGCCCCAGCAAGTCGTCTCCCACCTCCAGACTACGGCCGACCTGCTGCATTTGCTGGGGTTCTCCATCAACGTGCCGAAGTCACACTGAGACCCTCCCAGAAGCTCCTCTTCATCGGAGCGGTTCTCGATTCGGCGCAGTTCCGGGCTTATCCTCCGGAACAGCGGGTCCGGGATATTCAGGCTCCGATTCCCATCTTTCGGCCTCTATCCTGGGTTTCGTCAGGTTGGTGCTGCGGCTTCTGGGGCTGATGGCCTCCTGCATCCTGTTGGTGCATTACGCCAGGTGGCGAATGCGGGCTCTGCAGTGGGACCTGAAGTTTCAGTGGGCCCAGCATCGAGGCAACCTGTCCGACCATGTCTTGATCTCGGAGGGCACTGCGAACCAGTTGCAGTGGTGGCTCACAGACCGCAATTGGGTCAGCGGCAGATGCCTCTCCCTACCCCAACCGGAGCACGTAGTAGTGACGGATGCGTCCCTCCTGGGATGTGGGGGCCATATGGGAGAGGCGGAGATCAGAGGACTCTGGTCTCCGGCGGAGGCTCAACTCCATATCAACCTTTTGGAGCTGAGAGCGATCCGGCTTGCACTAAAAGCCTTCCTTCCCTCTGTCCGGGGAAGTGTCGTGCAGGTGTTCACGGACAACACCACCGCCATGTGGTATTGCAACAAACAGGGCGGGGTGGGGTCGTGGACCCTTTGTCAGGAGGCTCTGCGCCTCTGGACATGGCTGGAACACCAGGGCATCACCCTGGTGGTTCAACATCTGGCGGGCTCTCTGAACTTCAGAGCAGACGAACTCAGCCGCCGGTTCATGATGGATCACGAATGGCGTCTGAACTCGGACGTGGCGCAAGGTCTCTTTCTGCAGTGGGGAGAGCCTTAGTTAGATCTATTCGCCACCGAAGAGAACGCGCAATGTCAGCAGTTCTGCGCGTTGGAATTTCCAAGGCAACAGTCCCTCGGACGCTTTTAGTTAAATACTTTTGCAATATGCAATTGACTTTTGTAGGTAATAGTTACAGGTTGTTGCAATAGGCAACACAATTTCAAACACAATGATACATTGAGCTCAATGGGAACTTTAAGTTATATGCAATTAATTACTTTAAGGATTACTTTTCTAACTCCAGGACTGGATCCTAGATTCAGTCCTGGGACAGTTCTTGGAAACCAGTGAGTAAATTCGTATCTGAAAGAAACACGTTAGTTAGATTCCTCACCTTCGAATATCCCCAGGCGTCAGGCTGGATCCGGAAAGATTTTTGTAGCAATACCCCTTGCGCATCGCTAGGCGTCGTCTGCGGCTCCGCGTCCGTCGTTGGCGTCGTGCGCCGGAATGACGTCGTCGGAGTACTTAGACGCCGCCCTCATGCGCTGACGTCAGTTCTTCTTTTTTCCGCGCCAGACAGCGCCGATCCGGGTAGAGCTTACCCCTTTAGTCACTTTTTGACTTAAACTTTATGAGACTCTTTTGTCTACTCGACCATGAATGCGGAGTCGTGCCCCGATTGTCAGGCCTTGACCTCGAAGGCTAGGTGGGAGCCGTCCCGTAAGCTTCTCGAGCTTCGGCACTCTGCTCCGCGCTGCTCACGGTCCCGGTCCAGGAGGAGGTCCAAGGACCAGTCGCGGAGCCGCAGTCCCCATCATCGCTCGTCGGGCTCGAAGTCTTCGGGTAAGTCGAAGCGATCAAAGAAGTCCAAGAGGCGACACTGCTCTTCGGACTCCCCTCGCCGGTCGCGCGACTCGGCCGAGGGTCAGGGTGGTCCCACCCCCGCGGCTCCGTTGGAGCCGCAGGAGCCGCGTCCGTCTCCATACTCGCCGGTCCCTGGGACTGACGCGACTCCGGCGGAGGTCAGTGCCTTTCTCTCGGCCATGAGGGGCCTGGCTCCGCCGTCGATGCCTGCTGGCGCGCCTTCAGGCCCCGTGGGCTCGACTGGGCGACATCGCGTGCCGGCGGCTCCGCCCCCGGCGCCGTCGACGACTTCGGTCCCGACGTCGCAGGTCCCCGAGGGATCTAGGCCTGGATCTCTGTTGGCGCCGGTCGACCTCACGACGCCTCCTCCGCCGACACCGGTTCCACCTCCGGCGCCGTCTCCGGACGACGCCGTTCCCCGGTTTAGCCCCTGTCCGGACCTGGCGCCGCACCCGACGCCGATGGATGAGCGTTTCATCTACCGTCCGGCTCCTATCATTCCTCCTGTTTATCAGGAATCGGATGACGGGGGCGACTGGGAGTGGTCTGAGGACCCTATGGCCATCCAGGGCCAACTTTCACAGGACTGGGCAGACGAACTGGGGGATGCCAGTGGTCTGGACACTTCACCGGACGCTGGTTTCATCTCTCCTCCGACTGTGGCCTCGGAGGAAGGTGTAGCCTTCTCAGTGGTGCTGCGCAAGGCGGCCGAAGCCCTGGGGCTCGCGTTGCCTGCTGTGGCCGTGAGGACTAATATCCTCACAGAGGTGCTTCAACCGTCAGCAAGCTCCACAGAGCCTCTGCTGCAGTTAAATGAGGCCCTCATCGACGTTCTGCAGGGCACTTGGTCCAAGCCCTCCACAGTTCCTCCTGTGGATCGGAACGTGGCCCGGCGCCACCGCCCTGCTCCGGGCGACCCCAGTTTCCTGTCCCAACACCCCACCACCGAGAGCCTGGTTAGCCAGGCCTCCACTTCCCAATACTCCTTCCCGTCCGCTTCTCCGGATCGGGAATCCAAGAGGCTGGAACAGCCCGGAAAGAAACTGTTCTCTTCCCTGAGTTTGGGCCTGCGGTCTTTGAACACCGCTTGCCTCTTGGACCGTTTCTCCCACTCTCTGTGGGATGCGGTGGAGGACGTGCTGCCCCTGTGTCCGGAGGAGGCCCGGACACGTATCTCCCAGACACTTGCTGACGGGCGAGTTGCAATGCGACATGCCATACGGTGTGGACTTGACACCACGGACTCGCTGGGTAGGGCGATTTCCACCACGGTGGCGCTACGGCGCCACGCCTGGCTGCGATCCATGTCTTTTTCGGGGGATGTCCAGAGTACCCTCATGGATATGCCCTTTGATGGCGCTCGCCTTTTTGGTGAGAAGGCGGATAGTGCGCTGGCTCGTTTCAAGGACTCCCGGGCTACGGCCACGTCCTTGGGTCTCTCGGCCCCACGGCCGCAAACTTCCGCCTTTCGCCCCTTTCGTGGCCAAGGAAGGGGCGCCTCCTCACGTCCGCCTAGCCACCGGCCGCAGAACCAATCTGCACGCGGTCGCGGACGTGGGTTCCGCCATGGCAATACTAGAGGACAACGTGCCGGTCAGTCCACATCCACCCCGGCAGCATCCGCCTCAAAGCCCTCCTAGTCCGAGCTTTCAGGCCCATTCCACGCCAGTGGGCGTCAGAGTTCGCCATCACCTGCTCCACTGGCGCTCCATCACTTCGGACAGGTGGGTGCTGCAAATCGTCCGAAGGGGCTACTCCCTCCCCTTCGAGACGACCCCTCCAGCCATGCCACCGCAGTGCCACCGTATATCATAGGATCACTTGAATCTTCTGCGGGAGGAAGTTACGGCCCTCTTGGCCAAAGAGGCCGTTGAGCGCGTTCCTGGTCCAGAAGTAGGCCGTGGTTGCTATTCCCACTACTTTCTGGTTCCCAAGAAGGGCAAAGGGGGCCTACGCCCTATCTTGGACCTCAGGAGCGTCAACACCTTCCTCCGGAAGGAACGGTTCAAGATGCTAACTTTAGCTCAGGTTCTGGCTGCCCTCGACCCTGGAGACAGGATGGTAGCGTTGGACTTGCAGGATGCCTATTTTCACATCCCCGTTCTGCCGGCCCACCGGCGTTACCTGCGGTTCACGGTGGGTCAGGAGCACTTTCAGTTCACCGTGCTCCCCTTCGGCCTCACCAGTGCCCCTCGGGTGTTCACGAAAGTGATGGCGGTGGTCGCAGCACATCTGTGCAGATCAGGGGTGCCAGTCTTCCCCTATCTCGACGACTGGCTGTTGAAGGCGGGCTCGCCCCAGCAAGTCGTCTCCCACCTCCAGACTACGGCCGACCTGCTGCATTTGCTGGGGTTCTCCATCAACGTGCCGAAGTCACACTGAGACCCTCCCAGAAGCTCCTCTTCATCGGAGCGGTTCTCGATTCGGCGCAGTTCCGGGCTTATCCTCCGGAACAGCGGGTCCGGGATATTCAGGCTCCGATTCCCATCTTTCGGCCTCTATCCTGGGTTTCGTCAGGTTGGTGCTGCGGCTTCTGGGGCTGATGGCCTCCTGCATCCTGTTGGTGCATTACGCCAGGTGGCGAATGCGGGCTCTGCAGTGGGACCTGAAGTTTCAGTGGGCCCAGCATCGAGGCAACCTGTCCGACCATGTCTTGATCTCGGAGGGCACTGCGAACCAGTTGCAGTGGTGGCTCACAGACCGCAATTGGGTCAGCGGCAGATGCCTCTCCCTACCCCAACCGGAGCACGTAGTAGTGACGGATGCGTCCCTCCTGGGATGTGGGGGCCATATGGGAGAGGCGGAGATCAGAGGACTCTGGTCTCCGGCGGAGGCTCAACTCCATATCAACCTTTTGGAGCTGAGAGCGATCCGGCTTGCACTAAAAGCCTTCCTTCCCTCTGTCCGGGGAAGTGTCGTGCAGGTGTTCACGGACAACACCACCGCCATGTGGTATTGCAACAAACAGGGCGGGGTGGGGTCGTGGACCCTTTGTCAGGAGGCTCTGCGCCTCTGGACATGGCTGGAACACCAGGGCATCACCCTGGTGGTTCAACATCTGGCGGGCTCTCTGAACTTCAGAGCAGACGAACTCAGCCGCCGGTTCATGATGGATCACGAATGGCGTCTGAACTCGGACGTGGCGCAAGGTCTCTTTCTGCAGTGGGGAGAGCCTTAGTTAGATCTATTCGCCACCGAAGAGAACGCGCAATGTCAGCAGTTCTGCGCGTTGGAATTTCCAAGGCAACAGTCCCTCGGACGCTTTTTGTCGCGAGTGGAGTTGCGGTCTGTTGTACGCCTTTCTACCTATACCACTTCTGCCCAGAGTGCTGAAGAAGATCAGGCGCGACCGGGCCCAAGTCATCTTAGTGGCTCCGGATTGGGAACAAAGGTTCTGGTATCCCGAGCTACTCAGTATGTCAATCGATCCCCCGATACGACTGCTTCTTCAGGAGGACCTTCTGTCGCAGCAGCAGGGGACGGTCCTCCACCCGAACCTATCCAGCCTCCACCTCCATGCGTGGAGATTGAGCGGCGGCAGTTGATGCCATTTGACTTGCCTCCTGAAGTCTGTGATGTCATTCTGGCAGCCAGGCGTCCATCCACAAAGACGGTATACGCCTGCCGGTGGAACAAATTTGTGGCCTGGTGCACAGCAAAGGCTGTGGATCCCCTTTCGGCCCATCTTTCTGAGGTTCTCCTCTTTCTTCTTTCTTTGGCCCAGCAAAGCTCTGCTTTGGGCACCTTGAAAGGTTATCTTGCTGCAATCTTTGCCTTCTTACGGCTTCCTGACTAGCCTTCTCTTTTCAAGTCCCCTGTTTCACGTTTTCTCAAAGGCATTACTCACATTTTGAGCCTCTTCACAATTGTCCCATTCGTCTTCTGACCCTGAAAACTGCTTTCCTGGTAGCTATCACCTCGGCTAGACGGGTGAGTGAGCTCCAGGCTCTGTCATCTAAGCCTCCCTTTCTTTCTGTTCATCCGGACAAGGTTGTCCTCCGGACTCGTCCTTCTTTTCTACCAAAAGTGGTCACCCCCTTTCACATCGGGCAATCTGTCACGTTGCCCACCTTCTTTCCGCCTCCGCATCCTTCAAAAGAGGAAGAGAGGCTCCACCGTCTGGACCCAAAACGGGCGCTGTCCTTTTATTTGGACCGCACCAAACAGTTCCGGGTGGACGACCAACTTTTTGTTGGATACGTAGGAGCTAAGAAGGGGAAAGCGGTACACAAACGGACCATCTCACGGTGGGTCGTGTTGTGTATTAAACTTTGTTACTCATTGGCAAAAAAGGACCCTCCTGTTGGGTTGAGGGCCCATTCCACCCGGGCCACAGCGGCTACTACTGCCCTGGGCCGGGGAGTTCCCTTGCAGGACATCTGTCAGGCGGCGACGTGGGCTTCACTGCACACGTTTGCCAAGCACCATTGCCTGGACAGCCAAGTCCGGAGAGATGGCTACTTTGGCCGTTCTGTTCTCCAGGACTTTCTGGTGTGATCTTGGTTCGCAGACCCACCACCGAGGTTGGTATTGCTGGGGTATCTATTCTAAGGTGAGGAATCTAACTAACATGTTTCTTTCAGATGAACAAGTTACTTACCTTCGGTAACGATGTATCAGTAAGAAACATTAGTTAGTTAGATTCCTTACCGACCCACCCATCCTCCCCGTTCTGCGAACTGACATCTAGGGTTAAGGCTATCCTTTTCAGGGCCCTAGATTTTTTGGCACCAGTGTCGGTCTCTTGCATGGCTCTGCATTCCTGGCGCGGAAAGCTATGTACAAGAACTGACGTCAGCGTGCGAGGGCGGCGTCTAAGTACTCCGACGTCATTCCGGCGCACGACGCCAACAACACGCGGAGCCGCAGACGACGCCTAGCGACGCGCAAGGGGTATTGCTACAAAAATCTTTCCGGATCCAGCCTGACGCCTGGGGATATTCTAAGGTGAGGAATCTAACTAACTAATGTTTCTTACAGATACATCGTTACCGAAGGCAAGTAACTTGTTCTTTAGTTACTGTTGTGATTTTTAAGCAATATTTTGCTATTTTAAAAGTTGACACTTAGAAACTTTTTTTTTATTTATTTTTTTAAGCAATTTTATTGATGATAAACAACAACCTTCCAGGCATTACAGAATCAGCAGTGGCAAAGCAAAAATAATTTCGAATTGACAGTATATCAATTATACAGAGTAGGAGGATTCTTAACACCTTGCTTAGTGCTGTATTGAGTCTTCTTGGCGGTGGATAACATCTGAACAGTTTACAAAAACCCCTGGGAATATGTGTAAACCCTCCACGTTGCAGAGCTCTAACGGAATACACCAGGTGATACCATTTTCTCCTATCCCATCCTGTAGAGCCAGTAGTGTCCTCCTCTCCCTCCTCAACTCCACTGTATGAGAGATGCATATATCTCCCCTAGAAACTTTTTCTAATCAAATTACCAATGTTATCCTATGGAAGGAAATTCACTTAGCAGGTAAGTGGGGTTTTGGTTACTTTATCTAGGTCAGTGTTGGATCCTAGATCCAGCACTAGTGTATCACATGTAAGCAGTTGAGAAACTGCGTTTAAGTTACACAGGCGATTTTTAAGGAATATTTATAAGTTTGCAAAATCGACACTTAGAAGAAATTTCACAGAAAAACAGTCAATGGTTTCCTATGGGAGAAAATTCAAGTTACGGGTAAAATATGTTCTCGTTGCTTTTGTAATCCAGTGCTGGGCTCCTAGGCTCAGAACTGGGGCATCTATCTAAGACAGGTAAGTAATTACGTTTTCACAGTTGGTACAATTTTTAAAGAAGATTTGTAGTTTGCAAAAATTGACACAGAAGAAATTTCACAGAAAAATAGTCAATGGTTTCCTATGGAAGAAAATTGAGTTAGTGGTAAGTACGGTCGTAAGTACTTTTCAGGGTCAGTGCTGGGCACCAATATCCAGCACTGGGATCTCTCCTAATAGCAGGTAAGTATTTCCGTTTTCGTTACTCGGTTGATTGTAGGTGAATATTTTAAAGTTTAGAAACTCCACACTTCAGTCAATGTTAGCCTATGGAAGAAAAGTGAGTTATCTGCTTTTGGATAAGTACTCGACTGGCAGAGTTAAGGTTCTGGGCATAGACTCCGGGGTCTCCCAGGGTCAGGTAAGTACAGTTGTTGAACTCTCAGCGGCACAGGGGCAGCCGTGTGCAGAGTGAGTTAGGCCCAATGTTATCCAATGGAAGGCAGGGGTCCTTGGTTGGTGGCTGCTGACTAGCAGGCTACGCGGCTGTGGGAGCTGGGCTCCTGGTCACTTGCTATGGGGAAATGGGGAAGTAGATAGGAGTAGAGGTTACACTGCCAGGGTGTGAGAAAGTGCCATCTTTCTTGCATGGTATGCCCCCACTTTTTGCTAAATTGCTGAATGTACTTCGATTGAGTGTACCCTGGGTTCCTGCCAATCAGGTGCCCAGGGCCTATGTTCCTTCCTTAAACCACACAAACTCCAAATTGGCAAATCCTAGCCACATGTCAGCCCCTAGTAAATGGTACCCTAGGTACCCAGGGCCTTGTGGCCAGGGAAGGCCTCTAAGGGCTGCAGCACTCATTGTGCCACCCTCAGAGGCCCTGTACCCTTACACACACACTGCCCTTGCAGGCTGAGTGTCTGGGTGCAGGACAAAACAAAGAGTCGACATGGCACACATCACTGTGTACCATGCCCATCACCTACACTGCCAAGGCATATGTCAGCCACCCCTCTAGCTGGGTGCATTACGCCCATGGTGTGGGCACAGGAGCAGGAGCCCTGTGCCCCTACAGTACCCGGGTCCATTCCTGGGCACTAAGTGCAGTGCTGTCATTTAAGAGTACATGGTGCTGAGAGCTTGTCAAACACGAGCTCCACAGCACCATATTGGCAACACTGAAGCCTGGGAAGTTTGGTATCAAACTTCTCAGCACATTAAACCCACACTGATGCCAGTGTAGGATTTAATGTACTAAGCACCCCAGAGGGCATCTTAGAGATGCCCCCTTACAGCTAACTTACAATCCACGTCTGCTCTGAGGCTGCCCAGGCTGCCACACAGCAGACACGTTGCTGGACCCTTGGGTGGGAGAGCCCCTGCTCTCCCGGGCCTGCAACAATGCACATCCTGGGTGAGGTGAGAAATCTCCTCCCCCAGGATGAGCAAAGGGAAGCTTCAAAGGCAGGCCGCCATTTGGAGTTTCCCCAGGCCTCTGCAACCCCCCACTCTGGCGGGAAGCTTGGCCGGAAACCCCATACAAGGACAGGGGATGTGCCAGCCTGCCCACCCCACCCCACCCCTCAGGTGGGGGAGGCGTGGTGAAGCACATCTCCGGGCTCTCGCCATCTTGAAGATGGGAGGCCCTACCCTATCAGGACTAGGCTACTGCCCCCCTCCCACAGGAGAGAGGCAGGATAGGGGGTGTACCCACCCCAGGACAAGGACCCATTGGTCCCTGGCCTTCGCCTACCTGTAACGCCCTTAAATCTAGTATTTAGGGGCACCCTGAACCTTCCTTCCTGAGATTCCAGATAGAAAATTACAAGAAGAGCAAGAAGAACAAAGACCTGCCCTGCAGCTGCTAAAAAGAGAAGAAGACACCAACTGCTTAGGCCCCAGCCCTACCGGCCTGTCGACTCTCGAACCTGCACCAGCGCGGCATCTCTCGTGGCCAGCAACCTCACCAACCCCGGAGGACCTGGCTACCTTTTGGCTCTAAGCCCCTGGGACTCCCATGAGTAGAGGCTCTACTCAAGAAACCTATTTTTAACCCCTGGCAGCAGCCCGGAACCGCGGACCCAACACACTCTGCACCAGCCAAGCCTGGCCAGTGCCGGAGTGGACAAAGACCCTGAGGACGACCCCACGGCGACTGTGACCCCGAGTCCGGCACCCAAGGATCCCCCTCGACATCCCGGAAGAAGCCTGCAGCCTCAGAACCAAGTGCCACCCCAACCGCGATCAACCAGAGGGTAAGATTCCCGACGTCAAAAGGCACCCCTGCACCCGGCGCCCTGCGGCCCCCTGTGCCCAATCCCGGGGTACCCACCTAACCTACAACTACCCAACTTACCTCTCGAAGTGGTGGTGGCACCTGAAACATCCTCGTCCCCGAGCCTGCAGCCTTTTTCCAAACCGGAACATTCCCATTGATTTCCATTGAGCGCCCGAAGGCTCAAAAGCACCCTGCACCCAGCCGCCCGAGTGGCCCTGGCAGTGCCCTCTCTACACTAACCTACTTCCCCACTTGCCCTGAGTAAGTGACCAGGAGCCCAGCTCCCACAGCAGCGTGGCTTGCCAGACAGCAGCCACCAACCAAGGCCCCCCTATCCCTCATAGGATAACATTGGGCCTAACTCTCTCTGCACCCGGCCGTCCTGAAACCGCTGAGGGTGAACCCACTGTACCTACCTGACACTGGGGGACCCCTGAGTCCATGCCCGGAATTTCAACTCTGCCAGTCGAGTACTTACCCTTAAACCGCTAACTTCATTTTCCTCATAGGGTAACATTGACTGGCTTTTTCTTCAAAAATCTTCTAAGTGTGAACTTTTCAAAACTGCAAAAATTCACCAAAAATCAGCCAAGTGACAAAAACGAATTTACTCACCTGCTCCTAGGTGAGCTCCCAGTGCTGGATCTTGGTGCCCAGCCCTGACCCTGAAAAGTGTTCACAACTATACTTACCTCTAACTCATTTTTCTCCCATAGGAAACCATTGTCTGCTTTTCTGTGAAATTTCTTCTAAGTGTCTATTTTTGCAAATTTGAAATATTCTTTTAAAATCATACCATTTCTGCAAACGAAATTACTTACCTGTTTTTGATAAGGACCCCAGTCCTGGATTACCAAAGTAACGATAAAGTTCTCTACCTGCAATTTGAATTTCTTGCCATAGAGATCCATTGAATGTTTTCTTTGAAATATTTTCTAAGTTCTAACTTTTGAAATAGCTAAATATTATTTAAAAATCATTACAGTTATTAAGTCGACTTTCATCACTTGATTCTGAATACTGACCCAAGGCTGGTTCTAGGAGCCAGACCTGGAATTCCAAAAGTAATCTGAAAAGTAATTTATTACAAATAACCTGAATTTACCATTGAGCTCAATGCATTGTTATGTTTAGGAAATAGGATTGTTTATTGCAACCAACTGTGACTGTTTACACAAATTTATTGCTTAAGACACAAGTATTTATATTCAACCTCTCATTCTGAGAAAGTATATTTTTACCCCCTTTGTGGTTCTAAAAATAAAACAAGCATATAATTTATATATATAAACCATTGGCCTAGAGTTCAGTTATTGAGTGTGTGAAACCATTTGCTGACTGAGTGTGTACAATAAATGCTTTACACTGTCCTCTGGTACTGCCTTACTGCTCGACCAAGCTACCACTTTTGAGAGTAAGGTCATACCTAACTTTGACCTCTATCAGCCTCTGGGGGACTGTGGACTCTGTACACCCTGTACCTATTAGGGAACAGTATATACAGAGCCACTTTCTCACACAGGGCCACTCGGGCGGCTGGATGCAGGGTGCTTTTGAGCCTTTGGGCGCTCAATGGATTGCTATGGAATAGCTCAAGGACGAACAAGGGCTCCAAGCTCGGGGACGAAGGTTCTTCAGGTGCCACCACCACTTCGAGAGTTAAGTTGGGTAGTTGGAGGATAGGTAGGTACCCAGGAGTCCGGCACAGGGGGCCGCAGGGTGCCTGGTGCAAGGGTGCCTTTTGGTGTCGGGCAATCTTACCCTCTGTTAATCGTGGTTGGGGGGTCCCTGGTTCTGAGGCTGCAGGCGTCGTCAGGAGCGTCAAGGTGGGTCTTTGGGTGCCGGATTCGGGGTCACAGTCGCCGGGGGGAACGTCCTCGAGGTCTTTGTCCACTCCTGCACAGGCCAGGCTTGGCGGGTTCAGTGTGTGCAGGGTTTGCGGTTCCGGGCTGATGCCAGGAATTAGATACTTGCTTTGAGCAGAGCCACTCCTCTTGGGAATCCCAGGTGCTCAGAGTCGCAATGTAGCCAGGTCCTCAGGGGTTTGTGAGGTTGCTGGCCACAGGAGATGCCGAGTTTTAGCAGGGGCAAGTTCGAGGGTCGACAGACCGGTAGGGCTGGGGCCAAAGCAGTTGGTGTCTTCCTCTTCTTAGCAGCTGCACGGCAGGTCTTCTATCTTCTTGATCTTCTTTGCTGTTTTATGATCTGGAATCTGAGGAAGGAAGGTTCAGGGTGCCCCTAACTACTAAATTTAGGGGCGTTACAGGTAGGTAAAGGGCAGGGACCACTGGGTCCCTGTCCTACGGTGGGTACACCCCCCTATCCTGCCACTCTACTGTGGGAGGGTGGCAGTGGCCTACTCCTGATTGAATAGGGCTCCCCATCTTCAAGATGGCGAGGGCCCGGAGATGTGCTTCACCTCGCCTCCCCCACCTGGGGGGTGGGGATGGCAGAGGCTGGCACATCCCCTGTCCTTATTTGGGGTTTCCGGACAGTCTTCCTGCCAGAGTGGGAGTCAGAACCGGTGGGGGCCAGTTGCTGAGTACAGCAAGTGGCCTGGAGAAGCTCACAAAGGCGGCATGCCTTTGAAGCTTCCCCCTGCCCATCCTGGGGGAGGAGACCTAGCACCTCGCCCAGGATGTGCATTGTTGCAGGCCCAGGAGAGCGGGGGTTCTCCACCCTGGGGTCCAGCAACATGTCTGCTGTGTGGCAGCCTAGGCAGCCTTTCAGACAAGACGTGGATTGTAGGTTAGGTTTCAGGGGGCATTTCTAAGATGCCCTCTGTAGTGCTTTGTACATTAAATCCCACACTGGCATCAGTGTGGGTTTAATGTGCTGAGAAGTTTGATACCAAACGCCTGTCTTCAGTGTTGCCATTCTGGTGCTGTGGAGTTCGTGTTTGACGAGCTCCCAGCACCATATACTCTTAAATGGCAGCACTGCACTTACAGTGCCTAGGAATGGACCTGGGTACTGTCGGGGCACAGGGCTCATGCTACTGTGCCCACACCACTGGCATAGGGCACCCAGCTAGAGGGGTGGCTGATGTATGCCAGGGCAGTGTAGGTTGTGGGCATGGCACACTGGGATGTGTGCCATGTCGACTCTCTGTTTTGTCTTGTACCCAGACACTCAGCCTGCAAGGGCAGTGTGTTTGTGTTAGGGTACAGGGCCTCTAAGGATGGCACAATAAGTGCTGCAGCCCTTAGAGGCCCTTCCTGGTCACAAGGCCCTGGGTACCTAGGGTACCATTTACCAGGGGCTGACATGTGGCCAGGGCTTGCCAATTTGGGTTTTAGGGAAGGAACATAGGCCCTGGGCACCTGATTGTCAGGAGTCCAGGGCACACTCAGCCAAAGTACATTCAGCAAAAAGTGGGGGCATACCATGCAAGAAAGATGCCACTTTCTCAGACCTGTAACACCCCTAAATCTAGTATTTAGTGGCACATCTGAACCTTGCCTCCTCAGATAAGAACTGACCAAGAAGAAAAGAAGAAGGACCGAAGAGCTGTGCTGAAGCTAATAACAGGACGCCCACTGACCTGGCCCCAGCCCTACCGGCCTGTCCCCACCTCGAACTTGCAGAAGCGAAATCCCGGTGTGTCCTGCTGCCAGCAACCTCAAGAACCCTGAGGACCTGCCCTGCCTTCCACAGAAAAGACTGTCTCCCGTGAGCACCGGATTTCCTCACCAAGAGACTGTGGCTCCGGCCAAATCCGCGAGTCTGCACCCGATACACACGGCCCGCGTTCGAGTGACCCAACACCACGAGGAGTACTTCCCGGAGATCCTGACATGAGATCTGGCGATCTCTGACCTGCCTCGACTCCCAGCTAATCCTTCAACCTCTTTCTGGAGGATGCCCCCGACCGGAGCTGGTAAGAAAACCCGACGCCTAAAGACCTCCCACGGACTAGAAGTCCCATGGCTTTGGGTGGCCCAACCGACGGTGTCCCAGCAGCCACCAACCGGAGGCCCCCTATCCTCCATTGGATAACATTGGGCCTCAGCATTCTGCACCCCGCTGCCCCAGTGCCGCTGAGGGTGCTTTGAGAGTGCATCCTTGACCCTGGGGGAACCCTTGTTCTAACCCCAGAAACGCAACCTTAAAGACCACGGACTTACCTGTTAACCTATTAACTTCATTTCTCTCCATAAGAATACATTGACTGTTTTTCCTTGGAAAAAAAGTGTGGCGTTGTATGAAAACCTGAAAAACTACAACTGTACAAAACTGATTTTACTTACCTTTGCTCTAGGAAATGTCCCAGTGTGACATCTAGGCATATCATACGGAGTAGAAAAAGTGACTTAAAAGTAATCTGAAAAGTAATGTCAACATTTCAACTTACCTTTATTTCAATCAATTACATTTGAACCTGCATTCACTTGTAAAAACATTGCATAAGATTTTGCAAAGCATTTATTTCACTTACATGTGCCTGGCTTGGCTCTAGAAATAAGATAACTTAAAATTTTTATACAAAACAAATTGGCCAGAGTTTAGTCTTTGAGCGTGTGGCATCATTTGCTGACTGAGTGTGTGCAACAAATGCTGATAGCTACCCTCTGATAAAGCCTTTCTGTTCACCTACACTGCCACAAATGGATAGTAAGGTGTTATCTACCTTTACCTTTCCATAGCTTTGGGGTTCCACTGGACTCTGTGCACACTATACCTCATTTTGGTATTGTATATACAGAGCCAGCTTCCTACACCAGGCAAAAAGTGAGTGGGTTGGGGTTGGGGAGGGGGGGGGGGGAGGTCTTGCAACAAGAGCCCAGCTCTCTACATTGGGCAACAGTGAATTCAAACTTTTTAAAAGATCTATGTGCACCATTTCCTTTTCGGGCAGTTTTGTTCCATTTTATTAATGTAACATCTAAGGGATCAGATAAGGGCACCAGAATTCTTGACAAGCCTATTTATCTTTTGATGACTTTAAAGGAAGAACAAGGCTGTTTAAATGTTGAAGGAGAAAGACTCTTTCCACTCCCCAAACATTTTTGATCTGCCATGAAAAGCATTTCTTCTTGTATTGCCAATTATTGGTACCCAGTGTGGATGTATAAACAACCACAAATCCATCCTTCCTGTTCTAAACCCTCCCTGCCAAACATTGAACTAGAACTCTTTTGCTCTACATTGCTTTTTTTGCTCTATAAAATGTCATTTAAGTCCTTTTTTTTTGTTACCTCCCTGACCACAGAGTGGCAGGGTCATTCCTGAGTTTTTATTGTTGAGATGGGGACTTATTGTGCCCACTCTGAAATACATCCATTAATCCAGAGAAAGCAACCTCATGTAATACTTTACTCCCCTGCTTCCCTTAATGCAGAGAGAGCAACCTCTTTACAAGCTCACCTCCCACTTTATCCCCCTGCATCCCTTAACGCAGAGAGAGCAACCTCTTAAAAGCTCACCTTGCAAAATAGGGTTGGTACATTGCACAAGCAGTTTTAGCAGTAGCAAACATCCCAATTGTCCGTTTGTGATCGCTATAAATGGTCGTACACGTTCCCCAAAGTGTTACAAGCACGATAAAATATTCTTTTTAACACATTTCTTGCATAGGATAAGAGCTGGTTAATGAACACCTTTTTATGCATAACAAATTCTGACAAATCACTATAATCTTTATGAAAATGAAGACTAATTTGAACAGTGTCTGTAGTGCATCAGTTACATTTGTGTCCCCTTTTGTTTATGGACCTGACAGAATTTTTTGCCTTTTAAATGCTAAATGAAAGTAATTATAACATTTTAAGGAATGCCAGTGCATGACCCACAAATAGACTGCATGAGTATTTGTCTCTAATTTGGGGTGGTTAGGTTATAACTCTTTTTGTTTTTGTTTTTTCACAGTTGATGCCAGTACTAAAGAAACAGCAGAAAATCTGGCCCGGTTTCTTGTTGAGATGGGGTCAGAACTGTCTGGGTTTAACATGGAAATTCTTTCCAATAACCCTGAATTTTGGTATGTAATGAAGGTGATCTGTTTGTTGCTTTAGGTATTATGAGACATTAAAGACGTTTTATGTTGCTCCATTTTTGTTTTGCATCCACCTGTTGCTTCATGTATGTGGTCACTAGGTTAAATTTTTTTTTTTAGAAAATGAAATTCGTGGAGGTCTTTGGCAAACTTTCAGTTTGGAGGGTATACTGCACATCAGATTGAAACTCTTTTAGTCCCATGTATGTGAGACTGACCATATTGAAAAGAGGGTTGTGGGGAGGGTGGTCTCGGAAGGAAAGTTTTCTTTTCGGGCGGCGAGAGTCCTGGAAGCAACCCATATCTATTGTTTGAATTCCTTGCTCTGTCTCGCTTCAGGACATATGCTTTCTGTTTGTATGCCACACACAGGTTCCCCACACACATGATTTTTTGTTTTATACCATTTTGAGGTCACTCTGAAGGCAACTGCTCAGGGATTGCTTGTACTGCAGCTTGAAGTTCGCTTGGTTGGCTAGCACACTCTACACCTCATTTAAGTGCCAGGAACAACACTTCTACTCTTGCTACTTCTGGACGGGAAGTCCAACATTGTATGGACGTAAAAATTCCAGACCGTGATTAAACATACTTGACAATGCACATCATTCCCAGTGCCACTATGAAGTAACTTAAACTGAAAATGTTGGCAATATGTTGAAAGCATTTAATGAGCACAGCCCTTGAAAGATATTTTCCTTCAACAACTGGCCACAACTGTGGCCAAAAGCAGACACCCGAGTGACAGGCGGGCTACTCTGCTATGGGTTAATTCTGCATCTTAGCACAAAAATAGACCATACCTTATTTTTCCACAGCATGCCAGAGATGATGCTCTCCATACTGGGCCCCACCAAACAAGACATTGGAACGAAGCAGGAGTTGTTTTAAAATTGCAGAATCTGTAACATCATAATTTCTGCTATTCTTCTGTAACCTAAAGACCCTGTGGTTGACTTCCTGTCCCCGGAATAATCTAAAGTAGGCTTTGCCCATTCAATGGACAGGACAATGCAGCAGCATCATGCTGCTAACACCATGTACATTTGTGGACAGTTGTCAAGTGCGCTGTTATGTTAATTTATTAAGACTGACTTATTCCAGCTGCCATCGTTGCACTAAGACAACCAAGAACAAAAGAAGAAAGGAAAAGAAAGAAATTAACAAATGAGTCATGATTGATTACCTAACGTGAGTCAGTCCTGCACAGTTTCTGGGGCATGTTATTCCAAAAACCATGATCCAGAACCCTAAAGGATCTACCATTATCATTATTTTTTTGTAATTTTTAAATTCTTTTTATTGACCATAAAACAAATAAACACAATAATGGTGCAATTACAAGACCAAATATAATACCAAAGGACTACAGAAACCTAAATGAAACCAAATAGTACATTGGGTCAAAGGAAAAAAACACTCTGTCATCAGCCCCCGGACAGTCAGCCTATGGTGTCACATCATCAACAACATCATGCGGTTCTGCAAATGGGGTACAAATAAAGCCTCTACTTTTGTTCCAAGGGCCCCACACCTTATTCCGTTTACCCGGGCAACCTCTACTTTCATACACCGCCCTCTCCGCCTGCATGCACCAGTCCATGTCAGATGCCCATTCTGCATGCTTAAGAGCAGGCCCCCCCCCCCCTTCCCTCTTCCAGGTTCTAGCGATGTTGCTCTTGGCAACCATACAGCCCAGTGTGACCCAGAGACGCTCATACCCGTTTAGATCAGTAGCCTCCCAACTTAAAACACGAGCGAATCGCCACCTGCCGTGGCGAGGCCAAGGCTACCCTCCACGTCGTCGGGCTCCCCAACCTCGTCATTCCATTTTGCCCGTATCTTGCCCATAGTCATATTATTGAGAATCTTTCGGTATGTCAGGGAGATTGCCCGGTCTCGAAGATAATCATCCAGTAACCGATCTTCTAACGGTGAGGAAACTGGCAAGTCTGAGCCACTAGGTAACCCCTTCTGTAGTACACTCCGCACCTGAAGATACCGGAACGTTTCCCCTTCCTGTAAGTGGTGTTGTCGTTGCAGCTCCCCAAACGGAATAATTCCTCCTTCTGCCGTAGGTCCCCCACCGTCGAGAGACCTATTAAGTCCCACTTATCAAACCCTTGGAACCTCGAGAGCATACCCGATTGAAGAGATTCAAACAGCGGGGTAGTCTTAGTAATCCTACCAATCTAGCCCCATAAAGCTACTGTAGTCGGGGTGTACTTCGGTGCATACTTTTTACCCCCATACATCGCCCTAAGAAAATTACCCGAGGACATATTGTACCTGTCCATTGTGTACGCAGGGTCCGTAATGGGTCGATGCCTCCAGCTGTTGAGAACCACCAGCTGCGAGGCCCAGTAATAGTGTTGAATGGCAGTCAATGCTATGCCCCCGTCATACCAGCTTTTAGTAAGCTTGACAAGGGCTATTCTGGGTGTCCCGTTGTTCCATAACAATGAGCGAACGTCGGAGTCAATAGAACAAAAGTAATGGGAAGAGATCAGAAAAGACGTATTCTGCAATACGTTAAAGAAGAATGAAAGTGCCATCGTTTTATAGAGAGCCGCTCTACCAAGGAGTGTGAGAGGTAAAGCTTTCCAATGCTGCACGTATGCGCGAAACCGTTGGAGCTAAGGGATCAAATTCTGACAGTGGAACACCCCTTCATCCTTGGTAATATATATCCCCAAATACCTAAACCCCTTGGTGATTATTTGGGCCTCGCAGTCCACCGGAAGAGTCGGTGTCGGCCCGCTCAATACATAAACCAGAGATTTGTCCCAGTTGATCGTGTAACTGTAGTATTGTTGGAAGAGAGCGAAAATGTGTAGCACGCAATTAATTGAAGACCGGGGTCAGGCCAGATGCAGAAGTATATCGTCGGCATAGAGGGAAATTCTATCCGACCAATCTGGAGTCCAGTTCAGACCGCGAATCAAAGGGTCCCTTCTGATCCAGGGGTTCCAAGGCCAGGGCGAAGAGAAGTGGTGACAAGGGACAACCCTGTCTCGTGCCCTTACCCAGCTCAAAGGCGGCAGAACGGCCACCATTTACCGTGACCCGGGCCAAAGGGCGGATGTAAAGCAGGCGCACCCAAGATATAAATTGGGCACCAAACCCGTACCTCTCCAGCACAGCAAACATGAAGGGCCACTCGATCATATCCAAGGCCATCTTAGCGTCCAGGAACACTATCACCGAGTCCTCCTGAACCGTAGAGGAGCGGCCCAACTCCCCCAAACAAGCGGCGCAGATTAAGCGCGGTATTTCTGGCCGGCATGAAGCCGGACTGATCCGGATGAATCCACCTGTGCAGACAGGGCGAGAGGCGAAGGGCCAAGAGTTTGGCCAAGATCTTAACCTCGGGGTCCAGGAGAGAAATAGATCTGTATGAGGAGCAACGGTCCGGGGGTTTTCCCAGTTTATGAATGACTACGATGTTGGCCAACCGTTGCGTCGTTGGCAAAATTCCGAGGGATACCCCCTCAACATACATGCGCACCAGAAAGGGCGCGATGACGGACGCAGTAAGTTTGTTAAGTTCAATCGGGAGGCCACTTGGACCCATGGCTTTCCCTGACTGCAGTGCCCCAATGACCTTGGAAACTTAGTCCGAAGTCAGATCGGCGTCCAGATCCAACGTCTCCTGTGGATCTAGTTGCGGCACAGGGAGCGTAGAGAGCAGCTCCGCCGCCGCATCCCGGGTGGACGTGGCCGAGGGGTGTATACCTCCTTGAAATGACTAGCGAAGGCCTCTGCAGTGGCGCGTTTCCCGTGAATCTAAACTCTCTGCCACCCATCTCCTGGCCAACTCCCTCCTATCCAGCCAAGCCAACAATTTACTAGCTTAATCTCCGATGTCGTAAACGCGATGCTGAGTGGCTCGGTAATAAATCCTTGTGGCATCTTCTGCGATATCCCGGTATTCCTTCTGCTTTACAGCCAAAGTGTGGGAGGCTTCCGAGGCTTCCAAGGACACGGAGATGACCATCTCCTCTTCCAGCTGCGTCACTTCCCTCTCTTCTCCTTCTTATGACCTGTCACAGCCGCCACCACACACCCACGAATCACTGTCTTATACGCTTCCCACAGTGTTATGTCCGATTCAACCGTTCCCTCATTTTCTGTAAAATAATTCTGGGTGGTCTCTAGCAGGTTGGTGCGTATCTCTGGAACACAGAGATACCACTGAAGGAGCACCATTTCCTGGCCGTGTGTGTGTGGGGGGGGGGGGGGTTTGATCAGCAGTGCCACCGTAATAAGTAACGATCGGTGAATGATTTGAAATGCCCCTCGGAAGGAAAGTTATCTCCCCGAATTTAAGAAGCTGCGTTGCCTTCAAAACAAATAATGCGGGACATACTCCCATGTACCCCGGTGTGAAAGGTTTATTGTTTGGAAGCTAGATTACATACACGCCATACATCAATCAAGCCACGGCATCTAAAAATTCCTACAAATGCTTGCCATATGGATCCCCCCGCTTAGGCGGCAAGCGATCAAGTTCCCCGCTGAGGGCTGCGTTGCAGTCACCTCCCATCAAAATGTTGCCATCTGGCAAACCGAGCAAATGAGAGCCAGGGTCAGTGAGAGTGGAGGAATGCAAGGCCTCCCCTCCCATTGCCCTGTAACTGAGACAAATCTACCCAAAGGGTCAGAGGTGATTTTAGAAACCTGAAGGGGGAGGGAGGTCCGCACCAATATGCCCACCCCTCTGGACCCACGAGTATAGCCTGCATGAGCAATCAGTTTATAGCTCCATCTATTAAGTGCTCAATAAGAGGTGCCTTGGAAATGTGTCTCCTGAAGCAAAATCAAGTCTGGGGACTGTTGTTTTAAATATTGCAACACTATGCCCCTCTTAATATGATTTCCCAACCCGTTCACGTTCTAGTAAAGGATTTTGAGGCGGGCCATAGCTGGGTTAGAACTACAGTCTTGACTCATTAAAATCTATGACATTGGGGCCCCCCTCCCTCCATGACTGGCAGAGCCTGAATAAACAATCTAATCCGGCATGTGCAACACAGTAGAGCAAAACCCTCACAAATTAACAGTGAAGTTTACATATACCACATACCCCGTACCCACCTGGTATTGTGAATAAAATTGTATGAAGAACTGCCCCAAGAAATAAATTCAGACAAAAAAAACAACAAAAAATCACAAAAATTCCCAACCTTAACCCAGGTCCTCCCCCCCCGCCTCCCTGCAGCGTGGACTCAAAGCTGCCCACCCCCCAATTTGCAGAGTGCCTGTAATCCCCACACATCTTAACTAAGGAGGGCATGTCACGCTGCCAAGCCACCCGATCGGCCGCCCACCCACCCCTTTAAACGACAAAATGAGCAACCATGACACTTGCTACCAATACCTGAGGAACTGCAATTTTGACTCATGGACTCGGCTCCATAGGCTCAAAGTCTCAGAGATAAGAGAGAGCCCCACAAATCAAAGCAGCCACCCCCAAAAATGCAACTCGATACTCCTCCTACTCGGGAGGGACCAACACTATTCCTCCATCCAAGATCAGACATAGACTCAGTGGCTGAATAGCAAGAATCAGCCAGTCCCCGTGCCTCCCAGACAATCCTGCGATCCATCCAGGCCATGCCCCCGCACCGGGGACGCACAGTGACGACGCAGGAAGTGCGCCATCTCTCAAGCCAGTCCCAAGTCTCTTCTGAAGTTTGAAAAAAATAAGTTTTCCCATCAGCGATAACTCTCAGCTTTGCCGGGAAGAGCTTGGCGTACTGGAGACCTTCGTTGCGGAGGGCACACTTCACCTTAAGAAAGGACCGTCGTTTCTGCTGCACTTTAAAGGTGAAGTCTGGGAAGAAGGACACACTGGCATTATCAAGTTTCCAAGGCGGGCTGGATTAAAGCATTCTTGACAGCATTTTGGGAATGTGAAATGCTAACAGACAACCAGGTCCCATGATCTGGCCACAATGTAGTATCGCGAAGCAGTAAGTCTTCTTTGAGCCAGTGTTGTAAAGCGCCCGATGTATCAGGCATAACACTTTAAATTGAATGATTTCTCTTATTTGGAGTCATGGGAGGGAACGCTGAGGGCTGGTAAACTAGTTAAATTTTCACAATCCAGGTGCCAGTTTGACTGCCATGTTTTGAATAAGCTGTGTTTTCTCTGTAAAACTTTCTTTATTTTGGTGTCAGATGACATATTTTGATTAAGCCAAAAACGTAGGCTTTTAACAGAGCTGGAAGGAGCTAGGGTGTTACTTAAGGAGAAAGGCCAGCACAAGTCCATCTATGTAACAGAATTGTCACCATAGGAATCAAAATCTCTGTCTAATCTAGTTAACATTTGCTTTTAGAAGGTGTAGCTGTTGCATATCCTGCTTTCTCCTCGATCCAAGACATACCCCTACAGTCCTCCTCAGTGTGATCAGTAGATGGTGTCTCTGCAACATTTTACCCTAGTTCAAGACTTTTTTCTTGTTTGCTTTTCAGGTTTTTGAAGGAAAAACAAAGTCCAGCATATAAATTCTACTATATGAAGCTGACAGAATTCCGCCACGCAAGTGGTTTAACTTATGATCCCCATGCAGCTTGCAACCAGGCAGAAGCTGGTCCTCAAGACTCCGAATCCAAAAGCCTGAAATACGAAGAACCAAATCCACCAGAATTCAAGGCAATTGTTCCAGAAATCTATGATCCTTATTATGAAGATGTTAAACGTCAGAAGCGCATATCTTCTGTTTCAGGATCTCTTGTGTCTTATTTTTCTGACAGTGGTCAATCTGATGTAGAAGACCATTCACACCCAAATACGAAATACAAAAAACTCGAGCATCAATCTTCTCTACCACAGGATGGTGCACTGAAATCCCATTCTCCATCAGATCAGAGGCCTCAAGCCTCTACGTTTCAAGATTGGAAGCCTCCACTCCAAGATCTCAGGTCTCTCCCTCCTGTGACCCAAACTTCTAAAACCAAAGATGAGTTGTCCGACCTCCCTCTTATACAGAATGAAATGCATCAATCACTTCTGCCCCGAGATAGGGAGTCTGAAAACTCTCTAATCCAAAGACCGAAGACTCCTTCAAAAGAACAGGGTCTTGAGTCTCCCGATAAGATGTCTGAACCACCAGACACTAATAATCAGAAGTCAGACAACCTTTTATCCCAAGACCAGGCCCCTGAAACCACATTATCCAATGGTAAAGAGTCTCAAACTCCTTTAACCCAAGAACAGAAGTCTGAAACGCCTCTGTCCCAAAATAAGGAACCAGGAAACAGATTATCCCTAGTTAAGTCTGAAGACAACCTGCCCAAAGGTCAAGCGGGAACATTTCAGTTACAACTCCTGCCTAAAGATGAGCCTGCACCCCCACAAGCTGAGAATTTAGCGCCTCAAGATCAGAGGTCTTGGACCTCTCTCTCTAACGATGAGAAGCCTCTTTCCCAAGATGAGAAGACTCAGTCCCTTTTACACACGGATCAAAGGCCTGAGATATCTCTGTCGCAAGGTTGGAGACCTCAGCCTCAAGAACAGACCACTAATTTTCAAGATCAAAGGTTTCCTCCATTCCACGATCGGATTACTCATCCCACTCCGTTCAGAGAGCAGGAGCCAGGGGCCACTCTCCCACCTCATCAGAAGCCTCAACCCCAATTTCAGGTACAGCACCCTGAAGATCAGAAGTCTAAACCCCCTCCTCCCCAAGAGCAGAGGCCTCAATTCTTATTTCCTGTAAATCAAAATCCTCAAATTTGCCTCTCCCAGAGTGTGAGGACTGAACCCCCTGTACCTCAAGCCCAAACACCTTATCCTCGATATCCTAATTCTCAACCCCAACCACCCCACAATTGGATGTTTCAACCCCAAGATCAGATGCATAAACTGCCTCTTCCACGATATTATAATCCTCAAGTTCCTCCACCCCGCGTTCCAGCCTTTCTACCTCCTGGACACCAAGTGCAGATCCCTCAACTCTCGTTACCCCGAAGCCAGGTTCCTCCGCTTCCGATTCCCCAAGCCCCTCCCCAAGGTCAGAAACTTCAGCTTCCTATACCCCAAGATTGGAAGTCTCGGTTCCCTCCACCTCCAGTTCAGACATCTACACCCCACCTATTTCTAGATCGGATGCCTTCACCCCAAGATCAGAGACCTAAGGGTTCTTTTCTCCATGGTCCGTCACCTCCATTCCTTCCACCTCTTGAAAGTATACCTTTGCCCCCCCCATCTCCAATTCAGAGCCCCCAAGATCTAAAGTCGCAGTCACTTTATTTTCCAGGTCAGACACCACAACCCCCTATCTTTCAAGATCCAAACCCTAGGCCAACTCTACAGCAAGGCCTGAATCCTCAACACAGCTTCCTGCAACATCAGAAGCATGATCTCCCTGTGTCTCATCATTGGCAATCTCAAGATCTTCAGTATCGACCCACTCGACTTCCAGATCAGAAACCACCACTCTCTGTTCTCCAAGAACGGAATCCTCCCCATCTCCCACAAGATCAGAAGGCTCCATTACTGGACCAGGCAGACCAACCCTCTTCTCTTCCAGGAGTAGAAGTTGCGGCTTCAGGTCTTGAAGATCAAAAGCATCAGTTGTCGGTAGTCCAAGATCCAAAACCCCATATACCTCAACCCCAAGACCAGAAGCTGCAACTCCCTCTCCTGCAAGATCAAAAGCCTCAATTGTCTCTTGTCCAAGATCTGAAACCCCAAATCCCTCAACCCAAAGACCAGATGCCACAACTCCCTCTCCTGCAAGATGAAAAGCCTCAATTGTCTCTAGCCCAAGATCCGAAGCCCCAAATCCCTCAACCCGATGACAAGAATCCTCAACTGTCTCTTGTGCTAGACCAGACGCCACAACATGCTGCACCCCTGGAACAGAAGCCCGAGCTCCCTCTACCGCACGACCAGAAGTCCCCACTTCATCTACCCCAAGAGCAGACACCAGAACGTTCACTTGACCAAGATCCGAAGCCACCTGCCCCAAAGACTTTACATAAAGATCAGAAGACTCCCCCACCTCTGCTACCGAACCAAAAGCCGCCTACATCTCTATCACAGAACCCAAAGGCTTCAAACCTACTCCCTCAAGATTGGAACCTTCACATTTCTGTGAGGAAACTCATGCCTACTCCGCCCCCTGATACTCCTAAGTTTAAAACTGCTCTAGCTCAAGACCAAAAGCTAAAACATAATCTATCCCAAGACCAAGCTCACCTGCCCTGTGTGCTTCAAGATGGGAAGCCTCAACCCTCTGAAACTCAAAATCCGAAACACCAAACCTCTGTCTCCATAGAAGAAGAGCCTCACACCCCTGGATCCCAAGACTTGAATCTTCAAGCTCCTCGTCCTCAAACTCTTAAGAGTCAAACTCCTTTTCCCAATATTCAGAAGCACCCATCACTTCTTGCTCAAGATCGGAAGTCTCACACCCTGCAGTCACAAAATACGAAACCCCAAATGCCTCCACATCAGAATTTAAAGCGTCAACCCACTCCCCCTCAAAATCTAAAAACTCAGACTCCTGCCCTTAAAAGGCAAATGTCACGTCTCTCTCTTCCTCAAGATTGGAAGCCTCAAACACCACTTGCTCAAAATCAGAAGACTCCAATTCTTCCTGCAAAGTATGATAAATCTCAGCCACTTTTTCCCATAGAACCGAAGTCTCTAATTTCACAGTCCCAAACCCAGAACTCTGAAACCATTTTTGGGGAAAATAGAGAGTCTGATCCTCCTCCAAAGCGAGCTTGGAAATCTGAACTGTCTCTCGCTCACGATCGAAAGCTTCATGCTCCCCAGTTCAAAATTCAGAGGTCTCCAATTCCTCTTCCCCAAGATAAGAAGACACAACCTTTAGTACCACAAAAAGAGATGCCTGAAACTCCAGTCCTTCAAACCCAAAAGCCTCAAGCCCCTCTGATTGAGCCTCTGAAACACCAAAATCCTCTCTCCAAAAACGAGAAGACCGAAACCTCTGTCTTTCTTAGCCGAAAGCCTGCGACAACTGTATCCCAAGAGAAAGATTCTCAAGCTTATCCAGCCCAAGGCCTGAAGCCTCTTTCTCAAGATCAGGAACGCAAAGACTGCATAGTTGAAGATTTAAAGACTCAACATGGTTCACCTCCAGTTCAAAAGCCATCAACCTCTCAACATTCAGATTCAGCCTTTGAGGGCCGCAAGGATTTTAAGCCGGTTGCTTCTGAAACATACTCTTCCAAGATTAACAAGAATGAGTATTCTGATGATTCAGATTCTGAGGGCCTTGGCCCTGTTCTTCCAGAGTTTAAACCTCGAAGTTCTCTGGTTAAAACTTCCAAACATAAACGCAGTAAACGAGTGCATCAGGAGTTATCCCCTGAAGTTCAAGAAGAAAAGGAGAGTAAGTCATCAAAGAAGTCATCCCGCAAGAAAGCCAAACGAAGAAAGCGTAGTGCATCTCCAGCAAAATCCCCTCATCGTCGAAAAAGAGCCAGGTCTCCAAAGGCTGCCAGTGTGTCGTCAAAGAAGTACTCGGACGATGATGCGAAAGGCAAGTATTCTTATGGGGACATTCAAATAGAGCCGACTGTTACATTTGAGTGACAAGTTGTTCTAATATAGCAAACTCAACAAGATGCTGGATGGGGTGCTGACACTTTTCAACCACTCGCCCCCAGTCACAGATATGGGTTTAATCCATCGTTTTTTTGCTCACTATGTGTAAGAAAGTGCCCACTTTTTGCATGGTTGCCTCCACTTTTTTGCTAAACTGCTGATGTACTTTGACTGAGTGTGCCCCTGGGTTCATGCTAAACAGGTACCCAGGGCCTATGTTCTTTTCCTAAAACTGCATCAAGACAAACCCCAACTGGCACGCTTTGCCCACAGGTCAGTCCCTTGTAAATAGTACCATAGGTAACAAGGGCATTGTGGCCAGGCAAGGCCTCTAAGGGCTGCAGCACTTATTGTGCCACCCTAAGAGGCCCTGCACCTTTACACACACACACACACACACACACACACACACACACGCACACACTGTCATTGCAGGCTGTGTGTTTTGGTGCAGAACAAAGTGAGTGAGAGTACAGGAGCATGAGCCCAACCTGTTGTTCTGTTGCTCACATGCCACCTCAGTGGTTAGACAAAGTGCAAGCATTCTTCCCATTACCTTTAGTGTGTTTCAAGGTTTTCTAGTAGCCCATAGGATGTTTGCCCACTACTGTTGTCATGATTAATTATTATTTCATGCTGAATTTGATACTGCTGTGTCACAAATGATGCTCACAGCCCCCATCCGCCATATTTCTGGGAGATTTTAGGAAGTCATCCCAGTCCATTCAGGCCAGCCTATTTGCTCATGGGAAGCATTTGACACCCCTTTCGTATACTAATTATTAGTTGACAGAAGTGGGACAGAATATGCAAATTTAGTCTCAAAGAACCTCGGGCAGGTAAAAAGTAACAAGTTTGTCGGGAACAGCACACAGGCCGACAGGATTGGTGCCAAGTCAGTTGCGTCTGTGGTTGGATCTAAACCAAATAAAGCTTTGATGAACTGTAATGAACAGTTGCTTCTCCACAGTCCTTGCTTCTCGCGTCTCTTCGGTGTCCTTCTTTTTCTTAGGTCAGCAGGAATATGATTTTGTGTTGCGAGGGGCTTCCCTAAATTTAGATTTAAGGGAGTGTAGGGTAGTAGCCAATGGGCTTCTTTCCTCTGGGGTCACCATCCCCCTTATGTGACCGCTTCCCGTGGAAAGTGGGCATAACCCTATTCCAGAGTTCCTAATTCTGCCATCACCAACATTGCAGACTTATAATTTCGTATCCACATCAGGTAGCTCACCTTAGCGGTGGATCTAGCCTGAGGGTGGACAAGCCTCTCACTGCTGAGGGAAGCCAGACTCGTATACCAAAGGCGGTGGGCTCTTTGAAGCTTCCTGCCTTGGAATGCTAATTTTCCAGCATTTTTGTAGGATGTGTAAACTACCTTCCTCCAGAGCAGGCATTGTTCCTGACCACCTGAGAGAATCGACTCTCACCCCTGGGGGTCAAAAAGTAATCTTTGGTGGCAGTCTGGACTGCAGCATTCAGCCAGCACACTAGAGGGCTGATAGGTTTCATGGGGTACCTCCAAAGTACCTTCTGCGTGCATGTACTAATAAATCCGTTAATTTGAGGTGTTTGATACCAAACGCCACAAGTTTCAGTGAAGCCATTATGTAGCTGGGAAACATCGTTTTGACTAGTGCCCAGTACATACCTTAGGATTGTTTCCCTGCTCATTTGTAATGTCAAGTAATAGAAGTAGACATCACAGGGGCATATCTGTTAATGCAGATATGTCATCACATAAAATATAAGGCACCCTGCTTTATGGCTCAAAGGCCTGCTGTAGGAATGACTTGCATTTATTAGATGCAGTGATTTTTGCATGGCACACCAGAGTGTTCACTCATGGTTTGCACCATGTTATGCAGCCTGCAGTTGCAGTCTATGTAGAATTTGTGTGTGGGTCGCTGCAGCCCTATGGAACCCTCTTTAGCACCCGTGGTTCATCCTGATAAAGGTTAGGATTATTCCTCGAGTTGGGTAGTTACCCATGCCACGTAATAATACACATTTTCATAGGTGGAAAGTAGCAAACCTGTGATGGAGAACTCACTGAGATTTTACCCACTGCAAGGCCTTATGCTCCAAATGAAAGTCAGGTTAAAAGCTGGTGTTCCAAGGATCATCCTGGCCCCTGTACCACCTGTGCCTACTTGGGTTCCAACCTCAGTCACTTTTTACAACCTGGGGTGGATCATACCCACAAACTGGGAGTCTAAACTTCTCTTTGCGCTCATTTTTCCTTTTGTATTTACTTTGGAGGGTGATTCGGGATGCAAGATCTCTTATTATTAGTGAGCCTTGTATAGCGCTACCCACACAGGTTTTCCCGGGGCTAAAGCTGATGGTCGGGTCTATTCAGGCCCCATTGACTCAGAACAACCAAGTATTCCGCTGTCTGCGAAAGGTGTACAGTGAGGTACAGCTTCTTAAGGGTTTCTATGCATGTTTGTTTAATTCTGGGGACAACGCACATGGACAATTCGCTGGAGCGAAGGGGACGGGCCGGCTGATGTGATCTCACCAGGTTGTGAAGGTAGCATGGGCCTGCCCCTGATCTGGCTCGGGTCACATAGCACAAGGCTTTGAAATTAATTTACTTCACCGCAAGCAAATGAAGCTCTGGGAGGAAAGATGAGGCTGGGCGGTTTTGGGGAGTCTGTATAATATCCTTGCAGCAGAGTTCTGGACCACTTACAGCCGTCTGATGGATGCTTTATCTGCCCTCAGATCAATAACGTTGCCATAGTCCAGTCTCGACCTAAGGAGTGCCTGAATAACCATCCTTTGAGCTGGGAGCTGTAATAACCAAATGATTTTCTGCAACCATTTCAGGATGGCAAAATAGGTAGTGGCCACCTTAGGCTTCATGGACCGCGTATCATCCAGCTGACCTTGGGTGCTGGGTCAGGAGGAGTGTCCAAGATTTCTGGCCAGTGCTGTGGGCCCCAAGGTGCAGAGTTCTTGCCCAACACCAGTACCTTGGTCTTTTCCCCATTAAGTCTTAGTGAGTTGTTGTTCATCCACATGGCAACCTGGCCCAAGAGGGCCAGGGTTGTGGTCTTGACCAGATGACGACGAGAAGATTTACAGTCATCAATGTAGGAAAATAAAGTGAGGCTGTAGGAAGCTTCCTCTTTTTTTACTATACCAAAATTAGGTATAGTGTGCTTAGAGTCCAGTGGTGCCCCAAAGGTAGGCAGAGGTAAAAGTAGATAGCACCTCACTCTCTATTTGTGGTAGTGTGGGCAAGCAGTAAGGCTTTATCAGAGGTTAATGTTAAACATTTGTTGTACACACTCAGGCAGCAAATGATGTCACACACTGAAAGACTGAACTCAGACCAATTTGTTTGTATAAAAAAAATATTTTTTAGTTCTATTTATTTTCTAGAACCAAGCAAGCCTGGTACAGGTAAATGTAAATGGTACTGTTCAAGGCAGGTTGAACAATACAAGCAAGCTGAATGAAAATGTCTTTGTTACAGGTTTGTAAATCTTTTCAATACAATGGAAATTACTGTTGGATTACTTTTGATTATTTCCTTTATGGATTACGTTTTCTACTCAGTGGGATATGCCTAGATATCACTCTGGGACATTTCCTAGAGAAAAGGTAAGTCAATGCAGTCCTATGGGAGAAAACACTGTTATCGGTTTAGGGGTAAGTACTCAGTCTTGGGAGTTGGTTTCCTGAGGTTACAACCAGGGTTGCCCCAGGGTCGAGGATGCTCTCTCAAAGCACCCTCAGCGGCACTAGGGCAGCCGTGTGCAGAGTGCTGAGGCCCAATATTATCCAATGGGGGATAGGGGGCCTCCGGGTTGGTGGCAGCTCACAAGCAGGCCACAGGGTTGTGGGAGCAAAGCTCTTCGTGTTTTGCTCAGGGTAAAGGGGGATCCGAGTTAGCACCCAAAGTACACCCGCAGCGGGTGCAGGGTGCTGTTTTGGCGTCGGGTGCCCTGCTGTTTTCAATGGGGATTCTCCGGTTGCAACAAAGACTGCAGGCTCGGGACGGAGATCTTCTGGAGGTGACCACCAGTTGGAGTGGTAAGTTGGGATCCTGGGACACAGTCTGTTCGGCCACCCAAGGCCTTGGGGCGTCGAGTGCAGGGGTGTCTTTAGGTTTTCTTACCAGCTCCGGTCGCGGTCTGGTGTTTCCTCCAGAAAGAGGCTGCAGGCTTTGCTTGGAGATTCGAGGCAGGTCAGAGATCACCCGATCTCAAGTCAGGATCCCCGGGGAGACCTCCTCGTGGTGTTGGGCCACTCGAACACGGGCCGTGGGCGTCTGGTGCAGACTGGTGCAGACTCAAGGTTTTGGTTGGAGTCTGAGTCTGTCTCCGGTGAGCACCAGTTTTCACCAACAAAGTCTTTGGTGTGGAAGGCAGAGTAGGTCCTTGGGTATCTTGAGACTGCTGGCTGCAGGACACACTGGGATTTCGCTGGAGCAGGTTCGAGGTATGGACAGGCCGGTAGGGCTGGGGCCAAGTCAGTGGGCGTCCTCCTCTTCTTAATTATAGCACAGCTTCTTCAGTCCTTCTTCTTTTCTTCTGGTCGGTTCTTGTCTGAGGAGGCATGGTTCATGGTTGCCCCTAAATACTAAATTTAGGGGCGTTACAGGTTAGTAAAGGTTGGGATCAGTGGTGGGTACACCCCCCTATTATGCCACCCGGCGGGGGGGGCATATGCCTCTCTGTGGTTAGTTGGGTACCCCCATCTGCAAGATGGCAGGTACTGAAAGTTGTGCTTCACCACACCTTTCTCACCTGAGGGGTGGGGTTGGCAAAAGTGGGTACACCTCCCTTCCTCACTTGGTTTCCCCGCTCATTCTCCCGCCCAAAGTGGGAGTCAGAACCGGTGGGAGCCAGTTGCTGGAAGCAGCAAAGGGCTGGGGTAGCTCACAAAGGCGGCTAGCCTTTGAAGCTTCTCCTTCGTGGACCCTGCCCATACTGGGGGAGGAACCTTGGCATGTCTGCTTGTGGCAGCTGGCGAGCAGTCACTCAGCCTGGACTCTAGTGTTAAGTCGTTTTTCTGGGGACATCTCTAATATGCCCTCTGAGTGCATTTTTCAGTAAATCCCACACTGTGTGGGTTTAATGTGCTGAGAAGTTGGATACCAAACTTCCCAGTTTTCAGTAAAGCCATTATGGGGCTGTGGAGTTCGTAATGACAAACTCACAGCACCATATACTCTTAATGGCATTACTGCACTTACAATGTCTAAGAATTGGTTTAGACACTGTAGGGGCACAGTGCTCATGCACCTGAACCCTCACGACTAGTTTAGTGCACCCAGCTAGAGGGGTGGCTGACCTATGCCAGCGCAGTGGATTATAGGCATGGCACACAGGGATGTGTGCCATGTCGACTCTTCACTTTGTTCTGCACCAAGTCACGCAGCCTGCAAAGGCAGTGTGTTTGTGTGTGTGTGAAAGTACAGGGCCTCTAAGGGTGGCACAATAAGTGCTGCAGCCCTTAGAGGCCTTCCCTAGCTACAGTGCCATTGTTACCTGTGGTACAATTTACAAGGGACTGACCTGTGGCCAAAGAGTGCCAATTGGGTTTTGTTTTTAATGCAGGGGACACTCAGTCAAAGTACATCAGCAGTTTAGCAAAAAGTGGGGGCAACCATGCAAAAAGAGGGCACTTTCTTACAGAGGCCACAACTTTCCACTAAGTCTGCCAATGGCTGTACATAGGTGTTAAATAATGCTGGGCTAAGGGCTGATCCTTGGGGAACCCTGATGTAAGGGAGTGCCGTTTGGAAGAGCTACTGACTGAGGTAACCTGCAAGGAGCAATCCCTTAAGAATCATCCAGGCTAGGGTTGTCCTTTGGAGACCTAGATTTGCCAACCTCTCTAAGAGAATAGCATGAGACACAGTATCAAAGGCTGCGCTGAAATCGAGTAAAATCAGCGCAGCTGTCTCGCCTTCATCCAGGGAGCCGTCTGAGATGTTCTGTGACTCCTAGAAGGGCTTAATCGATACTATGTCCCGCTCTAAACCCAGATTGAGAGGAGTGAAGGTAATTTTGAAGCTCCACAAAAATGGCGAGTTGTTTATTGACCTGTTTCTCGATTAATTGGAACATTATGTGAAGCATAGAAATTGGTCTTTAATTAGACCATATAGAAGGATCCAGATTGGGTTTCTTCAGGAGGGGAACAACAGTGTCATGTTTCCATTCCCGTGGGATAAGCCCCTCCTCTACTGCTCACTTATTTCACAGCAGTCATTACAAACCCTCCGCGGAGATGGAATTGTCATTAGAAGGCAAGAGGGTTCATTTAGTTTAGCACTCCTTCTGAGAACTTTTTACAAAGAAAAGGTTGATGATTTGTATCCTAATGGAACCCTATTCCGTTTTGCAGACTTTTGAGGTTAAATAAGTACTGTAAAATATAGCTCTGTACAATGAAAAATCAGTAGTCCTGACTGCAGTATAAAAATTTCATAAATGTGTACAGTCCAGTGGTGCTTTAATAGTGCTACAAATGCTACTCTATGCAGAAGGGATTTACTTACTGTTGGGAATGTTGTGAGCAACTTGCTCCATGTCATTACAGACACAATTTCTATTTCTGCGACTTTATGTATCGGCTAAATGCATTTTGGGTGTTATAGATAGGGAGTAACATGTTAACCCTATGTGGGAAAGTGCTTGAAAGATTATGCACTGAAATCTAATAGCTGATAGATTCCTTACCTTAGAACATGGGTACTCACAAACTTTCTCTCGGGGGCCAAATTTACAGTGTGGTTTATGGCCGAGGGCCGCACCGGTGGGGGCGGGGGGCGGGGCTAGAGCAAAAAAAATAACTATGACCATGAGGTTGAACACAGGACCCTGCAGCGGACGCCTTCGTCCACTGAGCCACCAGACCCGGCATACACATATCTATCTGTGTGTCTCTCTGTGTCTCTCTGTGTCTCTCTGTGTCTCTCTGTGTCTCTCTGTGTCTCTCTGTGTCTCTGTGTCTCTCTGTGTCTCTCTGTGTCCCTCTCCCTCTCCCTCTCCCTCTCTCTCTCCCCTCTCTCTCCCCTCTCTCTCCCCTCTCTCTCCCTCTCCCCCTCTCTCTCTGTCTCCCTCTGTCTGTCTCCCTCCCTCCCTCGGTCTGTCTCCCTCCCTCCCTCCATCCCTCCCTCGGTCTGTCTCCCTCCCTCCCTCCCTCCCTCCGTCTGTCTCCCTCCCTCACTCCCTCCCTCCCTCTGTCTGTCTGTCTCCCTCCCTCGGTCGGTCTGTCTCCCTCTGTCTGTCTGTCTCCCTCCCTCGGTCGGTCTGTCTCCCTCCCTCCCTCCCTCGGTCGGTCTGTCTCCCTCCCTCCCTCGGTCTGTCTCCCTCCCTCCCTCGGTCTGTCTCCCTCCCTCCCTCGGTCTGTCTCCCTCCCTCCCTCCCTCGGTCGGTCTGTCTCCCTCCCTCCCTCCCTCGGTCGGTCTGTCTCCCTCCCTCCCTCCCTCGGTCGGTCTGTCTCCCTCGGTCTGTCTCCCCCCCCCCCTCCCTCCCTCGGTCTGTCTCCCCCCCCCCCCCCCCTCCCTCCCTCGGTCTCCCCCCCCCCCCCCCCCGGTCTGTCTCCTCCCCCCCCCCTCGGTCTGTCTCCCCCCCCCCCCCCCTCGGTCTGTCTCCCCCCCCCACCTCGGTCTGTCTCCCCCCCCCCCCTCGGCCTGTCTCCCCCCCCCCCCTCGGCCTGTCTCCCCCCCCCCCCCCTCGGTCTGTCTCCCCCCCCCCCCCCCTCGCTTTGCCCCCCCCCCCTCGGTCTGTCTCCCCCACCCCCTCGGTCTGTCTCCCCCCCCCCTCGGTCTGTCTCCCCCGACACTCTCCGTCTCCCCCCGACACTCTCCGTCTCTCTCTCTCTCTCTCTCTCTCTCTCTCTCTCTCTCTCTCTCTCTCTCCCTCTCTCTCTCTCTTCCTCTCTCTCTCTCCCTCTGTCTGTCTCCCACCGTCTCCCTCTGTCTGTCTCCCTCTGTCTGTCTCCCTCCTCCCTCTGTCAGCCTCCCTCTGTCTGTCTCCCTCCTCCCTCTGTCTGTCTCCCTCTGTCAGTCTCCCTCTGTCTGTCTCCCTCCTCCCTCTGTCAGCCTCCCTCTGTCTGTCTCCCTCTTCCCTCTGTCAGCCTCCCTCTGTCTGTCTCCCTCCTCCCTCTGTCAGCCTCCCTCTGTCTGTCTCCCTCCTCCCTCTGTCTGTCTCCCTCCTCCCTCTGTCAGCCTCCCTCTGTCTGTCTCTCTCCTCCCTCTGTCAGCCTCCCTCTGTCTGTCTCCCTCCTCCCTCTGTCAGCCTCCCTCTGTCTGTCTCCCTCCTCCCTCTGTCAGCCTCCCTCCTCCCTCTGTCAGTCTCCCTCCTCCCTGGCTCCTTCATCCCTCTGTCAGCCTCCCTCTGTCAGTCTCCCTCCTCCCTCTGTCAGTCTCCCTCTGTCTGTCTCCCTCCTCCCTCTGTCAGCCTCCCTCTGTCTGTCTCCCTCCTCCCTCTGTCAGCCTCCCTCTGTCAGTCTCCCCCCCTCCCTCTGTCTCCCTCCTCCCTCTGTCAGTCTCCCTCTGTCTGTCTCCCTCCTCCCTCTGTCAGCCTCCCTCCTCCCTCTGTCAGCCTCCCTCTGTCTGTCTCCCTCCTCCCTCTGTCAGCCTCCCTCTGTCTGTCTCCCTCCTCCCTCTGTCAGCCTCCCTCTGTCTGTCTCCCTCCTCCCTCTGTCAGTCTCCCTCTGTCTGTCTCCCTCCTCCCTCTGTCAGCCTCCCTCTGTCTGTCTCCCTCCTCCCTCTGTCTGCCTCCCTCTGTCTGTCTCCCTCCTCCCTCTGTCTGCCTCCCTCTGTCTGTCTCCCTCCTCCCTCTGTCTGCCTCCCTCTGTCTGTCTCCCTCCTCCCTCTGTCTGCCTCCCTCTGTCTGTCTCCCTCCTCCCTCTGTCAGCCTCCCTCTGTCAGTCTCTCTCTCTCTTCCTCCGTCTCTCTCTCTTCCTCCCTCTCTCTCTCTTCCTCCCTCTCTCTCCCTCCCTCTGTCTCCCTCCATCCCCCTGCATCTCCACTCAATCAGAGTGGAGATGCAGGGGCGCTAAGAAGAGGTGAAATACAACAAAGCCTCATTAACAAGTGAATGGTCTTTAAAAGAATCGCCCGGCCCCCATAGCTACGCGCTGCTGCAACCAGCGCTGTTTGCTGACAAAAAAAACCCAAAACAGAGGTAGGATGTCTGCAAGGTCGGCGGGCCGCCAAGGAAGGCTTTCCGGGCCGCTGACGGCCCGCGGGCCGCACTATGAGTACCCATGCCTTCGAATAATCCCCATGTGTCAGACTGGATCCGGAAAGTTTTAGTCAGCAGTACCCCTGCGCGTCAGTAGGCATCGTCGTGCAGCCCCGCGTACGTCGCTGGCGTCGTAGCCGCTGAGATGATGTAATCGGAGCTACTTAGATGTGCCCACGTGCGCTGACGTCAGTTCTTTCTTTTTCCGTGCCAGCAAGCGCAGATCCGAGAGAGAGCGGTACCCCTAGTTAATATTTTAACTTGGTTTCTGAGAACTTGTTTCTCTTATCTTGTTGAGTACTCGACTCCTGGTGCAGTAGAGATGCCCGGGTTTAAGTTCTGTAGGACCTGCTGTCGGAACATGTCGGTAGCGGACCCACACAACATGTGTCTCTTCTACTTGGGGCATGCCCATGACCCTGAGGTGTGCCCTGATTGTCGGGCCATGGCGCTGAAAGCTTTGTGGGAGCGTTCCCGAAAGTTATCGGAAGTCCGGCAATCGGTTCCGCGCCGATCGAGGTCCTGCTCATGTGGCTGGTCGAGGGCTCGGTCGCGGAGCCGTCACCATCGCTCGTCGGACTCGGGGACAGGTAAGTCACGGCGCCATAAGAAGTCGAAAAAGCGACGTTGCTCTAAGTCTACCCCTCACCGGTTGCGGGACGCTGTGGAGGGGGTGGGCGGTCACTCCCCCGCGGCTCCGAAGGAGCCTCCGTTGTTGCCTGCGGTCTACCCGCCCTTTCCAGAACCACACGCGACTCCGGACGAAATTCAGGCTTTCCTGTCGGCCATGAGCCTTTTATTTAGCCCATCGGGTCCCTCCGGAGCGCCTTTGGGCCCTGCGGACCCGTTGGGTAGTTCTGCCCCCGTGCCGCCACCTTTGGCCCCGGCTACGCAGGCACGATACCCTACAGCGCCGCCGGCTCTGGCCCCGGCGCCGCCTTCGGGCCGGGCCGCCGCTGGCTCCGGGTGCAGAGCCAGACGGCGCAGAACCGGGGTTGATCTATTACCCAAAAGCCCCCCCCCCCCGTTCCGTTTCTGGGTGGAGAGTTTACCCATTTCCCCGGGCGCCTTGTCCCTACCGGCCTCTTCAACAACCGGTGGACGAAGGGGAGTACTGGGAGGGGTCTGAGGACCCTCTCGCAGCTCAATGCGAGGATGAGCCAGAATGGGAAGGTGATACGGAAGATCCAGTGGATCTGGATTTCTCTCCACATCCTGGTACACTGTCTCCCTCTTCAGTGACTACAGAGGAGATTGGGACTTTTTCTGTGGTGTTGCGTAGGGCCGCTGAGGCGCTTAACCTCGAGCTCCCTTCTGTGCCTATCAAGCCCAATCTCCTGACTGAAGTACTGCAGCCAGCGTCCTCCTCTGCGGAGCCGCTGCTGCCCTTCAACGACGCCCTTATCGACGTCCTGTTGAGCACCTGGAACAAACCCAACACAGGTGCTCCTGTGGATAAGGCTTTGGCGCGCAGCCACCGCCGGGCGACCCCAGCTTTCTCACACAACACCTGACGCCTCAGAGTCTGGTTGTCCAGGCCTCTGCTTTGCCAAGCGCATTCCCTTCTGCCCTTCCAGACAAGTAGTCTAAGAAACTGGAGCAGTTTGGGAAAAAGATTTTACACTTCTGCCAGTTCAGGGTTGCGGGCAGTGACTACTGCGTGCCTGTTGGGCAGCTATTCACATTCTGTGTGGGACACGGTGGCACAGATGCTGCCTCAGTGCCCTGTGGAAGCTCGAGCGGTGCTCTCCCAGGCCATTACCGAGGGGAGAGATGCTGCTAAATTGACTATCCGTTGAGGACTTGACACGGCCGATTCACTCGGCAGGGCACTTTCCTCAACGGTGGCGCTCCGCCGCTACGCTTGGCTCAGGACAACTGGCTTCTCCGGGGATGTTCAGAACACTTTGTTGGACATCCCCTTTAATGGCACACGCCTCTTTGGTGACCAGGCGGATAGCACACCTAGAACGCTTTAAGGACTCTTGGGCTGCGGCCCAGTCCTTTGGTCTCGCCACCGCGCGCACTCCCTCGAGGCCCACTTTTTGCTCCTTTCGAGGTCAGGGTCGAGGCACCCAATCGCGTTCTTTTCAGTCCCGCAGGCCTGCGCAGCCGCAGTCTTTGCCCTAGACCCGCAAGACTGGCTGGTAGCGTTGGACTTGCAGGATGCTTTTCATATCCCCATCCTGCCAGCCCACTGGCGTTACCTATGGTTCACAGTGAGCCACGAGTACTTTCAGTTCACCGTGCTCCCTTTCGGCCTTACCAGCGCCCCTCTGGTGTTCACGAAAGTGATGGCGGTAGTCGCAGCTCATCTGCGCAGATCAGGGGTTTCAGTCTTCCCCTATCTCGACGACTGGTTGTTGAAGGCGGGCTCGCCCCAGGCAGTTGTCTCCCACCTCCAGACTCTGGCGGACCTTTTTTCCATCAACGTGCCGAAGTCGCACCGGATTCCCCTCTTAGAAGCTCCTCTTCATCGGAGCGGTTCTGGATACTTCGCAGTTTCGGGTTTATCCTCCCTAACAGCGAGTCTGGGACATTCGGGGTATGATTCCGATCTTTCAACCCTGGTCCTGGGTTGCGGTCAGGAAGACCCTGAGGCTGCTGGGCCTCATGGACTCCTGCATCCTGCTGATCTATCATGCCAGATGGCATATGCGGGCTCTGCAGTGGGACCTGAAGTTCCAGTGGAAACCTGTCCGACTACATCTCAGAGGGCACTGCACAGGACTTGCAGTGGTGGCTCACAAACCAGCGTTGGGTCAGCGGCAGATCCCTCTCCCTTCCCCAACCAGAGCACACAGTAGTGACGGACGCGTCCCTCCTGGGATGGGGCGGCCACATGGGAGAGGCGGGGATCAGAGGACTCTGGTCTCCGGCGGAGTCCAAGCTCCATATCGACCTTTTGGAGCTGAGGGCGATCCTACTTGCACTTAAAGCATTCCTTCCCTCTGTCAAGGGGAGAGTAGTGCAGGTGTTCACGGACAACACCACCGCCATGTGGTACTGCAACAAGCGGGGCGGGGTGGGGTCGTGACCCTATGTCAGGAGGCTCTACGTCTCTGAACGTGGCTGGAACGTCAAGGCATTTCCTTGGTGGTTCAACACCTGGCAGGTACCCTGAACGCCAGTGCGGGCAAACGCAGCCGAAGGTGCATGTTGGATCACGAATGGCGTCTTCACTCCGAGATGGCACAAGGTCTCTTTCAGCACTGGGGAGAACCTTGGTTAGATCTATTCGCCACAGAAGAGAACGCGCAATGTCAGCAATTCTGCGTGTTGGCATTTCCAAGGCGGCACTCGCTAGGTGACGATTTTCGTCGCGAGTGGAGTTGTGGGCTGTTTACGCCTTTCCGCCTATACCATTTCTGCCCAGAGTGCTGAAGAAGATCAGACGCGACCGGGCCCAAGTCATTCTTGTGGTACCGGACTGGGCTCGAAGAGTTTGGAATCCCGAGCTACTCAGTATGAGTGTGGATCCCCCGATCCGACTGCCTCTTTGGGAGGATCTCCTGTCGCACCAACAGGGGACGGTCCTCCACCCGAACCTGTCCAGCCTCCACCTGAACCTGTCCAGCCTCCACCTCCTTGCGTGGAGATTTAGCGGCGACAGCTGATTCCATTTGACTTGCCTCCTGAAGTCTGTAATGTGATTCTGGCAGCCAGGCGTCCCTCCACTAAAACAGTATACGCCTGTCGGTGGAAAAACTTTGTGGCATGGTGCACAGCGAAAGCTGTTGATCCTCTTTCTGAAGTCCTATTGTTCCTTCTCTCTTTGGCCCAGCAGGGCTCTGCTCTGGGCACTATCATGGGCTACCTTTCTGCTCTTTCAACCTTTCTTAGGCTGCCTGATCAGCCCTCTCTTTTCAAGTCCCCAGTTGTCAATAGATTTCTCAAAGGCATTGCTCACCTTTTCCCTCCTATTCCTTTTGTGATACCTCAGTGGGACTTGAACCTGGTTCTCACATACTTAATGTGTGCTCCCTTTGAGCCTCTCCATAACTGTCCTTTGAGGTTACTAACTTTAAAAACTGTCTTCCTGGTGGCCATCACCTCTGCTCGGTGAGTGAGTGAGCTCCATGTTCTTTCCTGTAAACCTCCTTTCCTGGCTATTCATCCGGGCAAGGTTGTGCTTCGACTGCGTCCCTCCTTTCTACCAAAAGTAGTCTCTGCCTTTCATCTCGGGCAAACTGTCACTCTGACCACTTTCTTTCCGTCTCCACACCCTTCAAGAGAAGAGGAGTGGCTCCACCGTCAGGACCTAAAACGTGCACTTTCGTTCGATCTCAACCGCACACAACAGTTCCGGGTGGATGACCAGCTCTTTGTTGGCTACGTGGGCGCCAAGAAAGGCTGGGCTCACCTTTTCCCTCCTATTCCTTTTGTGATGCCTCAATGGGACTTGAACCTGGTTCAGTTAAACAATATGGACATACCCAGAACCTGAGTAGGGAGACCTTGGACTCACTGGAGAATATCTATAGTGCCAAAAGATCATTAGATTCTTATAAAAGACCCCTCACATACCAACCTGGTTGTTGTCCTGCTTCATCATTGGGGTCCCAACCGGGTGGCCGAGTGCCGCCCGGTTGTGCTATGACGCCTGATTACAGCGGAGCTGGTGTGGTGCGAAGGTGTGATGAAGTGAATTGCTTGTTAAAACTACCTCTGGGGATCCTTACCGTATAAAAGTTATTCATGGTGGCCCAGGGTATGTTAAAAATGTAAAGGTAGACCACTAATGGAGTAATTAGTCTAGTAGTTGTCAAAGTTGGTCGTTGGTCTACACACTCGCTAAGGTGTGTTGGAAAAGGAGTGGAGGGTCGACGCAGCTGCAGACGGGACCCAGGGAGCCGGATTAGGTTTCCCGCTGGAATTTTGCTGTACCCAAAGTGGGACTAAAGGCGGTTCCTCTCCCGGGCCCCCGATTTGCTGCCGCACACTACAATTTAGTGTATCAATCAAAGGGCTGACAGCGTCGATCCTCCACACCTTTTCCAACACACCTTAGAGAGTGTGTTGTGATTGTACTACACATGTGGCGTAATTTTGCCACTCACTTCCACTTTTTTGCACTAGGTCCTGACGAAAGCCCCACCTATCTTTTCACGGGGGCTGAAACATGTAGACCAACAACCAACTTTGTCAACTACGAGACTAATTCCTCCATTAGATTTACCCAACGACGGAACCATAGAGCGGGACATACGGACAGTGTAATGGATTGCCCATCCTCCCCGTTCTGCGAACTGTTCTCTAGGGTTCAGGTCATCCCTTTTATGGCCTTAGTTCTATTGCACCAGTAGTCACTCTCTGACATGGCTCTGCGCTCCTGGCGCGGAAAGGTTGTGTACAGAACTGACATCAGCGTGCGTGGGCGCGTTTAAGTAGCTCCGACGACGTCATCTTGGCGGCTACGACGTCCGCAATGTACGCGGAGCCGCACAACGACTCCTACCGACGCACAGGGGTACTGCTGACGAAAACTTTCCGGATCCAGTCTGACACCTGGGGATTATTCTAAGTTAAGGAATCTATCACTAACTAATGTCTCTTACAGATATATCCTTACACAAGTAACTTGTGCTTTGATTGCAGCTGTATGGACAGAGACCTCCATTTCTCCACTTACTTTGAAACGGAATATCGTAATTGGTTTCCTGCTGTAGCCATATGTTTTCTCTGCTGTTGTTCCTGTGGGCGTCTCACAGACCTTTGCTATGCTTGTTGCCTCAGCACATTTTCCCTAAAAGAGGTTTCTTGAATTCTTTCTTGTTGAACATATATTTTTTTCTCATTTCACTAACCTTTTTTTATAAAAATGCCAAGTCCCCAAAAAAATGGCTGCATGAGTGCACAGTACCTCACACTGGACCGAGCAAGCTGAAAAATAGTTGATTATTTTTGTTGTTTCTTCCTCTTAGCCTATTATAACTGGCTTAAATTAAATTTTACTTGCAGTGCGGGGCAGATTGGAGATTGAAAATCTGACTGTGAGACTCGATGTCAAGAAGGTGAGTTGATCAGTACAGTGCCAGTCAATGTGGCTAGCTGCCTGCCGTGTTTATCCACACTCGCTTTTGTGTATTTCACATGAATGGGGAGAGGAGTTGGCCTAACGGCCAGGGCGGTCGGCCTCGAATCTGGGGAACCGGGTTAGAGTCCTGGCAATGATGCTGAATATCCTGCGATTCTGGGCAAGTCAATCTCCCCGTGCCTAACAAAAAAATGAATGTGTCCTCATGTAACGCAACTGGTGCTATGTAGAGCGCTCTGATACCAGATACCTTTGGGTCAAGTTCACCGCTGGAAACGGTGGAGTTTCTTTTGATGTCTGGTTATTAGTCCTGAGCTCACTGGACATCCAGAATAGCTTCCTTGTAGAGGGCATCACTTCATGTAGCCGTTTGATGCCAGGGCTGCACGGTCTTACTGCCACACAAAGTGCTATCACTTTTTGTTGGACAGGATTGGAGCAGCCTACCCCACTGCATGCATTCATCACATTTTTAAGTGCATAGCCATTTTCTTTTCATGTTTTGGTGCCTTGATATTTATCCCAAAACACTTCTTGCGGGAGGAGCATTTTAAACTGGTTGAGCCCTTTTCAACATCTTGGCTGTTATATTAGCTCTAACTGTATAATGTATGTAAAGGAGAGTGCTTAGCCTACAATTATATGAGGTCCACAAATATTTTTTCCTGATATGATTACAATCCCTTTTTAAGGGTAAACCGGAGCACTTGATTAAATGTAAATGAGAACAGGTAGTACACTTGACAGGAGATCTCTGGTTTCATCGGTACAACATTTTTTGAGCCCTGCATACGTCCGGCAAGTCATTGTTCATTGTTAAGTTGTTAACATTTGGGGGGGAGGGGGGGAGGGGACCTTGTTGATGAATGTGTACTATATAAAATCAATATTATGGGCACACCATTCAATTGATTTTTCAATGTCACCTTCCTCTTTTCATTTTCTTTTGCTGAAGTGGTATATTTTGTTTTTTAAATACCATACAGGAATTGATTAACAATAAAGAAACATTCGCATTTCTGCTGACTTGTGTTACACATATGATTCTGCAACGTTGAGCCTGTTGCAGTTATCAGAGGGGAAAGAAGAATGGTTACCCCATACTGTTACTAAAAGCAGCATAAAATGAGGCACAAATAACAAAGTGATACATATTTCAAACATTGCATAGTGATGGCCAGTTGGCTGCCTCACAGCATTCTTTGCTGTTTCGGTGATTTGATCTTAAATGGATAGAGGGTGCATCTGCTTCACAGTAAGTATCTTGGATGCAGGTTTTGAAATACCTTGAGGTGCTTTGATTGGAGTTTTGTGTCTTCATTTAAAAACCTTGACGTGTAAAAGGAAGGGTGTAAAAGTGTATAGCTTTGTTTAGTTCACAATAAAACATTGTTCTTTGGTTGTTTAGATGTAATAGGCAGTGTTTGACAAATTATAGCAGTTTCATAGGCAATTGTTTGTCCGAATTTTGATATTCCAACTTTAATGCTTAACCTGCGTATGCCGAACAACTATCTAGGACCCTTAGGTTTCATTTTTATACGTTTTGCGATCAAGAGATTTAGGTTTGTGTTATGTAAAATATTGCATATACCTGTTGATTGCTGAGGTCATGATGTCCTTGCTAATTAAGTTCTTCATATAAATGTGCATTTATTCTCCTGTAATTTTCTTCCCATCCCTTCCTTCCCAGATTCACGTACAATAAAAGAGCATGTACAAAAGTGTTTTGTCCTTCATGCACCTAGGGTGTACAGAAGGTTACCTCTGTATCTCTGGATGTTCTTTAAACATCAGGCGATGTGCAAAGTTCTTTAAAAATTATTTTTTACTGTCCTTGGATGCAACTCTTTTTCTGATCAACACGTAATCAGATTAATTTGGAAAAAAAACATTGGATCTTCGGAGCTTGAGGAGGTTTTTACCAATATGTTAAAGCAAAGTGGTGATTCCATTTATCATGTCTTGAGAGGAGCCATCCAAGGAAAAGTATAAGTATAGAGCTTTCTTTACCCATTCCTGCATCATCTATAATAAGTTTTCAAGTTCTTTGATAGTGTCTTTTCTTTTTTGCTCTGAGACTGATTGTGACATACTTATTTGAGCATCCTCTTAAGGATATTCTGGACCTGAGTCGTGGGTTGACACACATGCATGAAAATGTTGGACCCCTAATTAACATATGTTCGCCGCATTTTAGAAGTTTTAATCTTTTCATGACACTTTACTTAACCGAATAAATCCTGCTATTTGGGTTTATTCTTTATATAACTAGCAACAGAATTGCATATCCTAGTCGGCACTTAAATACAGAGGGCAGTTCTTACTGAATGGGAAAGTTTTCCTATGACTATCTGATCTGACCAAAACTGATGTCACTTTTGTGTTCCGCGAAGAAGTTGTTCTAGAATGGTTTTTGAAAATGCAAATCACCTTGAAAAGTAACGTGTTGGAAGCAATTTTTTAGAAAGTGGTAGTAGATGTGCTCAGCTTTCATTAATATCTAAACTAGAACCACTTTGACATCCTACAATAGTGTATCAGAATGCCTCTATAAAATGTTAAAATGAGGTGAAGATTAAATCACAATCCTTCTTTAGCAATGATATTTACAATAAATAATTCTATCAATTTCCTCCTTTTTTGCTACTGTACAGATTCCTCTCACTCCTACTGCCCAAGTGTTAGTCCTTTGTGTAATTGCGTACGACTGTAAAATCTATATACTTCCTTTATCATTGACTTTGCTAGCCACATTTTCCTGGATGTCATATTTATAATCCTGTTCCATATTTTGAGAGTTTAAATGTTTATTTCCAGGCATTTCGAGGCGACAGGTCACCATTTGTGTACATCCTTAAACCTTGTACAATAACTAAATGATAGCATAGTTAGAATTTATCAGATGCCAGGTTCTCTTACCCGTTTCACCAGTTCAGCATAGACCTTCTTTTCCAGCTTTCTGAATCACCATTTAAAAAACTGCTCTTATAGGGTTAATATTGCTTCTTAAAACACTTGAGTTACTATATCCCCATGGATTGATTTTTCTTCTAGGTCCCACTTCCTCCCACTCTTTTCTTCCTGTTCCTTTGATAACCTTGTCTCGATGTTTCATGCTTGACTCACTTGCCATTGTTTCTGTGCTCATCTTTCTGTGCTCATCTTTCTGTATGTTTCAGCTACTCTCCTTAGATGAGTATTTGCTTCTATTGTTGAATCTACTTACGGCGAAGTAACTATCTAAAAGGACAGAAACTTCCTTAGGTTCTTTATTCACAACTGCATACACATGTATGGTCTGTCATACTCGATTTCTATTAAGGCTTACTGCCGACAAGGCACTTCTTGTGGATTAATAATTAAGAAGTAAAAAGTTTGCCTAAAAAAAAAAAAAAAGATTTTCATCATTATGAATTTTAACATCTTTGCACTAGCTTCTTCGATATGCGTGCTTTTTGACTTACCACTACCTGTAATAAATATTCTTAAATATCTCCCCACATTTGTTAAAAAACATTGGGCTTTCACTGCATATTCGTATACCTTCTCCCACAGTCGATTTGCTCATGAAAATGCATTTTGTTTGTTAATTGTGAGGCTTGGTGCCTGACTTGCTTTTGGTTGTAACATCTTGAGGAGCCTTTTCTACTCCCTGATAGTGGCTGTCATCTTCTGTTGATGTCCACCACCAAGTCTGAATTCTGGTGATGGTATTTGCCATTTTTAAATCTTTTGTATTGGCTCATCCTAAGTTTCGTTCCTCTTAATGCAGTTCTGCACTTCTATACTGAAAAGTGATCTTTGTACTTGTTTTTTTAGTAATTTACAGTGTCCTTCAGGTTGTGTGAAATTAGAAAGTCGTTGGCTGGTAGGTTGCTCTTATAACCTTCACATTCATTGTAAAAAGGACTGGAGCGCCTCTATGTGGAGAGAAGCCTGTTACTAAATAAGTAACCTAAACATTAATTTTTGTTCTCATCTTTGCAGAAGCAGCCGATACAGGCAGCACCTATCATCACGAAATGGCCAGATATGGAAACAATTTCTCAAGAGAGGGGCTGCAAAGACGTGCGCAGCCCTATTTTTGAAGGAAGGGTGATCAGGGATCCTGGTAGCACGTAAGTAACCAGAACTCTTTAACAAAAGACAATTGGTGTCTCTTAATACTTACAATCCTTGCAGTTCTCTCTTTACAGAAACCCAGCTTGATGAATGTCCATCGACTGGGGGGGTTCAGAAATTAGCATACTTCTGCTGCTAAAGTCATAAACTATCATCAGGCAATGGGCCCATTAAGTCGCTCTGTCATGGGCGTAACTTGATCTTTTTATTATGATTCACATTTTTCTTACTAAATGCTCATTCCTGAATACACCACTAAGATGGCGCAGATGTCTAAAGATGCTACAGAGGTTTATAGATTTTGGGATGTTTCTTTATCTCAGGCTAACAAATTTTTGGTTTACCTGTCAAATATGCCACAAAATGTCTCGAATGAAAGGCATAGCCACTGCCTTCCTAGTCACCCTTGGATATTGACTTTACATGTTCTTAACTTAAAAGTTCAAGGAAGGACATGGCCTCCTCCATGCTCGATGAGCTTTCAACTGTTTGGAACAGTCACGTAGGAATAAATAACAGCTCTCTGGAGAGTGCATCTTCTGTGTAGCAGTAAAGAATAGCAACTTTCAGCCAGAAATGCCTCTTGGCACCGATGACTTGGATTACAACTATGCAGCCTTTGTTTGCCTCTCAAAGGATGAAGAGTTAACGTAACTTTCAATGATTTGAGCTTCCAGGTAACTAATGTCTGCAATGGGTATGTAAACACTTCTCTACAGAGAACAAAGGAGCTACACTCATGCTGTGCCTCACCTTCGACAAGGGAGAACAAGCTGGTCATATTTTATGTTGATTAGATCATCAGTTCAAGTAACGTAAAATGCAAATGTGGTGTTGTTTTGGCAAGCCTCAGACATGTCTCCACATGCTGGAATGCACTTATGGGTTCGGTACTCTGTGTCACCAAGCCCATACATGTTCGGGTCTACTCATGTACCCAGGAAAGGATGCTCAAAGAAGAATATTTTCTATTGTATCGCAGTCTGTACTGCTCATGTGGAAATCGGAGCATCTCACCTCAGTGACATGCTTTAGTTAAATACATATTCATGACATCAAAATCATGGACGCCTGCCTCCATTCCTGAAATGTGTGCCTGAAGTTCAGGTATGCAAATTACAGACCAAACTGGAGGATGAATGTGTGCTCATCAAGGTCTTTCAGTAAAAGGGAAGTATACATATATATTTCTTTACACTTGTTTTGACCTTTTATGTTACAAATTCGTACAAAGTCTGCGTGCCCACAAAGCAAATACCTTAATGTAAAGAAAAGATGCACACTACCTTAAGGCTTCAAGGGCCTTCGAAAATCAATACATTTTGCAGTTTTCTTAAACTTTCACTTAATAAATACAACTTTGGGTACTGAAGCCTGGTTCACTTCAGTCACAACAGAACATTATAGACATCTACTGGCGGATGAGTAAGTGAAAGTGTTTGTTGTATTCAGATTGCCCTTATGAGTATTGTAGTTATGTTCATTATAAAGCTAGCTTCTTAATACTGATTAAAATGTGTGTAGCAGAAAGAAACCATACACAACACTTGAGAAATTATTTCAATGTACATCTCTGTATCGACATTCTCATCCAGAGACCCTCTACCCCTTTTAAACTCCTTTTCCCATACTCATTGATGGCTAGGGTATTCGTTTAGTGATGAGGACATTTTCCGTGATCCTTTCATATGCAGTTAAGCTGCCTTGGTGGAATGTGATAGATTTTGCTGTATGCGCTGTGGGAAAGTACCTCTTTTGACATGGCTATCTCCCCTCCCCCCTTCATTTTTGGCTGGAAAATGATGTGGTTTTGATTGTAGTGCACAGGGTCCCTGCCAACCAGGTTCCCTGTGCAAGTGCTTCTTCACTAAAACTGAATCCGCAATTGGCATCTTTAGCCCCTGTAAGTTGCTAGTAAATGCTACCCTTGGTACCTAGGGCATGGGAACTGAATAGGGTCCTCTAGGGACCTCTCAACGAGGCCATGCCACTGAGACTGCAGCTTCCATGCCCTGGTGCATTGAAAAATGACAGTCGGCATGGCACACTGCCTGTGTGCCATGCCATTCAGCACTGCCTAAGGAATAGGTAAGTCACACCTCTCGCAGGCCTTACAAGCTCTAAGGCTTGGTGCACAATATCTCAGGTGTGAGCATATCTGCAGGAGCAGGTATGCCCCTACAATATTTACTACAGTTCCATAATATTGTAAGTGCCAGGGAAGCCATATAGAGTACATGGGCTGGAAACATGACAACTCAAGGTTCCCCAGCACCATGATGACTTCACTAAACCCAGGAGTGTTTGGTAACAAACAACTCCTCTTAATAAACACACACTGATGTCAGTGTGTGATTTATGAAACCATGTACCCAGAGGACTCCTTCGAGGTGCTTCCTGAAAACCTAACAACCCTAGTGTGTTCTCTTACTGGCTTTAGGCAGCCTGCCCCTACCAGACATGTTCACAGACCCTTTTGTCGTGAACCTCTGCTCTCTTTGGACAGAAACCAAGCACGTCTTTGGCGGAGGTGTGTCACTTCCACCCCCAGGATGAGCACTGAGCTCAAGAGGAAAACTTCACAAGAGGAAAACTTCACAGGCCTGCTGCCTTTGTAATGCGACCCCAGCCTCTGCTGCTAGCAGCAGATGTCAGCCCCTGGTTCAAACCCCAATTTTGGGCGGAAGAACTGGCAGGAAAACGGTTATTTTTTTTAACTTGTCTTTATTCATTACATTGCACGGGGATCACTTTACGTATTTGCCATGTACATGGTACAGTGTGTCGTTGACGGACTATTGTTAAAAAGTTATACCTTGGCAATCCATTCGACTGTCCGTATGTCCCGCTCTATGGTTCCGTAGTTGGATAAATCATGGCTATTTACGGTGTGTAAAAAATAAACTGATCAGTACGTGCAACAATACTTTTCAGTGTGTTAAGAAAAGGAATATAAAAGAGTGATGGAATGAAGTAATAACCGAACAGGAAAAACCTTGGCAGCGAATGGCGGCGGAACCCAACTCATGAATAGAATTTATAGATGGTCTAGGGCATGGCCTTCGAGAATCCAGTATATGTGTTAACGGACGGTTATGTTAGCACCCATCTCTGTTCTCCACCAGACTCTTGTAGGAAGCTGGGTTTCTGTTGCAGTAACCACCCACCTTTTTGCCAGATTTCTAATGCACTTTGACTTGATGTGCCCTGGGTCCCTGCCAATCCGGTTCCCTGGGCCGGTTTTCTTTCCCAAAACTGTAACTTTGTACCTCCATTTGGCACCCCTCTGGCCACATGTAAGTTTCTTGTAAAAGGTACCATGGGTACCAAGGGCAATGTGACCACGGAAGGCCTCTAAGGGCTGCAGCACATATTGTGCCACCCTTAGAGGTTCTGTACCCTGACAAACATACCCTGCCATTGTAGGCTGTGTGTCTTGGTGCAGAGCAAAGCAAAGAGTCGACATGGCACACATTCCTGTGTGCCATGCCTACATCCCACTGCCTATGGCATAGGTCAGCCATCCCTCTAGCTGGGTGCATTAGGCCACTGGTGAGGGTACAGGTGCTTGAGGCCTGTACCCCTACAGTGTCTAAGTCAATTCTTAGACATTTTAAGTGCAATAAAGCCATAAAGAGTATATGGTCTGGGAGTTTGTCATTACAAACTCCACAGCACCATAATGGCTTACTGAAAACTGGGAAGTTTGATATCGGACTTCTCAGCACATTAAACCCACACTAGTAACACTGTTGGATTTAATGAAAAATGCACCTGGAGGGCATCTTAGAGATGCCCCTCTGAAAAACGACCTGACTCTAGGGTCCACTAAGGGTAAGCCTAAAAGGTTTGCTGCCTTTGTGAGTTGACCCAGCCATTTGCTGCTCCCAGCAACTGGACCCACTGGTTCTGACCCCACCTTTGGACGAGTCTATCGGTGGGAAAACCAAGATAGGAGGAGAGGTGTGCCCACCTTTACCTACCCCACCCCTAAGGCGGGGAAGGGGAGGTGAAGCACAACTCTCAGTCCCCGCCATCGTGAAGATGGGGAGACCCAGCCAACCAGAGTGAGGTTTATGCCCCCCTCCCACTGGAGGCTGGCATAATAAGAGGGTGTACCCACCCCAAGGAATGGACCTATTGGTCCCAGCCTCTACCTACCTGAAATACCCCTAAATCTAATATTTAGGGGCAACCCTGAACCTTGCCGCCTCGGACAAGAAGAAACCAGAAGAACAAGAGCTGTGCTGAAGTAAGAGGAGGACACCAACTGACTTGACCACAGCCCTACTGACCTGTCCTGACCTCGACCTGCTCCAGCGGAATTCCGGTGTGTTCTGCAGTCAGCAGTCCCCCAGAAACCGGAGGACCTGCCTTGCCTTACCCAACCAGACTTTGTCTCCAGTGAGCACTGGAATTACTCACCAATAGACTCTGGCTCCGGCCAAATCCGCGAGTCTGCACCTGATTCCCACAGCCTGAGTTCGAGTGGCCCAACACCACGAAGAGGTCTCCCTGGCAAGCCTGATCTGGTGATCCCTGACCTGCCTCAAGTTTCCCAACAACGCCTGCAGCCCCTTTCTGGAGGATCCCCCACACCGCGACTGGAACCTGTAAGAGAAACTCGACGCCAAAAGACGCACCTGACACTCCATGGCCTTGGGTGGCCCAACCGACGGTGTCCCGGCATCCCACGACATCCCAACTTAACCTCTCCAGCTGGTGGTCGCCTCCAGAAGATCTTCGTCCTGAGCCTGCAGTGTTTGTTGCAACCGGAGAATCCATATTAAAAACAACTGGGCACCCAACCCCAAAACAGCACCCTGCACCTGGCTGTCCCTGTGCTGCTGTGGGTGCAATTTGGGTGCTAACCTGAACCCCCCTTTGCCCTGAGCTTAATTCCAGGAGCTTTGCTCCCACAACCTTGTGGCTTGCTTGTGAGCAGCCACCAACCAGAGGCCCCTAACTTCCTTGGATAACATTGGGCCTCAGAATTCTGCTCCCGGCCACCCTAGTGCCGCTGAGGGTGTTCTTTGAGTGCATCCTTGACCCTGGGGAACCCTGGTTCTAATGCCAGAAACCCAACTACAGGAACCAAGTACTTAGCTTTAAACCAATAACTTCATTTTCTCCTATAGGATTGCATTGACTGCTTTTCTGTGAAAAAAGTTCTAAGTGTGGAGTTAGAAATTGTATGAGAACTTACGAAACTGTGTGTTTATAAAAACTGACTTCCCTTTTATTTAGGAAATGTCCCAGGCACATCACACGGAGTAGAAAAAGTAATATGAAAAGTAATTTAAAAAGTAATCACAAAGCAACTGAAAAGTAATTTCAACTGTTTCTTAACATTTGACCTACCTGTATTAACAAAAAAGTACTATTTTTACTTACCTGCACCAAGTCTGGTTTGGTTCTAAAAATAAAATACAACAAAACTTTTTTATACAAAACAATTGGTCAGAGTTCAGTCTTTGAGTGTGAAATAATTTCTTGCCTGAGTGTGCTCAATAAATGCTAAACACTACCCTCTGGTAAAGCCTTACTGCTCGCCCACACTACGACAAATAGAAAGTGAGGTGCTAGCTACTTTTACCTCGGCCTACCTTTGGAGATCCACTGGACTCTGTGCACACTATACCTTACTTTGGTATAGTATATACAGAGCCAGCTTCCTACATTCCCCTCTGTACTAACTTTACCCCTCAGGTGCTGGAAGCAAAGTAAAACACATTTTTCAGGAGGGTGGCATAATAGTGGGTTTGACACAGTAGGTATGGAACCGATTGGTCATTGGTCCATACCTGTTGCTCCACTGTTACGTCCCTAATCTAGTATTTAGGGGCTCCCCTGAACCCTGAAATCAGATCTACGGCAACCTAAGAAGCCCGGACATTGAAGAGCCTTACCAGCACGAGAAAAGAAGGACCAGTGACTGACTCTGCACCAGCCCTCCCGACCCGTCTGCTGCCTTTTGCCTTTACTGCAAAAAAAAAAACGATTCTTCCTGCAGGCACAGCAACCTCCAAAGCCCTGTAGGACTGCCTGCCTTCGATAAAGACTCTAAATCTCCAGTGGACAGCAGACCTGTCCAGAAGAAACCATCTACAAAGAAAAGAACTCTGACCTGAAGAACCACAAACTTGCCTCTGGATCCACCTCTGCACTCGACGCCCACGGCTTGAGTCCAAGTGACCCACCGGTCCTGTGAAGGTTACCCAGTGCTTTTGAGCAGGAGTCCACCGTGGACTGACCCCTGCCGGACTCCATCTCGACGCCTGCAGCCTCAGCTCAAAGACTCCCCCTGGGCGGAGCATCATGACTTCACGGACTGCGAGGCTTGTCAGCAGATGAAGCCGAAGTCCCGGGGAGAGCGCCAGATGAAACTCCTCTCGGCCCGCATGTCCAGGTCGGCGTCGTCAGTGTCCGTCCCACAAGGAAGGGTTCAAGAATCGCCGCTTCTGTCTCCGACATTGTCCTTCTCCGAGGCCGCAAGGGCGTCGCTCGCCTGTTGGTAAGTGTCTCAGCATGTCCTGGAGGCCCGGTTCCCGCTCAGTGGGGGGTGCGGGTTCTTCACGGGTCGTGCGGCCTCGTGCGTCGCCACCCTACCCGCTGTTTCCCGGTATGGGGGTGACCAGAGTCCAAATGGAGGCCTATGCTGCGGCCCTGTGCGGGGCCTTCTGCGGAGTCGCCGGCGGCTCCGGCCCCGGCGCAGACAGGTTCGGCTTCAGGTCTTGGAAATGTGGTGTCGTCAGGGTGCGGCCATGCGGGGTTCCCTCCTTCGGACCACAGCGCCTCTGCCTCACTGCAAACCCCCGTGGGGGTCCCTGTGGTGTCGCGGCAGGTAGCCGGGACTCTGGGCTCGTCCTCAAGTCCCCCTCGGTCCTCTGGGCAGGCGGCGGCCCCCCTCGTGTGTCCACGCAGGCGGCTGCCTCATCAGAGGTAGAGTCGGCGCCTTTTCAGCGCCGTTCTTTGGCCGCCCCGGCTCCGACCCCGGCCCTTTCTGCCGCTGTGCAGTGGCGGACTCCACGGCACCGTGCTGGCGTTGGGTCGTTGATTCGTCTTCGGAGGCCCCCTCTTCTCCAGAGGTTCAGCAACTTTTTGTCTCTTCTTCCCCGGAGACGGGACGCCGCGTCGTGGCCTTTTCCCAGGCGTCTTCCAAGGAGGGCTCTTCGCCGTCCCCACGCCCGCAGTCTTCCCCAGAGGCGCCTCAGGTTCCCCACTCGTCTGTCAACCTTCCCCCATTCCGAACTTGGGTTTTTCTACCTCCGGTTGGGCTGGGGGACGGCCGGCTTAGCTTACCGCAGTCTCCCACGGAAGAATTGCTCTCCTCATCGCGATGCCCTACGGAGGAGAGTGCTGCCTTCGCCCGGGCTGTCTCCACGGCCGCTGGGATTTTGCTCATGGGCGACCCGGCTGCCCATTCCCCCACAGATCATTTGCTTGAGGTTCTCCATCAGGGCTCTGGTGGACGGGAGCTGCTTCTTCCCTTCGAAGCTTCACTCCATAATTCTCTCTTCCCCAGAGGCGCCTCAGGTTCCCCACTCGTCTGTCAACCTTCCCCCATTCCGAACTTGGGTTTTTCTACCTCCGGTTGGGCTGGGGGACGGCCGGCTTAGCTTACCGCAGTCTCCCACGGAAGAATTGCTCTCCTCACCGCGATGCCCTACGGAGGAGAGTGCTGCCTTCGCCCGGGCTGTCTCCACGGCCGCTGGGATTTTGCTCATGGGCGACCCGGCTGCCCATTTCCCCACAGATCATTTGCTTGAGGTTCTCCATCAGGGCTCTGGTGGACGGGAGCTGCTTCTTCCCTTCGAAGCTTCGCTCCATAATTCTCTCTTGGGGGCCTGGGTGCATCCTGCCACGGGGGACCCGGTACCCCAGCCGCTCCTGCACCGCCACCGTCCTGCTCCGCATGATCCTGTGTGCCTTTCCTTACACCCTTCTACCAGGGGCCCTCTTTTACAGACTGCCTTTCCCTACTTGCCATCGATGTTGTCTCCTCAGTCATGGGAGGCCCGGTGGTTAGATTCATGGGGGCGCAACATCTTCGCCTCCTACAGTGCTGCCTTGTGGGCGCTCAACACGCTTTGTGTGTTGGCCAGAGCCACTGCTTGCTTGTGGGATTCCGAGGAGTCCCTTCTGTCTTGCCCTTCTCAGGAGGGTGCCTGCGCTGATCTACGGCACCATGTGTTGGATGGCTGGGAGCTGACTGTGTTTATTCTTCGCTCTACTCTGGATGTCTCTGAGGCGCTTGGTCGCACCATGACTTCTTCGGTGGCCCTCTGTCGCCATGCTTGGCTGAGGGAAAGTGTTTTTCCTGAGAATGTTAGGGAGCGTCTGGTTGACCTCCCTTTCGTTGGCGCTCTTTTGTTTCACGCCCCTGCGGATTCTGCCATTCAGCGGTTGCTTGCGGGGCTTCGTCGTCCTCCTACTACTCCTCCTCCGTGAACCTGGATATCGGTCCTCTGCTGTGTTCTGGGAGGTGTTCTCCCATTGTTTTCTGGGGTCTAGTGTTCGGTAGCCCCGGTTGTGTGTTCTGTGGTTGGTGTGCCTTCCGGGTCCTTCAGTTGGCCCTTTGGTGCTGTTGGCTGCTGGTTCAGCACCCCCCCCCCTTTTTTAGGTCTCCGCTGCGAAGGCTGCGCTTGCGCAGTCTCGCTCCGAGATTTAATGACTTTGAGAAGAGGGGCTTGCACCCGCCCCTCTTCTCTCCTGTTCTCCATTGGCTGGCCTCTTAAATGCTGGCCAGCCACTGGAGAAGAGGTCCAGTCACTCCGTTGAAGCCCCGTCCTTTTCGGATCGGGGGGCGTGTTTTTTGCGAGAAGTCTCAGGGAGGAGACAACAGCAAAACACGCCCCCAAATCCGAAAAGGACGTGGCGTTTCTCCGAGGCATTTTCTGCTGTGCCTCGGAGAAAGGCGGTGGTGTCCCGGCGTTGCTCCCTCACCTGATCTCCTTGTTTTTCTTTGTTAAAGGAGGCATCACTTTCCTGTCACAGACGCCGCACCTCTGGCCCTCTCCCCCATCAAGTTACAGGCATACTTGATACGCGCGTATGCAGCTGTAGTTTGCTCACATTCAGATACCGCCGCCTTAAACTGTCTTATCGCCTCCCAATGTTAGGCTACAACTCTACAAACTGTATCCGAAAGGCAAAATGTGCCTGCAAGATAACACATCCGTATGTTCAAGAACCGATTCTTAGCTGCGAACACTATCTCTTGCGCAGTTAACGTTCATAAACCGCTACCACTGGGATTGCGCCACCTCTGCCTTGAGTGGGATCGCGCCACCTCTGCCTTGAGGGCTCCTTTCCCAATCCATGATGGCGACCGGAAGTTAGTGGCGAGAAGTTGTTTGCACCAGGGTGCCCGGCGCGTTCCAGGAGAGGGGAAGGTGTGGGAGGGGCAGGCGCGAGACGGCGCGTGCCGTGCCTGGAGAGGAGCGGGGCGCGCGAGACGGGGGACATGCACTTCTCCATCCCAGAGACCAAGACCCGCAGCGGGGAGGGCGGGTCCTCCGACGTGGTGAGTGATTGGGTCCCTGAGGGTGCCCTGTGCCTCTCACCCCTCTTCTTTACTCTGTTCCCGTCCTCACTGTGCCCTTCTCACCCGACCCATCTCTGGCTGTCCCGCTGTCTGTGCCTATCAGGCCTCTTCTTACTCCGTCCCCCATCATGCCGGTACATTAGCATCCTCCTGTCTGTACCCTCAGCAGAGACAGTCTCCCCCTCTTCCCCGCTGAGTGTACCCTTATCCTCCACCCCCCGGTACACACTCAATGCCTCTCCTTTACCCGGTTGCATTTATTTGCAAGGACCCCCATTTGCCCTGGTTGCACTTCTTCTACTGCCTGTGCCCCCCCTTCCCTTTAAATACTGTAAATATCTCTATAGCCCCGTTGCTGGGGGGAGGGCTGTGCTGTTAATGCCGCCCTGGCCTTTGAAACATCCCCTTACACCTCTGTTACAAGTATAGCACTCTCCTACCTGCCTTTAGGACCTTCCTACCCACCACCTCGCACTACCCTGCTTTGTCCCTTACTCACTATTTGGCCTGTCCCACTTTTCTGCTTCCTGACTCTCTGATTTGCACCACCTTACCCACCGTTTTTCTGCTGTCCCCTCCTGCCTCTCCGATCCACACAACCCGCATTGCTTTGTGTCCTCCTGTCTAACACCCCTACGGTGCTGCTCCTTGTACCACCCTCACTCAAGTCTATACAGCCCTCCTTTCCATATCACCCTGCTTCTGTGTCCCTCTGCATCCATCATCTCTGTACTGTTCACCTTCCTGCCTATACTACCACCCTCAGCTTCCTGTAGTACCCTCCTGACGGTCTATACCACCTTCCGTGCCCATTGCACTCTGCTCGCACTGCCAGCCACACTCCAGCACCACCACCCTCCTTCCAGCACCACCACCCTCCTTCCAGTCTGTGCCATTTATATTCTCTTTCTTTACCACCCTCCTCGCTGTACCTCCACCTCATAGTGCTTATGCCAGCCTTCATTCCTACTGGAAACCCCTGTCTCTTACTTGTGCCACCCTTCATTCGCACTATATGCATGTCTGTTTCGTGTGCCGGAATTCTTGGCCATATAACCTTGCTCTTCCTTGTCTGTTCCACCCTGCAACCTTTCATTCTACCCAACCAGCTGTAATTCCCTTTGTGACCTTACACCCACCCCATGTACCAATTTTCATCACTCGACCGCCCTATTCGCTACACCACTGCCACCCTCTGACATGACCCCCTTTAGCCCCTCCTCCCTTTTCCGGATGTTCACAATGTTTGCATTTGCTTGCATCCTCACGGTGTGACACCTGCGCCCACCCGCCAGTTCACCCTCTGCAGGGAGACCCATCTCTTCCAAAGTGCAGCACTGATGACGATAATTAACCTTCATTTCGAAGGACGGAGTTGTGTGACGTCGCCTTGTTCAAAACATATCTAGCTATAAGTGCGAGGGATGAAATCGCAGTTTCTCTTTGGAATATATGCATACTTCGTGAGCCCCTGGCTCCTTTAGGTGGAGTTTTGCCTTTAGATGCATTTTTGAGGTGGCCCCAGCCGCTGGAAAATGTGGGACTTGTGGGTTAGGGAAGTTGCAGAGTGATTCATATGGCCTGCTCGTGTGTTCTTAAATGAATCTTTGTCACAGTCCCTTGCTCTCCCCCGTTTTATTTTTTATTTATGTGTGTTGTGCAAAGGTTCCATAAAATTGCTACATAAACTGTTTGCATGTATTCCAATCTTGACTAAGGACAAAACATCGCTAATTACTGGGTTTTGCAACAGTGAATGTGTGTAAGCTCTGTTGGTGCTTGCATTAGTCACAGAAAGTTATTTTTGTCTTCTGAACTAAGTGAGCAAGTCATCTGGATGCCTCGGGGTATAATTTTTTTTTCACCAAATGATTTAACATGTTCAGAAGGTCGGAACGATTACTTAGCTCGTTTTGAACGTGCTGTAGAAATGTTTTGGCCTTTTTCGATTTCTGGTCCCTCGCTTAATTTATAAATCCCTGCTAACACTTTCTTTAGTGGGGAATGGTGGTCACTGAAATGAGGATCAGTGGAAGGCATTAACATCTTTTATGCGTGTTTATGGTGTGATGACAGAAAGCTCCTGGCCTAAAGCTGGGTGAAACCACAAGGCAGGCGGCCAAGTGCTTTGTATGTATTATAAGTTTAATTGAGGACAGTTAAGCAGGTTTATTTTTTAAAAAGGCGAAATGTTCGTTGAAAATGTGAGCAAAATAGTGAGCCATTTTTATTTTGTGTGTTGTGTAAAACAAGAGCTAATTACTGGATATATAGTTAATCATTTCAGAAAAGAAACCAATGCTTTACTGAAAACTAATTCTGTATTCAGAAGGGAGCCATTAATAAAGGTCTTCTCTGCAGTATGCAGCCAACAAACAGCGCTTATCGGATTGAGAATATTCAGGCTTTGTTTCTTTCGTGATTAGAACTTTATTAAGCAATGGCCCATTGCAAAACATAAAAGCATATTTCACAGGGCACTGTAACATTTTAAATACATCACTGCTGCTTGTGAACAAGTTTTCATATTTCATTTGACATATTGGCTTTTTACACCACTGCATTTTGTGTAAAAAGTTTCC